>NC_053168.1:58272708-59627690 GCF_016835505.1 Polypterus senegalus | reverse complement strand
TGGAGCTCATTTGAAAAAAAAGAATGTTTGAAAGAAAGTAAATAGGCTGCATTAAGTTGTTAATTTTTAACTGCTTCAATCCTTAACTCATGCCATGAGTCAGATGACAAAGTTAAGTGATCTTTCATTCTATGCTTTCAAAAATCAAATAGGCTAATGTGAGAATGTTTATCTGAGTGTATGAGTGTACCCTACAATGGCTTGAGGTACTGTCTAGAGTTGAGTCTTGCCCACTCACCTGACACTGCTAGAATAGATACCCCATTATATACTTGAGCTGTCAAACATGAGGTCTACATATTAAAATGGGTTATGGAACAACTCAGATATTCTTTTCACTTACCCTCACTATTTTTGGAAGATGGCCAGTAACAGAGAGGTTAGCCCAAGGAATAAGAGTAATGTCAAACATAATGACCATATTGAAAATTACTGACAATATTGAATTGTGCCTATATATAATATATACAACACATATATCCCCAACAATATTTAATTTTGCATGTATTGGACCTATATGAAAATGATATACTTAATAAGAGCCAGCATGCTACCTACTGTATGTGAAAATAATTTACTAAATAAGAGCATAAGTTTATAAAAGGAATATCTTGACAAACTAATGTGCTAAAATTTTTAGAATAGGCAACTACAATGCCAAAGTTACATTATAGCAAATAAAATTTACTTAGACTTTCAAAAATCCTTTCATACGACCCCACACTAAAAGCTTCTTTTGAAACTAGAAACTATAGGAATCAGAGGTAACCTGCAAGACAAGATCTCAAGTTGGTTCACTGACAGGAGACAAAGAGAACAGATTACAGTAGAATTCTCTACATGGAATGAGGTTATCAGTGAAGTCCTTAATGGGTCTGTCCTTGGAATGCTATTTCTTGTGAATTATTTTGATGATGTAGATTTCAGTATAGTTAGTAATCTTGTGAAGTTTGCACATAATACTATAATTGGAGGAATGGCAGACACTGAGGAATCAGCAAAGAGAATTCAAGAAGACTTGAAGAAAGTTCAGAACTGGGTGAACCTTGGAAATTGCAGTTTGATTTAGAAAAGTGTAAAGTGCTACACATTGGCAAAAGGAACATCAGTTATAAATACAAAATGGGAGACACTGTCTCCTAATAAAGCAACCTCTGAAAAGAATTTAGGGGTTTATTCTGACACAACATTTTCATCACTTTATTTGTAGAGAACAGTCTGACATAAATATCATGAATTGCTAGACCTGTAAAGAAGGTGTATACATCTTCTGTGCATTTGGTTTGCATTCGTCTGTATATGTGCACAATAACGTCATAACACTGTTTTTTTCCAAAGAAAATATAAAATCCATCCATCCATCCATTTTCTAACCCGCTGAATCCGAATACAGGGTCACGGGGGTCTGCTGGAGCCAATCCCAGCCAACACAGGGCACAAGGCAGGAACCAATCCAGGGCAGGGTGCCAACCCACCGCAGGACACATACAAACACACCCACACACCAAGCACACACTAGGGCCAATTTAGAATCGCCAAAATATAAAATCCTCTGCTCTAAAATATTTGGATCCATGTCAGGTTACCCGTATATGAAATTAGAAGTTATGAAGATATACATTCAAAAATGTAATGCTTACACTACTGGTAAAAAGTATTAGAACACTCATTTTTCCAGTTATTATTGAAATGTAAGCAGTTCAAGTCCAGTGATCAACCTAAAATGGGACAAAGGTAAGCAGTAAATTGCCAAAGGTTAAAAAAAGTTTAGTTTACCAAAACAGAAAAATAATGCAATTTTCAGAGTTATACAAAAAGGTCTTTACAGGGAACAATTAATTGGTCAACAATGTATAGCTTTTCTACAGCAATGGGAGTTTATTAAGCCTTGAAAGTTAATGCAAACAATTCCCACAGGTGTACCAGCTTTTGTTGATTACTTACCAGAGGTGGGTAGAGTAGCCAAAAATTGTACTCAAGTAAGAGTAGCATTAGTTCAAAATAATATTACTCAAGTAGAAGTAAAAAGTAGTCATCCAAAAAATTATTTAAGTAAGAGTAAAAAAGTATTTGGTAACTGTTTGATCATAATAAATGATTTACTTTTTTAGAAATGTAATAAGACAAACAAAAATATAAAATATGCAAATTCTGCTATTTCCAAATAATAACATAAAAGAGTAAAAATAAATAACATCTTTACAAAATAAAGATGCACAAATAACACAAAGTTCCAAATCTCGGTTTTTCACAACAAAGTTTTTGAAGCCAATACCTACAGTAGGTAACATGTATGTTTGAACAGTGCAAACTACTTACAGTGACAAGATACACTGTACACTGACAGTATAATACTGCATATGCACTTACCTTCCAAATAGCACAGCTGATAGAAAATAACATTAGAACAGCGCAGCTTGTGCACATACAAGAAGTCTCACTTTACCTTGACAGTCTGTGTCTGTGCATGTTTAGTTAAAACGTGCTTGTTCTTCACTCAGTGAAGTGGTGGTTAAGCTCCAGCTAGAGTTGGCTCTCATTTTTCATGTACAATGGAACCTTGAATTGTGAGTAAGTTGGTTTGCGAGTGTTTTGCAAGACGAGCTAAAATTTGTAATAAATTTTGACTTGATAAACGAGCAAGGTCTTGCAATATGAGTAGTCCGTATACGCTTTGTCTGCCAAGCATCACGTGATCACAACTGAGCTGATGGTTCTTTTCTCTCTCGCTGCAGGATTGTGGGCAATCATCAGTCGGCGTGCCTCACTCATATAGTCAACATCCGTACGAGCGTATACTGTTTACTACAGCATTGTGAACCTGTGTGTGTACTGTGACGTGTGAGTCCCCATCTTGCACCCCAAAACACAAAGCTGAGTCTCAATACTTTAGTGACACCATCTTTATTCAGCTTGAAACAGGAACAGTGTTTATTTATTGTAGCGGGATCTGCCACTCTCCTATACACAGACACAGTAGTCAGGCTCAGTTTGTGTGTGGTCATGTGTCCGCATGGCTACGTCTGATTTGTGAAACGGAGTCTTGTGATTATTGTTGCTACGTCTGATTGGTGAAACGGAATCTTGTGATTATTGCTACGCCTGATTGAGAAACAGTCATGCAATAGATCCACTGGCGGCTTCTCTCTGGTAAAAATATAGCGTATCTAATGGAAAAAAAGTAATGATTCGAGTGTTTCCCAATGTAGCGGAGTAAGAGTATCATTTCTTCTTCACAAATGTACTCAAGTAAAAGTAAAAAGTATGGGGCAGTAAAACTACTCTTAGAAGTACAATTTTTTTAAAAATTTGCTCAAGTAAATGTAACGGAGTAAATGTAACTTGTTACTATCCACCTCTGTTACTTACCAACTGTCAATCTATATAACAGCAGTCATGGAACAAACTGTGTTGGCACGTCCTCAACTATTTTTGTACAATACTGCACCATATACTGCTATAATATTGATGAGGAAAAGGAAATTAATAAAGGAAGACAGACAGACCATTAAACTTGTAGGGATTTCCTTTAAAAAAAACTTCAAAGAAAGCCAAGGTGTCAATGAGTACAGTTTTCTCCACCATCAAAATTAACTTGTAAACTGGTGAAAACGGATAGGAACAGCGGACTCAAAATCACAACAGAATCAGAAAGTATGTTTCTGAGAGTCAACAGCTTGTGTGACAGGTGTATCACATGACAACTTTAAGCACAGCTTAACAGTTGTACAGTATCCATATCATATCATATTTCAGAGTACATTGAGACTTGTTGTGGCTTCTGGCCCAGGCAAACCTCATTTTCTTACTTTGCAGTTTTAGCACTTACTATCTTACTGCCACTTCACCTGTGAAATATGCAGCTAGAAGTCCTCTCTTTACAGTTGAAAGTGAGACTTTCCTACTTTGACCACTGTTAGACTGAAGCTGTTGTCCTGTGAGGTGCCAATCATGACTTCCCACACTGGCATAGTGAGCTGCTCTCTTCTCTGACTTTACACTGCACAGTGCCATTTTGGTAGAGGCGTTGCCCTAGTCAGCTCTTACTAGAATGGCAGACTGCTTAAACAGCTGTTTTTTTTGACTAGTGATATTCTGGCCTACAAGTTTTCCAGACATCATGTTTGTATTAATTTAAGTATATTATTCCAAGCCTGGCATAAGTCGAGTTTTATTGGTGGAAGTTATTTCTTCATCCTGAAAAAGGGCCCTGGATTTGCCTCGAAAGCTTGCATATTGTAATCTTTTTAGTTAACCAATAAAAGGTGTCATTTTGCTTGGCTCTTCTCTACATTCATAATGGCTAACACGGTACAACACCCTAGTACTACTGCTCAAAACAAGTATTTTTTGAAGTAGAAACCACAAACTTATTTTAATTGTACCAACTGTGATCCTCTAGATTATAGCATTATTCATAGTTCTTCACATTTTCCACTAAGGGGTGCTAGATGCTAGTAAGATGCTGCAGATGTTCTACCAGACGGTTGTGTCGAGTGCCCTCTTCTACGCGGTGGTGTGCTGGGGTGGCAGCATAAAGATGAAAGACGCCTCACGCCTGGACAAACTTGTTAAGAAGGCAGGCTCCATTGTAGGATTAAAGTTGGACAGTTTAACATCTGTGGCAGAGCGACGGGCACTAAGCAAACTCCTGTCAATCATGAATAATCCACTGCATCCACTTAACAGTGTCATTTCCAGGCAGAGGAGTAGCTTCAGTGACAGACTTTTGTCACTGTCCTGCTCCACTGACAGACTGAGGAGATCGTTCCTCCCCCACACTATGCGACTCTTCAATTCCACCCGGGGGAGTAAATGCGAACATTAATTTTATTTTAAATTTTTTTAATTTTTATTACTATTTAATTTAATATTGTTTCTTTGTATCAGTATACTGCTGCTGGATTATGTGAATTTCCCCTTGGGATTAATAAAGTATCTATCTATCTATCTATCTATCTAGATCCTTTTCAGTATTATGTTGTGGAATGGCAATAGTGGGAAGAGAGAAAAACGAGAGGCAAATGAGGATTGGAAGGAAACATGCAACAGGGCAAGGGACTGAGTAGGTAAAACGTGTACCAGACCTGCCATGGATGGTAAAAGGCCACATAATCTCCTGGCCAACAAGTTTTTAGAGTGTTTAACCAATCTATGGCCCAATAGTCCATACCAGTGAGGGATAACAGTAGATATGTTCTTTCTCATCCATCCTTTGTGGCAGGATTGGCACTCCAGCCACCGTTAAAAAGACCTCACACTGTTCCAGTGTGGTGCAGAGGTGTCCCCCCTTGCTGCATTTGGGTCCCAATCTGGGTGGTTTGTCGTGTGGTGGGTGTGGCAATATGCTGTATCAGTGCATGCTCCCACCCTCCTCCTCTTAAAGGCAGACAAGGAAATCAGCAACTAAGGCATATGGGTAAATTTGTAACAATTCTCTTATGTACTGTATTTTATTATTATCTTTTTTTCTTTTTTTAAACACAACTTTTTATACTTGACATTATTATGGCTGTAGAAGGGCACACTTTCTAGTTACCCCCACAAAAACAAGTAACAAAAAAGACGCAAATTAATTTATCAAAATAATTCATAATCAGTCAGGACTTTCTGGTCTCTTTTGCTAAAGAAGGAAACACAAATGATGGGGAAGATTTGGATTAATTAAAAAAACAAAACATTTTTATTTATCTTTTGTTTTAAAGGTTGTGTTATTTTTTTTGTTTTAATATGAAATTCACACCCAGAATTGTACTTGCACTGGCTAAAGTTCGGACATAGCATGGCAGCATGGCAGATTTTAAACAAAATGTTTTTTGCAACGTCAAAAGCTGATACATGTGTAAGGCCCATAACAATGTACACTGTGTCACAGCCATTGGCTACTGTAGTAAAATAATGCTACTTGTGTGTAACAAAGAGAACAGAAAAAACAGAATCCAAAACAGGTGACCAGTAAGTGTGAAAATATGCAGTCAACTAGTCTTAGAACCTGACGAGCATATTAGAAATTCATGTGCTATTATAATAATTTTATGGCGCTGATGAGTTGCATCAGCATGAGGATGGCATTACTGACAAGTCACCAGTAGTATTATTGAAATGAACAGCTTTTGAGCCAGTTTTAGGGGAGCCAATAAAAACATCAAGACTGCCAAAATTCCAATTAGCACAGCAACAACAAACAATCACAGTAAGGACAGCAAGCTACCTTAAATATAAAAGTAAAAAAGAACAACCCATTAGGTGAGCACTGTATTACAATGTATATTTTGGGATGACTTTTTTAATTGCAACATTAAGGTAGTAGTTTTTAGCAATAGCAGCATCATAGAGATCAACGTAAAGCTGGAGAAATGTCAAGATGCTGGAACTAACACTGAAGTATGACATGTCTATAGAGCGTTGTTAAGATGATTGGTGTTTCCAATTTGGTCTTTCGTGGTTCTGTTTATGCTTTTATCACTGATAAATCTAAAACCCACTGCAGCTAAGATATGATTCCAAACACTAAAATTAGGCACAGATGAATGCGATAAAATATTACTGAAAGAAAAGTTAATCATTTCTATACATAAAATTGTGGTTTACAGTAATAAAAATGAAATAATTTTTTAAAATCTTGTTGTCTTATTGAAGGTGTGATACTATTTCAAAAAGTAATAATCTGTTAGTAAAAGAATTATTGGTATTGTTTTCCGTGATCTGTTACTTAATGCTTAAATATAGTCAGGGGAAAGTGGAAAGCTGTGGATGCCATCCTTCAAAAAGAAGATGATACATAACAAGTGGAAGAAATTAAAGTGAGGTAAGTGGCTGTATTTATTTTTGACAATGTCATAGGGTATTGTACAGTGAATTTCATGCAATTATCCTTGTTTTGTAAAATAAACTTAACCTTTACAGTCAGGTGATCCATACAGAATAGTAGCCTTAAATAAACTGAAGTTATAGATGAAGATAGTTGTGGCCCATTATATTAAGAGAAATGAAATGGAGACAATATTTATAAGTATAAAGCAAAACAGCTTTGCCTTACTTACAGATAAGTCTCTGAAACAACTGTCAGCAATGTATTGGCTGTTTACTTAATTTTTTAAGAGGGCACTAAATATAACTTGCCCTGATATGCCTTTAATCATAAGAGTTTCTGGAGTTGGTCAGATTTATAGGTATGAGAATACAAATAGAGAAAATGAAAAAAATATAGTATACATTATAATTATAGGGCTAGTAGAGTGTCAAATGGTCAAAGCAGCAGATTATTGACGAGGTTCAAGAATCAGTGAAGACAGTCTAAAACACTAGACAATGATGGCTTTAAAAGAAATGCAGAAATTTTTTGAGATAATCAGAACTGATGACTGGGAATAAGCTTCATGTTCAAAACCTACCAGTTAACATTTTAAGACACCCGTTATAAAGGCCTCCTTAACATCTAAAATAAATCATTGCACCAAAATGCATCTTAAGTTCTTAAGCTTGTGTCGAGCCAAAAAAAATATATAATGAATGGTAAAATAATCAATCACACAGCTGAAGTCAAGCACAAATGAAGCATCACTTTTAACAAGCATCTAAGTTACTAGCTTGATATCTTAGTTTAATCCACAAACCTCATTATCACCTTTCATGTAACGGCTTTAGAAGTAAATTAATCTATTCCGAATGAGTCTCATTTTGTCACTTTTTTTCTCCTAATCACCTCTGGTGTAAATAAAAAACATGACGCATTGTGCATTTATCTGCAAGTTAATTTTTCTTTAATAATGCAATATAAATATGTAATTATTGTTCCTATAATTAATACTGAATTTTGCTTAAAATCTCATATGATGGACAATATATACATTTCCAAAAACTACTGTATAATAAATCATTTCATGAAAACTAATTTAAAAACCTAAAGAAAACAAAAAAATGATTTTAATTAATGGTATAAGACAATAAGCATTGCTTTTTTATTTGAAAGATACTGTGGTACAAGCAATAAAAAGGACAATTACTGGAAGCATATTGTGAAGCACATTTAAATTAAATACATATATGTTAGCATTTACACTGATTGTTTAACAATATCATGCTATTAAATTAAATTAGATACTACCTTTTACAAAAACATGCAACTTGTAAGTTAAAGATGAACTTGTTTACGTAGGCCCATATTGCAAGTTTATATGGTTATGAAATTAATTGTTCAAACAAACATTTTTTTTACAAAGTGTGTTGGCTCTTTCACTTCATATTCATTGTAATCAAAGAAGAAATTCAGATGGACAAAACTCTGTTCTGGAGATAAATCTTCAAAAAGAAGGATATTCTGAGAGTAATTTCTCACACCTATGAATCATGCTATTCTCCTAAACAACGCAAACGGTTTCATTTTATTAAAGCTTTGGACCATCTTTCTTGTTTTCCCTCTCCTTTGTTTACTGCATTTCTTTGTTTCTTTTACTGCTTTTTCCTAATAGTAGACAATGCGCCTTATTATTATTGGTGTATTTTGTGTACAGTTACATAGTTACATTCTACACATTACTCATAATGCAATGCAGAAACATTTAGTATTTATAATCATTGTGCAGTGAGATGTTGCTGTGCACAGCTACATAAAATAAAATCAGACACTCAGACGTTGGGGTTATTCTGAATATGGTGGCTGATGGCAGTTAATAACTCAATTACCAAAGAAATAAACAAGTGTGCAAACTGGCTAATAATAAAACCAAAGAGATGCCAGTCCTCTTCACCTCTGAGCAAAGCTTGCTTAATCTGTTCATGACATCACTCTTACACCCACTTATTTTATATTATCTTATTAAAATTTATTTGGAGAAAAATATATTATAACAGAACACACTTAATAAAGTATATAAACAACTCAATCAGACAAACAAGGGTATCATAATCTAAAAAAAACAAAATAACTCAGCATTCAGTCTCCAACCAACAAAGAGAGCGATACAAATCGATAATCCGTCTAAAGCAGTTCTTTGTGGGGGTTTAAAGAGTCTGCAACACAGAAAAAGTGAACCATGGATCCATCATATTTACTTTGGAAATATATTAATAAGTTCTTTCCAAGTTCTAAAAAAAGTTATGAGCAGATTGTTGTTAAGAGATTTTTTTTCCCACATCAATATACAACTTTGGTTTCCCATTGAGATATAGAAGGTGTAATGTGGTATAAGATATTACGACCTGTTTATTCAGGTGGAATAAACAGCCCAGGGGCTGGCACATGGCATTTTAGAGGGTGTGACAAAGAGTAAGGGCTTGTTTATACTTCACGCTCAGGATGCGTATGTGGCCGAATCATGGCTATCACTCGTTCCCAGCATTTATTTGACGCGTCCTCTGAGCAGGTCCTCAGAAATTAACGCAACGCATGCATGAGGTGCAGTACCAGCAAAAAGTTGGGGGGTGCAGTGTGCTAAAAGTTGGAACGTGATGTCAGAGTCTCTGTTTACTATCTACATGTGACAGAAATCCTCTATGCGGATCCTACGGGAGCAATGTGCTTGCTTCGATGTTTGATGAATGGTTCGATGTGGTGAAGCTTAATGCCAACACACAGATGTGTTCGTGGGGCTTTTATATTCAAGCGTTGCATATTCCCGATCGTAATAACACAATACATTTTAAAAGTCTGACATACCATCTTTTGTGCCGTCTTTTTTTTCTTTTTTGCAACTTCACAGCAGCAACATAATATACACTGCTGCATTTGAGCCACCGAGAAAAAAAATTAAGGACATGGTGAAAACGTGTATTTTGTGATTAAAGTGGAAATTTCAGCTTTAATCTTGAAATGTCTGCTATCAGCTCGTAGTTTACTTTATCATTAAAACAGACCGTCATAAATGCCATCCTAGTTTTTAATTGCTACAGCAAGCAGCAATAGATCACCACACAGAATACATTAAATGTATAATATTCCAACTCTCTGAAAATTTTGAATCTTTAGATTTATACTTGATATCACATTTCATGATGAAATGCATTAAAGTGTGTATGTTACATTTTACAGATAAATCGTTAATTTTGTTTAAATAATGAATACTGTTAATAATTACACACATGGGGGTAACATGGTGGCGGAGCGGTAGCACTGCTGTCTCACAGGGAGTCATGTCACTGGTATTCCCTGCTTGGATTCCACACTGTGCTCTGGTTTCCTTCCAAAGATATGCAGATTTGAGGATTTGGTGCCGCTAAAATGACACTAGTGTATGTGTGTGCTTGTATTCACCTTGCGATGAGCTGAGGCCCCGTCCAGAGATTGTTTCTGCCTCGTGCCCAATGCTTGCTGGTATGGACACATGCCTGGATTGATGGATTTATTCATTAAACATCCTTTTCAGAGATATTGCGGTACGGTGTCATCGGAATTTAATGGGTGTTCCAGGCAATTCACAACACAGAGAAGCCGAACATGTTCTCACCATGATAATATCTCGCACTGCTACCTGCTGGATTCCTCCAGATTTACATAAAGTACGCGCGCAAGTATAAACAGTAAAATCCTTGCGTAGCAGGAGAGTTTGCTGCAGCCTGTGTCGTGTCACATGAAGTATAAACTGGGCCTTAGGCTGCATTGAGTTAGGTGCATTGTCTGACTTTATCACAGTGAAGCAAGCAACAACTACAATAATTATGTATATAGCACATTTTCTGACAACAATGTACCTCTAAGTGCTTTACAAGATCACAAAGAGAAAGTTACAAGAAAATAAAAACAATTAAGATAAGGCAATACTATTAAAGAATAAGTAACAACAAAACAAGGTAAGGTCATATGGCTAGGGGGACAGAAAAAAAAACAAACCTCCAGTTGGGCTGGAGAAAAAAAAAACAATCTGCAGGGTTTCCAGGGTCAAAAGATTGGACATTCTGCCTAACATAAATGTTCCTAAATGAGTCCTCTTTGTTTTCATGCTTCACATGATAGGATTCTGATGAAGTTGGTCTTGTGGACAGATGAGACACCTGCCTTCATTCTATCATCTGAGGAGGCTGCATGGTGCCTTCATCAGGTGGTGGTGGCACCCTCTCCCACTTGGACAGAGGCAGTGGTGCAGTAAGAATTATGTTTTTGGACCTCTGTAGTGCCTTCAACACCATCCAACCTCTGCACCTTAGAGACAAGTTGACAGAGATGGGAGTAGATTCATATCTGGTGGCATGGATCGTGAAGTATCTTACAGACAGACCTCAGTATGTGTGTCTCGGGAACTGCAGGTCTGACATTGTGGTCAGCAACACAGGAGTGCCGCAGGGAACTGTGCTTTCTCCAGTCCTGTTCAGCCTATATACATCTGACTTACAATACAACTCGGAGTCCTGCCACGTGCAAAAGTTCGCTGATGACACTGCTATTGTGGGCTGCATCAGGAGTGGGCAGGAGAAGGAGTAAAGGTTCTACATGGTGGTGTGCTGGGGAGGCAGCATAAAGAAGAGGGATGCCTCACGCCTGGACAAACTGGTGAGGGAGGAAGGCTCTATTGTAGGCACAGAGCTGGACATTTTGACATCTGTGGCAGAGCGATGGGCGCTAAGCAGGCTCCTGTCAATCATAGAGAATCCACTGCATCCACTGAACAGTATCATCTCCAGACAGAGAAGCAGCTTCAGCAACAGACTGCTGTCACTGTTCTGCTCCACTGACAGACTGAGGAGATCATTCTTCCCCCACACTATGCGACTCTTCAATTCCACCCAGGGGGGTAAACGTTAACACTATATAAGATTATAGACTGTTACACCTTCCTCACACTCTCCACCTTGCATTTTCTAACTTAACTTTAACTTATCTATCTATCTATCTATCTATCTATCTATCTATCTATCTATCTATCTATCTATCTATCACAGAAGAACCAGAAAAGACAGCAGAGAATAGTGGGGATTAGTACAGACTGTGGATCCCTGAAGAATATAATAATTTTATACCAATAGAGTCTACTATGAATACAACGAAAATGTAGCTACAAAAAAGTCAAATTAAAATAGTGGGTTTTTAGCACCTTTTTAAAAATGTTCCACAGTACTAGCCTGGAGAATTTTCATAGGTAAAGTATTCCAGATTTTAGGAGCCTAACAGCAAAAGGCCACCTCACCACTTCTTTTAGCCTTGGCTCTTGAAATTATAAGCAGACCTCCAATCGAAGACGTAAGGTTAAGACAAGGAGTTTAGTGGGTCAGACATTCCATTATGTAGGACAGAGAAAAGTCGTTTAAGGCTTTATAAACTATTAGCAGTATTTTAAAGTTAATTCGGAACAACACAGGTAACCACTGTAACGCTAAAACTGGTAAGATGTGCTCAGATTTTCTTTTTCTAGTTAAGATTCTGACAGCTGCATTCTGCAACTGATTGATGTTCTTCTTAGGTTGTCCTGTTAGGAGTGCTTTACAGTTATCTATTCAACTAAAAACAAAAGGGTTTTAGCGTCTTGTAAAGTTATAAGAAGTCCAACTTTTGCTATATTCTTTAAGTGAAAAAATGCTGTCCTCATAATCTGGTTGATCTGATTTCAGGTTTAGGTCAGAGTCAATGACTACCCCTAAATTCTTTACCTCTGTCTTCATTTTTAAACCTAAGGGATGAAGTTTGTTTCTAATGCCCTCATTATATACATGTCTGCCAATCACTAAGATTTATTTTTCCCTTATTTAGTATGAGAAAGTTACTACTCATCCATTTGGAAACGCTGCAAAGACATTGGAACAGAGACCCAAGAGCGTCAGGTTCATCAAGTCTAGTGCAGTCAGTGACTTGCAGTAGGGCACCACTTGTTGGTCATTTATTAGTTAATGCTCCAGTTCTATGATATGAAAAGAATCAAGCATTGCATGTGTCATCTGTGAATGAGGCATAGAAATGTGTGTTCTCATAGGTTCTTAGCTACGGGCGGGGCATTCGTAAAGGCAAATAACTTTTTTTAAAAGAATGAAATTTGGACCTTGCAACGATCTGTAGAAAAGGACAAGGTTTAGTATTAATTTCTGTGCAAGCCCTGCTCGTGAAATGTCATTAATTTCGAGGTTTAATTGGAGATTTTTGTCGGTGGGGCGAAGATAAGGAGGACTAAATTGTTGCTTACAGTTAGCTCATCTCTCCTTCTGGCAGTAGTGCAACAATTTTAACCATGTGGTACATCTGTTTATGAACTGTAGTGCAGGTCTTGTTCAGGGACAAAGCTCATTGACTGTGTTTCATTGCTTAGCGGCACTCCCACACTTTTTGCTTCATGGAGGTTTCCAATCCCCCAAACCCCTTGATTGTTGATCATGTGTCATTTCCTCATGACACTTGATGCTTTGTGGGATACACCACTCTCAGATTGTCAATCAAGTGTCAAAGCTTTACGGGGGACTTTTAGTTCAATTTTAGTTAAATTTGTTCACCTGCAGTACTGTATGTAGTTCAAAAATGATAAATTTGACTTTTTCATCTTCAAATGTGATATTGCTTTTGTAGGGGGTGCAGAGCATAGAAAAGGTGGGAAATATGTCTTTTACATATTAATGCACTGCATTATTTGCTATGTCTATATATCCATCAAAAGTAAATGATTTCTTTTAAGAAAATGCAGAATCTTGGTTCTTTATTACATTTCTTAACACAAAATTAACAATACAGAATGTAATATAATACATCCCTCCAAAATGTATCCTTTTGAATCTAAGAGTGCTGATTTTAGGGAATTGAATTCCTTCATTGAAATAGGTTTAACTGAATAATTCCTTAGCAAAAACATTCCACTTGTGTCCTTCTGCCAGTCCCAACAGGGTTTTTTCAAAGAAATCTCCAATGTGCTAATTAATAGTGTACTTGACATAGCTAACTCATCATTAGAAATGGGGATCTTCCCAGATTGTCTAAAGACTGCAGTAGTTAAACTCGTCGATTAAAGAAAAAAGATCTAGATTCCTCTGTGCTGTACAGCTTTAGACATATTTCTAAACTACCTTTTTAAGTTAAATTCTGGAATAAGCAGCTTTTCAGCTGTTAAATTACTGTTTAAATAAACATTTTATTATTGCTAGGTTTCAATCAGAATTTTAGAACAAGTACAGACACTGCACTGCTTAAAGAATTAAATGACTTGTGGGCTAGACAAAGGCACTTATCTGTTCTTGTTCTCCTACACCTGAGCACAGCATATGACGCTATAGACCAAAGTATTGCTATAAGTCACCTCAGTGAATGGGTGGGCCTCTCTGGCAATGTCTTAAATTGGTTTCAGTTTTAATGTAACAGGTAGAACTTTCTTTGTTTACTTGTGCTGATTATAGTTCAGTGACCCATGATAGAGTGTCATGATATGCGGATGTGTCAGTGCCCATGGCATATGTCAGAAATGGACATTTTTTTGATTTCCTGGGTAATCCCGTTACTAATTATTGTCATGGCTGTCTGCAGGATGTAGGTATTTGCTGTCTAGCAAAGAAGTCACCACTTTGAAGTTTTGACTGGTTGAGTATGCAACCAGTTTTCATTAATTGTTAAACCCAGGAAATTTAGATGTGCCATTGTTTAAACCGATTGTCCAGGACTGACAACGGCAGGGACTGAAGGAGATTTAAACTTCTGGGCAGGAGAAGTCACAGTAGGAACAGTCCACTGAGAATGCTGCCAAGATACTCGCAGAGAGTACAGGGGTACATGGCTGGTGCAACATGAGGGACACGGACAGCAACACTTACCCTGAGGGAGGAAGAGACAGCTCCATAAGAAGACGGTTGTGGGTCCAGCAAGAGAGGGAAGCTGCATGAAAGGACCGAGCAAAGCTGGCAGACGAGAAGTGAGGCGTGCTTAGGTCTCAGCAACACAAGGAGTGGAGAAAAAGAACGATAAGGAGACGTTGCAGGGATTCCACGATTTGACAAAACTTCTGATGGGAAACGAGTGTCCGGTGAACAGATATGCATTGGTGGACAATGGGACAATTAATTATTGGGGTAACAGTGCGCAAACTGGACTCTGTACCACTAAAGGCTGTATCCTCCAATTCTTGTTTTTGATGGACATTTAGAGTATGGACTGTGTGTTTTCCTTTTAAAAGAAGGAAATTTGTTTGTGATATTTTTAGATTTTGTTATGTTCGTTTATCTTTTAAATGTACTTTATATTGTCTCGTGTAACAGAAGTTAGTGTTGCTTTTCCTGAAATTACTGTTGTGTCTTTCATTGTGTGTATACTCACTGCTCAATTTAAACAAACCTGTGTGCTATTATCAGTAAATTTCAAGAGTTCCCAGTCTCTTAATAAAACTGGGTGGCGTAGTCAGATATTTTGATGGTGTCTAGGTTAGATTACCTGTAAGTGTGACCAGACACCTGTCACACATAGGTAACTTGCACTTTGCACCTGCAGAAAGATATGTACACATTTAAAAGTAACAAATTCTGCCATCCAGATGCTGTCTTTTCCAGAAACACCCCTGCAATTTCCAGCAGGACAACACCAAAGCACATTTGGGTACTAGATTGGCCTGCATGTAATCCTGGCCTGTCTCAAATTGGGAATGGGTGTCACATTATGAAGTGGAAAAAATGGCAACGAATTGTGCACCTAAAGAACTGCATAATGGATGAATGAGGGAAAAATTCAGCTTGCTAAACTTAACCAACATGTGCTTTCAGTGCCCAAACACTTGTTTGTATTATTTAAAAAAGAAACGGTTGTGATAAACAGTGGTTTTTTTTGGAGCAGGTTGCATGTTTTGGAGCATATTTAACATGAGTATACATTTAAAAAAACAAATTGAAATCAAATAAGGTGGTGTTTGCACTGTTTTCAATACAGTACAGAGTGAATTATGTTTATAAATCACTTTTTGTTTTAATTAGCATTTCCCATACTGTCCCAACACTTTTTGGAATTGTAATTCTATTCAAAAAAGTTAGGAAAGTAAAGGTTTTTATGAAGCTTAAGTGAACTTCCAGAACACTGTATTACATGCAATATTTCCCTTTTTCTTATGAATCTCTAAATCATATTTGGCTTAATAGTTTTAATAAAATAATAAGTTTTAATCTGTTTTAGTGGCCTTATATCATTTATTTTGAAAGTAGCAGCCACTGCAAGTAAATTGTAATATTATTTGGTTCCTCAATTATGTGAGAGTAACAAAAGTTCTGGATGAATTTAGCCCTTTTGTATTTTCAACATTGTTGCTAATGTTGTTTTTTTTACATTTTTCCACATAATGTTTCTGGAGATTACATTCATGCAGAATTATAAAAAATGTAACTTACATAGTTGATCGAAAGTACCTTGAATTTCTTCGTTCAAACATTCTGGTCAAATGTGTATTGATGTCCACAGACATTTAGATTATTAGTAGTAATTTGACTAGTTTTGATACCTTAAATTATTTTTAACAAATTAAAATAAAACATAACATGCCTATTCTAGCAGTTAACAAATTAAGGAAAGAACATAAAATCTACAAAGTAAGTAAACAGTTGCAACACACCAATGCTATATGCACATCACAAGGACAACAAAGCCTGGTGTTCCTTTTCTCCACAACGCAAGTGTATAATTACAACATATTTTACTGCGATTTGACAAGAAGTGTGACTTGTTTAAAAATACTAATTATCTCCTTTGACTGTGAAAGATAAATGTAAAAAAGCTACATGTTCCATGAATCTTATGAGAACTTGTACTATTTGTAGGTAATCCATCTGCCCTCAGTTTTGCACCCTAAGGGCCTAATTAATGAAGCTATCACAACTTCTGTACATTGCAGGATCTGTTTTGCCAAAAAGAACACAAATACTGTAGTTAAGCAAAATATAAATGCCAAAAAAAGGTTTAAAAAATATCCTGTATATATTTGTGCGCTGAAAAGAATGATTTGTTTAAATGCAAATTATCCAAACCAATTGAAAATATACAAAAACAACAATTTTGCAGAATATGGTTAAAGCAATGGAACACACAATTTCTGCTTTACTTATTTAGGAAGAAATTTAATATATTGAAGGAAATAAATGAAAATGAGGACAGAACAGAGAATTCTGGGACAAAAGGTCACTAAGCTTGAACTCTGCACTGGTTTTGTAAAATGAAAACAGTTGGGACACTGCACCTTACATTTACTTACATTTGGGACATATCTTAGGTTTTTCCAAAACTGATGGTGAACATTACAAGCTTGTTAAAGGTGTAGAAATCGAAAGGCGATACCTCTGCACCACAAACAACACCCCTACATGAAAACAATTTGGAAAAAACAACGTCAGCTTTCTAATTTGCAGCTTTTAAAATGCCCTCGTATCAGTTCAGAAATAATACAGGTTTGACATATGGAATAGATTTCTGCCTACCAGTTATAAAGCTTGGCCTAAGAAATGGATAAACTGGTGATGCATGAAGTCTAAAAATGATGGAAAACAGACAGGTAAAAAAGTATAAAAATTAGAACATGAAATGAAAGTGGTACAGTGACAGGAAGAAACTTGTACTGAGAAGCACGTTGACTAATTTCTGGCAGTCACTTCACTTTGACAAAGGACATGAAACAACAAGAATGTGTACAAAGAGATTTTTTTCCCATTTACTGTGCAGTATGTGAGAAAGAACTTCTAGGTCACATTATGCTAATACAGTATAACAAAAACAATTTGTTCAAAAATTAACTACCTTTAAACTTTTTTTTTATTCAATGCAATTAGAAGTAACAATATTTTATTTTTTTAATAATATATGAAATTCTGTAGGATAAAAAGCAGAAAAATGGAACATGAATTGTACAAACTATGACAAAGCTAGTGTGATAGGTGTCTAGGTCACACTTATAGGTAATCTAACCTAAACACAGTTAAAATATCTGACTACACCACCCAGTTTTACTAAAGAGTCTGGGAACTCTTGAAATTTAAAGATAATAGCACACAGGTTTCTTTAAATTGGGCGGTAAGTAAACACACAATGAAGGACACGACTGCAATTTCAAGAAAAAAAACAACTACTTGTATTACACCAGACAATATAAAATGTATCAAGAAGATAAAGGTACACAAGAATCTAAAAATATCAGGAGCAAAAAGCTGTGTAAAAAGAAAAGCACACAGTCCCCACTCTAAAGTCCATTAAAACATAAAAGTAGAGGAAACAACCTTTGGTGCTGCAAATTCCAAGTCACTCATTGTGTTAACACAACAATTGGTCCTGTAACTGTCCCACTGAAACACTCTTTTCGCTGAATGTTTGTTTGCCAACAAAAAGCTTGCTTCCTGTCCTCCAGCTTTGCTTAGTCCTCTTGTGAGTCTTCCCACTCTTGCTGGACCTGGTGCCTCTCTGGTGAAACTGGCTCCTCCTCCCTGGAGGTGGGTGTCACCATATGTGTGCCCTATGCCCTATTAGCCACATACCCTCATCTTTTCCCAGCGAGTCCCTGTACTCAGTGCGAGTGACTTTGACAGCATTTTCTGTGAACCATCTCCTCCCAACCACCCTCTGCCCAGAAGTATATAACTGCTTCGTTCTCTGCCCAGATCAGCATGATGATCGATTAAACAATGGTACATACCAATTTCCTTATGTTATCAGTAGTGTAAGCACATAAAAAAAGAAAAAAAAAGTATTGTCAGCTATCAAGAAGTACATATACCACTGTATGTGATTAGAAACCAATGTCCTCAGAACAATATTAATTTTCAAACCAGGTTAATGCAAACATTTTCCAAGGAAGCAGACAGTTCTGTTATCGCAATCTTGTATTTTGATGAGATACAAAGCAGTTTAATCTTCAAAGCAGGTGACTTTTTTCACTTATCACCCCAGTCTCAACAAATGGTGCCTATTGCCCTTTCATCTATTGGCTTTGTATTATTATTATTTACCTGTATTTTGCCTAAGAAAAAAAGAAAACCACCCATTGGACTAAAATATTCTCCTTATGACACGTAATTATGGGTAGAATTTCCTTTTAAGATGGAGTAAAGAAAATAAAAGAGACAAACAGTATATGATCTAGTATAAAGTAAAGG
Organism: Polypterus senegalus; assembly: GCF_016835505.1. Lineage (NCBI taxonomy): Eukaryota > Metazoa > Chordata > Cladistia > Polypteriformes > Polypteridae > Polypterus > Polypterus senegalus. Next base: position 59,608,679 of record NC_053168.1, on the reverse strand, counting down.
GTATGTTGATATAAAATTATTTCTATTTTAAGAACATGGGTAGAATCTCTGTGACTATCTTTTATTTTATAACTTATGCTCAAATGTAATGGAGAGCATATTTTCCTGTTATCGATAGTTTGGAAATAGCTGACCTACTTATACTAACTTATTTCACATGTATACTTAAATAATCTAGTGGTCCTATTCTGTATTTTGTTAAGTACATAAATAAAGAACGCTTTTTACCATTATGTAGCCTAGACTTGACGTTTGTCTATTTTCATATGTTTGGTGGGTGTTGAGGATGTTGATCAACGGATGTCATTGTAGCAGATGTAAGATTTAGGGAAAATTATTTAGACTGTAAAGGCTCTATTTTAAAATAAGGCAAAACAAAACTTGTTAAATCCAATCGGTCAGTATCAGATCCTCAAGGTTAAACCTGTTGGGTGAGCCTTAAAGACCTTAAGGTACTATTTTCTTTAGATTTCACACCCAAGCCTTTCTCTAGGCACAGTCAATACTTTTTGTTTAGTCCTGAACTATAAAAAAGTATTGAGATGAGATGGTTTGGGCATGTGCAGAGGAGGGGTACATCTGGAAAATAATGTTGAGAATGGAACCAACCGGGCAAAAGGAAAAAAGGAAGGCATAAGAGAAGGCTTATGGATGTGGTGAGGGAGGGAATGAAGGCAGTTGGTGTGGCAAAACTTGATGTAAAAGACAGGTATAGATGGAGACGGATGATCCACTATGGTGACCCCTAAATGAAAGCAGCCAAAAGATGAAAGAAGCCATCTTTTAAAGACTGACACAAACTTACATTTTTCCATTTATTTCTCACAGTATTTTAGTCTTTGGGTGGATTCCCTGATGACATGATTTCCATGAAGAATATGCATGTCAACTGGCATTTGTTGGGTTTTTCGTTTTTCATCTGTTTCCTTACACACTCCAAATTGCCAATAGATATCTGCTTTGCCTCTGTCTTTCTCCCTCCCTCCATCCTATTTCCTGCTGCTATTTCCATTCTCTGTGGCATAGTATTTCTTTCTTTAATCTTTAAAGACTGTGTCCATTGTTGTGCTTCATGACAGGCGCCATGAATATGTAATATGATGTGCACCTTATACTGTAATGTGTCTGTCGTTCCTTCATTTTCTACAGACTTTTATTGTTAGCTGAGAGTTTTAAATAGATATATTTTCATGTTTTTTCCAACTTTGAAAAATCATGAGGAAGGATTTAAGAATTTCAGATACCTTAGAATCCATTCTTCTCTAACCTCACTAATGATTCAAAAGTGTGTGAAGAAGGACACACACTATTTATAGACCACTGGAAGATTAAATGATTCAAAAGGATCTGCTCCTTGTGTTTTTGCCCCAATGAAGTGATATGAAAACAACATAAATCTCTTTGGGTGGCTCTACCTCAGTGGTTGCTTCTAAAAATATAAATAAAGATATGTTAAAAATGAGACCCAAAATAAAATGCAGTCCAACATGTTAACTGTGATAAAATGCAATACATTTGCAAGTGGGACATTTAATTTTCACATGGTTTTATCATTTCATAATTAAAAATATATTAACTAAATGATCAATTACTTTCCACTATGGCATGCAATTTTTGTGTCAGTTTAAAAAGTAATACAGACAGAAGAGTTTTGCATTGTAATTCATGTCCATAGATTGCATGTCATAAATAAAAGCAAAGCAGACATATTGCAGACTTTGATTCGATCCGAGGTGCTTTAATTGTGCCAAAATTATAAGTAATCAAATAACTAATCAGTGTCTAAAAGTGGGGCAAAGGGTGTCAACAGATTAATTATATTTAATAATTTTATTTCAAGGTGGCATAAATAAATAAATATACAAAAAGGAAAAACATCCTTTTCCCCCTAAATGAATGCTTATTCTAATTTGTTTTAATTAAGTCTTGCCATGTTTTGAAAAAGTTTTGGACTGAACCTATGAGAAATGGAACATCTGTAAATTAAATTTTCACTTAAAGTTTCTGTATTCTGGCAGCAAGCATACGTTTAGTCAGTATGGTCTGTGAAGTGATTACTGAAATGGCAAAAAGTATGATTTAGGCCTCACTGACAAAATGTACACTTATGAAAATTTGTATAAAGTTGTTTTCTTTTTATACATTGTTATCTTTTTAGTCTCGTACATGTTAAATTAAGCAGTGCAGTTAAATCTTCAAGATCTGGGTTGTTATCAATTTTATCTAAATATCTAATGAAACATTTGTTAGTGTTACAGAGCTTGGTTTCTTCGTAACTTTTTATTTGTACCCACTGTGATAACCAGATAATATATAGGTTTTCCCTTCTTTCAGCAAGAGAATGAAATTGTCATTTAAATCACCAGCTGCCATCTGTTCAGTGAGACTGCATATCCTCTGCCTTATCATCCCCCTGTTCACCTTCTTTCCAAGTCCAACACACTCATGATTGAAATACCCATTCCTCAAATGTTGAAACCCCTTGCCCCACATTTTGATAATTATTGATTACTTTTCATTTTAACACAATTAAAGCATGCTCTTGAATTGAAACACAAGCACACTGTGTTGCCGCTAAGTAAAATGGAATACATATGCTTTGCTTTTAGTTATGACGTTCTGCACATGAATTAAAATGCAATATGGTTTTGTACTGCATTTTAAACAGACACAAAAATTGTGTGCCATAGTGAAAAGCAATCAATCATTTGATATTTTTTTTTAATAATGACATAATAAAACTACCAATATTAAATGTCCTACTTGCAGATGTATTGTAAACATGAACACACCAACACTGTCCCGGGTTCAAATAGAGGATGTTTATTATAATTACCTTAACTACACAATCACAAGAACAAGTTTTTTTTTCCCTATTTTCTCCTCCTGACCTCTCTTTAATGCATTGCTCTCCTCCAGTCGAGTGTTGCCTTCCTTCTTCCCAGCTCTGACTCGCCTGGACATATGGAAATTCCTGCAGAGCCCTCTTGTAACACCCACAGACCTCAGCAAGGCTTCTTTACTGGACTACAATTCCCAGCATTCCCTGCACTGATATCCAAGGCTGCTGCCATCGAGTGTTCTGGGGGAGCAAACATCCCTCTTAGTCAGTCCTTCCCTTTCATCTTTGCCATGGAAGGTACTACAAATATGTCCGGTCAGGATGCCTGTCCATCTGCCTGGGGCTTCCAGTCCCGTAAGGAATGTTCTTCTCTTTTGCTGGGATGTCTGTCCATCCACCTGGGGAATCGAACTCGGGTATGGCACCTTTCTGTCCTCTTGGAGCCTCCTGTCTTGTTAAGGAACCATCCTCTCTCCTGGTCTTGATGCCTGTCCATCACATGTGATACTTACAAAACATAGTTTATTGGTTATGATTAATTTTGAACAAATAACATTCAATACACTAAAGGTCACAAAATGTAAATGCATTTTCAGAAATGGATTTTCATATGCAGTCTCAATAAATCTATTTTGAATTGAATTGGTATAAATTCAATTAAAAAGAAGGGGCTCATGTTTTTCAGGTAAGTATTGTATAGTCTGTAGTGTATACACACAAGCTCTTTGTATTTAAAATCTCATTGCATTATGTTCAGCAATAATACTTAATAATATCTTTTTTTTCTCTCTTTTAAAAAATGGGGAATGATATAATTAGAGAGTTTATGAACGAAAAGCACATTATTCTAACTAAAAGTAACAAGACACTATGGTTTTCTTGTTTATTTCCTTTATTATTTTAGTACTATTTTTTGTTTGTTATTTTTCTTCCTCGTAATTTTTTTTTACATTTTTATCTTTTGACTATTTTAGTAAGAGTAATTATGATAATTATTATTTAATATTTCAACAGCTTATTATACACTGTTGTTTGGGAGAACTGTGTTTTCTCAGTGTGCAATTCTTCATGGCATGTCACAGGACTGAGAATCTGAAGTGTTTGCTTCATTTGGGGAGGCACATTGGGGGGCAGTGGGAGGGAAGGAGTAGATGGTTGAGACAGCTCATCATGTACATTTTATTCTTTGCCCTCCCTATTATTTTGAGACCGCGCTGGAGCTATTTTTGGTGAGAGGGCTCACAAGTTGGAAACGTGTGATCTTGTTGAAAGGTTAAAATTTTTAAAGATACAAAAATTTCATAATAATGATCATTTATTACATTTCATAAACTAGAACATTAATGGTCTCAATCATGAACTCGGGCAGAAAAAAAGTGATTTTGTATATCAGCACCTAGAGTTCAGATATAGTAAAGGAAACCAACTTAAGTAGTATCAGTTGGGGTTAACAAGAGATTTGTTGGGCCAAGTTGTCTATTCTGACTAAAACAAGAAGACATAGAAGAGTGGGAGTTTTAATTTATAAAGCAATATCCTTCATAGCGAATAAAATAATATCAGAACTAGATTGGAGCTACAATATTGTGATGGATAAACTAATAGACAATAATGTAATTCTAATTATTATGAGTAATAAACAAATTCTTTCTTGAAATTTTTTAACTTTTTAATCTGAGGACCCATATAGCAAAATAGATACCTTACTATGACCCCAAAACAGTGGCTATTATCATGACAGCAAAGCCATACATACTGTAGCCAAATAACAATGGCCACATAACAAAAAACAGAAAATGTTTTTGTATTGTTTCATGCATATTTCTTACATTAATATTACTAAAAGGGAAAAATGGAAATTGAAGTGTATAAAACAAGGTTGATAAAACAATCATTTTCATTTAAAACAAGGAATAGATTCCTGAGATGTGTCAAATAACATCTTTATAGTGAGTGTAGCATGAGGAGTACAGTAGATGAGTTTTGAAAGGATCATATAAATCGTCACTTAACCTAGTCATTTGGGTCATGATGCAGTCAAAAAATAATCTGTAGTTTGTTTTTTTTTAACTTGTCTTAACAATTTTTTAAATAGTCTTTCAGATTAGCTCCACCATTAACAATAGTTTTTCTAAATGAGTCGGCAAATAGTTATTCATTTAGCAATTCAATAAACAGATTCAAAAAGTAGCTAAATTATTCCTAAAAAAGTATTCACTGTTTGTATTTTATATGGTGATGGGATAAATCTTGATGAATAAATCAGTGAACACTCCAGACTGAAATGTTTAATGGTACTGACTGATGTTGTGCTGAATGTCTACAGTTTGTCCCTGCCTTTTAGACATTTTTTTCTGTCCTTACAGTTCTCAATGATCCATTACACATGAACTGCTTTAAAAGTAATGTTATGAAAAGGAATTCTTACCTGCCAAAGCATAATGGAAAATCTTCTTTGCACCTCTGTTACAGATTTACTGTAGATTCAATACATACTGTAATAGCAAACACACAATGAGACACCAACCTGCTGCCCATGGCCACTGAAGCTGCTTTTAATATACAACATATATGTCCTAACTCCTATTGACGAAGCCTCCACAACACTCTGAAAAATCGTTACATTCTTGAGCCAAATCTGTCCTTTTCATTTTGGCATTTCAAATTCAGGCATAACAGTTTTTCTTATTCAGATGTGCCAGGACAGTATGCAGTACGAAGGGTTGCGATGATGTGCAAAATGGAGGCGAGCATGATTTTTCTGGAATATTCTGTTTAATGTATCCCAGTGCCATTATTCTTAAAACAATTTATCATGATTGTAGTGCGTGCTATCAGTCTATAGACATTTAGACAGTTCACATTTGTATCTTAATGACAAAGATATAATCGCTGTCCTTGTGAAGCAGGGAAGGACTATAGATTCTCTCAAGAAAAGAAGATGTTTAATACCGAAGATATTAGCATTAAACCCTGTTTTAGATTGGTCAACAACAGCTGAAATTACTTTATCAAACTGCTGACATAATTTCATACTTTATCAAAGATTATAGCTATTTAGACCATGGAGATTTTTCTACCCTTTTCAAGGTAATTTTCATTTTCTCCAACAGTACATCATAGGTGTTCAAGTATTGTGTCTTTATAGATGATAACTTTTTGACATTTTGTAAATATGATGTAATCCCTATTTCAGGCTTTGCTCACCTGATTTTAAGACTTAAATACTACACTTCATTGATACAACCCATCATTGGTTACTAAACCCTTTAATTTTAGTAAATGAAGGCTTCATTAAGTTCATTTCTTACATAATAGGTAGGCATTGTGGCCTGCAGAAAGGCACTCCTGCTGCCCAAACTCAACAGAGACAGGCTCAGGACACAAGTTCAGAACACACATTTTTATCTTTTTTTCTTGTTGGAAACTTTTCTTATGTCCTCTTCCCTTTTTCTCTCTCACTCTCTCTCTGTCTGCCTCCACTCCTCCCGACTCTGGCTCCTGGAGTAGTGGCTGCTGGCTTCTTTTATGCTGCTCCTGGGTGTACTCCAGGTGGCTCTGTGACAATGCACGTTCGATGCATGCTCCCTCCTCACTTCTGGGAGCCCTTGAACCCTACACGTTGGAGATGTTACTGATGAGCAAGGCAGTGAGGCACAACATTGCAAGGGGATGGTGCAAAAGTGCAAAGTGCTTTTATTAAAACAATGATCAAAAATAATGTTCACATTAAATAAAGTGCAGTGCTTCAAAAGTCAATAAATAATCCATAAAAACAGAAGTGAAAAGTGGAGGTTAAAATCAAATAGAAAAAAAACAAAAACAATCCTTTAAGACGATGAAGTTAAAACAATGCTGGAAGCAGTCCTTTAAAAATGCAAAAGCCTGGTGTCCTCTTTTATCTGGTGGCTCCCCTGCTTCTCCCATATGGGCTTCTCAACAGGGGAGTCGCCCTTCCTGCAGCTGACCTTAATACTCTCCGGTTGCCTTCTGTTCCCTGGCTCTGTACGGCTACCTTATAGGACCGAGACTTGGATTCCTCAACGGCCAGGTCGGTCATGTTGAGGCTCACCTTCCAAGACTCCACGACTTCCATTGCCTTCCACGGGGAGTCATCCATACTACCAGTAACTCCAGCTCCAAGAAATTGTTCAGCTGGAGCGACCACTTCCTTCTGCCCTACCTCTAGTGTCGGCCATACACTGCTTGCGAGGGGACGCTCCATTCCAGCTGCCTGCCTGTGAGCGCTCGCTTGCTCACACTCTCCCTCACACCAGCTTTCTCCACTTGCTTTCTGCCTTCTCCTGCAACCTCTATTTCTTTCTCTTTTCTTTTCTCTTCTTCCTTCTCCCTAGCCGCCTCGTGCTTCTATTTATGTACAGGACATTGCAGCTGTGGCAAACTGCAGCTCCCAGGAACAATTACGGATGTGGGCAGTCTCTCACCTGTGCACTTGGGTGAGAAATGCCCACAACACGCATTCCCCGAGAACTGTGCGGCCACACACCACCACACCCCCTCGCTAAGCCGCAAGTGCGACGATTATTTATTTTAAAAATGGCTCTTTTTAACCTGAGCTGTGGACCTGCTAAACCACAGGCTCAATAGCCCACACCAGAAGTACTCCCAGGTGTGGCAGGAACCCAATATAGTAGAGTTCTGCAACACCCTTTGGCAGCAGCCACAGAACCCAACAGAGCTGTAGCAAGCTCTAATTCCCAGAACTCCCTGCGGAAACCCATGGTCCTGCAGCAACCCAGCAGGGCTGCCCTCTAGTGTCCTGGGGGAGATAATACCATAAAAACACTCTCTCCCAAGGTCCTTCAACTGCAAGAAACAGGGCAGCCATCCACCAAAACATCTTAATAGAGACCAATGCAACTCCAGAAATATATGCAGGAATACTAATAGAACATGCTAAAACTTATCAGAGAGAAAACATTATTTCATGTGTCTCTCATAAAAATAATTTCTAAGCTAGACGAACTTCAAAACAAATTACTGAGATCAAGATTGACGAAAGAATATGCAGACTTTTATGACAAAATATACAAAAATAAGTTGTCATTACAAACAATACATTTTTATGGCTAAAATGGAGCCGCTAATTTTAACTCACTCCACTGTTATTATGAATATGAGCGAATGGCTAGTAAGATTGTAGCTTAACAAAAATATAAAAAGGAAATGTGGAATGGAATTACAGAGTTTAACAACTCTTAGGATCCAAAGTTAGAGAATATAACAAAATTGCTAATATATTAAAGAAATACTCAGAGTATAATGATGAAGAAGCTCGTTAAAAATTTCTTTGACAAATTAAAACTGCATTATCTAGACACACTACTTAAAGAGGAACTGAACAAACAATCAAGATTCATGAAACTTCATAATGCTGTATATTCTCCACAAAAAAGCAAAGCAACGCTTCTGTTAATTCTCCATAGCCATTCTGTTTATAAAACTTTCCAATATGAGAAAGGGAAAAACATTGAAAATAGATTACGATTTAAAGCATTTTAATTATACATATCCTTGAATGAAACATTGTACTGATAATAATTTTGACTAAACAGTGCAGTACTTATTTTACTGTTATGCAAGATAAAATCACATCACTAGGTGCACATCTGGCAACGAACAATGAACATTTTGTGCCTGATAATAAGTCATCTTGTGCACCATGTTTTCTGTTTTTGAGTTCTTAATAGTGATAATGCCCTTTGACACGGCACTGTAGTCTTCAAAATTGAGAGAAAATCCCAATCTACAGTAGTAATACAGCATGTACAGTATAGATTGAAGAACTAACTACAAAGCTGTGTGTTCCTAGTGATGGAAAAATTTACGCAATTTTCACGTGTAGTTCCTGTTACTCTTAAGCAGTCACTGCAGTGGGTGTGTTAAGTTAATGATAGACATGCACAGCTAAAGCATTGATTTTCATCTCCTATGGTAGACAAAGTGAAATTTTAGAATTTCTTTGCAGATAATTAGTCTTTTTCAAAAAAAAAAAAATTTTAAGAACAATTTTATTTAATTAAACATTGTTTTTGCTTGTTGTCATCAGTGTTGTCCTGGGTGTATTATTTGGTGCTGAGGCAGTAGGTATATATAAATATAATGTGATAAGATTAACGAATTTGCAATACGTGGAGATGAATAAGAGTTATATATTGGTTCCCTTTTACCAAATTTTAAGCACAAAATTTTATTTATTAATTTGTAGTAACTATTTCGAACTTATAGTAATTGTACAGAAACAGATTATGATTGATTTTAGATCTCTAAGGTAATCAATAGCTGAATTCTTACCTGACTTTAATTAAATCTTTTACTACATTTTTTTTTGTACTTCTGTTTTTTTACATTCTGTTTAACATATTATTATTATGATAAGTACAATTTCTGTTTTGTAGGTTTTATCATTTTCATGCCAAGGTATTATTTTTTCACAGATCAATAAAAACACTTTTCAGAAATGCTGAAATTTGTCATGTTCAATTTCCTTGAACATTCTGGTTGGCTTTGCGACTTCTGTCATCACACTAATGATAATAGTTTGCTTACAGGAGCAATTAATTTGCACTAATCCGAGACAGAGGCTGCGGGCCGAGGGAAGGGGACGCGTGATGTCAGTAATGGGGAGCCGGGCAGAGCCCTCCTCATTCATGCGCCAGCCTTGGAGCGTACCTTGCCTCCTGCTTAGCTAGCGAATGAGAGAACTACTTAATGGATTTAGATTGGGTTTCTTTCTATAGTTTGCTTTAGCATTTTGGTTGATTTTGTGACTTCTCTCATCGTGCTAAGTATCATATTTCACTTGCAGGAGTGATATACAGTATTCACACTTATCCGAGACAGAGGCTGAGGGGAGGGGGAAGCATGATGTCAGTAATGGGGAGCCGGGCACGGCACTCCTCACTCACACACCATCCTCCGTTCGAATTGGTCTACCTCTGGCCACATTTTGGAGCGTATTTTGCCTCTGCTTAGCTAGTGATACCTGTTTATTTATTGATTTTTAAACTTTGTCCTGTTTCACTACTATGTGGGTGGAGCCATGGGGGACAGCTACTCCATAATATGTATGAAAATGAGTTACAAACTAATTTCTGTATACCTGTATTTTCACTACTTTTATTTTCTGTTGTTTATTTTCTGTGCTATACGCCTAAACTGACTAGAAGCAGGACTTCTTTATTTACCTTTCCCACGGTAGTACTTTTTTTTATACCTTTAACTTTATGAAAAATCAGAGATCCATATACTGTACTACTCTTTCATACTACATTTTTATGTTTTTCTTACCCAGAATTGTGGAATTACATGCAAAAATAACTAATTGGTGTATTTTTATTTGTGCAGCTTCAAAATGTCTTTGAATAGGCAGGAACAAGCCCAGGCAATTTTTCTCTTAAGAAATCATACATAACCAGAGAAAAATTGCTTCAGAATTTAACTATGAATCGGTAATGCAGAGCTTCCTTTATATGATTTTTTTCCTATGATTCCAGACTTAAGGAACATCCTGCGTACTGTTAATACTCATTCCTATTTTAATAAAAAAATGTGTTCACATTGCAAATGGAATAATGTGGATCTCTTTCTCTTTGGTACTTACAACACTTGCTGTTTAGCAAGATTAATACAAATTTGAATTCCCTTGATCATACATGTGATGTGATGTCAGTTACTCTTTTCTGAAACTTTCATTGTTTCAGTTTTGGAAGGATCATTAAATAATGTGACAGCCATAATATATTATGGGATGAAACTTTAACTAAATTAAGCAGTAGAAAAGTAGAAAAGTAAAACTTTGTTGTTTAATAAATATTTTATATTTGTAAAGAGTCAGAAAAACTATACTGAATTCATGTGGTGTTTACTAGATAAAATATTCTCTAAATTCAATATTCACAAAAATGTTCTGTTGTCAGAATTAAAGCAATGATGCCATCTGCTGTTACACATGCAATGCTTATTCTGTTTAATTGGGCAAAAGCAGGTGCAAAAAGACATTTATTTCAAGTGTAACATATAGAAAATAATCTTTCTGTATTCTACTTTTCAATATTAAAAACAATCATATAAAGATAACATTTTTGTAGATTTCAGAATGTAATGTCAAGCATCAAAGTTCCAGTATCATATATACTGAATGAGAAGAAAAACACAAAATGCCAAAAAAAGATTTTTTTGTTTCATTTTCCTCTCATTATTTATTTCCACTTCTATCATCGGTGTATTTTTTTCCTTACTATCAAGTTAACAGGTTCATGTTCAATTTTTCACTTAATAAGGTATCATCATTTAAAATGATAGCAGGGAGAATGATGGTAAATATACAACACACCATTTGACCTGCTCCTTACTAAAGGTGTGCCAGCTTGACATCATTTAATCTAAATTAGTTTCTGTTGACCCACAGCCAAAACTCCACAGTAACTGGACTAATCCATTAAAAATAATCAACCTGCATTTGCTGAAAGATGTTTAGGTGCTGAGGTTAGTTGGTTGAAAAACATTGCATGTTAATCATGCGGCTGGGTGCCGCACATCATGTTTTGAAGTTTTTTCCTGTTGGCAAAGATTTCCTGCTGTTCAGAAAATAAGCAGTCATCATTTTACTGCCAATTATGCTCATACCTGTTGATTGATTGCACAAGGTTGGCGAGTCCTAAATCAAAATCTATGAAGCACTAATATACTGTATGTCAAATGTTTATTTAATATGGTAAATTACATTTTTTATTACTTATGCATACTAATTTAATTTATTGTGAGTTGTTAATCGCAAGTGTTTTTGACATTTTGAAAATACACAAAATTGCAAAGAAAGACAAACATAAAATTTTATAAATCAGTTACATTTCAAATAAGTACTCTGTACAATATATAAAATATGAAAATCATTAACTTCCAATGACTTGAAGCCATTTGAAGATAATCAGCACATTATGCTTTTTTAATAAGAAAATGAATCAGCATGGTCAGTTATATATATATTCATTTACATTTTCTTAAATTGCATTAAATCATTAGTAAAGCTCAATAGATTTTGCTAAAGAACTGTTCTTGATTTACTTACATATGTTTGATCTGGAATTTCAGAAATTTGCCTGTGAATTCTCATCATCTTTTTAAGTATAAATTACATATATGTTGTTGAACATACTGTTTGCTTTTCTTACATTTTGATATCTCTTGAATCAGATGGTAGTAAGTAATAAGCTCTTGTATTTCTGAAAAAGTCTTTTGTTGGCATTTTTAAAATCCTTGTACCTTAACCTTCTTCTTTTTGCATTCAAGCTAGTTCTGTATCCATATATATTAGATAGAAAAATTTGAATGGCCAAAGCAGATGGTATTGTTACCATATTAGATGGTCAACTGGGCATCCAAAACAAATCTAAATGTCTGCATAAGGTGTATCAAAAAGTTAGAAAGCATTTTACTGCTTCCATATAAAAATCCATATATGTTGAACTTGGGAGAACAAAGCCTGTACTGTTATCTTTTTAAAAATTTCTTAATGTTGTATATCGCACACTATACGTATTTAGTACATAATGTAGCAAGAACAGCTTATAGTTCCTAGTGTTTATCTAATGTGTAGAGAGAAGTACCGTAAAATGTGCAAGCTGCAACTCTATATAACGTACAAATGTATGTAATAATTTGAACACTATAGGATAAATGTCAATCATCTTCACTTACTCTTTTCGCTTAGTACTCTTCATAATACATCCTTTTCTTAATGTTTTAAATAAAAAGATATGATTTCTCAGTACGGACTAAATAATTCTAATGTCTCCACTCATTTCAAGTTATTGTAATAAGCAGTATTAAATATATATGTACAGTATACACACAAATTTTTAATACATGAAAATACACATTGGCTATTGTAAATACATATTTACTACTTGATTTGCCATGATACTTTTTTATTCTGTAGTAACATTAGACTGTGTGCATTATAAGTGTCTTGTTATTATAAACAAGTTAAAAACTAACTAATTAAAAGATAAAGACATTTACAAAAGCTATTTATTAAGCCAACACTAAGTTCAAAAATCAAAGATAAAAAAGAAGCTTAGCAAAACAGTCCAAATATTACCAGAACACATCTCCCTAACTAAATTAAGATTTTGCAAAGTCATTTATTTAAAATACTTGAGATGCTGCCATACCCATGTGATCTAAAACAACATAGTAGTGCCCATGCCTAAACATTGTAGAATTGGTCCACCTCTATAAACAAAAGGAAGGCATGAAATGTATTAAATCCAACGCAATAATATCCATCGATCCATCCATTATCCAACCTGCTATATCCTAACACAGGGTCACGGGGGTCTGCTGGAGCCAATCCCAGCCAACACAGGGCACAAGGCTGGAATAAACCCCAGACAGGGTGGCAGCCCACAAGTAGGGCAACACAATAATATAACATTTAAAATGATTTTCAATAAATAAATAGTCAAAATATAATTTTAGACATGGACCTGCATTCATGATAATAAGCCAGCAACATTATTGACCTTAAGATTTATTTATTTTTTTTACAATTGACATTCTCCAAATTGGTCACTGTACTATGTGCAAATTAGGTTGACTGGCAACTGTAAATTGACCCTTGTATAAGTAATCGAGCATAGGTGGGTGTGATGAAATGGTGACCTGCCCAGAGCTTGGTACTACCTTTTGCCAGTTGTTGCCAGGGTAGACTCCTGATTGAATGAATTAATGAAGGAATGGGTCTATTTGAAATGGTTAATTCTGTCTTGTCTCAAGGATGGCTGTACAAATTGAAATTCTGTATATTATAACGTACCATTCTGTGAGCTTTTGCAATTTTGTATGATTTATATTTGTTAATAAAAATTATATCAGAAAAAAGAAAAATTCTGTGACTAATGGAGACATTTTCTAAGCTAAATTCAATGATGTGCTCCGAGGACCGTTCTAAAATTATGCTAGCTAAATTGCTGCCATGAAAAGATGCACATGATCAACAAAAAATTTTCTAAGATTTTGTATATCAGGATCTAGAGATGTTTGAGGCCATGTTTCCTCTTCAGACAGTTTTCTGTTGCAACAATACCACTGCAAATGCAGATATTTTGTGATATAGTAGAGTACTCTAGGCATGATGTATTGCATTTGTTCCACATCCTCACTTAAAATCAAAATAATATTGTTTTCTCAAGAATTTATTAAATCATAAGAGGGTTCGAATTTCTGTTCTTTTACAACTATGATTCTTGTTTCTTTCCATTAAGAAAGATTTCATGATGAATTGACATTTGCCAGTTTACTGATTTAATTTTCTGGTTCATGTTGCATTCTCTGGCAGTCAAACATCTAATTATATATATATTTTGAGGTTCTGAGGTTTCGTTTTGCTGACTTGCTGGTATTGCTTGTGTTATTAGCAGCTAAGCGAGTTTTCTGTTTCCTCGGGGGCAGAGCCCTTACCCCGACTACACCTCTCACTTCCGGGCCAGAAAGAAACGCACACTTCCACGCATAGAAGTTTATATATAAGATACACATTTTTTTTTTTTGTTCATGGAAGGACATAGCCATTGGCCAGACTTTTAGACTGAATTTTGTTTTTCTATCAATGGACAGTGAAAGCACATTTCCACCATTAGTACTTGACTGCATTGGTAACAATCAGCAGGTCATATTCCAGTCCCAAAATCATCATAAATTACAAGGAAGTAGGATTTTTCAGACCAGAAAATATTTTTCCAATAATTCAGTGTCCATTTTTTGAGTTTTTTTAGCACACAGAAACCTCATATTATTGCTATTCACTGACAAAAGCAGAACTTGGTTGGGCCATTGACTGTCGTACCCCATACAAGAAGAGATAAAATGAGCTGTGAATTCTAGTATATCTCTTTCAGCATCTCTTCTCAACTCACATTTTAGCAGGTGGTCTGTACCCTGTCTTTATTCTACAAAATACACACTTTCTTCCAGTTTTAACAGCATTATTTTACCACAGGAGTTTTACAGGAGGCCATTTTAGTGGCCAGATTTCAATATACCAAAGCATGGAATCTCCAGAAAAGCTTTCATTTCCGACATACTGATATCACTTATAATGGCAAGTCTGGCAGATGCTTCCATAGTGCATTCAAAACCATCTAAAGCATTAGACTTGACCACTCTCTTTTTGAACTGCAGGCATACACCAGCCACTAACACTGCCTCCTTTAAATAGCAATTGCTGGATGTATGATGCTGTCATTGATTCTATAGTAAATTACATGGGAATTGCAAGTACACATAGAGAGGCTGCTCAGTCTATTTGTAAACCCATTACATAATGCAAGTTGTCCTAATCTATAAAAAGGAATGGTGACACTTCTGTTTCATATGATCTGAATACATTTTAAACCAGGGTATAGTTTGTAAAGACAAAACCTATAATCAAGGCTCTATGAACCAAAGGGAATTTAGGCTACAACTCAGTTAACATGATCTCTGCAAACCATTTAAGGAGGGAGAAACTCAGGAAGCAAATGGCTCTTTCTCATGTGGAATTCTCAAAACCTTTTCAGAGCAGAAAACTCCTTTATTTACATTTTGCCTCTGTCTGTTGCTGTCTTTTGATTTATGTTTTTCATGCAAATCTCCAAAATATCACAATCAAAAATGCAGTTTAAATCCTCTGATTTAGTACTGACACTCATTTCTGTTCTCATGAACTATTCATAATGTGAGCTATGACTCGCTATTGCAAAGGGTGATACTGTATCTCTGGCTTTACAAATTGCTCTTGAATAGCTTACTACTCGTGTTAAGAAAGTGGCTAAGCTTTGTGTTTAAAATGATGCACCATTAAAGCAGGTGTTGAACCTTAAATATGCTGGTCTGTGCAATTTCACTTGAACTTGATATTGTACTTTTTAACAGGAAAACAAAAGATAGACAGCAAAATCACATTCAGTCTGACCTTGAATATCCACAAAAACACGTAAGGCTGCTGTCTCGGGTACAGAATATACTAACAATTTAGCAGTTACTGTACAGGAATGATGATATCAAAAATACTTGATACCACAATAATAATATAAAGAAAAACATATAATTTGGCCTTGTCAGAGCTTCATGCTTGTCAGGTTCACTTGAGCTTTAGTGAAAGTTGTTTTATTGTTTAAGACTTCTGGGTTTACATTTTACTTAAAATTCAATCAGAACATACAACACTTAAAAAGGAACAGAGACACAATAAATGTTCTATGAAAAATAGGAGAATCCTTAATTTTACCAGAGCATCATAGGACGCAACCTGATTGCCAACATCATCAAATTATGTTAACAAAAAACAATCTGTGATGAAAAGGGCATACATAAGATTATAGCATCAACTCATAAGTTCTGATTTACCTCAGTGAAGTTAGTCCAATAATGTTAGATTCTGACCAGTCCAGCAACATGCTATACTTATGTTTTCATAGACATTTAGAATATTTAAAGCACCAGAGTACTGTATGCTGGATAAGAACTATTTCAACTTAAACAAGGCATTGTATGTTATATGGTACGTGATATGACTGGACTCACTCTTCACCCTAACCTATTTCCTTAACCACATTTCCTGACACAGGCTGCAGTTGCAAAACGTCAAGCACAGCTGACTAGACTTCCAAAATTCCAGAACAGTCTTAAGCTCTTTTGTAATTTAGAGGTTTTCCAAGACTATGTGCCATGCCTTAAGTATGACCTTTCAGTTTTTTGACTCCCCTTGTACATTTACAATAGGAGGTAATAATGAGGCAAATTCATAAGACCCTAGGACCAGGTCTACAAGCTCCTCAAGATTCAGAACATCAGTGACTCTATTTTAAAAATTTTCAGAATTGAACTGCTCTTTTATTCATTATTCACTGCTATGAATTTTCTGTCTTAATTGCAGTCAGCATGATCTTTTTTTTATATTTTAGTGTTTAATTATCTTGATTTTCATAACAAAGATTCCATGCTGCTTTGTATTCGCAGGTTAACAATAACATCACTGTACTTTTAGTTTAATGTAGAAAAATGTGCAACTAATAGGCACTAAGAGCAACTTCAAATACTACAGTAAAATGATGGACAAACAAAACACTAAAATATTACAATATGTGCAGTATTGCATTCTTTTGCAGTTAACATTTGGCATGTAATTATATAAAGCAGCTTGTCTAATATTTCTCTAAACCGCACTTGTCAAGACACATAACTAACTGGTCAGAGTGAGTAGCTGATTCGCACTGGTTTTCAATAAAGGAAGTACTCAGTTGAACACCAAACTATATATGAAATGATATTTCCATGATTTAAAGAAAATGACTGTGTTCCATTACTGTGATAAAATCCTTTATTTCCTTTTAACATATAAAATTAACCTCAAACTCAACTATGTGTGCTATAATGTGATTTTATTAATAATTGTTGCATTATGTGGAACAAAAGTCTGCTGTTGCCTTAATTTTTTTTAGATAACATCTGTTTTATTTGAATGTAACTGATAGTTGATGTTCACTCTTTTAATACAATTTAAAATGAACATTATTTAATGGTCTTTTAATCATCACTTGCATTGATTTAAGCCGTTTGTAAAGAAAAATGCAAATCCTTACCTACTGTTGAATTTTTCAGGATGTTTCTCTCTCATAATATGAAATCTGTGTGCAATTGAAGCATCCTATAAAATGAAAAACAAAAAACACATATAAAACAGCAGTCCAAGTGTCCACAGATGTAATAAAAGAGGCAAAGGAAGTAATTGGTCATGACAGTGCTGAAGCACATCTGACATGTCAATGTTTGATCAAAAGTTATGACTTGCTGGCATGGAAAAAATATGCATATTTCATATATATAAATATTATATAAAGTATAAGAAAATTAAATGAAGCAGACCTTCATTTTATATAAAAAAGAAAATTATAGCAGAGTGCAATATACATATTACACCATTAGTTGAACGATAAAATTAAATACAAACAATCCCATTATTTGGAACAACAAGTAATTTAAAACAGGTAATTTGTTAGCAGGTTCTTTGCTGCTATATCACACATTTTCAACATTATTGTTCCACTTATTTTATATACTTCACAAGAGTACTGCATCGTACATGACATTTTAGTCTCACAGTGCTGTAGCATTAACCAATCAACTTTCAGATTAAGGGCTACTGGTTAAACAGGGTTTTCATAAAGGACTTCCAAAAAGTGAGTGTATTTGTGTTTCCTTCGCAGTTTTTTTATAGACTACAGAATAGGAGTATCTGCATAAGATAAACTGTCGAGATAAAGTTTTACAAATATGATCGCGCTAAATATTTGATTGAGAAACTTTATTCCCTAACAAAACCACTCCAAAATAAACTATAGGAGGATCAGAATCTATGGAAGCCCAAGTGACGCTAGTGTAAACTATGAATTTTAATTTTTATTACTGGACTTGATAAGATTATTTAGAAATGTGTTCTTTTCAAATTATTTATGAATGTAAATAGTTCTATTCGTAATTTTTCAGAAATCATTTAACTTTGTTATTTACTCCACGACAGGATGATACCAAGTACAAATGAAGCCAAAAATAACCAGAAGTAGCTAATGTCGGATTAGAACAAGCCGCACACAAAAATTTTTTTAAACTGCAGAAGTCACAACTGCAGACTTAAATTTTGTCTCAAAACCACAAAGGAGATTTCTACATAAAAAATCCTGCCTCACATTTAAAATAACACAGAGATATATCAGTACAGGTATACTGAACTTCCAGTTTGAGTAGGGTCATGACTACAGTATAGTTAGAGTTTTAAAGTTTTCTGCCATTGTAAACTATGCACATAGTAACTACAGTAAAATTGTGATAAAAAAGGACAGAGAACTGCATGACCTGGTGGGTAGCGGAGCTGCTTCAGACATACACGGTCACTTTGTGATAGAGTGTGAGTGTGTTGAATGTGGCCATGAATGAGGCATGTAATGGACTACTGTCCTGTCCAAGCTCAGATACAACATTATACTCAATGTTCCTCAGACAGGCTTTGGTTCTATAAAGCACTATAATTGAAAATATAATTTTATTAGTTTGATGAAAATTAACCAAATAAAGTTACTACTTTTATAGTGTTATATTAAAACAAATATTTGCATATCTGTATTTTTTAGATAATATAAACCAGGGTATATATACAATTTCAAGTATTGAACTAAAGCATTATTTTAGTAATATTACATATCAGTAATGTCTACAAGTCAATAAAGCATTGTGTTAACCCAATATTATATTTTTAGGATTTTAGACAGATAATCAGACAAAATCCTAAATCTTAGTACCTTTAGAATCAAACCTGTTCATCTTTTTTTTTCTCCATTAACTGTTAATTTGCAAAATCTGAAACCAGTAACAACAAAGTCCTCTATCAGTCAAGCACCATGGGGCCACAATGAAGCATAATTAATCTGAAACACATTAAATAATCAAAGCTGCAAACAGATTTGTATTTTCCTTGGCAACAGTATTATGTTTCTGTTTTGGATCCAGGCAACAGAACTTCACAATTTATGTTGCTAATGTGCATTAGCTTACCATAGATACACTTTATTTCAGTATTCATATTTGGCATATGACTTGTTTCATGATAAATCATTCGATAATAATGGTTCTATAACAAGTAAACACAGCAGGTAATAAATAAAGATTATCACAATTTAAAAGCAAAGTAGTGATATGTGCATTTATTCTACTGCATTTATTTGTTTGATATTAGACGTAATCCTGAAAAACATATTGATTAAAGTTTCATGGAGCAAATAAGCTATTTACAGTGTTGTTTGATTTGACTATTTTGATTCATTTAGATATTTAAAACTTAAGGGCTCTGTGAAGGGCCCATGTGTCTGTTTAAGGGAAAGAGACATGATAGCTGGTGAAAAATACTCAGATAAACTATCATATTCTGAAATTACAGCTGTGATTCATGTAGTAAGTAATCAGTTTTGAACTAAGCATGGTGATGCGTCATTATTACTGTACAAACCTTTTGTATTATGTCATATTTTGACATTCTCCCAGATTGTTGATTCTTCTGGTTAGAATGTTTTTAATAAAATTAGAAAGCCGCATCGGAAACAGACAATTCTATAGGGAGAGGGTTACAAATAATAGTTTTTATATTAGATCAAAGACTTCCTATTAATAGTACATCTGGGGAATGTTTAATATAAAATGTGCAGATACTTAACTTAGTAATGATCCTATTTAATTATACTGACTTATGTGTAGCCATTTCTAAAATTTGATCCATGCATTTTTATTTAGTTTTTACTTTGTATTAGCAACTCTGAATTTATTGTATCATTTAACATACACTTTAGATCATATTGTTTATATATTTGCCATTTTGTTAGAAAATGTTTAGTTACTGACACATATATTAAGAAAAGATTTGATTTACAGGATAGATATTATAATATTATGCCTAAAATAGGTACAGGTACAAATATATTTTGAAACTACTAATCAAAAGCAAACATCAAAGTCAGTGGTGTGCAACTCTACGTCTTATTGATAATGTTTCAAATGAAATCATTATATCTGGGTACTTGAGTTTAAAACAATTAAATAATGGACTGCCATTCCAACTAGAATTGGTTTCTGCCTGGAATAACTCAGGTATGAAATAAAGGCTGTGAAATGTATATATAAAGTTGATAAACAGTCAAGGGAGATAATTTCAGTGTTGAACTGACAATATACAGTATATTCAGAAATTATTCAGATTGCTTCATTTTTTTCACATTGCACTATATTACAGCCTTGTGCTAAAATTATTTAAATGATTTTTTCCGTATGAAGCAACACTCAATTCTCCAGAATGACAATGTGAAAAAAGGATTTTAGAAATCTTTGCAAATTTATTTAAAATAAAAATTGAAATATCCCATTAAAAAAAGTATTCAGAGCCATCACTCAGTACTTAGATTCACCATCTTAGACCAGCAGTCTTCTTGGGTATAACATAATAAGCTTTGCACAGCTAAATTTTGGGATTTTCTGCCATTCCACTGCACATATATTCTCAAACTCTATCAAGTTGGATGGAGAACATTGATGGACAATTGTTTTCAGGTCTTTCCAAAGATGTTCAATTGGGTTTAAGTCCAGGCTGTGGCTGGGCAATCAAGGACATTCACAGAGTTGTCCCTAAGCTACTCCTGTTTAGCCTTTGCTGTGTGCTTACAGTTATTGTTCTGTTGGAAGGTGAACCTTCGGCTCAGTATAATGTCCAGAGCACTCTGGAGCAGGTTTTCATTAAACATATCTCTGTAATTTACTCTGTTTGGTTTCCCCTCAACCCTGACTAGTCTCTTAGTCCTTACTGCTAAAAAACACCCACACAGCATGATGCGATCTCCACCGTGCTTCACAACTGGAATGCTATTGCACAAGATGATGAGTGGTGTCTGGTTTTCTCCATACATGATGCCTAAAATTGAGACCAAACAGTTTAAACTTGGTTTCATCAGACCAGGGAATCTTGTTTCTTATACTCTGGGTGTTCTGTAGGTGCCTTTTTGCTTTCACATGTCTTTTCTTGATGAAAGGTTTCTATCTGGCCACTCTGCCATAAAAGCCCACATCAGTGGAATGTTGCTTTGATGGTTTTCCTTATGGAAGTTACTGTCATCTCCACACATGTTCTTTGGACCTCAACCAGAGTGACCATTAGATTTTTGGTCACCTTTCTTACCATTGCACTTCTCGTTTGATTTCTCAGTTTGGCCAGACAGCCAGCTCTAGTAAGAGGCATAGATGTTCCAAACAAATTCCATTTAAGAATGAAGGAGGCTACTGTTTACTTGAGGACCCTCTATGCTGCAAATTGTTTTTCCGTAGCCTTTTCCAGCTCTGTGCTTTAACATTACTCTATCTGTAAGCTTTGCCAGCAATTCCTCTGACCTCATTGCTTGGGTTTTGCTTTAGTACATATTGTCAACTGTGGGACAATAGGTGTGTGCCTTTCCTAATCATGTCCAGTTATTTGAATTGACCACAGGTGGACTCCAAATAGAGATGTACAATATTGGCAAAACATTATATCTCAAAACTTTCTGGGACTTTGATGATAACAGTAACTGGACAAATTTTTACCTTGTTTAAAATGTGTTCATAAAAATCTTATTGATCTAGCTTGGTCTTGTTAATAGGATATTATTTGTAGTTTACTATTTGAGGTTAATGGAAACACCAGTTAAGGAAAACAGGTCTTATTTATTTACTTAAAACTGAATTAAAATTACACTAAAGCATAAAATCACCTGTCAAAGCATTACTGAGATCAAATGGTGCAAGTATGAGTAAACCACTTCAAAGTGACCTAGAGGCTTTACACAAAATACCAACAACAAAACAATTATAATGAGAGCATTTTAAATAGATGTTTACCCTTAATGTAAACAAGATATGAATCCAAAGGGAATAAAATACTACAGGGCATGAACATGACACTCTGGATAAACATAAACTACTTTGCTGCAAAGTGAATTGTGCAGCATACAAGCAACAACAAAAATCTAATAAACTGTACTATAGTGTAAAAATCCAAAGTTCTATCAAATGCTGCACAGGGAAAAATTATAGCATTTATAAACAAATTCTGTCATATTGCACAATGATACAAAAAAAAACCAACAAACCTATAACATTTTATAAATAAATGACTAACTTTAAGTTCTGTCTAATATTGCACAAAGATATCAGAAAAAAAAAATAAAACAACTGCAAAAATCTACTGAGGAAACGTCAAGTTGTGTGACAGAAACACTAGTCTGTCAACAGCATCCGGCTTCAGAACAGCACGGTTACAAGTTACCACATTTCCTCCATTGCTGAAAGACCTCTCAGAAGGGCTGCTTGAGGCAGGGAAGCAAAGGTACATTTTTGCAAGTTTCCCCATTTTGAGGAAATATACTTTTTATGTGTTCCACCACTCAAGTGGATTTACATCACAGTCCATCTCAGGTATCATCAAGAAGCTCTTGATCTCTTTTTCAGTGGCAGTGTGCTTTCACTGAATTCCTGTGTATTTCTTTTAAAAATAGCTGGTAAAAGACTTTTTTTTTTGCTGCTTCCCTTGTGTCACCACCTGCTCCATCCTCTAAGCCATAGGGGGGAAGATAGAGTGGGAGGAGGAGGCAGGGAAATGTGCAAATGTTTTAAATAATGAAACAAAACAGACGGCTTGTGAAATAAAACATACTGTCACACACGTACGAGTAGTAAGCAGCTAAAGGATATGAGTAATTGTAATAAAACATCTGACCAGAGGGTGGCGGAATGCGCTGACTGTCTTTCTCAGTTCCCTACAGACCTTTCCCGGGAAATCCTGCAAAGTTCCGGTGCCTCAGAAGACATCACTCCTGGTGCTGGCCCCTTTGCTGACGTCACTTCTGGACCAGAAGACATCACTCCCGGTGCTGGCCCCTTTGCTAACGTCACTTATGGACCAGAAGACATCACTTCCGATTCCGGCCCTTTTGATGACATCATTTCCCTTACGGGCCTTTAAAGCCTCCATCTTTGTCTGTAATGATCAGTTCTGTTTTGGACTCTGTTCTGTGCACATCGTGCTTCATAAACTTAACTTTTGCAGCCGGGAAAACAATATATGGGTGGCAGCTCCAGATCTTTATGATGTCTGTGTAGCATTATTATCACAACGCCTAATAGGCACATGCTTCTTATGGAAATAAAAATATAACATTCGATGAAATTACGCAATTTGTTCAATCAGATTAATAATTCGTTTGAACTGATTTTTTTTTTTTTGCCTGATACTTATTGGGCTTCCAGATCAATTTCACTTAAATTGCATTTTATTGCAGAACAACTGTTTTCATCACGCCAGCTCCAAACGTCTTAATCTCAGCATATTACCTGCAGCGGTTTCAACTATGTTCAGGTACATTTGTCTTACAATTACAGGAAAAAAGGCAAATGATCTTGACACAAAAATGAAGGTGATCAAACAGTATGAGGGAGAGAAGAAAGCAAATGTGATTGCATAAGACTTTAATTTACTGCATTGTAACTTGTGTTCAAGGCACATGCTGTGCTGCTGTGCTGCTGTGCTGTGGCTTTGAATCCGGTTAACCTCCAAAGCTTCTGTGTTATGACTCTTGACTCTCCGCCAAGAAGGGGTAATGAAACCACATTGAACTCCTTTATCTGTTAATGTTTATTATTTGCAGGCTGAAATGTTAAAACAGAAAACATTTAATTGCTCAAACTCTGCCAGTACAATTCCTCCTCTCACAGTTAACGCAATGAACACTTGGAGAGGCTCACGCTGATGATGTAACATAACACAGAAAAAGAGGTGTGTTTTTGATTTTGATTGTTTTCTGCAAAGTGAGTGACATATTCGATAATTTCATCTTGCACATTCTTAAAACAACAATTAAAATATTATCATAGGCGATACATATCACATACTACTAACTCCAATCAAGATGATGAAACATATCAACAATAAGCAATATAATGGAAAGCACCTGAACCATATTTTAAGTGTCATATAAAAAGGGTCTGTATATTTGTGTAAATCTCATATTTCAGTTTATTTTCAATAAACAAGTTCTGAAATCCTGTTTTTACTTTATCATTCTGAAGTATTGAGTTTTATACAACTTTATTAGCTCAAATTATTTAGGTATTATAAAAAATGTTAATTAAAAATTACGGCATGGTACAATACAATCAATATGAAAATTTAACCTAAAAGATAATGTAATATGTTTTACAGGAAAAAGTATACTGTAGGATGTTGTGGAGGCACTCAGTCACGTTTTAACTATTATAGGAACATGCAGTACTAATGCAGATCAGATGTTATGATTTTACAAACAGATGGATATTTGCTAACGTGTTTAAGGCAAATGTCAGCTGGGGTGCTATACTCCTCTTACACTCAGTGCTGAGCATTTGCTGTTGATAAAGCCCTACAAATAGACACATTGATCCATTTTTTAACCCACCTATTCAGCATGGGGTCACAAGAAGCCAGTGCCTATCAAGGCAGCATTGGGAACCAGCCTTATACACAGAGCCAATCCATTTCTTTGCACAACCATGCAGTCCATAGTCATTCATACTGAGTCAATACAGAGTCAGCAGGCCTTGGGTTTTTTGGAGGAACCTTGAAGAACAACAATTCAGATATAAGGAGAGTGTGCAGATTCAAAGGATTAAAACCTTTGATGCTGAATACAAGAGGTAGTAGTCCTTTTTCCTATGCCTTCTCCAGATAGAAATATATAAATACATATGTAGGATTTTACAGTGAGCATGTTTAAACCTGTACCTTCTGCCTCTGAAGCTTTAAATAACATCAGTAGACACAACAGTTTCTGAAATGACTTTACTGTAGTGTTGCAGCACCTGTCTGTTTTTGATTATAATTAAGTAGCATTTAATGGTGTTATCGTATTAATGTATTCAAGCCTTCTTTGATTTTATGAACCAATTAAAATTGTTGCCTCATTAGGATAATTCTTTGCTGCTTATTTTACATTAAATTACTGAACAAACCACAAGACTTGATGTCCAAACAGTGACTGATGCACAGTGGCAGTAGTAAAACTCTTAAGTGGAGTCTGTTTTTTTATGTCTGATGTATTAAAATTTCACCAAAAAATTTACATTAGTTTTGAAAAAAAAGTACTTTTTCAGTAAAATTGAATTTTAAAATTATTTAATAATTTTTATACCTTTGTTAACTTAAATGTGACACATTTTGAGGGTATGGTAACATCATAACAGTTAATACTAATTTATTTTCTTCTGTGCTGGGCTAACTATATTGGCACAGGCTGGCATTCAAGTGAAGGCAATACATTTTAACAGTAAATTATATTAAATCATATTTCAAGATTAATGGTCAGTTTCAGTAATTTTCACATTAATCTAGTTAACATTACAATTAGAAGAAAGAACATTCTATTTGCTTTTATTCCTTTTATAAAAATAGTGAATGAATGTTTTAATGCATGTGTTAATGCCTTCATTGAGAAACTCCCACTCTGTGAATTTCTTTGTGAATGAAATAATTCAATGATACAAAAAAATATAGTGTCACTCAAGCAGTTGAAATCTTTAAAGGTTTTGTAGAGGGGATGAAATCATTTCTTTGTTTAAAAGTCTAACAATCCTATTGGAATACTCCTCTCAGCCTTTGTGACAGATCTTACTTTGGCAGAATATTTTGTCCCTTAGCATATTTCATGTAGCTTATTTCAGACAGGCTATCAAAACAGACTGTCTATATTCTATAAAACACGGGCATATCCTTCATCTTTATTTTTTAGCTTTAATTATGATTTTGAGAAATATCTGATTTTTTGTAAAAACTCTTGTTTCAAGGTTAAGATTCAAGTTTTCCTTGTTTAAGTTACAGTTGCTATTTACTGTAAATACATGTGCATGAAGGTTAAATAAAAATACCTAGTTTAATAGAGTACTAAAAAAGTGAATTATAACATAATTTTTACATTTTTAATCTCAGATACATTTGTTACTTAGTTTTACACGTATTTGCTTAGTAGATGTTTTATCCAAAGCAGCCTCCAAAGAGGGCAATATAATCAAGTAAATATCAGTCTTGGGGACTGTTTGGGAACAAGTGTTACAGGACAAGATTGCAAAATTGATTATCTTAATTGAAGAAATCAGAACAATATACAGAGAAGTTACAATTGCTATATTATAAAACCTAACAGCTAATATCAGTCGGACAGAATTTCATCAAACAAGAAAGTCTTCAAACGCTTCTTAAAGATATTGAGGGAGTCAGCAATTTAAACTGAGGTGGGCTGTTCACTCCACCAACAAGGAACTACACATAAAGTGAGTCTGGTTTGAGATCTGATGCCATGTAAAGGTGGAATCATCAGACGCCATTCATCATTAGACATGAGAGGTTGAGAAGGAGCACAAGACCTCACAAGTGTGTTAATATACATACTGTATAGTAGGTGCTAATTCACTGACTACTCTGTAGAAAAGCATCAACGATTTGAACTTAACATGTGTCACAACATGGAACCAATGTGGTGATATGAAAAGAGGAGTCGCATGTGCCTGCTGGTTGAACGCCAGATGGGTTACTGCATTTTAAATCATCTGCAGCAGCTTGGGAATACATGCCAGTATTCCTGGCAGCAGAGGATTTCCGTAGTCCAGGTCATGTCAAAATAACAGCCTGGACCTCGAGTTGTGCTGTATATTCTGTTTGATATGGTCTGATCTTGAAGATGTTGTTTAGAGTGAATCAGCAAAACCAAGATACTATTGCAGTATTACTTAACACTAGAATCCTTGAAGCCCATGAAAAAACTCGTAATCCTGGCCCACCTTAAATCGCTCCACACCTCTCCATCAGCGTTTTGTAAATGTGTCGATCAGCACAAGCAGCAAACAGCCTGCTATCCCATCCCACCCTTGACAGAACTCAATTTGGCCAAAAATTTCTCCCAGCTCAAGTCAAAGCTCCTTATCTGTGTGTGAGGTGCCTGCAGTTGTATAGGGTAAATAATACAGTACTGTATGTCATTATTTGGAACACATGCATTTCATGTGTGTTCCGTGTCTACAAAGATCTGGGTAAGTGTAGGATGAAAGGAAATGAAAGGCAAGAAAGACTGAACACATACCTAAAGCAGAATCTTTTTCCATGTTATACTAATAATAACATGAAGTGTGTAATGTGTGAAAACATTGGTTCGAAATATCAAAAAAAATGTGCACTTTTATTCAACAATATAACCAAAGAAGAAAATACATTTGATTTACATGTTGCTTTCAATGAGTTAAAAACCCAGACTCACATGTCAATCGATAGGGAGTTTATACGCATTCTTGAATGATGCACAGGTAAGAACCCTACTGCCGGAGACCAGGCACTCCACATTTTGAGTAGTGAGCTGCTATTATTATTATTATTACTATAATATAATAAAAAACATACACTTGATTTGAGTCTGTAACACCCAGTGTAAATTTTGGCTACTTGTAAAGGTTAACGCTTTTAGTGTTTTTTTTTTCAGTTTTACTCTCTCAGTGACGTTCACGTGGTACAACAAACTTGCCTCTCCCTCCCTAAGTTGATGGCATTTATCTCCATTCTTTTCACAAGAACAGAGCTGTGGCTGATGCCTGCTCAGATCTATTTGTTGTACCGGCAATCAAAGATACAATGTCCCGTGATGTTATCAGACTGGACAAAGGCATGACCATAACAACAGACAGCTTCTTCACAGTGCTCTCGCTGGCTAATAGACTGCTGCACTCTAACCTCAACCCTGTTGAACACCTTCAGTCTTCTTGTTCCACATCAGTACCAGACCTCAAAAATGCTGTTTTGGTTAAATAAGGCACAAACTTCCACAGACACACTCCAAAATCTTGTGGAAAGTCATCCCAAAATAGAGGTGGCTGTTATAGCTGTAAAAGGCTGGCCATCTCAATGTTGATGCCTATGATTTTGCAATTGAATGTTCAATAAGCTATAGGATGGTTAGGTGTCAACAAACATTTGGCTCTTTAGTGTACTGTATATACAATTTTGGTGTCTCATGCTCACGCCCTGAAGGAAAGAGACTGAAAATGAGTAGATGCAATAAATGCAAAAAAACAAAAAAAAAAAAATAACTGAAAGCAGAAAAATAAAGAACTATTTACAAAGTTCTGCACTTTGGTGTGCTTTAGGAAAAAAAAATTGAAAAACAGACTTCTTCCTTCTACAAATAAAGTGTGTTTTCTTGCCAAAAAGAACTCAAACGTGTATAGCACAAAAAGATGAGCCCCAAGTTCTGCTAGCTCACCACCTCCTCTCATCCATCTATTGCCTTAATTCTATTACAAATAGAAGGCTCTCTCCACTAAGCAGCTTCTTTCAAAGTTTACTGAACCAGAATTGATCTGCAGTTGGATTTTCCATGAAAACTACCTCTAGCATCCATGCAGTAGTTTTATATAATTTTATATTAGGTTTTTGCCTGTCCAATCCTAGTAGAAGCTATGAGGGTTCCTCCTATCATTGTTCAGACTGCAAAACTAGCCCTCATTGACCCAATGGGATCCTACATTAACTTTATTCTAAGTTTCTCTGTGTCCCTGCCATATCTCTTTCTCAAATGAACACACTTGATTGAATACTAGGTCTGATGTGGAAATGAATAAATGGAAGTATTCTGTTTTTGTCTGCTTCTTGATCCTCTTTGCAATGCTATTTAAATTTAACGCAAGTTCTTACTCAAACTTTATCTCTCGGATATTTTGACTGTGCTATTATATGTATATACTATATATTTACTCTTAAGCAAAATTCACAGGGTAAATCATTTATGGATAAATAACCTGTTGTTTTCCTTACAGTTAGGAAGATTATTTAACTTGCCTGTTACAAATTAAAGCATCAGGAGGACTGAGGCGCTGATACATTTGTTCTGTTTTGCTTATGCTTAAGCTGCCAGGAAGACTTTATAAAGTAGAAAAAAACTGCTGATACGAAAGTTTCTGCATGCATGCTTACGCAACCTGTGACAGCAGCAACTTCCTACATGCACGTCCTGCTGGTGTTTATTTTTTGATTGATTTATTTAAAGCAAATAACATTTAATACAATCAAGTCAAGCTTAACAAAACTATATTGAATCCTCCCCCAAGAGCAATAGAGGAAGGCCAAAAGCCAGAGTAAAACTATAAAAACAGAAATGAGGAAAGATAATCCTTTTCCCCAATATAGAAGCCTACTCTAAAATTTTATTGATTAGATCCTACCAAGTTTTTAAAAGATTTTGAATGATCCTCTAAGTGGGAATTTGATTTTTTCCAATTTCAAATAGTATATAACATCAGTTACCCATTGACTTAAAAGGGGTGGGCAAGGATTCGTCCAGTTGAACAAGATAAGTCTATGAGCTAATAGTGAAGTAAAGGCAATTGCAGTTTGTTTGTCCTTCACCACTTTAAGCCCATCTAGGAGTCCACCAAACACAGTTGTTAATGGATTAGGAGGGACTGTGACACCAAGGCTGTGTGACAGGCATTTAAATTTTTTTGTCCAGAATGATGTTAACTTGGTACATGCCCAAAACATGTGGCCTAGTGAGGATGGACCTCAATTGCAACATTCACAGTTTGGATCTAGACCTGGAAATATTTTGGATAATTCTAAACGAAATAGATGTACCCGATAAAAGATTTTAAGTTGAGTAAATTCTGTGCATGTCTGCCTTCCACTGCTTTTCTGAAATGTCGAGAAAGAGATTGTTTTCCCAATGTACTCTGGGATCTTTTAAAGGAATGGAGTTTAAAATGGTTATATATTATAGAAATGTTGTCTGAGTCTCCAAGACTGGTCAATATTTGTTCTGGAATAGAAATAGTTGGGAGGTGAGGAAAATTGATTTCGTTTAGGAAAGTTTATAATTTGGAGATAGTGGAAAAATTGTGTTCATAGAAAGCTAAATTTGGAGCGTAATTGTTCATAGAATTCAGATACTTATATACATATCTCTAAATGATTTAATCCCATATGTTTTCCAAATATTAAAAACTATGTAAGTCTGAGAGGGTGGAAAAAGTTGGTTATCATATAGAGGTGCCACAGTTAAAATATTCTCTAACCTGAAGTGCTTCCTACATTGGTTCCACATTCTGAGTGAATGAAGGAAAATTGGGTTGTTAGCATATTGACAGTAACTTGTATTTACTGGCGTACAAAGCAAGGAATATAAAGAATTACTGCAGGATTTCATTTCTATTGCAGACAAAGCTTGTGTGTGTTCATCAATTTGTGTCAATGTCCAGGTTTTTACAGCTTGTATATTTGCCACCTAGTAATAAAATTGAAAGTTAGGTAGTACCATGACACCTTTTTCTTTGTTTCGAATTCAAAATAAATGAGGTTATGATTGAATCTAATTTCTTAAAAAATAATGTGTTAATGTATATGTGGATGTTTTGAAATAGCATCAGAAGCTTAGGGAGGATATTCATCTTGTTTATAGTGTCTAGTAATTTTGATAGTGTCAGAGGCTTATCCAATTCCTCTGCACTGAAAGTATCTAGCTGTGGTATTCGTAATGTATAAAAAAATGCATTAGATTGTGTCTTGTATTCTTTAAATCGAGTAGAATATAAGGACCTATAGTAGTCTCTAAATGTGTGCATTATACATTATTATACTGATTTTACCTCCATCTGTATTGATGAATACTGATATTGCAATGCGAACTTCCAGCTTGTGGATTTGCTGAGCTAAGATCTTATTAACCTTCTCTCCATGTTCATAGCAATGATGTTGTGATTTAAAAATTATTTTGTTCCGTTTCTTTTGTTGTCAAGAGGTTGAATTCTGATTGCAAAGCCTGTCTTTTCCTACAAAGTGCCTCATTTGGAGACCAGGGGCCTCATGTATAAGCACTGCGAACTCACGAAAATGTTGCGTATGCCCGTTTCCATGTGCACTTTGAGATTTCTAAAATCTAAATTTGGCATTAAGCCACGCTCAATCTCATGGCAGCCTTAAACTCTGCATACTTTACTTTCCACTCCATTTTGCAAACTGCTGACACACAGCATCAAATAATTGCTACTGTTCCTGTGTGGTTTCCCATTCTTTTTTAAATTCACATCCCTGACGTGACTTTATCAAATACACTGAAATTAACCACATATGGTTTATAAATTTAAGGCATCTGATTGTAATCAACCTGTAACAATGTAAAGATCCACAAAATGACCATACTATTCCAAATACCATAGCTGCTTTAGCGCACAGTCTATTTCAACTTCCTCCATTCGGCAAATGCTTCAGAGCCTTTCCTTCACAAACCTCGAGGTTCAGAAACAGCTTCATCCCAAGAGCTATGTATGTATATTGTACTTATACTTTCATATTGCAAATTTTTCATTGTTTTTTAACGTATTATTATTATTGTTTTATCATTTTCTATGAAAATAAGTTTATGGAGGATTTACATTTTGAATCTCATCGTACCATACAGTAACAATAAAGGAATTCAATTCAATAGAAGAGGGGGCGTATTTACAGATGATGATTACTGGCTTCTAAGTTGATTTAGATTTCCAGGTGCTACCTTCTTGGAGCTCTTGATATCAGTTTTAAGATGAAATGCAGTAAAGAATGTATATTACATTATGCATATAAATGTTTAACTTCATTTAAATAATGTATATTGTTAATAATTAAATATGTGAGGGCATGGTGGCACAGCGGTTGTGATGAGTTTGCTGGGACTGGCGTGACTATGGAAGGATAGATGGATGGAATAATTAAACTTATACTACAAAGATATTTTAATGTTCCTTAAACGTTTTGAAGAATCAGCATTCTAAGCTTACAGCTGGCTTGACATTTATTACAGAGCTTGTGTGGCGATTAGTTACTTGGAGAAAGAAAAGGACAGGAATTGGGAGTTAGTACATTTGACAAACACAGTATGCTGCAATAAATTATTTCAATGAGGGTCGTGCACGGCACAGCAAGCATCTTACGGGAGGCAGGAACAATCTCTGGACGGGGTGCCAGCTTGTCTCTACCACTGCACCACTCTGCCCCCATGTTTAATACAAGTTTTTAATTCCTGTCATCATGAAAATGACATCAAGTACACACCTTAGTATTTTAATTGTTCAGTGAGCTGAAATTTCATGAATGTAATGTATTCTGTGTCCTGTTGGCATAAGAGAAAGCCTGTTTAAAAATCACATAGTGATTCACACACATTGAGTACATAGAGGAGCACAAAGAATTCAAAGCATTTAACATGCTACTTTAGTTACGATGGGATTTGAGAAACTAGTAAATTCAAAATTAAGTTTATGACATTCTACTTTAATGACAAAATAAACTGCATAATTAAAGTGGAAATTTCAAGTTTAAAGTTGATATTTCAACCTTTTTTTTCCCCACTGTGTCCCTGTTTTTTTTTTTCTTTTCTCTGTACCCTGTGACACTCAGGTGGCAGGCTTCGACTTGCATTTTCACGGTGACTTTGATATCTCACCACTTCTTATTTATTTCAGGCCCTGTGCAACTTTCTGAACTTGAACTTTCAAGTTTCTCCGCCACTCTGTGTCACTTGATCAACTTCCTTTTGTTGTTTATACCAAGAAATAGTACGTTTTTCCTTGCCTCCACTCGATATTTGCTGAAATTCATCTTTTTTCACCGTGCTTTTGCAATTGTCTCTTCAAAGAATGCTGAACTTAAGGGGCTATTTATATTGATTTGCATATTTAGACATAATACTGGGAGGAGTCGGGGTGGAGAAGAAGGCACGTGCACATGCATTACATTTCACGCTGACCAGGATTTATGTAGCGGAAGAATGTGAAAGTTGGTGTATGCATGGATTTATATATCTGGAATTTTTTGTGCGCACGCACATTTCTTTTTTTGTCCGTACACCATGTTTTAGTGTGATTTCTATGCACACCATTATACATGAGGCCCCTGATGTGTTGTTACCCTTTTCCTGCCCTTCAATGCATTCCTGTACTCTAGATTGGTTCACTTTGTGTCAATAAATTGACTAAAATCATTTATTTATTATAGAAAATAAATACTGTATATTCTAGGACAAATAAAGCTGAAAACGCAATTAAAATTATTAATTTTTACAACCAATTCAATTGGTAGGCAAAAGGAAAACAAAAGAAACTACTTTCAAAGCCTTAGACACAGAATATATAACCTGGCAAATGAAGTGACTAGCATGAGAAGTAACTTGGCTAAATGTATTGCAGCCTAGTTAAGTTGTAAAAAAAAGAGACAGCATTAAAAAATAAAATGCTCCATGTGTGGTATGTCATCAATGAAGTCCCAGAAGGATTGGGTATGAGACTGCTTGCTAAAGTCATTAATTTATATTAATGACATTGATTCAGATATAGTGAATAACTTTGGGAAATATGAATCTGGCACATACAGTATATTTGAGGGACTGCTAATTGAAAAGAGGTACAAAAACAAACAATTCAGAAATGCTTGAGTGATCTTCAAAAGTAGGCAAGCACATAGAAAATGTAGTTCCATGTGGACAGAACGTTATTCATATATAGAAAATGGGAGATAATGACTTACAAGATGTTGATTCTGAAAAGGGTTGGTGACACATTCTCTAAAAAATGCAAAGAACCAGTTTAGGAAAAAAAATGATGGTATATGGTTTAAATCCATATACTAAAATGCTAAGAGGTATAAATTCAATGCTGAGTTTTCAGAGTTTAAGATACTATAGTATTTCAAAACCTTACTATCTGAAACCATGCAGAAACCAAGCAGCATTTGAATTGCTTAATATTATTAAGGACACTAACAAAATAAAAATACACTCTAAACAGGAATCTTTTGATATTCATGCTTCATCTACTGGTAGTTGTGAGAATTACAATACACAAATAACTTGACCGCAAAGCAGGGCTGATGGCAGGATGGATTTAATCGGAGGGCACTTCCATTTCATGGGAGTGCCAATGCGTGGTTGCAATACAAATGTAGCTTACTTTAATTCTGATTCACAAAAATATGTCTGAAAGGGCATAAGCAACAGATTATTGCAAACTAGTTTTGCTTTTTTTTTTTTTGCTTTTCAGTAATTCTTGCGAGTTCATTAGTAATTTTATTTCCTCTTTTGAATAAGTTCCAATCTAGCATAACCAGTACCAAACACTTTCCTGCATTGTATTCTGAGTTGCCTTCTATATCTTCTTCTTTATTTTTAACATTGTCAAGCAAAGAGATTGTGGCAGCAAGAAATTCTTGCCATTTCAAACTAGTATGATATAAATTATAAAATAAATGGCAGCACAGCTTGTAATACCTAAATTGTTGAATCTTGGACATACTATCTTACATGGGACTCAATTCAGGTCTTCAAAAAGATATTAGCAATGACAATGACATGTATATGTTAGATGGACACCAGGAAGCATTTATTCAAACTAGTATTTCTTTGATTATGGAATAATAATAACTAATGGAATAATGGGATAACTAACCTCACATATATTTAAAGAAGACACTGTCATGTCCTTGGGGTTCATCAGCGCCAAAAGTCCCAAAAAATCTCAATGTGCCCACTAAAGGGTTGAACTGTCAATGATAGTGCAAACACAGGATCTTTATAAATAAAAGATTTATTTTCAACAAAAATGTTAGACCAGGACAATTATGTGCTGTAGTGTCCCCTCACACTTAGTCAATGTTTCCTGCTGCTTAAGCCCCACCATCCTATGCGTCCTTTCTCCCCCCACAAATACTGTCACTTCTACCTGAATCATCTAGTATCTCTGTTTGCCCTTGGCCTTGTCACCCTGGATTTTAAGGGAGTAGCCAAGGCATGCTCAGCCTGTTGTCACAGCTCCCACCAGAGCCATTTGCCTCAGCCAAGTATTACACACACCCCATACTTTTTCAAAACAAAGTTATAAATCCAACTTTCAGTGAAATAGTTTTCAGTAATTAAGTATTTTTAATAAGTACTATATATGCATATAAGTATAATTGTAAATATATTATCATTTTTTGATGTATAGTACTACATTGTTTCACTAGGCAGAAATATCAGCAAACATGAAACTTGATAATGGAAATTGTAGAAAAATGTAGTAAAAATATTACAACAAAAATTTTAAGTTTGTGCAAAAGAGAACTGAATACTTGGTAAAGGTCACCTTAAATCCACAGTAAAGGTAGTAATGCAGTAATGGAAGTAGTGTACATAAGAAAGGAATTCTACATTAAATGATTGATCTGAGCAGAGTAGACTTTACATAGTCAGTTATAATGCTGTGCATGTTTCTCCAAAATGGGTGCTCTGATTTATCAAGAGTGGCTTCATGTAAGCTTGCATAAATGAAAGCAGTTCCTGAAGTATCTAGCAGTGCCTGCTGACAGATGTCAAAGTCCATTTACAATTTCTGCTACATTGAGTGGAATAATTTTAGTTTAAGGAATGAAAAAAAGACACACAAAGGAGAAAATGGACTTAGATAAAGGTTGGATAAAGCTTGCCAGGGTCACAGGAAAACACAGTATCTTTGCTTTAGATGTTTGATTCGTCAAATAAATATTCTGACAACAAGAAACACTTCTGTCACTTGCTATAACAATTATCTGCTAACCTGACCAAATCAGGGCTGATCTTTGCTTATTTGTACTTCTCAGTATCACTGAAACTCATTACTAACAATAATAAAGAGCCCGTAATTTGATTTTGTTCCCTCTTTCGGCTTTAGGCCAATTATCAAGTACATGCCCAGCTGATATCTCTTCACACTGAGATTAATTACACAGCCACAGGCTCTGGGTCATTATGAGACTAACTACAACAGGCTAGGACTACTCTTATGATTATCTTTAAGTGGCATGCTTACTTCAAAGACCTGAAAGCTATTCATATGATTACTCTCCTTCATGGAGGATTATTTAGCCAGTTAACATCATGGATAATAGACAGTCTCAAAATCTGTGAATCAAATTTACTTTTAAATTAGTTTTGCGAGAGGAGAAACAGGGATTACAATGTAAAAGATTAGGATTTGCCCTAATGTGCATAAAATTAAGACAATAACTTATACCATGTTAGATACTGTTAAATATTATAAAAAAAATCTTCATTTATTTAGTAAATTCTGTTCAAAATTTGCTTCACACTCAATTAAGAAAAAAAAAAGACTCGGTAAGAGTTTTGTAGTACATGGTATGCACACTGCTATTGCTTCAGAAAGGCCAAATAATAAGTAAAAATAGCATGTACATTTTATAACACATTTCTTACACCGTAACATATAGAATTTATAAACTTTACTTCTATGCATAGTCAAACCATTTTTTCTTTTTAGATTAGCTATGAAGTTTCCTGGGTAAACAGAAATGAGCCCTGAACAGAATGCTAGTTCATACCATGGCAAAATTGAGTTGCCAACTGAACTATTAATATCTTGTTCAAATACAGTTCCTATAACTTGAATATTTCAAGTCCATTAAGTTCCTGACATTAACCAAAATTTAACAATAATACAAGCACTGATACTTGCCTTGTGTCACTTTAATTAAATCCTATGATAGCGCTGCAAGTTGCTCCTCAAGATGCCATCTGTGCAGGTGACAATACAAATTACTTTGTGGTCCACTGATTTTAATATACTGTTTGAAAATGGATAATTCAAGTAGCTGTTGTCATTGAGGAGCATGCTAATGCCAGTTTTGTAGCACACAAGCAGTACTTCCACTTTCAATGAATTAAGAGTTTCTTTACTTGTATGGAATTGGTACATTTTTTGGTAAATGTTAATATTCATGCTGCATGAAAAAGTCAACTATGTACTTACAAAATGTGGTTTATTCACAATAAGAAACTAACAGCTACTGAGCTAGCAGTTTTCTTTCTAAATGAAGAT
This sequence comes from Polypterus senegalus, assembly GCF_016835505.1. Classification (NCBI taxonomy): domain Eukaryota; kingdom Metazoa; phylum Chordata; class Cladistia; order Polypteriformes; family Polypteridae; genus Polypterus; species Polypterus senegalus. Next base: position 59,571,322 of record NC_053168.1, on the reverse strand, counting down.
GAATGGTATTCTAGTTTATTGTTTATGATCATGTACAGGGTTAATTTGCCATGTAATTCTTGGTTTCACAATTTTGAGGTCAATAATGTTTTGGTGTATTCAGCATTACAGTTTCTATTCTATTGATTTGAACGTTTTCAGGAAAAATAAAAAAAAAACACTATGTATGTAGTAGTAGTGCTGCTGCCTCACAACAAGGAGCTTCAGCTTCCTTCTACGCTCTAGAGACATGCAGATTAGGTGGACTGATGATGTTAAATTGCCCCTGATGTGTATGTGTTCAGTCTGTGATGGACTACTACTGTTCAGGGATTTCACCTGATGAATGCTGGGATAGACTACAGCTTTCCCATAGCCCTGCTCCGGATAAAGTGGGTTTATAAGGGAGATGGACAGAAATAATGTACATATGGCACCTATAACAGTATTTATCTCCCTTGGAAGTTGTCACATTTATTGTTCTATCTGTCAGGTTGCATGAGGGTCATAAGTGAATTTTCAAGTCCAGCCACAAATTCTAAATTGGATTTAGATCTGGACTCCGCCACTCCACGACACTGACATTGTATTTTTAAGAGCTTATGCTTGGGGTTGTTGTCTTGCTGGAAAACAAATCTTCTCCCAAGGTGTAGGTTCAATTTACAGTTTTGCCATACTCTTTTCATTTCTTAATAACTGATTGAACTAGACACCAAGGAATACAGGTAGTCCCCAGGTTATGGACATCCGACCTACGACTTACAAACGGGCCGCATCTGTGACGTATGCACCTCAGTAACTGCCATTCCGTCATCTTCGGCCTGGGGACACTGCAAGTGGTGGCTGGACGGAGGCTGGGGGGGGGGTAATTTCGCTGCTCGCACAGTGTAGTGTCCCTCGGGCAGCTCCCGGTGGCAAGCGGTTTCACTGCCCGCCCACCACACATGGCTGCCCCATTCATTCTCAGTGGGCGGCTGGTAATGCTGCAAGCAGTGCCTGGATGGAGGCTGGAGGGGGGCGATATCGCTGCTCGTGCAGCGTAGTGTCCCTTGGGCGGCTCCTGGCAGTAAGTGGTTTCACTGCCCACCCTCCACACACGGCTACCCCGTTTGTTCTCGGTGGGTGGCTGGTAAAGCTGCTAGCAGTGACCCGGTTGTGGCTGAACGGAGGCCATTGAGGGTGAACGGGGCAGCAGGGGGTAGCATTGTAGTGTGCATCGGATGGCTGCCTATTGAACAGGGGCGATTCACTACCCGCCTTTGGCCACACCGTGTTCGTTCTCAGTGAGCGGACGCTGCAGGCAGCATACTGTAGTGGAGGTGACTGTGAGGTGGGCTAGTGATGAACCACCCATCGATGCCCCCATTCATTCTCAATAGCAAGCTTGCTTGTACTGTTATGCACATAGCAGGAAGTTGTCTCTTGTCAGTACATCAGACGTGTTGATGACTGGTGCCTTCCTGCTGTGATAGCGTGTACAGTACTGTGCAAAGGGTTCATCTTAATCTTTTGTCTTCACCCTTCAACAATGTCTCTGAAACACAAATCTGATGCAAGTGCTGGTGATACAGTTATGAAGAGAAAAACTATCACCATTGAAAATAAAGTAGAAATAATAAAAAGGTCAGAGAGAGGTGAAACTCCATCATTCATTGCAAAGCACTTGGTTACAGTCAGTCAACAATAGCATTTATTAAATTTATGTACCTGTTCTGACTTATATACAAATTCAACTTAAGTACAAATCTACAGTCCCTATCTCGTACGTAACCCGGGGACTGCTAGTATTCAATTGTAGGACAATGTGGGCATTTCCCACTCTACTAGGCTTTAGTGGCACATCAGGCCTGTTAAAGCAGATTTAACAGGGATACATCTGTCCTACAGCATTTTCCCCCACTTGCATACCAAACTAAGTGCCTGATCTCCAGCTTGTGTCAGGATCTGCCGGAGTTACAATGACATCTCTCCAGAGGTGCCTCTGCCGACTTTTTGAGCCAGAAGGCACAAAATGGACTCAAGCAAGGACTAAGACCTATAATCCAATGAATGACAACTAAGATGGTCTAAAGAATTTGCCTATTAGAAGACACTGATTGTGTAACTGAAAGTGACTTTACTCCAATTAGAAGAAAGTTGAACCTTTAAAACCATCTCACAAAAGGGAAGAAGAAAAGAGAGGCAGAGAATGTCAAGTTAAGAGAAGTTCACAATTCTCTCAGGGCACTTTTGTGGGATTCTCTCAGGGAGAGGTAACTCTTCAAAATGAATGAAATTCTGCTTTATGAACCTAAAAGTTATAAGCCGCTCTTCCTTAGAGAGCCAAACCTAACGAGTTCTTCTCTTTCTGAACCTGAGACCCAGTTTTCCAAGATAAACAGTAAGCCAGTGTGAAAGCTGAAAAGCAGCCATTACTTCAAAACGGGAACTTCAGCATCTAAACTCTTGTGCCAGAAAGAGTAATGCTTTTCCCTACGAAGTTGCAAATGATACAGCAAAGGCCCTAACAGTAGAAAGAAAGCCGACAAAGCAGCATCACAGAACCTGAAAAACAAAGGATCATGAAGCAAAGAGTGCACTTCAATGCACGAAGAATCCTACACTTGAACCCGGACCAAAGCAACAAAGCAACAACTCCACACAACATGGGGTGTAATCTTTAAAGACTTGGCATCATAAAACTCTTTATCTGTGCCAAGAAAAAGCAGAACTCTAAATATCAGTAAGCAGCCAGTCTATATGTTATGTTTTTCTGTCCAGTCTTACATGTCAACGTATACTGTATATGCACTTATCAAATTTCTATTATTCTTGTGTTTATCAGTAAATTGTATTATTCTGTTTCTTAAAATGAGTGTGCTTCAGTTATCTTGATATAAGTCTAAAGGTCAGAGACCGCCTCCTATAGATAAAAGTAAGATTAATAAAGTAGAAGCCTTGCAGAATTATTTTATTAATTACCGGTATTGCTGAAGGTAAAACTGATAATTAGCCAAGTTAAAATTTCTTTTTCAAATACTACATAGTGACTTTGATATTTTTTAGCTTCATTCCCTTGTCTTGTGCTTTTCTATCATCTTTTCATGGAGTTGCTTGGGGTGTTCCTTTGATCTTCATTGTCTATGTTAGGTCACCATATTGACTCATCACAAGTTGGCCCATCAAGATAAGATGTACTTTTACTACAATCAAATGAAACCCCAGACAGGTGACCTCAATTGAACTAATTATGTGACTCCTAATGATTTAGGGGTCTTATTTTAAACTTACAGTATGTGATGAATTATTTTCAGCATCATAGTAAGCACCCTGCGGTGGGTTGGCACCCTGCCCAGGATTGGTTCCCGCCTTGTGCCCTGTGTTGGCTGGGATTGGCTCCAGCAGACCCCCGTGACCCTGTATTTGGATTCAGCGGGTTAGAAAATGGATGGATGGATAGTAAGCACCAGAAACAATGATTTCCTTAGTGGGGGCGGGGGTAGTAGGGGAATGGGCAATGGCTGGCTTCAAAACAGCAAAGAGGCTCAGGAGTACATAGGCAAGTGGCTAGCATTAAGATGCTGATCAGACACAAGCCGCTGTAAGAGTAGACAAGAAATTAACTAGCCTTGTATATTCAGTAAGCAAGTTTTTGTAGAATAAAAAGTTCCTAGTGGTCAGGAAGTAAAGCAAAAGAGAGGGCAATAGCATAAGGGTACATTATTATGAAGGAGTACAAATGGTGTAAGTGAAGAACTTTTAAGTAATGAATAAGTGGAGTGCAAATTTAGGAAAACAGAAAGATTGGTGTGATGCCTGGGTGCAATTGGTTTCTGTCTTGTGCTTGGCACAGCAACATTACTAGAAAGAAAGCTTGGTGGGCTGGAGGCAGGGAAGTATCCACTGTCGATAACAATGCAAAATCAAATGACAAGGTTGGACACATTTACTGTTCTGGAGAGCTATGCCAAATGGCCGCCTAACCTTCCTGGGCATTCTACAGTACACATTTGTGCTGGGTAAAGCATTAAGATATCATAACCTTTTCAATCTTCGATTCCAAGGCTCCAAGGCTCTTTTCCACGGGCAAGAAACAACTTTAAAGTAGGATAGTGGCACCAATTGCTACAGCATGATGTGGTGAAGAGTAACAGAAAAGAGGAAGGTCAAAAACAGTTCTTAATTATTTTAGTATTTATATTGTTTGTGCAAATGACTAACAAACAGAGATGCAATATGTACAGCTAATCAGTTCCTCTACTCAGGGTATGGTAGAGTAAAGTAATGAGTCTTCAGCCTAGACCGTCCACTGTTGTTTTAATAATCCTTCCATACATACAGGAGGTTGAAGTAGTAGGTTAACCATGACACTAAACTCTTACACTTGGCCCCAAGGGGCAATAGGTATGTTGTTTCATTCTCTGTTTCAGTATTACATTATTACAATAGGGGTGTGGGGGAACACAGTGCTAGTGATGTTGACTTGCAGTAAGGAGACCTGGGTTTGCATCTTAGGTCCTCCCTGCGTAGAGTTTGTATGTTATCCCCATGTTTGTGTGGGTTTCCTCTCGGTGCTCCAGATTTCCCCCACAGACGAAAAACTTGCAGATTAGTTGGACTGGCAATACAAAATTTTCCCTAGTGTGTGGTTGGTGTGTGTTTGTGTGTTAAACCTGTGAAGGACTGGTGCCCTGTCTAGGGCTTGTTCCTGCCTTATGCCTTATGCTAGCTGGGATAGGCTCTAGCAACCCTGTTCAGGACTAAGCAGATTTGAAAATGACTAACTGAAAAATTATTATAATGCTGCTATTATAGAAGCCAACTACCATTACAACAAAAGATACATTTAAACTTTTGAATGTAACATTTTCTTTTCTTTGTCAAAACAGTTCTGTTCATCTCTAACCATTTCAAATTGTAATCTAAATTCTCCAGTTGAGTAGGAAGTACTGTGTATTGCCCTGAATATGTCAGAGATCAAGAGTCTTCATGGGGAAGATGGGATGTATTCAGAATCAGGGCATATGGTAGGCTTTATATGTGTTAAAAGAGAGGTGAATTGTTAAGGATCCTTAACAGTAATGGCCCACAATATGAGCAAGGGGTAAAGATTGCAATAAAACAGGTTGATCATGAGACACTTAAAATATCCAAGCACATAAGGAATTCTCTTAATATAATATTCTCAAATTCAGCAAATTCTCATTTTGCTACATAATATAAAACATGTGAATATATTACCATCAATGTATGATCTCTACCAAACAATGTTTTATATAAATCTAATCTCAGCATAAATATGTTAAAGCCCGGTTGTTTATTTAGCCTGTAACATACTAGATGTAAAGATATTCACTAAATTCCACCCAGTACTTGGAGAGAGTGACACAATAAGTTCAGTTGTTAATGAGTCTCCCTCAAAGTATTAGTGATCTGGATTCAAATCCTTGCGCTGTCATTGTCTGTTTGGAGAATGTACTTTCCTCTCAAAAGAGATAATACCCTGTTAAATTAACTTTCTATAGGTTAAGCTTGAGAGTACTAAATGTGCATATTTACTTCTTTAACTCAGAGAGGGTTATGTGGCTGTTAATTCTGCTAAGGAAAGTGAGAAAAATAGCCTCATTGTATTTCACTGTTCATCATGAGTATTGACTTGGTGTGGTCTGTGTATGGTGTGCTTATGGATTTTTACATGAAAGTAATATTTTTGAAAAGAATGTGAAGTATACAAAGCTAATCCCTTACATTTTTTTAAAGTGTGAATATCTTTTTTCCTGTTTTTTCAGAAGCCTCCTATAAATAGAGAAGTATAAGTAACATTGAGCCTAAATAACTTACACTTTTTATGTTTTAGTACTAATGTGAAGAGAATTGTCTGTAATTTGATATTACTTTGTTTTCAGTATTGATGATGTTGATCAAAATTGTATGCCATGCAAACTATTGCAGTACTGAACTCAAACATGTATACTGCCATCTAAAACTGTGAATGAAAGCTAAGCAAGCAGCAGCAAGTTTGAGTAATTTTAGGTCTGCAACACAAATAACCATTACATGTTTACACAATAATGCATGTCTATATCTAGCAGACCATTGAAAGCAAAACCATATGACAGTAGTCCACATGTTTTTTATTTATCAAAAGACTAGGATCCTATTAAAACTGTGCACACCGAAGGTTTAAAAAAAATGATCAAACAACCAGGGTAAGACATACGCCATCTCCTCCTACAATTTTTATGAAGTTACATTACGTTTTTTTAATTACAAATGCCAGACAGAAATTGAAATAGATCTGAAACAAGTGTGCATTTTTTACAATCACAGCTGCTTTGTTGTTGACTTGAACTATGGAAACATGCCTGAACAGAATGATTCATCAAATTGATCAATAATTTACACGTAAAAGCAAATGCTTGCAAACAGCATACTTTCCTCACGATCGGAGCTGCAAATGCTCAAGGACTGAAAGTTGCACTGGCCTGCTGGGGCAGTAGGTTTGCAGCATTTCAGATAATGGTGCAAACATTATGAATGTTGTTGATATCAGTACTGAAACAGTAAACACTGCATGCCATGGTGCATATACTATTGCAATACTGCCATATTTTATATGTGATAATCTGCAGACACTTTTTCACCATATTCTATGGTGAACCTGAGTAGTATTCAGATTTAACTTCATCCCTTTTGCTTGGTTCTTTTCTCCTACATCCTGTGACGGGCGGCCACGGCCATTACCTGGCCGGGACACCAGCTGGATGGAAGGACCGGGGTAGAGGGCATCTGCAAGGCACTACCTCCCCCGGAAAGTTAGAGGGCAGTTCTCCTGGTTGGCTGTGCCACCATGGATGGGATGCTAGGAGTTGGAGTTTGGCATAGCCCTGTTGGATTTCGTGGGGGGGCGCCAGGAGGAGCTGCAGAGTCCTACTTTGGGCTTTTACCACACCTGGAAGTGATTCCAGGTCTGATTAATAAGCCACCTGGAACACTCCCAGGACCAGCTTAAAAGAAGCCGCCTCACTTCATTCAGGGAGCCAGAGTCAGGAGGAGGTGGAGGAAGCTTGCCAGGAGAGGAGTGGAGGCGGAAAAGAAGAAATCGAAAAGGCTATTAGGCTGGACTGTGTTATTGGGTGCTTTATGTACTGTGCTATGAGGGTCAGAGAAAGATTGCTTTCCCACGTAAATAAAATTGTCTGTGTCGGGTTAGGGTGGCTGTATGTGCCCCAGTGGACCAAAATCCAAATCTTTGACTGGCTTCTATTACCAGCTTTGCATAACTTTCCTTAGACCTCCATCCATCCATCCATTTTCTAACCCGCTGAATCCGAATACAGGGTCACGGGGGTCTGCTGGAGCCAATCCCAGCCAACACAGGGCACAAGGCAGGAACCAAACCTGGGCAGGGTGCCAACCCACCGCAGGACACACACAAACACACACCAAGCACACACTAGGGCCAATTTAGAATCGCCAATCCACCTAACCTGCATGTCTTTGGATTGTGGCAGGAAACCGGAGCGCCCGGAGGAAACCCACGCAGACACGGGAGAACATGCAAACTCCACGCAGGGAGGACCGGGAAGCGAACCCGGGTCTCCTAACTGCGAGGCAGCAGCGCTACCACTGCGCTACCGTGCCGCCCTCCTTAGACCTCCACCTATCATATCTAATTGACTGACAGACATTTTCCCCCCAAGCCCTATGTTGAAATGCCATTTTCAAAACCTCAAAAATTGTTTCAGAAATCCTAATCACCAGCACACATAACTTAAATTTGTCTGTAGTAGTGGCTCTGAGGCTAAGGATATGTGATGGTATCTGGAAGGTTGTCTGTTTAAATCCTAAGGATATGTGATGGTATCTGGAAGGTTGTCTGTTTAAATCCTGTTACTGCCAAATATGACCAGATCTCGTTCTACAATCCTTTCCTCGCTCATTCATTTATTCTGTCAAGTCCTCCTCTTGAACCTGACTTCTCTTTTGTCACTTTTGCTTTCTCTCACCCAGTGCAGGTTTCTTATAACCGCATTCATTGTAGCTAAGTTACTCTTAGCTTCCTGTTGGAAATTTCCTGGCTTTTCCTCTCCACCAGTTGAAAAGTACTCATTCTATGATTTTGTCCTTCATGAAATCTATGCATCCCTGATTAACAACTCTTCTGTTTGGCTTTGTAATGTGCAGGTAGTCAAGGACTGGGCTGTGAGAGTGTCCATGATGTGACTTCTTTTTTTCACTCATTTTTACTTCTTTTTACTTTCCTTTTTTGTAGGTTTTCTCTTTTACTTTTTTGTGCTTCAGGGGTTAGATAGTTGGGGGTTGGCAATGCTGAGGAAAAATGTTGCCCAATTTATGTTGATTTTGATGTTTTTGAAATATTTTTTGATATTCTTTTTTATTTGTAAAACTCTGATCACAAAAAAAACTTACAGACGACTTATACTCCAAATGAATCAATGAATTACTTAACTTAATGTGACCTACACAATATAAAATCCAATATTGCTCACCCTCTAAAGAATCATTTCTTGTTCGGTAAGATGAATCACCAAGGCAATCCATTCATGTCTTTAACTTGTCTACATGTACTGACACAGCAACTCTTTATAGACCTTTAGACTGCCTATGTTAAATGCTAATGCTGATTGACCTTACATCACACTTGTAGGTCAGTCTATTGACCTGTTTAATAAAAGCACCATTTCTAACATAGTAACCTTCATCCAAGTGCAAAGGCATCTAAGTAACAATTAAAAAGATATATTTATTCATATTCAGAAAAAATGTAGTTTTACAAAAGTTTCTTAAAACATTAAAAGAACAAAATGAGAAGGTATTTCTAACAACATATAATACATTTATTTTAGTATAAAAAAGATTCAGTTCAACCAGTAACAGTAGTCACTGCTGAGCAAAAAAGAAGCATTTTAACATATTTTTGTTACATGTGTCTGAACAAATATGTTGCTGACCAGCTAATTTTAACAGGAACTTTAAAATAAATTGTTTTTAATATTACACATGATGACATTGCCCACATTGGAGAATTGAGAAGGCTTTTACGCAGTTCAATATTATAAATAGCTTAGTATAAAACATAATACATCATTAACTGTTTACTTCTGGATGTAGAGCATGACTTGCAATAAGGGTTCCTAGGACACTGGAACCCCCACATTTATCTTTGTGCTGTCGTTGTACATAAATTTTATAAATATATAATAGTTCAATGACTGCTTTACCTTTGAAATGACCTGCTTCTACCTCGCCTCATCTTACTAGAGCTGCAGTGCTGATCTGTGGCAGGGTGTCAAATTGGTTTACGGTATCTAATGACATTAATATAATGAAAAAGTAATTTTAGCATTGCACACCCACCTTAGGTGTTCCGGTTTCCTCCCAAAGACATGCAGGTTAGGTGCATTGGCAATCCTAAATTGTCCCTAGTGTGCGCTTGGTGTGTGTTTGTGCGTGTGCCCTGTGGTGGGCTGGCGCCCTGCCCGAGGATTTGTTCCTACCTTGTGCCTTGTGTTGGCTGGGATTGGCTCCAGTACACCTCCGTGACTCTGTGTTAGGATATAGCAGGTTGGACAATGACTGACTGACACCCACCTTATGTCATGTCTGCATGTCATAAAATATGTTTCTTCTGCATGATGCTGGTCAGAAGTACAAGGTGGTATAGTTTTTATTTAGTGATCTGTGTATGATGTAATTTATCTATTGATGGTATATACGTTTATCAAAACTGATAGCATTTTGTCATGATTTTCATATAAAGTATGTTAATTATATTGATATAGAGTATTTAACAATAATAAGTTCTCAAACAGGTTAAATTTCTTAGTTTGTGAAACTTTCACATGGGTCATTCATAATTAATTACAAAAATATCCAATCTAACTAAAGTAATTGTGTTGTACAAAAATCTTGTTCTAATGTCTTTTGTAACTCAGAATAGATTAGGATTTATTAAAGTGACAAGGTTTAAGAAATCCCATCATGCAAACTTTTTTCTATCAGAACCTTCAATAATGACTTTTTTTCTTACTTAGTTTTCTTACTTTGTTTTTTTCTTCAAGAAAAAAACAACTTAAAGAATACATGCAACTTGTTATGCTGGGTCTTCTATCACATCTTTTCATTTGCTAATTCTTAAACGTGAAAGAGTTTTTCAATAAGGTAACCTGCTTTCCTTTGGTGTCATATCTATTTTTAATTTCTACTGGGGTACTGGTCACCAAAGAATTTACCCTAGATATCCTTACAAATAAACAAGTGTCACTGATAGTTTTGTTCCTGATGCTGAATAATTATGAATGGGGAAAAAACTGGAAAACATACAACAACAATAATTCAATCATAACAATTCATTGTTTCCTTCAGGGGTTCCTGTTAAAATTAATTATATGTGTCAGATACAAAACTAACCACAGCATATCAAAAAATTGTAGAAAAGGTTATGTAAGAAAATAGAGCTTTTCAACTGAAGAGCATCATTTTCAACATAATGCCTGATATCTACTTGTTCAATGAAACTCTACTTGATCCACAGAGCATTTCATCCTTCTTCACAAATCCTGCATTGTAGGCTGAAGAGGTAGACTTGATATAGTCTTTAATTCAAATATTTGCAAACAGACTAAGTAATATTACATTGTTTGAATGTTTATGTTAAACATTAAAAATTAATCATATATGTATATGATTAATTTTCAAACCTCCTACACCATGTTCGTTTTTTCTAGTAGATTTTAACAAATCAAAAAGTAATTATACTCCTCCTAAGAATCATCCAAGCTCATTATTTGATTAGTTTTTATCTGCTGCTATTCACTTCGATAAATAATTACATCAGTTATTGCCAGCACTTTGTCTGAACCAATTTCAGTGGCCACTGTATATTTCCCTTAGCACCCTACCTTATGCCCCACACAATTGCTGCAACTGGAGCATTAGACATATCACAACAAAATAATGGTAATATATCTGCTCTGCATGAAGCATCTCTTAGTCCTGACAGAAAACCTTCAAATACACACTAAGAAATAAAAAAAGGAAGAAAATATCTAACCTGGTTAAATAAAGAACAGTATTCATGAAGATGTATTGCTGTATGCATAAAGGAGCCCCAGTAGTGTTTCTTGGCACACTTCTGTTGAATAATTCGTTGGTTAGATAGCATTGTTAATAAAGGCCATCAGTTTTGACTTCACCCTCGCCTCCAACATTACCTCCAAAGGGTCGATAGTGTGTCCCATATCTAAGCTTACCTCCCTAATTAGCTTGCTGATGTGGTTGTTTTTAAAGTTCTACTACCAGCCTAGCACTCAACAACACATAAAATCACACTGGTTATCTTCAATTCAATTCCTCACATTAAAGCAGCTGGCTAAGTTTTCTGGGTATAAATTTATGTTTATAATTTTAAGGTTCAATGGTATTCTGAGAATCTTAAAATTTGGCTTTGAGACTGATGATATTATAGATTACAAATTACTACATCTCGTATACTTGGTGAAATAGGCAGCTCCATTCAAAATTAATGTCAAGAGGAATTCTCCACAGTTAGTGGTACCACATGTTCCTCTAAAATAAAATGTCAAACTTTAGCATATAAATAGAGAAGTATGTAATAAGTGAGTTAAGAAAAATGATTGATGAATGGATTGATATATATTAAAAGTATGGAATTATATAATCTTACCATCTTTTAAGTCACACTCTGATTACTGTACCATATTAATAGAAGACAATTTAACCACTTTAGAGTTTTATTTAGAAAAGTAGCTAATATTACAAATGCAAAGCAGGAACTGTCAGACTTACTCCTATTTAATGTTTGTACCATTAAGTTCTTATGGATTTATTTTATACCTGCTTGTGCTACCTGTTTAAGATGGGTTAAAATTGTGACAGATTAGGCGCTTGCTCGCACCCTTGCACCCTCAGACACCACGTCAGACACCAGGTAAAAGTCAAATAATGATATTTATTATATCAATAATGTGCACAAAGCACCATCACTCCACTATTCTTCAATAAACCAAATATACAATACTCAATCACAATCCTCCACTCCCAGACGCTTAGCCATCCTGCCTCCCAACTCAGCTCATTGTCTGGAGCGAGGCACCGCCCTTTTATAGCCCCTGACCCGGAGGTGTTCCTGTCCCAACAGACCACAGTTCCTTATTCCTTCCGGGTCAGGGCAAACAGTCCTTTTCTTCACCCCGGGAGCACGTCGTTCCTTCCTGTCACGTGACCGTGACGTACTCCCGGGTCATAAGGCACAACAGAGCCCATAAGTCCCCCCACAGCGACTCCTGGTGGCCCCCAAGGTATCCAGCAGGGCTGTGTAAAAATACTACAAAGTCCATGAGGCCCTGCTGGACCTCAGGGCATGATCCTGCTGTCGGGAGAGCTCCTCCTAGCGGCCTGGGGGTGAGGACCGGCATGGAAAGCCGGTAGTCCTCCACAAAATCTAAGTACCGGTAATCAACACAGGCCTCAGCATTAACATTAGAAGGGCGCATGTCTCTTTTATACACCATTTGGTATGGGAATCGTTAAAACAGTGTTAATGTTTGTGATGCACAATCTATTGGAATGACATATGCAATGTATTTTATCAATAAAAATGTTTGTGTTGTGCCATCTTTTGAAATGACAGATATTTCAATGGGATGGACAGACAGACAGACACATAGTTATATGCATATAAGTATATAGCATCAAACAAAGTCAGCTGTTAGCTTTACAATTTTAAAATATAAATGAGTGACATTAGAGGAAAATGTATTGTTTTAAAATGTGTCTACTACCTTCCCCAAAGACCTAATTTCAAGTACATTTTTAATACATTACTTAAAGCCACTTCTGAAAGTAATCAATACATTTACTGAATTTACTAAAATACATCATTCCCAATCTTTAATATTAGTTATTATTAAATCTTTATTAAAGAAATATTTATATATTCAAGTGTTTTCAAGATTCATAAATCTTAAATCTTTAAACTGATTTTAAACTGCCATTTTGAAGAAAAGTATACTCTACCAACTCAAATTTTATTTAAAAAAATACAACTTTTGTTTAAAATGTTTGTCTCGCTCTCATTCCAGGCACAGTATGTTAATTCATACCACACAGGTTTGCTGTTACCAGTCAAACACTATATCTGCAAAATTATATCTGATTTTTATGGTGTAATGCAGGGCTATTCAATTAGTTCTAAGTAGGAGTGAAATTATGAAAATAATACCAGTTGAAAGGCCATCATTTTTTTTTTTTTCAAATTGCTGAAGGAGACAAATCAGAAGAAATCAGACTAATAGGTTGTTAGTGAGATGTGCAGGCAGCGATGAAGGTGCTGGCCAGTGGTGAATGCTGGATTACTTGTCTTAGTTTTATTCATATTAAAGAATGCCTATTTGTCTGTAATCACTGAGCTAAACATTGTTAAAATAAATGATGCATGCCTTCTTGAGCCAGGAAATAAGAGTACCTCCTGAATAGCCTCTGAAGTTGCTAATGGCCTGCCAGTTTCACTCTGAAACAAAAAAGTATCTTTCTCCTCTTTCGCTATAAAATTGCCTGTTTTTCTCTATTTGAATGTAGAAAGCAACATTTTGCACTAGGACTGTCCACCTACTCAAAGAACATGCAGGAGACAAGATAGAGGAATAGCTTGAGGTAGTTGTTACCAGCTTGAGGATATTTTTTGGGTGACTACTTAAAACTGACCTTTAGCACTGATAGGGTGGGACAAGTAAGAAAAACTTACACAATTTATAAGCCTGAGAAGTACTAAATTTAATAGTTTATGTGCATAGCTCTGGTATAGAACAGATTAGAAACTTGTAATACAAGATTCATGTAATAATATACAGGTAAAATTCCGTTACAACAAATATCTACAGCGACATTTTCATTACAACAAAGTATTTTTATGGTCCCGGCAGTTTCCCTATATGACACTAGTCTATAGAAATCTCATTACTACAAAGTACATTCAACAGATACTTTCATTATAACGAAGTGTTCAAAAGACCTTGAATGCCTGAATGAATCATCCACAGAGCAGTTCTGTGGTCTCAGCTCAGTTGTGCACAACGATCCCAAACAGAAACATTGTAAAAAAAAATTCTTTCTTTGAACTTTGCTTGTACTGTTTTTTGCTGTTTTTGTTTTTGGTGGTTTTCAGTGATATCTTTTGCTTATTGCTTGTCAACATTTGAAAAACATCCATTGGGATTTAACTCATTGTCACCCTCCTATAGAAATGGCAGACACAAAAAAACGGTAACAGTTCATATTAGAGAAAAAAAAGTTACATTTTTGCAGCTCCCGATTGCAGCAAAAAGAAAAAAGACGTTGCCATCTTGGCTGCCTCCAGACATCGCAGCCAGACCATCCAAGGTTGGCTTTCCTCCAGTCTTCCTTTGCGCTCACTTGGTCGCACCTCGGAAGCCTAGGGAGGGCACCTGCCTTGCTCATCACACTCCACCCGAATATTCATTGGGGTGGACTAGCCCCTAGAGCGCCATAGACAACGCTCCTTTGTGGGGCCCCAACTCATACTGCCTCCTCCGTCCATGTGGCCAGATCGTCCTTCCAAGACTGCCTTTCACGTCTTTTAACCTCTTTTCTTTCTATCTCTTTCCTTTTATTTGATTCCCCTCCTCTCTCCTTTTGTGCCTGCCAGTATATATACACACTCGTCTCCATGGGCGCAGCACCATAATCACCTGCCGCAGGAAGCCAATGAAGCAATTGAGAACGATTGCACCCGCACGTGCAGGTGTGACTCACCCCAGCTACCTCATTAACTCCCCACGATTGTGCAGTCGCACCCACGGAAAGTGACACGGTTTTATGGATATAAATCAGGCCCTATTTTTTTTGAAGCCGCGGACCCGCTATACCATATTCAGGCTTAAAGAGGGATGGTAAGTTTCAAGGACCCAAAGAGGATGCTTTCAGTCTACCCAAGGATAATGGACAAATGCATGCTGTGGGACATTTACATTTTACATTCAATTTGGGATGCCAAATCAACCGAAGAATATCA
The DNA here is from genome assembly GCF_016835505.1 of Polypterus senegalus. Classification (NCBI taxonomy): domain Eukaryota; kingdom Metazoa; phylum Chordata; class Cladistia; order Polypteriformes; family Polypteridae; genus Polypterus; species Polypterus senegalus. Next base: position 59,556,288 of record NC_053168.1, on the reverse strand, counting down.
GTTTCAGCTTCTGAACACAGGCAAAAGTGGACACAAATCAACTTTCTCACAAATCAACACGGGGAAAGTCTATTTCTCAACAAATATTCTAAAGATGCTAACTGCAATAAAATAAACTTTATTGATAACATAAGAATAGTAGAGGATGGATATATGCAGGTATATACAGATGCCAAGAAACAAAGTACAACATAAAACATACACCTATGTTACTTTGGTTTTCTCTTCCCTTCTGAGGTATATCTCCCATCCTTAATTCTTGTCTAAATTCTTGCATAAAGAATTGGCAAGGAAACATGGTTTTTAAAGATTTTTGTAAGATTTCTTGTCTAAACTTTTCTTCATTCTATAAGTTTCCAGCCGCTTATTTTAAAGTGGCATTGATTCTTTTCACAGCTTGTTTGGGCTTGTTTCCCCCCAACAGCTTTTCTTTTGAAGCTGCTGCATGCCTATGCACCAACATCTTCTATGAATTAAAGGAAGGTGCACTTGCAAGTTTAGTTTTCCTATCAAATGCAGGAGAAGAAATGTATAAATGCTAAAACGTACTCATCACAGATTACTACTTTAAATTCAAGCAACACAAACAACTACAGTATAAATACTGTAATAGTATTAGGCATCCATAGGTCTCGAGAGAGACCATGGCATATGCACACTTAGAGAAACATGAGGTGATGATATTATAGTTTTTGGTGTGGCTGAAGAGCTGATTTGTGAGTGCCAGTCCCTCTGGCATTGATTAAACAAAGCATTACTGCTGCCTTGGTTTGTCCCCAGGATTACTGTCTTCTCTGCTGCAACTTGATTCAGCATGGCTAGTCTTTGGTAACTAGTGGTTACTGCTATATTCCTCCCAGCTGTTGATATCAGTGACAATGGACTTCATATCATGCTTGTAGACATCCTTAAACCAGAGGTGGAGGTGGCTTTGTGCCCTAGTGCCATCAGCAAGCTTACCGTACATGAGATGCTTGAGGATCCTTCAGTCAGACATCTGGTGGATGTGGCCAATCTAGTGAAGTCTGTACTGAAACAACAGTGGGTAGACTGATGATAAGGTCAGTCCTGAAATGCACTGGAGTACTGATCCGTCAGTCTCTACAGTTGCTCTTATGAGTGGGTGGTAAGTATAGCATCATTAGCATCATAAGGACCTGCTGGACTTTGGTCTTTGTTTTAGGCATGAAAGGCTGAACAGCTTGCCATCAGACCTTGTGTGAAGATACACCCCCTTTGTTTGTGTAAATACTGCACACATGCTAATATGTTCATTAACTTTACCATAGTTACAAGCAATGTTAATTTCAGACAAATTTATAAGAGTAAAGCACTTAGTTTTATTCAGTTCTTCAATGGGTGGATACGGTGTTTTGTCCTCAGGTCTTACAGACCCACAGAGAGATTTTCATTGGTACATGTAAACACAGAAGGATGATGAGCATGAGTTGTGTTTCTGTGTCTAGATGGTTTTCTCTGACTTGGCTTTTGTTGCACTACGTGCTGTACTGCAGCTGATTAGCTCTTTATTTCAGCAAATGAATGTGCTGCTTTTCTGTTCTGTCTGTCCTGCTTTTTCATTTTTCAATCCTTTAGTGAGGTTGACTCAATTCAGCATCCAAGCCAAACTCTGTTACAATCTGTCTTCTGTTGCTAATGTCGTGCAATGGATTACCCCTAAGAGTAGAATGGTTGCTGTAACTTTTTGTTTGCGGCCACACCATAGGCAATAGGGTTTTCTGCTATGGATCAGACAATTGCTGGCACAGGAAAAAGCTGCTGCAGAGAAAAAGCAGTTGGCTAATCCTGACATCAATTATAAAGGAAGGACTGGGCACTTTGTTATTGGTTTGTTGAGTGGGAAAAGATTGAATTAAGGTCATTTTTCTCACTAACTAAAGTGATAAACAGTACAAGACTGAAATGGCCCTAGATGTATATTAGCAAAATTGTCATTTGACTGCAATTAATACAGTTTTGTCAGATATAGAATATTATAACTGAAAGATTTAACAGGGTTCTTAATTCTGAAAAATAATGATATTTGGTTTCAGCTTTATTAGGGCTACCAAAAATATTGTGTAGTGAATTTCAAGGAAAATATATATACAGTGATCCCTCGCTATATCGTGCTTTGACTTTTGCGGCTTCACTCCATCTCGGATTTTAAATGTAAGCATATCTAAATATATATCACAGATGTTTCGCTGGTTCGCGGATTTCTGCTGAAAATGGGTCTTTTAATTTATGGTACATGCTTCCTCAGTTGGTTTGCCCAGTTGAATTCATACAAGGGATGCTATTGGTGGATGGCTGAGAAGCTACCCAATCAGAGCACATATTACATATTAGAAAACTCCTCAGTGATATACAATATGCTTCCTGCGCAGTGCTTTGCATACTTGAAAGCCCGATCAGCACGTATTGATTTTTGATTGATTGCTTTTTCTCTTTCTCTCACTTTCTCCGACATTCTCTGCTCCTGACGGAGGGGGTGTGAGCAGAATGGCTGTTCACACACTGGCCTAGGGGATACAGACACTCCTCTAAGAAATGCTGAAAGACTACCTTCACATTGCTCCCTTCCTTGCAGCTGCTTTCTCCGGTGGTGCTTCGCATACTTAAAAGCCCGAACAGCCCTATTGATTTTTGATTGTTTGCTTTTCTCTCTCTGTCTTTCTCTCTCTCTGACATTCTCTGCTCCTGATGCGCACTCCTTTGAAGAGGAAGATATGTTTGCATTCTTTTAATTGTGAGACGGAACTGTCATCTCTTTCTTGTCATGGAGCACAGTTTAAACTTTTGACTTAAGGGTGTTATTTCATGTCTAGAGGGTTCTAATAATGTTAAAAAAATGTATTCAAAAGGTCGTAAACAGGTTTTCTATACTCTAACTGCGAAATATTCGATTTATAAATAAATAATCCTACTTCGCGGTAATTCATTTATCGCGGTAGAGTCTGGAACGGGGATAAACCAGGATTTACTGTAGATATTAAAAATAATTTTTATTTGACTTAACCTTCTAATTTTGTGCTTATGTATTACCTTGCATTTTTCAACCTTTTACAAAATCCTTTCATCATGAAATAATATTGTTTTCACCTATTGCTCTCTTATACATGAACATTTTTTGACATAGGTTTTGGAAGCAGTTCAGCAAACAACTGGTAGTTACTATAATACGTTGAAGAAGCATGAATTTCAGGTAAATGCTGTCTGCCTTTAGACTGTTTTTCTTTTTTTTTGACCCATCTAATTGTAACCCACTTTTCTAGCTTGCATTAATCATATCATTTTACTACTAATGAGTTTCATCTGCATGAAAAACAGTGTCTTTTTAGCAATGGAAGATAATTATTTAAGGGATAATCATGTTGTTCTCACTTGAAGGATCAAAATATAAATCGGAGAGAACCGCTGTTATTCAAGTTTCAGATAGGGAAGGCTGCCTAAATAAATGGGTAACAAAGCAAAATGGGTAAGCAAAAACAAAATTTAACAGAAAAAAAATTAAATACTGTAGGGGCAATACAGTATCTTTATTCACGCTTTATCATAACAGACTATTTAATAAGTCAGTACTAAAAAACAAATGACCAAAACCTTGTTTATTATTGCAAATTTTTACTTTTGATTTAAGAAATGATTTGCATAGGTTCACACAGTACGTTATTTGTCACCAATGAACTGGTAGAGTTCTATAGGACAAAACCAGAAAAGTCCTAGGACAACTAAAAGTCCTAACCATGAATATTTAGTTTTACTTTTTCAAAATTAGGCAGTCTTTATTTTTATGTGAAGCACTGGCTCTCAGTTCACACAACCCTTCAAAGACTAACAAAATTAAAAGGTTAAACAAATTTTAAAGATATACAGTCAGTCGGTCATTTTCTAATTTACTTAGTCCAAAACAGGGGTTTTAACTGGCAAGATCTCCTATACCAAAGCACTGACTTTGGACACAAGATTCTGGATAATTTGGAAAATTCATTTGAGTTAGAAGTATAAGAACTGGAGAATGAAAAATTTTGTATGAAGCCCAAGATCGTTCTTCCAGTCCATAATCCTTTCAGTAAAAAAGATAGAACACCATTAGCAATCACATTCAGCTGCATCATGTCATGGACAAAAAAGGGACCTAACAGGTTAAGCTAATGATGAAAGTGTGCTTAGTTCTAAAAGTAAGGCTTTGTTGTGTTTTAAGGAGATGGTGAAATTATTATACTACAGAAAAACGTTGTTATAATAATACACTGGGAGATTCTTGATATTGTATTCAAATCTTTAGGAATTGCATGAAAACTTTTGGAAGGAATGAAGATGACCTTGTGGTTCGTCCTTCAACATCGTATCCACTAATAGCTTACCAGTGGGTTAAAACATATTATTGAATTTGAAGGTCACTCTATACCACTATTAAGTTATGTGTACCTCATGCAATTCAAATTGTTCATTACCACTGTGTATGCATATGTTTCCTATTACCTAGGTGCAATAATAAGTGAAACAAGAATACACCTTTATTGGCTTACTGAATGGATTACAAAATGCAAGCTTGTGAGGCAGCTCTAGCTCCTTCTTCAAGCAAGCTGTAGTACAGTACCTGAAGTTCCCTGTGCTTGTGTATATATATATATATATATATATATATATATATATATATATATATATATATATATACATATATATATATATGTATAGTAAAAGGCGCTACATAGGCACCTGACTCAACACAGACTCACACCCGGAAGCACGTATTAAACAAAAGAAGTTTTTACTTTCTTTACCTGTGGGGCACATCTTCCCTGTGACCCGCACAAGCACAACACACTCTTCAAGCACTCAAAACAAACTTTTCCTCCAATCCTCTGTCAAGCTTTGTCCTCCTCCTCCCGACTTTGGCCATTGAGTGGTGGTTGCTGGGCCCTTTTATAGTCCACCCAGAAGTGCTCCAGGTGGTTGATCGCTGGTTGAGGCAAATACGCTGCCCATACGGGCTCAGGAGTTCCAGCTGCAGCACCCCCTGGTGGTGCCTGCGGGACCCAACAGGGCTGCACCCAACTTCAATTCCCATGGAGCCCTGCGGGAAACCGAGGCACCGCTCTAACCCAGGAGGGTGGCCATCTAGCGTCCAGGGGGAGGTATTGCACCGTCCAGGGCTGCTCCCCCTGAATATAGAGTGAAGGGGCATCCCGGCCGGGGTCCATGTCTGCCACATCCTATATATATATATATATAATACGGTTTGTATATTTGCAGCTGGAGATCCACAAAGGGAGAAAATAATTCACGTATCATAAAGTAGTTTTTTATTCCTGAGCTTTCAGCCCCTGCTAGGGACCTTCATCAGAGGATAATGCTTAGACTTACAAGAATCAAAGGCAATATATAGAAAACATTACGTGGGAGGAGTGGGGTTGGTAGGAGGGAGGGCGGGGAGATGGGGGACACTATGTCAGTGTGATTAGGAGGGGGGTATTGGTTGTAAAGTTTGATTTATTATGAATATGTTCTTCTTAAGTTTGCATATGCTGGATTTATGTCCAAGTGTCTGTTGATGGCGTTCTCACTTGATAGCCAAGATTCAGCCAGCTCTCTGGGACTTTTAGTACTGGCCTTAAATCTTACGTGTACATTGTCCAAGTATAATATATGTCCTGTTGATTTAGTATGCGTATAGATCAGCGATCGTGAGTTCTTTCTTCTGACGGCGTTGCGATGTTCCTGTATACATGTTGTGATTCTTTTTGATGTTTGTCCTATGTATACTGCTGGGCAAGAACTGCATGGAATGCTATAAACTGCGTTTCGTGTTTCTGCTGTCGATTTCTTGTTTTTAGCATTAAAGAGGACTGTGCGTAGATTGTTCGTGGGTTTGTGTGCTATTCTGATGCCTGACCTAGCCAGGATACGTGCTACACCTTCAAACACCTTGTGGTGATAAGGAACTGAGTATCAAGTGGGGTGGGGGTTCTGATTCAAGTCGATTGTTGCTGAGTTTTTTGGCGTCTTCTGTGTAAGCTTCGATTAATGAATGTTTCTGAGTATCCGTTTGAATTTTTGAATTTCTCCTTCGTATTACAATGGGTTTGGACTCTTCTGAAACATAGCTCCGTTTATAAGATACTGGGTGGTTGCTGGCAAAGTGTAATTTTATTAAACGGACTTGCAATTTTGGGTTAGTATCTGAAAATGCTGAATTTTTGGAAGGGATGCACTGTGTATATGTGTTCTAATATCCATCCATTCATTATCTAACCCGCTATATCCTAACTACAATCCCAGCCAACACAGGGCACAAGGCAGGAAACAAACCCCAGGCAGGGCGCCAGCCCACCGCAGGGCATACACACACACACCAACACACCAAGCACACACTAGGGAGAATTTAGAATCGCCAATGCACCTAACTTGCTTGTTTTTGGACTGTGGGAGGAGCACCCGGAGGAAACCCACGCAGACATGGGGAGAACATGCAAACTCCATGCAGGGAGGACCCGGAAAGCGAACCCGGGTCTCGTAACTGCGAGGCAGCAGCGCTACCCACTGCACCACCATGCTGCCCCTGTTCTAATATTAAAAATAAAATAAAATGATGGAATACCATCCTTATAACTCATTCACTCAAATATCAGTTTGGCATGGAGAATTTTGACACAAGTTGACAGTTTGAAGGTTTGCCTAAAATATTGTACTAGATAAAACAATATTATTTACAACTTTGTTTTAAGTCCTTCTAAAAATAATTTCTGCAATAGAAATTGGTGCATTAATAAGAGGGTTATGTCAACCCATTTATCACCAACATAATATTGCTTCTTCAGAATCTTTTTAACTACACTATTTTAAATTCTGTAATGTATAACATGCTTGATCCAAACTTTTATCTATAGATACTGAAATGTATCCTGTACATCGCTCAAAAAGGTAATAATTAGATGCAAACTGGTAGACTGAATCATTGTGGCTCACCTACTGTATGTGACAGCTTTTGAAATTAAGTGCTTTCCTCCAATCCTTTAATCAGATTTTTTCATATGTAAACATTAATAATTTGTGTGAGTTTATCGCAACATCATAACATATCATTTCTTTATAGAAAATATCTAATGACTATACAGTTAGGGCTTGCAAAAGGCACTTATTGCGTCAATAATTTAAAGATAATCTTTTTATTATTAAATATAGTTACCTCACCTTCTTGCACTCATATACTTGTACAGCAATGTTTATATAGTCCAGGTGTATAACTGTGATTATCAAAAAATTACTGAAAGACAATATTGTACCTTGTTAAGCCACTGAACGTGATTGGAAAGGCCTGGTTCTTTATTGTCTTAGGATTTTTTTTTCTATTACTTATAGCATTAAAAGTTATGTTTAAATACAATTTATAACTTAATACGACTGTATTAACTTTATTAAGTCCATAAATAATGTCAATGGTAAATCAATAACATGTTAAGTGCATTTTTTAAAGTCATGTGTTATTCAAGAGATAGAATGTGCCAAGAATTGCAATTGTGAAAGAAAGATTATTAAGAGAACAGATCCATCTTATTTCTAAACCTGTGGTAAACAAGTCATTGGGGCAACAGTCTATCCTGACAGCACCACAATACAAAGCAAGAACCAATCCTGGTCACCAGTCCACTGTAGGGTACACTTGGCCACACACTCACACTGGTCACACTATCGTTTTACAAATAAACTAACACGTTTGTCTTTAAAACGTAGGGAGAAAAATGAGCACCTGTAGGAGATCCTACAAGGACATACTATACAAACTCCACATACATATTATATGGGTCAGAACACTTTAATTATGATAAATCAGTATTTACCCATGAGGTTGGTGTAATGAGTATTCTATTTAATATACATTTGAAATAAATACAGTAACTGAATTACTATAGAAACCAGGACTGGTGAAATAGGCACTATATATCTATTTTGTATATCTGGATACACACAGGAAAGCCCAACCCCTTCTGCTGATGAAATCCTCAGACAAAAATTCTACATCTTGTGGCAGATTGCAATAAACCTGAGCTCACAGGGCAACAAAACTCCACTATAGCTGGCATGGTGGAAACTAGAAATAATGCAGTACAGATTGAGTTGTAATTTTGTTCAGAGACCTTTTGAAAGCAAATATACTCTAACGCCACAGTTTATTCTAAAGCTTTTGTTTGTATTCCTACATCCATCTCGATAAAATGGTAAGTGCATGTCTCTCAGTTGCTTTATCTCTATCATTCCAAAAGATGGTGCACCAGAAACATTTTTAGTAATAAAATGCATTGCATTTGACATTCCAATAGGCACTACATCACAAACAATAACACTGCTTTTATGAATCACATACCAAATGGCCAATAACAGAGACATGTGCATTGTATGATGTGTCGATTGATTGCTTAGATTTCAACATGTCTTAGACGAGTAGCACAGCTAGTTCTCCATAAAAGCATTGTCAGAAAACTTGCCCTCACCCATACTTTTTTCTTCATCTATTTTAATGCCATTTTGTAACCATTTCCTTTTAAAAAGTAAGATATTGTCAGTAATATTTTAATTTGAACTATGTGTAGTATTACTTAGGTGCACCGATCAAGCCTGTCATTTTTAAGGCGCTGGTCCCAAAAGGTGCATTAATAATAAATGTGTTTTTCTCCTAACCAGTACTTTTTTCTATATCACAACATGTAATTATGAGGATATATTACGTACAGCTATGAAAAACTGGGGTTAATGTGAATAGTACTAAGAATTCAGCTTACTTTAATGCGAATCATCAGCAGATAATGGAAATAATAATAAATCTAAGATGCTCCATAGTACTATTCTAAGGGGGTACATACTACTTAAATTAACCAAGCCTTCAGTTTTTAATATTATTGTTAACAAAAGCATAAAGCCATCCTTTTTTTAGATAAAGGACAGCTGCACTTAGTCTTTTTAAACAAACAAAATATTACCAAATTATTTGTATTCTGTGGAAAAAGTTTCCTGGTGGTCTTACTGATAGCACAGTGGTCCACGGATTCATATTTATGTCTCATAGTACTTGTGCTCTTGCAGTGATAGCTTGGATTTCCCCTGTGGACTGTGGTTTCTTCCTCAACTTCAAAGACATGTTGTTGAGTAGATTTTAAAATAGTGTGGATGAATGCATTACTATGCACTTTGACGGACTGTTATTCTGTGTACCATTAGATGCTGTGCCGTCTGTTGCAGCTTGGACAAGATGTCTCCCTTTAGCACTGCACTTGGAAAAATTAAAAACGGGGTCAGAAAATGGATGGATGACTGCAGATGTTCAAACCAAAAGAAATGTATTTATCATGAATTATCTTTCTGGAGGAGCTACAATATCTCACTTTTATAGCAGTAATTTTGTCACTAGGGAGACTCAGGCTGAAGTTCACTAACTCTATTTATTTCAGCATATCATTAATTTTGGTAGGAATAACTAGAAAACTGGGTGTGATTTTTTTATTATAGCCTGAATGATGTATATGTTTACATAGACGTTGAGAGTAAAGCTTACACTGAATAGACAAACTGTAACATAAGAATAATATTAATCTTTTCAATACTGACATTTTGCCTTTGCAGCAAAATTGCCCCTTTAAAATATCCTGATAAATACACTACTACAGGTCCGATATCTGTTTCAAAATTTTTACCCTTTTACATTTTTATCACATTATTTATATTAGTTATATTTACAGATTAACTGTATGCACATATTGGGTTTGCTGAACTTTACTTCATATTTAACATCCAAAACAACTTGATTGGCATTTAAATTTGCATCAAATCAGCTAACCGTGTAGGTGGTCTCAGTGTGATTGCAAATGATCTCTGCATATTTCCTTGTTATTTTCTGCAATGTGGTACTGAGAAAATTTCAGTTCCTTTGCAAATGAAGACACCAGGGAAGTGAATATATTATATATATGTTTAATGCTGTATTCTTTAACATTTTTATATTCTTTTAAAAATAAATTATATTTTATTTAATAATTCTATTGACATGAGTAAATGCAAAATAACAGATAAAAATATGACATCTCAGCTGGTTAAGTGGTGGCCGTGTCCAGTCCACATAAAGTGCTATGAGTGTGAAGGATAATATTCAATCCCTGGTGAGATATGAGGCATGGCAAGCTCAGGCAGAGAGCCCAGTCTCAATTTATTGCATCATTTTACAGTTCCATGATCAGAATTTGAATTCCTGCATATCTTCCTTATGTCTGTGTAGAATTTCTTTTTCAGGAACTCTAATGACTTTACATTTTCCAAAAAATTCCACGTTAAGATAATCATCTAGTCTAACACAGACCATTATGGTCAAATGTTAGTGTGAACATGACTGTGCTTCTGTGTCCCATAAAGTGTTGACTCCTGCCTTGTCAAACCATGTAACAGAAAAAGTGAGTTTAGAATAATAGATGGATATGTGTTTATAAAATTAACCACCAAAGACCTTTCTCTCTGTTACAACTTCATGAAATGTAATATAGTATAAGAAAACATTACTGGCAAAGTGACCTCTTCAGATATTTATTTGCTAATTATCCAGCATCATGATACATGTCAATATACAGTATACATAACTGATACAATACACAGAAAAATCACAAACTATTAAAAAAATAGACAAAACCTTTTTTATTTCCTAATGACTAAAAAACTGAGTGTCATGTTTAACTATTGCTAATTGTTCATTTCCTTCAAATAATTTTATTTTTTCTGATACATTTCTATTTTTATTGTTAAATATGTTTACATGTTTTCACTATTAATATGATTATTGTGAAGTCTTTTCCTGAATTTACTTTGAAATTTTATTTGCTTCATAATGAGTGAACTCCATATTGTCCACATGCTTGGGTTTCCAAAAATGACCATAGGAGTCTATTTGGGTGAAAGACATACAGTCAGGTTGATGAAAATTTCTAAATTCCTATGCTTCACTTTGGTTGTTTTATCCTTTGTGTTTAAACTGTAATGTAAGAATAATGTTAATCTTTTCAATACTGACATTTTGCCTTTGCAGCATAATTGCCCCTTTAACATATCTTTTAAATATCTTTAACTTAGTATTCCATCCAGCAAAGGTCCACACACTATGCAAACCAGCCTCCTGGTGAATGGGTGTCAATTAATAGTTATTCCTTTATTGCCTTTCTATACAGGTCAAAACAATCAAATTATTGATAGATAGATAGATAGATAGATAGATAGATAGATAGATAGATAGATAGATAGATAGATAGATAGATAGATAGATAGATAGATAGATACTTTATTAATCCCAACGGGAAATTCACATACTCCAGCAGCAGCATACTGATTAAAAACACCATTAAATTAAAGAGTGATAAAAATGCAGGTAAAACAGACAACAAGTTTGTACTGTATAATGTTAACGTTTACCCCCCCGGGTGGAATTGAAGAGTCGTATAGTGTGGGGGAGGAACGATCTCCTGCAGTCTGTCGCTGAAGCTGCTCCTCTGTCTGGAGATGATCCTGTTCAGTGAATGCAGTGGATTCTCCATGATTGAGAGGAGCCTGCTCAGTGCCCGTCGCTCTGCCACAGATGTTGAACTGTCCAGCTCCTTGCCTACAATAGAGCCTGCCTTCCTCACCAGTTTGTCAAGGCGTGAGGTGTCCCTCTTCTTTATGCTGCCTCCCCAGCACACCACTGCGTAGAAGACGGCGCTCGCCACAACCATATTGCAGATGTTGAAGGACGCCAGCCTTCTAATGTGACATAGATTGGTATTTTGACAGCAAGTCACTAATGCAACAGTCTAATCTAGTTATTTCTTGAAAGACAGTAGATTGCCTCATATAGATTTTACCATTTTGCGTTTTTCTTTCCCACAAATAATGATAGTTTAAATATTACACATTTAATCAAGCATTCTCGAGTCAACTTAATCCAATATGTGATCCTAAGGGCCCAGATTTTATTTCAGCAGCACTTGCCATATTGCAGGAAGGAATGCTGTACAAGGCCATCACAGGTCCAAACCACACACACACACACAGACACACACAGCTTCTATAGAGTTAAGTAATTGTATCACTTAGCTACTGTTTCAAATTTGTAAAGCATTAGGTGATATACAGTACAGCTGATAATTTGCTATACTTTCAATATTTTTTGTTTACCTTTTAATACACACTATTCACCTAATATAAACATTAATATGATTGTTGAGTTATTGGACCATCAATTCCAGTGTGCATTCAAGTTTTACACCTACTGCAGCACTGACCTTCTGTTTATACTAAAGACCGACCAGAATAGATGAAACTATAACATGGATTGATGACTGATATGTTGTTTAAAATGATAAAGATGTCACGATAGGTGAAAAGTAAGTTGAAGCATTTGATAGGCAATGTGTTGCTAGTCACATTTACGCCTCAGATTTTAACAATGCTTTTTAGAGTGGTCAGTGCTTAAAAATAAATCTGAACACCAAATGGATTGACAAGTATTATGCCTTATAAGCCACTGTATATGTGATTTTGTGAGCCCCAGCATGACTTCAGACAGCACAATATGCTCAATGTCTTTTAAGAATGAGCTTCATTTTAAATATGCTGCAAATCTATCATCACAACTATAAAGCAGAGTTTTCATGACCTTTGTACCAGCTGGTACGACCCACATCCGGAGTTTATCTATTACGCTTTCAGACAGCTGCAGTTCTGCACATTTGTCTTTTAAACAAACGAGCAGCTGTGTTATGTTCAGAAGAGCCACTTCATGGTGATTTTTGTACCAGCCAATATCAGAAACATGCAAATACTCATATATTGCCAAAAACCGTATACCTCACAATTAGATTCAGTTGTCTTAGCATGTGTCTTTACCATCTTTTTATTAATGGCGTGCATTCTCCATTTACTATGAGTTATTTAAAATCATTCAATTGCAATTTTCTTCCATGGGAAATAGCATTCCTTCTGCAAAATTAAGTTAGACATTTTGTAAAAATCAAAAAAGCAAAAAGGACTGCAATTTGTACACTTTTGGGTTTTTATCCTCTTTATTCCTTTATGCTACTGATGATTATTATTATTACTATTATTATCATTACTGTGTTTCCTTTCCCTATAAGAATGCATGACTGCCTTAATATTTTTGGCTTTGTAATAAAGACTATGATGAGAATAGTTCTAAATCTTTTACTTTCTTCTGGAAACACCAGTGTACGAAGCTTGAAGCATCATGCAATGCTCAACAAAAATGAAAGGATTAATGTAATACATATAGGCAAACAATATTCCTAAGCCCTTACAGTACATAGAGATGCCAGGATATTAGAGATGAACATTGTAATTTAGATCTTTATTTGCATTATTTCTGATTTGAACTAAATCATGCCAGCACTTGACAAAGGCTTTGGCCAGACTCCTATTTAGACCCATAGACATCTGGCATTACCTTTCTTGCAGTCAAAAAGGATAATTGAGCTATTAACACATTCAGTAGATAAGAATTAGCAAAATATTCTAAATAACAAGGTATCAAATTATCTCTCTGGTGACTTCCCCTATCTGTTTTATCCTAAGGGAATGCAAAGTGTGCTGTTGAACAGCTCTGGCATTTTTAAAGTAAAATTAGCAGAAAGTCTGCAAAGCTTACACAACGTACATTTCATTACACTAACATTCATTTACAAATACAAGCATATCTGAAAAAAAGAAGATAATGTTTACAAGGAAGGCTTATTTTGTCTTTAAAAAAGAATTACTAGTTTAATGAAAACAATTGTCTGAAGAAAAGTTAACCTGTAACCTATAAAGGTATTCAATTTACAATGATGCATTAAGTTTTAATTGTCTTACTTGAAAGAAGAATAGGTGTATATTCATAGTCAGATAACCTTTGTAAAGTCTATGCTTTTTACTTAATTAGTCATGAATATTTTTTACTCGTTCTACATATTTCTCTCCTACCTTCATAATTGAGCGTTCTGTAGAAAGAACACTGTCTTTATTTATATTGTCGTATGATGTGTAACATGGAGGACTCTAATAAAGAGTAGGTCAGGTTATTTTATCAGTGGTTTGATTTGGAGAACATTTCTAACACCATGACTCTGCCAACTGACATTATATTTTAATTGTGCGCTGAGCTGATTTATTCTTATAATCCAGTCAATTGCAAGCAAATTAATTAACTGCTTCTTTCTTATGCCACATAACACACACATTTCCTTTAAAGAGATTCTGCAGTTTCTGTCCATACAATGCAAATATTAAATCAATTATTTAAGCATATTATAATAATTTGTGCAGTATTATAAAATTAATTTCAATCTGTTAGTTCATTGAACTGAATTGTGCATTCTTTAAAGGCACTATATAAAGTAAATGATTTCCCTATTAATTTTAGCATGTGAAGCTACATCTTGCTCTTTCAATGTATGATATGCAGATAGGAGATATAGGATTAATTTGAAACGCAAAAACAAGTAACTTTGAGATGACTAGTCTGTTTCAGAATATACATACTTGCGAATATCAGTCATGTAGCACAGCAGTGCTCCCTAGCTCTACCATAATTTCTTACCTGCAGTGAACCTTACAGATTTTCCACCAAAGTCTAAACTCTCTAAATTTATTGGATATGTCCTCAGTTATCTTTTGCCTGCAGCTGACTAAAAATGTTTGGTGCATCTAAACATTTAAGGCATTGCTCCCTCTAGGCATGGCCACCATTTCATCTTTTTTCACCACTGCAAAACACAGCTCATATAAAATTCCACAGTATGGTATGTTGGAAGAGAATGTTTTTCCAACCTTTTGTTAAACCAAGCTCTTTTTAATGACTACTCTATGTGAAAATACCACTTGGGACCACTGGGCCTATCCAGAAAAAATTTAGGTCTACTCCAAAATTATCCTATTGAAAGAGAGTCCTCCTTAAAATCTATGTAAAAAAAATTGACATGATGACACAGGCTGAGATGTGGTATCTCCAAACTAAGACAAGACAGTTATCCCTATGGAGAGAAACTCCTTCTGAAACTTCCCTGTCCACACCATCAACATAACATTAAATTTTCTAATTCATTAAATCCAAACCATGACTGCAAGGATACCAGAGTCTGTGTGAGGCACCAGTTCATTGTGGGGTGAACTCACATACCTATCCACACAGGAACCAATTTGAAATGGCCAATTAACATAGGCTGCACATCTTCAGAGATATGGGAAGAAAACCAGAGTCCCAGCAAGAAAACATGCTGAGACACTGGGAGAAAGTTTGAGCAGATGATTCAAAACCAAACTACTGTTCCACCTCAATATATTATTACATACATGTAAAGTTATATAAGAACATATGAAGACATGAAAATAAAGATAAATAAAACTTAACAAGCATCCAGTTTACAATGTAATCTTTTTTACAAAACCTGTAACCACTGGGGTCAGGTGGTTTTTAGCACTCTTAAATACCTTTTCCATCTAAATGTAATAATGTTGACTTGCATTGTATTAATGTTCATTGCCACTATTACACTATTAGTGTTTGGAGTAAGCTCTGTCCCATCTCCTAAATCAAACAGCCTGCAGAGTTCACCTACTTCCCACAGAGAGACACCTCAGATATGCAACAAGATAAACAGCACACAGATCTTGTTCAGGTTTGTTAAATACTTTGATGAGCAGTGTTTTTTATGGAATACATTAATTAGGTTGAATACTGGAATGGAAAATGCACAGAACATTAGATTAGGAAAATAATATATTATGGAAAGGAAGTAGTTAAATGTCTGACACAGTCCAATATAAGCATAGTGCACAGCATAAGAAAACAGTGCCACGATGTGGACTGACTGCAGATGAAACATTCTTATGGTAAATCAACTAACTTTTTTTCAAACGGTCACATAACAGATAAGAGGCTTATTACATAAAGATAGTTATTAGGATTTTACCAGACATGTGACACTAAATTTGAAACTTTAATAAAGTTAACTGTCAGCTAAATTAGCCCTGGTAATGTTTGCTATGTTTTCAAGAAGCTAGAGGAAATAATATCCTATCCTACACTTTTTGTCTGATGTTCATTATTGTCTTTCCAAAGAAAATATAAAGACCATCTGGAATGTGGATCTTACAAAATAATACTGAATAGTGATGTCAAAGAGTTGCCTTAAGTTTTATAGAACAGAATAATGTCAAAGGGTCAAACTGGATTTATTAAAGATAGATATCTATATACAGTATAGGCAAACCATCAATGATTGTTTGAAGTATTATTAACAACTTCAGCATCTGATATAGATTTTTGCATTTTCTGGGTACCAAAAAGGCATTTTATAGAATGGAATCAGAATATCTCTTTTTGGAGCTGTGTAAATTTAGGTTTGGGCCCTAACATTTGTGTTTGAATTAAGTCCTTTTGCTTAAGCCCAAAAAACACTGTGGAAACAACATCAGTTCTGATAATTTCACATTACAACATGGAAAGAGACACTTCTTTCCCTTATCTTCAATGCATTTTTTCTATTGCTCACAGACTATTGACTATTCACCTTTGGAAATAGATAGAAATAATGGTTGAACGAGAAGTATATGTATTTTCAGCTCCTACTTTTCTAAACTTTGTGGTGATTTGATTGTAATGCTCCTTTACACAAGGTATTATGGTATTTGAGGCAGCGCTCGTCTTTTTTTTTTTTAGTGTAAACAAAGAGCAGTGAGTGGAAGCCTGTTTTATCATTGAATTGAGAGGTGATTGGTATAACTGCCTTAATGTTAAAGAAAGTAGTGTAATAGACTGGGGGAAAAAAAAGTAATCAGAGATTGTGTCCTGTGTAGCTAGACAAATGGCAAAAAAGCTACTTTAAGGAATTCACACCTTGATTTTGTCCTTTAAATTAAAATGAACATTGCGTGAATTTGGGCAGCATGCTTATTTAAAGTACAACACCTTACACTTTTAATTGGAGAAAGAAAAGATAAATTTGAAATTGGTGCTTAATAAACAATGGGCTTTTTTTAAAACACTTGTACTGTGTTTATTATTTGTTATGTGTCATACAGCATAAGATTTGGTAAGAAACAAGTACTATATAATTAAAATGGTAATCCATATTTTATAATTACACCTTAACAAGAGTTAAGAATGTCTAGCTGATACACTGCAGAAAAAAACACACCTGTATAAATATAGTAAATGTATTATTTAGCAGTAAAAAGCTGTAGTGCAATTAATGATTTAAAATGATTAAACATATAAGTGCATCGTTATATACATTTAAGCAGTGTTTATAGTTATTTATTTGTCAGAGAAATGGTGAAAACTACTGTTTATAATTAATCCTTGTTTCAGATAGGTACATTACAGAAAAAAACTAAACAGTATGGCAGCTTGTAATTATGAGAAGCTTTTATGCCATATGTATTATGGATAAATATTTTTGCACATATTTTATTAGTTAAACTATGTATTTTAAGGAAATATTATTTACTTTAATATTTTATGTTCACTGAACAATAAGCCTACAGAATTTCATATTGTTAATAAAAAATGAGAGGTTGACACCTGTGGTCTATAGTTCAATTAAAGAAATTTAAAATATAGCTGTTGTAAAAATTAAACAAACTTATTTGTCTGGTTATGCAGGAGATTAGTGTACAAAGCTTTTTAAAGGGATAAAGAAAAAAAAATTGGAATCTACATCTGAGTTGGCCAATCAAGTAACATTAAATCGGTATCGGCCTTAAAAAACCTGATCGGAGCATTCCTGTGTAGTAGTGTTTGTTTGATTGTTTTCTTATAATAAAATAGGATAATTAAAAAACATCAGATGTGATTCAACAGTTTGAAAGGGTAAGCAAAACAACAGCTAGATTTCTGGAAAATACTGAATTTGTCAATAAAAAATTGTAAAACCTACCACTCCAATAGAAAAATAGTTGTTAATAATGCTATAAGGCACAGGATCACCCTTTTCTTCTTTATCATTGGGAATTACATCTATCTTCCATCTGTCCAACATTACTTCTGTACTGTTTTCAATATCCTTCAGAATCTTGAGCAGATTTTCTCCCTCGTAACCTAATGCAACAATAATGATACAATTCATAGAAGAAACACATTAAGAAACAAACAAGCTACACAACTGTATACAATTAAAAATATAAGTAAAAAGTGTTAGATACAAATCTTTCATTTCATTAAGCCTGGATAATACAAACAAATATTCAACATCATGACATACAAGGTTGCTATATTTACCTCCACCCCATCGGAGACACCTTGCTAAATCATTTCCCGTCCCAAGTGGCAGCACACATACTGGAGGATGTTTGTTTAGATTCGCCTTATCTGTGAAACAAAGTAGCTATCAGTGCCTGTTATAACAAATCCCACCGTTTGCCACATTTTTTAAGTTAAAAATAGACAGTTAACCATACTCATGAGTGAAAATAGTTTGTGTTTTGACCCTAGTGTCAAATCTTGTATTACTTTTTTTTGACAAAAGTCTATAAATCTTTATCTCAGAATATATATTTTTATTTTACAATATCTGAATATATTTTTATATATACTGTATTAGGCTCTGTAGTGTACGTACACTACAGTCAGTCATTACAAACTATGACTTCATCAAGCATGCATTGTATATGTAGTGATGGCAGTCAAATAAGAAACAAAATAAAACCTTACAGTGTTTGAAAATTTTGCCAATACTGTAAGTAGTCTGAAAGCTGTGTAATTTTCAATATTGTAAAAGACATATAATCAGTTATATATATACTCGTATATACATATATATGAACACAACCCAATATATGCGAGGGATGTTCAAAAAGTTTCCCACTTTTTTTTAACTCTGTTTATTAAGAATTTCAAAAAACAAATGACATCACTTTTGTACATAGTCAACTTCATTTGTAATGCAATTTTCCCAACATTGTACCTACTTTTTTATTGCCTAATTACTACTCCTGCCTTCACCGTTTCCAATGAAAATATAAAAGTGCAGAAACTTTTTGAATGTCCCTTGTATATATGTTAACATTTATTATGAATGCAGTGTGTCAAAGTATCTCCAGAAAACACCAGAAAAGTAAAAAGGAGCATCAGTTTATCTAAAAAGCAAAGCCATGGGATGAAGAGCATGTTTCCAAACTAAAATCTAACATAATTTGGAAACACCATAGGAATTCAAATTTAAAGTTTGACTCTGTTTTGAGTCTGTTATTTAAACAAAGACACAGGTAACTGTAAACTTAACCAGAAGACATAAACATCATATTTTTTCTTGAAAATCAGTACAAAGTTCAACATAATAAAATAATATTCAGATGTCATAGGTTGTATATGTACTCTATATTAACTGTCAATTATGCCTAATTGCTCATCAAGATAAAGCTGTTTTAACTTGAAATAGATTTTTTTCTTTTTTTTCAGACAAGGCTTATTTGCACACCTTAGACATATAAAACTGTAACACAGGCACAACCTTGTTTACTCTAGATAAAAATATGTGCTAAAATGTGCTTTGCAAATAAGAATCAGTGTGAATAGATGAAGATCTTACAGTAGCTATAAGTGCATTTGCAGCTAATTAAAAAAGGTTTAGCTAATATGCCACACTTTTTCAAATACCAGACTTAAGCTTCTTTGACACATGCAGGTTGAGGTCATGAGCAGATAAAACTCAAGGTCAATATACTATGTAACTCAACCGGAACATTGGGTAGGTCATTGCAACTGCTAGGACTCTGTCTTAGTATGTGTTAAAAATAATACTGTAAAATTATAAGGGCAAGCATGCAAAATGTCACAACACTCAAATATTATTATATATCATATTATATAATATGCTGATGTCAATGTGAAAGAACAAATTATGTGAGATTATGACAGTAATGAATTTAAGGCTGCCAAAAGTTAGATTTTTCACAATAGAGGTTGGAATTAAAGTTGTTTTGCAAAGAAACTGTGTATTCTGAACTTGGGGCAGGTTTCTCTATTTTAAGCAGAAAGAAAAGGTAACTTTTGATAATAATGAAAGATACAGCTGATTCTCTTGATTTTTTTTTTTTGAAATATAAAGCCCTGCTTTCCCATCTCCCCAGAAAGCCTAAATAATTCATTCTTATCAATTAAAGTCTCTCTGTAATGAACAAACATGGCTCTTCGTTTTTCCAACTATTGAGACTCGACTCCAGACTAAGATCTCTGGCCTGAAGCAACCTTAAATGATCTAATTTCCATCTAGAACCTTGAATCGTTTATGGGATCACAGGTGACATCCTCTTACAGGTATATGGTGTCATTACAAACCAAGTAGCTGCGAAAGGAATTGGTTTCCATTTTAGCTCTGTATTCTCTTAAATAGATAACAAAGTTCCCTTGTTTATAGACAGAAAATGTGCACTGCCACCTATCAGCAAGGTGGGAAAAACTAGCCTCAGTTTTAAATGGGCAATCTGGTCCAATTTCTGGTCTTTTAGCCTCTTGCCTGCACTCAGTGAGCTTTCTCTGTCATACAAAAATGGTTAGGAATTGCTAGCACCTGCTAAGTAACATGCCCTCCTATGCTAATGGGGACACATTCCATATTTCAACCTCAGATGACACCTTCTTGGTTTATAAGTTGATTACTAGAAAGTTTATTTACAAGACAATTTGTCTTGCAGGGTTGAATTCATTCTACATGAAAGTCAGTGTTCCTACACTGGACTGTAAGTCATAAGTCACCCTGACCTGTCAGTGTGGGCCTTTTTCTTTTTTGGAAGTTTGTTGTTGGATTTCCTTCTGCTTGTTCCCACCTTAGTGGTGAACATGCCCCCTTGAAACCTCTGCAGGCTAGGCATCCCTTCACATTATATAAAAATGCCAAAATAGTATTCCCTAAGATTCTATGTATACATTTTATTCCCTATCGTTTTCTGTTATTAGCTGTGGATGTCCTATACAATGTCAGCAGTATCACAAGTTCAGTACTTTTTTATGTAGTTTATGTATTCTTTTTATTAGAGTGGAAATACATGTCTACAGTAAATATGGAAAGTCTGTGGCAAAAGCAAAGTACAAAAGCCATGTTTTGACAGTGTTCTAATTCAGTAATGTAAATACAGTGATTCATTGCCTGTATATTAAACAGTATGTGTATTTTTAGTCATAAACTGGAAAAATAATAAACATTTCAGGAAAGTGTCATTTTTAAATTGTGCATCATGAAACTGCAAATATTTGTGGTTGCTCTATAATCATATACAGCATTGATTGGATACCATGGCAACCTAACAAGATGTAAAGTTCATAATGCATTTCATGGAATAAGTACGTGTTTGCAGCTATATGAAAGCAATTACTCTACAAGGAAAGAAAGAGACAAAAAAATATAAAAAATAATAAATTATGGATACAAATTAAACACACACACATTGTACATAAATATAAATAGACAGAGAGAGAGAGAGAGAGAGAGAGAGAGAGAGAGATCCTACCTATGTAGTCTAAAATCCACCCGACTGTCCCATCACCTCCACAGGCAAGAACTCTAAAATCTGGAACATCTCTGAAGAAGTTTAACCTAATAAAAAGTACATTCAATACTTCATTATTATAAAGCTTTTCAGTTAGATCATTTCTCATTCTGTATCAGGTTAAATAAACAAGCCCTGGCACACGATGCAATTATTGAAAGCAAATCAGTTTTACTCCAGTGTGACAAACTGTAAAGGCTTAAAGCCACAAGAGACTGAGATCTGTTAATAACTGAATTAAATGCAGAAGTTTTCAAAATACAACATACTGTTTTCATCACTATATTGTTAACATATGTCAAACCTAAATCAAAAACAGCATATCCTATTTGCCAGAAGGGCAAGTGCTTTCTGAAAAGCAGCCTGTTTCAATTGTAATTTGATCAAGGCAAGCATTGTTTGAAGAATAGTCTTCCGTTCACCCAAGCTAATGGTCCTTTAACCTAATGAGGGGCAGACTCTGGTTAGAGTTTATTATGGTAATTAATTATATAAAAACACACTCTATTGGGATTTACAGAATAAAGCCAAAGAAAAATGTAAACCAATTTGTTGTAAACATTAAAGAAGTCATGGGATAAATTGAAATATACTGTAATAGCAAAAGAAAACATATAATCAATAACTTTTCAAGCAAATAAAAAGGAAGGCAATGCAGTATGACTTTCAAAAAAAGGGGAGTTAATAAATGGCATGGCATACTCAGATAACCAGATGGTTTAATGCTATACACCTGCTTGCAGATTTAAAGCACAATTGATTTATTCCTTGTCACCAGCGCACACTCATTAGAGGGCAGTCAGGTAGCATCCAGCCATTTCTAATAGCCAATTTATCCCTTTATAACAATTTGCATAATGTTGTAAACAAATGTTACTCTTTAGTACAATATACCATCTAAAAACGAAGGCATTCCTCAATATAAGACTTAGATTTTTTTTTAAATGAGACATAGTGTGTTCATATTGGAGGGGATGATCCTCAAAAAGAAGAAGTCATGGTTAAATACAGGGGGCAATTCAAAGAGGTGGGGAGGCTTCAAATCAAAGAGTCGATTGCTCAAATAGGTGAGATGTCATTTAAAAAGAAAATGGAACTTCCAAATAAAAGAATCCGTGATCAATAATTAGGCATTTATGAGAGGTTGTATTAAGACACATGAAAGGATTATTATATGTGTGATGCTGCATCCAAATATAACATTACATGTTCAAACAAGAGGGTTGGTGCTGAAGGAAAATAGATCCTTCTCTTATTTGAAAATTTTCTATCATGTGAGAAATGCTGTAGGCATTTAACTATACTTGGAGCTATGTTTAAATACAAAAACATATATTGCAATAAAAGACAAGTTGCTCATGTCATGTTCAATATAACCCTAAATGTCTGTAAAGTAAAATTGCCCGGCAGTGCTTTAAGTCAGGGTGTTGTAAGAGGTATATAAATAGGCCAATTTTTATTATTTTTTATGCAAGGATAAATACATTGATTTAAATAACTTAAAAGCAAATAACTAGTCATAAGTTGTTTGCTTATATGTCTTCTGCTCAAGTATTAATGTATTTTATATACAGAAACTACCACTTCTAATTACTGTTAAGACATAATGTCTTTGTTAACCCCCTCCGGTGCCCACCACAGAATGGAAATTTAAGAAAGAATTTGACACCAAAGTTTACTCTGCAGGATATTTTACTGAGAGAGGCTTTCACTTCCACATATCACAATTAACTAAGGGAAGACTATAGTGATGCAGTGAGCCCAGTCACAATTAACTAAGGGAAGACTATAGTGATGCAGTGAGCCTAGAACTGTGGCCTGTTCAACAGCAGAAGTTTTTGTCCCAGGTTAAGCATGTTCTTCAAACAATTGTGGGTGAGCTTCGACCATTAGCATCCAAAACCTATGCTTATTGCTCCATCCACTTAGGTGGGATAGAGTTTGTTTACCAAGAAATATGATTGTTTACAATTCTTTTATTCTGGTCTAACATTTGCTCTAACAATGTATCTATTGCAGTCCATCTGTTTTAACAAGTGCAGATGAAACATCTCTCTATGTGGCCCAGGAAGTAGTCAAATCAGTTGCGTTCAGGTCTTAATGTTCCAATCAATCCAATTAGGGTCAGGATGGTCTTTCCAAACCGGTGCGTTATCTATGTACTTTGATGAAAGGAAGGCTGCATTTAATAGGAATCTTGCAAACAAAAATATCACGTGTATGCAATTCGGCCATGCTGAAGCTTAGTAAACTATGATAAAGCCTATTATGTTAAGATATTCAGATGTCTTTTATGCCATGGTTGTCATGATGGATAACCGGCCAATATACTTTAAGGTCCCAAAAACTATTGCAAAAACCCCACAACAGGAAGGGTCAATGTCAAGCTTTTTTTATTTTACAAAAACTTCTTTGTAGCACAAGAAACTCTGAGGACCACAAAAGGTACATAAGGAGTTGCCTTAAAAATAGGTAATCCAGTGGCAAACAATTCCCAAAAACACAAATCCAGAGAGGGGTGAAAAAAAACAAATCAAAGAGGTGAAAATCTAGTAAATCAACAAAAATCAAAGCAATAATCAAAAAGAACATACAAACACATAAAAACTAACAAAAAACACCAAATAATAAACATATAACAATATTATCGTTAACAAAGGAAGCGTAATCTAACATGAACAAAAAATGACCTTAACAGGGAATTTGAACACAAGTCGGTAGAGGATCCTGTCTGAAAAGTAACAATGATGAAGCACCAGTCTCATGCAGCCTGGATATTATCTCTGTCCCCTTATACTGCTGTAGTTCATTGTGATTCTGTGTTGCCAAAGAATGATCAGAAGGCACAGATAATGAAGCAACTAAAGCAACTTTTGTTCAAAACATTCTAAGTGAAAAGAGATTCCAAACACAATCCATAAACATGATGTCTATTAGCTCAAACCTTCTTTTTATCATGTCCATTCACTGACATGTTTTGTTTACTATAATTAGACATTCTATTTGGGGCAAAGTAAATCTCTAGTAATGCAGTGTAATACAAAGATGTACAGTAGTGGCCAAAAGGTACTGATACAAATGTTGTGTTTTGCAAACTTTGCTGCTTCAGCATTATCAGATTATTTTTTACATGTTTCTATGGTATACTGAACAATTATAAACATTTTTATAAGTTTCAAAGGCTTGTATTGGCAAATACATCAAATTTATGTAAAGTGTCAATATTTACAGTGTTGACCTTCTTTTTCACAGCTTATGAAATTTGTTCTAACATGCTGAATATCAGCTTCTTGGCCAAATCCTGACTGATGGTGATCCATTCTTCTCTTTTTTAGTAATAGGAATTGATCAAAATTTTTGGGCTTCTGCTTGTTCACCCGCTTTTTCATATTTGACCACAGGTTCTCTATGAGAATAAGATCTGGGGAGTTTTGCAAAACACATTTGTGTCACTGTCAAAACCTTTAGCCACTACTGTAAAATATTATGGTTCACTATGAGTCTCATCCTGTTTTTTTTTTAATTATGCTTTGTTTTTTTTCTTAAGATGTTCTGTTTTAGTTGTATTTCTGTTAATTTCTTCATTATTGTTAAACATCTTCTTTTAGTTTCATTTGTTATTTAATTATACCTCCTCTGTTAGATGTCAGTTACAGTCATATGAAAAGTTTGGGAACCCCTCTTAATTCTTTGGATTTTTATTTATCATTGGCTGAGCTTTCAACGTAGCAACATCCTTTTAATATATGACATGTCTTATGGAAACAGTAGTATTTCAGCAGTGACATTAAGTTTATTGGATTAACAGAAAATATGCAATATGCATCATAAAAAAAATAGACAGGTGCATAAATTTGGGCACCCCAACAGAGATATTACATTAATACTTAGTTGATGGTATGCATAGTTCATGATATTCAAGTCAGGGGACTGTGATAGCCATTCCAGAACATTGTATTTCTCCCTCTGCATGAATGCCTTTGTAGATTTCAAACTGTGTTTTGGGTCATTGTCTTGTTGGAATATCCAACCCCTGTGTAACTTCAAGTTTGTGACTGATGCTTGAATATTATCCTGAAGAATTTGTTGATATTGGGTTGAATTCAATCCGACCCTCAACTTTAACAAGGGCCCCAGTCCCTGAACTAGTCACATATCCCCACAGCATGATGGAACCTCCACCAAATTTGACAGTAGATAGCAGGTGTTTTTCTTGGAATGCAGTGTTCTTCGTCCGCCATACAAAGCGCTTTTTGTTATGACCAAATAAGTCAATTTTTGTCTCATCAGTCCAAAGCACTTTGTTCCAAAATGAATGTGGCTTGTCTAAATGAGAATTTGCATACAACAAGTGACTGTTTGTGGCGTGAGTGCAGAAAGGGCTTCTTTCTCATCACCCTGCCATACAGATGTTCTTTGTGCAAAATGCGCTGAATTGTAGAATGATGTACAGATACAACATCTGCAGCAAGATGTTCTTGCAGGTCCTTGGAGGTGATCTGTGGGTTGTCTGTAACCATTTTCACAATCCTGCGCATATGACACTCCTGTATTTTTCTTGGCCTGCCAGACCTGGGTTTAACAGCAACTGTGCCTGTGGCCTTCCATTTCCTGATATCATTCCTTACAGTTGAAACTGACAGTTTAAACCTCTGAGATAGCGTTTTATAGCCTTCCCCTAAACTATGATACTGAACAATCTTTGTTTTCAGATCTTTTCAGAGTTGCTTTGAGGATCCCATGCTTTCACTCTTCAGAGGAGAGTCAAAGGGAAGCACAACTTGCAATTGACCACCTTAAATACCCTTTCTCATGATTGGACACACCTGTCTACAAAGTTCAAGGCTTAACGTGCTAATCCAACCAATTTGGTGTTGCAAGTAATCAGTATTGAGCAGTTACAGGCATTCAAATCAGCAAAATTACAAGGGTTCCCAAATTTTTGCACAGCCAGTTTTTCACATTTGATTTAATTTCATACAACTAAATACTGCTTCACTAAAAATCTTTGTCCGGTAAACACCCCAGTACTCAGATGTTCCTAAGAAATGAAAGACATACCACTGTTATCTTTTTTGTTGAAAGTCGAGTAAATTATTATGCAGGCCGAGAGGGGTTCCCAAACTTTTTCATATGACTGTACCTTAAGTTCCTTGCTGTATTGATGTAGGTCTTTCAAGGCCTCCTATTACACTACAGGCCCCATTAATTAGCCTTAGTTCATGAACTGGGGACTATAAAAGGTTCTTACAGCCATTCCCTCAGTGTAGTGGTATTATCCATGTGTGATGTTTGTTTACTTTTTACTTTGCTTTTTGTTTAGTTTTGCAGTCTCTAATCATTTTGTTATGAAATATGTAGTTTCTCAGATTTGTGCTTTTGTACTGGGATTTTCAGTATGTTTCTTTAATTAGCATTAGTAGTCTTTGCTTTCTTTAAAGGAATTTTGTATTTCTTTTCAATTCTTTTGTATTTTGAGTCTCTGGATATTGACCTATTTGTCTTTAATCTCTAAACTCTTTATTTCTATTTTGCACTTTTCTTATCATTTCTTATTTTTCTTTCTAGATATGTCTGATTTTTTAAAAAATGTTTTCTTTTTGTTTTAAATTCTTCATTTATTTTAATGAATAAATAAAATAATTAATATCTTGGTTGTTTCCAGAGGTTTTCAATGGTTTTTTGTCTCACCATGTTTGGCAAATTCAAAATACAATAGTATGTCTTTTTCTATATGAATTCTAGGAAAGAATGACATGAAAAGAATGTTTAGCAAATTGGGCCTTGCCACAACATCTTTGTCCTTACCACTAGAATCACTGAAGCCTACGAAAAAAGTCATAATGCCAGGCCACCTTAAATTCATTCGCACCTCTTCATCAGCGTCTTTGTTTTTTGCCAATCAGCACAAGCAGCCTACTATTCCATCCCACCAACAACGCAGCTGAAGTTCTCCCAGCTCAGGTCTGTTTAAAGTTCTCCCAGCTCAGGTCTGTTTATCAGAGAGTGAGGTGCCTTGAGTTGTGTAGGGTAAAAAAATATCACTATTTGGAATACATACATTTCATGTGTGTTCCATTTCTACTGCGATCTGGGTAAATGTTAGGTGACAGGAAATACGAAGCAAGAAATGTTAAAACATAATTAAAACAGAAACTTTTTCCATGTTATAGTAATAATGACATGAATTGTATAATGTGTGATGACTTTATTCCAAATATCAAATAAACACATGTTCAAGAATATAACCAAAGTAAAAAACAAATATTCAGTTTACATGTTGTTGTCAATGAGTTACAAACTCAAGCTCAAATGTCAATCGACAGATAGTTAATACATAGTCTTGGATGGTACAGAGGTAAGAACTGCTGCCTTATATCCAGAAGGTTGCCAGTTTGAGACTCAGTGCTTCGTGTTTTGAGTAATGAGGTGCTATTAATGTTATTACTATAATATAATAAACACATACATTTGATTTGAGTCTATAAAACCTGGTGTAAATTTTGACTACTTGAAAAAGTTAGTGCTTTTTTTTTTAATCACAGTGGAACCTCGGCTCACGAACGTCTCAGAACACATACAAATCGGTTAACGACCAACAAGTTCACCAAACTTTTGCATCTGTTCACGACCACAGACTCAGCATATGGACAAGCCAGTTTCCCTTTTGGTTTATGCACACTGATGATCATGGGCGCCGGCAGGGGGGTGCAAGTAGGTGCACGTGCACCCCCCTAGCTTTTGAAAAAAAAGGAAATGGAGAAAAAAAATAAATCTTTCAATAATAAGAAAAAACGCGAAAAAATTGTTTTTGTTTTAAATTTTTAAATTACAATTAGACGTTTACATTTTACAACTATACATAAACAATCATTCACTTTGTTTCTAAAAGAGCATCTCAAGCCTTCTTTTTTGTTGTCCAAACTTGTCTACAACTTTGTCGATAAATTTTGGACAATTATTTATTCTTTTTTTGTGTACACTAAGCATACATAATCCACTTAATCTATCGTCACTCATTGTAGATCGGTTCCAAGTTTTGATGTGCTAAAAGATCTTTCAATACTGCAGGTTGTTGCAGGAAGTGTCATGCCAATCTTGAGTGCCTCGGAAACAGCCGGATAAAACTTCGTAGCCTCTTCAATTAAACTCATGCAATCGGTAATTTCGTTTGCAATGTTTTTATTTTTCCACATCTCATACCATGTGGTAGCATCAGATATAAAGTTTGGAAGAATATCACCATACAGACTGTTAATGTCTTCCAGAACTATTAAAAACGATGATTTATCCAATTTACTCATTTCTTTTGGGTGAAGTTGTAAAAGTGAAAATGCTTTCTCTTGTGTAAAAGAATACCGAATTTGTAGAGAAGATATTATAGAATCCAAATAAGGGATGAAAATGGACCTCCTAAAATATTCTTCTGCGTTTTCAGAAAGTAAATTCGATCTGTGAACTTGCCTTTTATTTAACCGTGGCTGTTTTAATTCAATGTCTAATTCTTCACAAATCGATTGTGCTTTTTTGAAAATCAATGAAAACTCTTCAGAAACATTGTCTCGATGGGATTGCAGCACATCTATTAATTGAATTATATGAGCAGTTACATCTTTAATGTTCATATTTACTTGCTGCAACTGATTGCACACAGGTTCGAGTTTAGCCGAATAAGTAGCAATTACTAAAAGCGTCAAAATGTAAGTTGGAGTTGTAATAGCAGTGAACAGCAAATGAGCCTTAACCTTTGTGTTTTTGTTCGCACTGTCCTCTGTAAGCTTTTCTAGCGCTTGGACAATTACCAAAAGTTCTCAGAAAATATTCTGATACTTTTATACTTTGCCGACCAACGTGTTTCACAAAACAGAGGAATATTAGGAATCAAAGATCGTAGTAAAGTGCTCTCTCTAAAAAAGTTGATTACTTCTTTAGTTGTGCCACTGGCATTTTGAACTTCTTTGACATTGTTCAAGTCATTAATGACGAGATTCAATATATGACTGGCACAATGAAAATACAAAGCCTTAGGGTGCTTGTCTCTGATAAGCTTCTGAACACCACCTTCTTTACCTGCCATCGTAGAACAACCGTCATAACCTTGACCGACAAGTCGCGACAAATCTAAATTACAATCATTCAGAAACTGAAGGATTGCTTCTGAGATTGATACTGCATCCAATTTGGTCAACAGAGTATAACCCAGAAATTCTTCGCACACTGTCAACTGCCCGTGCCTTCATCGCAACGCAAAAATCGCACACCAATGGATAGTTGTTTTGTTCCACTAATATCTGCAGTCTCATCAGCCAACACAGAAAAAACGGATGCTTTTTTAACCTCGCAGATTATCTGTTCTTTGAGAATATCTGCACAGGTTTGGATCAGCTCATTTTGAATCTGATGGGATATGTATAACACATTTTTTGGTCCAGATTCCAAATGATTTTTTAAAACTTGATCACCTGATTGAATTCGAAATGCAACATATCTGTAAAGACAGAACCTTGATCACTTTTTCCCCGAAGAGGAAGCTCATGCTGAGCAATAAATAAAACTGTTGAAGTAATTGACCGAAGCTTGTCTCTATTTTCTTCAATTTTTCTGTGGTATGTTGAATCCAGAATTTCACGAATACTGAGTTGTTGTTTTTTCATTATTTTCTGAAACTGGATGGAAGAAGCTATTGCATTGATGTGCCATTGGGAATTGGCGTGAGATTGTGCAACTTCATGAAATTTGTGAAATTTAAGACACGGGAAAGGATAAATTGTTGCAGACCACGTTGAACTGGAGGTCGAAATAAGACGCAAACTCGACAAAAGGTCCTCTTGCACTGGCTGAATATGCTAACCACGGATATGTCTTGAGCCATTCCAATCTGAAGAGACGTTTAGCTTCAGGGTTTGCATCTTTCTTGAAATCATACGTTTGACTAGGAGTCCAACATTCCTGCAGCAGCTTCAGACGAAGTTCGTCATCAATATGACAGTTGGTGTTTGTGTACAACCCGATATCGACGCGATTGGGATTGACATCCAACGAAGTTTCATCAGTGGTACTTTCTGATCCAATGCTAGTTTGATCGTGGCTTGTGCTGGTACTCGGGATAGGATCTGCAGTTGTACGTAAACCATCATCTAAATCATCGATCTTGCGCTTCTTGGTTGAAATTAAAAAACGTCTTATGTCACTCATAATAATATAGAACGCGTACTTTTTCTCTTAAAATAAATTTTCTTAAACTTTCTAAAAAATAGAAGTTTGTTCACAGTAACGTCATATAATATTTTAGTTCCCTTATGAACATACCTTTATATTTATACCATGAGAAAAACCATACGGTTTAGAATATACTTTCGTTCGTTTGTTTATTTTGACACTCTTGTTTAACACTCACATTAACCACTTAAGGCATGCCGTCGTGTGTGAGACGACGGGCGGCGGCTTATACTGTCCGATTTTCACGTGGTCGTGTATGACGGTGGTTGCTCTTATAATATAAGAGCATACATATTATGTAACCAATCAACTGCATTTGCTTAAGACAACTGGGCGTGTCTTAAGCAAAAGGTAGTATCTAATTATAATTTGAAGCTTCGATAGTGGTATATTTTTGTCATTTGTATTCATTATTTTGTAATTATTACGTAAATAATAATATTTTGCATTCAGAGCGTGCTATTATTTGTGTATTGTTATTATATGTATAGGTGTATAGCTACAAAATGTATTTTCAAAATAATTATGCAAATGCGAAAAAAATGTAAACTTTTTTTAAAATTTATAATTCCCCCAACCCCTTCTTTCTACGCCACTAATACTTTAAAACCCCGAAAAATAATTATATCTATTTTACCAACATACAAGTATATAGTGTACAGCTAGATCTCTTTTTACGCGGTGTATAGTTCGATTTATGGGAGAACAGTGCGCTTTAGAGAAAATATTTATCATAAAAGTTGTAGAACTTATCAATGTCTACAATTTTTATTTGAAATATTTTCTCTAAAGTGTACTGTTCTCCCAGAAATCGGAACTATTAACCGGCGTAAAAAGAGGTCTAGCTGTATGTAAGTGCTTACAAAATTACATTAAAAACTTAAGGAAAAAAGCACTACCTATGCCACTGAATACATCAATAACATTTTTAACTATATTCCAGTGATCATATGATAACAAAAAAAAGTCGATGATTTTTTGTCAGAAAATTAAAAATTAGGTCATGCCTTAAGTGGTTAATCTATCTATGCAAAAACTGACTGCTCTGTACTGTTCAGAGATAGCGACTGTATTGGCAGGGATTTAATGGGCACATACATATACAAAAAGTTTTTTTGTTGGGGAGCGTAGAAAGAAAAAAATCTCTTTATGCACCCCCCTGAATTAAATCCTGGCGGCGGTAATGCTGATGATTTCCGCACGTGTTCAGTCTCTCCCTGTGCATTCCCTGTGCAGCGAGCAAGGGAGAGAGAGAGAGGGAGAGAGAGAGACACACACACACACACACACACACACACACACACACACACACACACACACACGCACACACACGCACACACACGCGCGAGAGAGACACATGCACACAGATGTACGAGAGACACATGCGCGCAAGAGAGAGAGAGACAGACACACACACACGTGTGCGAAAGAGACAGTGACACACACACACACGCATGCGTGAGAGAGAGAGAGACACACACACACGCACGCGAGAGAGAGAGAGACGGCTGGACGCATAAGGCTGAGAAGGTAGTTAAATAATGCACCAGGCTTGTTTTTAAAGAGACAGATCCAAGCATTGTTTTAACCTCGTTGTATTTAATGAGGACTTTTTTTATATTGGATTTTAACCTCCACTTCACTTCTGCTTACAGGGATCGGTTCATAGCATGCATTGTTGCAATGTTACTTTTCTTGGTGGTTTATCAAATTACGGATTTTTCAAATGTTCATTTTTTTCCCTGTCCTGAAAAAAAAGTGTTTTTAGCGAGCGGTTCGTAGCGCTGTAGCGCAAACTCTTGCAGTGTTAGTTTTCTCTGTTGTTCAAGGTTTTCTCGGTGTTATTCAATGTTTTTACATTTAGTTTACTATTACGCTGTGCATTCTATGGTATAATTAACTATATTTGTTCTTAAAAATCTTTAAAAAATATATATTTACATACAGTTCGTATGGTCTGGAACGGATTAATTGTATTTACATACAATCCTATGGGGGAAAAAAACTTTGGTTCACGACCAAATTGGTTTATGACCAGAGTTTTGGAACGAATTATGGTCATGAACCGAGGTTCCACTGTATTCATTTTTATTTTCTCAGTGACTCTCATGTGGTACAAAGAACTTGCCTCTCCCTCTCTGAGTTGATGCCATTTATCTCCATTCTTCTCACAAGAACAGAATTGACCACAGTTGGTACTGTGGTTGATACCTGTACAGAATTATTCATTGTACCGGCAATCAAAAATACAATGTCTTGTGACCGCTATTAGACTGGTCAAAGACAGAACCATAAAAACAGACAGCTTCTTCACAGTGCTTTCACTGGCTAAAAGACTGCTGCACTGCAACAGAACTCTGCTTGACTCCATTAGTAAAATGGGACTTCTAGTGTTAATACTTCTTGTACAGCCTGCACTGCTAATTAATATCGTTATCGGTGTTGAGCACCTCCTATGTGGGATTGTGCATGTTTCATTCCATGAGTAAAACATATTTTACATTATTTAGCAACATTAACATACCTTTTTGTACTTACAGACATCCCATTACACGTTTACAGCTGATACAGGATTTTCTAGTGTTTTTAACTAAATTATAAATAGTACTGATTTTAACTTATTAAGACCAAGAGTAGAGGAGAAGGTTAATGAAAGGGAGCATTTGTTGTTGTGTCTCTTAAAAAAGCGCTGTCTATTAAAAAAAATCCTAAAACCATGGGATGTTTATCATAATGATCAACTATTTTTATTACTCTTGCATTTATCTACTTAAAGAGAAACATCTAAATTTACTGAGCACCTTTTAATCCGACTCTACTATTGTTTTCATAATGGTGGATTATCCATTCCAAAACACTGTATTTTGAAAGAAACATTCAACCTGTCAATTCCAAAATCAGTTTCTTTTAAAAGTACAGTATTGTTTATCCACCGTTCAGACTTCCTTCCTAGATTGACAACAAACAAATCCACATACAATATTTGATTTACAATAGAAATAATTTGGTTTCTTTGATTCTAAATATGATATTTCAGTTTCTTACCATACCTGTAAGAATCCATTTATGTAGCTGTTTATTCTGCAGCTGAGATTTATGAAGTGTTTTGTTAAAAGTGAACCTTTAACACTCAATGATATGCAGCATCACAGCTATCGTTTATGACATCTGCCAGGCTATTTGTGAATAGTACAGACTAGCTGACCTGTTGATATTGCAGCTGCAAAAGTCTGTGACATTCATTCATGACTGATGCTTCCTGCGTATTTTGTTTAAAATGTGCAGTTTCTCATAGGGAAAAGAGAGAAAACTACACAATTCTTACTTTATTTTTTATGAAGGGAGCATTTTAAAAAGTTGCTAAAAATTAAGCAAAAAAATATAACCTAAAAATGAAGATTAGTGTTCTTTACACCATCCTCACCAGGATTCCACAAGCTATGATACTAGCTAGCTAATAAAACTTTTTTATATCAGAATATTTGCCTTTGAAAACCATGTGGAGGATTATACTGATTATGCTGGGAGAATACATGCGCATAAGTTAATAAGTTAATCGAGGCTCCTACAACAGAGACAGAACATTTTTCATACTTATGGACACATTAAGAAAATAAATCAAAAATGTATAATGTAAAGTTTAAACAAGGTTGCCTTAATTTTAGAGTGTGACATTTTTCAAGTTTATTTTAGGTCTAATTTCTGAAAGACAAAGATTTTTATTCTTTCTTATTTTACATTTATTTTGAATTATTCTTAATCATATAAAATAAACACTATATACTTAAACAATTTTTTTTCATTATGTAACTTCCCCAGACTGAAAACCACCAGCCTAAATACTGCAAACTTTCACTACATAGTTATTATGAGCTGCGCTTTTAAATTAGAATCAGACTTCAGGGTTATTAATGCGGGTGTTGTTAATGAAGGCTTCCTTCACTCAAATAATAAATTTGGCATTCTTTAACTTGTTAATTATAAATTAAATTGATTCTTTTTTAAAACTATTCATAATCAACTCAGATTAACATGCAAATGACTGGAAAATGGCAATTTGTAAACAAGTTGATTACTTAGCTGTCAAGTATTTTATAAGGGTTTCTTATTATAATCAGGGGCCAATTTATCCAAATAGTCCATCCTAATGTTTTCCTTCTTTTTAGATGTCAATTTTCTTAATGTTATAAGGAATATGAAATATAGAAAGCATTTCTTTAACATTTACATTTTTTATAAACATAAATAATCATATTTTTATCATAACACTTATGGAAGAGTGGATTATTTTAGATAAAAAAACCTATATTTAAACTATAGTAACTACTTATCAAAAATAAAACTTGTCCAGTTTTAATTTGTGTGTGTAATCAGATTAATAGATTAAATAGTTTAAAAACTAAATTTTCAACATATTTACTCCAACTTTTTTAAGTTTTTATTTTCAGTGGATTCAAGTGTTTTATAATTAATTTTTTCTTAAATTATATTGTTTTTTATATGTATTGTTAAACCTACTGTTCTTACACAAACTGATCCCATCTTGACATTGGGGTACATTTTCAGGGAAAGTAAATATGAGGAGTATTCAATAATTTATCTGACTGTGAAAATAAAACCTGATGGTCAAACACACCTCTTTCCTTTTCAATGTTATCGCACTTAACTTCAACACACTTGGTCCACATTGCCTCCAGTAATTTAATCCATTCAGAATAGAAGGATTCATCTTGATCCACCAGCCAACCCATTACTGTCACCATCATCATCTTTCGTAATTATCATCAGGAAATTAGATAGATAGATAGATAGATAGATAGATAGATAGATAGATAGATAGATACTTTATTAATTCCAAGGGGAAATTCACATAATCCAGCAGCAGTATACTGATACAAAGAAACAATATTAAATTAAATAGTAATAAAAATGAAAAGAATTAAAATAAAATTAATGTTAGCATTTACTCCCCCGGGTGGAATTGAAGAGTCGCATAGTGTGGGGGAGGAACGATCTCCTCAATCTGTCAGTGGAACAGGACAGTGACAAAAGTCTGTCACTGAAGCTACTCCTCTGCCTGGAGATGATCCTGTTAAGTGGATGCAATGGATTCTTCATGATTGACAGGAGTTTGCTTAGTGCCCGTCGCTCTGCCACAGATGTTAAACTGTCCAACTTTAATCCTACAATGGAGCCTGCCTTCTTAACAAGTTTGTCCAGGCGTGAGGCGTCTTTCATCTTTATGCTGCCACCCCAGCACACCACCGCGTAGAAGAGGGCACTCACCACAACCGTCTGGTAGAACATCTGCAGCATCTTACTGCAGATGTTGAAGGATGCCAACCTTCTCAGAAAGTAAACTCTGCTCTGAGCTTTCTTACATAGAGCATCAGTATTGGCAGTCCAGTCCAATTTGTCATCCAGCTGCACTCCCAGATATTTAAAGGTCTGCACCCTCTGCACACAGTCACCTCTGATGATCACGGGGTCCATGAGGGGCCTGGGCCTCCTAAAATCCACCACCAGCTCCTTGGTCTTGTTGGTGTTAAGGTGTAAGTGGTTTGAGTCGCACCATTTAACAAAGTCCTTGATTAGTTTCCTATACTCCTCCTCCTGCCCACTCCTGATGCAGCCCACAATAGCAGTGTCATCAGCGAACTTTTGCACGTGGCAGGACTCCGAGTCATATTGGAAGTCTGATGTATATAGATTGAACAGGACCGGAGAAAGTACAGTCCCCTGCGGTGCCCCTGTATTGCTGCACACAATGTCAGACCTGCAGTTCCCAAGACGCACATATTGAGGTCTGTCTGTAAGATAGTCCACAATCCATGCCACAAGGTGTGAATCTACTCCCATCTCAGTCAGTTGTTGCCCATGTAGGAATTTCTTCAGGTTTTGAAAAAGAAAATTAATCAATAGTGGCCAGGTCTGGACAAACACAATCTTTTTAAGTAATCAACAGAAGTTAGGACACCTGTGCAAACTGTTTCCTTCAACTTGCAGGGCTGAATTTACTTTAATTTACTCAGCTTCTTCAGTTGTCCACCCACCCTATTGGTTTGTGCTGCTCTTCATGTGGCCAGTCAATCACTTCTGCTGCAGCCTTCATTTGTAAAAAACGTCCACTCAGCAAAGTGCATGTATATTAGCATAATATTAATAAACATCAATAAATTAAGAAACATAGCTTGTCTAATTCTCTTTTTTCTATAATGGCACCAAATTTCAATCAAAACAGTGAATCATTTTTGATTAATTTATTTTTTTTATGGTATGTTAACCCTAAAAATTGATATATCAGTAAGTAATTTCTTAGTGATTACCTACTGCCCTAGATATATAATTCTGCCAAATTTCAGCTTTTCAGTTAAATGGAAAATAGTGTTTTTGTAGAAAAGTGTGTGAGTGAGTGAGTCAACTTTGCATTTATATATACTGTATATACACTGCTCACAAAAATTAAAGGAACACTTTTTTATTGGGCCTGGCATGAAATCAATTAAACCTGTCTGATAATTTTCTGGTTGGTTAAGCAGCTGAGGTCATTGTTAATCACTTTCAGCTGTATTGGTGTTCATGGACTTAACGACAGGTGCACTAAAGTGGCAACAATTAGAAAACCCTCAAAACAGGACTGGTTTTACATGTGGAGGTCATTTCAAGTTTCTCCCTCTTGATCTTTTTTGGCTGGTTTTCCACTCGTGCTAGTTTTGGCTTGAGTAATCATCTCTACTGGCAGTATGAGGTGATTCCTTAACCCTACAAAAGTTGCACAGGTTGTCCAACTTCTCCAGGATGGCACATCCACACGTGCTGCAGCAAGAAGGTTTAATGTGTCTCCCAGCACAATCTCCAGAACATGGAGGAGATTTCAGGAGACTGGCTGTTATTCTCGGAGAGCTGGACAGGGCCGTAGAAGGTCCTCAACCCATCAGCAGGACCGATACCTGCTCCTTTGTGCAAGGCGGAACAGGCTGAGCACTGCTCGTGCCCTACAGAATGACCTCCAGAGGGCCACTGGTGTGAATGTCTCTACCCAAACAATCAGGAACAGACTTCATGAAGATGGCCTGAGGGCCCGGCGTCCTGTAGTGGGCCCTGTGCTCACTGCCCAGCACCGTGGAGCTCGACTGGCATTTGCTCAAGAACACCAGAATTGGCAAGTCCGCCACTGGCACCCTGTACTTTTTACAGACGAGAGCAGGTTCACCCTGAGCAGCTGTGATAGACGTGAAAGAGTCTGGAGAAGACAAGGAGAACGATATGCTGCCTGCAACGTCGTTCAACATGACAGGTTTGGTGGTGGGTCAGTGATGGTCTGGGGAGGCATATCCATGGAGGGACGCACAGACATCTACTGCGTAGGAAATGGTGCTCTGACTGCCATAAGGTATCGAGATGAAATCCTTGAACCCATTGTCAGACCCTACGCTGGTGCAGTAGGTCCTGGTTTCCTCCTAATGCACGACAATGCCCGGCCACATGTGGCAAGAGTATGCAGGCAGTACCTGGAGGATGAAGGAATTGAAACAATTGAATGGCCTTCACGATCCCCTGACTTAAACCCAATAGAACATCTGTGGGACATTAAATTTCGGTCCATTAGGCCAGGTTGCTCCTCAGACTGTACAACAGCTCAGGGATGCCCTCATACAGATCTGGGAGGAAATGCCACAAGACACCATCCATCGTCTCATTAGGAGCATGCCCGACGTTGTCAAGCATGCATACAAGCTCGTGGGGCCACACAAGATACTGAAAAGCATTTTGAGTAGCAGAAATTAAGTTTTTGAAAAATGGATTAGCCTGCCACATCTTCATTTCACTCTGATTTTAGGGTGTCTACACAATTGAGCCCTCTGTAGGCAGAAAACTTTTATTTCCATTAAAAGACTTGGCATCCTTTTGTTCCTAAGACATTGCCCTGTCGTTATTTGTATAGATATCCAACTTCATATTGAGATCTGATGTATCTAATGTGTTTCTTTAAAGTGTTCCTTTAATTTTTGTGAGCAGTGTATATATATATACATATATATATATATATACTGTATATATATATATGTATGTGTATATATGTGTGTATATATATATGTATGTATGTATGTGTATTTATATGTTTATATGTATATATTGTCTACTGAATACTCTAATTTAGTAGGTTGCGGTATTGATCTGTCAACTACCACAAAACCTTATAAGAAGAAGTAGAAAAATACGTTAGATTCCCTGGTCTTCTGATCTTTTTCACGATGCCATACTTTTTACAACTGTGCCTGTACACTTTGCAAATTTCTTTCATTGCATTTTTCATCAAGTTTTATTTCTGTGTTCAGGTCAGTTGGTTTAACAATTGAGGCATCCACCTTAATAAAAGGGCTAGTATCTTTGTGTATGTCTGTGTATCTCTGTGCCCGACTAGTTTCTAGGGTGTTCTGTTTTATACTTCTGTACTTAAACCACTAGATGGAGATCAGGATATGAGATACAATAAAGCGCAAGAGAAGAAAAGGAAGAAAACATGGTGCTTACTATTATTGTTTATGCTCACAACCATTTGCTTACTATTACTTGATTAAATCTTTTACTGTTTGGACCCTGAATCGACACACATTCCAGGAAACAAAGCCCCAACATGTTTTGTCTAGCAGCACTAACCAGGCTGATGCAATAGCAACCACTGGCTCATTTTCCTAGCAAAGCACTGAGACTATAAGAGTGGTCATTTCAATGAGCAATGCCAAAAATGTAAAGAACACTACAAGGGAAAGAGATCAGGCTGATATTATTAGACCAGACCAAACAGGAAACCCTTGAATCAAATAAAAAATACATGATATACCTTGATTACTTAAATTTTAAACCATTGCCAAAGGGTAGCAAAGATATACACTCACCTAAAGGATTATTAGGAACACCATACTAATACGGTGTTTGACCCCCTTTCGCCTTCAGAACTGCCTTAATTCCACGTGGCATTGGTTCAACAAGGTGCTGAAAGCATTCTTTAGAAATGTTGTCCCATATTGATATTATAGCATCTTGCAGTTGATGAAGATTTGTGGGATGCACATCCAGGGCACGAAGCTCCCGTTCCACCACATCCCAAAGATGTTTTATTGGGTTGAGATCTGGTGACTGTGGGGGCCATTTTAGTACAGTGAACTCATTGTCATGTTCAAGAAACCAATTTGAAATGATTCGAGCTTTGTGACATGGTGCATTATCCTGCTGGAAGTAGCCATCAGAGGATGGGTACATGGTGGTCATGAAGGGATGGACATGGTCAGAAACAATGCTCAGGTAGCCCGTGGCATTTAAACGATGCCCAATTGGCATTAAGGGGCCTAAAGTGTGCCAA
Source organism: Polypterus senegalus (assembly GCF_016835505.1). NCBI lineage: Eukaryota > Metazoa > Chordata > Cladistia > Polypteriformes > Polypteridae > Polypterus > Polypterus senegalus. Next base: position 59,516,150 of record NC_053168.1, on the reverse strand, counting down.
GAAAACATCCCCCACACCATTACACCATCACCACCAGCCTGCACAGTGGTAACAAGGCATGATGGATCCATGTTCTCATTCTGTTTACACCAAATTCTGACTCTACCATTTGAATGTCTCAACAGAAATCAAGACTCATCAGACCAGGCAACATTTTTCCAGTCTTCAACTGTCCAATTTTGGTGAGCTCGTGCAAACTGTAGCCTCTTTTTCCTATTTGTAGTGGAGATGAGTGGTACCCGGTGGGGTCTTCTGCTGTTGTAGCCCATCCGCCTCAAGGTTGTGCATGTTGTGGCTTCACAAATGCTTTGCTGCATACCTCAGTTGTAACGAGTGGTTATTTCAGTCAAAGTTGCTCTTCTATCAGCTTGAATCAGTCGGCCCATTCTCCTCTGACCTCTAGCATCAACAAGGCATTTTCGCCCACAGGACAGCCGCATACTGGATGTTTTTCACTTTTCACACCATTCTTTGTAAACCCTAGAAATGGTTGTGCGTGAAAATCCCAGTAACTGAGCAGATTGTGAAATACTCAGACCGGCCCGTCTGGCACCAACAACCATGCCACGCTCAAAATTGCTTAAATCCCCTTTCTTTCCTATTCTGACATTCAGTTTGGAGTTCAGGAGATTGTCTTGACCAGGACCACACCCCTAAATGCATTGAAACAACTGCCGTGTGATTGGTTGATTAGATAATTGCATTAATGAGAAATTGAACAGGTGTTCCTAATAATCCTTTAGATGAGTGTATATGTACATAAAACAAAAAAAGTTTACAATTGATTGCAGATGTATACCTAAATATTTAACCTGCTTGTATCACACCCTACAATATTTTAGAGTCTTATATTTATAAGATGGAGATCACCATCAAAATCCTCTTTCCCTTTCAAAATGGCTTTTTCTGTATGAGTTAACATGCCTCCAACTTGTAGGAAAAACTTGGGAGCTGGTGGCAAGATTAGCTTTCCAGTTACTGTGAAAACTTCACACAGCTCCAAAATGACAGACAGGACTCCTTTCTGCTCTCCATGGGAATAGCTCTACTCCATCGCCCATTGGAAGGCTGCTTGCATTATAAAGGATATGGGGGAAAACCCTTAGGAGTCTCCTCCAATCACTGTCTTTTTTGTCTCATCAATTTCAGGAGATGGACGTCTGAGTTGGAACTCCGTTAGCAGCAGTGTTATTTTTCCTTTTTTTTATCATCCCGATGTATTCTGTACTTGCTCAACCCGATGGTGTTGCATGCAATTGTATATAAGCATGAGTGGCAGAAAAAATGCTCAGAAAGAAATGGAAAAGATGGCTAAAGCTTCATCCAAGTCTAAACAGGCGTCAAATTCAAGTGCATGGCACGGCCTGCCAGAGACGGACCTGGACAAGATAAATGAAAGCACAGATCTCCCGGGACCTGCTGCATAGTTTCCAGCCAAGAAAGTGGGAGCGAATGTGCAAGTGAGTCGGGCCAGAAGTACTCTCTGATACCAGAAGGTTAATAGAAACTGAAAATGGCCTTACTTTCCACACTGTGAACTACCTCCCGCAATCCAGCAACACTGACTCCAACTAGGCTTGCTACTCCACCTGTGGACAGCCTGAACTGAAGGTAACGATCACCACAATGATCATCGTTCTGGGGTTACAAATTATAGAAGGAAAGATATAAAGATATACACAAAGCAAACGCAAATTGTTTAAGGATATTAAAGACCTGAAGAAATGTTTAAGTAATTGCTTTGAGGCAACCTTTAAAGGTATACTAGAAAAAACTGAGGACAATATCTATACTAATAAAAGGCAAAGCCCTCACTGACTGACTGACTCACTCACTCACTCATCACTAATTCTCCAACTTCCCGTGTAGATAGAAGGCTGAAATTTGGCAGGCTTATTCCTTACAGCTTATTTACAAAAGTTAAGCAGGTTTCATTTCGAAATTCTACACGTAACGGTCATAATGGTCGACAATACCCGCCATGTTGAACTTTCTTATTTATGGCCCCATCTTCACGAAATTTGGTAGGCGGCTTCCCTGCGCTAACCGAAACCGATGTATGTACTTATTTCGGTGGTATAACGCCACTGTCGGCCACCATATTGAACTTTCCGATGTCACTAATTCTCCAACTTCCCGTGTAGGTAGAAGGCTGAAATTTGGCAGGCTCATTCCTTACAGCTTACTTACAACAGTTAAGCAGGTGTTATTTCGAAATTCTACACGTAACGGTCATAACGGCCGAAAACGTCCGCCATGTTGAACTTTCTTATTTATGGCCCCATCTTCACGAAATTTGGTAGGCGGCTTCCCTGCCTGTATGTACTTATTTTGGTGGTATGACACCACTGTCGGCCGCCATATTGAACTTTCCAATGGTATTTGTTACTTATGGACCCATCTTCAAGAAATTTGGTGCGCGGGTTCCCAACGCTAACTAAATCCTACTTTTGTACATATAAATGTCCATAGCCTGCAGCTCGGTCACCGTATGAGGCGGCGTTGGGTCCCCCATCCCAACACCTCCCATGTTGTTGGCTGCCTGCCTATATAAGGCCAGCCGTCGCTCCGGTCTCTACATTCCCTTCCTTGCTTCGCCACGGGATTCACGTCTCCCTGCTGATAACTACAGCCTTTTTATTTAATCCAAGGCTTCTCCGCTGTTTTATTGTTCGTTTATTACGATTATAGTTATTGTGTAGGTATTTTAGACTTACTTTACATCGTTCAGGTACCCATTTCCTTAACGTTCCAACCGTACCCCCATTAATATGTCTATCAAGGTGATCACCATCGATCAAAGAACTGTCACTTACCGAGTGGTTTCCATGTTTGGAGATGGCACCTGCCTTTTCCATTCTCTTTTTTACATATTGCACGGCCATATCAGGCTCACTCTTGATATCCGGTGGAAGATTGTGTCTTATGTATTGAATGACTGGGACAGGTTCAAGGTGTGGACTGATGACGGTACAGGAGATAATTAGACTACACAGGAGCACTAGAAGAGTGAAATGCTTAAGCCCTTCACCTATGGTTGTGCATGTGAGTTGATGGCTGCCGCTAAATTGATCGGTTGTCGCTTTCAAGTGTACTGAAATGGCCAAATATTTTACACCTTTCGACAACCGCCAATGCCTCTTAAACATCTTAGATTCACAGGTGATGATTTCAGTAGTGGACACTTTGATGTTTATGAATGTTTAAACTCTCAAAAGCTGGATGTGAAGTTATCAATGAAACGGGTTGTATGCTTACAACGCTTGACAGATGCCGAATGTCACTTCAACACAAGTCCTGCAACTACTGTCGTAATTGAAAAAAACCATGAAACTCAAACCGATTATGACAGCGGAAATCCAAGCTGTGAGATTTGAGACAAGATTACTTTTCACAGGGCCAACTGTAAGTTGCATGCTCAAGAGTAAGCTCAGTGCACAGCTTGGTTATATTACAACCGTAGGGCCGAACTGACAATGTGGTATACAAAGAATATAATTATAATTATTGGTATATTTTCCCTCAGTTTAAAAAGTTTAATTTTCTTCTTAATAAGAATTTTAAGGCAGTACTTCGCCAGTGCAAAGCGCTGTTATATATATATACAGTATATATATTTATATGTGTACATATATATATATATATATGTTTTGTGTTTTTCCCCCCCGAAAGGGGACAGTTTAACATGATACCCTTGGTTTACTGTATTAGGACTTACTATCAGACGTTATCTGCTTATCCATGGCTACTGTTTAACATCATCCCTGGGTTTACTCTGTAAAACCTGTTTAAGATTATATTTTATGTTTATAGTATTTGGACTGTATTGTCAATAGTTATTTTTATTTTAATTCTTATATACCACTGCTGGGGGAGCTTGTTTTGTTTTGGACGTGCTCTGTCTCTACATATGTCAAAGGACTGGGACTTCATGAAGTGTGGTCTAGCCTCATGTGGGAAGGCAAAATAGGGGGGTGGGAGGGGAGAGCAAGCTCTTTCTAATCTATCCTTTTAATCCTTACAATTGTAAATGCCAACATAACTTGGCTTCCTGGCAATGACTCCTGGAAAAACTGAAAATTACGGTCAAAGCTATCTTATGTAATAATGTACTATCTTACATTACAAGACTACAAAATGTCAACAAAATTTCAGAAGCAATGTCTAAATGACCAAACAGTTAACTTTGTGAGCTGGAATGTTAAAGGTCTCAATCAAGAATTAAAGAGAAAGATTCTATCATCCAACAGGTCTAAATGCTAAAATGATATTTTTACGGGATACCCACTTATTAAGCAAATATCAGTTTTGGTTGCACAGAGATTGGACTGGCCAAAAATTCCACTCCAGCTATACAAAGAAAACTATCAAGGTGTGGGAATTCTTATACATAGAACAATTTCATTTGTAGTATCAGATGTAGTATTTGATTCTAAAGGGCAATATATGATTGTCAGAGGTAATTTATGCAACGATAAATTGTTTTTGATAAATGTCTACACACCCAATGTGGTTAAGGATTATAATTATAATTGCTGGAGACTTTGTGCTTTAAATCTAGACCACAGTTTATAACTGATAACAACTTGTCAAACCCCTGGAGATTTCTAAACCCAAACTCAAGAGCATATTCTTTCTTCTCATCAGTACACCACTGTTACTCAAGAATTGATTATTTCTTTTTAGATAACAATTTCATGCTCATGATTAAATCTTGCAAGCATAACGCTATTGTTATCTCTGACTATGCCCCTTTGATCATGGTGCTCAAATCATTATTCACCTCTTACTCATCTCGCAGCTATCGTATTAACCAACTTTTATTAGCAGACGAGAACTGTACAGAGTTTATATCCAAGCAAATCGATTTTTTTTTACAGACAAATATATCCTCAGAGTTCTCTGCTGGAATACTTTGGGGAAACTCTGAAGGCTTTCTTAAGAGGACAGGTTATTTCATATCTCTCCCACAAAAATAAATCAAAAAATCAAGAAGGCATCAGAGTTAATCAGTGAAATTACCAGAACAAATCAAGAAAACTCCAGGTTTCCAAATGACACACTTTACAGGAAAAGACAGGCTTTGCATTCAGAACTCAACCTCTTGACAACAAAAAAACGGAACAACTCATTTTTAAATCACAACATCATTACTATGAACTTGGAGAGAAGACTAATAAGATCTTAGCTCAACAAATCCACAACCAGGAAGTTTTGTGATGCAATACCAGTAATTACCAACACAGATGGAGATAAAATCATAGACCATAAAAGTATAATGCACACAATTAGAGACTACTATAAATCCTCATATTCTACTCAGTTTAAAGAAGACAAGAGGCAACCTAATGAATTTTTGGATGCATTACAGATTCCACAAATAGATACTCTCAGTGTAGAGGAATTGGTAAATGTCTGGCACTCTCGAATTACTACTGTTGATGCCATAAACTCACTTCAGAGTGGGAATGCAGCAGGCTCTGATGGCTAATTTTGCCTGCCAAATTTTATAAAAAATTTTCAATTAAGTTAGCTCTCCTTTTATTAGCAATATTTTCAGAAGCCAGAGACAATAAAATTCTACCTAAAACTTCTCACCCACCATTAATTACTGTCTTTCCTAAGAAAAATAAGGACTTATTACAATGTGCATCATACAGACCAATCTCACTTCTGAATAATGATGTTAAGATACTCTCCAAGGTTCTAGCGGTTCTAGGATTGAGAAAGTGCTCACTTCAGTAATATCACAAGACCAAATTGGATTTATTAATTGCAGATGCCTGTTTAATGTAATATATTCACCCAAGAGATGATATTATCATTTGATGCAGAAAAAGCATTTGATATGGTTCAATGGGAGAACTTTTTCACTATATTGGAGAAATTTGGGTTTGGTCCAAACATATGTGCATGAATCAAACTACTGTATACCAGTCCAGAAGCTACAGTTTGTATTAACATTATTTCAGACTACTTCAAACTAGAATGTGGTACTAGGCAAGGATGCCCCCTGTCACCACTGTTTGCAATTGCCATTGAGCCACTGGCAGTTCACTTTCAAAATTCTTATGAGATAAAGGGGATTATCAGAGAAAGACATAAAATGAAAATATTACTATACGCAGATGATATGATAATATGTATATAAGATCAACAAAATACTGTGCCTGCAGTCCTAACAGCACCATAAGAATTTCAAAAGATTTCAGGACTCAAAAATTATTTCAATAAAAGTGTGCTCTTTCCGGTGAACTCTCTTGCACACAATATTAGATTGGACACCTTCCATTTTATTATAGCAGATCAGTTTAAATACCTAGGGGTAAACATCACAAGTAAACATAAAGCTCTTTATGAACAAAATTTTGCTGTCTGCATGGAAAAATGTAAGCAAGACTTGCATAGATTGTCTACCCTTCATCTCACTTTAGCTGGAAGAATTAACAATGACAAGATGAATAGCTTTTTCTATTTCAAAGCATTCCCATATACATTAACAAATCATTTTTTAAGAAGTTAGATTCAATCATAATCTCATTTATTTGGAATTCAAAATAACCACGCATCCAAAGGTTGACCCTACCAGACCTAAGGCAAATGGTGGCATGGCTGTATCTAACTTTCAATTTTATTACTATGCAGGAAAATATACAAGCTATTAAAAACCTGGACAGTGACACAAATAGATGAATACACACAGGCTTAGTCCACAACAGAAATAAAATCATGCAGTACTTCTTTATATTCCTTGCTTTATACCCCAGTAAATACAAGTTATTGTCAAAATACTAACAACTCAGTTGTACTTCATTCACTCAGAATATGGAACCAATGTAGGAAATACTTCAAGAAAGAGAAACTTTTATCTGTGGCACCTCTGCACACTAAGGACTTTTTTCCACCCTCTCAAACATATACAGTTTTTACTGTTTGGAAAACAGACGGGATTAAATCACTTAGAAATCTGAACATAGATAACGTCTTTGCATTACACTCCAAATGTAACTTTCCATTAACACAATTCTTCCACTACCTGCAAATTAGAAACTTTGCTAAACAAAATCTTCCCAATTTTCCTCACCTCCAACCTACTTTGATTCTGGAAGAAATATTGATCAGTTCAAAATTTTTTTAAAACCTGGCATTATATAATCAATAACATTTTAGAATAAGCACTTAAATTGTGGAAATGTAGATACCCCCCCTTTCTACTCTTAAAGTTTTACTCTGGATGTTGGCCTTGCTCTCTTTGATATTGGGGGGTGGGGGGGGTTGATTTGAACTTAGTTTTGTCAGGTTTGACTTGCTTGTATGGAATGTGATTTGCATTTAATAAATTCAATAAAATGTTAAAAAAAAAAAATGGGGACAGGCCTGTTGGGGTTTGGAACTCTGGATGTTGCCCTTGCTCTCCTTCGTATTGGGTGGGTTGATTTGAACTTAGTTTTGTCAGGTTTGACTTGCTTGTATGGAATGTTATTTGCATTTAAAAAATTCAGTAAAATGTAAAAAAAAATGGAGACAGGCCTGTTGGGGTTTGGAAATAGTGTGGTGTGGTGTGCTCCCTGCATGGCAGCACTCAGGTCCCAATCTGAGGTGGCCCATCATGGTAGGTGCATGAACGCATGATGGTCATCTTTCTCTGCAATCAGAGGAGCTTCATAAACTCCGCATTTTAGTGGCAGCATTCTCTGAGCTGCACAGACCTTGGAGTGGCCAGATCTTTGTAGATGGGTACACCTTTTATTGGTCTGGTCACACTCTAATGGCTGTTGCTGTGGTGGCTGCTCCAGATGGTGTCTGATGTCACTCTTTTCAATAAGTGTATTATTAGACTCAGATTAAGGCACTCTCTGAGTGTCTTTTCTGTTGTCTTAGTGTATGTTCCGACCACTGTGATTGATGTCTTGGTGAGATATGTTTTATTCACAACTTTGCTCAGTGGTTGATGGGTATCCACAAGGTGACTTCAATTGGCACTGACAGGGCTGGCTATGAGAATTGTGTTGGTCCCCATGGGTCTGGCAACCATGGTGAAAGTGGAGTACATAAAGGAGGAGTATAGGAAACTAATCAAAGACTTTGTTAAATGGTGTGACTCAAACCACCTACAGCTAAAGGAGCTGGTGGTGGAGTTTAGGAGGACCAGGCCACTCATGAACCCCATGATCATCAGAGGTGACTGTGTGCAGAGGGTGCAGACCTATAAATACCTGGGAGTGCAGCTGGATGATAAATTGGACTGGACTGCCAATACTGATGCGCTGTGTTTCAACATCTGCAATAAGATGTTGCAGATGTTCTATCAGGCGGTTGTGGCGAGCACCCTCTTCTATGCGGTGGTGTGCTGGGGAAGCAGCATAAAGAAGAGGGATTCTCCCTTGACGCCTGGACAAATTGGTGAGGAAGGCAGGCTCTATTGTAGGCACAGAGATGGACAGTTTGACATCCGTGGCAGAGCGATGGCCATTGCTCCACTGAAGAAGATCATCTCCAGACAGAGGAGCAGCTTCAGCTTCAGTGACTGCTGTCACTGTCCTCCTCCACTGACAGACTTGAGGAGATTGTTCCTCCTCTTCAGTTCCACCCGAGGGGGTAAACGTTAATATTATACAAAATTATTGTCTGTCTGTTATACTTTCATTGCATTAAGCACATCCAAATCTGTTCCTTGAAGAGTCACAGTCAGGGTGGGTGGTAGAATGGTTCTTACAGATGACACTGCAGTTTTGACCCGTTGGGCTGGCTACTTTAAGCAGCTGTTTAAAGCTGATCCTCTGGCTAGGACGTTAAACATCTTTGGGTCCACGGTTCTTGAGGCTGATCCTCCAATTAGCTGTGAACTACCCAATCTCACTGAGATTGCACAGATGGTGAACCTGCTGAGGGTAGGGAAGGCTGCTGTTATCTGTCGTTTCTGGGCTAATCTTCTCCAGTCTAGTGGCGAGTCTGCCCTTATGGCATTGCAAGCAATCTTTGCCTCCATTTGGGAGATGGGCAGCATCCCAAATGATTGGAAATTGGGACTTGTCATCAATATCTGGGAAGTGAAGGGTGATAGCCTAGTTTGCAGAAACTATAGATGGATAACATTGCTCTTGGTTCCAGGTAAGTTTCTTGCTAGGGTCAACCTCAATAGGATCTGTGATCACTTGCTCACCTATCAGTGACTGGAGCAGTCAGGTTTAACCCTTAAGAGGTCTACCATCAACCGCATCATGGCACAGAAGGTTCTCATCGCCTTATGGGACATCCTGCGATTTTGCAGGATCCACCCAAAGTTGCTGGATATCATGGCCAGCTTGTACACTGTTGGTGAGTGCTATGCAGAATGACTTCTTGGGCACAGCCATCCATAGAATGTCTGTCTGCGGAAACAGACTCAGAAAGGACAGAATCATACCCTATGAGGTTACTTTTATATCCATTTTAATGCATACAACCATTAAATGGAAGAGTGGCACTGATCACTCATGTTACATGGCTTAATTACTCTTGCTAAGCTGTTGTTTAAGAAATTGTGTTTGTTTTAACAAAGGGTACTCTATTATTCCAACTACAATTGGAATTTGGTGGCATTCACTACTGCCTTTTCAACTAATTTAATTTGTGCCAGATATTAAGAGGTCATCTGCGGATGGGCTTGCGCCCTGCCCGGGATTGGTTCCTGCCTTGCACCCTGTGTTGGCTGGGATTGGCTCCGGCAGACCTCCGTGACCCTGTGTTCGGATTCAATGGGTTGGAAAATGAATGGATGGATGGATTAAGAGTTCATGTACTATACTTATTTAACTTAATGTATAGAAAGACATCTTTTTATACAGTGTGGAAGTAATTTGATTTAAATTTTTTGATTTGTATACTTTATTAATCCCAGAGGGGAAATTGTCTTTTTGCATGACCATTGGAGGTCAGAGCGCACGGTCAGCCATTGTTCAGCACCACTGCAGCAATTTTCAGGTTAAGGGCCTTCCTGAAGGGCCCAGCGGAGTACGATCCTTTTAGTAATATGATTTCAACCAGCAACCTTCCAGATACTAGTGCAGATCCTTAGTTCCTGAGCCAACACTCTGTGCATTAGTAGAGAGAACTTGTAGGAAATGTAAATGGTAGAAAATTGCAGGATGTCCATCACTACTTTACTCCATCGTCAAATCATATTGGGATATGAAAATGGTAGAATGTTCAAAGCTTGATACCTATAGTTGGAACAGTGCCAGAAGATGGGTTACTTTAAGCTGGTATAAACATGGATAATCTCAAATAGACTGTTATGAATATAATTTTGGGATATTATGTCATGTCTTTGTTATATGTTTGGATGTTTTGCAATAAAGTGTGTTTTAGATATTTAATTTTCTGTTTTTAAATATTGATTTGACTGGGTAAAATTCAAAGAGCTAAGTGGAGGTTTAGGTGGGATAAGAGTGGTGTGGGCCTCTGGAAAATAGTTGGTGGTCTTCTGGAAAGATCTAGGGTTGGGAAAAAAGATAGATCTCAAAGTTCACATAATAAACACTGACAGAATTGTTCACATAGTCTCCAACTACTCATTAGCTTTACTATACTGCAGAATGTGAAGAACATGAAAGAAGTGTGCCATTTATCTTGACTACTGGCATCCAAAATAAATCCAACCAGGCAAAGTATAACAACCAAACAGAGACAAGAGTCAATCATTTTTAAACCACATAACTAAAATGGGAGGCATTTTTTAGATTGTATCAAAATAGAATATAAAAGTAAAGAAACATGAAAACACATGGGGATATTTGTGAAGTACAACAAGCAAGTCTATGAAAATATTCTGATGGGAATAGACATAAGATCCAGTAAAATGATTTCTTAACTTAATATGAAGATAAAAGGTCTAATTTCATAGGTATACGCTATACAACAGTTTCAAAGAACATTTCTAAAAATCTTAAAACAGTTTTTCATATCCATAGTGAATGTTCAATTCATGACAGCACATAAAGAAGCTCAAAATGTGTTTAACTTGTTGTAAAGAGGCGATTAATTTATAGCTCATAACCAAAGTTATACTAGGCAAAATTGCCATAAAAGAAAAGAATACATTCCCAGTAATATAAAATTACTATAGTACCAGCAAATCGTGTTTGTTGGACAACCATACAACCAAAAAGTAATTGCAAATAAATTAATAATAAAGTGCCAAGAAATTAAACATTTCAATTATTGCATTATCAAAGTATGCTACAACTACTTTCACCACAAAAGGGCATTTCAGGGTTCAAATATGAATGTATCTGGACATAATGATGTAATGTTACGATAGCACACATGCTCATGTGGCACGGATGAACCTCCTACATTGTTTTTCCTCTCCTGGTTAGAGGATAGATTTTGAGGGGCATATCCAAAGCAAATCAATGTAGTTTTAAATAAAGCTCTTTTTTTATGAAGAGAAGTCAAAAGCAGTTACAAACTATTTTAAATATAATACTACAACAGAGGTTTACATAGTTATAGAACATTTAATTAACTAAACAAACATTTAAAGTGTATTGGATATCATGGTAATAGAAAATTCCACTAACAAGGAGGTAACTATTTGACAAATGAACAAGAGGAAAACAAAAACTGCAGTTTACAGCATTTCATGAGAAGATAAAGACCCTAGAATACCATGGTCTTTTGGAGTAGGCAAGATTAGATTTTTATTGTTCCATTCCGCATGACCTTTGTCCCCATTAATGGAATCATACAGTTATGGTCATAAAAGGTAAATGAAGATGTTTCAGTCATGAGATAAAACATAACGGTGGACAGACAAAAAATAACCCAGGCTAATGGGTTGTCACAGGCGGCTTGGGGTGGAGCCCAGCCGGGAAGCCCAGGAGGACCGGAGGAGGGCTTGTACCTTCTCCAGACCGTGAGGGGGCGACCACCCTGGTTGTATTGGGGGCCACGGGTAGAGGGCTTGGAAGCCCAGCCCTGTAGGGGCCTGTGGCCACCGCCAGGCAGCGCCCCAGTGCCTGAAGAAGCCTGGAGCCCAGCACTTCCGCCACACCAGGAAGTGCTGGGGGGGAGAGGACCAGGAACACCCAGAGGACTTCCGGCTACACAGTTGGTGCGTGGAAGCTCCTCAGGAAGCACCTGGAGCCCATCCGGGCATACATAAAAGGGGCCGCCTCCCTCCAGTCGACAGCAAGAGTCGGATGGAAGAGGACGGAGCTCGGAGGAGAGGAGTGGAGGCGGTCAGAAGGACTGAGTAAAGGCATTGTTGTGCGGCCAGGACTGAAAGGGGCGATTGGTGCTGCGGCACTGGGTTAGTGCACTTATTTGTAATATACAGTATTGTAAATAAACACGTGTGTGGTGAACCAACATGTCTGCCTGTCTGTGTCCGGGCTGTACCCCACAAGGTATAAACTTAAAGCAGGCAGGATACACTGAATAAACAATGTCTGAGATTAAAACTAAATATGTAATAGAGAGACAAGAAAGAAGTTGCTGTACTATAGTCATCTCTGATGCAAATTTCCACTTCTGTTCCCAAGGAAAAGACAATGCCTAGGAGGCAAGGTACAGCAGCAAGAAGCTCTGATACAGGTAGAAGGTCAGAAATAGGAGAAGTTAGAAAAAAAATCGAACAACAAAAACAAATCTCTAAGCAAAAATTACAGTCAAGAAAGCTAAAGTAAAGTTTTTTTCACTATCTTGTTTTAAAATGCCCCTAACCAAAACTAGCATGGTTACCAAATATGTCAAGTTATCACTAAGTCATGTAACTGCCAATGGGCATTGTGACAGTAAGCAAAATGGCCATCATCATGCAGAGATGGTCACAAAATGGTGTTGAGCCTCCAAAATACAGAATACAAAACATTATCAGAACACTGATAAAATAATACAAGTATTACAAAAACAAACTAGAAGTGTACACCAAGCCCAAAACTAAAAACACAAGGTTTATAACACATACTAAAGTTAGCTGTTACAATAAAATATGATAGTCAAGTGCTCTGTCAGAAACTGCTGTTTAAACCTGTGTGCTTGGTATCACACTTTTGCTTAAGAAAAGTAATCATCCATCCATCCATTTTCCAACCCGCTGAATCCGAACACAGGGTCACGGGGGTCTGCTGGAGCCAATCTCAGCCAACACAGGGCACAAGGCAGGAAACAAACCCTGGGCAGGGCGCCAGCCCACCGCAGGGCGCACACACACACACCAAGCACACACTAGGGACAATTTAGGGTCGCCAATGCACCTAACCAGCATGTCTTTGGACTGTGGGAGGAAACCGGAGCACTCGGAGGAAACTCACGCAGACACGGGGAGAACATGCAAACTCCATGCAGGGAGGACCCGGGAAGAACCCGGTTCTTCTAACTGCGAGGCAGCAGTGCTACCCACTGTGCCACTGTGCTGCCCTCAAATAATCAATAGTACTAAAATAAGAATAACCTAATAATAAACTCTGATAAGGGTACACTAAAATGTTTAATCTTAAAATGTTAAGACTGATAAGAAATCCCTTACAGTAAGTAATATGTACAATATTACAAGTTTGAAAGATATGTAGTTAAGGCTCTACCTCCACATTGTGGTTTTATTTATTTGAGGGTTGCAATAAGCCAAAAGCTTAACAGTGGAAATTAAAAAAAAAAAACATTCATGCAGTTGTACTTCCATCCATCCATCCATTACCCAACCCGCTATATCCTAACTACAGGGTCACGGGGGTCTGCTGGAGCCAATCCCAGCCAACACAGGGCGCAAGGCAGGAAAAAAACCCCGGGCAGGGCACTAGCCCACTGCAGGCAGTTGTACTTTATTAGGGAAAATACAACCTTTGGGAGCCTGAGGCCAATGGGTCACCTCTCAAAATTGGACAGAATTACTAATAACCATAGCTTTATGAGTGAGAGGAGGCCACTCAATCCATTAAACATATCTGCTTTACTAATAGCTAAGATGTCCCAGTTCCTACAGTTAATTTAAAAAGATGTTAAAGCTTTCACTTCCATGATATTGCTCGGTTGTTTGTTCCAGATTACCGTAGTCTTCTATGAAGTGCTTCATGGTTTCAATCTTAAATGTACTTTCTTTTAATTTCCACCACTGTCCATAAGTATGCAACCCTCTATTTCAGTCTTATTTGTGCCTTTGAGAAATTTGAATATCTGAATAAGGTCCTCACACAGAATATTAAGCTTAAGAGTATAGAGAGTTATTCTCTTAGCCTGTCCTTTAGTCCTGGGATACACTTGACTGTTGTTCTCCGCACAGTGCTGTTGTGTCTTTTTTTCTAGTGTGGTGTCAAAAGCAGCGCACATTCCTAAAGGCAAGTGTCCCAAGTATATTGTACAGTTTGCATACCATACCTTGATTTATGTTAAAGGTTTTAATTTTTAAATCATAATTTAACATTTTTAATTGCATCTGCCTAGATGATGAGGATGTTGTGTCAATGTAAATCCTTAATCTCTCCTAGAGGATGCTTCCTGTAGGTTTTTGTTGTTCATGTTGTATCTATAATTAATATTTGTTTTTGCCTGTGTGTGGTTCTTTTTTACATGTACTTATCTACATTTAGTTTCCCTGTTCAAGTGTTTGTTTTGAAGAATGTCCAGATCTTTTTTGAATTATTTTTGCTTTCTACTCAGCTTTTACTGTCCCTCCAATTTTAAATTACAAATAGTAAATGTTCAAATATACTGTAAATCCGTGAGCAAATCCACTAATTGTTTCTTCCTGTGTAGAGCATTTCCTCCTATGTGTATGTTTTACTTCTTCTAAAATGATAAAGCTCAGAGTTGATGACTAGAGGATTACAATCTGAAATATATTACCTTGCCAGCATTAAATAAAATGCATCAATTCAGACACTGAGAGACCAATATTGCCAATAAAAGTTCAAAATGTTTACAGTGAAATTCACCTAAATAAACATTGGCAACTTAAAAGACTAGCATAAAATTATGTAGCTATTGGGAGTTGGTGCATTTTTTTATATTAGTATTTTGTAAAAAAATAGAGTGTAATTTTTCAAGACAGATTTAAAACTCTACCATTCAAAGAATATTTTATCAGTTACAAAAGTGTGGCGTTACTTTGAGGTTTACCTGTATTTACTGAATATTATCTGTCATATAAAGCATTTGCTTTGCATTGAATGCAATGGCTGTTATATTGATGAAACTTTAAAGTAACACATCTGTCTCATCTATAGCCCTCTCAAATGTGATACTATAGTTGGTCAAATTGGTGAAGCCTGCATTTTCTTGCTTTTCATTATTTAATTAGAACCGAGAAACTTCATAGAACAAAAGCTAATTTGATTCTGTAACAGATTACTGTAGTTTACAGTTTTTGTAAGTGATTTATATGCTATCAGAAAGACATTCACTGAAAATGAAGGCTTTCTTTGTCTTTCTGCACTTCTACTTAAATGTTCTAATAATTTCCTGAATTGATTATTACTGTTATTTAGCACTGAGAAAGTAAAAGGTAAAAACGATTACAAATTTATAATTACATAAAAGCCCATAGCGTTTAAGCATGACAAAGTGCGTCTGCTGCCAAAAAATATTTGTAATTAATTGTTGTTTTCTGTCTATAATTACAGAGAATCAGAGTGTGATCTCTCTCCTGTCTGTGTAATATGCGGGTGAGCATCCCAGCATGATACCACATACTGCTTACAGATAAACCTGTTTGACTGTTTTGACAGACAGGATAATCTCTAATGGAGAAAAAAAGTACTCAACACTCCAATAAAATACCAAGAAATAAAGCCTTCTAAATCTGAATATGAAAATGTAGTTTGCAGAATTGTTGGGTACGCATGAGCATTTTGAGGATTGTGTTTTTGTCTTTGCAAACTGTTTTGTTAAATTCAGATTTTAGTGATTATTTTATAATGTCATTTGCATTCATTTGTCTATTAATGAATCAAGTTAGAAATTTTTAATGAGTTTCCTTTTAACAATATCAGATCTTTGCCTTGCAGCTCCAACTCTTATTTTTCCCACAAGTACACCTATTTGCTATCCTAATTCATTTTTAAACCATAATTTTTCAAGTGGATATATACAGTGGTACAGCCATATGTAACTATATACTATTAACTATATAGGTTAATTACTAAATATTAATAAAATAGTAATTAATAAAAAAAAATTACTTCCTGTCTTGCTGTATGGTTGCGAGACTTGGACGCTATCCAGTAACCTGAGACGAAGACTGGACTCCTTTGGTACTGTGTCTCTCCGGAAAATCCTTGGGTACCGTTGGTTTGACTTTGTGTCGAATGAGTGGTTGCTCATGGAGTCCCGAATGAAGCACATTACCTGCATTGTGAGGGAGCGTCAGTTACAACACTACGGCCTGTGGCTCGATTCCCTGAGGGTGATCTGGCTCATAAGATCCTCATTGTTGGGGACCCTAGTGGCTGGACCAGGCCAAGGGGTCGCCCACGTAACACCTGGCTGCAGCAGATAGAGGGTCATTTCCAGAGGGTGGGACTAGACCGCATGTCTGCCTGGGGGGGTTGCCAACTGAGATCCCATGTTGTTTTGTCATGTGGTGGGTGTGGCAATGCACTGTACCAGTGCATGTTCCTGTGGTATAGCGGGTCCACAGCGCTCTCAGCAAGGGCCAGTTTTTAAATAAATAATCACAATCCGTGATTGTTCCCATGGCTAATATGCTGCAGCTGCTATGGCCCCTCATTGTATAAAAAGCATGAGTCGGTTGGAAGGGGGAAGAAGAGAAAGATCAGAAAAACGAAAAGAGAAGGAGACAGAGGTTACAGGAAGCGAGAGAGCAGGTCGGTGCAGGAGAGCGAGCAAGCGAGCGAACACTCGTAGGCAGCTGAGCAGACAGCCTGGGTGTTAGGCCGACACCCAGGGCGTAGTAGTTGTTGTCGCTCCCGTAGAATTTGTTGCAGGAAGTACGGGAGTGACTGGGAGACGGGTGACTCCTCATGGGGCCGCGGATGGCAGCGGGAGTCAGGTTTTGGGATGCGGTGTCCTCCACGTGAGAGCCTTGGCCGTGAGAGGAATTCCCAAGTCGCGGTCTAGAGGGAGTGGAACCGAAGCCAGGGATCGAGACGACTCCAGATCGGTAGTGGAAAGAAGGTCAGCTGCAGGTAGAGTGGCTCCCCTGTTGCGAAGCCTGGACAGGGAGAAGCAGGGGAGTCACCAGTTAAAAGAAGGCACCGGGCTTGTTGTTGGTTTTAAAGTCTGCTTCCTAAGGAACATTTTAACCTCGTTTTTAAAAGGATTGTTCTATTTATTGTTTTTAACCTCCACGTTTTTCTTTTAATGGATTATTTATTTAATGACTCTTTTTGAAAACACTGCACTATTTATTTCAACACTGTTTTTGATTGTCTTTTTAATAAAAGCACTTTTGCACATTTTTGAACCATCCCCTTGCTTAATTGTTATTGCCTCTACTGTCTAGCTCATCTCGGTGACATTATCGATGGTGTTGGGTTGAAGGGCTCCCGAACAGCGATGGGAGCATGGAGTCGAACCCGCATCGTCACAGTTCCCCAGCTTGGCTTGACTAAATAGACTTACACATTCATTTTCCAAAACCACTTATTACCATTCAGAATCTGTCATGTAAGCAGAAGGAGACCAAACTCCATATGAAAACCCAGTTCATTGCTTGACATATTTCTACTCCCATGCTTAGTGAAAATGTGTTCATTTTGAGGTGGTAATCCACACCTGTCTACCAGTGATTGTGATGAGGGTGGAAACTGAAATACATGAAGGAAACCCACACACAAAAAATGAATGTGACCATGCAAAAATTAGACCCCAGGACTCTTCAGAGCTAGTAGTACTAAACACTGGACTCCCAAAATATCTTTTGCATACAAAAATAGTTAAAAGTCATTTAAAACACAATTGCTTTTCATCTTAATTTTTTTATCAATATTTTGTTCCTAGTTTCATAAAAAGTAAGAAATGCTTCCATTAATTTATACTTGCATTCTATTTAAATAGTATACCATACTGTATTTTTGTGCAGTTTAAAGAGTTTTAGAAAATAAGAAACTTACCCTGGCATGGGTCCGTTCATTGCAAGATTGTAAACTTGACGGGGATTCAACAGGTACTGAAATTTTCTGAATATTCTAAGAAATAATATTATGAAATTACAAAATTGAAGATATGCAATGACAAAAAAGTATGCAGTATTAAATTTCTTATAAGTAACCTTAACCTTGCTTCATTAATAGAAATTATAGCAGAAGTGCTTATATGAGAGAATAATATTTTTACATTACTTATGTTAATATTTTAATATATACTAAATTACAGCTGGCGTAGGGTTTAGTTTTCATCTGCCCTGTTTTGCCACTCGTATGTTTGTTACCCCTATGTTTCATAAAACTTATCACATTCAACTTTGGAAACCAAGATTATTATAAAAATTACATCATACAACTCAAAAGGAGTTTAACTTAAGTAAATTGTGGCTTCTGATGTTGGCTCTAAAACAAAAAGATAATAAATTTGGAATAGATTCTGTATTGTTTAAATTTGTGGGAAAGCTTCAAGTCTAGAGTAGAAAAGACTTTAAATAATTAATTAATTATAATAAAATTCTGCATGTGAGTCTTTCATTTTGTTTGATATTGATATAAGGTTAATGGGCATTTTTTATTAAATAATCATATTATACAATTTGAGTATAGCCTTAGCACACACATTTCTATTAAAATTCTGTATTCGTTAATATGAAAAGATCATTTATTATGATGAAACTCCATTAGGCTCATCAGTTGACCTACACAAGCTTCTGTTAGTAGTAGAACAGTATTTTACCCCAACTATTGTCCTTTTACACTGAAAAACTTAAAGGTATATTAATGTTTTTCTCCAGAAAAATATATTTTATATTAAACATTACAATTTTACATTAAAATGACTATCAAGAAGTAACCCTAGAAAGCAGTTATCTATAAAACATTTGTATTCTTTAGAGTAGAATAAGAAACAAGCATTAGTTTTATTAATCCATTTAATAATGTATATGAAGGAATAACATTTTTATGAAAACTAAAATGTTGTTTAATACAGCTGGCTGTTTTTGCTTAATGCTTATTACTTATATGAAAAAGCAATCATATCCAAGCTATATTTCTTTATGTACCCTAACATGAAATTTTCCAAAATAATCACAAAATTGTCCATTTAAAAGAAACTCTATGCGACACCCCTTTTTAATAAGATTATTTCAGGGAGTTTCGAAAAATCCATACTTATAGTCTTTGATTATGTTCATTTTCAGAACATTTACGACACTGTCATATTAAATGACTTCTGATGAAGATATTTTGCTCATCGCTGGAACATAGTACATGCACGAAAACAATCATACATTTCATTAATTTAAATTAGAATATGAGCATTATATTAAAGCCACAAAAGAAAATGCATCTTCTATAGTTTACAAATTATTTATTTATAATCTGGAGCTAAGAGGCTACTGGGCTGACCATTCTGCCATTACTAATATGATCAGCACATTCTTGCTGTTCTGCTATCTTTAAGTTTAAATTAACTATATTGCTGATGACATGGAGTTGCTGATGACAGGAATACTTTTAAATACTTTACAAATTTTATGACCCTTATGGTGTTTTGTCTCTGTTTCCCAGGGTATTTTTACATAATTTAATCTGATACTGTGCTTTCATAAATTTAATTTACTAAAATAAAAATCAGCTCTGTTTTTTTCAAAGTCTTGAAGGAAGAAATGTAAGTATAGTTTACTTTCATAATGGAAATTATACTACACTTAAAACTTTACAAGCTATAAAACTGGACAGGAGGTGAAAAAGATACCTTTAATGTACAGAGTCTGAGGAGCAGGCTTTAAAAGGAGCACTCTAGCTGACAATTTTAGAGTTCTGATGAAGGCACTATATATTGCTACAGTTTGGAATATATGCTGCTACATAAAAATGAACCTAAAGTTTGGGTCAGCGTGAAAAGCAATGCATTTCCATAATATTACATTTGCACATCATATAGCAGAAGTCAGAAGAGTCAGAATGAAATGCCCGAAACACATTTCCTTTGTTTTGTATATGGTGTGAAGCCAAGGGCATGTACAGCCGCCCTAACCTGACACAGATAGGCAGGACACAAGTTTCACCACACAGCACATGTTTACTTTACAGCTGGAGAAGCGCTTTATTCACTCCCCACAAGAGCACAGTCCACCAAGTACAGCAGAGTCCCTGCACCTCCAGTCCTCCTTACAAGCTTTGTCCTTCTTCCTCCTGACTCTGACCCCCTGAGTAGTGGCCCTGACTCCTTTTCTAAGGTACCCCAAAAGTGTTCCAGGTGCTCGTTGACCTGCTTTCGGCTGCACTTCTGGGTGTGACAGAAGTACTGCAAACAAGGGCTCAGCAGTTCTCAAGGCACTCCCTGGCAATGGCCACGGGCCCCAGAAAGGTTGAGCTTCCATGTTCCAAATCTGTGGCATTGCTGCAAGCCAAGGGGGGCGGCCCTCTAGCGCTCCGGGGGATTATATGGTCTGGATATGCTTTCTCCCCCGGACCTTCCATTTTAAGGGCGTCATGTTCGCCACAGTGGTTGGAATAATACTCTTGAATTGATTGTTTTCAAAAGCAAAGTCCAGGTATCACCAAATCAGCTTTGTGCATGGACAGTAATGGCAAAGTGTAATTAAACTTCCTTGCTTTTTCACAAGAATTTACATTTTATTTTTTTTTTTACATGTAACAATTTGTGACACTCTAAAACTAATAAATAAAATGCTATAGAAAGTTTGGAGAGTCTGCATACCTTTGTAAATACTCACTGTTGCCAAAAATACGTGATAGTATTTTCTTTCAAATTTAACATTAATAAGTGCATGAAAATGTGGTTTATCGCAATCACTAAAAACAGAATAATATGGTTAACTATAAAATTATCCTATTACTAAAAAAAAAAAACAGTAAAAACTAAGTATAGCAGCTGTGGCTTGGTGGCACAGTGGTTAATGCTAGTGCTTCAAAGATCTTGTGTCCTGGGTTCAGAAGTTACCTGGTTGATGTCCATGAGGTGTGAACACATCCTCCCTTTGTACATGTTGGGTTTACAATCACAGCCCCAAAGATGTGTATAACAAGTAACTTGCTGATTCCAAATTGGCACTTTGTGAGTGTGGATGTATGTGTGAGTAGGCGCTGCAATGAATAGTCCAGAGCTCTTTCTTGCCTCTCTGTGGCACTGAATTGGATTAAATGGGCTTGACAATGTTATGCTACTAAAATAGCAAGACACCATTAAAGAATATGACAGTAACTAAGCAGTCAGATCATACCAACAATAAGATTACTATCATTATGTATGAGAACTAATAAGAATACAATAATGAGACCACTATTTGATGTAGTAGTATCTTTACAAAATGTTAATTTTTTGTTTTTATTGCTTACACAAAAGAATCTGATATCTTTCAATAACTTACAAAAACAAAATTCTCACATGTATGTCTGATATAACTAAAAACACCTAAACGTATGCAGAGAATATTTTTTTATGACACATTTTTAATGTTATTAAAGAAACGGCTTGTTGTGTTATGTAATCCGTCTTCTAGATTCTTGGAAGGTTTGTGGGTTTTAAGAAATGTGCACTGTGCATTTAAATTGATTATTACATCCATATATTTTGTGTGTACGTTTGTGTGTTTATTGGACTGGCACCAAGACAGTTTAGTTTCCTTCCTTGTGCCCATTCCTGCCAGGACACAGTCTAGCAAACCTCCAACTCTCAAAGACATATTGTGGAAAATTAATTAATTATTGTTGATTGCAGGAAGATATAAAATTTTGCATTAGTACAAAGGTAACTTTTTATTCCTTACAAAAAGAAGTAGTAAAGAGACCATTACTAAATAATTTATATCATTCATCTGTAGCCAGAAGTTATCAGACAGCAATCAGTGCCTTGAAAAATCTAAAGGCATATGAAAGTAGTTATGTAGCTTCATTAAAACTCTTTATGTTAAAACAATGTAAACATTGTCTCCACTGTATGCATTTAATTGACAAGCTGCATAAACATACACATATAGATCAAGCTGTCTTATTGGAAATTGTTTTCTTACTAGTTTATTTCAAATTGATCATGTGATTCATGAACAGTGAGGATTCTTATCTGTGAAATGTTGCTATATTTCATAAAACAAATTACAAATAAAAATTAAAACAATTAGACATACAGAGAAGTGTATAAAACTTTACAATATTACACAGGATTCTTTTTGGACTACAGTACAAAACCTATACTGTACATAAGAAACACATTTACCATTTAGATTAAAAGGGTGACGAAGGATGGACATTAGAAGAATGCCCCCAGGATAAGTCATCAGAAAGACTAATTCATTGTAATTTCTATTTCATTATATTAACTGGGCCTAGTAATATGTTGATCTCATAATTTTAACAAAGTACAGTAATAAAAGGAGAAACTGAATAATTCTTAGTAATAACCTTATTAACTCCATGAGTTATCAACTAGAACTACTCAGCCAGATGACATCAGTCACACAATTTCATCAGAAAATAGTTACAATAGCATCCTACAAAATAAAGGTAATACCTGTAAATAAAATGAATTATGCAGGAATACATATTAGAGACATAAACCTTTAACAGGCTTTAAATGTTTTGGTTTTATATTAAAGATAGAAAAAATAAATTATACAAAAAATATTTTTGCTTTGCATATTATACTCTGCCATCACTGAAAATGTTTGAAACATAGAATGTTTACCTTTCTCCTTGTTTTCCTCCACTTTTAGGATTCACGAAAACCAGAAGTGGATGTGTTCCCGGGACAGGAGTGATCTAAAGTTTAATAATAATAAAAAAAGAATCTGTTCATGCATTAGGAAACATAAGTGCTTTCTTTCAAATAATACAATGTGACGGTTCATTTGTACATATTTTAGTTTGAAATGAAACATGTTTCCTATATCACATATATAATTCAATATTTAAATTACAATGTTAAATGAATTTAAAATAGAATTTGACATTTGATCATTTAATTGTGTCTCTTTTGAGTCTGCTTTATGGTTGTGATCGAGAATGCACAACTGTTTTTAATCGTAGTTTTTGAAAAAAAAAAAAAAAACGTGGCTAATAAAAGTTTATTCAACATGTTTTTCAGTTGCATGAAAGAATGAGGGCATATTATACTTTATAAAAATTCAAAATGAACAGCTGACACATTATGTTATCACAGACAGTTCAGGATGCTGTAATTTCTTCCACTGTGTATGAACTACTTAAACCAGAGTGATCCATAATTTGTGGAGATGTTTGTTCCCTTCCTGTGTGCCAAATGTGCACCAATGAGCCTACCATTGACAGAGATAAAGCACCTAACTAGCTTAGTCTCCTGTCCCCATAGACCCAGGTAAATTAATGAGTCTCATCCAAAGGTTATGTATGATCTATTACTTCCTCTAATTATAAATAATAATCCTGATTATTATGCTGGTTAGCTAGAAAGAACTGAGATGAATGTTTCTAAATATGATTAATAGTCTTTTTTGAGAAGTGAGAATCTCCTCTATCATACCAAAATGAGCAAGTTTCATTGCTGCTGACTTCTTTTATATAATTGTCATTCTAATCAATGAAATTCAAATCTTTGTTATAGGCTTTTGGAAGTTATAATCCAACGATACTGCATAAGAGTTTTATTAATATAAAAATTACATTATACTGTGTAGGTTAACAGTGGTTTGATGGTTTCCCGGTAAACCTGCATTGATTTTATCTGATTTGGTTTGAAAAAAGTGAGTACAAATGCAAGTAAATTTTCACATATACCGTATATGTGCAAGTAACACATCATACCTTACACTTAGATCTAACTACAGTGCAAATAAATGTAATGATTTGGGAAATGGTTGGGAATAACTTTGAAACCATAATATTTTTAAAAAGTCCCAGTAATAATTATAAATAACTTACAACTAGTAATACAAAAACAGTTTCAAAATTTATGAAACCATTTGCATTGCTGGTTGAAAAAGTAATAGTTGAGGTAGTAAAATGTGTCTTTATGAGATTTCATTAAACAAAAGAGCAATATCTCATTAAAATAAGAATAATATGTAGCACATTACACATGGATCATGGCTTAATGTACTACATATATGACAAAAATGGTGCTGCAACTGTTGCGTTATACCTAGAAGTCTTGATGTGTTGGGTATTACACATTACACAGGAATAAATTAAAAAAGACTTTTGTGTGGTTAAGTGCAGAATTACTATTGTAGGTGTGAGCATACACCAAGGCAAGGAAGCTCAAAGATTCAGCTGACACCCAGAACATATCAACAGCACATCGCCAGCAGAATAGGAAAATAGATGTCATTTCTCAACCTTTTTGTTAATTGCCATTGATTTATTTTAACCCTGTCAGTCTATCATTGTAGAAGTGGTATTATTTCACCATAATTGATTTGCCTTGTCTATTGCATTTATAAAGTAACTGTAAAGAATTATTTATAATGCTGAAACCTTCATATACTGTAACCACAAACATTCTTTTTAGAAGGCTGCTAAGTCTTTATTACTAAACAGTCTGAACAGCAGTTGTTAAATAGTTGACCTCTTGACATCACAATTTTTGTGATTACGGTGCTGAGCCACATGCAGCAACAATTCAACAAAATGACTGGGATGGCAGCATAATCAACAAAACAGGGAAATCAAAAATAAACAGTAAAAATAATTTGAAATAAATTGATATTTCTTAAATCCCAACATTAAAAAATGTAATGATTTGTATTTTTTGGAGTCTTTACAGAGTGGAATGGACTGGTGAATTAAAAAATCTCACTGATATTTCTGTGGTGACTCTGAGGAAGCCGACCATATTAAATGTACTTTGACCAATACAGAACGAGGGCTGCGCTGGGCTGGCGCCCTGCCTGGGAATTTGTTCCTGCATTGCGCCCTGTGCTGGCTGGGATTGGCTCCAGCAGACTACTGTGACCCTGTGTTAGGATGTAGCGGGTTGGAGAAGGACTGACTGACAGAACAAGGGAGCTGTCATGTCTTTAGTTGTATTAAAATATTTGCATGTACAGTATATGTTATTTTAAATTTACCCTTTGTTTAAAAAATGTAATGGTCAGTATTACCATCTCAACAGAATAATGATTGGATACAAACAACTGCATATTGTATTGTTTATTGAATTATAAAAAAAATGTGCAAAGCAATTACAGCAAATAATATACAGTATAAATTAACTAATTTGAAGGAGTGCTCAAACTAAAATTAATATTTAGTTTTTTAAAATCAGAAATTAGCCTTAAATGTGATTTTTGATTCCGCATTAAATCATTTACAAAATCGTGATGGTGGTTAGACCTCTTGCTTCACATCTTCTTTGTTGAACTTTGCAATTTAACATTGTATAAATGCAGTTTGAAGTGTCTTCCTTTTTATTTTAATTTATTAATTAATTCATTTTGTCATTTTACTGTTGCCTAAATACACATGTTAAGACATTTTTATCCTTCTTCTATAATGTATGGTTTTCCTCTGCAATCATATTCCAGGTGTGTATGGTGCACTTCAAACTTGCATATTCAAGTTCTCATTATCAAAGTGAAACACACACAAACACTAAATGCACTTGAACAATGATTGCACTTTGAAATGAAGCTACCAGGTGTACAGGTGTGGGCACTGCAGCACAAATACGATTAAAGCTAAAATGAAGAAAATCATGATAAACTCTGGGAACCTTAGAATGGGCCTACAGTATATACATCTAGCATAATTCAGCCACTGTGCCTCCATGCATTTGAAACTAAAACATTGGATTATATGGCGAAATACAAGTCATTTTGGACCAAACCATTTGGTCAAAACCACACTATTTATCTATCATTATTGGGGTTGTGATTACCAGCTGGTGGGGTCCTGTATACTAGAAGAGAGAAGTTAGTAGCATGCACTATTAGCACATTGCCGCACCCACCACATTACAAACCAACTCAGGATCCCAGATTGGCACCCGAGTGTAGCCATGCAACAGATGATACCTCAGCACCACACAAGTTCAGATGGAATGGAACCAGTGTTTTTTTTTATGGTGGCTGGAGTACCAATTCTGCCTCCAACCCAGAGGTTCTTTCCTGCATGTTGGAGGACCTACTTGCAGGGCTGGGTGCAGATTAACGTCATACCCAGGACTGTATACTAAGCAAGTGTTAAATTTGTTAATAAGCTGAACACCCTTAAAAATAGAATTAACTAAAAAGTATGCCAAAATCAATCAGTATGCAGCATTTTAAAGTTAAAAACAGAATGCACATAGTGTTTTCATACAGTAATGAGAAATAATAGTCTACTTCTTGAAAATAATTAATACCTGTTTATCTATAAATTTACTTTAATAGTGAATAAACATATTTTTTTTTTATAAATTATGGTCTGCAGTGTCACCTACCCACATTGGGTAAATGCAATAAAAGGTGTTTAGTTGCAGAACTGCGTAATCTTCTGAGAAATGCTCAAACTATAAAACAATATTAATGTTTAATTACAGATTATTGAAAATGCTGTGCAACTGATGCTGACAGAAGATTTAATTTTACCACACAAGGGGCGCTGCAAAAGTCTTTACCCTTCCATGAAGTAAATTAAGGCAAAAAGTTTTTCCCAATGAAAGCTCATTTATTAGTGACTTCAAAACTGCATCAAGGCACTTTTTCATGCACTTGATCCCTCTGTAAATGTTCACTTATGTTTGGGATCAACTAAAAATCACAAGGTGCTTAATTGGGTGAATATGGAAGGGGTTCAACCAGTTGGATGCCACAGTTCTCCAAAGTTTCAGTTGTCACCTTTGCAATGTTCATCAGCGCGTCGTCATGGTGGAAAAATGACTTGTTCAGAAGCATGCAAAGGTGGCCTCCACTCCTCTCACTCTTTTCTTTTGTACCACTTGCCAAACTTCCTTTTTTGTTATGAACACAGGAAATATGAATATGGTGGAAGCTCACTAAGTACTGAAGGTTAAGGTCTTCTACAACGTCCCTCATCAATCGCCACTCTCCCTGAAACACTTTGAAAAAAAATTAAATATGAACAATCGGTATTCCTTTCAATTAACATTAAGGCCAACTAGAGAACAAGTTTTTGGGCAAATGTCTGAAACTCATAACACATACCAGTGAATTATGTTTCTGGACTTCTCTAGCGCCTTCAACACCATCCATCCTCTGCTCCTTAGGGACAAGCTAACAGAGATGGGAGTAGATTCATACCTGATGGCATGGATCGTGGACTATCTTACAGACAGACCTCAACATGCGTGTCTCGGGAACTGCAGTTCTGACATTGTAGTCAGTAACAAAGGAGCGCCGCAGGGGACTGTACTTTCTCCGGTCCTGTTCAACCTATATACAACGGACTTTCATTACAACTCGGAGTTGTGCCATGTGCAAAAGTTTGCTGACAACACTGCTATTGTGGGCTACATTAGGAGTGGGCAGGAGGAGGAGTACAGGAACCTAATCAAGGACTTTGTTAAATGGTGCGACTCAAACCACTTACACCTGAACACCAGCAAAACCAAGGAGCTGGTGGTGGATTTTAGGAGGACCAGGCCCCTCATGGACCCCGTGATCATCAGGGGTGACTGTGTGCTGAGGGTGAAGACCTATAAATAACTGGGAGTGCAGCTGGATGATAAATTGGACTGGACTGCCAATGCTGATGCTCTGTGTAAGAAAGGACAGAGCTGACTATACTTCCTTAAAAAGCTGGCATCTTTCAACATCTGCAATAAGATGCTGTAGATGTTCTATCAGACGGTTGTTGCGAGCGCAGTGTTCTACGCAGTGGTGTGCTGGGGAGGCAGCATAAAGAAGAGGGACGGCTCACGCCTGGACAAACTGGTGAGGAAGGCAGGCTCTATTGTAGGTACGGAGCTGGACAGTTTGACATCTGTGGCAGAATGACGGGCACTAAGTAGGCTCCTGTCAATCATGGAGAATCCACTGCATCTGCTGGACAGGATCATCTCCAGACAGAAGAGCAGCTTCAGCGACAGACTGCTGTCACTGTCCTGATCCACTGACAGACTGAGGAGATTGTTCCTCACTCACACTATGCGACTCTTCAATTCCACCTGGGGGGATAAACGTTAATGTTATAATGTTAACATTATACAATGTTATCGTCTGTTATACCTGCATTTTTATCACTCTTTAATTTACTATTGTTCTTTATGTATGCTGCTGCTAGAGTATGTGAATTTCCCCTTGGGATTAATAAATTATCTATCTATCTATCTATCTATCCACATAAGCTCCATTGCTATTACTAGTTTCAAAGTTAATATATTTAAATGTGTTTGATTTTGAGCAAAATTAGGCAACTAAACATTACAGAATGGGCTTGCAGATAGTATTTGTCTTTGAGAATCATCTGATGCTATCTATCTATCTATTGTCAGGGATGCCAGGGGCAATGACTCGGCTGGGATGCCGTGAGGGACCGGATGTGGGTCTGCACCCACCCTGGATCATGTGGGGGCCGCCTTCCTGGTTACTCTGGGGGCCACGGGTTGAGGGCATGGAAGTCCCACCCTGTAGGGGCCCGTAGTCGCCGCCAGGAGGCGCCACAATGCCTTGGGGACCTGTTACTGGTGTGGCGGAAGTGCTGGGGGGAAGAATTAAGAGGACACCTGGGGAGCTGCCGGGAGAGCAGCCGACACTTCCACCAAACATAAGCGTGGCCAATGGGGGTGTGTCAGAAGCACCTGGGGCTCATCCGGGGAGTGTATAAAATGGGCCGTCTCCCTTCATTCGAGGCTCGAGTCAGGTGGAAGCAGGACGAGGCACGAGAGAGGTGTGGACGCTGCCCGAAGAAGAGGCATTTGTGGCCAGGACTGTGTGTTTGGGGTATTGTGCACGAACTGGGTCTGAGTAACCATTTATAATTGTTGTAAATAGTTGTAAATAAACGTGTGGTGGTTGAAAAACAACATGTCCGTCTGTCTGTGTCCGGGTCGGCTCCACACTATCTATCTATCAGTGGCATTTTTGTCATGAAAATTCTGGTGCAGTCATACAAAAATTTTCCTTTATGTATACAGACTTAACTAACATTAAAATAAACTTACGTAACCCCTCAAACTACATGAACTACATACATTGAAATAGCAACACCTCAAGATAAGAATTAAACAGCTTTGAAGTAAAAAAGGGACAAGCCAATAAAATGGAAAAGAACATGAAAGCTGCACATTGGACAAGTGAAACACTGTGACTGTCTGGTACCAGTACTAACTTTGTTGCGGATTGGTGATTGCTAGACAGTACAAGGCCATCAAGCAATTGAAAAATCATCTTTCTGCATACCTGTTCATTTAGGACCTGGACTTTGGGCTTCTTTGAAACAGGAACATCATACAGGCTGGCATTTTTTCCACAATGCGGAAGGAGCACAGGTACATTAAGTCTTCCTTGGGGGCTTTCTCAGATTTAGCAAAATCTTTAGGCAGTCATCCCTCGGTTGAAAGTGGAGATCAAGATGCCATTCAGCTCCATTCTGATTAGCATATTTCTGGTAATGATTTGTTTATTTTTTCTCATTAACATGGTGGCAAACTTTTTGCCAACATTAATTACCATTTTTGCTATTTTTGGACTTATTACAAGGTGCATCATACAGACCAAACTCACTTCTGAATAATGATGTTAAGATACTCTCCAAAGTTCTAGCTAGAATGACTGACAAAGTGCTCCTTTCAGTAATATCACAAGACCAAACTGGATTTATTAAAGGTAGACACTTAGCCTCCAGTCTTTGCCACCTATTTAATCTATATATATAATTCACTAAGGGCATGCAAGACAGTGAGCGCAAGCAAGACAGAGAGCACACGCAAGACTGACAGCCATGCCTGCCAACTCACAGAGCCCCGCCCACCAACTCTAAGACCATGGGATACGCTTGACAGAGCCCTGTCCGCCAACTCTAACTAAGGGCAAGCAAGACAGAGAGCGCATGCAAGACAGAGAGACACGCCCTTCAACTCACAGAGCCCCGCCCACCAACTCAAAGACCATGGGATATGCATGACAGAGCCCTGCCCACCATCTCTAATCCTAATTCTGCATCCAGAGTTGCTCTCGATTAAACAGCAATAATTAGCAAACAAACAAAGATAACTGGCAATAACAGTGCAAAATTCACAATTGGTATGCCAGTTTGAAAAGATAAGTTTTGAGGGTAGTTTTAAAATGTGTTATTGAATCGAGCTGATGTACATGTATATGAGAGATATATATGAGAGCTTCCATAACACAGAGTTTGATGTGTGGTACAGAAAGTACAGCTGCAGATGAGAATCAGAGTGAGCGAGACGAGTGTCAGTCTGTAGGAGATCAGTGAGGTTGTGGAGAGCTTTAAATGTTAAGAGCGGGATTTAGCATTGTATTCTGTAGTTAACAGGGAGCCAGTGAAATTGAGAGAGAATAGGTGTAGTATGTTCATTGGATTTAGAACAGCAGGTTATTATCCTGGCAGCAGAATTTTGAATAAATTGTAAGCGATGTATACGTTTTTGTGGGAGGACAGATAGAATACCGTTACAGTAATCTATACGTGAGGTGACTCGGGCATTAACCAGTACTTTAGTACTGTGTTGCATAAGAACAGGATGAAGTCTAGAAATGTTTTGGGGATGGAAGAAAGCAGCCCAAGAAATGTTACTTATATGGGAGGAATTATTTAATAATAATAATAATTGTTATTATTATTTAATAATTACCATTATTAGTGTATAAATGGACATAAATAATTGCATGTAAATGATTCACCAAAATCTGTTGTATGTAAACAATACTGTTTAAAACGTTATTGTTTTTTCATCAGAAAACCTGGTTTCCACGTCTACCTGTATTAGTTTAAATGGCACTTTTACCACTTGCAATAGGGCGGACGCTCTGAGTTATCGTGTCGACTGGGCAACACAGTGAATGCGGCGTCTATCTATATATGTCTATGTTTTCAGTAGCCTGCTACAGGAAGGTACTCTCTCGACCATTGGCATTGGTTTCGCTCCTTGCTATTTTCGTTAAACTGTGAAAATGGTTTCCTAAGCCTTTGTTATACTGAATTCCTTTCTCACCATTTTCCGTTCCTATTCTTACACTGCTGTATGCTACGGCGGGCTTCAGCTAGTGTAATATATTCACCCATAAAAGAAGTGATGAGGCGCCCTTCTGCTGTTATGCACCTAAAATCTGGAATAGCTTGCCAATAGGAATTTGCCAGGCTAATACAGTGGAGCACTTTAAAACACTGCTGAAAACACATTACTTTAACATGGCTTTCTCATAGCTTCATCTTAGTTTAATCCTGATGCTCTGTATATTCAATTAGTTATCATTATCATTCCTACTGTGTCCCAAATCCGTACTAACCTCCACTTTCTCTTCTGTTGTTTTTCCGGTTTTCTGTGGTGGCGATCTGTGCCACCACCACCTAATCAAAGCACCGTGATGTTCCTACATTGATGGATTTATGGCCAGAAGTCCACATGACTGTCATCATCAAATTCTTCCATGAGAACCCTGAATACCATGAGGACTGATTGAGGTCATTTATGTTAGGTACAATGCCTAGAGGGGGCTGGGTGGTCTTTTGCCCTGGAACCCCTGCTGATTTTATTTTTTTCTCCTGCCGTCTGGAGTTTTTTTTTTTTGTTTGTTTTTTCCGTCCTCCCTGGCCATTGGACCTTACTTTTATTCTATATTAATTAGTGTTCCCTAATTTTAATTATTTATTTTGTATTTTTTCTCTTTCTTTATCATGTAAAGCACTTTGAGCTATATTGTTTGTATGAAAATGTGCTATATAAATAAATGTTGTTGTCAGTACACTAGCAACCCAGTTCATTCACTCAGAATATGGAACCAATGTAGGAAATACTTCAAGTTAAAGAATATTTTATCTGTGGCACCTCTACACAGTTTTTCATGTAGAGATTTGTATATAAATAATGTCTTTGCATTTTATGAAGAATTACATGGTAAGATCCAACCTGCAAATGTTGCAATCAACTTCCAGCCTCATTGGGCCATATGTTTTGGATGTGCACCAAATTAACATCATTTTGGACCAAAATTTTTAAATGCCTCTCAGACAGCCTTGGTGTCACAATCACTCCTAATCCATTAATAGCTGTGTTTGGTGGACTCCCAGATGGGCTTAAATTGGAGAAGGACAAACAAACTGTAATTGCCTTTACTTCACTATTAGCACATAGACTTATCTTGCTCAACTGAAAGAATCCTAGCCCACCTCTTTTAAGTCAGTGGTGGTATATACTATTTAAAATTGGAAAAAAAAAATCAAAAGCTTACAGGATCTGTTCAAAACATGTTTAAAACCTGGCAGGATCTAGTCAATAACATTTTAGAATAAACATTTATATTGGGGAGAAGGACTTTTTTCCCTCTTTACTACTCTCAAAATGTTGCTCTGCCTGGGAGTTGAATTGAATTTAGTTTTGTTACGTTTGACCTGATTGTATGGGACGTTACATGCTTTTAATAAATTCAATAAAAGATAAAAATAAATAAAAAGAAGTTTGAAAGTAGTTAATGGAAGGATTTTGGGAGGTGTTGGACATGTTTATAAACCATTTCCACCATTTTTACTGCTTGTGTTCTTTAGTTTGGACTTTTCTTTCCTTCTGTTTTTGATTTCTTTCTGTTTTGGCATTCATAGTGGCATAGGTAAAACAATGTACAAAAAGTGTATTCTGGCCATTTCAGATCTGTGATTGCTTTGAAAAATAAGAAGTGGAACTGGCTCCTTCCAAGAATTAAAGAGAAACATTTTCCCTTTGAAATCTAAAAACTCAACAAGTTGGATTTATTCATTTTTTAACAAACTCTGCTTTGTTTTGGGG
Source organism: Polypterus senegalus (assembly GCF_016835505.1). Classification (NCBI taxonomy): domain Eukaryota; kingdom Metazoa; phylum Chordata; class Cladistia; order Polypteriformes; family Polypteridae; genus Polypterus; species Polypterus senegalus. The sequence continues at coordinate 59,483,159 of NC_053168.1, read as the reverse complement.
ACAAAACATGTTTGTTTTATTTGTTAATTAAATGATTTATTCTAGGAAGGAAGGTGGCTCTCATTATTAACAGCAATAGAAAGAAATTCGGTGAAGGGACTTTTTACTTGTTTTTCCATGCAGCTGGCATCACTTGCCAAGCAAAAGTTAAATTCATTTTGCAAGGTGCCCACACCTCTTTAAGCAGTGACTAAAATTTGTTTTGTCTGCCTCTTCAAGGACATCAGTATTTTAAAGAGCAGCAGATCGACGGCCTCTGTGAAATCGTCTAGGTCTTGCTAGTTGCCTAGTTGCATGAAATCAGCCATCTCTATCCAATATGTAACTGCACAATATTTCACTTCAAGCAACTTTCTGTAGAGCTGGCCTAGGTGAATGATGTTGTTTCTAGTCTACCTGTGCCTGCTCAAGATCTGTTTTTCATTTGATTATGTATTTTATCCAAATTCTTCATCAAAATTGAAAATACTACAGTATATTTGACTCATTTTTATTTACTGTGTCATGGTCCTTGCCTTCACCAATCTTAAGTGCCTATCTGTTAATAAATTTGTCTTGCACTTACTGTAACTCAAGGATCTGAACCTGAGTAGATTGAAACCTCAAGAAATTCAGGTTTTATCATTGGTATTTATTTAACCTTCAGTCATAACATTATTCAGATTAGAAATATTATATAAACCCGTTAGTTTTTTAATTGTAGAAAAGCTACTACATTCATTTACATACAAAAGATGTGACTACTCTTTAATGCTTCGCATACAGATTGTCCCGATGATTCAGTTACTACTCTACAGTTATTTAAAAGCCTGACAACTTTAATTCTAATTAAAACTAGGAAGCATTGCCCTATATTCACATCCTAAATTACTATTTTGACTCTTTAAATGTAAATGGTTTAACCTCAGTTAATGTACAGAATTTACTGCAATCTCTCAGGTCTTCTTAAAATAAATAGATAAAATTTGTTATGGAAGACAGAGCCTTTAGCTATACAGCATCCAAAATTTTAAATGATCTCCATGACAGCGGAAAAGATTCTCCATCAGTCTCAGCGTTTAACTGAAGATAAACAACCTTGTTTTAGCATGGCCGATTAGACCGCTCATACCTATTTTATTAAAAACTGTGGCAGCAGTTTCAACTGACTGTATCTACATTTTTCAGAATATGTTTCTCTTCTTGCTTGTAAAATCACTTTGACTTTCTTTACTCTTTAAATTGTCACAGGAGCAATGACAAGCTCAACATAAAACCTACATTGCATTTCATCAAAATCATTTACATTTAACTGCAAGGTATAGCACTGTAAAGTGGAAGGGAGGGGCAACCAGACAACAGGCCGCAGACATTTGTTTTTCTGGAATCTTTGTTGACTGAAATTTTGCATTTTTCCCTTTCCCCTTCCCCTCTTCCATCTGGCCTTAGCTAAATATTTAGCAATAGCAAAGAGAATGCATCTGTTTACTGTGTATCAACAGTAAGGCCAGGTTTATACTTCATGTGACGCGACACGTGTTCCAGTGGACGCTCCTGCTACACAAGCTGTTTATACTTGCACGCATACTTTACATAAATCTGGAAGAATCCACCAGGTGGCAGTGCGAGCTATTATCACAGTGAGAACAGGTTCGGCTTCACTGTGTTATAAATTGCCTGGAACACCTGTTAAATTCCGATGACACCTTGCCGCAATATCTCTGAAAAGGATGTTTAATGATTAAATCCATCAATCCAGGGATGTGTCCATCCCAGCAAGCATTGGGCATGAGGCAGAAACAATCCCTAGATGGGACATCAGGTCATCACAAGGTGAATACAAGCACTCACACATACACTGGCATCATTTTAGTGTCACCAAATCTGCATATCTTTGGAAGGAAACCGGAGCACACTGTGGAAACCCAGCAGGAAAACATGTAAACTCTGCCACCGTGTCACTCGCACGTGTGTAATTATTAACAGTATTCATTATTTAAATGAAATTAACAATTTATTTGTAAAATGTAACATACAGTATATACTTTAATGTATTTCATCATGAAAGTGATATCAAGTATAAATCAAACTATTCTAAATGTGCAGAGAGTTGGAATTTCATACATTTAATGCGTTCTGTGTGATGATTGCTGCTGTCAGGTCTGGAGGAAGCCCCAGATAAAAAAGATGGCACAAAAGATGGTATGTGAGACTTTTAAAATGTATCGTGTCATTACAATCGGGAATATGCAATGCTTGAATATAAAAGCACCATGAATGCATCTGTATGTCTGCATTTTGCTTCACCACATCGAACCATTCATCAAACATTGAAGTGCGCACATCGATCCCGTAGGATTCACAAAGCAGCTTTCGGTCACATGTAGGTAGTAAACAGAGACTCTGACATCACATTCCAACTTTTATCACACTATGACACCCCAAATTTTTGCTGGTACTGCAATTCGCACACATGTTGCATTAATTTCTGAGTGCCTGCTCAGAGGACATGTCAAATGAACGCTGGGAACATGATGCGTGCGCGTATGCATTCTGAGCGTGAAGTACAAATGAGCCCTAAAAGTGGAAGATGCGTGAGTGTGAGACTTGGTATATTAAAATATGTTAAAATATTACTTCATACTTTTCAGCATGTTAAATTAATTGATTTAATGTAAATTACATCATCATCACCAATTTAACAGCTGTTTTCCAGGTTTACCAATATTGGCTAGTTGTCCCCCAAATCTTTTTCCTCCATGGTTCTTGGAATCCTTTCTCCTGTAATTCCATCTGGCTACACCTCTTCACCCAATTGTGCTCTGTGCTTTTGCATCACCTGCCCAAAACATGTAGTCTGTTTCTCCTTTGCGCAGCACCTATCACTTCTCTTAACTCAGCATTTGTCTTCCCCTCACTCTGTGACACTCCACACAACCACTTCATCATTCTCATTATCCATTTTTTGCAGCATTGCCTTTCCTTCATCTTCATTAGCCATGTTGCACTCCCATAGAGCATATAACACCTCACAAAGATTTCATAAAATGTTTTCCTTGAATGCCAGAGAGGCTCCTTTAGAATTTAGAAAATGGGACAGCTTCTAGAATTTCTTTTATGCATCCTTCACATGATCACTGCTGTGATGAATTGCAAAACATAAAGAAAGTGTACTGAAGGCAAAATGGAAAGGTAAAAATGTGAAAATGCTTAATGGGAAATGTGGAGGTGAAGAGGGTAAGTGAGTAGGTTTGTTGGTAAATGAATGAATATAGTCTTGGCATATTCCACAGAGATTTGTAGAAGTGATAAAGAGAAAGATGAGTTTTAGGACAGGTTGATGAAGGTGACGGCTCACAGAAAGAGCATTGAAGTGGGAGGTGACATTAATCGGCATGAGAATGTTGCAGTTTGTGAGACTCAATGACCATGTTTCTGATACAGATGTGAGCAACACTGGAGCACCACAAGTAACACCCATGTCTCATTTTCTCTTCACTCTGTAAACCTCTGACTACAAATATAACACCAGGTCATGTCACTTGCAGAAAGTGATTCTGCACTTATGGGGTGTATTGATAAAGGGGATGAGTCAGACTATAGGAGTCAGTTGGAGAACTTTGTTTCTTGATGCAAAGAGAATTGCCTGCACCTTAACACTAGTAAAACCAAGGAACTGGTTATTGACTTTTGCTACACCAACAATCTATATCTGGTTACTATTCAAAGAATTGATGAAGAGGTGGTCCTCTCCTTCAGGTACCCATTAATTGACAGGTTATACTGCTTTCGGAAGGCTCTTTTTCCTTAGGATACTGCATTCCTTTAATCTGGGGAGTGACATCTTTCATATCTTTTATAACTCTGTAATGGCCAGTGTGATTTTCTCTGTTGTTGTGTGCTGCAATAACATGACATTAAGAGAGGTACACCAAATCAACAAGCTCAGTTACAGGATGCACTCTGGAACCCCTTGAGGGAGTAGTGAAGGAAAGAATTAAAATCAAGTGCATTATAAACAATGCTGCACATCGTCTCTCTTACAAACTAACAATGAGGACTTCCAGCCATTCAATTATTTAGCAGAAGTGTGTCAAGAAATGCTGCTGGGGCTCCTATATACCAATGTAACACCTCACTGTGACTGTGACAGCTAAGTCAGAATTCTTCTTTCTTTTTAATGTTCTTGCTTTACAGTCTGGTGTGTGTTCAAACCAAAATGTGTTAATATTTACTTATCTACTCAGCTACCTGTTTATATATTTATTTATTTAAAGAGTTTCTGTAAAAAAACAAATTTCCCCCTCTGGACAAATAAAGTTGTGATAAATACCATAGACGACGGCGATATTGTTGTAGTGAAACAAATCTGTGCCCCATGAAAATTAGATTGTAAATAACTCAGTTGATAGCCTTTTATCAAAGTTTATTGTTTAAAGTCGATGCATTCAGTAAGGAGGGGTGTTTAATAATATGGCACTTAACAAAGTGGACAGGCATAGAATGCAGCTAAGCTCACAACAAAGCATGGCAGAGACACGAAAGCACAGTGCAGTAAAGCAAAAATATAGATACGCGCACACATATATTTTTTATTTATTTTCTGTATTGAGTTACTTTTCGAATTGTTGTTTGGTACAAGATTGCCAATGGATGTGGACTGCTTATAATCAGTCCTGCTGTGAATAAACTTAAAGTTGATCGCTTATTTATTTATTTATTTATTTTTTAAAGTGTAGTTATGACATTTGTGGTGTTTTTATTACATGACAAGAAAACCAACACCAGTTGTGAAGACTGTTACTTTCATCAGTAATCAGCACATTACCATGACATGGGGACAATTTGCTGTGGCTACTTTTAGAATTAATTTATTTTTCTATGCTGTGAATTAGAATCCTGCATGTGCTGATAGTCTTGAAAGCACATAAAGCACATGGGAGTATGACGGGGTTGTGAGTCTTGCACCACAGCCTCCCTTCAGGACAATTTTGTAAACAATGTGAAAACACTCTTATGGACTGAGATTGTTTTGTTGACATAGTATAACAAGAAGATGCCATTTATATGTTTATCTGAACTGATTAACTATTAACTAGGCTGCATTTTCATATCATTCATATCATCCAGTCCTGTGTTACAAATGGCATGTTATTTGTTTAACTTGACAGGGTTATTGGTTGCTCTCATTGTGCTTTGCAAAACATCATTCATACCGTATTTCATCCAACACAACTGATAACCACAACAGTTGAATCTTCTTCTTTTATTCTTCATCTTTTCCCACTTCTATGTTGATGTACTTTATTAACCTTCTCCAAAAAGCTCAGTCTGGCACCTACTCCCCAATCAAGATCTTTTCTTTCAGATCTTCTTTTACTTTGTCCATCCACCTCCACTATCTATCTATCTATCTATCTATTGTCACACACGTGCGAATAGGGGGACGTTGTGTGGACCAAGTAAAGGTAATTCGACGCCAGGCCAGCGGAGGGCGGGGTGCATTAAACCTTCTCCTGCTATCTCTACAGACCAGCCGCGGGAAAACCTATCTGAATCAAGAACATCACTTCCGGTTCCAGCACCTAGAAAAACGTCAATTCCAGTTCCAGCGCCTAGAAGAATGTCACTTCCAGTTCCAGCGCCTAGAAGAATGTCACTTCCAGTTCCGGCGCCCTGAAGATTGTCACTTCCGGTCCTGGCTCCCAGGCTGATGTCAGAGAAACATCACTTCCGGTCAACATACATCACTTCCAGTTAACATACATCACTTCCTGTCTGTCCATTTAAAACCGCCATAATTTTCCAACCTTCAGTAGTTCTGTCTTGGACTCTCTACAGTCAACTTCATTGTTGCTTAAAAAACCAATACCTTTGCAGCTAGGAATATTATACAGGTGGCTGCCCCAACCCTTTTTACGTGTGTCAAGTCTCTTCCTTTTACACTATCTATCTATCTATCTATCTATCTATCTTTGTCCATGGGGATTTTAGCTGAATGTAAAACTCCCATACATGTTAAGTAAAATAAATATCAATACAAAATTAAATTTGGTTTTCCATTGTTTGCATAAAAAATACCACACCTGAAGTCCTTGACCATCAACTGTCACAGAATTAGCTCTCTGCATCTTTGTCTTGTCTCCTAAGGATCTTGGATGCTGAGAATCTTTTTTAACTGTTGTTTGTCTCTCCTTAAAAACAAAAATAAAGTAAAAGAAAAATTATATCTTGCATTCATAACAGAGTGGTAAATAGCCCATGACGAAAACAGACTGTTTTTAATTCATGTTACACAATGTATAGTATAATCTTCATTTTAAAGTTACAGAATACAGCTAATTTAATGGTGTTGTGACTTGTCTTCTAGCAATCAGCTAATTCAGCACTTGTAATCGGGGTGCATTTCCCAAAAATTATTGATCTTAGTGAATAACGAATGAGATAATGAACAAGTTTTTCCCCAAAGCCCTTCATTATCTGACATTTAATAAACAAGTTTAAAGTAATTCTTTGTTGGGCTCCTACGCAGTGTCCACAGCAGAAATGAAGTCTTTCGCTAAAAGGAACATTGATACCACATATTTTAGTTGTCATATATATATTATATTGTCACAACAGACATGTACAAATGTAAAAAATCAAATATTATGCAAAAAAGTAAAAAATAAAGAAATTAAAATTTTCAGCAATAGGTAAGATTACTTTAACCTATTAGTTGAAAATCAATACAAGAGCTCAAAATGTCATAAGGTTTCCTTGCAAAAATTAACAATGCCAAGCAGTGATTGAAGAGAAAAAAACACTTCACAACAAAGGAGTTAAAACAACCTGTTCCTTTAATTTACTTAATGTTTTAAGGATGCATATCTTGTCTTATTTTCAACATGTCATCCTTCTTGATTTAAACAGATGCAAAATTATAAAATGTAACAATTTTGGTCAGTAAGCATGAAACTTTAATTCTGGTTCTTAATGACAGTTAGATGCATTTTGTTTAGACTAAATTGTTTTAATTTGATTATAATGTATCTGTACTGGTTGAGTATTTTCTTTTGAGACAACATGCTGTACTATATATTATGCATGACAACAAATAAGCAGTATTTAAAATAATCCATTCTTAAATTTCCTAAACATTTTATTTATACAGTATATGTATTTACTAGCTGTGTAAGCCTGTGCTGTAAAAAGCATGGGGTCCTAGAAACTATTGAAATCGGCAGAAAAAAAAATTGAAATGTAGAGTTGTCAGATAATTGAAAGGAACCACTCTGGGCATCTCTCTCCTAGGAAGTTTCGTTTCACTGATGTGTTTGCATCACTTGTGCATTAGCAGCTAAGCGACTTTGTCTTTCGTCAGAGGTTTTGTTTTGCCAACGTGCTCACCTCGCTTGTGTATTAGCAGCTGGAAGAAAAGTAAAAGGGGTAATGTTTTGCAGATATGCTCGCCTTGCTTCTGTATTAGCCGCTAAGCGAGTGACTCCCTCTTCATATGTTTCGTTTTGCCGATGTGCTGGCCTTACTTGCACATCCTTGGGAGTTGGAGCACTTAGCCCGACTCCACCTCTCACTTCCACACACACTTCCAAGCGTAGACGTTTATATATAAGATACTGCAACATCTCATATTATTAGTACTTATTATTGTTCTTGTTATTATGTTGTCCAAATAAAAGCGTCAGTGTCTTATGTGATTTACTTAAGGTGAACTCTATCATTCTGAATCGCAGACAAAAGTCCAAATAAAAAATGACATTAAAAATAACAAGTGGGTTGGTTCACTCATTGATTTTCATACTACTTTAGATACAAAGGGATTCAGGGAAACACTTGCTAATTAACAAATGGTTTTGTGTATGAGATAACAAAGTATTTTACGTTATAAACCTTTCAGGAAACTCACCCCATTTAAATTTGTAATTAACAAGATGATAATGTTACAAAGTGAGAATCTTTTGCAACTGGGAGCACTGTCATATTACTACACATATAGCAGAAGAAAGGTATACAAAGTTACTTATTTTGCTCTACAGGACCACTGGGAAGAATGAGGCAGGAGGTTGACAGACTGATGAGCGCAGCCAAAACTCCATTGTACTAGAACATTATAATAAAATCTGTTCCCTAATAAGAAATGGTGATATAGTTGGATGACTAAAGACAACAGAATATCTTTTCTGCTATTAGAAGTAGATCTTGTGGTTCAGTTTTTCCAACAGTATGGGTCTTCACTTACATGCATTATGGATCACTTTCTGATCATTGCAAACATTTTTTATTTAACTTGTTTAATGTTTTAAGGATGCAGACTTTGAGTATAACTTTCAACATGTCATCCTATTTAATTTATTCAACTGTAAGATGCATATTTATGTAATGTAATAGTTTTTGGTCAGTAACGATGAAACTAATTCTTGTTCTTAATGATAGAGTTGGTTGCATTTTGTTCAGGGTAAAATGTTTTAATTTAATTATAATGCACCTGTACCGGTTGAGTTTTTTCTTTACCAGACAAAAATACTGTATTTTATATTATGAATTACAAAAAATGAGCAGCATTTAAAATAAAGCCTCGGGTAAAATGTGTGAGAAGCACTAGCATGAGACTTAATGTTTTGCTGGTATATTCACATTTTTCTAAAGATTTTATATGACTTCCTTGATCTATGCACCAGTTGCAAGTTATTACTTTTACAAAATAATGTGTTTGAAGCAGGAAATTTCTCAGTATGTCAACATCTGCTTTTACTAAGAATGCAAAACTGATCTGTTTATTACTTTTTCTAACAACATGTTTAGATGCCATATTGTGAGTGGCAAACAATGGAAATGAAATGAATACAATACACAATATAATAAGCAAATAAGGCAATAGATAAATAAACAGTAAGTAATATACAAAGATTTTTGTAATGGCTGTATAATCAGCAATAGGGGAGGTAAGAAGCGAATTATAAGGACTTTTTTTTAATTATATTTGATTCACTAATAAAGAACAAATTTTTTTTTTGAAGTTCACATGAAATATTTCACACAAATGCTGTCATTGATTTGACTACAAAGAAGCATGACGTAAAATCAACGGTGGGAAGCTCAGTAGCCTTTTCTCTTACAAGTCACTCAAGCAGTGGATGCTTTTAAAAAGCAATAAAATATTCATGAACATAGGGAAACTGAACATGTATCTGAAAGGCAAAGTTAACAGCTTATCTGTCCATCTACAAATTCTAAATTTCTTTACTAAAAGTGGGCTTCAAAGAAACATTTGATGTGACACTTTTGACCTACTTTGTAAAACGGCAAACCATAGGGTGGAAGACTAAAATAAAGAGAAAACCATGTCATATATCAGACAGCACAATACATTGAATGGGTAGTGTGGTCCAGTTTGTGACTAACACAGCCAATAAAGGACATATTCTAATGGGCATCATAGATCTCAGAAGATAAGAATTGGATAAATTATAAAGGCTGTTTGATTTCTTTAATCACTCTCTAAAAGTGAGTATTCTATAGTATTGTTCCACGTACAAATATGAAGAACTTTTAATCAAATAAAAAGTGTACATGTCATATGCAGAAAAAGAAACATAGCTTACCAGGACTACTGGACATATAGATGTTGGTGGTAAAATATGATCCCTCAGTGATCCACAGTCACATTCAGGCTTTACATGTGATGCACATTTATTATGTAGCTAAGAACAGGAAAAAAATATGAACAGCTGATGTTAACAAATCATAATCAATAACAAAAGAAATGCATAACTTAATAAAACCAATTTAACTGTCATATACATGCAAGATTTGTTGCTTCTATTCTATACAGATCACTTCACATGTTAAATATTGCTTTTTAAAAGTCATATGATCTGTGTTTTAAAACCCGAAAGGCATGAAGTCTGCTTGCTTTTGCATAAGATCTACATTTTCAACATTTTCATTTTCTATAAAGTTATCTTTGCTTTTGGTTTCCACAGTTTCTGGACATTTTTTTTATCTTTACACATATGTATATAAGTCAAGTTAATTCTTCTCTTGTCAGTAAAACCGGGAAGCTTTCGGTCATTGATAAACCAGCATCTATTGATGATCGCTCCTGACACATACACTTAATCAATAGTGTGTATGACCCACGATTTTTGAGTTTGAGTGTGTGTATGTGCGTGCATGTACGTGCGTGTGCACGTGTGCATGTGTGTCGTTTTGTCAGTTTTACTATAAAAACAGTTAAACTCCCGTTATTTGTGAAGCAGGGATATTCTGATCACTGATCAACATTCAGAAACCAGTGTTTTCCTCCATAACATCCTTTCAGCAAACAGGACTAATGTCCTTGATGAAACAGATCGCCCTTTAATGAAATGCTGCCAATACGGAATAACAGAAATCACTGGGCGGCTTTCGGTCAATGATAAACCAGCGTCTGTTGAGGTGAAAAAATGGGACGTACTGCGGTTGCTATCAATGTTTCCTGGTAACTCAGCTTTTAAGAAGAATCTGCTTTATGGGGTGAAAAAATAGTCACCCTTGACAGATACGCTTAATCAGTAGTATGTGTGACCCATGATTTGTCAGTTTGAGTGTGTGTGTGAGCGTGTACTTGCTTGTGAATGGTTTTGTCAGTTTTACTATAAAAACAGTTAAACATCAGTTATTTGTGAAGTGGGAATATTCTGGTCATTTTGATCCCTGATCAACATTTAAAAGAAACAGCAACTCCAGTGTTTTCCTCCATAACATCCAGATCGCCCTTTAATGAAATGCTGCCAATACGAAATAACAGAAATCACTAGGTGGCTTTCGGTCAATGATAAACCAGCGTCTGTTGAGGTGAAAAAATGGGACGTACTGAGGTTGCTATCAATGCTTTCCGGTAACTCGGCTTTTGAGAAGAATCTGTCATGGGAGGGACAAGAGGGAGCGAGTAAGGCGGGTGCATTGAGCCAGGGCGGGACGGAGCGGGGCGAGGAGATAGGTATCTGTACAAGTGTTTTAAACAATGAAAAGAAAAAAAGTGCTTTGAAATTGAGGACCCCCCAACCAAGACGGCTTACGAAACAAAACGCGAAAATATGCAAAATAATGACAACAGTGTTGAAGCAATGATGAAGCGAAAGGAAGATGCTAAACTTGGGTGGCTGCGTTGTGCCAGCCCGTTAATGCCAACTGATGTATATATCTCAATGAATCTATCTGAACCAATATATATATATCTAAACGGATGTATTAGAACCGATGTATATATCTCAACCAATGTATCCCAACCAATGTATATATCTGAACCGATATATATCTATACTAATAAAAGGCAAAGCCCTCACTGACTGACTCACTGACTCATCACTAATTCTCCAACTTCCCGTGTAGGTAGAAGGCTGAAATTTGGCAGGCTCATTCCTTACAACTTCCTTACAAAAGTTTAGCAGGTTTCATTTCGAAATTCTACGCATAATGGTCATAACTAGAAGCTATTTTTTCTCCATTTACTGTAATGGAGTTGAGCTCGAAAGCCGTGGGGGGCGAAGTTTTGTGTGACATCATCACGCTTCTCACGTAATCACGCATTACATAGAAAACCAGGAAGAGCTACAAAAAGGGCTGAAGAAAACATGCATTATATAATTAAGAAGGCAGCGAAACAATTAGTACCGAGCGAGTGACATATAAAATCATATTCAGCGGCTCACGTGAACTGACGCAGTGCGCAGACAAAAAGCAACAGTTCCAAAGAGTGCTGAACAAAAACCAAATTACACTGCTACGCTCAAATTGACAAACTACACGCCGTGGCGCAATAGTAGAGCTTTTGCCTGTAGCGCCGACGTCCGAGGTTCGATTCCCGAGAGGGGATGCACTAAGTATGTACGCGCGCTTCTCGATTCATTTTAGCCTCACATCCCCTTGGTTTGAGACGTATGAAAACATATGCGGTTAACACAGAAAGACAGATCACCAATTGAAGCTTCATGAATAATGGATACTTTATTCGCGATCAATGATTGTTTTGGTAAAACCATACTCAGTGTATTCATTAGATGAACGGTAAAAAAGTAAGAGCGAGGGGAGGGTAACTTACTGAGGCACACAGGCAAAACCACAATAGCACGAAGGGCTCGATGTACTGTAGTGCGCGTCAACTCTATCTGAATTGCGCGATCACATTTGAAAAAATATATCTTTTCAAGTTCTATTTAGTCCATATGTGTCAAACTCAAGGGCCGCGGGCCACATCCAGCCCGGCGTGTAATTATATCCGCCCGAGATCATTTTATATACTGTATTATTGTTATTAATGGCCCGGTATATGAAGCGCTGGTAACACAATAAACTACAGATCCCATAATGCAGCGCTTCAGCTGCCTTGCCGAACACTTACCGCGTTAATCAAGTCTACCTTATGATGCTGCAAGTTATTGCGAAGCTAGAGTTATTGCGCACTGAGTTTCCACGGCGCTTTGGTGACTTTGAAGAACAAAAAAAGTCCGTCTACATGCGGCTCGAACCTTGTGCATGTTTGGTAGCACATATCTGTGTGAGAAGCTCTTCTCAGTGATAAAGACTAACAAAACAGCACACAGGAGTCGCCTCACTGATGAGCACCTGCAATCCATCCTGAGAATCTCCACAACACAGAACCTCACACCAAACAGAAACGAACTTGTGGCCAAAAAAAGATGCCAGGCGTCCAGCTCTAAAATGACATATGAGCAAAGACAACTGAATGATTTGATTTGTTATTGCACGTAAGAGCGGGAGTAAACCGTTTTAACAAACAGCGTATTGCACTGATACTGAAATAGCTGTGTGTGTATATATGTAGATATGTATGTATATGTATATATATGTTTATATATGTGTGTGTGTATGTATGTATATGTGTGTATATATGTGTGTGTATATATGTAGATATATATGTATGTATATATGTTGTCGAAGACTGCCGGCTTCGAGGCCGGGTCCGCACCCCAGGCCGACAGGAGGAGCTCTCCCGACAGCGGGATCATGCCCCGAGGTCCAGCACGGCCTTATGGACTCTGTGGTGTTTATACACAGCCCTGCCGGATACCTTGGCGCCACCAGGAGTCGCTGTGGGGGGACTTATGGGCTCTGTTGTGCCTTATGACCCGGGAGTATGTCACGGTCACGTGACAGGAAGATATGGCGTGCTCCCGGGTTGAAATAATAGACTGATTGCCCTGACCCGGAAGGAATAAGGAACTGTGGATTGCTGGGACAGGAACACCTCCGGGTCAGGGGCTATAAAAGGACGTGCCTCAGTCCAGACACTGAGCTGTGCTGGGTGGGAGAGGAGCAAAGTGTCTGGGCGAGGAGGAGAGGTTATTGTGTGGATAGTGTTTATTAGAGTGTGTTTATTTGTAGTGTGGAAGGTGCTTGGTGCACTGTGGGAAAAATAAAAAGGTCTTGGACTGTTACCTGGTGTCAGGAGTCGTACCTGAGGGTTCGAGGGTGCACTACTGCCCCCTACTGCCACACTGGCGTAGTCGGCAGGATTCTCTGGCCGTCTGTTGGCAGAGGACCTGCATTACAAACAAATTTTGTGTGGGCAGACAACCCTCGGGGGATTCCCCATCTTTTCACGGAGGTGCAAACACCACCCGCTACCAAAAGCTGCAACTGTGCGCCATCCCGCTCTGCAGGACTATGGGAAAGAAAACAGGGAAAAAGAAGCTCAGTCCCAGCCGCCTGCAGGGCATGACGGACGCCGCGATGTCCTGGACCCTCCTGACCGGGAGCGAGGAAGACAAAGCGCTGATCCGGGCCAAACAAGCTCGGGCCGCGAAGGACCCGGCACACGGACAAATCCCGGGCGCAGCGTACTCCTTAGACGGTCCGGGGGTGCCGCATTCCGTTACGGAGGCGGCTGCAGGTAAACCGCCCGACGTCCCGTCTTTGTTGTTTTCCTATTTTGCAGACGTCCGCCGGGAGGATTGCAGCGGCGTCTTGGATGACGGCCTCATGCCTCGGCAAAATGGCCGCGGCTCCCAGAAGGCAAGTCGCGGTGAAAGGCGGCTAGAGACAGCCGCGGTTGGGGACAACAGACTGGTCACCCGCGGGGGGTCGGGACGGTGGAGGAAATCCGGAGTCCGCCGACGAGGCCGGTCGCCCCTAACGGGTCCGAGCCTCCTCGAAGGGAGGGAAGGCGGGCGCCGCCGAAAGGAAAAGCCGCCGACAAAGAGGCGGGTTGTGGCTGACGAGTCTGCCGCGGTAAAGGAGAAGGCAGATCGCAGCCGGCTTGTAGTAGCCAGCCGTCCCTCTGAGGACTCCAACTCCCAGGGGCCTTTGCGCGACCCAGCGGAACACGTGCCTGGGGCGGCGTGCTCATTGGTTCCCGGCCGGAAGGTAAGCACACGCGAAGCGAAAATGTAGCCGGCCGTAGTAACAAACTGTCTGGACTTACGGGGTCTCGAAATACCTCGAGCCCCTGCACCGCTTCTTACAGGACTTACAACAGCTGAAGGAACGTGTGGAGGACTTGGGAGCGACGGCTGCAGCCCCGTTAAAGGGTCTACAGGACTACGTGCAGCGGCTGGGCCGGAAGCTCCGGAGATGATCGATGCGGGAGTACAGGTGAGTCCCTCCCGTGTCGTAGAGTGTAAGGGGACACAGTGCGATCGGGCACCGCTGAGAATGAGTAGCGTGTCAAAGCACTGTGTACCCGACAAGAGACTGGGGCACGATGACCGAATGGTCGGGGACTGGAGCAAACAGCCCGGGGCATGCGCGTGGCGTGGCTTTCCGGGCAGTACGGCTCACCAGGACCCGACCGGTCTTAAGTGCGGGTAGCGCCGGTGGTAGGAGTGCCGGGGGATGCGCCGCTCGGGCCGGGGCAGCTGAATAGTGCGTGCATCGGTGCGGGACGGTGCAAATGACGCCGACTCCCAGTAAACGGAAGGTAGCGGGTGTGCAGACAGCACAGAGGCTCTCCTCTTCCCATGGAGGGCCTCAGGCTGAGCGCAAGCCCCACATTAAGCGGGAGATCCCCAAAAGGAGTGGTGGGTCTCCCAACAGGATGGAAGGAAGGCTTGGGGGCCGCCAGGCGCATGATGACTTCCCTGGCAGGTGAAGGGGCGGAGACGACGCTGACGGAGTTCCCGAGATGTTTTGGTCCCGCAGAGGGGAACAGCCACGAGGACTCCGTCGGTGCTATAATTGCCGGCGACCGGGCCACGAGAGGCGCCATTGTCCCCGGGGGGACAGGAACTACACCGTCCCTCCAAGGTTCGCTCGAGGACAGGGACAACGCATTCAAGGCCCGGATGACGCGTCCTCCTGGAGGAGGACGTCCCTTTCGGGGCCGGACGCTCCGCCCCAGAAGTCGTCACTAAGGGGGGGGAACTGTGGAAGACTGCCGGCTTCCGAGGCCGGTCCGCACCCCCAGGCCGACAGGAGGAGCTCTCCCGACAGCGGGATCATGCCCCGAGGTCCAGCAGGGCCTTATGGACTCTGTGGTGTTTATACACATACCTTGGGCGCCACCAGGAGTCGCTGTGGGGGGACTTATGGGCTCTGTTGTGCCTTATGACCCGGGAGTATGTCACGGTCACGTGACAGGAAGATATGGCGTGCTCCCGGGTTGAAATAATAGACTGATTGCCCTGACCCGGAAGGAATAAGGAACTGTGGATTGCTGGGACAGGAACACCTCCGGGTCAGGGGCTATAAAAGGACGCTGCCTCAGTCCAGACACTGAGCTGTGCTGGGTGGGAGAGGAGCAAAGTGTCTGGGCGAGGAGGAGAGGTTATTGTGTGGATAGTGTTTATTAGAGTGTGTTTATTTGTAGTGTGGAAGGTGCTTGGTGCACTGTGGGAAAAATAAAAAGGTCTTGGACTGTTACCTGGTGTCAGGAGTACCTGAGGGTTCGAGGGTGCACTACTGCCCCTACTGCCACAATGTGTATATGTATAGATATGTGTATATATATATATGTTTATATATGTGTGTGTATATATATATATATATATATATATATATATATATATATGACAACAACACTCATCACTCACAACAGTGACAAAACAATTACATTGACAATCAGGTTACGTTATTTTCAAAATGTTTCCATTTCTTTTCATTGCTTCTTTAACACACTACTTCTCCGCTGCGAAGCGCGGGTATTTTGCTAGTATATATATATATATATATATATATATATATATATATATATATATCTGAAAGGATGTATTAAAACCAATGTATTTATTTAAACCAATTTTTCCGAACTGATATGTATATCTTTTTTTAACACTTATTTAATTGGAATTTAAAAAACAAATTACATCACTTTTGCACATAGTCACCTTCGTTTCAATTTTCCCAGTGTCATACCAACTTTTTAATGCCAAATTACTACTGCTCCCGCCTTCACTGTTTCCAACAAAAATATGAGTGCAGAACCTTTTTGAATGTACCTCGTATAAATTATAGTCTGAATCTGTGGTGTTTAGGAGTAAAGTAGAGAAGCTAAGCTTAGTTTTAGGCAAATTCAGCTACTGCAAGCCAGCACAGATCAATGTCCATGATGCTTTCCCACCAGCTGAAAAATGTTTCTGTAGAACCATTCTCTGATTTGACTTTTGGCTCTAAACACACATACATTCAGGTTTATGTAGCGTATATACTCATGTATAAGGCGGGTATTGAAACCTGAAAAATCGATCATAAACTCAGATGGCTGTTCATAAATGCAACACTTAATTTTTTTTTTACATCTTCTTGACTCCTCCAATCTCACATCAGTTTCTCAGATGCATCAAATTTTGTTGCAGCATTTAATTTAAAACCTTTTTCATATTTTCTTCTCATCGAACGCTCCACCATAGATAAGGGATGCTCTTACAATAAAGATGTATGAGGGTGTGAGATACAATGAAACATAAATCAGTGCAAACGTTGGTTCAGAATAGTTTCGGTATAGACACAATAGAGAGAGAGAGACAGAGGTTAGGAGCACACGCTGATACAGTGCATTGCCGCACCCACATAGAAAAAAAAGGCAGTGTGCTCCGTGGTTACTCTCTCAGGTGAGCATTAGCTTATCATAATCCCTTGTACCAATAGTGTGAGTTTTCTGCATTTGACAAATACAACCGTCATTATAAAATACCAGAAATTATACAATAAAATCAAGTCCCGACCTATCCGTGGGAAAACTTATCTGCGAGTATATCCAGTATGCACATTTATATTCATTCATGCTGGAAGAAAAAGATACAAGCACAACAGAAGTGGCAAAGGAAGAAGTTTACAAGGTGTTTTTTTTTTTTTTTTGGTGGCAGATGTGCAGAGTTTGCAGTGCTGGATTTGGAAAGTAATACCTTTGAATTGCAACCTTTCATTACTTTCTCGTCAATAAATATATTTTCATTTATTTATTATCTGTCATTTTCTTACATCCTCCTGCTTCTTTTACTTCATATGCCCTGCATATTATGACTTCCAACCAGTAGCAATCTCCTGCAAGCTACTAGTAAAGAAATTAATCTTGTACTAATTTAAAATAAAACAGTACGGAAGTGAAGAAAATACAGAAATGGAAAGCCAGTATTGAAGTAAAAGGCTTTAAGGAAAATGCAGGTGAAGATGTTGGTAAAAGCATGTATTAAAAATGGGGTGGCAAGAATTGTAGTTCACAAGTGAAGAGGTGGCTTTGTGAAGTTTCACTGAGGAACATTTAGACAAGAGTAGAGCTGTTAGAAATGATCGGAACAATGTGGTCCCATGATGAAGAAAAAGAAACTGAAGAGTAAAAGGCAAAGAGTTGGAAAGGTACAATACAGTATGATGGGGGTAGGAGATATGATATGTTACAAGAACCAAATATAACAAGGAAATGAAAGTGGTATAATTGACATGAAAAGAGAATTAGGAAATCTGGAAGAAAACTCTGTCTAGGTTAAGTCAAACAATTTCTGCCATTAAATCTTTTCTCCTACATTTTGATTTCCTATATTTCAAACTATTCTCACTTGTTTAAATAATCTGTATAAATTGTAAATTATGATTTTTCTGTATTGCCATCTTATACTGTCAAATTGCTCAGTTAACTGTTACTTATGTAAACACTTTTAAGTGTCTTTCTTTTCAACTTATTAAGTATTCCATGACCTTGAATGTTACCCTGTAATGAATTATTGCTTCTGTTGTAAAGTGCCTTGTGATGATGAATATTATAAAGGATGCCCAACTTTTATAACTGCAGACTTTTATATAATGTTACACTCCTTTCATATTTATAATATATGAACCATATTTTTTTCTGTAAAGAAAATCATATTTAAGTCAGTTTTCAAATTTATCAAATAATGGCATGTAGGGCCTATAAAAAGATGTAACATTTTTAAAATCAGTACTTTAAATCATGAGAGTTTTTATTCTAATAATAATAATAATAATACATTTTATTTGTATAGTGCTCTTCCCATGCCCACATATATATATGTGTGTGTGCGTGTCATAAATTCCTCAGATAAAAAAGGAAGTTGACACTAATTTGTTTGGAAAAAGACATGTAGGTTATGATAATTACAATATCTGTATTAACTTTATTCAGAAGAATGTCAAAATGGCACAGTCTCATAAGTGCTCAAATTGCCAGCCTCATGTACTCATAACTGTAAACCTACTTTTTGCCCACCACTGTATATATATATATATATATATATATATATACAGTATGTATAAAACTATTTGCCCCTTCCTGATTTCTTATTCTTTTGCATGTTTGTCACACAAAATGTTTCTGATCATCAAACACATTTAACCATTAGTCAAATATAACACAAGTAAACACAAAATGCAGTTTTTAAATGATGGTTTTTATTATTTAGGGAGAAAAAAAAATCCAAACCTACCTACCCTGTGTGAAAAGTAATTGCCCCCTGAACCTAATAACTGGTTGGGCCACCCTTAGCAGCAATAACTGCAATCAAGCGTTTGCAATAACTTGCAATGAGTCTTTTACAGCGCTCTGGAGGAATTTTGGCCCACTCATCTTTGCAGAATTGTTGTAATTCAGCTTTATTTGAGGGTTTTCTAGCATGATCCGCCTTTTTAAGGTCATGCCATAGCATCTCAATTGGATTCAGGTCAGGACTGTGACTAGGCCACTCCAAAGTCTTCATTTTGTTTTTCTTCAGCCATTCAGAGGTGGATTTGCTGGTGTGTTTTGGGTCATTGTCCTGTTGCAGCACCCAAGATCGCTTCAGCTTGAGTTGACGAACAGATGGCGGACATTCTCCTTCAGGATTTTTGGTAGACAGTAGAATTCATGGTTCCATCTATCACAGCAAGCCTTCCAGGTCCTGAAGCAGCAAAACAAGACCATCACACTACCACCACCATATTTTACTGTTGGTATGATGTTCTTTTTCTGAAATGCTGTAAAAGTGTTCCTTTTACGCCAGATGTAATGGGACATTTGCCTTCCAAAAAGTTCAACTTTTGTCTCATCAGTCCACAAGGTATTTTCCCAAAAGTCTTGGCAATCATTGAGATGTTTCTTAGCAAAATTGAGACGAGCCCAAATGTTCTTTTGCTTAACAGTGGTTTGTGTCTTGGAAATCTGCCATGCAGGCCATTTTGCCCAGTCTCTTTCTTATGGTGGAGTCGTGAACACTGACCTTAATTGAGGCAAGTGAGGCCTGCAGTTCTTTAGACGTTGTCCTGGGGTCTTTGTGACCACTCGGATGAGTCGTCTCTGTGCTCTTGGGGTAATTTTGGTCGGCCGGCCACTCCTGGGAAGGTTCACCACTGTTCCATGTTTTTGCCATTTGTGGATAATGGCTCTCACTGTGGTTCGCTGGAGTCCCAAAGCTTTAGAAATGGCTTTATAACCTTTACCAGACTGATAGATCTCAATTACTTCTGTTCTCATTTGTTGCTCAATTTCTTTGGCTCTTGGCATGATGTCTAGCTTTTGAGGTGCTTTTGGTCTACTTCTCTGTGTCAGGCAGCTCCTATTTAAGTGATTTCTTGATTGAAACAGGTGTGGCAGTAATCAGGCCTGGGGGTGGGTACGGAAATTGAACTCAGGTGTGATACACCACAGTTAGGTTATTTTTTAACAAGGGGCAATTACTTTTTCACACAGGGCCATGTAGGTTTGGATTTTTTTTCTCCCTAAATAATAAAAACCATCATTTAAAAATTGCATTTTGTGTTTACTTGTGTTATATTTGACTAATGGTTAAATGTGTTTGATGATCAGAAACATTTTGTGTGACAAACATGCAAAAGAATAAGAAATCAGGAAGGGGCAAATAGTTTTCACACCACTGTATATATATATATATATATATATACTATATATATTGTGTGTTCCATAGATTCACCCATTGTGGAGATATTATAACATAATACATGTATTTTTTATTCTGTAAATAGCCTCAAAGCTTATGTAGTAAACTTGTCCTAAATAGAATCATGTGCCAGATTTGCTTGTAATAACAGCTACTAATACCTTTTAATGGAGAAAAATACTGTGGAATTTTGTTTAATATATGTTATCATTTTATGTTTGCCTTTTCAAACATAATAATCATTTCTTTTATTTTGTATGAAGTATAATAATTAAGTACATGATAGCAATATGACAAGAAATTGCTATTAATTGATCTGGCAATGATAAAAAGTAAATATTTAGAAATGTTTTTGAACTAACATGTTATGTTACACGTTTTTATTAAATTTGATGAGACAAAACTCTTATGTGTTGCTGAAGAAAAATAAAAGTGTGGTTTTAGTATTAAACAGCCTTTTTTCTTTGTTAATTATTGTTAAAAAAGAAAGAAAAAACAGGAGAATTATTCGTAATTAGAATAGACAAACTTAAGTTTTAAAAGTTAACAAAGAAGAAAGTGTCTTGGATACAGAAATTAAAATCTAACAGGAGCTGATTTAGCTGATATCAAAGCCTAACTGAGAGATAATTTAACAACATGGTAATCTGTCTCGTTCGTCATGCTAATTCTCAGCCCCAGCAGTGAGGCAACTTGTACAATAATTAATGCACACCAGGCCACATAACATTAAATAAATGTTTCTCAATAAGTGCTTGAAATTCAGTGATAATTAGCAGCACTGCTTCTCTGTGACATGCATGCTTGTCTATGAAAAATTGCTTAATCTTCTTATTAGATCCTGAAGTCTTTTGTCAAATTGTACCTACCTTAAGAAGAAAATGAAAAAGTCTCAGAGGTTAATCATGGAAAAATCTAAACATTTTAAAGTTATAATGAACTTATTGAAAGATGTACAGTATTTTACATTAGCTTTCCAGAAATACAGTAAAATAAAATGTGATTAAACCATGATATTAAGATGCAATCATAAAATCTCAAAATTGCACCAGATTTAGAAACAAAAGGGAGATTTATTGACTTTTCTTGTATGTGCATTATCTGAATTGAACTATTCGTTTCCTTTATAATGCATAACGAAAAGAGTGTATTTTTGACTTCTGCAGAATTTTGAAGTTTAAGTGAGAACTCTAATACATTTTCAAGAGAAACAGAACTGATGCTGAATAGCTATTAAAATAACAGAAAATGAACGAATGAATCTATTTTTATGAGTAATTTGTCTATTCTTCTATCCATTTTCTGAATCGGTTATTTTCTCTGAATGATCTCTGGGAGATAGACATCCTGGCAGTACCTGACATAAGCCAAAAGCTAATCCTGTAGATGACACCAGAATTGCACTAATGTGCATACTCAAACAGTGATGGGTTTATCATTATTAACATTATTACATATTTGTCAGACACATTTACTCAGGGTGACTTACAAGGTCAGGACGAATTTCAGTTGTTATATGCATGTTCTTTGGAGCACAAACAGGTTAAGTGACTTCAAGTAAATGAGTTACATAGTGATTCTGAGGTGGTAATTTGCTTGATTAAAGACCAGGGTCCTAACCACAACACCACATCAATTTGTTTTAAGGTTATCAATCAACCTGGAGAAAACCACATGCAAAAAATGACTGGTCTGTGAATCAAACCAAGGTCAGACAGTAAGGGTAACCACTGTCCCTTCAGCCTCGGCCATTTATATAAAATTATTAATGGGCAAAAGTTAAATGCAAAAATAAACTGTTAGGATTTCTAGGAAATATTTTTTATACAAGGGCGGCACAGTGGCGCAGTGGGTAGCACTGCTGCCTCACAGTTAGGAGACCCGGGTTCACTTCCCGGGTTCCCCCTGCGTGGAGTTTGCATGTTCTCCCCGTGTCTGCTCTGGTTTCTTCCCACAGTCCAAAGACATTAAGGTTGGGTGCACTGGCGATATGGCAAGCCGAATTAACATTTAGAGATATCTCAAAATGGGTTTTAAGATATCTGGAAATGCATTTTAGATATCTCAAATTGAATTACAGATATCTAAAAGTGCATCTATTTTAAGATATCTAAAAGCATTTTATGATATCTTAAATAGATTTCAAGATATCTTGAAATGATATGCTGTACATTTTGAAATATCTGAAATGCATTTTAAGATATCTTTAATGCAATTCGAGATATCTTGAAATACGTTCCTGTGCATTTTGAGATATCGCAAATACATTTGAGATATCTTAAAATAACTTCCTGTGCATTTCAAGATATCTCAAATACATTTTGAGATATCTCAAAATCACTTCCTGTAACATTTCCTATTCTTTCAATGGGACTTCCTGTCTATTTCGAGATATCTCAAAATGAATTTGAGATATCTTGAAATGAGAAGGAAGTTATTTTGAGATATCTCGAAATATAATTTAGATATCTAAAAAGCATTCAAGATATCTTGAAATTCATTTTTTTTCAGATATCTGAAATACAGTTTTAGATATCTAAAATTAATTTCATGATATCTTAAAATGGGTCTCTGCTCCATTTCAGATATCTAACAATGTATTTCAAGATATCTCAAATTGTATTTCAAGATATCTAAAATGCATTTTAAGATATCTTTAAAAGGACACTCAATTATTTCAAGATATCTCAATAGCATTTTCAGATATCTACAATACAATTTAAGATATCTCAAATACATTTCCAGATATCTTAAAACAGCTTCCTGTCCATTTTCAGATATCTCAAATACATTTCAAGATATCTTAAAATGACTTCCTCACACATTTCAAGATATCTCAAATACATTTTAAGATATCTTATAATAAACAAGTAGTCCCATTGAAATAATAGGCAATTTTACAGGAAATGATTTTGAGATATCTTGAAATGCATTTAAGATATCTTAAAATGCATGAAAGGTCAATTTAAGATATCTGAAAATTCATTTTAGATATCTTGAAATGCAGACACAATTATTTTGAGATATCTGAAACTGTATTTGAGATATCTTGAAATACATTTGAGATATCTCAAAATGTATTGCAGATATCTTAAAATGTAAAGGAAATTATTTTAAGATATCTCAAAGCGAGTTTCAGATATCTTA
The DNA here is from genome assembly GCF_016835505.1 of Polypterus senegalus. NCBI lineage: Eukaryota > Metazoa > Chordata > Cladistia > Polypteriformes > Polypteridae > Polypterus > Polypterus senegalus. Next base: position 59,459,709 of record NC_053168.1, on the reverse strand, counting down.
AAAGTAAATTACATTTTAAGATATCCAAAATTCATTTTGAGATATCTCTAAATGTTAATTTGGCTTGCCATACTGGCGATCCTTAGTGTGTGTGTGTGCGCCCTGCCCAGGGTTTGTTTCCTGCCTTGCGCCCTGTGTTGGCTGGGATTGGCTCCAGCAGACCCCCATGACCCTGTCGTTAGGATATAGAGGGTTGAATAATGGATGGATGGATTTTTTATACAAAAAAAGTATGTTAAAAATCATATTAGGTAAACCAGCATATTCTTTTTCCATTTCACTGATAACTCGTGTCTTATCAAGTAGCATTGAATGCAAGAGAAGAACCAAACCTGGACAGAATGCCAGTGTATTTTAAGACACCCATTTACATCAGACAGGTTTAAGATTTCCAGTTAATGTTAATATACTGTGTGATTAGTTTCAGGTAAACCATATAAACATGAGGACATTAATATGCTTCACCTACATCTGAAGCAGTTAGCATTTAATCTCTGGCACAGACATGGCATAGAATGTCTTATAGAACACATATCTGTGTCAGTCAAATAACTTTATGAAAATTACAACCTGCCCTAGAAACATTTTATTACTTGCAATTTGGAGATGTAGCTCACTGTAGCATAGCACCATTCCACTTACTATCTGCAGTGGAAATACTGCTGCCCTACAGAAAATGAAGTAATTTTAAAATCATATGAATGTCTTCAAAACAACTTTCAGAGAGGGTCTTACACTCAAAGTTACAGATAATGTGTGGAAAGACAGTTTCCAAAGAATATATTACTTCACAGTTTGTGCTAGACATGGATTAGGTCAATATGAGATTCAGATTAATGTACAATTGTACATTGTACACACTTCCATGAGCATGTATTATCTAAAGTCTACCCGAAGTTGTATCCCACATACAGAATGTACTACCTGTAAACATCTTCAATTAGCCACATATTTTGGGTTATCCTAAACTTAAGTAGCACTAGACATCAATTTATACTATACTGTTGAAAGATATTGATGCTATAATACATCTTTACTGTCATATATGATAGATAGATAGATAGATAGATAGATAGATAGATAGATAGATAGATAGATAGATAGATAGATAGATAGATAGATAGATAGATAGATAGATTGACAATGTTTTATTTGCCCCCAAAGAACTTTATAGAAGATTTTATAGAAGCTCAAGAAAAATGTAACTATAATCACAAATAACAACCACCCAAACACACACATAACAATTTCTGGCTTAGATAATTGGAAGAGAGCTGTTGGAATACCATCCTTAATGGTTACTTTAATTTAATTGGGTTTCTCACATTTCCAGCATAATTTTGCTAAACCCAGATAATCATATACTACAAAATGTCTTCTTTATTCCCAGAGCAATCTTGAACCTTACACTTTTTTCTTTTAGTCTTTGATTGCATTGAAAATGGTACTTTGGGAATATTAAAACAAGGAAAATTAGATAATGTGTGTTGTATAAATTATATACAAGTAATGAAATACTGTCTTGCTTTTCTAAAAAGAAAAAAAAAAAACATTTATACACTACAAGCTTTGAAAACTGAATAAATAAAATAGAGGATCTTAAGTCTAGAAATTTTAGTAGTGCGCAGTAAAAATATATATTTTTAATTTAAATATAATTATTGCTATTAACATTTCAAGCTGCCTCAGTGACTAGAAAGATGTGAAATATCAAACAAGCCACTTCGGCATTATTTAGCTCTTTGCAGTTCTGTTATGATGTTCTTTCAAAAAAGTGAGATAAAACATCAAACTCTATTTTAAAACTGTGAAAACAGGATTTAGTGCAGTTTAAAGGAAGAAAAATAGTCAATTTCAATACTTACAGTTACTTGGCACCAAACACAGTGAAGGCCTGTCAATCCCTGATAACATTTAATAGTTTTGTGACATTTGTCGCATTTTGTTTGACAGTTTCCTTCCACCCAGAAATGATGCATAACCTAATAATAAGAAAGTATATCCCATTATTTTATTTTTACATATTTTACCAGATGTGCAATACTCCTTAGAATGTAATTAAACTAATAAAAAAGAGCGTACCTCAGTATTCTTTTTGGACTTGACATAAGTTTTAATACAGGATAAAGGTGCCCGTGATGCACAACGTTCATGAACTGTATACTTGCAAACTAAAGAAAAAAAAAATAATAATAAAGTTTTTCTAATCTGATAAAAAATAATGCACTGAATGATGGTATTGTAATACATACTATGCATTAACCAATATGTTTATTTGTTTAGAACAATACTTTGAAAAAATATATATTTTTAATAATTCAGTACTTTTATATTATTTTGATATATATTTAAATGCCCACATAATAAAGCCACTGATTAAGTTTATGTATTGTCAGAGACGCACAAATATGGGACAGCGTCAGGGCTGTAGTGTTGCCTGCACTTCCACTCCCAAGCATGTGAGGGTGCTGTCTCTAACAGGCTTTCCTCTTTTGCATCCAGAATGGATTCACAGATTGACTACTGACATCACTTCCTCTACTCCTGGACTGGAAGTTCTACCCCTTCTGTCTTGGACAACATATAAACCCACCCTTAACCGGTAGATGTTGCTCGCTGTGGTCTGAGTGTGACACAGTTCTGCATAAGAAGTAACTTCCTACATAGGGGAAACTTATCTTGAGACCCAAGTTAGCATATCCTGTTATGGTGATTACAACTTGATTTGTTTTTTTGCTTTCGTTACATGGGCCTTACTGAATTGGTACCCCAACACTTCATCCTGTCTTTTTTTATTTTATTACAATATATATACAATACACTGTAACCTGTATTTTTTTATAAGGGACAAAAGAGGTTAGCAACCCCAAAAAAATCTGTTGTAAATTGTAATGTTTACAAATATTTAACAAAGACAGTTGCTTTAAATGTAGTCTATATACTGTAAAGGAAAATAATTTCTGCAATAGGTCATACTCACATCTGCTACATTTAATTCTGGAACTACACACTTAAACATAATATACAGAAAATCAACTGTTGACTGTACAACTACCACGATAACATTATATATATAATATATATATATATATATATATATATATATATATATATATATATATATTTATATGTACTATCTGCCAAATAATACAAAGAGTACACAACATGTTTTATTGAAATCTTAAAGTTAAAAAAGTCAAAGGAGAGAAATGTATTAATATGTGACTTATGACATATAAACAACATTTATGAAATCATGTTTTTCAAAACGCAGTAGCTGATTTTTGCATCTATAGTATTAAAATAATGTTTTTTAAAAAGCATTAAACAGAGTGAAGAAAAACATTCAGGAGAAATCCAACTGTTTTTTATTTCACGTCATTATATATTCTTTTCCATGATGATATGACTATAGTAAACACCCATCGGAATGATATCATTTACCACTTATCGATTAAAAGTAATGTATAAACAAAGAAAATAAGCTGTAACCCTTCAAGCTTGATATTTCATTTTGAATGAAGTAAAACATACTTTTCAATTTACTTGAAATGTAAAAAGCACTTTGCATTCACTTTGTCTAGATATTGATTATTCATGATTAATTACACTATTATTGGAAAGAAGCCAGAAGTTGGCCCCTTCTGCTGCTCTTTTAGGGGCTTAAGAATTATACTTACATGAGCAACACAAGCCTTGTTTTCCAACTCCAATAAGCATATTTAAGCAAAGATTACAGTACGCAGGTTTGTTAAAGTGTTTTAGCCGCCAAACATGCTGACCATCATCCTTTACATTCTGTGACAAAATAAAAAAAGAACATTCAGTTTTAAGTATAATTTAATATTACCAACATTCGGTATGCATTTCATTTTATGTACATTTTTTCACTATATAATATATATCATTTTTGTTTATATCATATATATTTTTCATCAATGACCTGAACCACAAAAATAGCAATGACAGTAATGTGCAACTGTGCATAATACACTACATCAACACTATTTAATTCGGATAACCATCTGTCTTTGTCTTATTCAGTGCTTTGGGGGCTAAAGTCTATCCAAGGGACACACACTCACCCACACTTCCTTACAGTTGTTCAGTTTAGAGTCACCAACTAATTTAATGTGTAAACCTTTGGGAAGTGAGTAAAGGACCAGAATATCCAAAGGAAAAATCCATTCTCGGAGCACATGCAGACTCCAAACATACAGACCACCACGTTTTCCGGGTCTGTGAAGCTGTAGTGCTAACCTGTGGAGTATAATGAAGCCACCTGAATCATCATAAATATTTATGTTATTTAAAAAAAAAAACATTGTAAAGACTGGGTAGTGTCACAGTAGAGCCCTTGCTGAAGTCCCAGCCGAGTTGCCTTTTGCATTAAGTTACCTTTGTTTACTTATTTTCTGGAGATTCACAGTTAAACGATATTTTTTCAGGATAATTTGTGACTCCATATAACCACACTTTGTAGTTTTGTATGAGTGTGTTTTTGTGTGCCGTGTGATGAACTAATTCATCCTCTTTCAGAATTGGATCTGTGAAACTGTTCATGATGTATAAAGATCTCCACAGCTCAGAAAAGATCAATACAAATTTAACATGAAATAAGGGGATGCATTTATTTATTTTGTTATTTAAGTATTCCAGGACCAAATTCATAATTATTTTACTCTATTCTAATGGTGTGCTGAGGTGATGTGTTCTATAATATTTTGTACAGAATGTGCTTTCCAGCATACTTTGGTTTCTCTCTAAAATATTCTATTACTGCTTGAAATGGCCAATGACATACATTTGAAAGCATTATCTTATATACAACTGAAGTTTTATACAAAGCCCTTTAGCCTTTCTTGTCTTTTACCCACTTTCAGGTGAGCTTTATTGTTTTGAATGACAAAAGTCCATTAAATACATTAAGATTTTGAATCATAATCTGTATCATATTAAAATGCCTAATTTACATGTACACTATGTGTTAATTATCACACATACATTCCTCATTGATCACACATTGCACTAAAGTAAGAATGGAACAAAAGTGTCAAATTATTTATTCCAAGCATAATATATGCAAATGTTTTATAACTTGTTTATGTATATAGTACTCTTGATATTTAATAAAGCATAAGGTTTGCTGCATTGTAGCTTTTCAAAATCGAATTTTGAAAACAATTTAGAATTTTATCTTTGTATTAGAAAAATCACACCTTATTCCCTTTTCAAGTGAATATTCACCCTAGCAAGAAGAAATATGGTATTTATAAAAATGGAAATAGCTAAGGAAGAAGAAGAACAGGATGAAGAAGTGAAACTTCCCTCTCGGATTAATGGAGGAAAAGTAGGCCAACCTGATGTGAACTTCAACACTCAAAGAGAATTTTGCTATTGAGGTTGTGAAAGGGATGGGCAAGATATTGTTTTAAAAGAACACATACTAAAGAGAAAGTGTAAAATTAAACTTACTATACTTGTTAATTATGAAAAATTATTTTATACATACATTATAGTACTAGGGTGTTGTACCGTGAGCCATTATGAATGTAGAGAAAAGCCAAGCAAAATGACACCTTTTATCGGCTAACTAAAAAGATTACAATATGCACGCTTTCAAGGCAAGAAGAAGGGGCCTGAGTTGCCTCGAAAGCGTGCATATTGTAATCTTTTTAGTTAGCCAATAAAAGGTGTCATTTTGCTTGGCTTTTCTCTACATACATACATTATAAAATAGATACAATATGCTTCATGCTAAAATATAAGTTAAATTATTATTGGCTATAGCATTACACTTAGTTTTGCTAGGATAAGTTATGACTACCCATAAACTTGTAATATAACATACTGGTCTTTAAAATGGACCAGTGGCTAACTGGATGCTAATATGTAGTACAGAGACACAATCTTTAATGTGTGCAGTCTTTTAATACTTTAGATAGATTAATGTTCAACAGTTTTAATAATAATGAATTAATTAAATGTATATAGTATTTTTCTACCCTACAAAAAGTGCTTTACATAGACAGTGGTGAATCACTTCAATCACCACCAATGTGTAACATTCTCCTGGATGAGGCAACTGCAGCCATTCTTGCACCAGAACACTTTTACACAGACTATCAGAGCATAGTAATTCTGCTGTTATGTCTACTGAAACCATAACTTTTTGAGACACATCTTCTTGCCACTTTATCATAGTCAATGTATTAGCAGATCCATTTACATTTCTAGATGACGTTTCAACCCAGTATTTCCAAGGCAAATAGAATTTATTCCTAGACAGATTCTAGCAGTGCAATATTGTTCAAACATTTAAAAACCTTTAAAAAGGAAGCAAAGTGAAAACAGAAGAAAATCACAAGTTCTGATTCTATACCCAAATATCACATGGGAGCATGACCTTTGTGATATTCTGCTGCTACTAGAACAATAAAATCGATATGTTAATCAGTGATTCAGTAATATTTTTACCCAGAAAAGTGAACTGTCAATAGATATCCTAGTAAGCTAAAAGAATGCTTCATATTATTTTATTCACAAAGAACCTGAAGAAAGTGAAAAACATGAAATCATTGACAATCTTTTACTGTCATAATAGCATCTACCATGTCATAATTGTATGTATCAACAAACCAATATTACTGTTAAGTGAAGACTTTAAAACCATGAGTAAAATTATTTCTAAAAATATTTTAACCATAAACCAGAGAAACGTAATTTCTCTATGGTATTACTAAAGAAGGGTATAGTGGCACAGGGATTAATGGAGCTGTATCACTGCTATCGAGCTTTAGCTTGAAATCTGAGTACTGTTTGTGACTGCTCCTTCTCTGTGTGGATACTCAAAAGTTTACTTCCATTCTCCAAAGAAATCCAGTCTGGCTAACTGGTCATCCTCAGTTTGCAGTGTGTGAGTAAGTACAATGGAGTAGGGCTACAACCCGGCTTGCTAATGCTCAATGCATCAGTATCCCCTCCACTACAATCTTGGTACACTTCTTTACCCAACCACTTTCTTTTACCCAGCCTGTTTAAACTACTTTGTTCTGTTTCTCCTCAGCACTACATCCATTATCCCGCCTCTTAGTCTTTCTCTTAACTCAATTCATAGGACAGGACTGGACAGAAAACCTAGCTGTACTAGACAGGCTTTGAGTATAATAAACTACTAAGGATTTCCAGTCATCAAAGTGCATCTTCTGTCTGAACTTTCTCATTTCATGTTTGTTGCTACAGTGTCAATAAATTATGCTACATTAATTTATGAGGGTGTTGTTGCTATGAGTTAAGAAATAAAAAGAGAAGCACTGTTATGGAATACACATATTAATGTCTACTTCAGTATATGTATGTTGTATTTATTCTGACTACATATTTTTTATTTACTATTCCCCATATAATACATGTTTACTACATTTACTTTTGTATGTTTTGAATGCAATTTTATTATTAGGATAAGACTCTTAAAACAGATTTTTACATTCAGAGATAGAAATTACTTCAGGCCAAAAAGCAACATTTTGCTTTTATGGATGAAATATCCATTTTTGCTATTTTGATAATGTGCTTGTCAGCAACAATGTTTGAGAGATTCTTTCATTATATTCAAATAGAACTGAAGAAAATCCTGAACTCTGCTGCATTGAACACACTTTGTCTAATTATTTCTAGTTATGTTTCCTGATTTTGTGTAGTTAGCATAAACATAATTTTGTAGACCCCAACCTGGAAAGCACTCTCCCACAAAGTATGTGAACAGACAAACAGCAACCATATTTCCCCCCTTCAGGCTTTGGTGCTGAAGTTAGTCATTTATGATTGGAATTTTGAGATGCAGTCAAGCAGAGTTGAAAGTAAAGATCCGTGACAGCTGGTACAGTATCATCGATAAGCACAAATAAAACAAATTCAACAAAGTAAAAATGTTTACTGGTATCCATTTTGCTAACATCATAAAGAATAAAGGCACTGGTTCAAATATCAGTTTCCTGCACATAATATGAGTGTAACTTAGCAATTTTAGAGAGTGAATAATCTACACATTTTCAAGAAATGAAGGGAAGATGGCAATTACACAAATAAGCTGTGCAATGCAGAACAGAAGATACAGTCACTAAACATCAATAAGAATTTATTATTCTGTTTGCTTCAATGTCACATTGTTCGGTAAGAGTGTTCGGTAAGATTGCTGAAGCCAGTGTAAATTCATGAACAGATAAAACAAAGATTTTCAGATTTTATGTAAGACATAAATATTTACATAAAATAAGAAAAATTAAATGATTGCAGTCTAACACAAATAATATGTTCAATTATACTTTATTTGAACATTTTATCCATTGAATCAAATATCTTAGTAAGAGTAGGTTACTTATGTTTAAAAGATTTATTCGGCAAGTAACAAATATTTCACTGTAATATGTTTTGTGCTTTATGTATTTATTCTTAAAGTTAAAGTATTTGGAGCACATTAAAACACATTGTCAGTGTAATTAACTTGTTATGGATTGATCACATTATCCATAATAATAATGAAAAATAATCCATAACAATAAGCAATGTTTCAAGATGAATGCAATTCATTTATATAATTCCTAAAAAAATATTTGTAGTTATCAACATATTAATGGACGTGGTCTTGATTATCATCTTGTGACATGTTCTTAAAAGCACTTTTCTACCATTAACATAATATCTTTTTAAGGTTTAAAAATAATTCATTAGAAATATGTCAGTATAAGTTCACAATCACATGAAGATAATACATTATTTAATGAAAATGTATTCATTATGACTATCTATTTGCCCATCCATCCATATTTAGACCCCTTTAATTTTAATTAGACTCGGGGCTAAGGGGGCTAGAAGCACAAGGCAGAAACCAACCCTGAACAGAGCACAAGAGCACCACAGGGCACACCTATCCTCACAGCCACACTCACTCCAGGCCAATTAAGAGTCGATAATTAACCCAACTAGCACATCTTTGAGACATGAAACAAAAAGCTGTGAAGACCAACTTGGAGGTCCTGCAAAGTCCATGCAGATAGTGACTGGGCTGACTAACTCCAGGGCTAACATTAATTTACTGAACCATTTAGATTCATAAAGTCAGGATAAGTATGTTTTACAATTTCTGCCAATGTGGGCTAGTGTTGTATTTTTTCTATTATTATTATTATATGATATATTATGAATATTATTATGAATATAAACAAGAAAAAATGTACTCTTAATGCAGATAATAGAAAAAACAATGTGTGCAATTTTTGATGTTATATTCTCAAAAATTCACTACACATAAAAAATATGGTTTATTTTAATAACAGTTAATCCATTACTTAGACTTTGAAATTACTTGCCAAATGGCTTATACATAGTTTACATACTTTATGTATTACATACAATTATATGCCATACAGTATGCCCACCTAGCTACTGAATGCAGTTTTTAACAGAGCCGAGTATACTGAACATTTCTAATGAAACATTACCATCTAGTGGGCACAGTAATATAACACCAATCAAGCCTTTTCATTTCACAGAGATGTATGTTTATGCAGCTATAATACTTTTAACACAGAGTATTTTAGGTGCTATCATATCTTATCTTACACCATAATGCAAAATAATAACTCTGGCTATTATTATAATGTATGTTAATACATTTTTGTATTTAGTAATTCTACTGTTTTTTAAAACCCTGAGGACAATGGTAATTGGGCAATGCTTTCTTTGTAGCAGATCAAAAAGGTCAAGCATGCTAATTCAAACGTCCCTGGATCAAATGATTTATGTGTTTTATATCTGTATTTTCTGTTAGCTTGTTAATGATCAAGAAAGAGTTTATGTCACAGTTCTCATATACTGTTCTAGATCCATGATTATTCCACCTAGTTCTGGAGGCCTTCGGTGGTTCTGGTTTTCTTTCCTACTTCCTATTTCCTATTTCTTAATTAGAATGTGGTTCTTACTGTTAAAGTACTATGGTATTTAATGAGATGTTTTTTTCCACCTCTCATTCTGCTGTGCTGTGGTAACCATTTTACATTTTATATTTCTTACAAAAAGTTCATTAAAAGAACTGACTAATAGAACTACTCAGTCCTACTCATTATTTCTTTCTAGGTATTTAGACAAACCTTCAATTTTAATATGGACATTTGCTGTAAATAGTACCAATTTAGATATGCCAGTGCTGCATTTAATTTTACTTGAACCTTAACCTGCAAGTGCTTTGTCCTGGGTATGACATTAATCTGCATCCAGCCCTGCAAGCAGGCCCTCTAAGTTACAGGAAAACACTTGGGGGATGGTGGCAGGACTGGCACTTCAGCTACTGTAAATAAAACCCTCACACTGCTCCAGTGTGGTGCTGAGTTGTCACCCGCTACACTCAGGTCCAAATCCAGGTGGTTCTTCATGGTGCGACAATATGCTATCATCACATGCTCCCAACCTCCTCCTCCTCCTTACCATTAACTGTTGTGGTAAAAAGATTAATCTTACAGTTGTAACTTTTGGGGTGAATAGATTAGAGATACTGGAATATTTGCTATAAGGTCATTATACAAACATAACATTTGCCACCACTTCAAACTACCTCTCACATTAACATCTCAACTTGGTCGCCCAGCAATACAATAAATGATAACACTTTAGTTTAGGTACTCAAATAATGCATCCATTACTCATTTACTGTTATGTAACAAGACCTTAACAAAGGCTTATTTTGGTGTTCATGATACTTGCAAAGCATGTTTAAAGTGGCTACCGTAAATACCTGCATATAGGACGCATTTTTTTTCTTAAGAAGAAGGCCTAAAAACCCAGGTGCGTCTTATACATAGATACAGTTTCTCTTTCGGTTTGTACATGTTCAGTTTCTCCCTGTGCATTTCCTGTGCAGTGAGCGAGCAAGCAAGAGAGAGAGAGCGCGACACATACACACACAGGTGCGGGAGAGAGAGGCACACACACACACACACAGAGGTGCGCAAGAGAGAGGCACATACACACACACACACAGGCGCACGCGAGAGTACGAGAGGCACACACAGGCACACATGAGAGAGGCACACACAGGCGCTCCAGGCTCACGAAAGAGAGAACGAGAGAGGGAGGACTGGACGCATAAGGTAGAAAAGGCTTGTTTTTGTTTTCAGTTCTGTTTACAGCGATCAGTTCATAGTGTGCATTGTGGAAATGTTACTTTTCCTGGTGATTTATTAACTTACAGATTTTTCAAACGTTCTTTTTTTTCCCTGTGCTTAAAACTCTTTAAAAAAAAATGTTTTTAGCGAGCGGTTCCTAGCACTATAGCATGAACTATTGTAGTATTAGTTTTATCTGTTGTTCAAGGTTTTCTCAGTGTTATTCAATGCGTGATGCTCTGGGCGTGTAGACAGGAGCGTCCATTGGGCTTTATGATCGTGTGCGCCTGTGTCAGTGCCTCTTCTTCGCTTTCGATGGCTGTGTGACGGGGACAGAGAGGAGTAGTTTGAATCCAATTTGAATTTTAAGGTTTGTTTTCAAGTGACAGTCGGTTAGCAGTGCTGCAATTGTAGCTATTGGGGTGTGCCTCTGTCCGTGCGCGATTAGCCGTCGCCCCTGCACTGGCATTTCACACCATTTCAAATTAAAGTATTTTTCAGGTGTAGTGTCGCTAATACTCTATCGATTTTGGAGAATGACACTGCGTTTGAAAGCTCATTTTACAATACATCCACCTGTATGCCTTATTGTAATGTTTGGAAATTGTTTTATTTTGAATTTTCACACCACCGATACGTCGTTTTTGCCGTCTAGTATGTTTCTCGCTCTTTGTTGTTATTCAGAGAGACTCCAGCCTAACACAAATGCATGGATACAATCACTGGCGCTGGCGGCAGCAGCTTTTTATTAGCAACTCAAAATCAGGATGCATCCTATAAACAGGTACACAGGTTTTTCCATGGTTTTTAGGGTCAAAAATCCACTGCATCCTACACATGGTATCATCCTATATGCGGGTATTTACGGTATTCATTCCTGCTCAGTGTGGCATTTGATATGCTGGTAAAAATAATTCTGAAAATAAACGTTTCAAAAGCCTTATATTGAAGTATGCAATATTAAGAGACATATGTCTCACTTAAGCCATCTCTGACCGTTCCAGAGATACATCATTTTAGTAGACCACATTTATCGGTGCTTTGTAGGTGTTATGAACACCAACAGAAGCCTTTGTTAAGGTCTTGTTATATAAGAATAAATAAGTAATAGATGCATTTTTGCAGTTCCTAAACTAAACTATTAACTAATAATTAGTCTTTCCAGGAGACTACATCTCCACACCTCATAGCCAATAAATTTTTCAGTTTTCTTATCTCAGGTTAAGAATATGAAATAACAATATACAATATATGTTCATTTAATCTTAAAATTTTATCAATGCATATTTTTTTCCTAGATTTCATTTTTTTTAACAAGGAAGTCCTAGTCAGATGACCATGCTTTCCAGTGAGTTCACAGCACATTTTTCAATAAATCTTACCCTTAGCTAATATAAACCATCAGTCAAACAACAGCAGAGATCTTCCACTCAGAATGTCTCACTTGTTCCGGATTTTATACTGAAGTCCGTTTCTTGCAATTGCCGTTTGTCTCCATAATTGTATCTGGAACAGAACTGCCCTATTTAAAATAATTTTTGACCGAGACAAAAAAGGGCTTTCAAAGGGCACTAAGTGGAAAAGGTGGCAAAAAGTTCAGATGTTAAAATAACAAAAAATATATAAAAGAGTTTCAACGTTCAAAAATAGCAACCAAAAACGTAAAAAGGCAAACAAAATCTCCTAACACTAAACTAATATCCCTTTCCTCACTGTCACCAAGTCATTTGTTTTTAATTTGGCTGCCAGGCTGTGCACACCACCTGGAATGGCTGGGTGATAATGTCAGAAGCCACACCCATGTGATGTCATCGGCCACACACACTACTGACAACACTATTTTGGTTTCTGTGAAAACAATAGAAATGATGGTAGTGTCTAAAAAGCAAAAATTGTTACATGCTAACACCAATAAAATAATGTAAAAATATCATAAAATGCAGTAACAATATCCATAAAGTAAAAAATAATAAAAAGTTATTTATAATGTCCCCACATGAACTCACGACAGGCATGAGCTATGGCGAAAGTATGTCCCTGGAACTATACAATTTCCAGTATTAGCAGGGATTCATTTCCTTCAATAACTGCATTTTGTAATAAATACTTAATTTCCACTTTTTTCATATCTTAACAGTGTCTTGCCCTGATGCAATATATGTGTTAGTGTCCTTTTTTCTTTCAGTTTTGGCTTTTATATTAGTTATAACAAGATGAAATGATGTACTGTACATAATCTTCAAGACATTAAACTTCAGCAGGAGATCACCTTGTAGTCATAAGGTTTAACCTCATAACTGAACAAAAATCATCACAGTTTTATCTCTTGTGTGTCACACTTTATACTCTTCCTCCACTCTTTTAAAATCTGCACTGCTTTCTATATTGAAGGACAGAAATATGTAGAAATGTAAAGGTGCATTTCATTTGCTTTTGTAAATGTAAAACATTTTTATTATCTGCAGTAGGCATTTCAGTAATTCCATCCATCCATCCATCATCCAACCCGCTATATCCTAACTACAGGGTCACGGGGATCTGCTGGAGACAATCCCAGCCAACACAGGGTGCAAGGCCGGAAACAAACCCCAGGCAGGGCTCCAGCCCACCGCAGGGTGCACACACACACATACACAGCACTCAGTAAGGACAATTTAGGTTTCAGTAATTCCATTTTTTATTCCAAAACATTCTCTCAGCTTCTCAATTATTGCTTTCTCATACTGTTACATATCTATTTTGAATTTACATTTACCACCACTAAATATGTTTTACCTAGGTGAAGAGTTTCATAATCCACATCTTTGAATGCACAACACGTTAAACTTTGTGGTGGTTTAGCTACAATGGCAAGAGGCCACGTCAGCTTCTACTCCTATCAGCCAAGAAAGCATAGTCTGCAGTGGGCACAGGCTTACCAAAACTAGCTAGTTGAACAAACTTATATCAAAAAATATTTTGAAATCTCGGTATTCTAAAAATCACAGCTGTATATATTGTATTTTTCTCTATTCCAGCCCTTCTTTTTGCCTGCTATTTGTCAAGACTCCTCCAGTCTGTGTCATTTGCTATCCAATGCTTGTTAAATGGCAGTGAGATTGGAGTGAATGAGGGATACAAAAGGGTTGAGCTTCGATTGTGCAGTTGTTTAAGCAAAGTGTATTATTTTAGCCAAGAGGGTTTTTGCTATTTTATTAACTTTCTATCTTGTCTATTGGGTTTACACATCTTATCCTGTGTTGTTCTTCTAGTTTTGGTATCATGACCCTCCATCTCAATTTTTGTACTCGGTTATTGTTTTGGCCTATTTGGATTTAATCACTGATTCTAGTTGCCAGCTTGTAAATGCCCTTCTTGAACAATAGAATTTTAAATTAAAACTATTTGAAATTAACCTATTTTAAATGTTAATTAGCACACAGCAGGCCCCTGTGCAAATGGCAGTGTATCTTATTTGAAGCTGCTAATTAATTACATTTTGCAATGGTATACTCATTATTTGGCAACTAACAAAATATATTTTGAAAGAAATAACAGAGCAATTTTTTAGCAAATAAAGCAAGGAAAACTAATATTTGATAAATTATTTAAACTTTAAACACATCTATTCATAGAATGCCACAAATAAATGGTGAAAGTGCAAACTTGATATAACATAACATCAAAACCACTTAATACAGTTAGGGATTGTGACTGAAGAACACAAGGAAATAAACAACCCAAGACAGGACATCAGTTTATCTCAGGGTCTACCCAAGCACACACCTACACTTAACCAGGGCCACCTATCCAGCATGTCTCTAGAAAAGAATACAGAATAAAAATGCATGCAAACACGGGGAGAATGTTCAAATCTCATTTGGACAATGGGCTTGTGATTCCTATCTGGGATACTGGATCCATGAAGCAGCAGCACCACACACTAAACCAACATGATAACCCGAATATGCCTAAAATATTTGTCTAGTTACAGCAGGATATAATCTAGTAATCAGTAATTACACTTTAGTGGCCTCAATCTGTCTTTTATGAATTTTGCTTTTTACTGAGAAATGTAATAATGACATTAGTGTGTATGTACAAGATAGTATTAAAACTAATAAACATGTTTGGTTATTGATTTATTGCAACAACAGTCATTGCTTTTCCATTTTAAATGGTAATATCTAGCAATCAGTTTAACGATTATGGTTTGATCTACCTCAGGACCATAAGGGGACAGGGAAAGGAACCAAGCCTGGATCTGATGCCAGTCCATTGTAGTGTAAAGTGGAACACATATTTGTAAAGAAATTTTAAATAATTAAGGGAATAATTCGTTAAATAGCAATCTGATGTATTGTGTATAGAAGATATTATTCTGTTGTAAAGCAAGCTGTTTTTTAAAATATTCAGGGTATTTGGAATGGATTCCTAAGCACAAATTTAATAGGCTGGTTAGGCAGAGATATTAAACTTATGATTGCCTGCCACTCTCTGCCTATTCATCTGATTATATTTGTGCTTAGAAAAGGAAATACATCTCTTATTGCGAAGATGCTACTGATGACTAAACCTTTACTATAAAGACAACTCCTTTCCATATTTCTCTCCCATGACTGTCTTTGTCTATCCATTTCTTAAAATCACTTATTTGATTTCAGAAGAAGTCAAATGAGCACAAAGTTGTTGAAATAATAACAAACAAAAAGAGAGCACATTGGAGTAAAGCCTTAATCAGACATGGGCATTATGGGAGGACCTTTGACGCACTAATCAGGCAGGGAACCTAGTAATAGAGAAGGGAAACGTTCAGAAGGATGAATTCAAAGGGGAGATATGCTATCACTTCTACCCTGGTCTCAGAAACCTACCCTTTCCACTCCACTGACAATATAAAAAACAACATTTATCATTAACTTCCAAACTAGCAACAGCTGGTGACAAATCTTCTGCCTCAGAACTTAAGTGACTTTCCCACAGCTATTCACAAACCTTAATTCGGTTTCTTTGTGTTTAATTTATAATCGGCACTAAATGGGACCAGCATCCAAGACCCCGACCCTTCATCTTGTGTTCGTTGTCTTCATTGTGCTCTCCAAAACCCTAAACTGGGTTACACCCTTTTAAGAATGTTAACAGTTTTGAAATGAACAATGATGACTTATTATAATAACAAAAATAATCCTCCTCATTTATCAGAAGTTCTTTGAAATATGCTATTTTTGTTCTCTTTTCTATATTTAACTTGACTACAAACAACTCTGTTTTATAAAGTAATATCCACAGAGGTAATCTGATGAATCAGAAATGCTACTAAATAAAATGTGTATATACAAACTTTCAGCAGCTACCATTAAATACTAATATTAATAGACAGGATTCATGCACTGACCATCAAGAATGCTAGTTTTGCATATTAGCAAATACAACTTAATAAAGAAGAAAAAACACAGCTGTGGTCAGGTTCTTTAGACATTTTCAAATACTTTGGTTTTGCCTGTAACAACAAAAAAATTGAATACACTAGTTGTAGCTTTGCCTAAATGTTACACTGTTTTGAACCTACATATTGTATGCAGTATAATGCAAGGGTCTTAAAACACGAAAGTTTATCTTCTTGGAATTTTGCACAATTTGAAGCCAAGCTTAGATAAGATGACAGTCCACCAATAAATCTAAATTCACATCTTTGAAATGTGAGATGATAGTAGAGTCCCAATGAATGGTTAAACAAATCACAGCACTATCATGCTACACTTCATGAAACAAGTGGATTCTATTAAAAGTATTACTATAGACAGAATAGCATGTTTTCATTTTATTTGTTTTTATTTGAGATCATAACGAGAGATAGTTCATATACAGTGCTATTGCAGGGTTAGGACTGAGGTTACATCCTATTTCATTATGTATTTAAATCTATTTTAAATATGTGTAAGATAAAACATGGTAATGTATTTCAAGAAGTGTGAAAAAAATGCGTTCTGTGCAGAAATACAACGGTCCTGCAATATTTTTGACAAAAACACACTTCAACTTCATTAACTGATTTTTTAGTGTTACATTTGCATTTGTTCGTAGGTTAGTAGTTCTCCCAACAAATACATCTGAATGTGCTAAAGGAAGGCACTAATGGAAAAATGTGTGCAATGGTACTTATCATAGTATTGTAAATCATAACCAAAATGGCTTATAAAGAAAGTATTTATTTAGCATCAATGGCACTTTGTGTAGGCTAAATGTATGAATTATTTTAATCTGATCATTGCACAAATTCCTTTTAATCCCACCACATGAACTAGAATGACAGTACAAAACAAAAAAGTATGCATCCCCATTTTAACTTTTTGTGTAGATGATCAAAGAGTTAATAACATTTTTATGTAGTCTAAAAAATGTTTTTACATGGAAAGGTTAATTAACATGGTGTAATGGATGGCCGGCCATTTATCCCGGCCAATACCCCCAAGCCGCCAGGTGGAGCCCTCCTTGCAGCGTGGAGGTCCCCAGAAGACCAGCAGGGCATCATGGACATTGGAGTTTTTATGCAAAGCCCTGCTGGATGCCGTGGGGGCCACAGGAGGGAGCTGCAGGGAGGACCGAGGGCTTCTTCGTGCCCTGTGACCCGGAGGTTCGTCACAGGAAGAGCGACGGACTTCCGGGTTGAAGAAAGGGATGATTTACCCTGACCCGGAAGGGAAAAGGACTTGTGGACTATTGGGCAGAAACACTTCCGGGTCAGGGATTATAAAAGGACTATGGGAACTCCCAGACAACGAGCTGAGCTGGGTGGAAGGGTGGCAACGCGTCTGGGAGCTGGAGGATTGGTTTATTGTGTATTATTGTAACTTATGAGTATTGTGGAGGAGAGTGTGCTTTGTGCACTGTGGCAAGAAAATAAAGTCAACTTGAGGACTTTTACCTGGTGTCTGGAGTCGTGGACAGGGGTTCAAGGGAGCGAGGGCGCCCCCTATCGTTCACAATGGTTTTTTGAATAGCATTGTACCTAGCAAGTACATAAGGGCATAATATTCAACAAACATGCCTTTCCAATCTGTTTTAAGCATTTTGGCTTATCATAATGGTGCTGTTGCAGCTAATTAGATCCTACTTTTATTACTATGCACATTAAACATTCGTTCAGGAAGACCAAACTGAAAAGAACTAAGCTGAAAAGTCACTGTATACTTTGTAGAATCCCACAACAAACGGCTCCTTATACTCAATTAAGTTTTTAAAAGAAAATAATCTACTATATAATAAAACACTAACGTCTATGTGTCCAGTTCCTTTTCTAATCTGATTGGTCAGTATAGCTTTGATGACGTGACGAAAAAGGAAGTGTGAGTGTGAGACGCAGGACGAGTAAAGATGTGTACTTTACATGGGATTTTTTTTATTTATACTAATTAACATTTTCAGCATAATTTCAAAGCCATTGCTTTGAAAATGTACAATTTTGTGAAGTGTTTCAGCATCAATCCAACTATGATTTTAACTTAATTGAAGTATTTTAACTTGTACTACAGAAGAATAGGAGTGAATAAAGGCTGTTCCATATATTTGCAATGTGTACTGTCTCCTTAACAGCAAAAAATATCTGCAGACTAACATGTTTTATCCATTACACTGAACACTTGAAATAACATTACAGAGATTTCCGCAAAGACCCATTAGTTCCAAGCAATATTTAAAATCTAATAATGTGTTTGCATACTGTCAAGTATCGTTTAGCACTCTAAAAGTAGGAAAAAATCATTTTATGATGGATAAGTTTAAAAGATGACTATTACCAAAACTTTAGTTATGAATATTGTGATGATATTATATATCATAAATAAACAGTATTGCATGAAATAGTTCCTATCACTATTGAATTGATAAAATTAAGTTTACAACAATAGTAAATACAGCTGGAAATTACAAATAAAAATTTTGAAAATTCACCTTTTCTACTGTGGTAAAAAGGTTAAATGGAAATCTTTAAAATGTTTGAAACTGTAAATGCATACTTTTATCATTCATTACTATGTCCAATAATATAGGAATTTGTCCAATGAAACTTTTAAGAAGTGGGAAGTATGCATTTCAGTCAGAATATTCATAGACAACATTTATATGGAAAAGAAAAACAGCATTGCTATTTCTTATTTATCCTTTCTACCCCAATAACAATAAGTGCCAACATAACAGTAGGCTTCATAGCCATAACACCTGGCAATAATATTAAGTCTAGGTCAAAGTTATCATATGTAACAATGTACTATCTTAACTTAAGACTACAAAATGTCCACAAACGTTCAAAAGCAATGGTTTTATGACCAGTGAACCTGGTGAGCTGGAATATCATAGGACTCAATCATGAATTAAAGAGAAAAAGTATTCTCTCACAACAGGTTTAATGCCAAAATAGCATTTTCACAGGAGACTCACTTAATAAGTAAGGACCCATTTCAGCTGCGAAGAGAATGGATTGGCCAAATTTGTCACTCCAGCTATACAAAGAAAACTAGAGGTGTGGGAATCTTAATATACAGAACTACTCCATTTGTAGCATCAGACTTAATATCTGATCCTGAAGGGCGATATATGTCATGGTGATGGGCAGTTTATTTCATACTATAGTGATCCTGATAAATATCTATGAACCCAATGTGCACGATAGAGACTTAATCCAAAATGTATTTACACCTGTTCTTAAAGTAAACACTCATAAAATTATAATGGCTGGAGACTTTGTGTTTTAAAAGCAGACCTGGATAGGTTTAACATCTAATACTGCAAAAATAATTACAAAGTTTGTAATGGATCAGAACTTATCAAACCCATGGAGGTTTTTATATCCTAAAGTAGGAGAATATTCCTTCTTCTCCTGTTTATCATTGTTACACAATAATTAATTATTTCTTCCTTTAACAATATTTTTTTTCCCATTATCAAATCTTGTAACTACAACACTATTGTTACCTCTGAACCTCTGATCATGGAGCTTAAATTATTATACCCTAGACATTCTTCTCACACTCATCTCCCCCGTCATTACCTGATAAGAACTGTACAGAATTTATATTCAAGCAATTTGATTATTTTCTGGAGACAAATGCATCCTCTAGAGGTCTCTGCAGGAATACTCTAAATTTTCACTGAGAGGGTCTGTTCAAAACCTTTTAAATATATGGCAGGATCTAATCAGTAACATTTTAGAATAAGCTTCTATATCAAGGTAAAGGATACTCTTCCTTCCTTGCTACTTTTTAAGATTTGCTTTGTTGGTTTGCTCTCCTCTCTTTCTTTTGGGTGAAGGTTTAATTTTGGTTTGCTAAGTTTGGTTTGATTTGATTGCATGGATTGTTATTTGCTTTTAATTAAAATCAATTTAAAAAAAAATAAATTATTTAGTGTTGTACGTTCACCATGCAACATTTTTTCTAATGGTGTATGGACTCTAGGTCATACTGATGTATGCAGATATCACCTCCAGATATTAAATGCTTCATATGTTTCACCCAGTGAAAATTAATTAGCACAAGATTCTTCCTGAAATAATGCATGCAATGATGTTTCATTTCAAGCATCAACATTCTGGACATCCAACATGTACAAACTTTGTTGATGTTTAATTGTTCATGAAAAATAGGTTCTGCTGACCCACACCTAATCTATTACATGTCTGCTACATGCCACCACCCTTCATTTCTTAAGATTCATTCCACAATGATAAGATTTTCTTCTGTTGCTAATGTCAATGGATGGCCAGACTTTATTTAAGAAATGTTCTACCATAATAGAATTCTGCCATAATAGAATCTCTTAACAGTGGCAGATGAAGGAGACTGGTCTTAGTACACATTGACTCTGTAAGAATGAATATCAGAAGGCATATCGTTCTTTAGCATTAGCCATAAGAATTTTTATGATAGCACAATGCTTGATATTCAGGTTTTTGGCACACACATTGACTTAGTCCTGAAACAAGATACATACACTGTGAATCACAACTTGTTAACTGACATATTTTCATTCACTGATGGCAATCTTTGACAACTTAAAACACAACACCATAGTATTATCTCTGTCAGACTCCATCTTTAATGTGTTTGATCACACATTGCATGATTAAAAACTATAAAAACAATGATTCATTCCAGATTATTAGAAGATTCTAGTATGAATTACAACTTAAGAGAAAAACATACCGACTCCAATCCAAGCAAAACAAGAAGGGGAATTGTAGTCATCCCGCCTTGTATCCATTCTTCTAAGGACACTGTGCCATCACGGTCATAATCTATCTCCTCCATCATTTCGCGAAGAATCTAAAAATAGGAGAGGTGATTTTTTTTTCAAAGTTTTTATTACTAATAAAATCACACCATATCAAACAAGATGCCTTGAGCATGGAAAAGAAGCTATATAAATAAAATGTATTATTACTATTATTATTATTATTATTACATTACACTCAAAGGTACAAAATGCAGGATTTGAGTAAATTAACATATGTTTAAACATGATTCGACACTTAACATTGTACTACCCAAAAGTCAAAATTAAAAGTCAAAATCCTTCATACATTTAAGGAGCATCACTCACATATTTTGCATGATTGGTCACGAAAACACACAAATGTTCAACAAAATTAAACTATAAAAAGTATTTAAATAAAATCAATTATAACCCAATTTAAACAAGTTTCAAACTATGCTGTTGTTTCTTTGTCACCTGAACTCTTTTTAGCTCTGTGCTTAGAAATTGTTAAAGTAGTACAAAGAAATTGTGTTTTGGGGTTTAAGGTGTATTGTTGATATGGACTTACTGCATTGCTGTGGACATCACATGCTTCTGGGAGAAATTTTTAACTACTCAGAAATGGATGGTGTAATTTACAAAATATGATTGAAAGCAGGATCTTTAAGAGAACAGACTTCAAGGAAAGAATGGAGTAACTGGAAAGTGGACCATCTCAAACGACATTTGAACCAGAAATCTCATATCAATTCAGTCACAAAACTTTAAAATCAATCAAAAAGTTTGTTGAAAAAAATTAATAGAATCTAAACAACAATATAAAGACAGAAAAGAACTAACATAGCGAAAACAAGTGATATCTGATGAGGTAAAGGTTTTAATAGATAACATTTTCTAACTTTGAAAAAAAATTAAACTTTCATATTGGCAGTTCAGGATATTGTAATGATCATGTTGACAGATACATGAAAATACCGGATAATTAGCTAGTAAGAATTAAATCTTTGAGTTCATCGAATGCATTAATTCAACAGTCAAAACCAACGTGTTAAATGAAATTAGAAAATCAGCTCACCACACTTTAATAGTCGATGAATCAACTGACGTAATATTTCTAAAATTTAAATGTCATATATTAAATTTAGGAATGACAGCAAATTCATTCATAAAATTATGTAAACTGGCATAATAAAATTAACAGCATGTGACAGTTTTTATGTTCTTGCAACTACAGTATACAACAGTTTTATGGAAAACAAGTTAAATTACAGTAAATCAGAAGGTAATGTTTACCTCAGGCGGCACACCAATAATGCAGGACAAGCAAAAAGGTGTAGCTGCTGTTTTGCGTCAGTCCATTCCACACTAATCAGAGCAACATTGTGTGCCACATCATGAGGATCTGCTTATACAGTAGGTAATGCTTGGAAAAACATTGTCTTTGGTGAGTGATATTGAGAGTTTGCTAAGGACTATTAACACAATTTTTTGCAGGTCATCTGTTAAGAATGCAAAATTTGAAGAACTTCAAAATTGCAGGGGCAGATTCAAAAAAACACATAAAGATATTTTGCAATAAATGCATGATTAGGAACAGTAATATTTTAGTGGACAACTTGGAAAAATTGTTGAACAACACAATTATCCTATTCACAAATACTGCTTGAATAAACTACAAAAGCAGAACACCATGTGTTCACTTAATACTTCATGATGTTCTAGCTGAACTGGCAGACATATAAAAATTTCTGGAAAGAAGTGCACCTTAAACTTTTCAGTTTGCCAAAGCAGAAATCAAGAAACTGAAGTCACAGTATCTGGGAGATAAGCCACATTTTCCAGAAGAAAGATGTAATCTTCTCTCTCCATTTAAGTTTCCAGTTAAAACATAGTAAATAATCCAGTGGATAAGTGATAATAAATACAATCTTTTTCCAAACAAAGTACAGAACAATTTGTTTGTCTTTGATAAAGAATGTTTCTCTACAGTTGCAAATCTAAAAAATTTTTAATTTGGATTTGAGCAAATGAATAGGCTTCCCATCAAATACTGTGCTCTGTTGAAGAAAGACTATAATTTAGAAGGATCTTTGTAACTGGTAAACAGAGTTTAAGATATTGATTAAGGAAAAATTACAAACTGGAGCTATAAAGATACTTTCATATATGGTTATACTAGCAGAATACCCGCGCTTCGCAGCGGAGAAGTACTGTGTTAAAGAAGTTATGAAAAAGAAAAGCAAACATTTTAAAAATAACGTAAGATGATTGTTAATGTAATTGTTTTGTCATTGATATGAGTGTTGTTGTCATATCTATCTATTTATATATATATATATATATATATATATAGCAAAATATTGTTGCTCGCCGCTGCATTTGTTGGTTACCTGTGTGCATTGGCAGCGGAGAAGTAGAAAAGAAAAGGAAACATTTTAATAATAGCCCGCGTAACATGATTGACAATGTAATTGTTTTGTAATTGTCATGAGTGTTGCACTGGCTAAAGCCGCCTCCGCATAAACCCCGGAAGTGTTTTTGGATTAAAGGAGGCCAAATATTTAGGCTACCTCGTGGGACAAGGACAGGTGCGCCACAGAGCTCCAAAGTTAAAGACATCTTAGAATGGCCCGTCCGAGTACCAAGAAACAGGTGCAGGCTTTCTTGGGGCTTGTTACTAAAAGAGCAGCACCCTTGACTGACCTGACAAAGGGCGCCCCTATTGGTGTGGACCGACAAAGCAGAACACGCGCTCAGTGACCTAAAGAAGGCCCTAACGCCGGCACCTGTGTTACGGACGCCCGATTTTGGGCCCCGCTTATTCTCCAGACCGACGCCGGACACAGGCCTGGGTGTGAGCCAAAGCGCCGATGGTGTCGAGCACCCTGTGATGTACCTTCGAAACTGATGACCCGTATGCAGTGGAGAGGGAGGCCTTGGCCATTAAGTGGGCAGTGTCATATCTATCTATTTATATATATATATATATATATATATATATATGCCCTCTCTCGTATTCAAAATAGTCCTGCTAAGGGGGATTGGCACGCGGAGAAGCCGGAAAAAGA
Source organism: Polypterus senegalus (assembly GCF_016835505.1). Lineage (NCBI taxonomy): Eukaryota > Metazoa > Chordata > Cladistia > Polypteriformes > Polypteridae > Polypterus > Polypterus senegalus. Next base: position 59,435,252 of record NC_053168.1, on the reverse strand, counting down.
AACCACTCGCCAGGGAATGGTGGGGAAACATTTTAATAATACGTCATCCTTCCCGTAACATATGACAATGTAATATATATATATATATATATATATATATATATATATATATATATATATATATACACACACACACATACATATATATACATATACATATATATACACATACTGTATATATACACACACACATATATACATACTGTATATACAACATATACATATCTACATATATACTGTATATACACATATATATACAAATCTACATATATATATCTACATATATATATTAGGGTGGGACTCGATTAAAAAATTAATCCAATTAATTAGAGGCTGTGTAAGAATTAATCTTGATTAATCGTATGTAATCGCACGTAAATTTGCCCCAAATCGCAAATGTTTTTTTTTTATTTAAAACGGTTTTAGTGGGCGACAGAATCAAATAATAGACATGGACATGAATATTGTAAACTGAAGCTGTTTTAATTTCTGAAAAAAAGCTTTTAAACTGCATTTGAATTCAAAACAGAAACAAAAATATCATCCCTGGTTAAAATTGGGCAGACTTAAAAATAAAGTGGTAGTTTAAGTACTTTAAGTACATTTTCAGAATAGTATTGTCTTTAAATAATAATAACCAAAATTTCACCATAAAGTGCAGTTTTTCTTCTTAAAAAATAAGTCAGAAACATAAAAGGTAATTTGACCAGCTTACTCTTTAAACTCTGAGTAACATTAGCCAAAATTATTTTGTACATTAGGCTAAAACAGTGTGATCATTGAACATTTTGTAATTAGATGTATTTAGAATTACTAACGGTCACGGAAGTCCAATGATCCCCAGTAAGAGCCACAAAGTCCGCTTTCTGTAATGCATCTAATTTTGCTTGCTTTTCAGTGTGCACAAAACCACGCTTTTATCAAGGCTTTCGGGTAGTCGAAATGATCAGTCGTAGGACGCGCTTTATTCCGACTCTAACATTTTTGTAGCTGTGATGTGTGCATCAGTGTAATGGATGTACCAGGAAATCATGCATTGACAAAAGTTCCCGTTTGCTTGGAATTGAAAGTGTGATTAAATGCGTTATTTTTTAACGCGTTATGGAGTACATGCATCGAAGCTTCTCAACTGTGCTTGTGCTAAGAAAGGGAAAATTTTAAAAATAACGTAACATGATTCTGCGTTAACCTAATATTTTTTCATACGTCCCAAACCAAGGAGATGGGAAGGTAAAATGAATCGGATAGCGCGCGTACAGTCAGTACATCCCCTCTCGGGAATCGAACTTCGAATGTCGGCGTTAGAGGCGAAGACTCTACAATTGCGCCACCGTTTGTCTATGCTAAAGTATGTATTGTAGATCGGGATATAGATATACATTTATATATATATATATATATATACCCGTATATAGTGGAGAAGTAGAAGTTATGAAAAGAAAAGGGAACATTTTAAAAATAACGTAACATGATTGTCAATATACAGTAATTGTTTTGTGAGTGTTATTGAATGTTGCTGTCATCAAGGATTTGATTATCATTATTTCTTTCAATCAGGCTCGTATTTGTAGGATGTGTTCAAGTTACATTCCGTGTTTGTCAATCGTTGTAAAGATAAGAGGTTTCATTCATCGATTAGTTCCTTACTGCATCAATAAACAGCTCGTCTTCCTTTTATCTGTGATGTGACAAACTGCATGCACGGGTTTTTTTTACGCTGTCTTCCTTTAGCGGACATTGACTTTTTCCACCGTGTGCTTTGTTTCCACAGTAGCTGCATTTATGAATATGCTTATCAGACGCTTCATATTTTTGCTGCCTTTTCAATTGTGTAATTCGGTTTTTGTTCAGCTCTTTGGAACTGTTGCTTTTTATCTGTGCACTGCATCAGTTCACGTGAGCCACTCGGTGTACTTGCATCGAAGGTTCCCAGCTGTGCTGGTGCCATCTCGTGCTATGTCCATAGCTTTATTTAATGTTACCTTAGTCCTGGCACTTAAAACTTTCTCTGGCAGTTTCGCTGAGTTTGTTCAAACACCACCCTGACCATCTCATCTTCCTCTCCATAAGCACAGTCCTTCACCCGTGAATATTTACCCGTGGCAGTTTGCTATTGGATTGCCGCTGACGGATGGCCTTATATGGGCAGGCACTAAATTACAAACGCCAGCGGCAGCCTGTCTATGAACTTAATTTAAAGTGTAGGTTTACATCGTGCTTTGTTTCCGAAGTAGCAGAACTCGCTTCTTATTGTTTCGCTGCCTTCTCAATTATATAATGCATGTTTTCTTGAGCGCTTTTTTGAGGTCTTCCTGGTTTTCTATGTACTGCGTGATTACGTGAGAGGCGTGATGATGTCACACGAAACTCCCCCCGGCGTTGAAGCTCATCTCCATTACAGTAAATGGAGAAAAACTGCTTCCAGTTTTGACCATTACGCGTAGAATTTCGATATAAAACCTGTCCAACTTTTGTAAGGAAGCTGTAAGGAATCAACCTGCCAAATTTCAGCCTTCCACCCACACGGGAAGTTGGAGAATTAGTGATGAGTGAGTGAGTGAGTGAGTGAGTGAGTGAGTGAGTGAGTGAGTGAGTGAGTGAGTGAGTGAGTGAGTGAGGGCTTTGCCTTTTATTAGTATAGATTTACTAAATAACAGGGTCAAGGAGTTATTTTCATTTTCAGACTTTTGTGACATATTCCAGGGGGGTATTTTTCGTACATGGATGACTTGTTTAGCCGGATGTAATTGTTGACGATTTGGCATGATCTTGGATCTGTCGGTTTTTTCAAAACTCTTGCTGGATGTGTTGCCATAGCAGCACATCCAAATCCTCAAACCTGCTCGGAGCAGGTTTGTTCTATGTAAACAAGGATTAGCTCACACACTTAATCAGTGTCCGTGCATGGAATTCATTCAGTCATGGCTTTGCCATTCATGAATGAGCGACCAATTGATATCGAAGCACAAATTATAAGAAGAGAATTTCACATAGAGAGGGTTTTGCGCAATCTGCAAGATCCTTTATTGCTCCTGGAGGAAATTCTTTTCGAAAGATAACACTTTATTCAGGGGGGAATATTGTACCTCAAAGATTTATTAGCACCTTATATTCGGTCAAACTAGGCGAAGTCGGGCTCTCACAACCACACAGACAGTATGCATTGCTTTGAGGTTTTTTTGCATGCGGCACTTTTTTATATACTGTAGGCGATGTGGAAAATCTATCTAAAAGGGCAGTTTGCCAGGCAATTTGTAAAGTCTGTTTGGCTCTGAAATATTTCCTTCGGGTTATCATAGTGTTTCCTGGACACCTGCATATGCAGACAATAAAAGAGGCGTTTTATGCCATTGCAGGTAGGTAATACACAGGCAAAAACACCCACAGTTCCATAAAGAATCTTACAATCAGCCTAACATTGGAGTTTGATCAAACATTATTTGGAAAATTTACCTTTCCTCCTGATGAATAATCAGACAGTGTCTTCATCAAATATTTTACCTTCATCAATATCTCGTTGGTCAGACACAGGTTCAAGGGTTATGACATTCCCTGCAACTGACCCAACAAAAAAAGAGGGCTATATGGAACATCCCTATGGCACACATTGAGGACAAATATATGCAATGACCATCCTTTACCTGAAATGAAGTGACCACTGCATCCTGCCACTGGTTCTGAGGAGGAGCTTCCCCTTGGAATGCCCTCAGAAACAGGGCGATGGGCATTCTGCTAGAGAGCCAACTCTACTCAAAGGGGTTAGGTCTGGACCGCGTGGACCTCCACCCGTTTTTTGCTTGACTGCCTTCTCATTAGCTTTAAAATTAATGTTTTTTTAATATTATATATGATTCTTTATGTCAATAATTCTTTAAATAGTTATATACCAATATTTACCAGTTTGAAGTATATTCTTGTACTTCACTTTAACCTGTTGCCATGTTCTCTTTGTGCACACGTTTGATCTGGAATTATGGCATATTAAATAATAATTAATCTGACACATAGGAAATGAAACGCTGCATTCAGTAAGTACAATGCACACTATTTGCGCATTTAATTTGTTGGCCACTTTTTGCCAGCCGTCTTTTCTGGTTTGGGCTGCTTTTGCAGTGTTAACCCTTGTAAATATTAAATCTTGAAATTCTTCACATCCTTCGAGTAAAAGGTCCTGCTCCGCTTGTGTGAAAAAATGCACCCGTCATTTTGTTGCAGCCTATCAAAGACTTGCTGATCATGTTTTCTAGACTCAATATATATCGGCTTTTCAATCAGCGCGCACAATCATCTCGGCTGATTAGATCCAGCTAGACTAATCTACTACACGACTGTGTTTGAAAAACCGACTTATCCCGGGATGAGTTTCACTGGCATTAACTCATCCAAGATGAGGCATCTGATCTCGGATGATTTAAGCAACGTACGGAAAATACCCCTCAGGTCTGAAGTGCTGACTATGAAAGAGGATTTCGTCCAATGAACAATATCAAATGAGAATCTAGAAATTGCTTAGATGTTGAGTATTTTGAAAACTTGAGAATTAAACTCTTTTTAAATTTTGGACAGACTGTTAATGTTGATAGAGTTTATAACTTATAGTAGACAGAATGTTCAGTGAAATTTTGAGGCCACTCCTTAAAGGGAACATTGGTTCAGGATTCAGGATGCACTCACCCGCCACTTTATTAGGTACACCTGTTCAACTGCTTGTTGCCATAAATGTCTAATCAGTCAATCACATGGCAGCAACCCGATGCATTTAGGCACGTAGACATTGTCAAAGTGACCTGCTGAAGTTCAAACGGATCATCAGAATGGGGAAGAAAGCTGATTTAAGTGACTTTGAACATTGCATGGTGGTTGTTGCCAAACGGGCTGGTCTGAGTATTTCAACAACTGCTGATCTACTGGGATTTTCATGCACAGCCATCTCTAGGGTTTACAGAGAATGGTCCAAATAAGGTAAAATATCCAGTGAGTGGCAGTGCTCTGGGCAAAAATGCCTTGTTGATGCCAGAGGTCAGAGGAGAATAGCCAGACTGGTTTAAGCAGATGGAAAAGCAATAGTAACTCAAAAAACTTCTCATTACAACCAAGGATTACAGAAGAGCATCTCTGAATACACAACACGTCAAGCCTAGAAGCAGATGGGCTACAGCAGCTGGAGACCACACCTGGTGCCACTTCCGTCAGCTAACAAAAGGCAACCGAGGCTTCGGTTCGGACAGGCCCAACAAAATTGAACATAAAGCATTGAAAAACCATTTCCTGGTCTGATGAGTCCCGATTTCTGCTGCGACATCTGGATGGTATGATCAGAATTTGGTGTCAATAACATAAAAGCATGTTTCCATCCTGTCTTGAATAGTTGTGGCTGGTGGTGGTAGTGTAATGGTGTTGGGGATATTTCCTTGGCACACTTTGGGCCCTGTAGTACCAATTGAGCATCATTTAAATGTCACGGCATACCTGAGTATTGTTGCTGACCATGTCCATCCCTTTATGACTGCAGTGTACCCGTCTTCTAATGGCTACTTTCAGTTGGATAACATGCCATGTCACAAAGCCTAAATCATCTCAGACTGATTTCCATTGTACTCAAATGACCACCACAGTCATCAGATCTCAATCCAATAGAGCACCTTTGGGATGTGGTGGGATGGGAGATTTGCATGATGGATGTGCAGCCAACACATCTACAGCAACTGTGTGATGCTGTCATGTCAATATGGATCAAAAACCCCGAGGAATGTTATCAGCACCTTGTTGAATCTATGCCATGAAGAATTATGGCAGTTCTGAAGGCAAAAGGGGGTCCAACCTGGTACTAGTTTTGTAATACTTTATATACCCTTAAAATTCCACAACATTGTTAATAAGTACCATATGCACCAGACAACTAAAACTGAGAATGTTCTCCACAACGTCACTTCAATGCTACATACTGTCAATAGAAGAAACCTTGTTTTCCAGTGTCATTTAGATATGCTATACTTTACCAAATGTTATCCTCGAGTAACTCAACAACATCTGAAGCCAAACTGGTTGTTAACTGTTAAAAAATAAAAACCATTCCTGTAATCTATTTATATATCAGTGGCATCAGATGATTGTCAAAGACAAATACTATATGCAAGCCTATTCTGTAATGTTTAGTTGCCTAATTTTGCTCAAAATCAATCACATTTAAATATATTAACTTTGAAATTAGTAATAGCAATGCTTATGTAAAAGGATTGAAAAACCCTACTTTAAAGAATATACAAGTGCAGAAAACATTGTTTACTCATACGACTTCTGCCAAAGTTCTTTGCCCTATAGAATTTGAAACAGAAAAATTAAGACCTAGCCTGCTGAGCTAAATGAGTTTTTTTGTAATTAAGGAAACATATTTTTTCAAGAGAGGCTGAAGAGGTCCCAGAATTGTTCAAGGCAGAATGTTCACTTCCTAACTCTGTGACAGTCTTCTGTGTAAGTAAGAGTTACTAAAAGTTACTTTCAGCCAAGCGTTTCATATCTCTAACACCTAAGGGATGGTTTATACTAGAAATACAAAGACTTGGTCACTGCCAAGACTCAAGCCTGTAACCACGTTCTCATCTATCTAGTCACGTGTATAGAAAGTGAACCATTTGCATGCTGCGCTAAAGGAACATTTCTCCCATTATATGGATTTTAACACTAGAATTACCAGAGCCTACGAGAGAAATCCATTCTCACCTCTCCATCAGAGTCTTTTGTCCTGTAAATGTATCAATTAACAGCAAGCAGCCTGGTATCCCATCCCCCCGCCCACCGCTGCAGTTCATTTCGCAAAGAAGTTTCTCAGTGCTCATTGTTTATCTTCGAGTGAAGTTTTGGAGCTTTATATGGTAAAATAGTACATCATCATTTGGAATACAAACATTTCATGTGTGTTCCGTGTCAACAACAATCTATGTAAAACGTAGTTAACACAGAAACGTTTTTCATGTTTTAGTAATAATTGAAAAAATGTAGACATGAACTGTATAATTTATGAAGCCTGAAATACAAATATGAAATAAAGACTTTCACAAAAGGTACAAGTATAACAAAACAAGTGCACTTTTATTCAAGAATTTAACCAAAGGAAAAAGAAAGCAGGTTACGGCAGGCGGTTGATACAACAGCTTGTGTGGTGCAATGCTAAAAACTGCTGCCTTCCAATCAAGAGGTCACGGTTTTAATATCAGCTGCTTCCCAAATTTACCATTTTCAGTAGTGAGCTGCTCTTATTGTTAATATCATACAATAAAAGCATACATTTGATATGCGTCTGTAAATTTAGTTAAAGTTAGTGGTTTTTTTTTTTAGTTTTATTCTCTCACTCACGTTTAAGCTCCCACACACCCCCTGGATCTGACACCGCTTTCAGATAAAGACATGGTATAACAAACAAACTTATTTTGTTATACCCCCTCTTTATTTGAAAACGGCATCAGATCTTGTGCTCGAACGAGACTGGGACTAGGAAAACTTTGGACGTGGATGTGAGTGGTGTGCATGACTGAGAATGGCTGTGGATGTCAATTTGTTTTTATTCAGTTTTATTCTTGAGTGCTCCTGATCATGCTGAATTAGTATGCACCTTCTGATCCATGATGTCAAAGCCACGCTGACAAAAAAGAGAGACTTAGGACTTAGGACTTGGAATAATTCATTTTATGACCAGTATTGTACATTTTGGAAAACGTTGTTGCACTAATGCAACATTATATTCATTTGCATACCTTCATGCAGTTGTAATCATGACGTGACTGTATAATGTGTGCAATGCTAAGAACTGCTGATTCCCAATCAAGAGCTTCTGGGATGGATGCTGGCAGTTTCTCAAGTTTACCATTTTGAGTAGAGAGCTACTCTTATTGTTAATATTATACAATAAAAACATACATTTTATTTGCATCTGTAACAGCCGCTGTAAATGTATAGTACTTGTCAAAGTTAGTGTCTTTTTTTTAGTTTTATTCTCACTCACATTCACGCTCACACAACACCTCTCTGCACCCCACCACAAACCCTCGATCTGACGCTGTTTTACAGGGAATTCTCAAGTGTTATATTTACCTAAGTTTCTCTTTTTTTGTCAGTACGGCTTTCACATCATGGATCAGAAGGCGCATACTAATTCAGCGTGAGCAGGAACACTCAAGAATAAAACCGAATAAAAAAAAAATTCATATCCACAGTCATTTTCAGTCACGCACAACACTCACATCCTGTGCACAGATTTCCCAGTCTCGTTCTCGCACAAGATCTGACATGGTTTTCAAATAAAGAGGGGGTGTAACACAACAAGTTTGTACCACGTCTTTATCTGAAAACTGCGTCAAATCGGAAGGGGGGGTGTGTGTGTCTGGAAGCATGAATGTGAATCAGACAATAAAACTGGGGGACTGCACTGAATAAGCTCCAGTTTTATTCTTTCAATCAATCATGATCACGCTGTAACACGCCTCTCCTGATCTGACTCTAAGTAAAAGCGCCAGCGTAAATTCAAACCTGATCTGACACTGTTCGTTTTCAAATAATATTGCATTAGTGCGATGATGTTTTCTGATTAATTTTATACCCAATGTCCCATATATTTGTCTCTTTCTTTTTTTCTCCGTGCTGCATCAACATCATGCACCAGAAGGCTTGAGCTTATTCAGTGCAGCAGGAACACTCAATAAAACTGAATAAAAAAAAAATAAAGTGACGGTGAGTTATGAAGAAGGCAGATTCACCAACGTTTGTGTGTCAGATTTTATCCCTCCAGCTCCGAGAATGTCCAGTTCAATTGCCTCAAAACACTACTCGCATCTATAGTTATACCCAGTTTCAAATAAAAACTAAAAGCGTCAGATCCCTAGGGCGGCGTATGCATGGTGATCGTAACTGAGAGAATAAAAGTGAAAAAAAAGGCAACTTTTACAAGTACAGTAGTATAAATGTGCATGGTCTGTTACAGACGCAAACCAAATGTATGTGTGTACTGTATAATATTAACAATAAGAGCAGCTTACTACTGAAAACAGCAAATACAGGAGACAGTCAGGATCCAACCGGGGACTCTTGATTCCAAGTCAGCAAATCTTGCCGCTACGCCGCAGAAGCTGTTGCAGCGCCCTTGAACCTTTTGTGAAAGTGTTTATTTGGTCTTAGGAAATCAGGCTTTATACACTTCATGTCTACATTTTGTCAATTATTACTAAAACATGAAAAATGTTTCTGTTTTAACAATATGTTTACTGTACATAGATTGTCGTAGACACGGAACACACATGAAATGCATGTGTTCCAAATAACGATATAGTATTTATAAAAGGTGTGATTTTGCTTGACTTCTCACTCTATACAACTCCAAGCAACTGACACGTAGGTAAACAGACTTGAGCTGAGAAAACTGTGTTTGCGGTGGGGGGATGTGATAGCAGGCTGCTTGCTGTTTGCTGCTTATCAACACTTTTACAGGACAATTAAGACGCAGATGGAGAGGTGCGAAGTGATTTAAGGTGGGACGGATCTACGAATTTTTTTGTAGGCTCTGGTAATTCTAGTGTTAAGTATGCCCAGCGACTCTTTGCACAGTTTCCAATGCATTTTTTAGTTTGTTTTGGGTTTTGTTTGATCTTTGTTTTGAGTTTGCTATAATGTTTAATATTTCCATTCAGTCTGTAATGTAAGTATGCATTGTCATGGAACAGGCATTGTTGCCATTTATTTGGTTGCACATACTCACCCATAACAGTATGGGCATCATGTTAATGGCCATCACTGTAAAATGAAAAGTGGTGAAGAAAAATTTTTTGTTAAGGAAAAGACATTTTATTTTGTTTTTTTACCATAGGGACTGACAAACTGAATTTCATAACACAAATTTCTTGTTTTGTTTCAGTTATTGATCTTATCATGCCTCCTGTTTCCCCTTAAACAACAGCCATTTTATGTAGTTTTGTTTGTTTGATCTCCATGAGCAGTGCCTGTAGCCTGATTTGTCATTTGGCTTCTAGGACTGTTCTTCTCTCCTTAGTAAGTGTCTTATTAAATTTCTCTAGAACTTTATTTGCTTAGTTTGTAACAGTGGCTTTTCAGCTGGGTGAGCAATTTTGTTGCCTTCTTTTTTATAAGTGATTGTATCCAGCAGAGAGCATTAGCTCCCTTGGAATTCTTTTGTAATTGCGGTGTACATAACCTGAATCTATATAGGTATGATATAAAAAGATGATACCCCCTCCCTTGGTGATACAGCGGTAAGAAATCACATAAGAGTAATAACAGCTATGTTTAATGACGGCTTACGCTGCATAACAGACGAAGGAAGCCAATGCAAGAACCCAGTTCGGGAATCTGCCATTTTCGCCATGTAGTGGAAGGATTTTCAGGATCGGATGAAGTTATCTTCCATCTGTCCATCAGCTTTAAAGGTGTGCCAGGCAATTTTCCAAGGCTTTATACTCTTTCTTCATGCGCAGACCCCCACTTAGGTAAATCATGCCATTCCAAACAAGGCAAACGAGAATACAGTTTCACGCTGACTTTGACACACAAAACTGCCAATTTCACAGCTGTCCCTAACTGTTTTATCGCAAAATGCTTGCATAGCCGTTCTTATATGGTGAACCCCTGTACTAAATCTGGCTTTGTGTCAACTGTGCATGTGAGTAGAAAAAGGCAGGTTTATAAAATATATTTGCACAGAGCACAGTGACATATTAAACTTATAAACTTATTACAGTGATTTAGCAACATCTTCTTGATTGGTGCCTGTCTGCTAAAGCTCCTGGTTAGTTGTCAGTCTCTGTTTCATGTTGGCAATGTTGCTAAAGAAAATCAAATTGGCGCTGCCTCATCCTTCTTTGCATGATCAGCTACCCAAGCTCTTTTTTAAGAAGCTGTAAAGTTCATTTGCTTTCCTGTACATTTCCTAATCCATCAGCCTAAGCAGCAGCTTTTGATTCCTGTACTTTATGAGCAGCCTAATGATTTAGCCTAGCAATAATTGACTTGTTTTCCTAATTTTAGTTTATTCTTACCTTTGTATGTACTCTGATTAGGTTTTCATGACATTATCTTGATTTTCCTGATTTGGTTTGACCTCTGCCACTATATTAAAATATCCAGCTGTCTTAAATGGAGGAAAAAATGCAAGCCTAGCTGAACTATTACACTCAAGAAGCTAAAGGAGGTCATTTTCAGTGCCTCACTCAATAAAATAGACTCAGATACTAATGCAATTACAGTACATTTTAACTAAACTACCAATTTACAATTTTGTAAAATAAATGAGAAAATAGTATATAGCTGAATGGCAATGTGGTAAATAAGATTGAACAAAGTAACATTCCTGTTTCAAAAATCATCGCTGACCAACTATGCAACCTTCAGTAAGTCACAGAACATGCCCATTTTGCAGTTAAAGATATTTAAAATAATTTATAAATTATGTTGAATAAAAATGTCAGAAGACGGACAAAAAAAATCAAAAAGCAATAACTGATTTATTTTTGTTTGTAAATAAATTTTACTCATTCATCCATCTTCCTATCTCACTGCAAGGCAGAAACAAGCCCTGGACTGGGTAGCAGTCCATTGCAATATTAAAACACACACACATACATACATATTCACACACACTAAGTCCAATTTAACAATGCCAATTCAGCCAACTGGCATGTCTTTGAACTGTAGGAGGACATGGACATTGGGTCACCAAGTGTCTCACATATCCAAGTTGGCACCAGTGTACGTGTTGTCTTACTGTCTGCTATTACTTTTTGCTGTATTCACTCTGTCTGCGCCGCGCTCTACTTGTTTTTCTATGTCTGTAATTCATTATGACCGCCAAACCCTTATGGAGATACGTTCCGTTGTTATTGGATCCTGTCAATAGGAGTTATGCTGCTTATCTTGCATCCAGCAGCACCAGAGGAAGCACCGTATGAAGTACTGTGATAAACGGAGTGGTGTTTTAGTGAGTATTAAGCTGAAACTGTATTCACTGTATATATCATTCGACTCCCAGATCTCGAAAGATTGTGGCAAACAGAATCTCTTTCTGATCTGCCAGTCCCTAGAACTTAGATATACTGGTCTTTGACCTGTGGCCATGGATCAGCTGGTTGGATCTTTACAGTGCCTCCCTGTATTCCTGCAGTTTCATAGTGGTGGAGTTAACTATGGTAACCTTCATCTACTGGGATCTTCACAACTGTTAGTGAGCGACAGGTTCTTTATTAAATGGTGTTGTTTATTGTTAGAGCTCTACTGAAAAATACAATTATTTTAAATGAAAATTTTGTCTCTCATGATTTGGACCTTATTTCTGATATAGCTGAGCAAGAGTGACGTAAGACCTTTTTTGAACTCCATGGTGGAGGTCTGACTGTAGTTTTTAAGAATCCCTTTAAATGTTGGTTATTACCTACTAAGACTTTTTCTAGCTTTGAAGTTCAATTGATTAAGTTGGATTTGTCTCATCTAGGTCTGTGTCTTGGTGTACACATGCTCCCAATTCGTGTAAGGATTTTGGAGACTTTAATACTCATATTTGCTGTCCTAAACCTTTGGCCAGAGATATTTTCCATCTTATGGAGTCTTTTGTTACAGGTCCCACTCATAAATACGGTTGTACCTTGGGCCTTGCATTTTCGTCAGTATTCTCTGTTTGTAACAATGAAATGGATGATGGATATCTTTCTGACCACAGCTTTATTATATTTGATAGCCAATTTACAGTACCTGCCTTCAGTGACTGTTCTTCAACATTATTGGAGCTTTAATTCCGTGGCTTTTTTGTAATTCATATGAGCCTACTTCTTTACCATTTAACAGAAGCATCTTCTCTGGAATTCAGCAAAGATGAGCTTATGAATCAGTTCACACTTGCTTGTGTGGATATTTCAAATGTTGTAGCTCCCCTTAAAGCAGTGTTTCCCAAACTCTGCCTTTGGGACCCCCTGCGGTTGCAGGTTTTTGTTCCAACCAGCTTCTGTTTTTAATTGAACCCCTTGTCTAATTAAGTAAACTGTTATTTCCCAAGTTATGTGTTTTGGGAACAATATAGAAATTAGAAAACTAAGTTTGGTAAAAAATATATATTAAAATGTACCAAGCAGTAATATGGGAATAATGTATTTTCATCTTGATTTTCATTCTACTCAAGGTCTTCTAATTGTTTAATTAATCCATTATTTACTAATCAGTGGGTCTGACACTAAAGTAGTTGCAGCCTTTGAATATTCAGTGTTGTTTGCTAGCATGTCTGCTCTGCTCATTTTAAATTGTCATTAATAAGATACAACGAAGGTGGAAAACTTCACAGAGAAAGGGCAAAATATAATGAAATCAACAAAAGAGAGTTAAGCTTTTAAATCTATAGAAAAAGCATAAATATTTCTAAATGTCTTATAAATGTAAAAATCATGCTGCTGTGTTTTTCTGAATGTAGAATAAAGGAAAAAAGTACCAGCTAATTAAATGAGATCAGTGTTATCAGGTGTTGTCACTGATTAGGAATCTGGTTGGAACAAAAACCTGCAACCACAGGGGGTCCCCAGGACCAAGATTGGGAAAAACTGCCTTAAAGAGAGGAAACGTAAGCCAAGAAGACAGTGGTGATTTAATAACACTGCATGTTCTCTCAGAGCAACATGTAAGAAGGGTAAGAGAAAGTGAAAAAAGGATCACGTCCAGGTCTCCTATGAGATCTTCAAAGACTCCCTTGTTAATTATCAATAAGCTGTGAAGGCTGCAGAAACTTTTTTTCTAGTGTTATTGCAAGCAACACTAACAATCCTTGAGTATTATTTAGTGTTGTTGATGCTGTGCTTAACTCAACTGGGGATTCTGCAAATGCTGGGCCATCACTCTGTTGTGATGACTTTTTGCAATACTTTATCAGTATGATTGCTGATATTAGAGCTAAAATAGTGCCTTTTGCTCAGGATCCGTCGATGGGCTTCATCAACTCTGCTGCCCTTCATCAGTTTCATCCAGTTTCGCTTTCGGACTTGACAAAAATTGTGAATAATATGAAGTCGTCTTTTTGTCCTCTTGACTTTATGTGTGCCTGATTCTTTAAAGGAGTGTTTGATGTAATTGGTGTAATTTTAAACAACAGAATTGGAGCTGCTAAGCATGATGAATAATCTGTTGTTGGGAGCTGATTCTGCAAGGAGGGCGCTGCAAATTTTATTGGACTTGAGAGCTGCATCTGACACAATTGATCATGACATTCTAATTAACATTCTCAAATATTAGGCTGTCATTCTGGGTACTGCTCTTAAGTGGTTAGCGGATTCCGTCAAAGGCATGACTTTTTTGTACATGTTGGTAGTTCAATATCTCCTACTTCTTCTGTAACCTTAGGGTACCCCAAGGATCTGTCTTGCGTCTGTTCCTTTTCTCTTTACATATGTTACCATTCTGCTCTGTACTGAACAACTATAACATCCTGTATCATTGTTATGCTGATGGTACCCAAATTTATTTTACATTTATTTTGATGAAATGGAATCGGTGACAAAGCTTTTTAACTGCTTATACAATGTAAAATATTGAATGGCACTAAACTTCTTGAAGTTAAATGAGTCAAAAACCAAAGTCATTCTATTTGGTCAATCCATTGGATCCACTTTTCCAACACTCAAAATCATGTGCTAAAAATCTTCTGGTGATTTTGGATTCAAATTTTAAGAGTGACAAACAGACCAATGCTGTTATAAGTAGCTTTTTCCACCTCAGGCCGTTTAACAAAGTCAAGCTGATTTTGTCATTTAATAACCTGCAAAAGCTCAATCATGAATTTGTTACCTCATATCTGGATTATTGTAATGCCCCTTATGTCTGGGTATCCCATACAGCACTGTCTCTTCTGCAGATGGTGCAGAATGCAGCTGCTAGGGATTTTACCTGCAGCAAAAAAAGGGATCATTCTGTTCCGGTGTTGGCCTCTCTTCATTGGCTCCCTAATAGTTACAAGGTGAATTTTAAGATTTTAGTGTTTGTTTTTAAAACCCTACATGGGTCAGCTCCACCTTACTTAGCTGATCCATAGGCAGCTGAGGTCTTCAAATAAGCTATTGTTTACTGCCTTACACGCATGGTTGAAAATGAGAAATGATCATGCCTTTGTGATGGCTAGTCCTAAACTGCGGAACTATTTGCCCCTCGTAATAAGGTCAGCTCCCACAATTCGTAGTTTTAAGTTTAAAAAAAAAACACTTTTATTGTTTTAAGTTTATGAGTTTAAGTGTTTAAATTTTTATATTCATATTATTTATACTGTGTTCATTTTATTATTGTACATGTATGAATAATTGATTTATATTTATGTGTTGGTGTATGTGTGTTGATGTATGTATAACGTTTTCTATTTATATATACATATATATATATATGTGTGTATATATTGTGGCGAGCGGCTGGGGGCAGTAGCTAGCCGGGACGCCCGGAAGGACTGGAAGAGGGATTACGCCTCCTCCGGACCACGAGAGGGCAGCCGCCCTGGTTGGTAACCCTATAGGGTTGAAAGCTCAACCTTATAGCGGCCCGTGGTCACCGCCAGAGGGCGCCCGGATGCCTCAGAAGCCCTGGACGTCAGCACTTCCGCCACATCCGGAGGTGCTGGGGGAAGGAATCCCAGGGACACCCAGAGTGCTTCTGGGTGCTTACCCGGCTCTTCCGCCGCACCAGGAAGTGCCGGCGGAAGTTCATCAGGAGACACCTGGAGCACATCCAGGTGAACATAAAAGGGGCCGCCTTCCTCCATTCATGAGCTGGAGTCGGGTGGAAGAGAACAAAGCCTGGAGGAGAGGAGTGGAGGAGGTCAGAGAGAGAAAGGCATTGAGGAAAAGGCCTGGACCAAGGGTGATTGGTGCGGGAGCATTGGGTTGTGCATACACTTGTAAATATGAAAATGTATAATAAATGTGTGTTGGTGCTTGAACCATTTGTGTCTGCATGTCTGTGTCTGGGTTACCTTCCAAAATATATATTCTTTATCTTGCTTTTATTTCTTACTGCTAGCTTATATTCTACTAGCAGAATACTCATGCTTCGCAGCAGAGAAGTAGTGTGTTAAAGAAGTTATGAAAAAGAAAAGGAAAAATTTAAAAAATAACGTAACTTGATTGTTAATGTAATTGTTTTGTCATTGATATGAGTGTTGTTGTCATATCTATCTATCTATATATATATATATATATATATATATATAGCAAAATACCCGCGCTTGGCAGCGGAGAAGTAAAAAGAAAAGGAAACATTTTAATAATAACGTAACATGATTGACAATGTAATTGTTTTGTCATTGTCATGAGTGTTGCTGGCATATATATATATATTGTGGCCCCCGGCCGGGGCTGGAGCCCCGCCGGGACGCCCAGGAGGACATGAGGAGGGCTTGTGCCTCCTCCAGACCGCGAGGGCGCCCGCCCTGGTTCTATTGGGAGCCACGGGTCGAGGGCATGGAAGCCCTACCCTGTAGGGGCCGTGGTTGCCGCCAGGCGGCGCCGATGCCGGTTGATCCCATGCAGTCGCCGGCCGGAGCTGGAGCCCGCGGGACGCTTTGGAGGACGAGAGGAGGGCTTGTGCCTCCTCCACACCGCGAGGCGTCCGTCCTGGTTCTGTTGGGGCCACGGGTTGAGGGCATGGAAGCCCTTCCCTGTAGGGGCCCGTGGTCACCGCCAGGCGGCGCCCGATGCCGGTTTATCCCGACGGTCCGCGGCTGGGGCTGGAGCCCGCCGGGACGCTTTGAGGATAAGAGGAGGGCGAGTGCCTCCTCCAGACAGAGTGGGGGCGTCCGTCCTGGTTACGCAGGGGCCTCGGTACAGGGCATGGAAGCCCAGCCCTGTAGGGACCCGTGGCCACCGCCAGGCGCCCTGTGCCTAATTATCCCGGGAGCCCGCACTTCCGCCACACCAGGAAGTGCCGGGGAAGACTTTATGTGGCGCCCGGAGAGCTGCCAGGAAGGCAGCCAGCACTTCCGCCACGCTGGGGCGTGGCCAAGGAACAGGTGCCGGAAACACCTGGGGCTCATCCGGGAGCCTTATTTAAGGGGCCGCCTCCCTCCAGTCAGCGGTGGAAGTCGGGAGGAAGCAGACGGAGCTGGAGAGAGAGGACGGGAGGCGGCCAGGAAGGCACAAAAGACTGTGGGCCTGGACTTGGGGAGATCGGTGCGAGAAGGCACTGGGGGTGCACGTGAGCACAAACTTTGTAAATAATACTGTAAATAAATGGTGTGTGGTGACAATATGATGTCCGCCTGTCTGTGCCGGGCCAGCGCTACAGTGGCGTAGTCGGCAGGATGCTCCGCCTGGTGCAAGGCGGGACCTGTATCAAAAATGTCTGTGAACGCCCGGCGCAGCAGCGACCCACACACTGGCCGCAGGAGCGCCCAGGCACCTGGCCCCGCTGAGCGCTTTACGCGGCCCCGAGACCGGACCGCATTATGGGCGATTGCCCCTTGCAGGTGCGGAGGAAGGACCATGGGCATTGCTGGAGTGCAGCCGGGCCCGCAGCACGCCGTGGCAGAAGGCGCCTCGGGACGGCAGGCGGCCTATCGAGGCTATGCCGGAGACCCTTACCTCACACACACATATATACATACATATATACACATACATCCACATATGTATACATATATATATATATCTACATATACACACATACATATACATACACACACATATATACACACAAATACATATATATATACATACACACACATATATATACATACATATCTACATATATTCATATACACACACATACACACACACAACTATCGTATATGTTCAAGTTCTATTTAAATTTTAAATAGAAGAAATTTTATTTAGTTGACAGAATATTATTCCGGAATAAATTAACTCAAACCTTAAATAACTATATAACTATAATATTTTGCTCTCCATAAAAATATATCCTATCTAAACTATACAAGTTAGAAATAAAGTAAACGCGTTAAAAGAACATTCAAATTTCTTTACTCTTATGTAATTTTATATAAAAATAAACTTAAATTTTAAATATCCCAAAAGATTTTGCTCTCCATAAAAATATATCCTGTCAAAATTATACAAATTCAAATATGAACATGGTACAGGACAGGACCCAGGAGGTAAGTTTCCTGCTCGCGGGAAGGGCCCGCAGCCTGTTTTTCTTTAACAGGCAGGGGCCGCCCGGATCCTTGCAGGCCTGTCGAACCGCTGTGCCAGCAGCAGCAGCCGGGAGAGCTGCTGAAAGGGAGACGCTGCAACCGGAAGAGCCAGCATGTCGCCGCACTAGGGAGGAAAGAGCCAAAATGGCCGCGGGCCGGATGTCCCGCCGCTGACAGGCACGGGTTGGCTGGTGTGTCTAGTGTGCCCGCCGAGGATTGGATGGAGGCGGGACCTAGGAATGCCAATCTCGTGCCAAACGAGACCCGATTGGGCCAGAGGGAGTGGCCCAGAGGAGGCAGGCGCCGCGTGGAGCCGATCGACAGGTAAGCTCACCGACGCCTGTCTCTCTCTATCCACCAGCGGCTCGGCGTGTGTCGGAGGAGTCCTTCGCTCGCCAAGCCGCCCTTAGAGGAGCTGTTACGTGTTCTCGCCGCCAGTGTGAGCAGCTGACGGGAAAGGCGGTCGCGGGAGAAACGCCGCGGAGACGGAGGATCGGCGCTGGGCGCTGGAACCGGAGGCCGGCAGAACACGGCGGGGGTGGTGAGTATTACCGTCCCCCGTAAAGCAAGCGGGAGGTTTGCCGAACATGGCTGTGACCGCTACGGACGATCAGCTCCAAGTAAGCAACCTCCCGACAGCAGCGCCGCGGTGCAGACGGCTAGCGGGCGAGGAGCTCAATATGCAGGGGCTGGTAGGATCGGGCTGCTGAGTGCCCTGGGTCCTAGCGCCTGCGCCCAAGCCTGCAGCTGTCTCCTGTCGCTTGCCTGGACGCAGACGGGCTGGATTTGAGCTTTTGCTGTGCTCAGACCCAGACCGCCAGCGCGTCAAGAAAGAAGGAGGAACCGGGGTGAATGCCGGTTCCTCCGATAGGAGAGGGCGCGCGCTGCGCGCGTCCGGAGAAGGGCCGCCCTCAGCGGGCAGAGGAGATCCCTGGGCGGCTGGGCGAGCCGCCTGCGAGAGCGTGCGCGGACAACAGGCGGACGGGCATGGAACCTGCGACGGAGGACTTCAGCAGGCAAGTCAGGGGCTGTCGGAGGGGGCAGGAGCACTGCGGTACGGAGACCGGCAGGGCACTCGGGTGAGTGTCCTGGCAGTGCTTCTGGCCCTCTTTTCCTTTTTTCCACAGGCCCAAGCCCGACGAGCGCTGAGGACGACGCCGTCAGGGACCTGCCTCCTGGAACGGGGCGCCCGCGAGGGCTCCACGCCGAGAGGCCAATAGTGTCCCAACCGCGGGAACAGCGGGCGAGCGGCGCAGACCACAGGGGCGCGTTTGCGCGGCGGGGGTGCCGAAGACGGATGTCCCAGGGTGACGTGTTGGACCCTGGGGGCATAGTAGGACCCTCGCCGGGACGTGCTGCTCTTTCGGGTTGTGCCGCTCGACCCACGTGTCCTCGCTAGCGGTGGGGCACTGTGGCCCCGGCCGGGGCTGGAGCCCCGCCGGGACGCCCAGGAGGACATGAGGAGGGCTTGTGCCTCCTCCAGACCGCGAGGGGGCGCCGTCCTGGTTCTATTGGGAGCCACGGTCGAGGGCATGGAAGCCCTACCCTGTAGGGGCCCGTGGTTGCCGCCAGGCGGCGCCCCGATGCCGGTTGATCCCATGCAGTCGCCGCCGGAGCTGGAGCCCGCCGGACGCTTTGGAGGACGAGAGGAGGGCTTGTGCCTCCTCCACACCGCGAGGGGCGCCCGTCCTGGTTCTGTTGGGGCCACGGGTTGAGGGCATGGAAGCCCTTCCCTGTAGGGGCCCGTGGTCACCGCCAGGCGGCGCCCGATGCCGGTTTATCCCAAGACGGTCCGCGGCTGGGGCTGGAGCCCGCCGGACGCTTGGAGGATAAGAGGAGGGCGAGTGCCTCCTCCAGACAGAGTGGGGGCGTCCGTCCTGGTTACGCAGGGGGCCTCGGGTACAGGGCATGGAAGCCCAGCCCTGTAGGGACCCGTGGCCACCGCCAGGCGGCGCCCCTGTGCCTAATTATCCCGGGAGCCCGGCACTTACAATATATATATATATATATATATATACACACACAGACACACACATATATAAACATATATATACACACATCATATATATATATATATATATATATATATATATATATATATATATACATATACATACATATATACATATACACATGTACTAATATTAACATATATATACATATATACTGTGGACGCTGGGCCAGACACAGACGGACATCTTTGTTTCACCCAACACACCGTTTATTTACAATATATACAAGCAACAGTCACGTGCACAAAACCCCAGTGCCTCTTCCCCACAGTCCAGGCCTTACAGTCTCTGTCCCTTTTCCTTGACCGCCTCCCGTCCTCTCTCCAGCTCTGTCCACTTCCACCCGACATCCACTAACGATTGGAGGGAGGCAGCCCCTTAAATGGGAACCCGGATGGGCTCCAGCTGCTTCCCAGCAATCAGTCCTGGCCACACCCCAGTGTGGCAGAAGTGAATGCTGCGCACCCGGAAGCCGTCCGGGTGTCCCCTGTCGTCTTACCCCCAGCACTTCCGCCACACCAGGAAGTCTTCCTCAGGCACCTGGGCGCCGCCTGGCGGTGGCCACGGGCCCCTACAGGGTTGGGCTTCCAAGCCCTCTACCCGTGGCCCCCAATACAACCAGGGCGATTGCCCCCTTGCGGTCTGGAGGATGCACAAGCCCTCCTCTGGTCCTCCTGGGCATCCCGGCCGGGCTCCAGCCCCGACCAGGTCCCACACGGGATATTCTGATTCTGGCCTCGGGGCGCCGCTTGGCGGCGGCCACGGGTCCCTACAGGGCTGGGCTTCCAAGCCCTTTACCTGAGGCCCCCAACATAACCAGGACGGACGCCCCCTCGCGGTCTGGAGGAGGCACAAGCCCTCCTCTGGTCCTCCTGGGCGTCCCAGCCGGGCTCCAGCAAATATAGCAAAATACCCGTGCTTCGCAGCGGAGAAGTAGTGTGTTAAAGAAGCAATAAAAAAGAAAAGGAAACAATTTGAAAATAACGTAACATGATTGTCAATGTAATTGTTTTGTCACTTTTGTGAGTGATGAGTGTTGCTGTCATATATATATATATATATATATATATATATATATATATATATATATATATATATATATATATATATACACACACACACATAAACATATATATATATACATATCCATACATATATACATAGATACATATACACATATATATACACACAAATACATATATATATACATACACACACATATATATACATACATATCTACATATATTCATATACACACACATACACACACACAACTATCGTATATGTTCAAGTTCTATTTAAATTTTAAATAGAAGGAATTTTTATTTAGTTGACAGAATATTATTCCGGAATAAATTAACTCAAACCTTAAATAACTATATAACTATAATATTTTGCTCTCCATAAAAATATATCCTGTCTAAATTATACAAGTTAGAAATAAAGTAAACGTTAAAAGAACATTCAAATTTCTTTACTCTTATGTAATTTTATATAAAAAATAAACTTAAATTTTAAATATCCCAAAAGATTTTGCTCTCCATAAAAATATATCCTGTCAAAATTATACAAATTCAAATATGAACATGGTGCATAACAAAACCTGGAAATATAAATAAAATTTGTTCTTTTCAGCAATATCAAATCAAATCATTCAGTTGTCTTTGCTCATATGTCATTTTATCAGAGCTGGAAGTCTGGCATCTTTTTTTGGCAATAAGTTTGTTTATGTTTGGTGTGAGGTTCTGTGTTGTGGAGATTCTCAAGATGGACTGCAGGTGCTCATCAGTGAGGCGACTCCTGTGTGCTGTTTTGTTAGTCTTCATGACTGAGAAGAGCTTCTCACACAGATACCAAACATGCACAAGGTTCGAGCCGCATGTAGACGGAGCTGGAGCATTTTTGCGGGAATGGAGTGAATAAACTGTGCGGGCCCTGCAGTATCGTACTTTGCCTTCAGTGTGCCATTACACTGCAGCTAAATCACCTCCATCTGTGCGTATTTGGGAACACCGTTGTGCCGACTTGGTTCGACATTACTTGGCAACAGGGAAAGTGGGGCAAGTTGCACTGGTGCATTTGTGTCTCCCATAAAAGTAGCTTCACTTGAAATCACTTTGTGATTTTGCACGGGTAAAAACTTCTGCTGAAGTGTCAGATTCTTCTTTAACTCTTCTGCTTTCTGTATCTTGTGCATTGCATTCAGGTCTTTCAGGTTATCTTGATGTTTTGTCTCATAGTGGCGTCTTCTGCATTCTGTAATTACAGCCACATTAGCTCCACAAATGAGACACACGGGTTTACCGGCAATGTCAGTAAACATATACTCAGCCTCCCATCGGTTTTTAAAGGCTCTATGTTCAGAATCACCTTTTCTCTTCGGCATCGTGTGGGCTAGCTTCGCAATAACTTGCAGCATCATAAGCTAGACTTGATTGACGCGGTAAGTGTTCGGCAAGGCAGTTGAAGCGCTGCATTATGGGATCTGTAGTTTATTGTATTACCAGCGCTTCATATTCCTGGGCCATTAATAACAATAATATATAAAATGATCTTGTGGGCAGGATATAATTACACGCCGGGCCGGATGTGGCCTGCGGGCCTTGAGTGTGACACATATGGACTAAATAGAACTTGAAAAGATATATTTTTTCAAATGTGATGCGCAATTCAGATCGAGTTGACACGCACTACAGTACATCGAGCCCGCGTGCTATTGTGGTTTTGCCTGCGTGCCTCAATAAGTCATCCTCCCCTCGCTCTTACTTTTTTACCGTTCATCTAATGAATACACTCATCACGAATAAAGTATCCATTATTCATAAAGCTTCAATTGGTGATCTGTCTTTCTGCGTTAACCGCATATTTTTTCATACATCTCAAACCAAGGGGATGTGAGGCTAAAATGTATCGGGAAGCGCGCGTACATACTCAGTGCATCCCCTCTCGGGAATCAAACCTTGGAAGCCGTCGCTACCTCTACTATTGCTCCACAGCGTGTGGTTTGTCTATTTGAGCGTAGCAGTATAATTCAGTTTTTGTTCAGCACTCTTTGGAACTGTTGCTTTTTGTATGCGTGTCAGTTCACGTGAGCCGCTGAATATGGTTTTATATGTCACTCGCTCGCTTCTAATTGTTTCGCTGCCTTCTTAATTATATAATGTATGTTTTCTTCAGCGGTTTTTGCAGCTCTTCCTGGTTTTCTACGTACTGCGTGATTACGTGGGAGGCATGATGATGTCACACGAAACTCCATCCCCCACGACTTTCGAGCTCAACTCCATTACAGTAAATGGAGAAAAATGGCTTCTAGTTATGACCATTACGCAAATTTTTGTAAGTAAGCTGTAAGTAATGAGCCTGCCAAATTTCAGACTTCTACCTACACGGGAAGTTGGAGAATTAGTGATGAGTCAGTGAGTGAGTGAGTCAGTGAGGGCTTTGCCTTTTATTAGTATAGATGTAAAGCACTTTGGTCAGTTTTCAGTTGTTTTAAATGTGCTATATAAATAAATACCCAGGATGCCACCCCGGTCTCCTTACTGCGAGGCAGAAGCACCACCCAACCTATAATAAATGGACAATAATTTAACTTACTGGTTTAAGTTCCGTTACATCCCATTCCAAATATTCCGCAACGTGCATCATTTGTGAGACAATGTTTTCTAATTCCTGCATGAAATGAGACATTTTTGTTACAAATAATTATAATTAGAATATAATTTTTAACACATTAACCAATATCTCACAGTGCTAATGAAATTGTGTTATGTGCTGTTTGCTTTGTGAATAATCAAAGGTTTTGCCTTTTTCCAGAAATATGCATTATAAGAGAATTGTTGTAAGAATCAAACAAAGATTGATATAGAGAAAAAAGTAAAATAAAAAAAGAAATCGCTCCAATAAGAAATACAATCAATCCCACATTTCATAGAAAGTTTTCAGATTTGAAATTTAAAACATTTAAAAGTAGAATTGATATCAATCAGAAAAGGAAAATGCATTAAATATTCTGTAAATTGTGCATTTATAAATCCAGATTTAACAGTAATTTAATGTGAATCATAGCTTTACAAACAGTTAATATAATTTATTTATTCACACATTCTTGGAACTCAGTCTTCCTTTATATGATAGTAGACTGATGGAGTAGTTTATTTATGACAAAAGTAAAAAATAAAAAAAAACCTGTACCGAGTTGTCCAAGTATCCATTTCCGTCTGTGTCATAGAGACGAAACATAACTGCAATTAAAAAAAGACACATTAAAGGTCTTAGGAAACTGTTCATAAGTAAAGAAAAATGTTATCATTATAAACAATAACTCTGAAGACTTGCAGACATATAAACCTAATAAACAAAGGAGCAAAAACCTTCTGAAATAAATATTTTTCAGTCCAAATTTAATAATAAGCAGTTCAAGGGATCAGAAATCAAAGGTACCAGAGCATCAATTCCGTATCTTCTATATCCAAGAAGCTAATGTTGCTGCATATTTGTGTTGCAATCATTTTCATAATTAGGAAACAATCCATACTGGCAATGTAAACTGCTCAAAAAAATTAAAGGAACTCTTTGAAAACACATCAGATCTCAATGGGAAAAAGAAATCCTCCTGGATATCTATACTGATATAGACTGGGTAATGTGTTAGGAACGAAAGGATGCCACATCGTTTGATGGAAATGAAAATGATCAACCTACAGAGCCCTGAATTCAAAGACGCCCCAAAAATCAGAGTGAAAAAATTATGTGGCAGGCTAGTCCATTTTGCCAAAATTTAATTGCAGCAACTCAAAATTGTACGCAGCACTTTGTATGGCCCCTGTGTTCTTGTATACATGCCTGACAACATCGGTGCATGCTTCTAATGAGATGACAGATGGTGTTGTGGGGGATCTCCTCCCAGATCTGGACCAGGGCATCACTGAGCTCCTGGACAGTCTGAGGTGCAACCTGGTGGCATTGGATGGACCAAAACATAATGTCCCAGAGGTGTTCTATTGGATTTAGGTCAGGAAAGTGTGGTGGCCAGTCAATGGTATCAATTCCTTCATCCTCCAGGAACTGCCTGCATACTCTAACCACATGAGGCCGTGAATTGTCGTGCACCAGGAGCCACTGTACCAGCATAGGGCCTGACAATGGGTCCAAGGATTTCATCCTGATACCTAATGGCAGCCAAGGAGCCTTTGTCAAGCCTGTAGCGGTCTGTGTGACCCTCCATGGATATGCCTCCCCAGACAATCATTAACCCACCACCAAACTGCTCATGCTGAATGATGTTACAGGCAGCATAATGTTCTCCATGGCTTCTCCAGACCCTTTCACTTCTGTCACGTGCTCAGGGTGAACCTGTTCTCATCTGTAAAAAGCACAGGGCACCAGTGGTGCATCTGTCAATTCTGGTATTCTATGGCGAATGCCAATCGAGCTGCAAGGGGCCCTTGGGTCACCCTCATGAAGGCTTTCTGGTTGTTTGGTCAGAGACATTCACACCAGTGGCCTGCTGGAGGTCATTTTGTAGGGCTCTGGCAGTGCTCATCCTGTTCCTCCTTGCCCAAAGGAGCAGATACTGGTCCTGCTGATGGGTTATGGACCTTCTATGGCCCTCTCCAGCTCTCCTAGAGTAACTGCTTGTCTCCTAGAATCTCCTCCATGCCCTTGAGACTGTGCAGGGAGACACAGCAAACCTTCTGGCAATGACACGTATTGATGTGCCATCCTGGAGAAGTTGGACTACCTGTGCAACCTCTGTAGGGTCCAGGTATCGCCTCATGCTACCAGTAGTGACACTGACTGTAGCCAAATGCAAAACTAGTGAAGAAACAGTCAGAAAAGATGAGGAGGGAAAAATGTCAGTGGCCTCCACCTATTAAACCATTCCTGTTTTGGGGGTCATCTCATTGTTGCCCCTCTAGTGCATCTGTTGTTAATTTCATTAACACCACAGCAGCTGAAACTGATTAACAACCCCCTCTGCTACTTAACTGACCAGATTAATATCCCATAAGTTTCATTGACTTTATGCTATACTCTGATTAAAAAGTGTTCCTTTAATTCTTTTAGGCAGTATAGTTAAATTAATTTCATGGCTCTTTAGTGCTCTTATTTTAAAATTTCAGTCCTTTCTGAAAATGCACATTTTTAATTTATGTGAACATACTTAAATGTTTTAAGGACTGATAAAGGGGTAGTCATTTTAGTCCTTTGCGTGTGTCTCTATTTAGGGAAAGTATTGTAATCATCATTCAAAAAGGTGACATTTTTTAACTTTGATAAAGGGTAAAATGTGAGTTGAAATATGTTGATACATTTCATGTTTATCCTGATCAGAGTCTTTATAACAGAGGATGTGAAGTACTGTAACTCCATAATATGATATTACCACCATCATGTTTAACAGTATGTACTCTGTTCTTTCCGTTGATGTGTTCTCTTGGTTTTCGCCAAAAATATTTTTTGGAATTAAGGTCAAAAAGTTATAGCTCTAGTTTAAATATAAAACACTAAATATTTAATTGTGCATTCACCTCTTTTAATATGACACATTTAAATCATCATTGGGGCAGTCATTTGGCTTTAGAAGTCACATAATTGGTTAAATGGAGGTCACCGGTCTGTAGTCAAGGTGTATCAATTGATTATAGTATAAATGCACCTTACATGGAAGATCCAACTTGTGGTGAGTCAGTATGGTGGCCTTTCATGCACAATGAAGATAACAGAATAATTCGAGCAACCCAATGAAAAGGTGACTGAAAAGCACCAGATAGGGGATTCAGAAAAGAAAATATCTAAGTCACTGAATATCTCTTGGAGTCCAGTTAAATCAATAATTGACAAATGGAAAGATTATGGCATAGCTGTAAATCTGCTTAGAGCAGGCAATCCATCAAAACTGAGTGACCACGCAAGAAGACTAAGGAGAGAAGCCACTGAGACACCTATAATAACTCTGTGGCAGTCACAAGCTACACTGACTGAGACTGCAGAGATTGTGCACTCATATGACAACTGTTACCAAGGTTCTTCACCAGTCACAACTTTATGGGGGAGTGGCAAACAGAAAGCCTCTGTTAAAAAATATATGTGACTTCTCAGCTAGAGCTTTCTGGAAGGCACACAGGTACTGTGAAGAAGGTTCTATAGTCTGAAGGGACCAAAATTGAGGATTTGGCCATCAGACTGCATGCTACATTTGGGCAATGCACATTATCAAACACATATTATCCCCACTGTGAAGCATGGTGGTGGCAACATCATGCTATGGAAATGCTTCTCTCCACGAGGCCTTGGAAGGCTTTTGAGGGTAGAGGATGAAAGCAATGCAGCAAAATCATGGTAAAGCCTGTAGGAGAACCTTATGCAGTCTTTAATGAATCTGAAACTTAGAACAAGACTTGTTTTCCAGCAAGACAACAATCCCAAGCAATCCAAGTGAGATTTGAAACACTAAACAGTTTTGCAAGGAAGAATTTAGAAATACTGCATCATCCAGATGTACAAAGCTGATAGAGACCAGTACACAAAGACTCTAGGCTGTCTTGGCTGCCAAAGGTGCACTACTAAATACTGAAATGAAGGGACTGAATAGTTATGTCTTCAATTATTTTGTGTTTGTGATTAATTTAGACCAGTTTGCAGAGATCTGCTTTCACATTGTTATTAAAGAGTCTTTTTCTGTTGATCAGTGTCAAAAAAGCTAAAGCAAATTCGCAGTGATTCAATATTGTCTCTCTATTTTAAAAAAAATCCTGGAAAGGAAAAGCAGGGCGACAAGATGTGATCTTCTCGGAAGTTCTCGGAATACACTTAAAAGACCTGCAAGATGCAAACAATATCAAATAAGATAGCACAGCCAGCAAAACACTCAGTTGTGTAAAGGCATGTAGCACACACAGATCCTGTGCTCTCAGCACATAAAAAAGCTTATAAGGACAATATGTTCTAGATGAAACGTCAACGATTAAGCAAAGAAGAAAGAGCAGCGTGGAGAAAAGAGACCCAAAAGCGTTGGAGAGAAAAAAAAGGAAGATAAGAGATTATGAAAGCAGTGGAATTCGAAAGACTTAAACAAACGATGGCGCGATACACGTGCAGAGAAAGGTAAAAAATATGAAAGCAGTAAAATTCGAAAGCATTTTAGCGTCCCAGCCAGGTTAAAGCCTTTTTTGTTTTAAGTGACTGTTAGGTCCGATTGAGGGAGGGCAGAGTACAGCACGGAAAACTGATAGCGGGGTATTGATTGATGCAGTAAGGGGGGGCGAGACCCGGGGGATGAGGGCTTGGAGAGGGTGCTAGAAAGTTGTGTTTGTGACACTTTATTACATCAGTCGCTACTGTATCAAAAAAAGATAGTAAAGATCACATTAGTGTAAACAAAAGGAAATCAATCATCAGGACCAGGTGTATTTAAAAAAATAGCAGGACAAAGCGAAGTCAGAAATGAAAGGCAAAGAGCAGAAAACAAAGTCTTTTTGCCTTTGCATCATTCAATGCACAAAACCTAGATTTACACAGTAATGGACAATATGCTATAAAAATCTGTGGTCCCGCAACAGTTAAAGCAACGACAAGTTTAATTTCAAAGAAAACGCAATTCGGTCAGGTGTATATTTATGATCACGGAGAAGCGATCACAATGCGAGCAGCAGAGGCATGAAATGGCAAAAAGGACAGCGGCTGTACAGGCTTTAAAATGATCGATGGGCAATGCGACAGCAGCTGCCCCCTTCACAACACAAGCAGCGTTATACGTCCTGGGAGAAAGAGATTTAACCACGCCCAGGGCCGGAAATAAAGGACAAGTATTGTTTTTACAACATCACACGAGACAAGGCAGTGAGCCATTATTTAAAACAAGTCCACGGACATCTAACCTAGCAGTTGCTGGATTGCTTATGGCAGACACGCATCATGTGCACCCAGCTCTTAAAACAATGACATGATACAAGCAGAACAGGCAGCTTTCCAGCAGCACAAAGACAGCAGATGATCCGACCATATCTCCTTAGCGTGTGTTCAGCCACACCCCTTCACAATGCGAGCAGCGTTATACGTCCTGCGAGAAAGAGATGTAACCATGCCCGGGGCCAAAAATAAAGGACAAGTATTGTTTTTACAAATGTTTTTAAAGTACAAGTGAAAATAATGCATATGTAACAATTCCCATGATAATAACAATCTCTTTAAATTGTATATTGGGGGTGGGCGAGTGAAGCGAGCAGGGGGCGGAGCCTCCTAGTCTTATATATTAACATCTATGTGTGAAAGTGTGTGTCTCTGTCTGTCTGGCCCAGAAGTGCGAAGCTACAGCAATGAAGCTGAAAGAGCCAGAATGCCGACCCCAAATTAATGAGTTGGAGACAAACTCGATTAACTGCTGATAGACAAGGGGGGTGAGCACGTCCGCAAAACAAAACCGCCGACTCTGGATTTCAATTTTTTTTTCTGACAATTGGAATAGCTTCTAGGAGCTCGGGCTTTTTACAGCACAGGCTTACACAGCTATTACTGTATAATAATAAAATGTGGAAATTTTCAATGGGATGAAAACTTTTTATAGGCACTGTATATTTACATTAAATTCACAACACAGAAGTAAAGACCAATATCAGAGGTAGAGTGCCTGTTGTTTTAGCGTCCATCTGTAAGTGGATTTCCACTTAAAAGAGATTACATGATCACAAATATATATAATCTTCTTCTTCTTTTGGCTGCTCCTGTTACGGGACACCATAGCAAATCATCTTCCTCCATATCTCCCTTTCCCCTAAAAAAGGAAATTAAGCCATCCAAATATTCAGAAGGGGAACTGTTTCATTCTGCAAAATCCAGGGCTATTGCTATTGTTACCTATTTCGGTATTCCCAAATAGATTTTAACTGCTCATGGACCCCCTTTAACATTAAAAAATATTTGCTGATACATACATTTATTTATTCATTTGCCTGTTTGTTTTTACCTATGTAGGTAGCACATCTGTTGATAACACCCAATGAAACTGCCCAGTAAAATAAGTTATCTAAAATTTAAAAAATGTGCTTAGTGGTTTGAATATGGAAAAATCTGAGATGTTGTTACTCAGTTTCTTTATTGTAGTTGCACTCTAGGAGGTTTCTAAATTTCCCTTATATTTGCCTTTTCCCTATTAGGACTGTGAACAGTTTGGAAGCATTTTAATGTGTTTTCATAAATTGAATTACTGCAAACACATGAAAGCTATACATAAGAACATTTTGAAAAATGAAAGCAAAAACAGGTCAAAGCTCAGGTATCAAAACACTAAAACACTAACTCAAAATGGTGGCCAAATGGTACATGCCATCATCTGGGTTCTTTCCTTTTTATTCACCCCAATACCAACACCAACATCAACATGTGACTGCTGTGTATGAGTACCTGAACAAAAGAATGAGATAAGAGGTGTCATGACAAAAGCAAGGGCATATGGGGCTCAGCCTCAGCCAATTCATTACAAATACAAGGCACACTTCCCTTTACGGGGCTATAAATGCAAGGTCACTAAACAGTTCTTATTATGTAGAATGGTCCTTATTTGATGTTACCTTTAATGATAGGTCTAGTTTAAGATAGCAATTTCTAATGTCATGTTGTTCTTTTTTGTCTTTTGTGATAAACGTAGGCTCACTAAGATGTGTGTGCTGCTCATCTTTGCTTTTGGTAATGAGAAAAGTGGGCTTCCATGTGCTTTGATCTAACCCCCCCCCCTACCAATACCTCTTTTATCCTGTCCCTCAAAATCATCAATTAAAGGGCTCATTGAAGAAAGAGACAGGTGCAGGACAGTGAAAAATTGGTTAAGGGGGTTTAACCTTTCAAGTTTTCAGACATCATTCGAAATGACTGTTTAGATCAGATAAGATTCACTCCAAGCACTTGGTTATTGCCACTGCCTGTTGTCATTGCCTAGGGAGGAGACATGACTCGATATACTTCATTGACTGAACATGTGCCCGTCCTTCTGTGAATCACCTCAGCTGTAAA
Organism: Polypterus senegalus; assembly: GCF_016835505.1. NCBI lineage: Eukaryota > Metazoa > Chordata > Cladistia > Polypteriformes > Polypteridae > Polypterus > Polypterus senegalus. Next base: position 59,404,067 of record NC_053168.1, on the reverse strand, counting down.
ATCTGCCTGCCCACTCACGTCAGATTGGCAACTGGCTTGAAAACTACTCCATAATTTGTCTCAGATTCCTGTGAATAATATGACAGTCTATGTCACCAACATAGCTGGATGTTTTTGGACTCCCTGGTTTGCCGAGCTTGGAGCTGTCATGTGCAAGTCTGTGCTTTTCTCCTGGATCTTCTGTGACAGTAATACTGAAGTCAATACTAGAGGACTGCAGAAGAATATTTTATTAATTATCGTACCAAGTCATTTGTACTATAGTTTCTATTGTGATATCATTGTTTAAGGTCAAATATGGAAAAAAAATAATTATGTTGTCTTTGAGATATATGGCAATAAAGCAACTAACTAGAAAAAATAAACTAAAAGCTGCCTTTTTCTCTCTGGCTATGTCTAAATTCTGCATTTATTGTAAGTACAGTATGTATATCTCTGTACTGTATATGAAAAAGAAGTAAAACTATTTCTGACACACACCATTCAGAGAGACAAATTCTTTTCAACATAGATCAATCAGAAGAGCCTCATTAGAGAATAGCAGTCTGCAGATACAAAGTGGGAGGCAGTGGCAACAAAATAGGCAGTCAAACTGCTGAAATACTATCTGCCATGGACAGAGTTCGACTTGCGTGTGACTGACTGTACCCCAGTAAAATGAAGGGCCAATTACAAAGATGTCATTATGGTTTTTCTCAGCCTAAAGTATGAAGAACAAACTACAGATGTTGTTCCTGCCTTGTACCCGATGATTGCTTGGATAGGCTCCAGATGCCTCCCAAAACCTGCCCTGGATAAGCAGTTTAACAAAATGGATGGTTGTTATGGTTGTCTCTCAAGTTCATAGCCTCACGGTAGGCATCTTTCTAAACCTCAGATTGGAGCTAATGGAGATTTATGGCCATTAAAATTGAATAGAAATGGCAAAACCATACTGAAGAAAGACATGCAATTGATGGACAGCAATGCTTCATTCACTCTGATCAGATTTAAATAGTATAGCTCTGTAGTCACGTCGCTTGCCTGAATGTGAGAAACAGGTAGATGTCTTGGAGGAGGAAAGGAAAAGAAATGCAGTTTATGTGATGAAGGCACTTTAGAAGTGTTTTTTTTTTTTTTGGTACTCGAGAACTGTAAATATTCTGTGTAAAAAAAAAAAATTAACCAAAATGAATATTTCAGCAAAGATGTAGTTTTGGATATATAAAGAGTTTACAGGGTCTCCCTGCATCTACCCAAGCTTTCTCCAAGCATTCAGATTTTCACCCGTATCTCAAAAATGTGGATTTTAAATGGATTGGATTCTCCAAATTGTTCTTTTGTGAGTCACTGTGCATATGCCTAAATTAAGATTGATTTAACATCCCAGGAGCATGTAATAAAATAAATGCATTTGAAAAATCAATGGCTGGATGAATAATCCTGAAATAAATTACAATGGAAAAGGTATAAATTAAAGTGTAGTTGTCTGAAAATTAAAAGTGTATTGAATTCATACAGTTTTCTAATTAAATTAATATTTTATGTGTAACTGAGAGTTAAATGAACAATTAAAACTTGTAAATCACAATGAGAGGGGTTAGTTAAATTAGCTCAATTTGTATATGAAAGATGAAGTATGAAACATTGCCAGTAGATGGCAGTCAAAGCCTATGAACAATAAATAATAACTGTTGTGTGGTTGATACCATGTTTTTGGTTTGACTGCAATATTTTAATATTATCTATGGAATACTTCATTGTAAATGTGATCCTTTGCAGCTGTGATTTATTTAGGTAATGTTATTTCATGGAAAGGAATATTCATAGAATTTACAATATAGATAAGCATATATTTAAATATTAAAATGTGATAATAAAAAGGCAACAGTGCATAATGAAATCTAGACTTTTTTTTAAAGTTGCACCTTCATTTTCATGTCTTTCACCTTACACTTCAAATCATCAGCTTAGATCTTCAAATGAGTGTCTGCTTAAAATTTCAAGAGCTAAACTTAACAGAAATTGTTAGGCAGCCTTCTGCTGTTATGCACCTAAAATCTGGAATAGCTTACTGGTACAAATTCGCCAGGCTAATACAGAGGAGCACTTTAAAAAACTGCTAAAAACTCATTATATTAGCATGGCTTTCTCATAGCTTCATTTTAGTTTAATCCTGATACTCTGTATATGCATTTAATTATCAATATCATTCCTGGTGGCGTCATAATCTGTAATAACACCTACTTTCTCTGCTGGCGATCTGCGCCACCACCACCTAATCAAAGCACTGTGATGTCCTTACATTGATGGATTAAAGGCCAGAAGTCCACATGACTGTCATCATCAAGTTCTTCCATGTGAACCCTGAATACCATGAGGACTAATTGTGAGGTCATTTGTGTTAGGTAGAATGCCTAGAGGGGGCTGGGTGGTCTTATGGCCTGGAACTCCTGCAGATTTTATTTTTTTTCTCCAGCCATCTGGAGTTTTTTTGTTTTTTTTCTGTTCTCCCTGGCCAGCGGAGCTTACTTTTACTCTAAGTTAATTAGAGTTCCATAATTCTATTACCTAATTTATTTTTTGTTTCTCTTTCTTCATTATGTAAAGCGCTTTGAGTTACATCATTTGTATGAAAATGTGCTATATAAATAAATGTTGTTCATTGTGCCATGGCTATGATACAATCATCAACCACACACAGAAGTGGGAAAAGATGAAATAGAACTGCTATGATACAAGATGAAGAAGCGATCCCCTCTCTGATTCTTATGCTGAAAAAAGCAATGTTACTCTTATTACAAACAATATCGGAGTACTAAATAAACCCGATTCATTTCTTTCAATAACATTGTCATTTTCTTCTTTTTAGTTAGTTCACATCTAAAAGTCATTAAATGGGAAAAATGAAAACATACATGTGAAATAGATGGGACAGCATAAAAATACATTGACATCTTACCAGTAGTTAACACAGAAAACAAAAACTAAATAAACATCTGTGTGCACATCTAAATAAATCTAAGAATAGAACTAATGTATAACTACACTTATAGTTTAAGAAAAATTTAATAACCACACACCATGTCCACTGCATTTTCTACAGTTTCCAACAGATAGATAAAAAGATCTGCTATGGGAAAAATAGGAGGATGTTCAAGTCATGCTAAAGAAAACAGAAAAGCTGCTAAATCTTGTTCACCTAGTGTTGTACAATTTTATTCAGACTGAGTACGTATTCTCAGAACTGCTTAATCCAATTCAAAGCTGCAAGGGGACGGAGCCTACCCTATTAGGTTTGTGTGCAGGGTAGGAAATAACCCCTTTGCAATGCTTACATCTGCATGGGACTAATTTAGAATTGTCTGGTAACTTTCGATGTACATCTTGAGAGTATGGGAAGAATTCCAGAAAAAATCCATACAAACATGTGGAGAGCATGGCAAACCCTAGACAGGAAACAAACTGTCATGTTGTTCCAAACCAGGATGTCGGATCCATGAGATTTTAGGACTAACCCCTGCATCACAGTGCAATTCTAGCATATATATCATTGCTGAATTATACTGTACTAAGCTATACAAAAAAGAATTTTGAAAGTTGAGTTTTCATCAGCTTTGCTTATTTTATACTTTACAAGACCTCTTGTACATATGAAAGTTGAAATATAAAGGAAAAATACTGAAATCCGGGACCTGAAAACAGTGCAAAAGATGTAATCTTCTAAGTCCATTCAACAAAAATCTGCTTTAAATTATGCTATCACAGGAAACCCCTTCGTATACTACGAAGCCAAGTAGTTTCAAGGTGCCTTTTACACTTCTTCCTTACAGGAATGATGGATATTCACTCTCTAAAATAAACTGGGCAGTGAAATCTTACAGTTGCTGTGGAAAAGAGGATGGTAGAAAAAATGAATGCCATCATGAAAAATCCCCTCCAGGTGGCGCTCTCTTATAGCACTTTTAGCCACAGACTCATTCCACCACTGTGTGCTAAGAAGAGCCTCTGGGGTTTTTTTCTACTCACTGCTACTTCCTCCCAACATACTCTTCAAATGCATTGTTAAATATTAGTGCAATATTCATTTATTTATTTGTTTGTTTACTGACTGACTGTATTATTCATTCTATCTGTCTGTATCTTTGTTTTTTTATATTACTGCTACAATATGCATCTGACCTTCCCCATGGGATTAATAAATTTAATCTAATGTAATCTAAATGGGAAAGTCAGACTAGACAGGGAAGACTAAAGGAAGCAGAAAGGATAGAAATATTATAAAATGCACCCTCAGGTAAGTTTCACAAAACACTGTAAATAGATTGCTTTAGGTTATAAATAACTTTGTGTATTGGGAAAACAAGTTATTTCTTTATTTTTTACTTTTTATAAAATTAAAATAGTAACAATTTACAAGAGGTAAAGTAATACCTGAAAATAAGTAACAGTCACCTCTAGAGCTAGGTTGTTTCAATAAAGGATGGGACTCATCAGGGCATGGGTCAGAGTTCCTTGAATAGGCAAACATCTTACATTTAGGGTTCTTGGTTCACATTATGGGAAGTATGCAACAGAAAAACCTCCATGGTTTCTTGTGCCTTCAATTCAAAAGTGGGGCTTGGGGATACTAGCACTGTCAAAGTGTGCCGTAATTGAATGACAAGCCTTTTAGATACCATTTCTGACCAAGGTAGTAGCTATTAGTTGGGGTTAGCAGGTCCACCCTGCCAGTGGCAGTGAGATATTATAGTAAGAGGTGAGAGAATAGAACCATGTGGTTTAGAGCTTTCAATCGAGTGCCCCCTCGCCTCTTGAACTCTCTCCCACAAAAATTCATAATATTGACTCTCTTCCTACCTTTAAATCTCATCTTTAAACACATCTTTTTAAGCTGGCTTATTCTGTCTGATAATTTTAGCTGATAAATTTAAATTTAATTTTAATATATATTAATTTTATGTTGTGACTATTGATATTAATGTGCTCTGTAAGGTGTCCTTGTGTGCATTGAAAGGTGCCTATAAATAAAATAAATTATTATTATTATTATTATTATTATTATTATTACAGAATTTGAAACATTCAGATGGACAGTCCATTCATCCCAATAAATCTTGCCAGTTCTGTCCACCTAATTTCTACAAAATAACATCAAGTTGAGTTTTGAAGGTCCTTAAAGGCCTACTGTCTTACAAAACTACTTGGTAATTTATTCCATGTGTATACGGTTTACTATGTGATGAAAAACATTCTAGGATTGGTGAGATTTACCAATAAGAAGTTTCCATTTATTTTTTCCATTGTTGTTGAACTAATTGTAAATTAACCACCTGGATCCATTATATAATAATCTACTTGCATAATTTTTAAAATTACAACCTCTTAATCTCAGTTTGCTTAAACATTCAACTCCTTTAATCTTTCCTCATATTTCAATCTCCTCGATCGTTCCTCCTGATTTCCTGCAATCAGTCTAGTCGCTCTTCTCTGGACTTGTTTTAGCGCTGCTATTTCTTTTTTGTAACCCAGAGACCAAAACTGCACACAGTACTCCAACTGAGGCCTCACCTGTATATTATAAAGCTTAGATGGCATAACATTCTTAGAGTTGCACTCTACACATTGTGCTATATATCCTGGCTTATAAACGCTGTGTGCAATCTGGCAGTGATAAGTTCACTATGATTACTAAATCCTTCTCATAAGGTGTACTTTCGATTTTCAGACCTCCCATTACTCAAAGCTCACATTTCAACTTGGAATGTGTAATACCTTACATTTCATCTGCCACAAATCTACTCAAGCCTTTATATTGCCCAAATACCTCTGTGATGCTCCAGTGGATTAAAGATTACCTTCCAATCCACCTAGTTTAGTATCATTTGGAAATTTAACAAGCTTGCTAGTTGTATTCCTATCCAGATCATTTATATATATTAAAAACAGCAACCATCCCAGCACTGACCCTTGAAGCACACCACGTTTAGCATCACCTACTTTTTACAAGGTTCCTCACACCATAAAACTTTGTTTCTTGTGGTATAACCTAACATTTGCACCCATCCTTACACTGCTAGTATGAGACAGTTTATGGGCAAGTGAGGTGTGATGAGAGAGAGCCTCCTCACCTGAAAAATAGCAATTTGACCCTGTTTAGAGAAGTCCAACATGGCTTCTCCTAGCCTCATTTGGTTTTCTTCAGTACTTTTCTATTCTTACTTTGATTGTCCCTATATTGTTTGTCTTTGTCAAATAAACTACATTTTTTCTTTGTAAAGTTTTAGGCCTTAGCACTTTTTGTTCTATATATTGGGGTGACACACATAAGTGCACCTTATCAAAGTACAGTTAATCCTAATAAATAGCTGGCTCATCAGAATTCATAATGAGTGTTGTAGAACCTGGAATTAATTAAAAATAGTCTAATAAACATATATACAGTGGAACCTCGGTTTGCGAGCATAATTCGTCCTGGAAACGTGCTCGTAGTCCAAAGCACTCGTATATCAAAGTGAATTTCCCCATAAGAAATAATGGAAGCTCAGATGATTCGTTCCACAACCCAAAACTATTCATATAAAAATGATTAATACAAAATATAAAGTAAAAATACATAAAACAAATTAACCTGCACTTTACCTTTAAAAAGAATCATAGCTGGTGTGAGTGAGTTTCTAAACTCTTGTGGGATTCCACCCAACGGAACAACACGCGGAAGAGTGTCCCAAAGGAATCGCGTCTCCTAGCGCTGTAGCAGATCGCCATATAAGGGTATTCAAAAAGATGGCAGACATGCTGTAATCGTCTGCCGTAGATGGGTGATACAAGGAACATTATAAAGATCCCACTACAATAAATAACCACGCTGTTGCTGTTTCAAGCTGAATAAAGCTGGTGTTGTTAAAGTACAACACCAAGACGGGGACTCACACTTCACAGCACACACACACACACAGGCACAATGCTGTAGTAAACAGTATACGCTCGTACGGCTATTGACTATATGAGTGAGGCACGCAAACTCAGACGGAGAATAGGAGATGATTGCCCTCAAGAGAAGAGAGAGAGCCGGGCGCGAGCGAGCGAGATAAGGAGAGAGAGTGAGAGGCAGGCGGCAGCGAGATAAGGAGAGAGAGAGAGACGCGCGAGCGAGAGAGAAGAACAATCTGCTCAGTTGTGATCACATGACGCTCAGCAGAAAAAGTGTATTTATACTACTCGTATTGCAAGGCATCGCTCGTTTATCAAGTCAAAATTTATTAAAAAATTTAGCTCGTCTTGCAAAACACTCGTAAACCAAGATACTCGCAAACCGAGGTTCCACTGTACCACAAACATGAGTTAGTCAAATACAGAATATATGGACTGCTGTTGTTCTTTGGAATATTTGTGGGAAACAAAATCCTACATAGAAACCAGCATGTAAACAAAAATTCAGTCTGATTTCTCAGAAACCAGATTGCTAATATTATTTGTATTTAAACCATTCTCAATCTTTCAAAAATGAATTAATGACACAGAGGTTTCAATGAAAAATATAGAGACCTTGACTAAATACTGTATGTCAAGAGGATTTTTACCAAAGTACATAAAAATCTGAAAAATTTACCAGCCTGGGTAAAAGATTAAAATGCAACTGTCAGACAGAACAAAAAATCTTTTAATTGTATTGATCTGTCCTTTAATTTACTGAACCTGCTTAACTGAATTGAAACCTATCATACTTTAATCTATGTTCATGTACTTTTAGAGTCACTAATCAGTTTAAAGGCAAGGACTAAGTGTGAGAGGCCCTGGAGTTTATTCTGCTATGGCTGTATGGCTGGCTCCAGCAATAATGAAGTCTGAGATGCCAACATAGATTTTGCTGATATAGTATTTGTCACAATGACTTTGATTGTCCCCGAAGTAAATAATTAAAAATAAAATCTCTGTAGAACATTTTGAGGAAGATAAAGACAAACAATTCATCAAGATAAATGCAATGTGTACTGTAGAGTTAGCGGTGCAAAAGATTAAAGAGGAAATATCACAACTAAAATGTCAGAGATTGAGACAAAATCTGTGCTTTGTCTGTTTTTACTGAAAACTAATTAAAAGATCTCAGCCAAATCAATTTTTCTTGTATTTTTTCATAACATGTTTCATATATTGCTCTATGCTTATCTTAAGCACTGGTGTTTGAATAACTGCTGTTGATGTTTATTATTTTATGAATATAAATCTCTACTTTTTCTTCTGGGGTTTTTAAATATGATCTTTTTGATTTTTCATATGAAGGAAAATATGTAACACTTGAAGCAAGTATGACAAAGGGTAAACTAATAGGAGAAGTTCTTCTTTGGATTTATACCAATTTCGATTTCTCTTCTTATATTACAGTATACGCTACCATGGCTGTCCGTTTGTCTGTCTAGGATTTTAAATCACCTGTAGCTCGCAAACCATTTGAACTATTGACCTGAAATTTGGTCCACATATACTACATGATCTCTACTATCAGCTTTCAGGGTGATGATTGACCTCTAAGGTTATTCCTATTTTTATTTTATTTTATTGTAGAATCAGCTCTTGCCAGCAGGGCGGCCATGCGGCACATGTGCACCGGCGCCATTCTCATTCCTACCACCTTCGCCGTCACTTCCCCTGCCTCTTCATATCATAAATCATGGCACTTAAGTGAAAAATTAAGGAAAACGTACTAAGTAATTGCAACACAAACACTGACTTAATCAGTTTTAATGCAAAAAGATACCGACGAAAGAAGAGAAGAAGCGGGCCACTATGGTGGAGAAAAGAAGAGTTGCTCAGACAGCAGCAAGTGTATCAACCTATGAGCAAATGAATGCTAAACATACAGAGAAAGAGTAGGAAAACTATTAATGCTCAAGTCAAGTGGTGCAGTGCACCGTTACCATTTATAAAATAATAATATTTAATCCTACTGGATCTATATGAGATTGCAAGTTTTTCCATATGGAATGGTATAATGAAATTACTTTTATTGTGAATTGTGTATTTTTTGGATGTGGGCTAGCATTTAAATGTATTTTTCAGTATTTGACCATTGATCTAGACTTGTTCGTCATGAGGATTGCACTGTTGTATCTAGTATCCCAGTTAAGAGGTTGTCATTTAAGGTTTTCCATAAGTATTGACTCCAGAAATATACAAATAATTTGTATGTCATTGAGGTAAACACAAACACTTTTCTTGTCCAGTTTGTGTCTTGGTCATGAGGGCTGGATTTAGTCTAAGTCTCCAGGTCAAACATCAAAATTGCATTAGCAAAGACAAGAAGTACATACTTTCAGTTAATGTCCAGCTTTCTGACTCTGTTTATCATAGTTATTTATATATATTACATTAGCTTATTAGTGTTTCAAAATACTGACCACTAGGGTACATTTTCTTGTTGAGGTACTGGGCAATACATCGTCTTTCTGTAGCTTTTAGACAAGATGTTTCATTAAATATTTTTAACATTTTTTCTGCAATTAAGCATAGGTTAGGAGTACACAATAGTACCCCATTCTTTTAAGGCCAGCACCAGATGGGTAACACTCTATTATGATAAGGGACGGAGCAACACTTTATTATTATATGCAGGGTTTTAAGATGAAAGAGTGTGCTTTTTGTCAATGGGCATTTCTTGGGCCATATGAAGTTGGTTGAATGATATATTCATTTGTTGACTGACGCGTTCATCAGATATTGCAAAGGTGTCTAACTAATAAAATACCACTTTATCTGCTGCTATTTTTTTTAACATTTTGTTGACAGTTGTTTGGAGTAAATTCCACACTTTTAATATACTGTGCTGTAATCGACGTTGGTATCCTTTTAACGCAATGTGCCCCAACAACGAGTAGTGCTAGCTTGATCCTACAGAAAAGAGGTAATGGCATTAACATTTGACATGTTTAAAGTCACAATTTAATCATGAAAGAAAATAATGTTCAGAACTATCTAGTGCAGAATAGGTATAATCTATACTAATAAAAGGCAAAGCCCTCATTGACTGACTCACTCACTCACTCATCACTAATTCTCCAACTTCCCGTGTAGGTAGAAGGCTGAAATTTGGCGGGCTCATTCCTTACAGCTTACTTACAAACGTTAGGCAGGTTTTATTTTGAAATTCTATGCGTAACGGTCATAACTTATGTACATATATACCAGCCATAGCCTGCAGCTCGGTCGGCGTGTGAGGCGGAGTTGCGTCCTTCATCGTCACGCCTCCCACGTAATTGAGTGCCTGCCCATATAAGGCCGTACGTCAGCGGCAAGCCAAAAGAAACACTCTGCTGCTAAATATTCGCAAGCAAATCCATTCATAAGTGCAGCTACTGCGGAAACAAAGCACGGTGTAAACCTTAAGTTTAAATTAATTTCATAGACAGGCTGCCGATATTCACGAGATACAAGTTTAATGACAGGACGCAGGGGTATAAATGAGACTTTTCATCACTTTGTAACGGAGTTAAAATTGCTGGTGAAGGACTGTGCTTATGCAAACTAAGATGAAATGGTCAGCGATAAAATAGTGTTTGGCACAAACTCAGCAAAAGTGCGACAGAAACTTTTAAGTGGCGGGTCTGAGCTAACATTAAATAAAGCCGTGGACATCGCAAGATTGCACGAGATAGCACAAGCACAGCTAAGAAGCTTTGATGCATGTACTCCGAGTGGCTCACGTGAACTGACTTTGCAGGAATGGGAAAGGTAAACCCGTGCATGCAGTGTGTGATGTCTCAGACACACTACTTCTCCACTGCGAAGCGCGGGTATCTGAGCTAACATTAAATAAAGCTGTGGACATTGTGAGATCGCACGAGATAGCACAAGCACAGCTGAGAAGCTTTGATGCATGTACTCCAAGTGGCTCACATGAACTGACTTTGCAGGACTGGGAAAGGTAAACCCGTGCATGCAGTGTGTGATGTCTCAGACACACTACTTCTCCGCTGCAAAGCGCGTGTATTTTGCTAGTGAGAAATAAAAGATAAAACAGTAGACTGGAAAATGGTATAGCAAGCAATACTACATTAAATCAAAAAATTACATGCCCGAAATAAAGTCAAAATAAGAAATAATTTACAGTTCTCTGTGCGATTAAATATTTTCTAACAACCATTAACCATTTCAGGGATAATACAGTGGATGGTGGATTGGGCAAAATTTAGTTTTAAAAAGCTTAATGTTATGCTATGAGCTCTTGTTTAAAATTTTCGTTTAATGTAACATTGCTGCATTGCTTAAACTCTACAGTACATTTACAGTAACAGCTTAAAAGTTTACAGTCTAAAGATTACATTTCTTTATTTCTTCTCCACAGTCCTGGAATTAGTCTCGGAGCTCTCCTTAAGTAGTATGTTGTCTGTATTATTATGAAAGGAATTATAATTATTGACCTCCATTTACTCCAAAACATTCAAAATCCAAATTTTGTCAAGGTCAGTCTGTCAACTTTAGCTAAACATGTTTGCTAATCCTTTTTATTCAGAGATCTTTGAATCATTTATTTAAATTAAAACAGGCAAAAACCTGTATTTGTCATCATTTAAATTAAAGAATGTTTCTGTTCTATAACCCATTAATTTGTCAACCATTTTCACAAGGTACCCTCAACACATGCCACATGCAGTTTAATGTTTAGTTTCTCATTGTAAGCAATATCATATATAATTTTTGATTTGTTATAAAACTTCAGACTTGTCTTTTTTGATACTGTAACCCTGCATGCCAGAAATACTTGGCTGTCCGGAAAGTCACTCATCTCCAAGAAAAGCCGTGCTCATGCAACACAATTCTATTTTGACTTCTGTTAAAGTTAATTTCACAAAATCTAAACACAAAAATAGGAGAAAGGTTAGCCGTTCTCATGTTTTGAAGGTAGATGGGTTTTATTTGTGTTTTCATGCAAAATGAGTCTAAATAGTTAGTAAAGCTGTTTCTTCTTGTTATACAAGCCATGAACCAGTGCTTAACGGTTGACTAACAATTCCTTATGTCACCTTTACCCAGTTTTATGCTCTTTTCTAATTATCCAAAACCATTTAAATTAATGTAAAATAAATGATGTGTTGTTCTGTGTACTGTATAGCCTGTTGTTAATCCTGTCATTAATAAATTACTAATGTACAATATCTTCCCACATCCTTTTGTCTACTGGATGATCATCGATAACAGTCATCTTCATCAGACTAAAGCCTAGATGCTCACTTTAAAACTAACTAGTTAAAACGTAATATAAGGCACATGATCAGAAGTACAGTATTGGGGTATCTGAAATGTGCTGGTAAGTCTTCAGATACAATGACTTTACATCCTGTTGCTTTTAATAAGTCAAATATTGCTTAGAAAAAAGGTTTAAATGCTAACTGGGGCTATATGTGATTAATGTTATATGCAGAAAATAAAATCTATGTTGAATACAGAAATATATCAATACTTATCTTGGTCCTCTGGCACAGGGTTAACACTGCAAAGTAAAACTCCATCTTGGCTGCTATTTTTGTGGAGCTTGCTTGCTTTGCTCTTTCTGTATGTGCTTGCAGCAGGTATTCCATTTTTCTCTGGCATCCCAAATGCATGAAGTTTAAGTTGATTGCTGGCGTTAAATTGGCCTGGAAATACTGAATTCAAGTGTTTCTGTGTGTGTGTGTGTGTGTGCGCGCTATACAGTGCAACCCCATTCAGGGGTTGGCATTTGCGTAGTGCTCAGTACTTCCAGAATGTGCCACAACTCCTCACAAATCTGTAATTAGTGAGTTTGGAAAACTGATAAATTAATAGCTTAGAACATTATTCAAAGCTTTTCAGTCATATTAAAGAACAAGCTGCTAGGGTATAACTTTGCAATTTCCTCCAATTCCAACAAGCCTTACTGTTTGAAATAAGTGGGCTGTGAAAAGGGGTGGATCGGTTTTACCTCTAGCTTAATGAAAACTTTTCTGTTTGTGCACATTTAAAAAAATCTGTCATTTGAAAGTTAACAAGTGACTGTACTGATTACAGTAAACAAAGATTACTCAAGCATGTACAGTAACTCATTTTTCATAACATATTGCAGGCTGCACTATGGTATATCCCTTTAAGTCATCTCTGCTTGCCAGCACCCTGCTGGCAAACAGAAACACTACTTTATGGAAAAAAAACTTCAAAAAAGACATTAACGAAAAAAAATGAAGAAGCAATCCAAGGGCCATCTTTGTTTCAGTAAAGATTCAAATGAAGCAAGTAAGTCCTGTGCTTAGAGAGTATAAAGATTGCTGTTGCACTCAGACACATCAAAACAGGGATGCATATGAAGCAGACCATGGAATGGCTCCACTTATGGTTTTAGTACTCCTTCTAGTCAGGTCTTAGGGAGTGTGCAAATCCTTAAAATCATTATGAAACAACCATACATAGACGATAATGAAATGCCATAACGACTCAAGAACATGTGGATTACTCTCCACTCCTGTCTATTTCTATAACGGAGAGTAAAGGAATACCACAAAAAAAAGAATTGGATTTTTTTTTAATGTATACTTTTGTATCTGTTACTTACCCCACATTGTTTGTTTGTTGCAATATGTGGTAAATAAATTAAAAAATATAAACTACATTTAGGCGGCATATTGCACTGGAGCAAACAAGAATTTCACACATTATATTAAACTTCAACTTGAAATATTTGCTATTCCTTGCAGATATCATACAGTATGTTGGTATTGTTTACACATGTTTGGCAGTTTTCTTTAAAATGTATACCTTGCTCTTCTGTTTGACACAATGTAAATATCTAAATTCAAGTGTGTGTTTTATTTACGGGAAAACATAAAAATAATAATTAATTCCTATGTTGGATCTATATGAGATTTCCAGAGTTTCCATACATGTGTACACAAAAGATCACGGTTATGTGGAACTTATACAGACTTTACATTACATGTGCTGTACAGTTATGATTTTTTTTCTACTGCCTGATGTTAGATTTGAATATATAATGGGAGGTTTGAAACTTAAAAGTACACCTTATGAGAAGGACACAGTAATCTTAATAGAATCTTCACTTTCTACACTGACAGTGTACAGAAGCGATCAAGAAGACAAATAGGATGTTAGATCATATATCATGATATATGGAGTACAAGTCAAGGAGGGCTATGTTTAAATTATATAACATATTAGGAAGGCCTCACCTGGAATGCTGTGTGGAGTTTTAGTCTCCATATTACAAAAAAAGGCATACCAGCGCGATAGAAAGTCCAGAGAAGAGCAATTAAGCTAAATCTGGGACAGAGAGGTATGAGCTATGAGGAAAGATTGAAGGAACTGAACTTTTTTCAGTTTAATCAAACAGATATTAAGAAGTGACATTAAGAGGTGCTATGATCAATATGTTTAAAATTATAAAGGAAATTGGTACAGTGGATAACAGATGTTACTTTAAAATAAATTCTCCGACATAAACACAGGGGAGCAGTTAGCAACTTCTTAAGGGCAGATTTCCCACAGATGATGGGAAGTTTTTCTACACACAAAGAACCACCGACACCTAGAATAAATGACCAAGTATGGTGGAGAGTAGGACTTTAGAAACATTCAGATCTTGATTTGATGTTATTTTGGACAATCTAAGTGAATAGGATGGTCAAGCTTATTGGGCAGAATGGCCTGTTCTCATCACAGTTCTTCTAACATTCCAATGATCTAAAGTGTTTTTGTCTTAATTATGTTCATTACTTTTCACTTTGATATATCTGTTGTCACTAAGCTCCTATACAAATAACATTATCACTACAAAATCCATATTCTTTAAGTTTGACAGATACATCTAGTGTAGCAATGGCTGCCACTAGGATATGCTACCATAAACACAGTGGCAAAAAAGATGTTTAGTGGCTGAATGTTATATATAAGTAAAATTATAAGGTAAGATCTCATTTGTGTAAAATATTACAACAGGGTAAGTAGTTATAACAAATTCTCTAGTCGGTTGATATTTGCAGCTCACATTTTTAAAAAGCCACTGTTAACTGAGTGTGCCTGGGCTGGTTGCGGCCTTTATAACTAACAAAAAAGGCATGTGGCTGTCAGTGCAAACATATTTGAATATTATGTGTGTTACCGCAGTCCCAATTCATTGCCTCAGAACATTTAAAAACAATCCCATAACATTTTATTTTTTTTAAATATGCCTTTTAAAGTTACCTGGGAAAGACATATCTTTCAAAGAACCTGTGGCATTTTTAGTTATTGTCTAGACTGGGTTTTGAGGTGCAAAAATGACAGTAGATTGGATCTATTCTTGTACGCTTGCAATTTCACACTCAAATTCAAAACTGGTAAAGAGAAAAAGTGCAGCTCATGCTACACATCAAATGTGGCAGTGGCTCTTGAGCACAGACAACATTGACCTTAGGCAGCCAGGCTCAGTCCATAGACAAGACAGAAGCAGGTTAGCAGCACTGCATTCAGAAGACTTGAATTGTTTGACGAGGGCCTGTTAGCTTTTCCATGCATACCAGATAAAGTGTTGACCCCTTTGGTTTTCATCACAATCTCAAGCATTTTCCAGTGCATTCTACTGTATCTTTTTTGTAATATGTCTGCATAATAGCAAGGGGTTTACTATTTGAATTTTATATGTAGCATCTGCAAACAGTATGTGAGCCTGCATTGTTAATTCCCACCAAAAAACAACAAACACGAAAGATTAATTTTACCAAAGCCTGCTTCATCAACATCAAGAAACAAACTAGGTTTAATTCTGAAGGATAAAGTAATATAGCAATTGTGTTCGAAAGCTTCTGCTTTTCAAAATATCCATATGTATAACTATGCATTTAAATATTTATAATTTAACAGTGTTGCTCATATTTATCTGGAATGAAAACGCAGACAGACTGATCAGCCACTGCAGGCTATGTTAGTGCATAAGCAGCATTCATCTTTATAATTACTGAGTAAAATATTTAACATAGTATCATTATGTTTTTATTTTCATAAGACTCACAACATTAAATCTGTTTGTACTAGCATTTCCCCTTGAAAGCTTTTAAGAGTTCAACTGCTTCTGCAGTGGCTTAGTGCAATGCCAATTAAAGGATTAATAATGCACCACCACATACAGGTTGTATACAAATGTATCATTTCTTTGTGTTCATATGAATCATTTATGAATGCTTTGAATTCACTTCAGTTTTTTTTTTGCTGGGCACCTCCTTACTCACCAGTACAAGAAAACCATCACATATGATATACCGTTTGACTCATGTTGATGTCTAGTCTAGTTGTACAAGTTATACAAGCTTTTTGGGATTCCCTCCTATTTTAAGCCATTTTTGGACCATACTTTACATCTTTATGATAAAGAGTAAATTACACCTGTATGACAAAGAGTAAACTAATAGGTGCCTCCTGTAAAAATGATCAGAAGGACTTGAAGCATGCCACATCAGCTAACCCCAGGGGTCCAGTTCCCATTGGGATATGAGGCGTCAAAATTTAAATAAAATTTAGACAGGTAATATAGGCATGTGGAATGTCATTTTATGCTATTCTAAGGTTGCTGATTGCAAGTATCATCATATTTGTAGGGACGGTCCACAAAGAACGTTGCCTAGATACTCGCAGAGAGCACAGGGGCTTGCTGACAGACTGGGGTACGTGGCTGGTGCGATGTGAGGGACACGGACGGCAACACTTACCCCGAGGGAGGAAGAGACAGCTCCACAAGAAGACGGTTGTGGGTCCAGCGAGACAGGGAAGCTGCATGAAAGGACCGAGCAAAGCTGGCAGATGAGAAGTGAGGCGTGCCTAGGTCTCAACAACACAAGGAGCCCAGAGTGGAAAAAAAGAACAACGAGGAGACGCTGACAGGGATTCCACGATTTGACAAAACTTCTGTTGGGAATCGAGAGTCCGGTGAACAGAGTGCATTGGTGGACAGTTGGACGATTAATAGTTGGGGTAACACAGTGTGCAAACTGGACTCTGCACCACTAAAGGTTGTATCCTTTAATCCTTGTTTTTAACAGACTTTTAGAGTGTGGACTGTGTGTTTTCCTTTTAAAAAAGGAAATTCTTTCCTGATATTTTTTTTTGATTTTGTTATGTCCGTTTATCTTTTAAATGTACTTTATATTGTCTTGTGTAACAGAAGTTAGTGTTGCTTTTCCTGAAATTACTGTTGTGTCTTTCATTGTGTATTTACTCACCGCCCAATCTGAACAAACCTGTGTGCTATTATTGGTAAGTTTCAAGATTTCCCAGTCTCTTAATAAAACTGGGTGGCGTAGTCGGATATTTTAAAGGTGTCTTGGTTAGATTACCTGTGAGTGTGATCAGACACCTGTCACATACGTACACTATAGAAAGAGACTATTAAAGTGAAGCTCTGCCACACACTTAAATGGGTTAATGCAATGCTACGTTTTGTCAACAGTAGAGGATACTCTTGGTGCATACCATAATCCAGGAAAGTTTCCAATGAGACTAAATAAATATAATAAGGTGATTTATGAAACAATCAGTATAAGAAGATATACCACCAGAAAGAAGTCAAAATTGCAAAACAAAGTAACAAAACAATACACTTGTTGGCATTCAGGCCCCCACCTGGCTGCCTACCTCTAACCAGGATCAAGCACTCCTTTTTTTTCACCTCCAACACCTTCTCTCAAACGTACTGCATATAACCAGTTGTTCAGCTCTCCTTCTGAGTCTAATGTCATTAGTCTTCTAGCTGAGAGTACTTTTTAAGCCCAACCCATAATACTTCTGCTGTTACTTCTGGTCCCAGAGCCAAGAATGATGAGAGACAGCAGGTCAGAGCTCCACCTAGTGGAACCTGCTGTTCTTGCAACCCAAAAAACTTGTCCATAACATGGAGAAGCATTTCAGGCACACCTTAAGGCTCCCTGTTGACACCAAATAGACAGATGGTCATTCTTATCACTTTTTAATAATCTTTGCCTCAACAAATTTAAATATTGCCTTAGAATAGCCACAGGGTTAGGGTTAGGATAAAAGTCAAAATGAAGAATATGTGCAACTAATTTTTAAATAAAAGAAGCTTAAAAGGAGAGAATGAACTATTGCTTTAATCTTTGAATACAGCATGTTTATTAAAAAGTCTGGCTTAATTATTACATTCAAATCAGTATGATTTTTAATATTTAAAACCCTCTCATTTAGTGCTAGCACCATAGGCCTTAATAAATGACTATTTCTTTGTTTATATATCGCCATTGGTTTGGTACTACCATTGCGCTCAGTGCTACTTGGATAGGATCCAAACTCCAAACTGGATTTGAGAGAACTGAGAATGTTATGTCTTTTACAATTTAAATCTCCTACACTGTCGAATGACCAGTAAAGGACAGATATTGTTGGTTTGCATTTATGTTTAATCAGTTTCTATCTTGCCCTGCTTGTGTTATGGCAAATCTGCATTTATACAGTATGTTTATCAGTTCTGTATTTAGTAATTTGAATAATCTAGACTTGTGTTTTAACTGAGAATTGTTCACAGCACTCTGTGCCTGCACTCAGTGAAGAGTACTATACAAAAATAAGATGTAATTGTAATTGTAAATATATGCACAGTCTTGCCACCGAACTTGAACAGAAGCTGTTATAATAAGTAGGACAAGTCATTTTAGAGGTGCATCTACTTACTCAAATTTCCCATAGTGTGTAGTGTTTAGCTGTTCAGCACATTATTATATGGTGATGACAAAGTTGTTGAATTTAGACGCAAAGGGATCTCATGTTCATTTTATTTATTTGAACACGTCTACAGGTGTTATTGAAAAGACTGTATGTTATTTTATATATAGCCTACTTACCAGGCTGTATCACTTTGTTTTTAGCATATAAACGTTAAAACAAGATTGTAGTAAGACTACTGTACTACATTTACCCAGCCATTAACAGTGTACTTATTTCCTTAGTGCATTTCTGAAAAAAAAGACAAAATTTGACTAATAGAACAATGTTTAAAAAAATAATCATGTTGGAATCTTTAAGACCATATGCAAAAAAGATATTCAATTTCAATCATTTTGAAAGTGTTTTGTTTAATCAATGAACTTGCTGCTGTTTGAGCAGAAAGATACTGATCAACACTTTTGAAGAAAAATGATTGCATATATTGTTTGCTGGACTCTGTCACATGACATTGCATATTGTATGATGAGCTACTTTATCAAATCACAGTAATCAAGAGCATTTAGCCTGATCCAGAATAATTTCTTTGCTTCCCTGTTAAATTCCACTGAATTTGTGAAATGCATTTGTCCCATTTAAACTTGTGCAGACAGTGATAGTTATTTTCTCCTGTTAGTGTGTTTTTATTATTTCCATTATTTTGCACAAGTTGTACCAAAAGGCTTTCAGTTTCCTGAAGGATCATATGCTCCCTTTTATGCTGTCTCATTTACACTGTTTAAACATTTCCAAAGTGTCCTCCACAATAAATTTTATAGGCTTTAATTATTGACTCTTTGAGAACTCTGGGGCAAATGCTGTCATGGACCTTTAACTCATTTCTGTTTAGCTCCTTAAGTAATGTATTACCCTCCATCTGAATTATTCTCACCAGCACATTATTGCAGTTACTGACATATTTCATATATCTTAAAGTGAAGATGATCTCAGAAAAATAGATATGTAACACAGATATTTTAAGATTTGATGTCATTTCCCATTAACAGTCTCTCTTAATTTTAAATTACTCAAAACACTTTTTATTCATTTTTACATTATTAGCAATATTTTTCTCAAATGTGTTTGCTAATGTCCAACATATTTTTAAATTGCTGATTTAATCCACTAAATCTAAGGCCACGGCAGGTCAACACATTACCTTTAAAAACACTCTGCATTTATTGCCCTATCCTATCACACCTATCAGCACTTCCTCATCAGTGTTATTGCTTCCAGATTTATTTATATACAGTATTTGTTTTTCTCTTAAATAATGAAGTATGTTGTGAGAGATGGCCGGCAACTCAACGCAGCCCAGGACACCCACAGAGTGGAAGGATGGGGAAAGGCAACTTTTATGGGACACTACTTTCCCCAAGACATCAGATGGCAGCTTCCCTGCAGTGTAGCGGTACCCAGGATTCCCGCAGGGCACCATGGGGCATGTAGTTTTATATCACAGCCCTGCTGGGTACCATGGGTGCCGCCAGGGGCCACTGCGAGAGAACCAGGGGAGTCATATCTCCCCCATAGCCCAGAAGTAGGAAGTCACGAGGATGGAAGCCCTGAAGTACTTCTGGGCTGATTAAAGAACTTAAATTCTCCATCTGACCCAGAAGTGCTGGTTGGTTACATGGACGGAAGAGCAGGAACTATATAAAGGACTGCTGAAGATTCAGCTAGCAAGCCAGAGTCGGGTGGAGGTGGACAAGACTTGCTCGAGGGGGGGTGGAGGAGAAATAGAGAGAATATTGTGCTTGATTTATTATTAATTGCCTGAATTATTGTGGCTGTGGTGCTTAGGGAAACACTGTTTAAAGAAGAAAAGAAATTAAGATCTTCTTGGTGCTTTAACCTGTGTCCCGAGTGTCTGTCAGTTGGGTTAAAAGGTGCAACAGTGCTATCCAGCGTCCACAATGTCTATATTTAAGTTAAAAATATAAGTATGGAAATTAATTCAATTAATTTAACAAAGATGCCATAAATTGATTATATACAGTGCTGATCAAAATTTAGTTAATTTTATATTGTGCAAGTACTTGTAACACTTGTTTAGTGAATAATCTACTATACTTTAAGTAAAAGTTAAGAATGCATTGTGATAGATTAGGATTCATTACATACATTCAAGTTTATCTTCAGGACGACCTCCTTCAAGCAAGGAGAGGTAGCAAATAATATCTTTAAGCTGGACAGTTTTTGGTGGATCTGATTTTGGATGGTAAGGCACTCTTGGAGGAGTTCCATTGCCTTTAATGATCTTCAAGCCTAAAAGATAAACATAATAATCAGTAACATATTATAAATTGTTTCATTTAACAAAGGTTAGTGAACTTTTATTAGTTCAGAATATGTTTTAAAAAAGATGAGCTTACAGTATACACTGGTCTAATTAAACATAAAGTAGGTGGCTATTTCTTTATTCATTGCAATAGCAACTGAGCTCTTCTTGGTATTATGAAATGAGTATATTATAAATTAAATACTACAGGTAACATTTCCAATTTTTGCTACATCGAAATAATGATTATATAAAGATTGAAATTTTAACCCTGACATTTTAGTGATGAATCGTCACATTTATTTTGGGAGAACTGTATTTCTAGATATACTTACTTACTTACTTACTTAGAACTTTATTTATCCCCAGGGGGAAATTTGGATTTTTAAGAAGCTTCTAAAATAACCAGATACTTAAATAGGTAGATAAGCAAGTAGACAGATATAAAAGATATGAAGGCTGTCACTTCCCACATTAAAGGAACTCAGTCTCCTAAGGAAAAAGACCATGTTCTGCCCTTTTTTATATACTGTAATTCCTCTGTGTTCCAAAACCAGTCCGACTTGTCATTAATGTGGACCCCTAGGTACTTATAGGAGTGGAAAATAAAGAAATATGTGACTCCTTAAAACTTGCATACATTATTAATACACCAACAAGACTAAATCCTAAATCACAAAATAAATTCACCTTGCTTGATTTAATTATAACAAATACACCACATAAATATACTGCAACTGGCATATTTTGCACTCGGGAGTATATAATGTAAAAAGATGTTTAGAAAATGAATGAATGGAAGGATAAGGAGATACCTTATTTCAAAGATTATGTTGAAGGTCAGTATTCAATGCAGAGCTTGAGGTAGTGATATATTTGTATTTGGAAAGAAAACTGTATTTTTTTTGTTCAGGCATATATAACAAGAAAGGGCTTTTTAATACTAAAATATGACCGTTTGCAGTGCATAGACCTTTTTCATTCTATGAACATTTTTCATAACATTTTACTGTGACACGACTTACAAATCAATTCACAGATTATGTCAAAGCCATGGAGAAATGGCCCTGGAACTTCATAATTACTGTATAAGGTGACAATAGGTGAGACAATAAGGTGAGATACAGTAGGTGAAAAGGCTTTGAAAGGAAAAGAGCTCTCATTTGTCTGTAGTTCATCCGTAGGCGATAAGAAAGATGATGAGTTTTGTGAGTGTTAAAGTGACACATCCTCCAAAAGCTGAGATTTTGCCTTTCAAGAAAATTTGGGTTATTTTAAATAGCATTGATCTTTTCCAAAATATGTTCCTTTGTACAGTATAAAAGACACTATATTTAGTCAAGTGAGAGCTAAGAAAAGAATCATAATAAATCCTAGATCTTAGTCCACAATGGTGAAGAGCTGTAGTTACCACAGACTTTAACAAATTTGAAGGAAGAGTATAATATGATATGATTCAATGCTGAATGATTTAAAATGCCTCCTCTGAAAAAATGGTGACTTGGGACTTTCCCAGTTTAACAATTAATACCCCAAAAAATATATTCACTTGTCTTAACAAGTATAATTGATTATTTGATCTGTTTGAACTTAACATACATTTCACCTAATTTTAAATACTATATTTAAATTTGTACGGTGTGGAAAGTATCTATACACAATAAATTAATTTCTGATGCCTCTTTACCAATATAAAATATTGATCAATTTCAACATTACATATGCAATCTATATGATGGGCATTGACACAAATCCTGTAGTCCATTCCGTTCTCATTGCCATATTATCTGAGTTCTCTCTATAGTTAAATGGACACTACTTTACTAGATAACACAGTGGTGCAGTGGTTAGCTCAGTTGTCTTCTGGGCCGAGGGACAGTATTTACATGTGGCCTCTGTCAGCTTCTCAGATGTCCTTCCAAAGATGTATGCTAGTTTGATTGGTATATCTGAACTGGTGAGTACGAGTGAGTACGGATAAAGATGTGTTAGTGTGCCTTGTTTATTTGTGCCATGTATCTGATTTGCCAGGCTTATGTCTGTCTCTCAGTGGCTCTGTAACAGCATAAGTAAGGAAACACAAGTAATGGTGGATTACATCACCAGTCGAATAATTTGTAAATGTTAATCTAAATAATGGATGGTATAATGACAGAACTTTAATCATAACAGTATCTTTTTATTTTCATAACAGTGAAGGTTATTTGTAGTATTATTTTTACATTTTACATTAATCTGTTGTCTAATAAAAATTAATAATCCTTTCCTTATATAATACATTGAAACGTTCCTGGTATATCCTCCTATTTTGCCCTTCTTTAGTGACTACTGAATTTGGTATATTATTCTTGCAGTTAATTATATTTAATACTGATGATAATATAGTTAGATGTACGTAATGGGGTCAAACTTTTATTCTTTAACATTAGATGTACACAGACCTAAATACCGTTGTATTTACCTCAAAATTGTTCACCAAGCCAAATGTCCTATAGTGCTCAACCTTCCTTTAGACAATTAAAGATGAGCAACTAGGGCATTCAACTTGAGCTACACTAAGGCAGCTACAGTATAAACTCTTCAGATCATCTGAACACATCAAATGAACTGCTTCACTGGACTGTAACCAAGTCACTTTTTAGCTTTTAATTTGCCCCATAGACATTTCTTCAATCCATTCTATTCTAATAAATCCACTGACCTCCATTTAACTTCTGACTCTGAATGGAAAAATTGAAGTAGCCATTCTAATTTGTTGAGTGTTCAAATTATGTAGGTCTCATTTCAACAATTTCAATGTCAGGTCAATACAATATTTTAGAGTGAAAAGAACTCTGGGCTTTATTGTCTGTCACTTTTCTTACTTATCTGGTCTCCTAGTTCATTACTGTTCTTCAGAGCAGCTCTCTCCAGTATTCATCACTACACAGCATTTTTAAATGACCTTGATGGGTGCTAGGGATAGGCCAGTCACAAGTGAGGAGCTCAGCATTTAAACTCATGATTTCTGTTAATATCAATACTAAAAACTGAGTAAGCACACTCCAAATTATGAATAGAGTTGTAAATACATTTTTGATCAATTATATACAATAGAAAATAACTGAAAATTAGGAAACATTAAGGAGATATGTTATTTATAACAGATACCTGAGATGGATAGAGATGAATTATTTCTGTCTCATATCAAATTTGCTTGGATTATGGGGAGTCCATTGTAAGTTTTTAATTGTACTGAACCCTCTTGGATAACATTCCATGTCTATTTAAGGAATTACAGTAGCTATAAAAAGGCCTATGTTTGTGGCTCAGTTTCATAAACTTCTTTTGTTTGACCCCAGAGAGAATGAGTCCAAGGTTTCATATTTCTGTCTATTAAGCAGGATTTACAAAGAAAACATTTTGCCATCTGGGGGGTTTGTCATACATCCAGGACCATTCAGAAAAAAATTAAAAAATGAGTCTGATGCAATCACTGCATTTCATAGCGAGCCACATTTGAATATAACTATAACTAAAACCTCCATTAAGGAATACAAGGTTTAGAAGCCCTTGCATATTCTCTCAGAAATAACTTTTAATTTATCAAAAGTATAATGTAAGCAAACACAAATTTTTAAGTTTGATATACTTTGTTAGTAACATGCTATGCTCTGCACACATTTTGTTCTCAGCAAGTGGCCTCTCTAGAAAAAGCACACACTCTCTGTAAAACTAGACACTTTGCCTGATTTATAGAAAGCATATGAATGCTGGGGAGTTTTAAAGGGGAAAGAAGGAAATGGCAGGAGAGAGTTTGTTGAGAACTTATTTATTCACTTTATACAACAACATTTATTTATGTAGCACATTTTCACACAAAAAGTAGCTCAAAGTGCTTTACATAATGTGGCCAGGAAGGTAACAACACATTTTGAATGATGGTGTGTTAAGGGTTAATGTTGCCAACAATGTCATCACTGTCAGTAAAATAAATATCAATATTCAGAGGATGCTAATTTACAAAATCGTGGTGACTCATTCGACTGCTGTGCTGAAACCAAAATGCAGAGGATTCTGAAGTTAACTCTTTAGTATTGGGGTGTACGAGATAAAACTATGGGTTCAGGGGGTTCAGACAGAAAAGGGTGATTTAAAATGTGACAAAAACAGACAACAGTGCCTTTAAAGGTTGAAGGCATTTTGGAAACTGGCTAAAATATTGCACATTAACTGTATGTATGTACTGTATGTAAAGAAAGAGTGGAATAGTTACTACAGGATGAAAATAAAACGTCGTCAAATGATCACTCCGAGTTTCAAAGTATACCCATCTAAATATGATTATGTAGTATAATGATTTGATAGCTAAGAAGGAAATATTTCGGCCACCTTGCCCATCACAGTATACTTATACATTATACAGACATGTGAAGATCAACTTACTGTAGAACTTTCTACTCTAAAACATTTAAAAAGAATGATTAAATTAATTATTCAACCAAAAACAGGTCAAATTTCTTTTGAAATTGAACACAATATTAGTGGTAAAATTTTCTTCTGGAAAAGGAAAGTTAAGCATTTGATTTAATAACAATAACATGTGGCCCTGAATGCCTCAAAAGTACAATATATTAAGGCCACTCCATACTCCAGGAACATGTTGCTATTGCTGATTGATGTATAATTAAGAAAAATTGGATTTCTAATTCTTTCCCGTTCTCAGTTGTTTAATTATAGCTGTGCTTTTCCAGATGAACAAATGAATTGAAAAAAAAATGGTCAGGTAAAGTATATTTATAGAGAATGAACTGAAAATGATGTATAAACTGGTGATCAGTTATTATTAACTCAGTTTCATTTAGGGGTTATACCTTAAGAATAATGAGATGAACAAAACTTAAGCAAGATTTTAACATATAGATTAAGAAATGAATGACACATAAACAGTTGAAGATAAAGTTTCTTTAAACATCAGGTTTACTTTGCTTAATGAGAAATGACAAAACTGTTTGGCTGTAACCTGACATCACCTAAAGAAAGATATTAATTACCAGAGAAAGAAACAGACCTTCACATCAAAGGGTAAAAACAAGTGATAATAAAACCTGAGATTGCTAATTATTTTCAAACTGATGAATATAGTATGAAAGAGGGAATTTTTACTTGTTCTGTTTTTGACTTGTAGTTATTTACAAAAGAATGTAGGAAATAATAACAATGTTAAGTCTTTGAATGGAGGGAAAGGAAAGGGAAGAGATTTCAATAAAAAAAAAATACATTTGAATCTGTTTGCAATGAAATCCAATAAATGTCAGGAATATGTAAAACAAATCAAAAATCAATTTGGTTGATTTCTTTACAATTGTTATTTAGCTACAGGTTAAGAAATCCACAGGAACTACAATATGCTTGGTGTTTACTCATATTCGAAGAAAAGGTTTCCTAACCAAAAGATTAATTTTAAAACCACAGTTAAATGTTAATCATGAAAGATATAAATTCCTGGTTGAATAGTTATACATTTAAAAGTCAAATCGTACAGTGATCAGTCCAACTATAGGCAGATGATGATCTTTTACGGCCAATGCAAAACTGACAAAGATGAATGATAGCAGCTTGAGCGTCTGAGTTGGGAAACAGAAATATGATAAATAAAACCAGATTTAGAAGCAGAACTGATGGCAGATCTCAGAAACAGCACACTAAGTGAACTGTTTATCCAAATTCCTATACAATGTATTTACACTTGAGTCTTGCTCCTGTGCAGAATAAACACAGATAAAATCTTACTAAGTGAAATAAAATCTCTTTATGGCACTATGTTGACAGGCAAAGTTTAACAGAAATCTAGTGTTTATTTTAAAAGAACACAGCATACGCATTTCACAATACTTTGCCTGATCTGCACTGGCCACAAGGAAACTCAATACATTACACTATGTGGGAATCTATAAAGAGAAACAATGCAAACATCACTAAGGTAAGGTAGCACTGCACTTTGAGCTACATTTTTTGTATGCAAATGTGCTATATAAATAAATGTTGTTGTTGTTGTTGCAAACAAACAATGTCAGACAGAAGAAAACGTATTAGGCATGTGAATAATTAATTAAAAAGAAACTGATGAAGCATTAATAAACTCCAATGAGAAAAAAAAGACATTCATGAAAGAAGAATTAACCAGGAAAGAAAATTGGAATCCCCAGGCACTCACACTCAACAATATATATGGAACAATATACTTTCAGAATACATGGGAATGTCCCTGTAATCATTGTAATGAAAGAGGAGTGTGACCACATTGCTTAAAGCATCAAACATTTTAAAACTGTAGAGAATGAAGTAAAGTAGCCATTCCAGGGCCTATCAAACTAGATGAATCCCAAATTAATGGAAAGGTCACTAGAAACTCGGTAACTCCAAAATAAAAATTAATATCATAGCCAAAATATTTGTTTGGTCTTTGAATTTCGTTTCTATTATGGAAATTATCATTATGGCCGGATTATTAAAGGAAAATAATCAGAAGTTTTAATAATAATTATCAGTCTTGTTTAGCAGTTTTTGGTCTGTTTGCTGTATTAATTTCTGTAATTACATTTTTGTTTTTCTTAGATCTTATGTGCTTTTTCTCTTTATTCATGATGTGATTTGAAGAAAAAGCAATTTTACCAGATCCACCATTATCTTTGTATGAAATTGTTAATACTGTCAAATCTACAGTGTAAACATTCACAGATAGAAACTCCTTATCTTAAGACTCTACAGGACATTTTACTATATTTTCAGGTGCCTTAACCTAGGGCAAATAGACGTTGATTTCAGGCTATGCATCCTGGTTTGGCTTGCCAGATGTCCTGTATTTTCAGGACAGTCTCTTTTTTATCCCGGAATTAAACAAAATGTCCCATTTGTCCTGTTTTGTGCTTTTTTAGGCAGTCAAAGCACCAAGGGGACCCCCTCTAACCCAATTTCAAGTTCACATACATTTTTTTCAAGCAGTACTCCTTGAAGGACTGAACAGTGTGCATGATACTCCATGATGAAATTAGGTCTTCAATTTTCATTTAATACACTTGCTGGATTATTGAGTTGTGTCTCATTTTGAAATCATAACAATCTGGTAAGTTTGTTTGCAAGTCTTGTGGTTTGGAACTTTGAAAATCTGGTCACCCTACCTTAGACACTATGCCAGAAGTATACTCTACCATAAGGTTTCTGGTAATATGAGCAGCAGAATTTGAAGTAAGGAGTACATCAGGTAAGGTAATGTAGGGTTTCGATTGAACAAAATAGAGTTTTGTATTTTAATACATACTTGTATATATCAGAGCTTCAAGGGATTTAACATCTGCTCTTTATTTCCTCATATTTTACTTAGTGATGAAAGGAAAATAAGTATAATGAACGTACT
The DNA here is from genome assembly GCF_016835505.1 of Polypterus senegalus. NCBI lineage: Eukaryota > Metazoa > Chordata > Cladistia > Polypteriformes > Polypteridae > Polypterus > Polypterus senegalus. Next base: position 59,375,703 of record NC_053168.1, on the reverse strand, counting down.
ATTATGTATTGTGTATGTCATCAGCATTTTAAGTTAATTTTTCACTGGTAGTTATGCTATTGTAGGACTGACTGACCAAACCTTACTGTTCGTCCTAACCTTCTCCACATGTTCCTGGGGAATTGCTGGGTGCACTCAGAACAGTCAAAGATATAATCTTTTCAGTGTGCCCTGAATCTGCCTCAGCCTTCTCCGTAGGAGTCATACCAGGTATACAGTATCCCCTGCAGGAGCTGGCTAGGTGGTCTCAAAAGTAATTTATCAGGAAAGGCAATATTAAAAAAAAAATTAACTTTTGCTCATTAGTCAATACATCTATGATGACCAGGCTTTCCAGAGAGTATAGATTATTGTAAATCGTATATTCTTTGTCACCAATCCTTAAAAAATGTATGCATCTTTTTATTTATAAAGGAAATTGCACAGATTGTCCTTTTGTTACTGATGTACATGGAAATGTTTCTAACCTTATAAAAGATAATTACACATGAGTTTTGTGATGTTGTCACACTATATTTTCCTTCACAGATTCAGAATTATGAGACAAACATAAATATCTGTTTTTGATTATAATATATACATAAACAATATTCAGAGGTAAAAACATCAACTGAGACTATTTATCTAATCTATTATTGTAATGCCAATTAATATTTAACATCTACACTTAAGCTGCTCATGTTTTTATTGATTTTACTATCAAGATAAAGGCCTAAGAGAAGGTTTATGGATGTAGTGAGGGAGGACATGCAGGTGATGGGTGTAACAGAACAAGATTCAGAGGACAGGAAGATATGGAAGAAGATGATCTGCTGTGGCAACCCCTAACAGGAGCAGCCGAAAGAAGAAGAAGAAGACTATACTATAATCATAAAAGTTTCTGTTAAGTCATTAATGTAATTACTATTCTGTATTTAATGCATTAAAATATCATAATTTTCATTCTAATTTTAACCTTTAATAAATGCATTAAACCTGATATCACTAGTGTGAATTTATTTATTCAGGAGGAAAAAAAAAAATATGACAAGGAGATGCTTTTGAGATTGTTTAATGAACAAGCTAAAAAAGTGGTCTAAAGGCAAGCCATATCATGATTTGGAGTCAGGACCATAACGAGAAAGACAGTAAGGCTTTCTAAAGGTTTCACAAGCCAGGCCAGGCCAGGCCTCCTTTGCCTTCCTAGAGTAGACCTCAAACTTCAAATATAATGGCCTGTTTTGGCCTGCAAAACTGTAGAGGAGGTAACTTCTTAGACATATACTAGAAATGTCTCAAAAATTGAAAGTGTCTTGCAAAGGAAAGGAAACTGTAAAAGCCTTTTGCATGCAGAGACCAATTCACTCATTACTCTTTAAAAATAAAAATGTTTATTCATAAAACAAATATTACATAATGCTCCAAAAGCAAATAAGGAGGAAAAATTAATTACCTAAACAGGCAATCCACAGTAAATATGACACAGTCTTGAAAGAATAGATAGATAGATAGATAAATACAGTGCATCAGGAAAGTATTCACAGTGCATCACTTTTTCCACATTTTTTAATAAATTTGCAAAAACTTCAAGTAAACTTTTTTTCATGTTGTCATTATGGGGTGTTGTGTGTAGAATTCTGAGGAAAAAAATGAATTTAATCGAATTTGGAATAAGGCTGTAACATAACAAAATGTGGAAAAAGTGATGCGCTGTGAATACTTTCTGGATGCACTGTAGATAGATAGATAGATAGATAGATAGATAGATAGATAGATAGATAGATAGATAGATAGATAGATAGATAGATAATTTATTAATCCCAATGGGAAATTCACAGAATACTCCACTACACACAACAAGAACAATCAAAACAACACTCCATACAGGAAACAATACTCACAGAACTCCTTTACAACTGCAATGTGTCAATGACTGGAGCTTCCTCCACACTGACCTAATTAGCCAGTGAGAGGGCTCCGATTGGTGACATCAGGGTAATCCTGCCTGTCGAGGTATCACTCACAAAGCACAAGGGACATTGAAAAACGTAAATTTACACTCACAGTTATGGCTATGTATTAAATAATTAAAGAAGAGAAAAACATTTTGCATAAAAGAAAACAAAAAATACAAATATTGAAAAATTAAATAATAAGAAAACATTAAATATATCAAAAATAAACATAATCTGGGGTGATTATTCTGGTTGAACCATAATGTGCTAATTCAGAAGCCAACAACGAAACTGAACAAACGGATCAACAAACTTAAAACAAGTCCAAAACACATAACCAAGTCTTAATAACGAAATATCCCTTCTTTAACTAAGCAGAAAAAGTGCATGTTTTTAGCGCACCAACATCTTAAATGGTTGTTTACATTATGACATCACACATAGTGACACTGGAAAAAGTTATTGCCACTATAAACAACATGGCTGTGACCGTGAAAATTTCAAACCAAAATAGCAGTGTCCACAAGAAAAGCACAATGAATATAGTGGCCAGTGGTGTAGCTACAATGGGGCAAGGGGTGCAATGCACCCGGGCCCCCTGGGCCTCGGGAGGGCCCATCGGGCCTCTTTTTTTTTTGCGGCACTCTCATCAGATGATCAGGGCATCAGACCATCACTCACAGTCAAATTAGTTAGACTGATCGTATTGCTTATTAATTTAAGTAACTTTGTAGTAAGGACTTTCACATGTCCGTATTTAGCGATTTTAACCACCGTCAGTCAGCATTTTTACATTTTCACACAATTACATTATTTTCATTAGCGCCGTCCGACTCGGCCGGGCGGGGCGGCACATTGTGTACAGACGGCAGCGGCTAAAAACAAAGCGACATGTTCGCTTCATTCTCCGAAAGGCTATAGCTTAGTTATGAAGCAGGCAAGCAGCTTCCCACGATTGTCGACGAACGGCTTCCCGCTTCCGTCTATTTCTCAGTCAGTTCTGTTAGGTAAGTGAATCAATCAACATCAAATGGCCGTATGTCGAACAGTGCAATCACGTATGCCGTGATTCTGTGTGTGCAGACAGTGCAGTGTCAGGTAACTCACTTGTCAGGTTATCAGTCATGTATTAGTATTACATGTACTGTACTTAATTTATGATATCATAATAATCATAACAATGGTATTCAGTGTATGTAAGTTTGTATAAGAATTTTTATTGACAAAATATAAAGAGATGAGAGATTAAAATTGTCCTTTTTTTTACATAATTATAGACGTTCCGTACTTCCGTATTGTATGGGATTATTGGGACAATTTCGTATTTTGGCGCCCCTGTCTGTCCCGTTTGCCGTTGCCGTGAGGCCTGAGCCCCTGACGAATATTGAATGGAATGCTGAAATGCTCATTATATTCTGTATTGAAAGTTTTATCCATCATGATTTTGATATGTAAACATAGATAATCCTTTATTTTTATTCTATAGTACCGGCTGAGACAACAGACGAGTACAGTGTATATACACTATTAGTCAATAACGCCAAGTCGCCAACACACGTCTGTTTTTGCTTTACAAAACAAAACTATATTTTTCTCCGAACATCGTTTTTAATGGTTTCCTTCTCAATCTATCTTGTCTTCAAGCATTTCAGCAGCGAGAGCACCCCCTCCGGAGTGCGAGCGCACGAAGCGCGCAGGTTTGAGGTTCCATTCAATGATGATTGCACCCGGGCCCCTGTGAACCTTGCTACGCCGTTAATAGTGGCGCTATTGTCTGAACAATAATAACAAAAATTAATAACAAAAACAAAAATTATGCTAGTAAAGAAAAAAATAGACCCGAATAATTCTACAGGTTTTCAAATATAATCATGGCAAAGTCACTCTTAAACATTCTTTCTAGAACTGTTTGCAGAAAATGTCTGTTTTTCTGTCTACAGGAAACAACTCAGCTCCTAATCCACAAGTCTTGTTGATATTTAGTATGCTTATTCCTCAATGAAATGAGTTGGGAAAATTCCATTTTTGTTGAAACATCTCTAACGCAGCACATATTCAAAACTGTTTGCTATTGTTTATCTTATCTAAGATAGAGAAACATTTTGTGCGACTTCAATTACAAATTACATTTTCAAATTTACCTTTACAGAGGTAATTTTAACTACAGAATTTTGCACTTTTTTTTCTTTTCCATATCTAGTGGCAAACAGATCCCCAGTAGTAGGTTTTGATTCACCACCAGAGTTGCATACATTGTAGGGCTGAAATTGCGGTATTAGTTGCTTGGACAAATTTCTGCCCCACCAGCTTGCTTCTCAAGCTAAATGCAGTCATACCAGGTAAGTTAACAGAGCTTCACTGATGAATTGTCAGCAGATCATAACAATTCAGTATTTTTTGACTCTACCCATCTTGGTTCATTGCAGCCAATACTTTTAGCTTGAGATCTGAACATACATTTTAAGTCTCCATTGTTTACATCTTTCAAAAATGTTATGATTAAGAAACATGAACTATAATTAACCATTGGCCTTTCCCACCCAACAACTAACACAGTATAAAAATTATGCTTACCAAGCTGTTTCAGTCACCACAAACTTATTTTTCTTTGTAATTTATGTACTCTGCTAACACATGTAATTAAATCTGTTATTAGTGTTATTTTTGTATATCAATCTTTTTAAAAAAATTAAACATTAAAATTTTGTAAGCAACACTGATATCTGTTTGAACAGATTGATAGTTCTCCAACTTTCAAAACTGTTAATTAAGTCCCTAAGCACATCTGAATGTTATGCCATGAATGAATGTTCTAACTTTTTCCAAAAAAGGAGTGGATAGCATTAGTCAAAAATCAGAAACCAATTAAGCATTGCAGTTGATCACAGGGTACATTCATTCATAAACCCATACTTTCTCCTATGGGAGCAATCAACAACTCAATATGTATGTCTTTTTGATGTGGTAGAAAAAGCAGAGTGCCATGAAAAAAATCCCACTCTGACACAAAGCAGAAGTGCAAGACACAGTGTGTAGATTGGTGAAAAATTGGCCTAAACGCCGAAAACAAAAGGTTAAGGTAAGAGGAACTTTTTGAGAATTTGGTATGGTCAAAAGGGTTGTCACTCAGGGATCACCGCTGGGAATAATGCTTTTTCTAAAATATAATTGATTACACTATTAATAAAAACTGAAATAACAAGCTGATTACATTTTTTTGATAATACTTATTGGTTCTTTCCCACTGAAGGACCTTTTTTCAGGACCAGGAACGTTTTAGAAACTCAGGAACTTTTGTAGCATTCCAGTCGCAGGAACTTGGGCTTTTTGTAGTTTCTGGTACTTTTTTAGGTCCTACCCCAGGGTATGTACTTTTCATTCAGCTAAGAACTATAGTGGATGGGGCTTGAGCAATAAATTGTGCTGATTGGTTGACCACAAGCACTGGCGTCATCTTACAAATCTGTTAGTAGTTTGAAGATGGAACATGCTCTTTGCACCACATCACTCTTCATAGCTGCCTCCCTGGTGCACCACACCACACACTGCATCAAAGCAGCAATCTCCCCTGTGATGACAAAATCACTTGGAAGCAATAAGGTGGGAGGTCACCCATTGACTCCCAATTGCAACCCAATTCTCACTGAATCCTTTTTCATAGCTGCCACCCTAGCACACCACTCCAAGCACCTTATCAAAGTAGTTGTCTCCCCTGTTATGTGCAGGGGTCCCCTGTGAAGTTCAGAATGTGCATAACTTCACACTGCATCACTCTTCTTTGCACGTCACACAGTTTCCATAAAGGTTCCAGTTCCAGTGGTGCAGTTGGAACAAAACACACAAAAATGTCCAGAGACCACTCATTGGTTCCTTAAAATGCCAATTGTGGACTACCAAACAACTTGATATCAACTGGTAAAAAGCATTTTAATTCTATACTTATTTAGAATTCTAAGAAAAGCATCATCTCTATATATATATAAAATCCAACGTCTTTCTGTCTGTTTTTCAAAAGAGATCTACTTAATGGATTTAGATCAGGTTTTTTTCTATAATTTGCTTGAACATTCCGGTGCGACTTCTCTCAATGCGCTATGTATCATAGTTTGCTTGCAGTATCAATTTATTTGTATTAATCTGAGAGACATGCAGCGAGCCGAGGGGGTCCTTCTCCTCACTCACACGACAGCCTTGAAGCGTTCCTTACCTCTGCTTAGCTAGCAAATGAGAGTACTACTTAATGGGTTTAGATCAGATTTTTTTCAATAATTTGCTTGATAATTCCAGTTGATTTTACGACTTTTCTCACATGCTAAGAATCATAGTTCGCTTCCAGGAGCGATATACCGTGCATGACGTCAGGAGTGGGGAGCCAGACAGGCCCTCCTCACTGTCCTGTTTCACTACTACGCAGACGGAGTCACGTGGGATGGATAGTATATTATATAATAGGATGATGTATTAACAATCATTAAATTTCTGAACATAGAAATTTTGAAAGAATACAAAGAAAAAAAGACACAATTTAGCCTAGGTTATTTGTTTTGAACTTTTATATTTTCATATAATTTGCCAAGGTGCATTATGGAAAAAATATCAGCTGACCTAAAACAATATGATGGAAACCCTGATTATAGCAAGTATTTCATCATTTAGACACAATTTATATAGCCTAACCTTACAATAATCAATTTTTCCTAATTATCCTTATAAAGGATGTTAGGCTGTTCAATAAAAAGCTTAAATGTGAAATGTTTTTAATGAGTGGTGTTCTATACTCCTGTCTTCAGAGAACTCACCAACATTCATATGCAATACGATTAATGATTTGCTTTTCAAATAAGGGAAATGTATTTTAGAAGTATGAGTTGATAAAATAAGATACATGTATGTGGAAGCCAAATACTTCCATATTTAACTGGTCATTATTTGACTAATCGAAAATTTCACCCTTGAGTGTACTATATACATTTTTGTTACTTATAAACCCATTGAAGAACAACATATGTAAGAGAATTTTGCTATAACAAACATTAGTACTAATGTAAAATAACATATATAATTTTATAAATTACTACAGTATGTTCATAATTTTTTTATTTTTGTGTATAGATATATACTAATTAAATATTCAGTATTTTACCATTGTAAATATAATGCATATACAATTTCACAGGTTTGCATTCCTCAAAGTTGAGACATCATTGGTGAATGGCTACAAAAATTAAAATATATGAGAAATATTTGTATTTTATTTGAAAAACAATTATGGTTCTCTTTTTAGTATGCAATTACTAAAAATGCTTAATCTCCTGAAAGAAAAGATAAATAAAATCAATATACCATGAAAGGAGTACTTTTATCTCATTGAACAGTGTAGAATATGTAATAAGTTAATAATTAAAAACTAACTGATATAAAAGTGACATGCATTTTCAACACGCATGAAAGAATAGCTTCTTATCTTACCTCCAGCACGCAGAGTCTTTTCTGTTGTTGTGGGACTTCTATGAGAAAATTTGTTGCTGAATGACATAAAGAGATGTTGACAGAAATCTTCAGGCAGCTCCGTTTCCAAAAAAGTCTTCATGAAGAGTGTAAAGCCTTCATAGTCAATAGCCTGCAATCATAATGTAATATTATAATTTTAATACAATGCATTCCCTTGCTTGTATAAGGTATTCAAAAGCTACTGAAAAAGATTTGAATAATTTTATATAAAAAAGTATATCTCTGTAAATCATATTTCCATCCGACTGTCCATTTTCGTACTTGTTAAACCGTTGGGTATTAAGAGAACTATGGTGGATTCTAGAGCAGCAGTTTCTCAGTGCACACAAACAGATCTGCAATTTGAATTGTATTGAAAAAAGCTTTTCAAAAGCATTACATTGAACAACAACAGGAGCCCTATCTTTACAAAGAAAGGACTTGCATGTCTATAGTGTAAATAGAAAATGCCTGTCATGGCTTCAACTGTGACAGGGTCCCTCTGAGGGGATGGGCCTTCTCAACTATGTCTTATTAGAATGGGGAGTTTAAACATAACTGAAAGATGGTGCAGTGGTTACGCTGCTGCTTTGCAGTAAGGGTGTTATGGGTTTGCTTCCTGGGTCCTCTCTGTGTGGAGAGCACTTTGAGCTATATAAATGTAAAGAATAATTATTTAATACAGTTATATAAATGCTTTGATGGTCTGTGTTTAAAAACAAGTACCATCCTTACAATTATTCCAAATAATCCCTTCTGTTGTGAATTATAGTGGTTTTAATGTAAGCATATTTAAAATACACTTAATGAACATACGTAGGTCACTCAGATGAACTCACCTATGACAAAAACACATAATGAAAACTTACAATGTGAAGATGAATTTACTCTTTTAATGTTAAATAAGTAGGCAATGATTCCAATCAGATGCTACACTTCATTGTCACAAATCTAAATTTCCTGAGCAAACACTTCCAAGGAGATAAAGAGGTGTCACTAAAACCTGGTTGCCAATCCATGCCAGGGTACTCTTAAACAAGCTTAAACCACTGTAAAGATCTGGATGAATTAAAGTAAACTGCATTGTAAGAATTTTGTTTACCTACTAACTGCTCACAGTCTAGTATATAAAGCTCTTTAATATACGAAGTGAAAAATATGCAAAACAATTTAGAAAAAAACAGCAGGTGAAAAGCACAATATATACGAGGGGGGACCCAAAAATAACCGGAATTTTGTTTTTGTTAGGTTGGTACTTGTAGTACGTGGTTGGGATGCTAGGGCGATCTAGTTACACTCCTCACAAGTCAGTCTGCCAAGTGCCATCAGTCTGAAAGGTTGTGCTTGTCTTCAGTGAATTTTGTAAAAGTAGTTTTGTGCAAGCGTCGTTTTTTTACAATGGCTGATTATCGTGAGCAACACGGGGCAGTGAAATTTTGTTTTCTTCTTGAAAAAAGTGTTGCAGAAACTATTGTTATTGAAACGGTATGACAACCCTGAACCACCCACCCTACTCACCGGATTTAGCTCCGTGTGATTTCTTTTTGTTCACTCGGATGAAAAAAAACTTGAAAGGAAGGTGTTTTGCTGACATCGAAGAGGTAAAACAAAAGAGCATTAATGGGCATTACTTCAGACGAATTTAAAAAATGTTTCGAACAAAGGAACAAACGGTTAGATAAGTGTATTTCCACCAATGGAGAGTACTTTGAAGGAAACTAATTGTAGTTTGTACAGAAAATTAAATTAAACACGTTTTAAAAATATTTCCGGTTATTTTTGGGTCCCCCCTCGTACATATGTTTTAGTTGAGATAATGAAAAGGCATAGTTTAAAAAGTATTTCAGTAGGTGTTTCTGACACTGTGCTTCTTTGGGAGCCTATATTAGACAGCAGGGTGAAAAAAATAAATGCAAAAATCAGTTTAATTCAGTTTTAGAACATTTATGTACAGACTGCTTTCATGTACAAATAAAATGAAGAGGGCAACATGCTAGTTACCATCCGTTTACTTTTAACAGTTGTGGCACCCAGCCGGGGCAAAAGCCCGGCCGGGACGCCCAGGAGGACCAGAGGAGGGCTTGTACCTCCTCCAGACCGCGAGGGGGCGTCCGTCCTGGTTACGCTGGTGGCCTCGGGTAGAGGGCATGGAAGCCCAGCCCTGTAGGGGCCCGTGGTCACCGCCAGGCGGCGCCCTGCTGCCTGAACAGCCCTGGAGCCCAGCACTTCCGCCATACCAGGAAGTGCTGGAGGGAAGACGACAGGGGACACCTGAACGGCTTCCGGGTGCGCAGCCGGCACTTCCGCCACACAAGAGCATGTCAGCGGAGGAGTGCCGGGAAGCAGCTGGAGCCCATCCAGGTTCCCATAAAAGGGGCCGCCTTCCAGCAGTCGAGGCGAGAGTCGGGAGGTAGCAAGACGGAGCTGGAGTGAGGACTGGAGGCGGCCAGGAGAGAAAGACAAAAGGACTGTGTGGCCTGGACTTTGGGGGATCGGTGCAGGAGGCACTGGGGTTGGTAGTGCACGAAAACTGTAAATATTGTATATAATAAAGGGTGTGTGGTGAAACTATGTTGTCCGTCTGCCTATGTCCGGGCCAGCGTTCACATAGTTTATTTAAAAGTGTTTTGCCTCATTAAAAGGCACTTGATTAAATGAATATATGGCTGACAGAGAGGAATTAAAATCTATGCCATGGAAAAGGACAGCAAAAGTCATTCGAGAATTGCACTGGCCCGATTAAGGCATTTATTTCATTACTCAGGTGGTGCCCAGCAGTATGTGCCAGGAAACTGTGAGATGTTTATCATGTTACAACATTGCTCACAGCATTAATGAGCTGATAAATGGGAGGCAGATCTCTGCTAGAGGATGTTCGAACAGCAAGAACTAGAGTCAGGAGAGCAGAGAGGCACAAAAGAAAACAATATAATGTAAAATATAATATATATAAAAAGATACACAGAGTGTAGTCATGTGTTAAACTGGAGATCCCGGTGAACACCAGGAAAGTCCTGGGCAGGGATGTCTGAAAACAGGCATTAGAACTGAACAGAAACCATGCCCATTAGTGAGATTCTCTGGAATAGGGCTGTGGAGAACTTCAATTGCAGGAGCAGCAATCTGGGACTTCTGGTACAGGCCTTTCTCAGAGTCCAGTTGTTTGAAAGTCATGGTCCAATAATTATTCTCTATATGTAAGTACAGTAGTGAGTTGGGTATTTTAGATTTTAGTCATATATTTGTTTACATATGTAGTTTTAGTGTTACATATATTACATTAGAAATTTTTCTTCTAATTGTTTCACAATAGTCCAAACATCTAGGAGTTATCGTCACAAAGAAATTCAAATATTTATATACATTTAACTTTTGCAAAAAAAGATTGAAAGCATTGCAGATATTGATAAGTGGTCATCTGTTCAACTCTCTTTAGCTGTAAGAATAACTCTTATGAAATATCCTTCCAAATCTCTGACTTGTTTTTAAGTGTATTTTCATATATATACTATTAAGTCCTACTTCAAAAAGCTTGATTTAATTATCATTTTGTTGATGTGAAATATGACCAAAGAGATCAGAACGTAATGAAACTGCACCTTCTTGGCTAGCCATGCAGAGGTAATCTCGCTCAAATTCCTTCCCAAATGACTTGCTTTGTGGTCCAGTTGTCAATAACTATCATTAATTCACTAGCAGTCCTTATAACTGCATCACAGTTTAAGGTAGAGATGCTATTCTGTTCTGCTCCAGTTCATGAAAGTACATTCAGTCATCTGTAACGTATGCATCATTTACAGTAATTTATGGAAGGTGTAAAGGGCTTTCTTATTAAGCTAATGTGCATGCTTTATCCATATAAGTATTTGTTTAATTATGATAGAAATGCTTACATTTTAATAAAAAGTTAAATAAATTAGTACAAGCTATGTTCAAAACTACTTTTTTCAGTTTTGTGTTTCGGAAAACATTAAAAGCTAGTTATCATCCTGATTTCCCTGCTGCTTCCTTAATCTTACAGATGAGTTTGTGATGGAAAGAGATACTGTGGAAATTTCCTACAGGAAGCAACCTCTGAAAAGGATTTAGAGGATTATGTTGAAACAACAGTTTAATTGCCTAAGCAATGTGCAGAAGCTATTAAAAACTCCAATAAACTGTAGAATATAAATCAAGAGATGTTATGTTCAGACTATAAAATGCACTAGTGAGACTGCATCTGGAGTATTGTGTGCAGTTGTGGTCACCACAGTACAAGAAAAAAATAGAAGCACATGAAGCTGTGCAGAGGAGAGCAACCAGGAGCATTCCAGGACTTAAGGACACATGCCCTACACTGACAGACTCAGAGAACTAACCCTGTTTAGCCTCGAGCAGAGAGGCATTGATAAAGTGCATCCAGCAGAATTCTTTCACTTAACTTTAGGACTAAAGCCAGAAAGCACATCTTTATGCAAAGAGTTGTGAGGGTCTGGTACAAACTACCAAGGTATGTAGTTGACTACCTTTAAGATGTATCTGGGTAAAATATAGGACAGTTTAATCATTAACTAAACAATTGACTGAATTGTCTCCTTTTATTTGTCATATTTTTATGTTCTCCCGCTTCTCGGCTTTCTTATTTTCTTATGTTCTTTGCATGTGAAGTTGAAGAATTCTACAAAAATTTCAGAGCACAGCATCCACAAAGTGGATGAAGCACTCATGAAGATTCCTTGGGGACATATTACTAAAGGTCCTCAATTTAGCCCAAGATCTCTAGTTGTTAACTCAAATAATCCTAATTTACCATCAATAACTCAGTAAGAATGAGATGTGCTATAATATCTAAAACAAAAAATATTCTTTGTAAGGAATAATGCAAAGTATTTTTAGACTCTGGCAAAAATTTACTGATGTTGTAACATATGCCTGCTGGGGCTTTGCCTCTGTTCTGCATTCTTTCTGATTTTTTAATACAAAAGAAGAGCCATTTTGTAATGGACCATTTGTTCATATACTGTATCTTTATGAACAAGATGTGGGTGGAGGCTGAAGTGTTAAGTAGGATTTAACTCTCTTTTTTGGAAATGTTGTATTCATTTTTGGGTGTCACGGTGGCACAGTGGGTAGTGCTGCTGCTCGCAGTTAGGAGACCTGGGTTCACATCCCGGGTCCTCCCTGTGTTCAGTATGCATGTTCTCCCCGTGTCTGTGTGGGTTTCCTCCAGGTGCTCCAGTTTCCTCCCACAGTCCAAAGACATGCAGGTGAGGTGCATTGGCGATTCTAAATTGTCCCTAGTGTGTGCTTGGTGTGTGTGTGCGCACCCTGCGGTGGACTGGCGTCCGGGGTTTGTTTCCTGCCTTGCGCCCTGCCCGGGGTTTGTTTCCTGCCTTGCACCTTGTGTTGGCTGGGACTGGCTCCAGCAGACCTCCATGACCCTGTAGTTAGGATATAGCGGGTTGGATAATGGATGGATGGATGTATTCAATGTATTTTTGAATGGATTATGTTTTATCTATTGCAGCATGATGTTTAAGCTTAATATAATTACATTTTTAAAAAGTAAACAAGATTTTATGATTCTTTTTTAAATTAGTTCTTTACTAACACAAGTAATGAGGGGAAGGAAGAAAAGAGGGAGCAATACTTTATCAATTGTAGTGTTTTCCAAAATAGAGATAAATCAACACCTTTACCAGTGGCATTTTTTGCTTGGAAATTCTGGTGGGACCATACCAGGATCTTGCTTAATGTATGCAGACTTCTTAACTGTAATATTAAACTAATTAAACATTAAATTAGTAATATGTCTCTTATTTGCTAATAATATCACATAAAATCAGTAATACAATGACATGTTAGTACTTGGACTGTCTCAATTATAATTGGATCATTGATACCCTCTGAAAAAATTGTTTTCAGAAAAAATACAGATTTAAAGGTTAAGTAAATGGAAAGCCTTGCAATTGCTGTCTGCCCAGGAAAATGTGTGGGCTATGAACTGCCTAAATTGAAATAAGAGAAGTTCAAGTTTAGAATGAAATGGCTTTGAAGCACTGTCCAGTAGCAGCACTAACCACCATGATGCTAGATGTTTGTGGTACTGTGCAAGGCTGGCAAACAATTGATTTTTGTTTTCTCTCCACACCAGAACTCTTAAAGCAGGGGCATTATACAACTGGCGTCTTTCCCACAAAGTGGATGAAGCACTTGTGAAGATTCCTTGGTGTCTTTTTTAATTTCATGCCATCAGGCAGTAATCCTCAGCACTGGGTGAAGATCAAGATTCTGCCTGGCCCCATTCTGATAAGCGTAATAATGTCTTGTGCTCAATGCATTCCTGATATTAATCGTCTTTATTTTTAGATTGATATAGCTGCCTTTAAGGAAGCAAATAGCACTGGAATGTTTGTACCTCACACCCAAGGGTAAATCTAGGACAATGCCAAAAGAACAGAGCTAGTTCTTTTAAACAGAAAAAGGCTTTCAGAACCTAGTATAAAGACAATTTCACATATTACAAAAAGTCATATTTTTCTACACAAGAATTATACTGAGCATATGATTGGAAATTGAAAAAAATGTTTTAAGTAGACAAAATTCATGGTTGGTAAAACTATAATATAAAACTATAATATAATAAAATTATAATATTAGGTTACTTTACTGAGGAAAGCTTACCACAAATTTTACACAGCATTTGGTGGAGCTGTGTCCCTCTGGCCCATAGTGCACATCCTTAAAAAGACACCGCAAGTTCATAGCCTGACTGATAGACATATCACTGTCCTTTAAAGGGGAAATTGCTTTAAGATGCTGTTTGGAATGAAGTGTACTGGAAAAGGAAAACTTTGATTTCTGAAAGTATATATAGTTCAAATCATCGATATGTATTGCTTCTCTAGCTCCAAAAGTGTGCAGTTTATTTAACCATAATTAAAATTAGGTTTAACTTAAAACAGATATGGGCAGCACCGTGGCACAGTGGTAGCAGTGCTGCCTCGCAGTAAGGAGACCTGGGTTCGCTTCCTGGCTCCTCCCTGCGTGTCTGCAAGGGTTTCCTCCGGGTGCTCTGGTTTCCTCTCACAGTCCAAAGACATGCAGGTTAGGTGCATTGGTGATCCTAAATTGTCCCTAGTGTGTTCTTGGTGTGTGTGTGTCCTGCCCGGGATTTGTTCCTGCCCTGTGTTGGCTCCAGCAGACCCCTGTGTTAGGATATAGCAGGTTGGATACTGACTGACTAAAACAAATGTTTGCAGAAATTTGATGTTTACAGACATTGCATTTGTAGTCTGACTGGCATATATTTAACAGGGCAGATAGCATATCAGGTTGACTCTTAAAGTCCTGCTTTAAGCAGCTCTCTCCAGTTTTTAATTTGCTTTTTAACTGGTTTCTGACCTTTGGCATTGTACCTAAGCTGTGGAAACAATCAGTCATTACACCAGTTTCTAAGGTTTCCAGGCAAGCAGTCTGAATGACTACAGACCAGTGACACTCACCTCTAGTCCAATGAAATGTTTTGAACATTTGGTGAAAAACATTCTAATGACAGAGACAAACTCTTTTTAAGATAACCACCAGTTTGCTTACTGTGCAACCAGAAGTGCTGAAGATGCTCTTCTAGTTATCTTACATCAAATCTATACTTTTCTTGATCAGCATGGTACCTACGTATGTCAGAGCACTATTTCTGGATTTTTCTTCAGTGTTCAATACCATACAGCCTCACATACTGATTGAAAACTGAATAGTATGAATGTAAACCCATTCATCACATTATGGATTCAGGACTTTCTTTTAATTCAAGGTACAGGACACTTTTTAAAAAGTCATTCATTCAAACACAGGAAGTCCGCAGGGGGGTGTCTTATTACCATTACTATTTACTCTGTACACAAGTGACCTGAGACAGAAAAGTGACCACTGCTCCATTATCAAATATGCAAATGACACCATGCTCATAGGACACATACTGTATCAGGGGAGGATGAAAGCCACTATCTAAATCAAGTGGACTATAGTATATGGTAAACTGGTGTAATAAAAGCTACCACTCTAAATGTAAAAAAGACCAAAGAAATGATATTTGATTTTAAGAGACAGAAATCTGTATGTTCACCCATTGCTGTTTTGGGAAAGGAGGTAGAAATAGTGAATGAATATAAATACTTAGGAACTAACTTAGATAACAATCGTAACTCCAATACAAAAACAAAAAAATATTCACTAAACGCAATTGGCGCTTATTTCTCCTCTGTAAACTCAAACTATTTAAAGTAGACAAGGACCTCATGTTATCCTTTTATCGGAGTATGATTCAGAATGTTATCAATTTCAGTTTCATTGCCTGGTTTAGTGGTCTAACAAACCAAAATTTTAAAAAGCTCCAGCAGATTACTAAGTATGCAGCTAAAGTTACAGTGACTGATGTAGATGATCTGGCAAGTGTGTGTCAGAGGACAAAGCTAAAGAAACTAGAAATAATTGCAAATGATGACAGACATCCTTTACATGTAGAACTTAACTTCTGTAAAGGTTTGAAAACCCACACAAGTCGCTCCAGTAATACCTTTCTTCCTAGTGCCATACGACTTTTTAATAAGAAATATCGGAGAAAATGATTAAGGTTGGGCGGCACGGTGGCGCAGTGGTAGCGCTGCTGCCTCGCAGTTAGGAGACCTGGGTTCGCTTCCCGGGTCCTCCCTGGGTGGAGTTTACATGTTCTCCCCGTGTCTGCGTGGGTTTCCTCCGGGCGCTCCGGTTTCCTCCCACAGTCCAAAGACATGCAGGTTAGGTGGATTGGCAATTCTAAGTTGGCCCTAGTGTGTGCTTGGTGTGTTTGTGTGTGTCCTGCGGTGGGTTGGCACCCTGCCCGGGATTGGTTCCTGCCTTGTGCCCTGTGTTGGCTGGGATTGGCTCCAGCAGACCCCCGTGACCCTGTGTTCGGATTCAGCGGGTTGGAAAATGGATGGATGGATGGATGATTAAGGTTTGATATGTATCCTGTAACTTTTGTGTAAATATGTACTATCAAATTGCATCACTTAACCTGTCTGTATTTGTTTTATTTCTTTCTGTCTTGTTATTAGATGAAACTGAGAAGGCAAATTTCATGTTTTCTTGCGTAAACATGACAAAATAAAGAAACTTTGAACCTTGAACATTTATATCAATGGGCACATTATATATCCCCAAATCAGAAAATGTTGGGATGGTATTTGAAAATGCAAATAAACAAAACACAGTGATTCTTAAATTTACTTTGACTTGCAGATAGTATGAACTCAAGATATTTCATATTTTGTCCGGTCAACTTCATTTCATTTGTTAATATACAGGTGCCAGTCATAAAATTAGAATATCATGACAAAGTTGATTTATTTCAGTAATTTCATTCAAAAACTGAAACTTGTATATTAGATTCATTCATTACACACAGACTGATGTATTTCAAATGTATTTTTCTTTTAATTTTGATGATTATAACTTACAACTAATGAAAGTCCCAAATTCAGTATCTCGGAAAATTAGAATATCAATTAAGACCAATGCAAAAAAAGGATTTTTAGAAATGTTGGCCATCTGAAAGGTATGAACATGAAAAGTATGAGCATGTACAGCATATTTAGTTGGGGCTCCTTTGGCCTGGATTACTGCGGCAATGCGGCGTGGCATGGAGTCGCGATTAGTCTGTGGCACTGCTCGGGTGTTATGAGAGCCCTGTTGCTCTGATAGCGGCCTTCAGCTCTTCTGAATTGTTGAGTTTGGCGTACTGCATCTTCCTCTTCACGATACCCCATAGATTTTCTATGGGGTTAAGGTCAGGCGAGTTTGCTGGCCAATCAAGAACAGGGATGCCATGGTCCTTAAACCAGGTACTGGTAGTTTTGGCACTGTGTGCAGGTGCCAGGCCCTGTTGGAAAATGAAATCTGCATCTCCATAAAGTTCGTCAGCAGCAGGAAGCATGAAGTGCTCTAAAACTTCCTGGTAGACGGCTGCGTTGACCTTGGACCTCAGAAAACACAATGGACCAACACCAGCAGATGACATGGCACCCCAAACCATCACTGACTGTGGAAACTTTACACTGGACCTCAAGCAACATTGATTCTGTGCCTCTCCTCTCTTCCTCCAGACTCTGGGACCTTGATTTCCAAAGGAAATGCAAAATTTACTTTCATCAGAGAACATAACTTTGGACCACTCAACAGCAGTTTTGTCTTCAGCCCAGGCAAGACGCTTCTGACGCTGTCTCTTGTTCAAGAGTGGCTTGACACAAGGAATTTGACAGCTGAAACCCATGTCTTGCATAGGTCTGTGCGTGGTGGTTCTTGAAGCACTGACTCCAGCTGCAGTCCACTCTTTGTGCATCTCCTCCACAGTTTTGAATGGGTTTTGTTTCACAATCCTCTCCAGGGTGCGGTTATCCCTATTGCTTTGTATACTTTTTTCTACCACTTCTTGTCCTTCCCTTCTTCTCTCTATTAATGTGCTTGGACACAGAGCTCTGTGAACAGCCAGCCTCTTTAGCAATGACTTTGTGTGTCTTACCTCCTTGTGCAAGGCGTCAATGGTCGTCTTTTGGACAACTGTCAAGTCAGCAGTCTTCCCCATGATTGTGTAGCCTACAGAACTAGACTGAGAGACCATTTAAAGGCTTTTGCAGGTGTTTTGAGTTAATTAGCTGATTAGAGTGTGGCATCAGGTGTCTTCAATATTGAACCTTTTCACAATATTCTAATTTTCTGAGATACTGAATTTGGGTCTTTCATTAGTTGTCAGTTATAATCATCAAAATTAAAAGAAATAAACATTTATGGGGTATCGTGAAGAGGAAGATGCAGTACGCCAAACTCAACAATTCAGAAGAGCTGAAGGCCGCTATCAGAGCAACAGGGCTCTCATAACACCCGAGCAGTGCCACAGACTAATCGCGACTCCATGCCACGCCGCATTGCCGCAGTAATCCAGGCCAAAGGAGCCCCAACTAAATATGCTGTACATGCTCATACTTTTCATGTTCATACCTTTCAGATGGCCAACATTTCTAAAAATCCTTTTTTTGCATTGGTCTTAATTGATATTCTAATTTTCCGAGATACTGAATTTGGGACTTTCATTAGTTGTAAGTTATAATCATCAAAATTAAAAGAAAAATACATTTGAAATACATCAGTCTGTGTGTAATGAATGAATCTAATATACAAGTTTCACTTTTTGAATGAAATTACTGAAATAAATCAACTTTGTCATGATATTCTAATTTTATGAACGACACCTGGACATCCATTCCTGACTTTCAAGTCTGCAACACATTCCAAAAAAAGTTAGGACGGGGCAAATCAGGGCCAGTAATGAGGTAAAATAATTAAAATCAGGTGATGTCATCAGGTGATTGTAATCATAATTTGATAAAAAAGGAGTATCCACACAAGGTTGTGTCTTTCTTTGATGAGCAAAGATGGGCAAAGGATCTCCAGTTTGTCAATAAATGTGTGAGAAAAATGATTGAAATGTTTAAAAACAATGAAAAATTGGAAGGGATTTGCATATTTCTTCCTCTACAGTGCATAATATCATTAAACGATTGAAAGAATCTGGAAGAACTTCATTGCGTAAATGGCAAGAGCATAAGCCTAAGCTGAACATCCGTGCCATCAAGAATCACCACTCATTAAAAGCTGATATAACCAAATAAGCATTACTTTGGCAAACCTTTCAGAAGCACTACAAAAAGGAGTTATATTCAAAAATGTCACTTAAAAGCTTACTGTGCAAAACAGAAGCCTTATGTTAACCTTGTCCAGAAACAGCGTCAACTTCTCTGGGCTCAGAGACATCTGAGATGGTCCATCACACAGTGAAAACATTTATTGTGGTCAAACAAATCAGTATTCCAGATTGTTTTTGGAAGAAATGGCTGCTGTGTACTCTGAACCAAAAACGAAAAGGATCTTCCAGACTGTTATCAGCAACAATTCCAAAAGTCAGGGTCTGTCATGCTATGAGTTTGTGTAGTGCCTTTGGCAAAGGTAATTTATACTTCTGTGGTGGCAGCATTAATGCAGAAAATGACATTGAGATTTTTAGAGCAACATATGCCGCCTTCAAGACAACATCCCTTCCAAGGATGATCATGCATTTTTCAACTAGACAACGCAAAACCACAAACTGCACACATTATAAATGCATGTTTGCAGGAGAAGAAGTTACTGGACTGGCCTGCCTACAGTCCTGACCTGTCCATAATGGAGAATGTGTGTAGAATTTTGAAACAAAAAATGTGGTGACAACAACCCTGTGCTGTTGCACATCTTAAGACATGCTTGCAGGAAGAATGGGAAAAAATAACATCTGAAATGCTTCATCGCTTGGTATCCTCTTTGCCAAAACATCTTGTAAATGTTGGCGACATTAAAGAGTTGTGAATGCTTTACCGTGCCACCTTTTTTGGAATGTGTTGCAGGCCTAAAAATGCAGGAATGGATTAACGAATGAAATAAAAGTCAAGGTAAATTTAAGAATCACTGTTTTTTTTTTTTTTTGCATTTTCCATACCGTCCCAACTTTTTCTGATTTGGGTTTGTATATTAAAACTGAAAACCTGGGCAGAACCTACAGTAATACATGAAATATCCTTGCAATATTATATAATGTGGAATATATTCATGATAAAAGTATTGATTATAAAAATTCTATTGCTTAACAACAGCTGCAGGGATCAGACTTACAGTAAATGGTACAATTGATTACAAAACAAATGTGTTAAGGTCACATGATTAATATGGGTATTAAAAGCTTCTCACAAGCTTTAGAAAGCCTTTACAACAATAACCATAATGACTTTACTGATTCATAAAACAAATAACCCATCACAGCACCCCTGAGGCAGAACTTAACATTGCCAACTCTGCTTCATAACAAACTGCAATCAATCTATAACATTTAGAAAGACACAGCTTTAAGGCCCAAGAGACCACTGTGTCTTGCCCAAACTCACTTGTTAGGTTTCCAGGCAGCAATGAGATCAATTTAGTTTCACTGAGATTGTGTCAACATGTACACCTTTTTCTAAATGACTTCAGAATTCCAGACAGTAATCTAGCAGTGTGTTTCGCTGGCAGACTTTTATCAATAGCTAGTGTGTATAAAAGATACTTAATATTACCTTACATTCATTAGTGACACTTACAGTAGCTATTCCTGTCCCTTACAAATTTATTCAAAAATGTGTAAATGAACAAATATTATATAAAAGTGAAACTTTTCTGCAGAAAAGCTCTCTAATCATTGATTACACATAGTATACATTATTTTTTTTGAAGTTTTAAACTTTATTGATTTATTTATTGAAGCATCCAATCTACATTTACATAATCTTTTTGTTGTCTGTACACGCTGTTGGCCAGATTCAGCATTAATGTTTGTGATGCACCATTTATTGAAATAAATTTTGTAATGCATGTACTAATTAAATACAATGCATGTTTTCATTTCAACAGATGGCACATTATAAACATTAGCACTGCTGCTGAGAATCTTACACCAATTTCTATATAATTGAGACATCAGGCAAACTGTCACTATACCTTATAAATGGAAAAAATATCGGGAATAAAATAGAATGACAGAGAAAGTATTAATCTCATTTTAGTCCATTAAACATTCTTGTGAGCTGCTCTTATTAATGTAGAAAAATGAGAGAAGGAATAATGTGTGCAACTAAATAAAAAAATCTATGAATAGCTATAAAAGAGACCACGATGGCCTCTCAGGACCTGAGTTTAAGACACCCATAATATCACTTTCCTCTGAATGGCGATCGATGTGTTCCAATATGATTTGTCATTCCTTTATTTGTGAGTTTCCGCTTGGGATTAATAAAGTATCTATCTATCTATCTATCTACTGTATCTATTTTTATCAGCCTTTTAAGGTTTCCTATCTTGTTTGTCTATTTAAATTTCCTTTAAAAGGTCATAGTGCCAGCTGTAAACACCATCTGTTGGAAAGAAAAATCCAGTGCATCTTATTAATACATGCAACAAATGCTTTGGAATGGGTGTGTGGAAAATGATGCCTCTGAGTAAGCATGTCACAAGTGACGTTGTAGGTATTGCAGACTGCAAGTACACTAGTCAAGTCAAGTCAAGTCAACTTTATTTATAAAGCACTTTACTTACAACAGCCGTTGACCAAAGTGCTGAACATAGGCTAAAATAAATTTTAAACAACACAAACTAATAAATAAGTAGATAAAATACAATCAAATAAAACAAATTAAAACATAGTAAAAACAACTAAACAGAGTTAACACAGAGAAAAATCAACTGCTCACACAGGATCAAATGCCAAACCAAAAAGATAGGTCTTAAGAGCAGACTTAAAAATGGGCAGTGAGGAGGCCTGTCTAATGTGGATCGGCAGTGAATTCCAGAGCCTTGGAGCCACAACGGAAAAAGCCCTATCTCCCCTGAGCTTTCGCTGAGTCCTAGGAACATCCAGAAGCAGCTGACCAGCTGATCTGAGTGAGCGGGAAGGAGAGTGCATATGCAGCAGCTCAGCGAGGTAGGGCGGAGCACGCCCATTTAAGGACTTAAAAACAAATAAAAGAATCTTAAAATGAACTCTAAACTGAACAGGCAGCCAGTGCAGTGAGGATAATATAGGTGTGATGTGCTCATTCTTTCGCGTGCCAGTTAAAAGGCGTGCAGCAGCATTTTGCACCAGCTGCAGCCGAGACAGGGTGGACTGGCTAACACCAACATACAACGAATTACAATAATCCAATCGGGTTGTAATGAAGGCGTGGATTACTGTTATAAATTGATCTTTGGAAAGAATGTTTTTTATCTTCGCCAAACGTCTTAGCTGAAAAAAAACAGATTTCACCACCGCACTGATCTGACCGTCCAGTCTAAAATTCTCATCTATCCTAAAACCCAAATTTGTAATGACAGGCGTACCATATTGTGCAAGGGGACCCAAATCCACAGTAGCAGAAGTAGAAAAAGACCCACTGGTGCCCCCAGGACCAAAAACTATAACCTCTCTCTTATTTTCATTAAAACTTAAAAAATTCACTGCCATCCAAGCTTTCACCTCTTCTAGGCACATAACCAACATTTGTATGGAGTAAGCATCCTTGAGTTTGAGGGGTACATATACTTGAGTATTGTCTGCATAACAATAGAAAGCAATTTTATGCTTTCTAAGAATAGAGCCAAGAGGCAGGAGATACAAAGAAAATAGCAAAGGACCAAGTATGGAGCCTTGCGGAACCCCACACGATAGTGAAGCAGAGGAAGATCTAAATTCATCCAGCCTCACTGAAAAAGATCTCTGAGTCAAGTACGATTTAAACCATGCCAAGGCAGTACCACGAATACCCACACAGTGCTCCAGACGAGATAATAAAACACTATGATCTATAGTATCGAAGGCAGCTGCTAAATCGAGCAGAACTAAAAATCACATAATCCCCTGAGTCTGTTGCCAAAAGGATGTCATTAAAAACCTTCAGTAATGCGGTTTCAGTACTGTGAAATGGCTTAAAACCAGATTGAAACACTTCTAGCACATCACTTTCATCTAAAAAGGCTTTCAATTGAATATACACACTTCTCTCCAAAATGGAAGCTTGGAAATCGGTCTAAAATTGGATAGTACAGTGGGATCTAGGCTTGGTTTTTTGATCAATGGTTGCACTATGGCATGTTTAAACAAATTAGGAACTACGCCTGAGGAAAGGCTACTATTGATAATAGCAAGAACAGATGGTCCTAAAACAGAAATAATCTCTTTAAAAAGAGAAGGTGGGACAACATCAAAAGGAGAACCTGAGGGCTTCAATTGACCAACAATCTCATATAGACAAGATAGAGTCACCGGCTCAAACTGATAAAAAACAGCAGAGCAGGGGAGAACGGCTAAGGGGTCATAAACAGTGAGAGGTATATGAGCCCTAACATTATTCACCTTATCCACAAAAAAGTGCAAACATTTCTCACATGTCTCAAAAGAGGGTTCCATACAGGTATTCTGTGGAGCATTTAAAACCCTATCTATAGTGTCAAATAACACACGAGGCTTATGACAGTTTGACAGAATAATATTTGACATGTAAGCTCTTTTGGCGTCTTTCACAATAAACTGATAACGACGCCAGCAGTCTTTTAATATTTGAAACTATACATGCAAATTGTCCTTTCTCCATTTGCGCTCAGCTCTTTGGCACTCGCGTCTGACAGCACGAGTTGTGTCATTCAACCAGGGCTCGGATTTCATTTTAGGCTGTCTGGTTTTTAATGGAGCCACAGCATCTAAAACAGTTCGGCAGGTGGAATGAAACCAGGAGCAGAGCTCCAAGGCACCTGCATGCACGGAAGTATAAAAGGGGCCTGAATAGGAAGACAAATAGGGAAGAGAAATAGAAACAGAGAAAGAATGAAAAGAGACCTTGGCAGAGCCAGTGTGGCAGGAATGCGGTCAGGAAGTTGGTCCCCACTGGAGCAAGCAAATGGCATCATGGGGCAGGGTCACTAATGCTAACCGCCTAAGGCGCAGAAGCAACCAACCACTTTGAACGACAACCACTGAAAGTCAAAGTATGGAGACAGGAGAAGGGAGCAGGGCTTGCAGGGTATCCTGCTAAATGCCAAGGGATGATGGCAGGGATATGAGCCAGATTAAAGGGTGACTGTGCTTGCTGGTTGACATCTCCCTTTGCTGAAGAGACCTAAAATGGTGATCAGAAGAGACGTCAATATTAGAGGGATGCACCAAGGCTCATGATGCTGTTTATTGACAGATCCTAACTGCAATTTAACTTTTGACTTAAACTGCTAGGATTATTTATTTATATATTTATTGAAAAAACCACACTGCACTTTGTGCTTTGGACACTGTAAAAGCACCAAACACTTTTACACCTGTCCTTGCAGTGAAGTGTCTCATCATTGTTTGGCTGATCCTCTGTACATAACTATCAACAACCTGGGTTCAGGTTGGACATGCCATCTGAGAACACCCAGCTATAACAAATCTGCACTCAGTAATCCATAATGATAAAGTGAAAATATATTTTACAAATTTATGAAAAATTTAAAAGTGAAATCTTTCATTCGTTATTATTCAGTATTTTGTTGAAACTCCTCTGACAACAAATACAGATTCATGTCTCCTTGGGTAAATTTCTACTTGCTTTGTACACCTCGATTGGGGCAGTTTATCCCATTCTTCTTGACAGATCCGCTCAAGCTCTGTTAGATTAGATAGGTAGCGTCTGTAGACTGCCATCTTCAGGTCTCTTTGCAGATGCTCTATAGGGTTTGTGCCTGGGGTTTAGCTCGATCACTCGGGCAGAGTATGTCATAAAGCCTTTCTAATGTTGCCTTGGCTGTAGGCCTCAGGCCATTGTCATGTTGGATGGTGAACAGTTGGCCCAGTCTGAGGTTGTGTGCACTCTAGAGCAGGTTTTCTTCAAGGATCTCTTTGTATTGGGCTGCAATCATCCATTCCTCAATTCTGACCAATCTCCCTGTCCCTGCTGTTGAGAATCTCACCCATAGCATGATGCTGCCATCACCATTTTTCATCATAAGGAAGAGATTAGGCAGATGATTAACATTGCCTGGTTTTAATCAGAAACAATTCTTAACATTCTACCCATACAGTTCAATGTTTGTCTCATCAGGCCAAAGAGTTTTTTTCCTCATGATCTTTTTGTCTTTTCACCCAAGAGTGTCTTCCATCTAGCCACTCTACCATAAATGCCTGAATGATATTAAACTCCTGAGATGGTTATCATTGCAACAGGTTCTCCCACCTCAGCAGGGAGTTCTGAAGCACTTTTAGAGAAATAATTTGGTTCTTGTTTACCTCCCTGACCTAGGCCCTTCTTGTCCAGTTACTGGACCACAGTCAACTCTAGAAAGAGTCCCAGATTTCACAATGGACTCCTGGGAACAAACAAAGCTTTAGAAATGGTTTTGTACCCTTGCACTAATCTATGTCTCACCACAGTTTGATCATGGAGGTTTACAGAGAGTGCCATGGCTTGTTTTTTGCCCAGACATACAATAAGAATTGCGGGACCTTATATATACAGGTGTGAGCCTTTCTAAACTAAGATTAATACAAGATAAAAATGTTCTCAGGCATGATTTTATTTTTAGTAAATTCCATTGTATATATCGAGATGATTATTTTTAAGACCTTCCATAGCTTAACTTCTACTTAACACGATTGTAAACGGTGGCATATGATGTTTACAAGTTGTATCTGGTTTTCATGTTATTGCTCTAGTATACACACAGTACTATTAATCAACCAGCTGTGCTCTGCCCTTTCAATGTCTGGTGAGGTGACTCACTCTACCATTTACTGCTATTTTCTTCAGAAAGCATCCCAAGAGAGAAAAATGTAAGCAGCTCAAGTTGACAGCCATTTCTTGCAGATGACTTTTAAATTTATATTGTTCAATATGTACTGTAATTTAAGAAAGCTCCCTTAATTAAACAAACTCTTTAATGCAATTTGTAGTAAAACAGAGTAACCAGTAATTCTGATATGGAAAGAAGACTTTTGTACAAGTAATCAGTACTTACTTTTAAAAGACCATAAAGTTAAAAGTAAGAAACATTTTATTAATTAGCAAACCACCTTATCAGGAAATATAACAGATGTAATAGAAGTGAAGATATTTGATTGATGCATTTACCATCACAGTAACATCACAATTATATACATACTAATGTATAAAATACATGTTTTTTACATTTGTACGATACTGTAGGTAAGCTAAGCAAATTTCTCAGGGATATACACAATATGTGAAATAAAGTGGTGTTGTAAATTCCGTAAGTACCAATTAGTAGATTTGCAAGAAAATATGTTCAAATACAAATTTAGTTTTAGTTTTTGTACATGTAATTTTTAAAAATGTAAGCATGAAAATGAAAATGTTCTCAACCAAATGTTTTGTGGTCACTTGGTAATTATGGGTATTAAAAGCTTCTCACAAGCACCTTTGTGACAAGTGAGATGGTGACTTCTGCTCTCCCACAAATAAGTGCATTTGTGACAATGAAAGTAGCTGTTCTGCATGATCCTGGCAAAGTGAAGAGATGCACATTACTTTTGTTTACAGGTTGTATATCCATGTATAATGCAATTCATCAACTTAAGATATATTTGTACTAAATAACAGCATTCTCAATAACCAATATATATTGCATAGTAGCAGAGTAGAATTTAAGTGGTTTGTCTACAACTAAGCCCTATGGCGGTCCCCTAATTACCAAGGGATATTTCGCACACTTGGTCACACATTGAGTCAAAGGAGGTAGTTGAAGGAACAACCATAGCCACTACCCCACAATGACTGATGTACATCTTGTATATTCATCGAGCTTTGCCATAAATAAATAAAAAAGAAATGCATAGAATATTTTTATTGCAATTTTATACTAATTTCACTTAAAGAGGAGTATGTCTGTGCACGGTTTGTCTGGAGATGGAAATTCACCCAGAACCTGGAGATTTTTTTTTTCCTTCTGTATCCCAAAGACATGGAAGGTAGAATACTGAATTGTCTAAACTAACCTGCAGTAAATGAGAGCAGGAATGTTCGGTGTGATTGACTGACACTCCTCTAGGGTTGGCTCCTGCCTTATAGCTGATGCTGTGAGGAGAGGCGGTGGTCAACATGACTGTATAATTGGATTAAGTGAGTCTGAACATGAATGAATGAATGAAAAATGTAAAAAATGAAATAGAGTCCGTGGGTAATAATAATTTGCATTCAACTTTGCATAACAATATGTAAGTTAGTTATTGTGTAAAATACAAAAAAATCCTAATAGTTTTGAAATCTTTATATGTCTATCCTAATTATTTGAAATTCTTTATGTTACATACTTTATAAGGACGGCACAATGGCACTGCTGCTTTGCAGCAAGGAGGCCAGATTTCACGTCCGAGGTCCTCCCTGCATGGAGTTTGCATGTTCTCCCTAAGTCTGCTTGGGTTTCCTCTCACAGTCCAATGAGATGCAGGTTATGTGAACTTGTGACCCTAGATCACCACTGGAACGTGATTGCGTTTGCTCCTGCCTTGTGCCTCAGGCTAGCTGGAATAGGCTCAGGCATTCCCCCAAAACCCTGATCTGGATTAAATGGTTTACAAAATGACATGACATACTTTTATGTTTACATAATAACACACACATTTTGTTAAAAATTATTGTTGATTTTCCATTCTACTGAAATTTTGGAAGATGCTTTGTGCTCTTTATGGTTGTATATTGAAAATAGTACAAATGAAGATATTTTGTGAATCGTCAATAGCAAACATTGCTATGATATTGATTTTACTTCTGTAAAAGTTGCATACCGAATGTTTAGAGTAAAGATAATTATATCATAGGAATTGTGTGTCCTTAAAATTTAAAAGTGATTTTAAAAGATATTTGTGTTAACAAGTAATTCTATATTGGCCCCATATTAATGAAGAGAAGACAAGAGAGCAAAATATAGGGCTGTATCCTAACTTACAAGATTAACTTCCTGTTTTGTATTTTGTACATTATCTTTTGTTTTGGGTTTGGTTTATCTTCTGAATGACTGTAAAGGCCATATTATAACATATCTATACTAATAAAAGGCAAAGCCCTCACTCACTCACTCACTCACTGACTCACTCACTGACTCATCACTAATTCTCCAACTTCCCGTGTAGGTAGAAGGCTGAAATTTGGCAGGCTTATTCCTTACAGCTTACTTACAAAAGTTGGGCAGGTTTCATTTCGAAATTCTACGCATAAGGGTCATAACTGGAAGCTAATTTTTCCCATATAATGTAATGGAGTCTTGAGTTGGAGATGGCCGCGGGGGGCGGAGTTTCATGTGACATCATCACGCCTCCAACGTAAGTACGTAGAGAACAAGGAAGAACTCCAGCGATGAGCACAAAACGCCATTTCACAATTGAGAAGGCAGAAAAACATTATGAAGCAAATGATGCATACAAGCATATTCATAAGTACAGCTACTGCGGAAACAAAGCAGGGCGTGAACCGTAAGTTTATATTAAATTAAGTTCATAGACAGGCTGCCACTAGCGTTTGTAATTTAGTGCCTGCCCATATAAGGCCGTCCATCAGCGGCAATCCAATACAAACACTGCCGGTAAATATTCACGTGTGAAGGACTGTGCTTATGCAGAGGAAGATGAGATGGTCAAGGTGGTGTTTGGCACAAACTCATTGAAACTGCGAGAGAAACTTTTAAGTGCCGGGTCTTAGCTGACATAACACAAGATGGCACCAGTACAGCTGGGAACCTTCGATGCAAGAACACCAAGCGGTTCACGTGAACTGACGCAGTGCACAGACAAAAAGCAACAGTTCCAAAGAGTGCTGAACAAAAACCGAATTACACAATTGAGAAGGCAGCAAAAAATATGAAGCGTCTTATACATACAATCATATTCATAAGTGCAGCTACTGCGAAACAAAGCACACGGTGGAAAAAGTGAATGTCCCGCTAAAGGAAGACAGCGTTAAAAAAAATAAAAAAACCCGTGCATGCAGTTTGCCACATCACAGATAAAAAATAAGACGAGCTGTTTATTGATGCAGTAAGGAACTAATCGATGAATGAAACCTCTTATCTTTACAACGATTGACAAACACGGAATGTAACTTGAACACATCCTACAAATACGAGCCTGATTGAAAGAAATAATGATAATCAAATCCTTGATGACAGCAACATTCAATAACACTCACAAAACAATTACTGTATATTGACAATCATGTTACGTTATTTTTAAAATGTTCCCTTTTCTTATTCATAACTTCTACTTCTCCACTCGATACGGGTATATATATATAAATGTATATATATACCCGATCTACAATACATACTTTAGCATAGACAAGCCACACGCTGTGGCTAATTGTAGAGTCTTAAGCCTCTAACGCCGACATTGAGGTTCGATTCCGAGAGGGATGTACTGACTATGTGCGCGCTACCGATTCATTTTACCTTAGCATCTCCTTGGTTTGGGACGTATGAAAAATATTAGGTTAACGCAGAATCATGTTACGTTATTTTTAAAATTTTCCCTTTCTTAGCACAAGCACAGCTGAGAAGCTTCGATGCATGTACTCCATAACGCGCTAAAAATAACGCATTTAATCACACTTTCAATTCCAAGCAAGCGGGAACTTTTGTCAATGCATGATTTCCTGGTACATCCATTACACTGATGCACACATCACAGCTACAAAAATGTTAGAGTCGGAATAAAGCGCTCCAACGACTGATCATTTCGACTACCCGAAGCCTTGATAAAAGCATGGTTTTGTGCACACTGAAAAGCAAGCAAAATTAGATGCATTACAGAAAGCGGACTTTGTGGCTCTTACTGGGGATCATTGGACTTCCGTGACCGTTAGTAATTCTAAATACATCTAATTACAAAATGTTCAATGATCACACTGTTTTAGCCTAATGTACAAAATAATTTTGGCTAATGTTACTCAGAGTTTAAAGAGTAAGCTGGTCAAATTACCTTTTATGTTTCTGACTTATTTTTTAAGAAGAAAAACTGCACTTTATGGTGAAATTTTGGTTATTATTATTTAAAGACAATACTATTCTGAAAATGTACTTAAAGTACTTAAACTACCACTTTATTTTTAAGTCTGCCCAATTTTAACCAGGGATGATATTTTTGTTTCTGCTTTGAATTCAAATGCAGTTTAAAAGCTTTTTTCAGAAATTAAAACAGCTTCAGTTTACAATATTCATGTCCATGTCTATTATTTGATTCTGTAAGCCCACTAAAACCGTTTTAAATAAAAAAAAACATTTGCATTTGGGGCAAATTTACGTGCGATTACATACGATTAATCAAGATTAATTCTTACACAGCCTCTAATTAATTGGATTAATTTTTTAATCGAGTCCCACCTAATATATATATATGTAGATATATATATGTAGATTTGTATATATATGTGTATATACAGTATATATGTAGATATGTATATGTTGTATATACAGTATGTATATATGTGTGTGTGTATATATACATATTTATATTTATATATATATTTATATGTATATATATGTTTATATATGTGTCTGTGTGTGTGCATATATATATATATATATATATATGAACCCAGCAACACTCATGACAATACAAAACAATTACATTGTCAATCATGTTACGTTATTATTAAAATGTTTCCTTTTCTGGAGGATTTTTACTTCTCTGCTGCCAATGCAGGTATTTTGCTTTGTTAAATATATATATATATATATATATATATATATATATAAATAGATAGATATGACAACAACACTCATATCAATGACAAAACAATTACATTAACAATCATCTTCAGAGACGTTATTTTTAAAATGTTTGCTTTTCTGATTTTTCATAACTTCTTTAACACACTACTACTGTCACAAGAACAGACATGGACTCGTATATTGTGGTATCCTGGCTGCAAAGTCGTTTTCAATGCACTGAAGTGCATACAACCGAGTCCAAAACAAGACTGAGGAAACAAAGGAAAAGGGGCAGGTTTTAAAGGGGAGACAGGAAGTGAGGTCGTATGGATCTGGCACGTGGTCTTCCACCATTGGCTCAGAGTCGGAGGTGACATCAGAGGGACTGGAGGACTTCCATTGGCTCAGTCCCGGAAGTGATGTCAGGAGATCCAGGTGAAATCCCCGGGATGGTCTACAGGCAAGGAGAAAAGAGTCAGTGCACTCTGCCACACCCCGCATGCCTACTGCCTTCACTCAAGCCCTTTAGCTGCCTCCCATGCGCGTGTGTGACAATATATATATATAAATAGATAGATATGACAACAACACTCATATCAATGACAAAACAATTACATTAACAATCATCTCACGTTATTTTTAAAATGTTTGTATTCTGGTATTCTGCTAGTTATATATATAAACTAACTAGCAAAATACCCGCGCTTCGCAGCGGTGAAGTACTGCCTTAAAATTTTTATTAAGAAGAAAAGTAAACCTTTTTAAACTGAGGGAAAATATGCCAATAATTATTTAAGGATCTCTTTGTATACCACATTGTGAGTTCAGCCCTCCGGTTGTAACATGACCAAGCTGTGCGCTGAGCTTACTCTTGACATTGCAACGTACAGTTGGCCATGTGAACAGTAATCTTGTTTAAAATCTCACAGCTTGGATTGCTGCTGTTATAATCGGTTTGAGTTTCATGGTTTGCTTCAATTACGACAATATTTGCAGGACTTGTGTTGAAGTAACATTTGGCAACTGTCAAGCATTGTAAGCATACAACCGGTTTCATCGATAACTTCACATCCAGCTTTTGAGAGTTTAAACATCCATAAACATCAAGTTGTCCACTACTGAAATCCTCACCTGTGAATCTAAGATGTTTAAGAG
Source organism: Polypterus senegalus (assembly GCF_016835505.1). NCBI lineage: Eukaryota > Metazoa > Chordata > Cladistia > Polypteriformes > Polypteridae > Polypterus > Polypterus senegalus. The sequence goes on along the minus strand of NC_053168.1, from coordinate 59,343,829 downwards.
GCATTGGCGGTTGTCGAAAGGTGTAAAATATTTGGCCATTTCGATACACTTGAAAGCGACAACCGAACAATTCAGCGGAAGCCATCAACTCACATGCAGAACCATAGGTGAAGGGCTTAAGCATTTCACTCTTCTAGTGCTCCTGTGTAGTATAATTATCTCTTGTACCATCATCAGTCCACACCTTGGACCTGTCCCAGTCATTCAATACATAAGACACAATGTTCCTTCGGATATCAAGAGTGAGCCTGATATGGCCATGCAATGTGTAACAAAGAGAATGGAAAAGGTAGGTGCCATCTCCGGGCATGGAAACCACTCGGTAAGTGACAGTTCTTTGATCGGTGGTGATCACCTATATAGAAATGTTAATGGGGGTACGGTTGGAATGATAAAGAAAATGGGTACCTGAACAATGTAAAGTAAGTCTAAAATACCTACACAATAACTATAATCGTAATAAACGAACAACAAAACAGCGGAGAAGCCGTGGATTAAATAAAAAGGCTGCAGTTATCAGCAGGGAGACGTGAATCCCGTGGTGAAGCAAGGAAGGGAATGTAGAGACTAGAGCGACAGACGGCCTTATATAGGCAGGCAGCCAACAACGTGGAAGGCGTTGAGATGGGGGACCCAACGTCGCCTCACACGGTGAACGAGCTGCAGGCTATGGACGTATATATGTACGTAAGTAGGATTCAGTTAGTGTTGGGAACCCGTAAACCAAATTTCTTGAAGATGGGCCCATAAGTAACAAAGACCATTGAAAAGTTCAATATGGCGGCTGACAGTGGCATCATACCACCGAAATAAGTACGTACATTGGTTTCGGTTAGCGCAGGGAAGCCGCCTACCAAATTTTGAAAAGATGGGGCCATAAATAAAAAAGTTCAACGTGGCGGACGTTGTCGACCGTTATGACCGTTACGCGTAGAATTTCGAAATGAAATTTTCTTAACTTTTGTAAGTAAGCTATAAGGAATGAGCCTGCCAAATTTCAGCCTTCTACCTACATGGGAAGTTGGAGAATTAGTGACATTGGAAAGTTCAATATGGCGGCCGACAGTGGCATCATACCACTGAAATAAGTACATACATTGGTTTTCGGTTAGTGCAGGGAAGCCGCCTACCAAATTTCGTGAAGATGGGGCCATAAATAAGAAAGTTCAACATGGCGGACATTATTGACCGTTATGACCGTTACGCGTAGAATTTCGAAATGAAACCTGCTTAACTTTTGTAAGTAAGCTGTAAGGAATGAGCCTGCCAAATTTCAGCCTTCTACCCACACAGGAAGTTGGAGAATTAGTGACGTTGGAAAGTTCAATATGGCGGCCGACAGTGGCGTCATACCATTGAAATAAGTATGTACATCGGTTTCGGTTAGCGCAGGGAAGCCGCCTACCAAATTTCGTGAAGATGGGGCCATAAATAAGAAAGTTTAACATGGCGGATGTTGTCGACCGTTATCGACCATTATGACGGTTACGTGTAGAATTTCGAAATTAAACCTGCTTAACTTTTGTAAGTAAGCTGTAAGGAATAAGCCTGCCAAATTTCAGCCTTCTACCTATATGGGAAGTTGGAGAATTAGTGATGAGTGAGTGAGTGAGTGAGTGAGTGAGTGAGTGAGTCAGTCAGTCAGTCAGTCAGTCAGTCAGTCAGTCAGTCAGGGCTTTGCCTTTTATTAGTATAGATGTCTGTCTGTCCACTTTTCACAAGAGAACTACTTAATGGATTTAGATCAGGTTTTTTTCCATAATTTGCTTGAACATTCTGGTTGATTTTGCGACTTCTCTCATTGTGCTATGTATTATAGTTCGCTTGCAGCACCGATTTATTTACATGAACCCAAGAAACACGCAGAGGGCCGATGGGAGGGGGCAGGGCCCTCCTCACTCACGCACCACCTTCGGGGCATAGCTTACATCCGCTTAGCTAGTGAAAGAGAAAACTATTTAATGGATTAGAATCGGGTTGTCTATAATTTGCTTGAACATTCCAGTTGATTTTGTGACTTCTCTCATCGCACTAAGAATCATAGCTCGCTTGCAGGAGTGATTCGTGCTAATCCAAGACAGAGGCTGCGGGCTGAGGGGAGAGGGAAGAGTGACTTCAGGTGTGGGGAGCCAGGCAGGGCCCTGCTCACTGTCCTGTTTCACTACTATGCGGGCAGAGATGCAGGGGACAGCTAGTTGTATAATAAGAATGAATATATAATTTAATTTATGCAATTCAGTTATTAAATAACCAGATGTAATCATATATATTTTCAGATCCTTGGACTCCTATTTGGCAAAATAGCAAAAAGATTTTACTCTGGTTTTTTTAAAAGTTAAGATGCATTAATTTTTCATGAACAATACAAATTTAAATCTTTCTAACGCAATATTCATTTACAAATTTTCAAAACATTTAAACCAGAAGTAAATTACAAAAAGAACAGATGCATGTGTTATATGAAATAGTGCAGGTACTAACAATATATTCCATGGGATTAAAAAAAATACATTAGAACAGCAGATAAATTGAAAAATGTTTTCTGCAATTTAATTTGAATTCTGTCCTAACCAGATGCACATCTAATTTCCATAATATTCCAGAACCTCTTCTTATCATGCAATATTGAGTACTGGAGGGTTTGTGTGGTCACATACACTCAACATCACTTTTTGCTCTTTAAATGGTTGCAGAATTGTGGTATTGTCCCTAAGCTCTTAAAACAGTCAGTCCCAAGGTTTTCAAGCCAAGCAGACTGAAAAGACTGTAGGCACGTAGCACTTACCTTAGTTCCAATTATAAGCTTTGAACATTTGGTTAAAGGCATTTTAATAGCACAGACTAAGCCAAACAGCAACATTTATTTCCTGTGCAAACAGAAGGGTGGAAGACAAACTGCTTGTTACCTCACATAACAACAAGTTTTTTCCTTCCTTATGTGACCTGGTACCAATGTCAAAGTACTATTTATAAATTGTTTTCTTGATTTTTAATACTGTTTATTGTCACATTTTGATTGACAAATTGAACACTATGAATGTTAATCTATACATTGTACTGTAAATTCAGGATTTTCTTTTAAATCATTCACAGATATTTAGGATACATGTTATTCTTTGCAAAAGTATTTATTTACAACAGGGAATCTTAAATCTCGTAATCTGTCTCCTTCACTATTTAGCAGATCCCTGATACACATTAAAGAACATTGCTCCCGTTTCAGGTATGCAGATGACACTGTGGTTACAGGACACATATACTGTATGAAATGTTGAAAGCCAATATGTAAATTAAATGGACTAATTATTTAGGTTATACGAGGACAACCATCCTTCTCTGAAAGTTAAAAAGACCAAAGAAAGTGCACTTGAGTTTAGGACACAGAAATCCGTACATTAATCTGTAATTGCTCTGAAAAAAGAAATGAAGTGTAAATAATGACTGAATGTTAACGCCCAGGAACGTACATCAGTAATAATCTAAATTAGGATGACACTATAAAAATTTCTGTGCAAGAAAAAAGGTGCATAAGAACATCATGATGGCCTTTTATAACCGTAATCTATTTTCCCATAACTTTCAGCGTCATTGAATGGTTTATCACCATGAAAATGAAATTTAAAAAAAACTCCGGCAGGTTACCAGACAGGCAATTAAAATTATTGGAGCTGATGTGGACGACCTGATAAGACCTGATAACTGGGAATCATCTTAGTTGATGACAGCCTCCCTTTACGTGCAACACGTCATCAGTAAATCATGGAACCCAGTCACTTTAAAGTCTCACCTACAGTAAACTACTCCTTGAATTACTTTCTTTCCAGTACTGTATGGCGTTTTTACAAAAAGCATCACTGAAAGTAATCAATCTTTAAAGAATATGATGTGTGTGTGTTCTACAGTGGCACAGCCTGTATGTCTCGGAAAATATTTAAATTGGCACAAGATGCTATCAAATAATTATTTGAAACTGATCTGTATTCATGTTTGTAAATGTTACCAATGTTTTTAACTTTTTGCAGAAATGAAGCCTTTTTTGTTTGATTCAATTTTTATTAAATGGAAAGGTACATAAAAGATTTAATGAATAAATTTGAATAGTGACAAAAGTGACAACTTAGACACAACCTTCCAGATTGTTAATAATTTGTTTGTAAACAAAGCAAGAAATGTAGAGTATGAAAATCACATAGCAGTACTGGAATTTGATATTCCTCAGCAAATCCCGATGAAAGACAAGATAATCCACTCTTAGAACCCCTTTTTCTGGGAAGGTTCTTTAAACTTCAGTAATGATGTTTCTCAACCACAACTACTGGAGGTAACCTCGAAACTGCAGGAAAACTATATGAATAAATAGGTCCGAAGTGAAAAACATGAAATGACAAATGAATTTTAAAATAATATGTTAAAGTCAGACAATAAGGACTGCTCCAATCTGTTTAACAATAGTTTAATATCCTCTGTACTGCAAAACAAGTTTATGGCACAGCATTCTCTGGTGGATGTCTTGACTATGAAGCAAGACCTTCTGCCTAACTTTGTATGTAGATTTGTATTTTCTCTTCTTGTCTGCATAATACTAAGCAGAGGCTTCAGCCTTCAGCAAGTGCTTCTGAACTCTAGGCTAACTAATACATAAATTATCCAGGAGAAGAAGGAGATGAAGCCCAAGCAAACTAAAGAACCTTTGGAAGACAATCAACAAGAACTGTCATAATGAACCTATCAGTGGGAATTATACTTTCTGGTTCAAAATATGCATTACCAAGCTCAAACATTTTGGAAACAGCCTTTAAATTACATTCATCATGATGTAGTACTAGGGTGTTGTACCATGTTAGCCATTATGAATGTAGTAAAAAGTCAAGCAAAAAGACACCTTTCATTGGCTAACTAAAAAGATTACAATATGCAAGCTTTCAAGGCAACTTAGGCCCCTTCTTCATCTTGCCCAATAAATTCTGAAAGATATCTCTGATAAACAACTGAAAAACTGCTAGAGTCCTACTTACCTGACTGGCTAAATAAGTCTGTGTTCATATATTAAATTCTGTTATCAGCTTTATACAGATTAAGCAGATGATAAATAGGAAAACGAAAATTAATAAATACCCACATTCACTCATTTGAATCCATTCTATTAAGTGGAAACCTCACAAAGACAATGATCTGAATAAGAAATAAACCTGTGTAGTAATTTTAATTATGTTTTTTGCCAACAGAAGTGTAGCAAAACACTCACACACACAAATGAAGTCACTTCTTTTCAATGGACAAATACTGACATCACTTTGGTTGACATACGCTTAGTATAAGTACCCCAGCCAGCCAAGACATATTGTAAGTTCTGAATCTAGTTGGACTGCACAAGCAACACCTGCCTGAGTGTTGGTTATCACTTATAATTTCATCTTGGAGTCGTAAGTGAGCACATCCATTGTGCAGTCAGTGGAAGTTTGGGAGAGTAAATGCCAAGTGCTGCAAAAGATACACATGGCCAAGTTTGAGGAGCATCAGGAAAGGTCTTGTGCAAACTTTGCATCAATCCCACAAGTAAGAAAAAACAGCCATGTGCTTTGTGCACAATAGTATTGTAATCATGCATTGTTCATATCTACTGGGCCTAATCTTTCCAATGTTTCCCAAACATAAAGGAAGAAAGAAACTCAAAACAGAATTACCTTTTTAAAGAAAGAAATACAATCTTTTTTATTTATTTGAGTGAAGATAGCAGTTTGAGAATGTTGTATAAAATTCTTATTGAAAGCACTTCCCAAGAATGTTTTTTTCAAAACAATTTCATTCAAAATTTAACACTTCATGTAAGTGGAGCTAATTTAGCACATCAGTTGGGTTTACAACAGCAGGCTGGAAAATTCTATACTGAGAAACTGAATGAATGAAGAGCTGCAGAAATCAATAACTCTGTCAACAGCAGAAATTTTGAACCAGTTAATGCACACAACATCCAGGCAGCTTCAGAATGGGTTTGTTAATTTTGGTTGAAATTTACAAGATAATTTAGGCTCTAAATCTATTCTTATGGAATTGGAGTAGCAAACCAAATGACTTATTATGAAATTACAATAATCATTATGATTGCTAGCTGGTTTGAGAACACTGCTTCATATTGTAACATAGATCAGTCAATGTGAGCGAATAACAACTGTTTTTATATGTTTAGATAAATGCATATCAATGGCATCAACAACAAGAAAGTGAAGTTAATTGCTAACATCTTATTCTCATTTAATGCCCGAATGCCGCTTATTGTCTTTTTAGTACATATTTCACATTAAAACGTCTCACCTCTGTTTCTTTTTAAATATTTGTATCATTTTAATCTTTATGTTTAATTTAGACAAAGTATTTACCTCTTCAAAACAGTAGTGTCATACCAGGAAACTTTAGGTTGTAATAGTGACCTTTTAACACTAGAATTAACAAATCCTACGAAAAAACTTGTAAATCTGGCCCACCTTAAATCCCTTCGCTCCTGTCTGTCAGCATCTTTTGTTTTGTAAATGTGCCAATCAACACAAGCAGAAAGCCGTCTACTATCCCATCCCCCCCACTGCCGCAGAAAGGGCAAAAAGTTCTCCCAGCTCATGCCCTGATTATCTTGGAGTGAATTACTGGAGTTTTAAATGGGAGATAATAGATTGTTATTTGGAACACATTTATTTCATGTATGTTCCGTGTCTACAACAATCTATGTAAACACATTGTTAAAACAGAAACGTTTTTCATGTTTTAGTAATAAATGACAAAATGTAGACATGAACCATATGATGTGTGAAGCCTGATGTCTCTCATTCCCTTCCACAATTGCGTTGGACTAATGACGCCTGACACATACCTACCATTATAGCAGGTGAAAAATGATACAGCTGGCCCATGTTGGGACAAATCCTGTCTATGACTGTACAAGAACAGCACATACTGTAGAGGTAATATCCATTACCTTGACACACGAAGTGGAAATAAGCACTGCCATAATGAACACATTAACCACAGAAGCAAAGCGTTATGTTTGCATCTACATAAAGATAGCTGCTGAAACTGAAAACTATTTTAACATGTATAAAATGTAAGATTTCTATCAATAGAGTGTTTCCTAGTCTAAAACATCAGTGATTTGCTTTGGGAGATGATGGTGTCCATATATGGACCACTGGTTTAGAGGAGTTGATATAACTAAAAAATGCTTTACAGACTAAACTAGAGGCTTGAGAAACCATGAGTAATAAGGACTATATACTGTAACCTACAGCCAGTGTCAGTGTTAGGATATTTTGCTCCTTAGGCTGAGCTTATTAGTGCAGCAACCAAGTGTTCTGTCGCTAACCCGTGTGGCTGGGTCCCCCCTCCCCAAATGATCTCCACCCTAAGCAAATGCCTAATTCACCTTAATGGTGGTGCCTGCCCCTCCTACAGCTTCATAACTCTAAAGTATGGAAATTAAGTTTAAATTTGTTTTTTTATTTTGAGATATTATTTTTCATGTCTTTATGTAATATTTATTGCTTTAGTATGTAGTTATCTATCAATGTCCCACCCTTTTAAATGTGTGTTTCATGTTCTTTGTAGGTGGAACCCTCAAGAGGTGGGATCATCTGTCAATCTCTCTTCTGGAACTACTCCCAGACCTACAAAAGAGATGGAGACAGTGGGAATCATTGTTATTGTTAAGTCTATTGTGTAATTTATGGTTGGATTTTTTAGATTTTTGATTATTTTACTAAGGTTTCTGTTTACTGGATTGTGTTTGTTAAGACTTGATGTGGATTGCCTTTATGACAACTCATTTATGCATCTGTTTGTTCTGCAGAACTTTCATGCTGTATTTTGGTGGGAATTTCACAAACAGGTCATCTTTTTATAAAAATACTTTCGTTGGCCCATCTCTGTACAAACTGAGGTTTATGAAGACCCTCCTTTTGTGGGGATTTTGGGATATTCAAGACATAAAAGGATATTTTGGGGATCACATTGCTTTTAGACCTGCACAGTCTAAAGCAGGCTATTTTAAGTTGGGACTGGCCCAACAGGATAAAGTTGATTCCATGCAAGCAGTGGAGGCCTGGCCTAGCCAGTGAAATCTTTATAGGGTATTTATGAGGCCTCACACGCTTTTTGCTTTCCTGGAGGCTCCAGTTCATGACAGTCACACATAGTGAAACTATGTGAGTGATTATACAAGTGTGACCTTTTTCTAGATGTATGCTGAAGAGAGACAGCAATTAACATCTGGGGAACAATGTTCAGTAATGTCAGAGGATTAGTTACAGTAAAAAGAATATGCAAATATGGTTAAGTGAATGCCAGAGAAGAAGGACAATTCACACCTGGATACCAGTTTTCAATGGCATTGATTCTGGAGGTAACAGGTTTTTTTTTTTTTTGTAAAAAACAAAGAAAACTATCATGTAATGTTTTCTGAATAGGACATAGGCATTTGTGGTGCAGAAGTTTAGAAAAGATCAAGGACGAACAGTAGCAACCACAACTGGCATTGACTGCGGCACATGTAGTGTTAAGTAGATTGTTCTTTCTGCTCCTTATTACTTTCACTAGAGATGCAATTTTAAAAGAGCATATATCTCCTCCTTTATACATTGACAGAAATTTCTGTACCCCATCTCGTAGATGCCACCCGTTACAATAACATTTAAATGAGAAAAGAAATGATACTGTTCCTCCACTGAGGTGGAATGTGGCAATCCACACAGCAGAGATAATCAGACTGGGAGATGTGTATAGGTTCATAAAACCTGAAAGCGAAACCATTGATGAAGTTGAAAGTAGAAATGCAAGAAGTCACTACCAAAAGAGGTTTATTAGTGAAAGCACACACAACAAGGTTGTCTGAGGTTTGAATCCGTAATTTTGGATGCTTCACTGAATGCAGCACAGATTTAGAAAATTGGTCGTCCGTTGCGAGAGATGGACGTCTGAAGCGGAGCTCCGCTAGCAGCGGTGTTATTTTTCATATTATCTTCTTATTATCCTGAGATATCCTGTATTTATCCAGCCTGAGGGTTCTACTATAGTATATGCAAGCATATATAAACATGGCCAACAAGGAAGGGGTTCAGAAAGAAATGAAAGAAACGAAAACTAAAGCTACATCCAAGCTCAGACTGGCAAGCCCAAGTTCAAGCTCAAGGTACGGCCTTTCAGAGACTGACCTGGATCAGATGGGCGAAAGTCCAGACTCTTTGGGACCACGGTCCGCTACATTGTCTCTGGCTGAGAACGAAATGGGAAGCGAATGTACGAGTGTGAGTGACACAGGTCACAGTAGCTCGCTGATTGGAGAAGATCATCTGAAACTGGAAAAGGCCTTGCTGTCCATGCTTTCAACTACTCCACTCAAGCCGGGAGCACCGGCTGCAATAGAGCCCACCACTTCACCTATGGTGCCCAAAAGCAGAATTGATCTGTCTAAACTGAAGGTGATGCAAGAGATAAAGAAAGATATAAAGAAAAGCGAGAAGGCAAATGACAAGGCAAGGGAAAAAGCAAATGAGAAGCTGCGACAGGGGTTGCGACAAGAGCGACAGCAGGATAATAAAGACTTGGAGAAACGCATGTGTTCGCTTTGAGGTAGTCTTTAAAGATATGCTGGTAAATTTGATGAGCACATTCAGGAAACCTTGTTTAAACTGAGCACACTTGCTGATCAACTGGAGGATGTCAAGGAGACATTCACGACTCGGATTGAAACAGCCGAAAATCTAGCTGCCAGTGCTGAAGAAAAAGCAATAACTGCCAACTCCGAATGCAAAAAACTTGGAGGCAGATTTGCTGCTTTGGAAGATGGAAGCAGAAGGAATAATATTAGAATCAAAGGTCTACCTAAGAATCGGGAAAGTCTAAACCTAGTGAAATTTGCAGCTGAACTATTTTCTAAAATAATTGGAGAGGACTTTAAAGCAGAATCTGAGATAGCAGCGGCTTATCGCGTATGTGGATCAAATACCATTAGACCTAGATCTTTTATTATTCGCTTCAAGAGATTATTATTTAAGATAGAGGTGATGGCACAAGCAAGAGATTATATATGAAAACTAGCAGAATACCAAGGCCAGCGGAGAAGTAGTGTGTTAAAGAAGTTATGAAAAGAAAAGCAAACATTTTAAAAATAACGTAAGATGATTGTTAATGTAATTGTTTTGTCATTGATATGAGTTGTTGTCATATCTATCTATTATATATATATATATATAGCATAAATATATATATATATTGGCAGCGGAGAAGTAAAAAGAAAAGGAAACATTTTAATAATAACGTAACATGATTGACAATGTAATTGTTTTGTCATTGTCATGAGTGTATATATATATATATATATATATATATACACACAGACACATATATAAACATATATATACATATAAACATATATATATATATATATATATACACATCTATACACATATATATATACAGTATATATAACATATACATATCTACATATATACTGTATATACACATATATATACAAATCTATATATATATCTACATATATATATATATATATATATATATATATATATATTAGGTGGGACTCGATTAAAAAATTAATCCAATTAATTAGAGGCTGTGTAAGAATTAATCTTGATTAATCGTATGTAATCGACACGAATTTGCCCCAAATCGCAAATGTTTTTTTTAATTTAAAACGGTTTTAGTGGGCTTACAGAATCAAATAATAGACATGGACATGAATATTGTAAACTGAAGCTGTTTTAATTTCTGAAAAAAGCTTTAAACTGCATTTGAATTCAAAACAGAAACAAAAATATCATCCCTGGTTAAAATTGGGCAGACTTAAAAATAAAGTGGTAGTTTAAGTACTTTAAGTACATTTTCAGAATAGTATTGTCTTTAAATAATAATAACCAAAATTTCAACATAAAGTGCAGTTTTTCTTCTTAAAAAATAAGTCAGAAACATAAAAGGTAATTTGACCAGCTTACTCTTTAAACTCTGAGTAACATTAGCCAAAATTATTTTGTACATTAGGCTAAAACAGTGTGATCATTGAACATTTTGTAATTAGATGTATTTAGAATTACTAACGGTCACGGAAGTCCAATGATCCCCAGTAAGAGCCACAAAGTCCGCTTCTTGTAATGCATCTAATTTTGCTTGCTTTTCAGTGTGCACAAAACCATGCTTTTATCAAGGCTTCGCTGGTAGTCGAAATGATCAGTCGAGGAACGCGCTTTATTCCGACTCTAACATTTTTGTAGCTGTGATGTGTGCATCAGTGTAATGGATGTACCAGGAAATCATGCATTGACAAAAGTTCCCGCTTGTTTGGAATTGAAAGTGTGATTAAATGCTATTTTTAACGCTGCTATGGAGTACATGCATCAAGCTTCTCAGCTGTGCTTGTGCTAAGAAAGGGAAAATTTTAAAAATAACGTAACATGATTCTGCTAACCTAATATTTTTTCATACGCCCCAAACCAAGGAGATGCTAAGGTAAAATGAATCGGTAGCGCTGACATAGTCAGTACATCCCTCTCGAATCAACCTCAATGTCGGCGTTAGAGGCTTAAGACTCTAAATTAGCCACAGCGTGGCTTGTCTATGCTAAAGTATGTATTGTAGATCGGGTATATATATACATTTATATATATACCCGTATCGCAGTGGAGAAGTAGAAGTTATGAAAAGAAAAGGGAACATTTTAAAAATAACGTAACATGATTGTCAATATACAGTAATTGTTTTGTGAGTGTTATTGAATGTTGCTGTCATCAAGGATTTGATTATCATTATTTCTTTCAATCAGGCTCGTATTTGTAGGATGTGTTCAAGTTACATTCCGTGTTTGTCAATCGCTGTAAAGATAAGAGGTTTCATTCATCGATTAGTTCCTTACTGCATCAATAAACAGCTCGCCTTCCTTTTATCTGTGATGTGACAAACTGCATGCACGGGTTTTTTTTACACTGTCTTCCTTTAGCAGGACATTCACTTTTTCCACCGGTGCTTTGTTTCCGCAGTAGCTGCACTTATGAATATGATTGTATGTATAAGACGCCTCATATTTTTTGCTGCCTTCTCAATTGTGTAATTCGGTTTTGTTCAGCACTCTTTGGAACTGTTGCTTTTGTCTGTGCATTGCGCCAGTTCACGGAGCCGCTTGGTGTTCTTGCATCGAAGGTTCCCAGCTGTACTGGTGCCATCTCGTAATGTCAGCTAAGACCCGCACTTAAAAGTTTCTCTCGCAGTTTCAATGAGTTTGTGCCAAACACCACCCTGACCATCTCATCTTCCTCTGCATAAGCACAGTCCTTCACCCGTGAACATTTACCGCAGTGTTTGTATTGGATTGCCGCTGATGGACGGCCTTATATGGGCAGGCACTAAATTACAAACGCTAGTGGCAGCCTGTCTATGAACTTAATTTAATATAAACTTACGGTTCACGCCTGCTTTGTTTCCGCAGTAGCTGTACTTATGAATATGCTTGTATGCATCATTTGCTTCATAATGTTTTTCTGCCTTCTCAATTGTGAAATGGCGCTTTGTGCTCATCGCTGTTTGGAGTTCTTCCTTGTTCTCTACGTACTTACGTAGGAGGCGTGATGATGTCACACTAAACTCCCCCCACGCCATCTCCAACTCAAGACTCCATTACATTATATGGGGAAAAATAGCTTCCAGTTATGACCCTTATGCGTAGAATTTCGAAATGAAACCTGCCCAACTTTTGTAAGTAAGCTGTAAGGAATAAGCCTGCCAAATTTCAGCCTTCTACCTACACGGAAGTTGGAGAATTAGTGATGAGTCAGTGAGTGAGGGTTTTGCCTTTTATTAGTATAGATAACCACATTCGTGATCTTCCTGATTTCCTCCAGCAACAGCTACTAAACATGCAGCCTTCTATAACATCAAACAGCGGTTACGGCAAGCCAATATCAAATACAGCCTCTTGTATCCTGCCAAACTGAAAGTGGAATTTCAAAGTCAATTCTATGTCTTCTCCAGCAAAGAAGAAGCAGAAAAGGAATTAACAAAGCTGATCCCGACACTATTCTAAAACACAATAGTGAGTCGTAGCCTGTCATGATGTGGCAAGGATAAATAACCTACTGCTTGATCTATTTGTTAAGATATAGGTTTTTTATAATTATATGTCCTCTTTATTACTCGGACGGTATCTGTTTATGTTTTAATTAAAGTTATAGGTGTTTGTGCTTCATTTTTTATTCATCTTATTTTTTTTCCATCTTATTTATTTATTTTTTCTCTACCCTAAAGGAGACTGTTAACATCATACCCTTGGTTTATTGTTATTGTTATTATTGCATTAAAACTTACTATGCTTATTCTAGACCACTTTCTAACACCATTTCCCGGGTTTATTATCTTAATACATTAAGATTGCTGAAGATTATATATATTTTAGGTTCATAGTTTGTTAATGATTATATTTTAGGCATATAGTATTTAGACTATATTGGCAATAGATATCTCTATTTTTTAATCCTAAAATGTCGCTGCATGGGGGCTTGTTTTGTTTTGGACGCACTCTGTCTCTGGGCATGTCAGAGGACAGGGACTGCGTGAAGTGGGGTCCAGCCTCACGTGGGGAGTAAAAATGGGAGGGTGGAGGTGTGACGATGTGGGTTCTGGCTCCACACTCCCATGGCTGTTTGGGAACCCTTGAACCCAACACCGCCGATAATGAAACCGAGTGAGCCAGTCAATGGAGGCAAATTGAGCATCTGAGCAAGGGGATGGTTGAAAGTACAAAAGTGCTTTTATTAAAAATCAACAAAACAAAAGTTCATAAATAGTGCAGTTCTTCCATGTTCATTAAATAAATAATCCATAAAAAGAACGTGGGGTAAAACCAATAAATAAACACAACAATCCTTTAAAAACGAAGGTTAAAATCTTCTCCTGGAAGCAGTCTTTAAAACAAAAACAAATCCGGTGCTTTTCTGTATGCGTCTCACCTGCTTATCCCGTATGGGCCAAGCAGCAGGCAAGACGCTCTCACAGCTGCCCTCCTCAAACACACGCAAGACTGGAGACCTCCCGATCCCTGGCTTCCGGTTTGGCTCTCATCCCAGCCTCGAGACTTGGACTCCTTGGTCTCCAGGACGCCACACCAAGGACTGCCACTCCAAGCCTCCCGACTTCGCTGCCTTTCTGCGGCCTTCTGCGGCTCGTCGCCACCTTGGTCACTCCGCTACCTGCTCGCCAGCGGAGCGACATCAACACAAACACGGGTGTCGGCCTAACACCCAGCTTCTACGCAGCTGCCCACGAAGCGCCGATCAGCGCTCACCACACGCTCCGCGTGTCCGCTCTCTCCTGCACCGCTTGCTTCCACGCTCCCTGTAACCTCCGGCCCTCTCCTTTCCTTTCTCTCCGATCGATTCTCTCTTCCCTAACGCTTTCTTCTTCCTAAAACCGACTCGCGCTTCTTTTAAAAACGTGAGGGGCCATCACAGCTGCAGCATTAGCCACGGAGCAATCACGAATGTGGGCAGTTCCTCACCTGTGCACACGGTGAGAAACGCCCACATCGACGCACGCCCCGCTGCTCGCTACAACGCCCCTCACGGCCGCCTCGGTGCGATGATTTATTTAAAATCAATGGCCTTTTCTCCACGAGCTGTGGACCCATAACACCACAGGAGGGTTAAGGGGAGAGAAAGAGAGCAGGCTATATCTATATCTAATCTATCTAATCTATCCTTTTAATCGCTATAATTATAACTACCAACATAACAATAAGCTGCATGGCAATAACTTTTGGGGAAATAGGAAATTAAGGTTAAAGCTGTCTCATTTCCAGTTAAGACTATAAAATGACATAAAAATTCAGAATCAATGTCTCCATGATGGGACTCTTAACTTTGTGAGCTGGAATGTTAAAGGCCTGAATCACGAATTAAAAAGAAAGAAAGTACTTTCTCACCTAACATGTTTAAAAGCTAAAACAGTATTTTTATAGGAGACCCACTTACTAACCAAGGATCAGTTCCGCTGCAAAAGGACTGGACAAATACATCCTCAGAGATTTCTGCAGGAATACTCTGGGAAACTGTTAAGGCCTTCTTAAGAGGACAGATTATCTCGTATCTTTCCCACAGAAATAAATTAGAAACCAAGAAAGTAGCTGAGCTTAAAAGTGAAATTACTAGAATAGATGCCAGGCTTCCAAGCGAGGCTCTACATAGGAAAAGGCATGCTCTGCATTCAGAACTAAACCTCTTGACAACTAAAGAAACTGAACAACTAATTTATAAATCCAGACATCATTACTATGAACACAGAGAAAAAGCTAATAAGCTTTTAGCTCAACAAATTCACAAGCAAGAAGTCTGCAACGCAATCCCAGCAATCACCAACACAAATGGAGACAAAATCATCGACCACAAAAATATAAAGCACACATTTAGAGACTACTATAAATCCTTATATTCTACTGAGTTTAAAGAATACAACACACAATCTAATGCATTTCTGGATACATTACAGATACCACAAATAGATACTCCTAGTGCGGAGGAACTGGATAAACCCCTGGCGTTATCAGAATTACTAGATGCTATAAAGTCATTTCAAGGCGGGAAAGCAGCAGGCCCTGATGCCTACCCTGTAGAATTTTATAAGAAATTCTCTGCTCAGCTAGCTCCCCTCCTATTAGCAACATTTACAGAAGCCAGAGACAATCAAACTCTTCCTCAAACTTTTCACCAAGCATTAATCACCATTTTTCCTAAACAAAATAAGGACTTATTACAATGTGCATTGTACAGACCAATTTCACTTTTGAATAATGACGTTAAGATACTCTCAAAAATTATAGCTAGAAGGATGGAGAAAGTTCTCCCCTCGGTAATATCACAAGATCAAACTGGATTTATCAAGGGTCGAAACTTATTCTCAAATCTTCGACGCCTGTTTAATGTAATATACTCACCAACTAAGTCAAACACCCCAGAAATATTATTATCATTGAATGCAGAAAAAGCATTTTGACATGATTGAATGGAAATACCTTTTTACTACATTGGAGAAATTTGGGTTTGGCCCAAACATTTGTGCATGGAGCAAACTACTGTATACCAATTCAGAGGCTTCAATTTGTATCAACAACATCTGTTCAGACTACTTTAAACTAGAACGAGGTACTAGACAAGGATGCCCTTTGTCACCACTGCTGTTTGCAATCGCCATTGAACCACTGGCAATACACTGTCGAAATGCTGATCAGATAAAGGGGATTATCAGAGAAGAACTGGAACAGAAAGTTTCTCTATATGCAGATGATATGGTACTGTATATATCAGATCTTGACCCACAAAATTCTGTGCCTGCAGTCTTAACAGCACTCAGAATTTCAAAAGATCTCTGGTCTCAGAATTGTACTCTTTCCAGTGAATTCTCAAGCATATAATATTATATTAGACACCCTGCCTTTTATCATTGCAGAACAGTTTAAATACCTTGGGGTAAACATCACAACTAAACATAAAGCTCTTTTTCAACAAAATGCTGCATGGAAAAAATTAAGCAAGATTTGCATAGATGGTCAACCCTTAATCTTACTCTAGCTGGAAGAATTAACACTGTTAAGATGAATATTCCTCCTAAGCTCCTTTTTTATTTCAAAACATTCCAATATACATCAATAAATCATTTTTTAAGCAATTAGATCCAACAAACACATTTATATGGAACTTGAAACATATACGTATCCAAAGAGCGACCCTATAAAGACAAAAGGCAGAAGGTGGCATTGCTCTACCTAACTTCCAGTTTTATTACTGGGCAGCAGACATGCAAGCTATAAAAACCTGGACACAAACAGATGAACATACACAAGCCTGGTCCGCAATAGAAGTAAAATCCTGCAGTACTTCTTTTTATTCCCTGCTCTGTGCCCCAATAAATACAAGCTACTGGCAATATACTAATAACCCAATTGTGCTTCACTCACTCAGAATATGGAACCAATGTGGAAAGCATTTTATGATGGAGAAGC
Source organism: Polypterus senegalus (assembly GCF_016835505.1). NCBI lineage: Eukaryota > Metazoa > Chordata > Cladistia > Polypteriformes > Polypteridae > Polypterus > Polypterus senegalus. The sequence continues at coordinate 59,326,794 of NC_053168.1, read as the reverse complement.
TTTTATCTGTGGCACCTCTGCAAGAGAACCACCACTTTCAACCTTTGCAAACATACGCAGTTTTTAATATCTGGAAAAAAATTGGAATTAAGTTGCTTAGAGATCTTTATATAGACAACGTCTTTGCATCCTATGAACAATTACATTCCAAATTTAACATTCCAGCTACACATTTCTTTCACTATCTTCAAATTAGGAACTTTGTTAAACAGAACCTGCCTGATTTTCCTCATCTTGCACCCTCATCCATGCTGGAAAAAATATTGCTCAATCTCAAGGACTCAGACACCATCTCTGCAATATCCATCCATCCATCCATCCATCCTCTTCCGCTTATCCGAGGTCGGGTCGCGGGGGCAGCAGCTTAAGCAGAGAGGCCCAGACTTCCCTCTCCCCAGCCACTTCTTCCAGCTCTTCCGGGAGAATCCCATGCTTCCCAGGCCAGCCGGGAGACATAGTCCCTCCAGCGTGTCCTGGATCTTCCCTGGGGCCTCCTCCCGGTTGGACGTGCCCGGAATACCTCACCAGGGAGGCGTCCAGGAGGCATCCTGATCAGATGCCCGAGCCACCTCATCTGACTCCTCTCGATGCGGAGGAGCAGCGGCTCTACTCTGAGCCCCTCCCGGATGACTGAGCTTCTCACCCTATCTTTAAGGGAAAGCCCAGACACCCTGCGGAGGAAACTCATTTCAGCCGCTTGTATTCGCGATCTCGTTCTTTCGGTCACTACCCATAGCTCATGACCATAGGTGAGGGTAGGAGCGTAGATCGACTGGTAAATTGAGAGCTTTGCCTTACGGCTCAGCTCCTTTTTACCACGACAGACCGATGCAGAGCCCGCATCACTGCGGATGCCGCACCGATCCGCCTGTCGATCTCACGCTCCATTCTTCCCTCACTCGTGAACAAGACCCCGAGATACTTGAACTCCTCCACTTGGGGCAGGATCTCTCCCCCAACCCTGAGAGGGCACTCCACCCTTTTCCGGCTGAGGACCATGCTCGGATTTGGAGGTGCTGATTCTCATCCCAGCCGCCACACTCAGCTGCGAACCGATCCAGAGAGAGCTGAAGATCATGGCCTGATGAAGCAAACAGGACAACATCATCTGCAAAAAGCAGTGACCCAATCCTGAGTCCACCAAACCGGACCCCTTCAACACCCTGGCTGCGTCTAGAAATTCTGTCCATAAAAGTTATGAACAGAATCGGTGACAAAGGGCAGCCCTGGCGGAGTCCAACTATCACTGTAAACGGGCTCAATTTACTGCCGGGAATGCGGACCAAGCTCTGACACCGGTTGTACAGAGACCGAACAGCTCTTATCAGGGGTCCGTACCCCATACTCCCGGAGCACCCCCCACAGGATTCCCCGAGGGACACGGTCAATGCCTTTTCCAAGTCCACAAAACACATGTAGACTGGTCGGGCAACTCCCATGCACCCTCCAGGACTCTGCTAAGGGTGAAGAGCTGGTCCACTGTTCCGCGACCAGGACGAAAACCACACTGTTCCTCCTGAATCCGAGGTTCGACTATCCGACGGACCCTCCTCTCCAGAACCCCCGAATAGAAATTTCCAGGGAGGCTGAGGAGTGTGATCCCTCTATAGTTGGAACACTAATCTCTGTAATATATAAAATTATGTTACAGTCATTCCCTTTCAAAGATCCAAGAGGACAGTAGGAAAAAGATATCTCAATCAATATATCAGAAAAGGAGTGGAAAATAGCAATCCAGAGAATTCACTTGAGCTCCATATGCACAAAGCATACAATTATTCAACTCAAAATTATATATCGATCACATCTGTCTCGACTAAAACTCTCCAAAATGTTTTCAGGGCAAGATCCAACCTCTAACGCTGCAATCAAGTCCCAGCCTCACTGGGTCACATGTTTTGGTCCTGCATCAAATACTAAGTTAGAGGATCTATACAGATTTTTTTCAAAACATGGCAGGATCTAATCAGTAATACTTTAGAATAAGCTCTTAAAGCACAGAGGAAACAATTATTTCTGCATTTCTTTTTCTTCTCCATCCATCTCTATTGGCTTATCAAACTCATCAGTTTAGGTATGTTTACAAGCCTTAAGTTTTACTCCATTGGCCTTGGTCTCTCTCTCAGGGTGGGGGTCGACTCGTTCTTAATCCTACTTTTTGTAAAAATTGATTGATTTGTATGGAATGATTGCAATAAAATTAATAAAATTTAAAAAAAAAAAGACTTAGAAAACGTAGCATCAATGATGTGGTGCATCCTGGCACTAAATCTCAGAGCTCACAAAAAAATAAAAATCACATGATAAACTGAAGAAATAATTATATTACAATTCTATTTATGTCAAGCTATGTTATTAATACATGTATGCATGTAACAATCCTTGATGTTCAAAGCCTCTAATAATGACAATAATACATTTAGGAAAAATAGCAGGTATATGTATCTTTTTTATTTCAAGATTGAGTACACATAGTTTCTTGTATTAAATAATACGTTTATACCTGTTTTTGGGACTCTTCTCTGTATGGGATTGAGAGCATTCCACTGATATGTGACTCTTACTAACTACTACTGACATTTTTTATGAAATTTCAAAGTGTATTCTTTTGAATATTAGAAAAAAGTCATCATGAATCTTTCTGGGTAAATAACATGTATGACAGAGTATTTTTTCCTCTGAATAATTTTTTAGGTTTAAGCAAACTATTAATTAGTTAGAGCGTTGTTTGTTAATAAAGTATTAGATGGAGCCATCACTTTTCTAATTATGCTTTTTTCAAAACTAGAAGTTGGAGTTTATAGTAACAAAAATAGGTATAAAGTAACAATCAACAGTGGATGGAATGTCAGTCACACAGTAAGTTTATAATGTATATCTGTCATCCATAAATTAAAATAAAAGATTTGCAAGAAACACATTTTAATCAATTTTAAGATAAGTAGTGGGGATTTTGTGCACTTCAAGAAACATGGCTTTGAACATCATAATGAGCTGCCCTTATCTCTTTCCTCTTTTAAAATGGATCAGTGATTAACATCATTACACATCATCAGGAAATCTCCTGAACAGTCTTTTAAAAATCTACATATAAAAGACAGTACAACCAAGAAAGCATTAAAATTCAAAGAAATATGGTACTTTACAGCAGCTGCAAGCCACACATTCTTGAAATAGTTCTCACTTAATTTATACTTAATTAGATATTTTATCATGGGAAGAGAAATGATTATATCAAAATTCTTTATCCTCTAAGCTCCAAAAATAGCATTGTAGCTTACGACATACTCTTTAATTTATCTGCTTCTGTAATGTGTCCTTGCATTTGGTACATGTTGAATATATGACACAAACCAGTTCAAAACTCACTGTAAAAACAAATTATTTCTGATATGCATTCTGGCAAGAAACTCACTTTAAAAATGTACTGTTTTATGAATAACATTAGTACATTATGGTGATGTGTTTACTTAAAAAAATATGTTAACATGCTGGCATATTACAGCAGTAGAATAACTTATCCATCCATTCATCTATTTTCTTAAACTGTATACTCCTTCATACTGGGAAGATGGAGCCTATCTCTGCAGTATTGGATTCAAGTTAAAAATTAACCTTGGACAGTATACTAGTCCAGCTGAGTGGACAGTTAACAAATACACACTTACTGATAGTAGGGCCATTTAAAGTTACAAATGAACTTGAAATGCCCATCTTTCAAAATTAAGAGGAAAACATATGGAAACATCGTAAAAACATGCAAAATGCTCACCATGATTGTACACAATGAAATAAGAAAACAAAAACAAATGCTTCTTTTAGTTATTGTTTTTTAAAGTTGCCACCTTTTTAAAAAAAATGTTTTGCTACTGAACTACAAATAAAAGATGAAATCTTCAAATGGGGTCATCATTGGAGTCCCTCAGGGGGTCTTTCCTGGATCTGTTACTTTTTCTGATTCATATTAACTAGGGGGCTCTGCACCCTGATCGCTTCAGTCACCCACATAAAACCCAAGCCACGCTATGCAGCAGCCACTTCACGTCGCTGCCTCTCACATTGAGAAGAGGGAGGCTGAACACATGCTAAGGAGATGCTGTCGCTCCTCCGAAACCCCCTCTTAAACGGTGATACAATGGGAAATAAATACACTTTTTTACCTCCTCTATGCTTGATCAGCTGGCTTGCTGCTACTTGTACTTGTGCCGTGCTGCGTGATCTGCATGTCACGCTGCTCTTCGAACATTTAAAAGCCTGTACAGCAGCTGTCCTCCTTGTCTCGCGGGACGTTAAGGTGTCTCCAAGTAAAGTACATCTCGACCCAAGATTTGTTTATATAATAGAGAGAGAGCATAGATTTCAGTATATTTAGTGAACCTAAAATTGAAGGAATGGTAGATACTGAGGAGGAAGTAAAAACAATTCAAGGAAACATGGACCAGGGTGAGCATCTGATAAATGCAGTATAATGTAGAAAAGTGCTACATGGGCAAAAGAAACATCGATTATGAATACAAGATGATAGACACTGACCTAAAGGAAGTAACCGTTGAAAAGGATTTTACGATTTAGTTTGACACAGACTTTCCATTGACTAAGCAATGCACAGAAGCTATTAAAAATGCAACAAAATTTTGTACTGTAAGAACTTGTAGTTCTGATCATCACACTGCAAAAAAGACATATCAGCACTTGAAGTTGTGCAGAGGAGAGCATCCAAGTGTATTCCAAAACTTAAAGATGTGTCCTACTCTGAGAGAGTCTGAGAATTATACCAGTTTAACCTCGAGAAGACAAGACTGTATGGGGAACTAATCCAGGTCTTCACAATTCTCAAAGACATTGATAAAGTAGATCCAGCAGAATTCTTTCAACTTAATAGTGACTCACATACTCAAGGACTCTCATGGAAATTAAATTGAAAGAGAATTTAGGACTGAAGCCAGAAAGCACTTCTTTACTCAATCAGTTGTGGAACTTTGGAGCAAACTACCAAGATACTTAGTTGAATGAGAAACCGTCACAACCTTAATGAAATGTCTGGATGAGACATTGGGACAGCTTAGTTAACTAAACAAATGAACTTAATGGACTGAATGTTCTCCCCCTGGTTGTCAGACTCCTTATGTTCTACAAGAATTCAGCATATTAGCTTAATGGTAGCATTTTCCTTTCTTAAATAATTTTATTGATCATCATGTAAAAGTTCCCAATTCAATAATGCATTAAGTTTTATTCCAATGAAAAATTAAGCTTTATTATTCCATCCTACTTTCTCTAAAATGACCATTAGTCCTACGTTTTCTCATTACTGGACTTAAAAAAGAGGATCACAGTCCTTTATGTAATACCTGGGCCATGTAATTAAATGTTTCTTAATTAGCATCACTTAACTCAATCAGCTGTACATTTGGCCATGGAGCTACCAATATTGAATGCATTGTTCATATTCACTTACACCACAGTTTCTTAAACTATGGTAAATGACCTAAAACGAGCTGTGAGTTATGACTCAATGTTGTATTCAACGGGAAAAGGTGGTTTCCAACATGTCTCACTATGGGTTGCCCCGTGTTATTTAAGCAATCAACATTGTTGCCTATTAGGTCAGATTTTCCAAGGGGAACCCTTTCCACCGATCTAATGGTCATCATGGACTGGGTCTTGAAGACACTAAAAGGGTAAAGTTAGGTCACAAGAACAAATTAAACAAATGAAATCCTGACTTAGACTAACAAAACAGTACATAACTATTGATGATTTCAACTCCTTTATTTCCATTGTAGATGCAGTATATTGTTGTACTACCACAATAATTCTGTTGACCACCCACCATCAGTAAACCCTTACCTTAACTTGAATCCTAGCTAAAGCTCACGAAATTGATTTGGTTTTACTTGTTCTATGAGATTCTAAAATATAAGTTCTGAGAGCACCATAAAAGACATTGAATTAGGTCAAACATCCACACAACCAATTATTTTCACACCATCAGTTCTAAATGAAAGACCTACACTTTTAACCGTTATAATGATCTGTCTTCCTTAGTTAATTACCTTTTTGTTACCATTATGATAGCAATATATGGTGTAATATTATTCAAATGATGTTTTAGAGGGTGTAGCAGCACAGTTTTTTCCAACACTGCTTTAATGCAGACAGAGGGTTTGTAAGTAATCAGTAAAAGTTGGGAAAACTGTAGGAATTGTTTGCATCAACTTTCAAGGCTTAATTCACTTCTGTTGCTGCAGAAAAACTGTAAGTTGTAAATCCATTGTTTGTTCTCTTAAAATGGACTTTCGGGATAATTCTGAAAGTTTCATTATTGTTCAGTTTTTGATATTCTAATCTTTTTTGTTATTATCTCTTGCAGTCTACCACTTACCTTTGAACCATTTAAGGTTGTTCACTCAAATAACTTGAACTGTTAAATTTCAAGAAAAAGTGGAAAATGGGGGTGTTCTAAATCATAGTGAATATATAAACATTAAGAAGTAAGGAGATGGAAATGTTTATTTTAACATTATATTTTAAAAGATTAAAAAACAATTCACTTACCTGACTAAGTATCTCTTGCTTCTGTGCAGCATTTAAATACAATAAAAATTAGTTAAAATATTGACTTAGGAGTGAAGAAACACAAATGCACTGGACTTACAGTATCTATTATTCTCACTGTACCATCACTCAGCACCGTGAGGTGCTGGTGGCTCAGCTCCAGCCTGACATGCTGTGCCATAAACTGTTAATACACCATAGAGGGAACATGTCAACTTTTCACACATTTTTAAAGCTAAACAGGTACAAGGCTAATCTATTCACATCAAATAGAGAAATGAACACTGCTGAAAAAGACTCTTAAAACAACAATAGAGCAGCTGTAATAACTCACAGTTTTATTAATAGAGTTATATGTTCTGATATACTGGTGATGCAGTCATTAGTCAATACCACTGGTAATTCTTAGATGCTCTAATGCTAGATTTACTGTATGACATCAAACACTATCTAGATGCCTTCAGATTGTATATTCCTAGAAAACTGAAGGTGTACATTTCATTTGTTTTTTTTGCAACTCTGTAACAGAAAGATTTGTCGAATGAAACACTGGAAATCAGCTTTTTTTCCATAATTATTAAAGTGCAAACCTAGAAAGTGTGTGTATAGTTATATTTTCCATAATATAAGCTTATTATTAAAAAAAAATGGATTTAATCAAAAGAAAACAATATTCCAAAAACAATTCATATGGATTATTTTACAATATGAAGTGAGTATTTTTACCTTTAAAGGATTATGGTTAAGACAGTGTTCAAACATGTTTGTCATGTTAGAGAAATCAGAACAGTTATGTAGATTGTTTGTAATGAATAAGACTGAAAAATACTGTAATTTAAATGAGTAAAGACAGTTATAAGTTATAGTTTTAGTTCATCTGGTCCAACTCACTACTTGTTTTGGTCATCCTTTAACTTTCACAGTATCAGATATTGAAGGTGCCATCATTATATACATACATTCATGCACCATTGCTATATAAACATTTAACATAATGGCTACATGTATGTGGTCTTCTGGGTATGAGCCCTTGCTTTTTCTGTCTCATCCCCCTTTCTCTATCCCAAAGTGCTAGCGGGGAGACTCTGCCTCATGGCTAAGACTAAGATACATGGAGGAGTAATATGGATTCTGATCTGGCTGTGGAACTGTAGACAGTTCTTCTCTCAGGCACACGCAAGTGATTTGCATGCCAATTTTTTGCGGTGGAAATTCAGATCAGCACCTCCAAGTCTGAAGTCATGGTTCTCTCACAGATCAGACTGGATAGCTCTCTCCAGGAGGTGGAATGGACACCTGCTGTTAGTGGAGGATTTCAATTACCTTGGGTCTGTGGTGGTAAAGCTGAGTCTAAGGACAAAATTCATGGTTTACCAGTCGATTTACATCTCCATCCTCACCTACAGTATACGCATGAGCTGTTGACATATGAAAACTAATTTCAAACACTAGATTAATAAAATGTGTCAGTGGTTAGAAAAAACGTATATCTGTTATAAACATCCCTCCTATTCAATTGTGTTGAACTCCTCAATGTTAAACATTACTCATTTATTTAAATAAATAAAAAAGAAAAATCAAAAAACAGTTCCATACGGAAAACAGAAAATGCTTTAAACTTGCATTTTATTGAAGTTTATACATGTGAAGAAGCTGATAACCTTTCAGCAGTAACAGGGATTACTAAGGAGGTAGATAGTGATTTGGAAATGCAGACAGAGAATTACTACTTAAATTAAACAGGCTGAAATCTAACACATCACCATGACCAGATAACATTTATCCTTGAGTTACAATTGGTATATATATTTCACAACAAAAATACCAAAAATAATCTCTGCACAGTAGGGAAATTCCTAAATAGTGGAAGCTACCGAATATTGTCCCATTGTATAACAAGGGTGATTAAGCTTATCCAAATAACTTTAGGACAGTAAGCTTATTGGGCATCATAGGTAAATTACTGTAAGCAATTAAAGAGGTTAATATCAAGCTCCATAAGTCTAGAACAGGTATTATTACCAAATAGTCAACATGGAAGGTCATGTTTCATTAATATACTTGTATTCTATGCGGATACAACAAAAGCATATTATAATGGAGGTGCATATGACATAATTGATCTTGATTTTTAGAAGGCTTTTGATAAGGCACCACAAGAAAGATTAGTGATGAACCTGAAATAAGTGGGAATTCAAGTTACAACGTGTAGGTGGGTACAAAATTGGCTCAACACAGGAAGCAAAGGGTTATATATAGTAAGGGGAACTTTTCAGCATTAGGTGATGTTAAAAGTGGTGTCCTTAAGGAATTAGCGCTGGGGCCGCTGCTCATTTTAAATTGATAAACAGTCTGGACCAGAATATAATCAATAAACTGGTTAAGTTTGCAGATGCTAAGTCTAAATGCACATAATGCAGAGTCAGTTAAACTGTTACAGAGTAACTTGGACAGCATACAGACTTGAATAGATGTGTAACAGATTACATTTAATGGAAATAAATCTAAGTATTACACTTAAAAGGTAGAAAAGTTAAATTTGAATACACAATGACAGGTTTAAAATTGAAAGCAATCCTTATGAGAAGGACTAAAGAGTCTTAGTCGACTCGTCACCATCCAAATCTTGACAGTTTGGAAACGTAATCAAGAAGGCTAATGGGTTATTAGGACACAATGTGTGGAGTATAAGTTGAGAAAGGTTATGCTTAAGTTATGTAATGCACAAGGCCTCACCTGGGGCACTGTGCACAATTTTGGTCTTCATATTACAAAAAAGACATAGAAGCGCTAGAGAAAGTGCAGAGAAGAGCAACTAGGCTTATTCTGGGACTAAGAGATTCAAATTGTAAGGAGACTTTAAAGGAGATGAACCTTTTCAGTATAAGCAAATGGAAATTTACAGGTGGCAAAATCAAAGTGTTTAAAATGATGAAGGGAATTAGTACAGTGGAGTCCAGCTGTCACATTAAAAGAAGTTCTACAACAAGAACATTAAGAATTATTAAGGCAGATTTCATATAAATATTAGAAATTTTTCTTCACACAAAGAACCAGCAACAACTAAAATAAATTACCAAGTAATGTGAAAGAGAGTAGAAATTTAATCTAGATGAACAGGAAGGACAATATTGTCTGGCTGAATGGTCTATTCTCATAACAATTGTTCTAATGTTCTAATACTAAAAAAAAAACATTAAGACAATTTTCTGACCCTCACAGGTGAAGTGTTTGTAAATTTCAGGAGTACATTATATCTTTGTCTCTAGTATAATACATAATAACTTACTGAAGCAAATTGTAAAATCTTTTACAAAAAATAAAGAATAATGTATATGGGTAATTAGTATTATTCATTCTCTCATCTACTAATATTTCATTCATGTTTGTGGCTTTACAAATTGGTATTATAGATGTCATCAGCATAATTAAATCTATCATAAAGTCCATGTTATATTATAACAAAAAATAAACAACAAATCACCTAAGAAGGCAAAATCTTTATATATAATACACTACCATGGCTGTTCGTTTGTCTGTCCAGTATTTTAAATCACCTGTAGCTCGCAAACCATTTTACCTATTGACCTGAAATTTGGTACACATATACTACGTGACGTCTACTATCCACTTTCGGAGGGATGATTCACCTCCAAGGTTATTCCTCTTTTTATTTTTATTTTATTTTATTGTAGAATCAACTCTCAGCAGTGGGCAGCAGGGCGGCTGTGTGGCGTTCTCATCCATACCACCTTCGCCGTCACTTCCTCTACCTCTTCATATCTTTAATCATTCTCGAGGCAGAGTGAAGACTTAAGTGCCAGCTTAAGTGAAAAATTAAAGAAAATGTACTAAGTAATTGCAACACAAACACTGACTTAATCAGCTTTAAGCAAAAAGATGCCAACGAAAGAAGAGAAGAAGTGGGCTGCTAGGGTGAAAAAAAGAAGAGCTGCTCAGGAAGCAGCAAGCGCATCAACCTCTGATCAAACGAATGCTAAACATAAAGAGGAAGAGTAGGAAAACTATGAATGCTCAAGTCAAGTGTATTCACTGCATGTTATCGTGCAGTGCATCGTTACTGGTAATTAATAATAGCAGTACATATGTGCACAATAATTTAGTTTAAGTGGTTGAAAAGTGACTTGCTCAGTGGGGACTTCCCCCACTATCTTGGACATAACATTTATATTAGAATTCAACGAGTACATTATGTTCAGTTTACATTTTTTGTGTTTTGAAATTATATATATAATTTCTGTACTTTCTAAGATTTATATTAGAATTCATTGACTAAATTATGTTCAGTTAAAATTTTTTGTGTTTGGAAATTATACATATCAGTTCTGTACTTTCTATGGCTTTTATTAAATCATCCCATTATATCACTGACATTTTAGCAGTCCTTAAAATGTATACATTTTCCCAGTTTAAAAACCAATGGATCTAGCATATGTTTATTAAGGATAAAACAGTTAATTTCACTTTAATTATGCATTTTTCTGGTGAGAGTTGAGCTGGCAAGCTGCCAAGCTGGACAGATAAGGGTATTCTATCCTTAGAAACAGTTTCCAACTCCTGCTAGGGAATTTCCAGACTTTGCTCCATCATGTCATGATTACTCACTCAGTGGGTCAGTCAAAGGAATATATTAACTATATGCCAAAACCTCCCATGACACATAATAATACAGAAAGTCTGTGGTTTTACTCTGACATTTTCCTGTATTGCTAAGATTCTCATCCTCTCATTGAGAATAAGCACGGCAACTCTGCAGAATTTCTAAGCAGAATTTCTTCTACTTGTACTTGTGGCCTGCAACCACAACGGAGGATGAGGATGCAAGCTAAATTTAAAACTGAAAACTTCATCAGAGAACTTTGATCACAATATCTCACTATGGCTGAATACAATTTCTGCTTAATCTGACAATGATATCAACCAACATGTGTTAAATGGACCTCAAGGAACTAGAACTATTTTCCTTGTGCCAGAAACTCACCCAGTACCTGAAGAGGGCAAGTCAGTATTATCCAGGAGAAGACCGCAAACTCACACATACTTCCATGCCAGACATCACAGTCAAGAGAACATCATGATCTACAAACATCAGAGCTACAATATTTAGATTGCCAAACTGAACACCTACCAAGACTTAGCTGCAGAATGACATTCTGTACATAAAAATCACAAAGAAGATGGAAGACAAGCTGCAATCTTGGTTGAGACACACATTCACACCAAGATAAATTAATTCTGCCTTTGCAAAAAGGGGGGCACTCCTCCAGAACCTAAATGCTGTTGTGCCCTGCTACAATGGACATCATGGTGCATGTGGTCATAAGTTTCTTCATGGAGTCAAAGTACAGGTAGACAAGATAGGCACACTATTGCCACCCTTGAAATACCTGTGCACGAACAACGAATAATTCCACTGTTCATGGCCAGGGCAGAATTTAATTTACAGTTTCTCAATTTGACACCATTCTACTAGCCAGGAATAGGCTAACCCCAAGGAAATGAGTTATGTGATCCATCAGTAATTGGAACACACCTTCTTGTCCCTCTTTTTAAAAAATAGGGAGACTACCACTTGAGTCAGCCAATCTAGAGTCGCTATCCCCACGTTCCATGATATATCGAAGAGGCTTGTCATGTCTGAATCTCATTCAGCCTTGCGGCTTTGGAACTATGGAAGTTTTTAATCACTGCAATGAAATCTGAAACACAAATGGACCCAACCCAACTCATTCCTCGGTCTCTGCTTCCTTTAAGGAAAGTGTATCCACCAGGTGTAGGAGAAACTCAAAAGTGTTCCTTCTACCTTTCAACAATGTACCCATTTTAGATTAATGTTTCCCTGCCCCATGTTGAGAACAGCGTGAGTGGTATAGCACCCTGAGTAATTAAATACCACAACATATTTGAGTGCTTTCAAAAGTCACTCTCCATGGCCTTGTCAAACTCACCCCACACACACCGATGTTTGCTTCAATCATTTCAGTACATTCCCCTTTTTTAGTGTGGTGGTGCATCTCAATTCAAAGGCTTCTGGTAACATTACATTAAAAATATGTTTCTTCAACATGATGGGCTCTCTTACTGTTGCTGTCCATCAATAGGCCCTAAGGTTGTCACCATGGCAAGAAATAAGTACTTTTTGAAAATATCTCCTTGCAGTTGCATCCACAAATGAAGTGTTAAATAGGATGGTTTCATAATCCATGTCATTTTTATTTACTTATGCAGGTCAACATATCTAAGGCATCAGTATCCCTTGATTTCAATAACTTTTAAACTGTGCATCATTCCTCATATTTGGGCTAAATATTTTTTTTCTTTTTAGCACCTCACATATTTCTAGTCATTTATCAATCCTTGTCATCGTCAAATACAATACAATGTAGATCAATAATAAAGAAGTACCTCTCCAGGGTTATATTTTGCAAGTACTCCATCCCCATGAAATTCTTGCAGAACATCCTTAAGTTTCTTGGTAGTATCTGAAAGAAAAATATATTATTAATACTAAACTACAGCACTACTTTTATAAATAATTCTAATAATTATGTTTGCTTTTTAGTCAAGTAACATGTGTTTCCCCTTTCCTTTTCCATAAAATAGCCAGTCTTTCAAAAATAATTTAATTAAAAATCTTAAATTCATGGTCAATGAAAAAAAAGCCAATGTGCTTCTTTTTAAAATTCTTTTGAATATTTAACTATATATTCCAATGTATACTGCACATTCATTTATTTACTTATTGCCATTTTGGAAAAAGAAAAGAACAAGGCCAGTGGAGGACTGGCACCTTTTTCAGGGTTGGTTCCTGTCTTGATCCCTGATCCTGGGTAGGCTCTCCAGGTAGGCTGTGACCCCACTTTGATTCTAAAATGGATTGTGCATGTTTGGAAATGCAATATTAATTTGGGAAAAAAGCAAAGAAATCATGTCCAGAATATTAATTATTTACTACTGATATTTAAATTTAGAGACAAATTTGAAAACCTCCTGCTTTAATTTATAAGATGCATGGATTCTATTGAAAAAAGTCCTCATCCAGTACACCCTAAGGATTTTGTTCATTTCTAGTCCTTGGTTTTAAAATACAATTTTTCACAATGCTAACTCTAGTTACACAAAGAGAAACAGGAGTGCGAATAGATTTTATGGGTCCTTTAATGAAAAAAGAAACTAATATGATAATGATATTAAAGAACACACTCTGTCTCTTAGTCAGATTTGTTTGTATTAGAATTAAACCGTCATTGCACTATAAAAAAGAAAACCTGCAACTAGTTGTTGCAGTTCAGATAAAAAGAAAAATTTAGAACACCTCAATAGCTGGTGCTGAGGGGAATAATTGAGTAGGAGGAAGAAAACAGAATTGATTATTCCTCCCTGTAGCCATAAGAATGAGATTATTTCTATAGCTTACTACTGTGTATTTTGTAGCATTTTATGGCTTACAACATTTTTTGATGCAAATTAAAGCTTAGTTAACCAAGTGAACTTGATGTACAGTGTAGTCTTCTTTATTTGTCAAAATCCTTAATGACTTTAGGAAATTCTAAATGAATTTTATCTAAAATTAATTTCATTTTAACCAGTTCTAAGTGTTGCATCATCATACTGAGAAGTTAAGTATAGATGGTCTCCGTAAAACCATAATGTATATATTTAAGAATGGTTAAAAGAATTGTCTGACATACTAGAAAACGAGTATTGCTGTATCTCAGTAAAAGTATATATAATTCAAATTACTTTGCTTCATATTTAGTCATTCTGTACAGTAAATGAACACTTAATGTTTTTATTTCCTTAATAAAAATCTTTATTTTGGAAAATTTATTTTTTCTTTGTTCAGTGTATGTTATACATTTTACTTTCAAAAAGAGAATTTTAATTATGAAATACTATATATTACTTACATATATTTATATCTTGTTATGTATTTTATTTTTTCATTTTCATATAACATACTTTCTATTTATGGCCTAAGTGAGCTGTTCAAATTTACAAATGCAATATTTGTTATAAAATCACTGTGTACATCAAATATTTAAAATACCAAATGCTATTCACACAAATTATAATTAACATATATCTACATACAATATATAGTACATACAGAGAAATCATTAACATACCATGTAACATTAATACCTAATGATCTCTTACAACAATATACAATACGACATCATGATCTCCCGACTCGAATCCTGGGCTGGTGTATCTGGCTTAGCCCTCGGCTGGTTCAGGTCATATTTCTGCAACAGGACTCTCAGAGTCATGCTAGATGATTTTTCATCTGAATCAGTCCCACTCCCATGTGGGGTCCCCCAGGGTTCCATTTTAGGGCCACTACTTTTTTCAATCTACATCCTGCCTTTAGGTGCAATTTTTAGAAAACATGCAATTTCATATCACCTATATGCTGACGACTGCCAAATTTATTTCTCCCTCAAGCCAACTGACTCCACCAAACCTCTCCTCAACTGCCTATCTGACATTAAGGACTGGCTGGCTGTAAACTTCCTTCACCTGAACGATTCAAAAACCGAGGTCATTGTTTTTAGTCCCGACAGCAAACAGGCTCCACCCCTTGGCCTCGTTTCTCTTCCCATTCCAGTAACTTCGTCTGTCTCCAATCTTGGAATCAAAATGGATACGTTCCTGAAAATGGACGATCAAGTCAACAGCACAGTAAAATCCTGCTTTTTCCATCTAAGGCGAATCGGCAAACTCAAGCCTATTCTGTCTAACCACCTCCTGGAATCAGTAATCCATGCATTCATTACGTCCCAGCTTGACTACTCTAATTCCTGCCTTTTTGGTATCAGTAAAGCCACTCTTTCTAGACTCCAACTGGCTCAAAATGCGGCTGCAAGGCTTCTAACTGGAAGTAGCAGAATCCAACACATTTCACCGATTTTAAAAACCCTACACTGGCTGCCGGTTAGATTCAGAATCGATTTTAAGATTCTCCTCCTAACCTATAAGGCATTAAACGGTCTAGCCCCCGCCTATTTGAGTGTCTTGCTCCATTGTCACAATCCCCCTCATGTTCTTAGATTAGCAGATCAGCTGCTCCTAACTGTTCCCAAGGCACATTTTAAAGCTCGTGGTGAAAGGGCTTTCTCCGTCTTTGCACCCAGGCTCTGGAACTCCCTGCCCTTAGTGGTTAGGCAAGCCGCTTCAGTCGCCACATTCAAATCTCGCCTAAAAATGCACTTCTTCACATTGGCTTTTAATTCTTAACCTGTTTCATTTTCCACTTGCCTTTTGCTATTTTCTCCATTTTATTTGGTCCCCTGACCTGTTTTTAGTATCTCTGTTTTAATTCTCTCTTAATGTTTGTTTTTAATATTTTGCTTTTAGTCCTGCTTGTTGTAACTGTACAGCGCTTCGGTCAGTTGTAATGCTGTGTTTTTAAGTGCTCAACAAATAAATATGGTATGGTATGGTATGGTAACAATTAAACACGTGTATATCATCTAGAAATGATTATGGAATTTAAAATCGGCAAAAATAGCATTCAACTCCCTTCCATCTTGTTGTTTTACAGTATTTGTCATTAACAATTTATAACAGATATTACTGTATTTAGTGCTTCTGCCTACCATCTCCAGGAACCATAATATACCATATATACCATACCATATATATATCATTCACATTTTATTTTTGGTCAGTGGTATAAACACAGTGCTAGTTATAATCAGCCACTACAAATGGCAGTATTCAGAGCAGATCTGTTTACTTATCCCAGGTTACCCAGTCAGTATCACTTGGTGATTGTGGTCAAACCCAGCTCCTCCCACACCATCCACACGCTCTTTATTAATAGACAGGGTTAGACCAAGAGCAGGGGTGGGCAAAGTCATTCCTGGAGGGCCGCTGTGGCTGCAGGTTTTTGTTCCAACCCAAAGGCCTAATAAGGAACACTTATTGCTCAAGTAGCACTTCTGCTTCATTTTTAATTGTCTTGCTCATTAAGATTGTGAACGCTTATTGCTTTTTTTAGTCTTAAACAGCTGTATTCTTGGTTTTTAATTGCTCCTTATTAGCAATAAGATGCAAATGACAAAGTAAAGCAGCAGTTCTCCATTTAGCTTGTTACCATTTATACCTGCGCGTATTTATCATGCGCTATTTGGTTTAATTAAATACTTGGAAGGAAAGTGAAGAGAAAAAAGTGAAGGATTGAGAAATACTCAAACATTTTAGCCTTCAATCATTTGGATGATATCCTTAGAAAGAAAAAAAATCCAGGACATGAGAATGACCTGACATAGCAGAGTTAAAGCACTAACAAGCTATGAAATTTAATTATTAGCAAGGATTGTTTTCTAATTAAGCAACTGGGTTGGATCAAAAACCTGCAGCCAAGTTGACACCCCACATTTATATGCAAAGAGAAAGAGAGAAAGAGTGCGATTTTAAAGCTTAAAATTATATTGGTTAGCTATCACAACATATCTTTTTCAAATATTAAAAACAAAAACAGTGTAATCCTTCAACTATATCTTTTGAGGCAAAAGTGATAGGAAGGGAGAATATTTTTACGATATCAGGGGGTTATTTTCCGTACGTCGCTTAAATCATCCAAGATCAGATGCCTCATCTTGGATGAGTTAATGCCGGTGAAATTCATCTGGGATAAATCGTTTCTTCAAATGCAGCCGTATAGTAGATTAGTCTAGCTGGATCTAATCATCCAAGATGAATGCGTGCGCCCATATATATTGAATCTAGAAAACATAATCTAGAAAACATGATCAGCAAGTATTGATAGGCTGCAACACAATGACGAAGGAGATGAAGAATTTCAAGATTTAATATGCACAAGGGGTAACACAGCAAAAGCAGCCCAAACCAGAGAAGACGGCTGGCAAAAAGTGGCTGACAAGTTTAACATGTAAGTAGCGTGCATTGTACTTACTGAATGCAGTGTTTCATTTCCTATGTGTTAGATTAATTATTATTTAATATGTCATAATTCCAAATCAAACATCAGCACAAGGAGAACATGGGAACAGGTTAAAGTGAAGTACAAGAATATACGTCAGACTGGTAAATATTGGTATATAACTATTTAAAGAATTGTTGACATAAAGAATCATATATAATATAAAAAAACATTAATTTTGAAGCTAATAAAAAGGCAGACAAGCAAAAAACAGGTGGAGGTCCATGCGATCCAGACCTAACCCCTGCAGAAGAGTTGGCTTTCCAGCAAAATGCCCATTGCCCTGTTTCTGAGGGCATTCCAGGGGGAAGCTCCTCCTCAGAACCACTGGCAGGATGCAGTGGTCACTTCATTTCAGGTAAAGGATGGTCATTGCATATATTTGTCCTCAATGTGTGCCATGGGTGTGTTCCATATAGCCGTTGTTTTTTGTTGGGTCAGTGGTATGGAATGTCATATCCCTAGAACTTGTGTCTGACCAACGAGATATTGACGAAGGTCAAATATTTGATGAAGAGGTACATTTTCCAAATAATGTTTGATCAAACTCCACTCTGATCAGTCCCATGTGCCCCAATCATTTGGAAATCCTGGGTAATGAGAATGTTAGGCTGATTGTGAGATTCTTTATGGAACTGTGGGTGTTTTTGCCTGTGTACCTGCAATTTCATGAAATGCCTCTTTTATTGTCCAGGTGTCCAGAAAACACTATGAAAACCCGAAGGAAATATTTCAGAGATAAACAAACTTTACGAGTTGCCTGGCAAAATGCACTTTTAGATAGATTTTCCACATCACCTACAGTATATAAAAAAAGTGGCACTTGCAAAAAACCTCAAAGCAATGCATACTGTCTGTGTGGTTGTGAGAGCCCAACTTCGCCTAGTTTGACTTCGAATATAAGGTGCTAATAAATCTTTTGAGGTACAATATTCCCCCTTGGCTAAAGCAGTATCTTTCGAAAAGAATTTCCTCCAGGAGCAATAAAGGATCTTGGCGATCGCGCAAAACCCTCTCTATATGAAATTCTCTTCTTATAATTTGCACACCGATATAAATTGGTTGCTCGTTCATGAAAGGCGAAGCCATGACTGAATGATTCCATGCATGGAAACTGATTAAGTGTGTGAGCTAATCCTTGTTTACATAGAACAAACCTGCTCCGAGCAGGTTTGAGGATTTGGATGTGCTGCTATGACAACACATCCAGCAAGAGTTTTGAAAAACCGACAGATCCAGGATCATGCCAAATCATCAACAATTACATCTGGCTAAACGAGTAATCCACGTACGAAAAATACCCCCTAGATATTTTCAGCTTGTAAGATAAAACAAAAAAAAAAACAAAACAAAATAAAAGTTGATGAAAACATGAAATAAAAATAAAAAAGACATTAGCAGGTTTAGTTGTTCACCAGTTGCAGACTCAGGGCACTTTTGTCAAGCTACCAATAAGCTTTACCGGTGGTTCATTGGCAATCCTGTCAGCTCAGTATTTGAACAATATAGAAATTGCTTCATTGCCAAAAGACCTTTCCGAAAATATAAGTAATTTGTTAACAGAGTAAGGTCTCTAAAGTGTAGAGAATAATTTTATCTTCATCAAGGATTTCTCACTACTGTGCAAAGTGGCAGATAAAATACAAACACATGAGAAGTAACCTGAAGCATTTTCACTCAAAAACAAAAAACACACCCTATGTATGTAGTTTATTGGTCCATTTATGATATATCCTAATATTACAACTCAGCATATACAAAAAATAAAATTCATACATATTTTTGAGACACTAAATGTACCACTTAGTGTTCTGGATTTTAGCTCTGTCAGGGAAAGTAAAATAAGGGAAATAGTCTGTGGTGCTAAAATATTCCTAATAAACTTGTCAAAAGGTGATCTTAAACTAAGGACCTTATATTCAAGCCTGCAAATACTTCCTAAGCATACGGCAGTGTAAGAATAGGAACGGAAAACGGTGAGAAAGGAATTCAGAAATCAAGAAGAAATAAATACTTCTTGAAAGACGCAGTTTGCATGTAGAATTTCTGGCCAAGTAGGATTACATGTGAAAGTGATAAATAAATCAGGCTTTCTGAATTTACGTAGGCCTACTATGGCCAAGGCATCCTGATAGTTTTGTTGCATGTATCTTGGACTTCCTGGAATTGTGGACGGTAATATGATCATTTTGCCTACACATACGTTGTTATACGTTTGCTTGCTGTGCATCTGTATTCAAACATTGTATTGTTCCACGTGCAGATCTTGTTGATGTAATCTGAGATAGTTGAGACGCGCGCCCTTTGTTTTAACATATGCATCTACAACGTACTGTTGGAATAGTTTGCCACTGGAGTGCAAAATACTAAATGCATTCTTCATTGCTAATCTGTAAGTGGAAAAATTGGCATTGAGTAAGTCTTATTTGCTTGGCGGTTCTTTTATCGGGAACATGTTGTAAATCTTTGTGCCAGCCAATGTCTCCGTAAGGGAATAAAAGTGGGTAAACCATAGGATCACAATTCATATTGAGCGTGGAAATCTGTTTACAGGAGTTGCGTATGGGATAGATACAAATGTCCCTTTTAGCAGGCATTTTGCCATTTTCTCCGATGAAAATGGTTGCAATGTCGGGGCATTGTATCGTCGTAAATCCTGCCTAGGGTTTTCCTTGAAAACCATTCGTACAGATGCTGTTGGATTGGACTGAGCGATTTCATGCAAGTGTTTGTATGATTTAGCGAAGGGGTTGATGGTTCTGAGCATGGAATCTACCTGGAGAAGTACATTTTCGCTGCATGCAGGGTTTGCTTTCTTTTGTAAGCGTACTGCAGTAGCTTGCGCTGTGTCAAAAACATATAACTGTCCATATCCTGGAGAGGTAGAAGTGTTAGCGTATAGTGGAGATATTTGGTGATAAATTTGCCTGTGTATTTTAAAACAGTATGGTCCGTGGCCAGGAGGTTGAGTTATCTATGCACCAATGGAAGCAAACACTAGAGAAGAGTTGCATTCTCAAATGTGTTCCCATTAATTTTTAGCTTCTGATGTTTGCTGTGTAAGAATCTGTTGTAAAGACACAGGTGGCTCCCGCAAAGGTGGTAAAGCTACTTTACCGTTGTGGTTTACTTGTTGGATGTATTACGCTCAGCAGGCCAGTATAGTGCATGACATGGAAGACGACCAATAGGAATCGAGAAATGCCGCATTGGCTGCATGTGGGCGGGACCGGTTTTGAAGTGGAAGCAGGACAAACCAGAAGAGAAATATATATAAGAGATAAACAGTGAAGTGAGAAACATAAAATAAATCATGTAAAATATGTAAAATGAGAAGAAAAGTACAAGGACCAAAAATCGTAAAACGTATCAAAACTAAAGATCAGAACCATGTCCCTAGTGGTCATTGTAGAAAGGAAAATGGTCACAAAAATATCAAATGCCAGCTTACCACCCTGGTAAAAATTAAAACAGGACCAGGCAAGGAAGATAACTTGAAACACAAAAACAAAGTGCTCAGCTACCTACAGATCCTGATACTTCAGCTGTGCAGCAATTTACAGTAAATAGCAGTGAGTTGGCTATGTCTGAAATACTTCTACTGGCACTTCTGGTGGATCATGTCATCTCTTGTTCAAAGTCACTTAGGCCATGATGTTTGTGCTAAAGCTAAAGGGCACCAGAACACTACATTCAATTACCTTTTTACAGGATTTATAAGCCCCAAAAGTGTCAAGTAATTAACTTGTGCTTTCAATTTCCAACATATGATAAACATACTGGTTTGAAAGAATTTACACCTTGAATGCATTTTTCTTGTTTGATCCAACTAATGCACGTCCATTTTGGCAGCAAGCTTTGTTAATTTAGTTCATCTAATATAGAATTAACTTCTACTCTATATTTTAAGGGCTAACAACCGAGCTTTGGAACAACACTAACTTTGACAGTGAAATAACAGGAATGGACAAAAAGGGCAACAATTTGCCCTGGCATTTCAAATTATCGATTTAACCCAAGACCACAACAGATATTGCAGGACATGAATGGTTAGAGCTAATAAAATAACTACTTAGTGTATATGAAAGCCAGGGTTGCTTTCTGGCTGGGGTTCAATTGCATCTTTTATGTTTTTGTTCATTTTTGAGTCTTTTATTTATGTAAATGTTACTTCTGTGAACTGTTGTTTTGGATTGTGTTTGTGTATGTCTGCCTCAGTTACATTCCATGTGTTTTGTTGGTGGTTCCCCAAGAGGTGGGACCACCTTCCCACTACCACAAGGGACGGCCCTCAGCATTTTAAAGGTGGGTTCAACCCACTGTCTCTTGCGGTTCATTTAAATGTTCTAGGAAGTTTGTTAGTGCTTCTTTGTGATTTTACTGCACTTTTATGGTATATTGGATTTTTTTTTTTTTACCTTTTTTGCTTTGTTCTTGATCACTCCTTATATTTCATATTAAGACGTTGCTCACCTTGGATTGCCTTTGCTGGCAACTCCTTTGTGTCTTTTTGTGCTCCATGGAGCTTCATGTTATTAGAGAGCATATTTGTTAAGAAATGTTTGTGTTCTTATTACTATCTGGGATTTGATAATATTCCTGTCTAATGGGCTTTTCCGAAATACATCAGGACTTTGTGTTTGTGAACTCTTGAGTGTCATAAACACTCAGTTTATTTTCTTTTAAAATGTATGTGATTATATAGTTATATTATGTGAAAACTTAAGATTATAGAATACTGACTAATCACTGGACAGACATCATTATCTAGTTAAGCTACTGTTTATTTTTTAATAGTATGGCT
Source organism: Polypterus senegalus (assembly GCF_016835505.1). NCBI lineage: Eukaryota > Metazoa > Chordata > Cladistia > Polypteriformes > Polypteridae > Polypterus > Polypterus senegalus. The sequence goes on along the minus strand of NC_053168.1, from coordinate 59,304,460 downwards.
GTGTGAGTATTATGAAAATTATATGTTCATAGTTCTGTATATTATTTTATAAAACAAACCATTTTTCTCTTAAATTATTTCTTTGCCTTTAATGTCTTTAACATTTTTTGATATGTCATTTTAACAGTAAACATAGCACAGCTCTATTTAAATATTCCCTTTGTAACTCTGGATTTGTTTGATACATAAAGAAGTGGTAAATGAAAGCTCTTCTAACAGAATACATTTAAAATGCACCTTGTGATTCAAAAATGACTGCTAGCTAAAGGCGAGTGGATCTTAGAGGTACCATTTTACTCAGTGTCATCAGTAAAAAGTCAGTATAAATCAGAAATGGAAAAGCTATTGCTTATTTTGCCACTACTTACTGAATCCTGGTCATGCAGCTGTTACATTTTAAACACATATTTGGAGCTTTCAGACAATTAAAGTATTTTAAATCTATGTGTTGTTGAATACAGGCTTAATAAAGAAAGTGGATCTGTTTCCTGGGATGTTTTATACAAATGCCTAGTGACAGCAAAAACAACTGTTAAGCAATGGTTGGAAGCACAAGAAAGAATACTTTATATGTGTATTTCTCAAACGCTTATTGTAAATATTCATGTCAGTTTCTGACATCTCATTTTCATAGCAAGACATAACATGTTACACTGAAGTTATATAGTTATAACAAAGTACACTTTCAAATGTTTGCAGGCCCTACAGTATACCTCAAGAATAATAACTCCCCTATCAAAGCCATGATATTTATCCACTTGTACATTTGCTGCAGTCTGGACAAAGGTGCTTGTTTTTAAACTTAGATTTATTAACAAAAGCATATTTGCTGCCATCTAATTTATGGAAACATTGCTTTGCATAAGGACACCAAGTCAGACCCTCCACCAACAACCACAGATGTCCCTACTCAATTCTACTGTAAATTGCTCTTAATCAGCTGGATACCTTAGTTGTACTTGTTTTAAAAAGGCATAACAGTCCCACTCCTGCCTGCCAAGGGCTGTGTGCTTCCCTCTAATGCATCAAAGGAAAACAACAGCATTTATTTAAATAGTACATTTTCATATAAATGATGTTGCACAAAGTGGTTTACAAGATGAATAAGGAAAAAAGATTAGGCAATACAAAATAACAAAAAATAAAGTAAGGTCTGATGGCCATGGAGGGCAGAAAAAAAACTCCAGATGGTTAGAAAAAAAAAACAAAATCTGCAGGGGTTCCAAGGCCATGAGACCACCCAGCCCCCACTAGACATTCTACCTAACATAAATGATCTCAATCAGTCCTTTATGATTTTCAGGCTTCACTGTATTAGCCTGGCAAATTTCTATCAGTAAACTATTCCAGATTTTAAGTGTATAACAGCAGAAGGCTGCCTCACCGCTTCTTTTAAGTTTAGCTCTTGGAATTACAAGCAAACACTCATTTGAAGATCTAAGGTTACGAGTTGGAGTGTATTTATCATATTAACATCATTTTGGACAAAAATCTTTGAATGCCTCTCAGACAGTCTTGGTGTCACAATCACTCTGAACCCATTAACAGCTGTGTTTGGTGGACTCCCAGATGGGCTTACAGTGGAGAAGGACAAACAAACTGTAATTGCCTTTACTTCACTATTAGCATGTAGACTTATCTTGCTCAACTGGAAGAATCCCAGCCAACCTGTTATAAGTCAGTGGGTAACTGATATTCTCTTAGAGGATCTGTTCAAAACTTTTTAAAAATATGGCAGGATCTAATTAATATCATTTTAGAATGAGCATCTATCTCGAGGTAAAGGATACTCTACCTCCTTTGCTGCTTTTAAAGTTTTGTTCTTGTTGTTGGCTCTCCTCTCTTTTTCTTTGGTGGGGGTTGAATTTTGGTATGTTAAGTTTGACTTGATTGTATGGAATGTTATTTGTTTCAAATAAAATCAATAAAAATGTGAAAAAAAAGATCACAATAAAGAATATATGAGCAGGGCTCCAAGTTAAATTAAAATTAGCTACAAAGGTTATCATTTTTGTGTTAAATCAGTTACTTCTTTATGAAACATTTTTGATAATTGTGCTGACATCTTTATTCCAAAGTTAGCAGACACCAAATGCCAGTTATTTGAGACTTCAAAGGCCATAATATTATCAAAGGTTAATATGATCAAAGAAGTGTCAGGGGGTGTGAGTGTTGATTTATTTGTGTTGTTTTACTGCACTTAGAAAATAGACATAGTATATAAATAATACACTGTGGGATATAATTTATAACGTCAATAAGAACTTGATGGTAAATTAAAAATGTCAGTTACTGCTATACAAGTAGTTTTGATTTGATCATGATAAGAGGGGTGTGGATTTTTTTAAAGCACCATTGACAACACCTAACATAAAGGATTGGTATAGTACCATTTTGTTAAAAAGTAACAGAATTTAAGTTCATTACAAACAAAACAATTCTAATGAACAATTATAGTTAGCCCAATAATTGAGGTATGTTTGATGGGGGAAATAATTTTATTTTTCATACATGAAAACTGCACTTGTAATGATGTTTTCAAGGTTTAGTATGCCTGGGTCCATCCCACTTCATCCTCTTTCCTGATTGTCATTGCACTTGACACTTAACATCCACCTTTAGGGTGATGAGCTCACATGGCTGTTTCATGAACAGGAAGACAAGGTGGAGTCAATGTTTTGAAGATATCCAGCTTGGAAACCAAAGAATTATCTTTTTGTGTTTTGTGATGTTATTGGTTAAAAACCTCCGAATCTGAGCTCATTGTCTTCTCCTGAAGGTAAGGAATAAGCAGTGCCTTACGGCAAGATGTTCATGTGCCTTGGAGTCATATTTACAAGGACAAAATTTTCAAAATGTATAAGTCAGTTAGACCATTCAAAAAGACAACAGCCTTTAGGCACTGGCTAGGAAAAGGTTTGATGAGTTCAAGAAGCTGAAATAAGTTTCTTGTGTAGGGTTATTGGTTCATTTTATGTAAATTTGTAAGTGCCTTGCGCTGGAATTGCTGGTTCTGCAGACAAACAGTATCCAGTTAAAGTGGTGTGGGCAAGTAGTTAGAATACTACTTTGAGCCCACTTTGGGGGAGACGGTGCACAAACCAAAACCCATTGGAAGAAGACCTAGGAGTTGAACCAATACTTGCTGGTGAGGCTTATATATTTCAAATCTCCTAGGAATGTGTAGGCATACTTCATGGAATTGCAACAGGAAATTCCTGGGAACATAAAAATCTGGTCAACCCTGTTCAATATGTTCCTAGTTTGACCCTACAAAGACAAACTGGAATGAAAAGAAATTAATGAATGAATAATGTTGAACATTAAATAAAAGCATCTCAGTGTCTTTTTCTTTCTCTGACTTCAAAGGCATTTATATAAAGTATACAAAGATATACTAATCACCCTCAAAAAAGATCTGACCAAACTTATTGTGAAAAGTATAAAATAATAGAAATACTTTATTACGGCATAGTATGTAACATATAAATAGAAAATGGGAAATTATAATATAATAAGAAAAGAGAAAGTAGAATTTATTTGATTACTTCTGTGAATTAGCCATGTTTTAAAATTGTATTCAAAACAGAAAATTAAATGACAAAAGTGGTAATTACTTGCCAATGCACCAGATGGCACTGTATAATAATGTCTTTTCTCTTCCTCCCTCTTCAGACCGGATGACTGACATCCTTACCACCTCTGATGTCATTTCCTGTGTCCATCCACATGGACCCACCTCTTCCTGCCTGGCCTGTATTTAACCAGAAGTGTAGCCATCTTAGACAGCTTAATTTCAGACTCTCATTTGCAAATGTTTTTTTTTTTTTTGCTGAGAAGTATCTTCTCTACTGCATTAGCAATAAATCTTTACATTAAAATAGAGATAAGTAAGTAGGTTTTATTTTTATGGAACTATATTCACATCTAAGAAATACATAAAAGTAGTTCCTGTCAAATTATGCACATGCTTATTTCATTTTAATGTTATTTCTGACTTTCTTCTTTGACTTAAGTTTTTTTTTTTTCATATTTTGGATTTCATGGCAGTGATATAAAACAAGTTTCAGTTGTTATGTTGGTTGTTAGCCAATGAGCCACCGTAGCTAGATGCAGGTGCATATGGTGTCCATGTCTGATATAAGTTGGCATAATAATATATAAGGACAAGGTCAAGAACTGCTTTTGTCACTCTTCTTAATTGTAAATCAGCGAGATGTATTGGAAAAACAAATCTTAATAAAAAAAATAAGAATTTTAGCATCTCTGCTGTGTCTCTTGTCTTGTCCATGTACCTTAGACGATGATCAATAGTCTCTTACTACCCTTACTGAACAAGTCATTTTCTCTTTTTCTTTTTTTGTTGGTTTGGACAGATGCATCACCTCCTAACAAAAGTTCAGACCATTAAAAAGAGAAATCCATAGCTTAAAATATGTTAGTTCATGTTGCTGCCTGCAAAGATTAACAGCATGGAAGCACAGTTAAAGTAAACTGCAATTACATAATAACTGAATATTTAGTAGTTTGGTGTTGGGCAATTTTTTGTTTAATATAATATCATACTTAATGTACAGCCAAGCTCTTTTGCCACTGAGAAAGCTAAAACTTGTTTTACTATCTCATTTATTTGTTAGAAGTAATTCTTAAACATGCCATTGAGTTTTTTAATAGTGGGCATCTGTCTTGAAAAAATGTACAGGGATTTTTAAAAATAATTAAAAGTTGTTTTTGATTCCCTTGAGAGAAACTCTGTGCCTGAAAGCTCTTAACTGAGCTTTAAATATGGAAATCATTTCATTGGAGAATATAAAATGCATTACAGAATGCTTTTTACAGATTCGGTTTGGAATGACAGCACATTAGTTTCTTTTTAAAGTTGAGATGGTTAATAACAAAGTTGGTGAGATGCTAAAGCAGGGGTGCCCAACTCTGATCCTAGAGGGCCACAGTGACTACAGATTCTCATTCTTACCATTTTCTTAATTAATGTCTAGTTTCTGCTGCTAATTAACTTCATTTAAGTGATTTGCTATTTAGAACTAAGACCCCTTAAACCAGGGGTGACCAATGTCAGTCCTGGAGGGCTGCAGGTTTTTGTTCCAACCCAACTGCTTCATGAGATGTCATTTATTGCTGATGAAGCACTTATTGCTCAAGTGACATTGTTCTGCTTGACTTTAGTTGTCTCATTAAAGTTATGAACAGTTAATATTTAGTCTTAAACATGTGCATCCAATGTCTTTATTAGCAATAAAATGTAAATGACAAAGGAACCAGCACTTCTCCATCTGGCTTGTTTCCATTTACACCTGTGTGTATTCACCATGCACTATTTGGTTTAATAAAATACTGAGAAGAAAACTGAAAAAGCAAAGAACTGAAAATTACTCTTACATTTTTGGCTTCAAGTCTTTTTGATAATATCAGTAGGTAGGATAAAAAAAGTCTACGATTTAATAATATCCTGACATTACAGAGTTTAAACACTTACAAGCCATGACGTTAAAAAAGACCTGTTATTGGCAAGGATTGTTTTCTAATGAAGCAACTGGATTGGAACAAAAACCTGCAGCTACTGCAGTCCTCCAGGACTGACACTGATCACCTTTGACACAGAGGAAGTAATTAGTTTAGCCTTATAATTGCCACAATCTTTTTAGAAGTGTAGTCTGCTAAGCTTATTTTAATGAGAACAATTACTAAATAAAAAGGAGTGAAACTTGAGTATTTAGTATTGCAAAATTTTATGTGAATGTCAAAAGTGTTTTTGTTGAGGTCATTTAAAGCCTATCTAACAAAAAAGAGGCATCAGGCTTGTGAACTCAACTGTAAGACCTTGGGTTAAAAATAGTTTGTATCTACTCATAACTTTGAAAATTCAAATGTATTTTTGAAGCCTTTGTGGATAGTGGGGTTGCTTTTAATTGTATCAGCTTATTTTATAGGCCATAACTAGGGGGATCACCCCCTGCTCACTTTGCTCGCCAACACCCCCGGCCTGCGCTACACTCCAGCCACTTTGCGTCTCTACCGCAGGCATTGTGAAGAGGGGGGCTGCATGCACTCCAAGGAGACTTGTTCGCTCCTCCGAAACCCCCTCTTAAATGGTGATACAATGGGAAACAAATACAGTTTTGTTTTTTTGTTTTTTTTGTTTTTTTTTAAACCTCCTCTTTGCTCGATCAGCTGCTGGATTGCTGCTGCTGTACCGAATGATCTGCATCTCACGCAGCACTTCGAACATTTAAAAGTCTGTACAGCAGCTGTCCTACTCTGTCTTTTATTTCCGGCCCTGGGCGTGGTTAAATCTTTTGGAACAAAGTCTTGTCTCACGGGACATGATTTCTTGATATTTTTTAGTTTATAATTTAAAAATGGAATAAGAATCGGAAAATCTAACAACATCACATTAAAGTTCGATAAATTCTGAAAAGAATTATACCAAACATATATATGTAGTTTTTAAAGTAAGCCCGATTTAAAGCGTGACAAAAAAGTCACATAAAATCACCTAAATTGTTGCACTTTTAGGCTTAGAATTTTATATATAGAGAGAGTAGATTAAGCTTTAGAGTAAAATTACTAACTATCAATGGTGGCCCATGTGGAATATGTTTTATAGATTTTATTGTGTTTGTTGGTGCAGTCCATTTAGAATTTATGTAATTTGTGATAGCTGAGTCATTAAAAAAGCGACACCAGGTTGTCTATAGCTTTTCCATTGGTGATTGGTGAAACAACATAGAATTAAAGAACGGAATCCTAATTGTTTAAAGAAATATTTTCAGTTTAAAACCATATGATTTATTATAGTTTTAAATATTGTAAATGTGTAATTTTCACTAAGATGTACTACTAATATTTGAAAAAGAAAATAAATAGAAAACAGCTTTTACTACATCCCCCAGGCACTATGAATACCTTGTCACTTCTTATGGTTTGAATAGTGCTAATTCAGAGGTTTATTACGTTAACTAGCTACTAAAGAAAGTTCATTCAAATTTTAGGACAATGGTCTCCTACATAAATTCTCTGACAAAGAATAACTACCAGTAACAACCTTGCTAAATTTGAAAACTATATCAAACTAGGTTGAATAACAGTAAATCTAGAATTATCCAGATCATTATAGATGAATTTAGACATAATTCAGGCTTAGGTAACTTTGTGGCAGAAGAAATTTATTCTAAGGAAATGTTACACATACAAAGTAAAATCTGAATATACAAACAGGGGGTTTTAGACCTTGAAAGTACTTCTTACAAGGAGGACCTAAGACTCCAAGGGCACTCTTCACTTCCTAAGAAGGCTAATAGAATGTTAGGCTATATATCCCAATATAAGCAGTACAACTCATGGTAGATTATGCTTAATTTATCTGAAAAAAATTGTGAGGCCTCATCTGAAATAATGTGTGCTATTTTGATCTCCATATTACAAAAAAGAAATAGGAGTGGAAAAGAAAATCTGGAACTATGAAGTATGAACTATCATTTTAAGCAAATGGAGACTAAGAATTATCATGATTGAAGTATTTAAAATTCTAAAGCAAAATAATACAGTGGGTCATAGCAGTTATTTTCAACAAGAACATGAGCGCACATGTGAAAGTGGGCCAAGTTTATATTTCACACAAGCGTCAGAAGGATTTTTGTTTCACAGGGAACCATAGGTACATCTAACATGTAACCAAGTAATGCGGTAGCCAGTAGTTCTTTGGGGACTTTCAAAACTCAACTCAATGTTATTTTGTAGAAAGTAGGTGAATAGGAGTAATGAGCTTTGTTTGCTAAATGTATTGTTCTCATCAACATTGTTCTATGTCATCCACATAATTCTCTCCTACTGAAAATAGACATTCAGCCACAAGGTATGGATGTTATCTGTTTTCCAGGCAAAAATTAAATCAAGATGTGGGCATTCAATTTTTAGAAATCAAATTAGCCTTGAGTGACATCCAGGCATCCCTTTGTAAATGTCGTCTCCGTTTTGCAATTGCATAATTCATTCAGATCTGAGGAAAAGGATGGAAAGCCAATAAATGATGCATGAACTAAAAGTCTCCAAACTAACTAAAAGTCTTCAGATTTGTAACAGCTCTTGCTATTGATTCAGAAGTTTGCTTGCTTAGAATGTCTGCTATAAAATGCACAAAGAAGAATTCAGAGAGGACTGGGCGGTCTCATGGTCTGGAATCACTACAGATTTTATTTTTTTTTCTCCAGCCGTCTGGAGTTTTTTTTGTTTTTTCTGTCCACCCTGGCCATCGGACCTTACTCTTACTTTATGTTAATTAATGTTGACTTATTTTATTTTCTTACTGTGTCTTTTATTCTTCTATTCTTTATTATGTAAAGCACTTTGAGCTACATTTTTTTGTATGAAAATGTGCTATATAAATAAATGTTGTTGCATTTTCAGGTATTTGCTGTTTGAGCTTAAACAAACTTTTAAACTCAAGTGCTAAATTGGAGTTGTAAAACTTGGATTCATAACTTTCAGGAATTAAAAAAAACAAAAATAATAGTTTAACACATCTGTCAGTGAACTCTTTATTATGATGTATATCAAAGCCTACAGTAAGTAGAACAGATCCAAAGAAGTAAGCTATTACCAAGGTCGGATAGACCCTGCAATCACCTGTCCATTGATTTTTTTTTTATAACAGAAATACTTCTGTCAAATGGAGTTTCTGCAATGCTAGCTACTGTCAATAGGTTTTCTAAAGATACCCATTGTGTGCCCAAAGCAAAGTTCATTCTGCTTCATGTCTTGCTGTTGTGTTTTGTACCTTCATGGGTTTATTGTGTCTAAATTACCCAATCAAAGTCAACAATTTCTGTCTCATATTTGGAAACATTTTTGTTCCCATCCTGATGTTGTGATAAATTTAACTTTTGGTTATCACTCCAAAGAAAACACCCAAAGTGAAATATTTAACCAGATCCTTGAAAATGTTTAAGTTCCTGTATCAGTGAATATCAGTCAGATTAGTCTATAATGCTTCCTTGGACTGAATATTACTCGGAGTTTGTCAGTTTCTGTGAGCCCATCTCGTTTATCTTAAGTTGTCCCCTTTTTATAAATATGGGCTGAAACATGCAAGAACCTAAAGTTATCCGAAACTGGTAGAAAAAGGCTTGCTGATTGTTGATGGAGTGTTCAGGATGAACTTGCGATTGCAAGAAAAAGTTAGTAAAAATTCTGGATTTCTGCATTAAATAGTCTGATCTTCATCTACTGTGAGTCACAATAATAATCAAAAACAATCAGCTAAATCTAATAACACAAAAAGCATTGTACTCATTCAGGTCAATACTGAACACATTATTTAAGTATTCACAGTCCAGGCTAAACCTTTGTATTTAATAGCTGGTAGAACATCCTTTAGCAGCAGTAACCAAATGTTTCCCATAGCTGCTGTTGAGCCTTACACAATGGTAAGACAAAATGTAAATGATTGTTCCATACAAAACATTCAGTTCAATGATGTTTCTGGGTTTCCTTGTGTGAACATTAGTCTTCAGTTCATGCCATATTGTTATAGTTGGACTGAGATTTGACTGTGACTCAGCCATTCCAGAACACACATTTTCTTCTGTTTAATTCACTCTCTTGTTGATTTACCCCTGTTTTTCAGGTCATTGCCTTGCTGCATCTTTACACAATTTTTAATTCATTGTTCTTTTTATGATAGCTATCTGTTCAGACCTTGGGGCAATAAATCAATTCCAAATCATATGCCCCCCATGCTTCAAAGCTGGGATTAGGGTTTGTGGGTAGTGTGTTGTTTGTTTTTCATACGTCCATAAAGCATTGACTCAGACACATTTTGGAACATCTAGGACTTGTGTTTCGAACTTTAGACATGCAGTAATATTTCTCTTGTAGAACAGTGGTTTCTTCTGTTGTGATCTTCCATGAACACAATTATCGTTCATTGTTTTTCTTATTGTGGACACCTGATATTCACAGAATAGCAAGTATCATGGGAGTAATAAATCAGTTTTATTCAGAATTCTTGTAAAGTTTGCCCATAGTTAAAGTTCTTCAACATTTTTAAATATGCGTTTTCTTATAAATGATTAATACACATTTGTGCAAAGGCTTAGTTTACTATCTATGGGTTTTTTAAACACTTCAGACTCTACAGCAACATCAACAGTGATGTTTGGAAATGGTTAACCAAGCACATGTACATCTTAAATAAATAGAAAGAAAGAGAATGATGGTATAGGTTTCCGCAAGGTATTTGCTTACAGAAAGTCACAGTAAAAGGTCTCAGCCCATGTGAGTGGAACCAGGAGCAGTCGTAACAGAAGTGACAATTGCAGCAACAAAGTCATTACAGATCACAGAGGTGTGCAGAAAAGAGGGTAAGCATTCATGACAAGCATAAATACTGTCTTAGCTGTTTTTCACAGAAACCAGTGGCACCAAGTGATCTGTGAAAGAAAGCAAAACAACCATATAAAAGTCTGGTGGGAGTCTGTTGTCCTTTCTTTCTTTCTTTCTTTTTCCAGTGTGCTAAGTGAACCAGCAAAACCACAGCATGGGGTGACAGACAATTGATAGACCAAAGAAAATATTATATTTGATATATTGTCCTGTTATTCCTTAGAGAGAGAGTTGGAGAAATTAAATGGGAATGGGTAGAGGGTCAATTATTCACTGAATTAGGAACTAGAAATAATTTTAATTTAGAGACATATCTATGGTATGATATGCTCTTTCATATTTTTTACTTTTTAACAGAGAAATATTTTGGTATCTGGGCTTAGGTTTAAGTAAACATTAAGCACAGTGCCATGAACAACTGTGTTTCTCCTTTCTGGTGACCTTTCGTATTGCTAATTCCAGACACTGAATATTTTCAGGATTGCAAACACAATCTATTATTAAATAAAGGGCACCAGTGTAAAAACTACAACATATTTTTTTGATTTTTTTTTTCATTTAACTGCTGAACAAATTTGTCCAGTACCACCTCACTTGTGTGAAAAAATAATGTCTGCCCTAGTATACAAGCACTTTGAGCATTGGAAAGGTGTTGTATAAATAAAATGTATTAATAATCCATCCATCCATTTTCCAACCCGGTGATTCCGAACACAGGGTATAATAATAATTAATAATATTAGCATTATTATTATCAACACATTTGCAGGAATAATTAGCCAAGCTTGATTACAGGTTGCCCTGCTCAACACATGCCTCACTCATTTTGACCTTTACTATAAAATTAAAGTTTCCATACAAATATTCAATAAGCACATAATGTCATGATCAAAGGAAATTCCTGAAAGATTGGGAAAAATTGTTCATATCTCTTGGTTCAGGAAGGGCAACAATGGCTTTGGGACTCCACTAAATGACAGTAAGACCTATTATTTCCAAATGAAAACCAGAACAGGAGTGAATATTTCCAAAAGGAGCCCACCTGCCAGATTTACTCCAAGGACACAGTGTAAAATGATCCAGGAAGTCGCAAAGGAAACTAAAGTTCATGATTCACTTGTCTCAGTAACGACCAGTGTTCACGACTACACATCCAGAAAGACACTTGGTAAAAATGAGCTTTATTGGAGAGTAGCAAGTGAGAAACCTCTGCGAACCTGAATGAACATGAATTTTTTTCTCATATTTGCTAGGGAACACCTAGATGATTTCTAAGCTTTTTAGGAGACAGAAGAGGCGCAAGAACTTTATGGATGGCATGTGTTCCATTATGTCCAGCATATATAGCATTCCTTAATAAGAACATCTTACCATCAGTCAGAGATAATCGTGTTAATGTGAAGGTGTGAGGATGCTCTTTTGCCTCAGGATCTAGACAATTTGGCATAATTGTAAAGGCCACGAATTCAGTCCTGTATCACAAAATTCATACAGAGAGTAACTGGCAAAACAGCATAACAATAATCCAAAACATCAAGGCTTGATAACATCAGAATAGCTAAAAGGAGAAAGTTTTTGACTGTTCTAGTTAAATTCTTGACCTATGCCCAATAGAGATGCTATGGCAGGATCTGAAATGAGCTATTGTACACCTACCTATTTTAAAGGACCTGGTTAAGGGTAGTTTTGCTGTGAGTTTCCATTCTCATCAGTAGTTGATTTTGCATTCAGTAGTGATTGTGGCACTTATACAGCTTGAAAGTGATTTTGAATCAAACATTAAGTAGCTACAGCACATTTCAAGAACACTTGCTTATATTACTCTACTTAAGGGTTGCAAGATTAGAACACCTCTTAAAGTGGAGGCTTTCTTTGCATATAGGGGCCAATTTAAGAAATTCATCAACTCTTATTGATTCAATGTGATTGTGGGCTGAGCAGATGGGGCTCCAGGTGTATTGATATATTCTAAATAGTTGCATAAAGAGAAACAGCATAAATACATTTTTAGCCAGAATAACTTAACCTGGGAGATCTCAAGTAATGCACTCCATTTTTCAGTGTTACACCCCTTTGGTTTGTCATTTTTTTAGACTGTAATTGGATTTTAGAAGGCTTGAATGATATTTACAGATGACACAAAATGTGAAAGTGTAACAGCTATTTGTGAAGCAACACTGCTGTTCAAAAGGAATAGGACACTCTATGTGCGTGGGTAGACACATGGAAGATGAGGTTTAATAGCAGTAAACATTAGGCTATGTGCAGTACGTGAGGCAGAGATTTTCTAAATTCCATTTGAAATTAAACCAAACCTACAGCAGCTTCATCTGAGCTGTGTTGATAGCAGACAAGCCATCAGTATGGCAGATTGAGGAGGCATGCTTTCTAGAATAGTTCATGCTAAACATAACTGGTTAGTGATATTACACTACCGAAATGTTACTAGATTTTTGTTTCAGATTGTTTTAGATTGTTCTACAGTATGTCTCAGGAGCTAGTTTGGCATGCAAGGTTTGGCATGCCTGGGTTGATTCCACATTTGCCCTTCTCAAATTGACATTGCTTCTGACCCTCACCTTTCCTCTTTTGGGAGATTAGCCCATATGCTGGCCCCACACATGTATTTCAGCCTGAGCTTTATGGGTCACCTGCCCACAAGGTGCTTACTGGTGAACGCTACATCAAGACCTGGCATCAGAAGTGACTCCTGGTATTCTTGTTCCAGACAAACTCACTTAGATTTAAATAGAGCATTCAGCTATGTTAAATTACGGATTATTTTTTAGTCTGGTCCCTCCACTTAGAACTTTTTGATGTAGGCAACACTAATAGCATATTTCCACAACCACCCCACAGTAAGGGCACAATCCTAGAAGTGGCACTTTTAACAATAATTCAACCTAAAAAGAAATTAAATATGTATAAAGCCAGGGCTGGCTTCAGCTAACTAAAGCTGCATGTAAGACCCTAAACCAAAATACAGACACAGGAGGCTAAAATATGAAAAATTGCAGGTGTTTATTATCACAAGTGGAGACAAACATAAACATAAATGTAACAAACACCTAAGCCTTCAGAGCCTTTCTGGAAGTAAATAGTACTTGATTAACCTGTGGCTGGTCCTCTCACCCACTGCCATACCTTGTGCCCTGCTCAACGTCTTGTTCACTCTGTTCTTAAATCTTTCTGCCAGTTGAGCTTTTCATCCGCTCTTACCTCCCAATCCCAGTCTTGCCAGATATGTGACTGGAAGGGTTTTTTAAGCCCTTGTCTATCCTCACTTTTAGGTAATCCATTGTAAGTACTTCTGGGGTCTATGGTGGTGTTACAAAGCCTTTTGGGTGTAACCTCCTATGGGAACCCTAGGTGTTCCTGTATATTTATACTACTACAGATACTTGTATGTAAATGAGAGGGAGGTCAGTGGAATGGTGAGGATGCAGGGAGTAGAGTTGTCGATGGTGGATGAGTTTAAATACTTGGGATCAACAGTACAGAGTAATGGGGATTGTGGAAGAGAGGTAAAAGAGTGTAGACAGGGTGGAATGGGTGGAGAAGAGTGTCAGGAGTAATTTGTGACAGACGGGTATCACCAAGAGTGAAAGGGAAGGTCTACAGGAGGGTAGTGAGACCAGCTATGTTATATGGGTTGGAGACGGTGGCACCGACCAGAAAGCAGGAGACAGAGCTGGAGGTGACAGAGTTAAAGATGCTAAGATTTGCATTGGGTGTGACATGGATGGACAGGATTAGAAATGAGTATTTTAGAGGGTCAGCTCAAGTTGGACAGTTGTGAGACAAAGTCAGAGAGGCGTGATTGCGTGTGCAGAGGAGAGATGCTGGGTATATTGGGAAAAGGATATTAAAGATAGAGCTGCCAGGTGAGAGGAAAAGAGGAAGGCCTAATTGAAGGTTTATGGACATGCAGGTGATGGGTGTAACAGAACAAGATGCAGAGGACAAAGATAAGGAAGAAGATGATCCACTGTGGCGACCCCTAACAGGAGCAGCCGAAAGATGATGAAGAGGATGCTTGCTGGGGAAGGCCAGAAGAAAAATGTGTTGGTGTAGTTGTTAAAATGTTTGACTTCAAACATTTATTTATTACAAATATTGTAAGTTGCCTTGAATAAAGAAGTCGGCTAAATAAATTAATAATGTTTGAAGAATTAACACACATTGGGTTATACAGTCCCTTGACTTTCAGGAATTTTACATAACTCAAAACCATCTATTTATACTGTATAGTGCATTTCCCTGTAGGGAGTGCCTCATGTTTGTTATAAATGGCAACACAATCTAGCTTCTTTAACAATTAAGTATGTGTTATTTACATTTACCGTCAACCTTTACTTTCATACCTCATTATAATTATATTTTTCCAGAAATCTTGCTTCGAAAATGCCTTATCTAATTTAGGAAGGAACGTAGTATGCCCAGCTAAATTCATGCTTTAATCAACTTTTTTTGAAAAGCGCTATATAAAAATCTGTTCGGTTCTGAATGAGTGTAAACAACACACAACATGTGTAAAGGAAACTATCCTTCTTTAGCCAACTGTAGTACATGTAATTTATGCAATTTTTGTAGACTGAATAAAATGAATGAATATGATCACACAAAATACTTTTATTTTGGCAGCCCTATAGAAAAGTAATAACTTGTGCTCTGATAAAGAACTTGTTACAATTAAAATTCAATGCTGCAGGTCTGCTGAAGCGCAAAGATCTGGTCAGGGAGACCTGTAAAATAAAATAAAGTAGAATAGGAGGTGGTGGACAGAAGTGTTTTGCATAGGCTGATGGGTTTTTACTTTGTACAAGCTATCTTCATGAATTTCCACTAATGATTATATTAAAGTAATAGTTTAAAAGAATATACGTACAGTTCCAAAAGAATAAACAGGAAATGCTGGCTAAATATGAATTTTGCTTGACATATTTAATAGTTATTGTAGATTTTATGCAATATTGTTCTTTCTGATATATTCAATCAATATATCCTTCCATAAAGTTTAACGTATGTAAAATTTCACTTTGTTAATTAAGTAGCTATAGTGTTCTGTCACAGCAAGGTGCAAATGTCTAAAAATTGCTTAATTATAAGTTGCTGGTGGGTATTTTACTGTGACAAAAGAGAACCAAACAACTAAATATTTTGGCATTGAAGAACACCTGCTCTGGGCACTTCTGTCTGTTAATATTTACAGGTTTAAAAAAGATACTTAATAAAATCTTGATGATGTCTCTTATTTCTTGAAGGTTATGTCATATTGAGCTTCTTTACTGAATATGTCTTGACTGTTGTAAAATTGAATTAATTTATACTTTAGGTTATGGATAAGTCAAATGTTACCATTCAAGAGTTTGTGGGTGGGTGCTCACTATTTAAAGTGGTTGCAGGACTACATTCATTTTTAAGATTACTCAGTGTGGGGCTTCAAGCTTAATTTTTAAGTAAACATGTGAATGATTTATTAGTTTGTTTGTTTATTCATTTCTGCAGTGATGTATTTTTTTGTATTAGTATCTTAAGAAAATATATATTTTTGTCCATCGTCAACCTTTTAAAGAAATAGCGGTATCTTCCTTTATTGTCTGTTTTCATTTAGAAAGTAGAATTTTAGGATACTATTTAGTTTTGCAACATGTGACACATAGTCAGGCAGTTCAGGAAACCCATTTATACTGTCTGACTTTATTGCTTATAGTTGACTCCTTCGTTTGCAGAGTCAGTTTTGTCAATAATGTCTGAGTTGTACAGAATCATGTGCTTAATACCATTTGTTCTGCAAACTAGTGTTTGGGACAATTGGGAACAGTAAATACATTTCAGAAAATTATTTAGCAGTTGTATCGCATTATTGTACTTTTTAAATCAGAAACCTTCACTCCTACTTGATTATGATGCAGTATATTTAAATGCAGTGCCAAAATAAATAATCATGTTTATTTTTTATGTGTGAACTGTACTTTATACAACCAAATGCACAGAGGCAGCCTTCAATTTGTAGCTTTTGCTAACTGCATGTAACATCCAAAAGATGACAATGAAGTATTACTAAAACCACCCCTTTCCACCTTAATGTGTGTCATCTGTGCTGTGTGTCTGTCCAGTTACAATGTCTGTGGCATTCCGACAGATGGCGCATCACACACAATAAACCTGCTTTTATAAGTTGGCATATAATAGAGACCTGTGCATTGCATGGCGTACTACTGCAAACGTCTACACTGACGTCTGCATTGATTACTTAGATTTCAACCCATCTTAGAGAGGAAGCACAGCTAGTTTTTTTTAATAAAATGCATTGTATCTGTCATTTCAACAGATGGTGCATCACCGCTTTTACGAATCCCACACCATATGAAATATAACATAGAGATATGCATTGCATGGTGCAAATGTTAACACCAAAGTCTACGTTGATTACTTAGATTTCAACCCATTTTAATCCTATTTAATCGCTTCACCTAACAAGACATGCAAGTGTTATGTACTATTAAACCTAAAAGCTAATTTTCAACTTACTATTCAGGAGCGCATTTAACTTTGAAAAGCTTTTCAATTTCTAAAAAGATGCAAGAGATTTTTTAAAATTCTACTTCTTCTCGCTATGTGATCTACAGGTTTAATGTTTACAAGTGAAATGATTGTATATAATTTTAAAATACAAGCACTCCATTTTTGTCCTGTGAAAGCTCTGCACATAAAATGTCATAATACCTCTGCTCTGCTCCACTTACTGCAGCACTCTGTCATTTTCGTCCATTTGTCTCTGCCCATGCACAGATTTGCTAGTGACATTAAGGAACTGCAGTTTATCTATGCATAAATCAATGTATAGACCTGCTAGAATGCCAGGGAAATGCCAGTTTGTGTTAGTAGGATAAGCAATTTCAGAGTTGTAGGTTTAAAAGAAACCTAAATTGAGCCTGAGGAGCAGAAAGAAACACTGAAAAAATATTTTTATAATTTTAATAGGTTTGTATTTGCTTAACTTATTTCAATACTTTAAGCTATATTGATAAGGTTAACTGCTGAAGATGGTGGAATAGAGAAAGAAAAACTAATCTAAAAAAATAATAATAAAGCAATATGGGTACAGCTCTGCGATAAATGAAATGTGAAATCAGAAAAGACATGGACCCAAATGTAAATATATTTCAGAAATCTTTCCATACTGAAAAGTGATTCCACCATCAATCAAGTAACGCAGTTCACAAATTCATGGCACACTATGTAAATTATTCTGGTATCCAGCATAAATAAAAAGAAATACGTTCCTTTAAGAATTCCAGTCTGCCACGGCCAGAGGCATAGACATCATGAAAACTTTAAAGTACTGCACCTACATTAATCTTGTCCTGATTTTGTGCTTTTTGCAGCATACATCGGAATTTGTCATTTGCAAGGAATCAGTTTATTTCATTTCTGGAATTTGTGTACGTTTATTTTAACTTACGCATGCATTGTATTGTTATTCTGGCAAGGTCATTTATGTTTTCTTTTTTGGTGTGGTCACCATCATTATGCATGGCCACAGATATATTGTTTACGGCTGCTATGCTCCTTGCGAGTCGCCTGATGGAGAGATCATGTGATATATTGTGTCATCATGCTCCTCAGAGGTGGCTCATAGTCAAATAGACGAATAGAATGTTCTAGGATAATTAGAGGTAAATAAAACAAGTTAGGAACATTTTATAACATTTACTTGACTTTTTTGTCTGGTTGTTTGTTTTGGCTTTGACGTTTGGCTTGATTTGCTAATTGCTGCCTGTCACTTTTGATTTCTCTTAATAAATCTGGCCCAGCACTCAGAGAGAACTTTAGCAGCCAGGAGACGTGTCGGGGGTCCATCTGCCTTGGTGCATATTCGCCAGCAACTCCCAGGTCAGTGGAGTGAGGAAGAGATAGGACGGGTATATATGAGCAGGCAATGGGACTAAACAGCTGGGAAATGCGTCCAAAGTGCTCACTAAGTGCTGTTTCTGCGTACAGCAATAGCCAAGCTTCTTTTTTTGCTGCCCCCTGTCCTGCCCTTTCATACAGCTTATTATGTGTATAGATTTAATGCTTTTGTGGTTGGTAGAATTGTGGTGTGCCTTGGGATTTTTCAGGTTACAAAAGATGTGCCACCCCAGAAAAACTGTAGGAAAACACTGCTCTACCTAAATCTTTGCTCCTGACATGCTAAAAAAGATCTCCAGAGCTGTTGTCTTGCTTAAATAATTATACTGTCCATTACTGGACTTGTAATATTGTGTTCTTTCCATAAACTGCAGAAGATACCACAAACATGAATCATGGATAGATGATTAGCATTACACTTCTACATTTCTAGAGATTATCATTACACTTCTATTTCACAGAATGTTGTCATTATATCAGTACTGTAAGCTGGGTTGGCAGACTGACATGTTAAATAAAGAGGTACTAGAGACTTATTTTGGTTTTAGTGCAACTCAAGATAACTTATTTAGCAAGTATATGATATGACATTTATTCAATCTTCTAACAGAAACATGAAATGAAAAAAAAAAGAGAGAGCATAATTTTTACCTTCGGAACTTTTCTGTAGCATTTTACCTGGACTGCCATAAACCTCCATCCCCACCCCCTTTACTCCCAAACCCCTGCATCTATATCAGTGTGTATAAATCAAGAAACTGAACACCACTACTCCATATTGCTGAGAGACTCATAATATGAAATATTAACCCTTTAAATTCATATTTTATTTCATACATTTTATTAATAAATATGGCACTGATTGTGTATGTAATTCTTTAGGTACAACTTATTTGTATTATTGTTTCATAATGTTAAAAGAAAAAAAAATACACAAAAATGCCACACTGACCAAAGCATTGCCTGAGTTGCTTGCCTCTTTGCTGGCCCTGGATTCAACAGTATTTTTACAGCATTAATATGCTGCATTAATCTCAAAAATGAACATGTTAACTTTCCTAGGCCTAAATAAAACAATAAAACCTTTTGAATAGCTACTACTCGCCTGTATGACATAATGGTATTTCATGTCCTCTAACCCATGGGAAGAACATAAATCATGCATAGTGCAATGTTTGTGTATCACACAGTGCCTTGCTAGCTGTCCATTGGTGAAATGTGTTTGATGATAACATAGTGTGTAACAGTTCAATTCAGAGCAGATTCAATTCTACCAATCAGATGTCCTGTGAATGTAAACCTACAAATCTGCACAACACTGATGATCACGTGCAGTGAAGAACACAACACAGAGCAACCAGACTAGAACTTCCACTTTAATTAAAAAAAAAAATGAAGCTCTGCTTTTGTAAACTATAGTGAAGCTGCTAGTAACACTGATGACCAGTTTTTATATGAAATTTTAAGAATTTGTGGTGATTTGCATCCCATCTTCATTTTTTATTGTTACCAATGGTTTGCTATGCCATGGAGATGTTGTTGTATACAGCTTGTCTGCATTGTTAACAAGAGTGAAATATAAGAGTATGAATTCTAATAGCATTATTATAACATGGGAGTTGCAAATATAAAAGAAATAAATTATATATAAAATTCATTGCATGCCACCTAATCAAGTATTAATGCTTCCCCCTCCTGCTTCTACTCAGGCCCACCTCCCTAAACCACTTTCAGTATTGCATCTGGGAGAATCTGGTCACCCTAGGCATAATGTTCATTTGAAATCTGTAGTGTCATTTTCTAATTTCTGATACCAGTGGGAACTTTCCCTGTTTTTTTTTTTTTATTTTACTGTAACTCTAAGTCAAATACATGCATGCTAAAAAGGGAACAATGCCTGCAGAGAAAAACATTTTACAAGGGCAAAAACTTTGCTCTACTTTCTAAATTATTTTATGTACACTAAGATATGTAGCCTCAGCATATCTCACGATACCTTTTATTGGCCTTCATTTTGACAAATGATAGATATAGTTAAGAAAGAAGAAAATGACAAGTTAATGTGAAATGTGTGTAAAGTGTACTGTCTCCATATAGTATTATGTATGTTAATTCATAAGTCTCCTCCAGTATTTATTGATTTGGAAGTATAGTTGCTTAACTGCATCAGTCGTTTTTCATTTATAAAGCCACCATCACTGTGCAAAGCATTTCTTAAACAACACTATTTGATTCCAGAAGGGATTTTACCAGCAACTAAGGAGCATTTTAAAATTGTAACTTGCCAGTTTTAAAATGCTTTTCTGTGGTCACAGTTTTAGAACCAGTGGATGAGGAATTACCACACATGACTGGCCACATATTTTAAGAAAGAAAACGTACTTATTGTAGAGACCAATACAAAAAGATAGGTTTATAAGAATACCTAAATCATATTATTCATGTTTTGTGTCTCATTACGGACAAAAAGACACCATTAATGAACAATCTGAAATTCTCTGCCAGTCATTAATCATTAGCTCCATGACATTCACTACATCTTTTCACACAGTGAAAAACTGATAGTCTGATAAAATGGTGAATTTCCCAGCACAGCATGAACCAAAATCTATTACTTTCAACATGAATTAGTAATACTCCAGCTAAGGGCTTCATCACTTTGCACTTTAGAAGATATGCTTTCCATGCCACTTATTACACCAGAAGATGTTATATTGATGAACATAGACACTGAAACACTGTGTTTAAGATGATATAGACTGTTGTTTATTTAACACGAATAGATCTGTTTCAGTTGCAGTCATATTATTCATACTGTACAAATATACACATTTCATAGGAAGCAACATATTTCTAACGAAGTGTATGAAGACAGTGCCCTATTTATAAGATATAGTAATCTTCAAACAGCTTTATATCCTAAATCATCATTAACTATTTTAAAGCTGTTTTCCTGTAGTTAGATTAACAGTAGTAAACTGCCAACTGTAGAATATTGCCATATATGCTCAAATGAAAATTTTAAAAGTTTAAAAACTACCAAACAGTTTGCTAATTCTTGTTTGAGAATCTTCTGTAAGATAGATACTATATAATATATGCAATGCTTCCAGAAACATTAATTAATACATTTACAGTTTACTGCCATGTTAATTGGGCTGTGAGCTAAAGAATTTAACATCCGTGTCATCTGAGTTTTGCCGAAAGTCTAATAACTGTACGTGGATCTTCTGACTGTATTCCTCTCCAGAAACTAATTTCCTGTTGTCAGAGCTCTGTCACCATTACTTATGATACATCACATAAATTTAAGACTCATTTGAGTTCATCTATTCCACATATTGCACCTATCATGTGCTTTTTATGTAAGCATAGTTTACATGTTAATGTATCACCTTTGGATATTTTATTTTAACAGCTGGCATCTATTTAAACTTACATCCTTAAAGCAAATTGGATTAAAAGGACAGAAGCTGTCATCCCATATATTTATTTACCCACTGCTGTTTTATATTAAATCACATAGAAATAAATGTAAATTCTGAAGTATGGCCTCATTATTTTTTACATTTATTATTAGAGTAAAACCCATGTTGTACATATTATGATCACAAAACACAGTTTATATTCTACAACAATGAATGTAAATATTTGTTATTGCTAACTCTAACCCTACCCCTGACCCTAATTAATCTAAATTACTTCATTAATAAGAACTGTTAGGTCAGCCCTCAGGGCCTAAACATTAAGGCTACAGGATAAAAAGAACCATACAACTGTTACTTTATAAATAAAATAAAACAAACTGGAAGGAAAAAATACAAAAGAAATGGAAAAGTACAAAGTAAACAGAAACCAATCAGTTAGCTTACTCTTCTTGGTAGCATGGGCGCTCACTACAAGCACTCTTGTCTCTTACCCACCATCACTCTCTCACTCTTAAGACTCTCAAGCCTGAGCGGCCTTTCTTAATAATGAATCTGTCCTTTTGTCCTTGTCTGTTACCTGTCCAGGATTATACAGTACTTACCGTAGTCTGCTTACCACACTCTGGTACTGACCACACAGCTATACTGGTGTGATATTTGACATTACTGCTAGGGCACATTTTCCTATTTCTGTGGGGTTTCCTCTTTATAAAAGGGTTTTTTAATATCCCTAATTACATATTGCAGTGTATGTTGAGGTGTCAGTCAATTCTGGCAGACACCCTTGTCCCATCACAAAGGATGTACAGAGTAGATCTACAGAGACTGCTTTGCACAATATGTCTTCTTTGTAAAACTCTGTTCGTTCATTTTCTAAGCCATGCCCATGGGTTGTAAACTCTTTCTGTACACCAAATCATAGTGCTGGGAGCACCAAGCAATCTGCCTGATGCAAAGTTAGAGCTTTTAACCAATCGGAATGTTGAAATGGTTCATGTTACCTCCTCTCTGTACCTCTGAGAGGATCTGAGTGGTCACTTCAGTGAATGCTAAAGAAGGCCTGCACCAAATAGTAATTAAAGATGATTTTCTGTCTATAGCACAAAAATTGCTTTGGACAAGTTATACAGCAAAGATGAGGAGATTCACTCAGAAGAAAAGCATTTTTTCATTATTTATAATTCTTTGCTACAGTTTTTATGATGTTGAAGTTAAAATGAATACCTGTTGCGTCTACCCATGTTCAGGACTGTCTCCTGAACAGCATCATAGGCCCCTGGGCAAAGTAGTGTGCTGGGGCCCCTATTTTGATAGCAAAACAGAAACCAACATAGGCATCAGAAACATCATGAGCCGTGACCAAGTGCCCAAAGGTTAAGATGGTCCTGCTTAACACTGCTAATAATACTATCAAGTATTTTCTCCATTTTAACTTTTTGAAAATTTTTTTTTTTATTGGTTGAGGTAAAATTGATTTTTATTTTGGCCTGTAGTAGGAAACTCAAAATATTTCTCATATCAGTGTCTGATCAGTTTACCTGCATCTTCAATCACAAATCCCAGACAAGCTTCATAACTGGATGAACACTTGGAAAATACAGTTTAATGTAGAAAAATGTAAAGTGCTACAAATGCACAAAAGGAACATCAGTTATAAATATAAGAAAAGGATTTACAGATTTATGTTGATGCAACATTTCTTCATCTTAGTAATGTGCATAAGCTATTAAAAAGGCAAATGAAACATTAAATTAAATCATAAGAACTGGAATGAAAGTTGAAGGACATTATGCTTAGACTATATAATTCATTAGTGAGACCACATCTTGAATACTATGTGCAGTTCTGGTCACCATACAAAAAAAAACACATAGCCGCACTCAAACTGTGCAGAGAAGAGCAACCAAGTAGTGTATATCCCGGGACTTAAGGACATATTCTACTGTGACCAACTAAGAGAATGAAACCTATTTAGACTCGAGCAGAGGAGACTGCATGTAATCTTAATATAGTAATTAAAAATTATTAAAGGCAGGGGTCCCCAACTCCAGTCCTGGAGGGTCCCAGTGGCTGCAGGTTTTCATTCTAATCCTAATTGACTTCTTTTGAATTAATTTTATTTGACTTGCTCTTGAAAACTCAGACCCCTTAATTGTTTCTTTTTCCTTAATTAGCAGCCAAATAGGGAATCCAATCCGGAGCCCGGGATTCCCAGACATTTTTCATTCCTGCATTCCCGGGAATGAAACTGCTGTAGTTTGCATATATAGCGTGTAAAAGTGTAAAAATCGATCAAGAAATAACAGAGTTATAGTTGAAAACTGAAGACTTCATTGACGTCTGTCAGACAACAGCTTTGAACAGCAACTTGAAATTGAAATGCGTCAGTCTGTTGCATCCGCATTATCTGTGCCAAGAAACTTCCCATGAATCCCAGAATGATGACAAGAAACTGGATGCATCAGTAACAGCTGAAATGGCGGTGTTTCACAGCAACGGCAAGCGTGGGCGTTGTTTAAAACAAGTGTATCTGTATGTGATGACTGTGCTGCCTACTTCAGTGGAGGCAAAGCGTGCTTTCTCAGATGCTGGCATACTCTGCACGAAGTACTCTCTCGCCTGGACGACCGCATGCTGGACAAGTTATGCTTTCTACGCTCTTATTACCGCAACTAACTTGATCGGAGTACCCACAGTTTTTCGGCTTACAAGCTACTTTTAAAATAACCAGGTCGAAATGATCTACCTACATTAAAAAGTATATATATTCGCCTCTAGCGCTGACGTCCGAGGTTCGATTCCCGAGAGGGTGTGCAGTGAGTGTTTACGCCTGATGAGCCCAGAATTAGAGCGAAACACGTGCCGCGTACTCTGCATTATTTGATAGTAAAACTATTTCAACCATATATTTATATATTTATATGTATACACACGCACACACACACACTGAGTATACTTTATACATAAAATATATGTTGTCGTACCTTGCATAACTGAATAACCTTTATGGCACAATAACAATTTAATACATTTATGGTCACTACAGTATTTGGATTTAATAATCGTCATGTGGGAAAAGACTGACTCGCATAAATAAGTATTGCCGAATAATGCAGTCAAGGAGCTTTTGAATTCAGCTGAGGGAAAAATGACTGCTGTCCGATTAACTGCGATTTTAGTTCCCTCTCTTTTCTCTTTCTCAGATCACTTTTCGGAAGGAAGTCAGTTTTGTAGTTTTTATGAACAGTTCGAAAGTGCCTTTCCACATTTTCCTTCTTTGGAATAGCAATGATAAATTGACAGATCAGACAAACGCACTTCGATTGTGACATTGTGAGAGAAAAAAATCCTCTCCTAATTACACATAAAGCCCATACCCTCCCCAAACAATTTTTTTAAAATCCCTTATTTAGTCGATATAAATTGGAAGGCTAACTAGATCACAGCCGGAGTTTTGCAGTAGCTCGCGCATTTGATCGTGCGTGCGGGATGACCAGTGTCATAGAAGAAAGGAGATCCCAGACTGGCCTGTATGTCAATCAAGAGGCAAATGCCATAGAGAGGATATATGATAGACTAACGTTTAAAAAAATTTTTTTTTGAATGCAACGTGATCTACCTGCACTACCTTTGCGATCTACCGGTCGATCGCGATCAACGTATTGGGCACCCCTGAACTAGATACATGTACTTGTATGACAGCATGAACTGCTTGTAGATAAGGATAGTCTTTTATTGGTGTCAACATACTGCAGTAGTTTTATTAAAAATAAGTGTTGGTCGTTCTAAAACCGTTCACATGTGAGATGCCCGTGCACTGTGTCATCCCAGGAAGCCCGGGACAACCAGGAATGACATGTGGGATTCCTGAATTCCCGGGAATGGATAAACCTGTCCGGGAATGGATTCCCTACAGCCAAACAATAATGAGATACAAACACATGACCTGCAAACTGTGTCGATCATACAATATCTGAAAATAAAGAAAGGTGAAGGTCTCAGGAATGCTGATCTGCTCAGGTCTCCAAAACATTTGACCAGTGCTCTTAGAAAAGAGAAAATCAACAATTTTTGAAATGTTATTATTGCACAATGAGAGCAGCAACAAGCCATGGAATTAAAGTACAGGTTTAATTAACAACAAGAATCAGAGCTTAATTAATCAACTGGTTGGAGTGAAACTGGTTGGAGTTTGAGGCCCTGATTTAGTTGATCTTCTGTTGGCTTACTCACTTGACACTTCATTTCTGTTATGGGTGCCATTTAAGGAAGGAAATGAAGATAATCAGGAGAACAAATCTTAAAAAACAAGTTAATTAAGATTAATTCAAAAGAAGTTAATTAGCAGCAAAAACAGGTCAATAATTAAGATAAGGGTTAGAATGAAAACCTGCAGCCACTGGGGCCCTCCAGGACCAGAGTTGGGAACCCCTGTTCTAAGGCACTGATAAAGTACACCCTCAAGAATTCTTTAAGCTTAATGGCTAATCACATACTCAATGAAATTAAGGGAAAATGTGTTTAGAAATGAAGCCATGAAGCACTTCTTTATGCAAAGAGTTCTGAGAAACTGGAACAAACTACCAAGAAATGTTGTTGAAGCAGAAACATTGACAACCTTTTATGAAATAACTGTATGAGATATTGCAAGTCATTACAGGTTAACTATAAACTAAACAAACAAGCTTTATGGACTGAATGGTCTCCTCCTGTTTGTCAAATTTCTTATGTCGGCAAAAAAAACTCAAACAAAATACTTCACCTGCTCAGAAAAACAAAACTGGCAAATGTCCTTGAGGCTTAATATCCACCTTTACACGCTCCATCATAGCAAAATAAATCAGGTAACACTACAAAATACAATCTGTGACACATACAGTACATCTGATCACTTATTGTTGTTATACACAATGTGTGACTATTTATGTTTTATACTTTAGCTACTATGGATGTTTACAGGTAACCATTTCGAAAACTGGCTTCCTGTTTTCTTTAAGTTTTGTAAGCCTGTCGTTAATGTTAGTTTCTTATTTCACAATAAATGACAAGTATGGATGAACCACATAAACAATGTGCCATAATGCTAGTTTTCGAATAGTAGATTCATTTTCCTGTTCTCAGAATTATGACTTGTCCATCAGGCTGTTGCCCAAACCCATCTCTTTAGGCAGATTCTGACCTTTTCTTGTCCATACATTTTAAACCCATTTATGCAACAAACTCTAAAATATTTACCCAGATGACTTTCAGACTGTGTCACTGGCTGTTGGGCTATGATTTACAAAGCAGAAGTTAAAAATATTCTTTTTTAGCTGGAGGCTGGTCATTCTCTGTATTAAGACTGTATTTTTTTAGTTTAACTGTTTTATGGCGTTCATTTATGACTATCTATTGACATGGATATGAGCTTTGTAATGGTAATTAAACATTTTGCACTGAGGTACCTAAAAGGCATTGTGTGTGGCAATGTCTGCTTAATTTAGTTCATGTCTAAAAAAAAAAAATATTTTTTTAAGAAGAAGTCTTTTCATCTCTACATATAAGGGATTCCACAATTTCTTTTGCCTATTAATAGCACTGATCTCTGAGCATGCTAAAGATATCAGTATGGTATTTGTAATGCTGCATTTTAGTCTTTCATTTTTTTCGTGCTGGTCCCTGCATTGCAGTCATTTATGAGGGATAGACTCTGATTTCCAGTGACTGTAACCTGGATGAGCAAGTATGAAAACAGATGGATACACAGATGAATGATTTTTGTTTTATTGCGTCTCCTCATCTTTTGAATCCTTTAGTCCCAAAGGAACAGAAGTATAGTAACAGAGCTGTTCAGTTAACCCTTGGAAAAGTAAAGAATTCTCTGAGCCACCTAAAAGCTTCTTCTCTAGAAAGACTACTAATGCAACTTGTTTTCTGAACAAAGGAACCATCCAGAAGAAAAAAAAATCCATTGTCTTTCTTATCCTTTGGTTAGGTAGAAACAATGGTAAGGCCAATAGTTGGTATTATATGTGCAGTATGCTTTTATTTGTTCATTTTCCAAAAGCGCAGAAATCCACGACAAATTAAAATATATAAGTGGCAAGGCAGCTCATATAAGCAATTTTATGCAAAGCATTGCTGAATCATCATTGCTTCTTAAATGGAAAAACAAACCAAATGTTTGTTCTGCATAGATTTAAATAGAAACTAAAAGTTTTGTTTTAGTAAAGCATGCCATTATGCTCCAGGTGTAATGGAGTTGAAATGTATCCATTATGGTTAGTAACAGACAGTGGAATAGGTGAGGTAGCATGCACGTTCGGTCTTTTTGATTAATTGATTTAAAAGTCTTTAATTCTATAAATTAATAAATGTAACCCTTTAGGCAAAATGAGTTGGGTGTTGTGATGATTAAGTGTTCATTTATATGTGATTGTATTGCATTGAAAATACTTTCTTTTGGCATTTCTAAGATATGTTGATGATCATGAGTTTATCCATCCATTATCCTACCCGCTATATCCTAACTGTAGGGTCACAGGGGTTTGCTGGAGCCAATCCCAGCCAACACAGGGCTCAAAGCAGGAAACAAGCCCCAGACAGGGCGCCAGTTTACCGCAGGGCGCGCACACACACACCCCAAGCACGCACTAGGGACAATTTAGAACCGCCAATGCACCTATCCTGCATGTCTTTGGACTGTGGGAGGAAACCGGAGTACCCGGAGGAAACCCACGCAGACATGGGGAGAACATGCAAACTCCATGCAGGGAGGACCCGGGAAGCGAACCCAGGTCTCCTAACTGCAAGGCAGCAGCGTTACCCACTGTGCCGCATCATGAGTTTACTGAATCATTAATCTAAATCAAAATGCTAACAAGAACTTGTGGTCAAAATTACAAAACGAGAATCAAAACCTGAAGAGTACCTGTTCTTTGTGAGTCATTACAAATGGAAAGGCCTTAATGTTCAGATACATCTCTGTTTGCTTTCTTTTACCATATTAATGCCATAATGTAACAATTAAAGGCAGGAATCAAGACTAAGGCACTTGAAAGCGTGTTTAGAATTTACCCATAGATGTATTTAATGAGCTGCATGTGGCACTGGCGTAATCCTGCCAATGACATTAAGCGGCACAACTTCTGGGACCGCACGTCCTGCCAACCCACTTGTAAATTCAGTAGAAATCAGCAATCATACTAAAAAGTGAATTTTGGAAATATACAGTGTAATCCTTTATACCATGTAATATATAGAAAAATAATGAACAAAACAACATATATATATATAATAAAGCTTTGATTGTCAGTTTTTTTTTCTACCACAAAATTTTATAAAGATGTTTATGCAGCAGATGTTAATTGGGATGTAACTTTACATTTGCAAGAAAGGAGATGTTGCCAAAAACGCAGCAATCTTTATACATTTTTAAAATGCTTAAGCATAAGATTAAACAAACAGTATTAAATATAAACATATGCAGCAGGTTGATAGTAAACAATAACCAAGTAAAAAGCTTTACTTTTACATCATAAAAAGCAAAAAAGAAACCAACAAAGAAAACTTCAGGCTGAATATCTTATATAAGAAGATATGGCTGTTTGTTTGTCTGTCTAGGATTTTAAATCATCTGTAGCTCACGAACCATTTGACCTATTGACCTGAAATTTGGTACACATATACTACGTGATTTCTACTATCCACTTTTGGGGTGAAGATTGACCTCCAAGGTTATTCCTCTTTATATTTTTATTTTATTGTAGAATCAACTCTCGGCAGCAGCCAGCAGGGCGGCCATGCAGCGTTCTCATCCCTACCACCTTCGCTGTCACTTCCCCTACCTCTTCATATCTTAATCATTCTTGAGGCAGATTGAAGACTTAAGTGCCAGCTGAAGTGAAAAATTAAAGAAAACATACTAAGTAACTGAAACACAAACACTGACTTAATCAGTCTTAATGTGAAAAGATGCTGACGAAAGAAGAGAAGAAGTGGGCCGCTAGGGTGGAGAAAAGAAGAGCTGCTCAGGAAGCAGCAAGCGCATTGACCTCTGAGCAAATGAATGCCAAAGGTACAGAGAAAAAGTATGAAAACTATTAAAGCTCAAATTAAGTGCATTCACTGCAAGTTATCGTGCAGTGCGCCGTTGCTGGTCTATAATATTTGAATAGGCAAGGTGAGAGCAGAATATAATTATGAAACACCATTTCTGTAAGTCCTTTTTTCTTTAACTTTTTGTAGAGGCAGCTACTAGGCAGCAGTTTAAGAGGGTGCAGAATGATATGCAGATTTTCAAGGGGCTGCTATAAAGAGAAGACAACCAACACTTAAGCCTCTGCCTTGAATGGATATCTGTTTGGGAAAGGACATCTGAACTAAAGCCTCAAAATTTTGTCCCATAAAAGTAGGGCCAGTTAGTCGATAGGAAGAATGAGTCTCCATCTAAGGGGTGAGAGATAATGAGAGAGGATATCAAGGAAAAAATCCCAAGGTCTGTGTTCTCAAAGACTAAAATAAAGCCCTTTATTGTAATGCTTGAACTGCCAGTTATTATTAATGTTTTCAGAATCTTAGAGAAATGGATTAGCTACCTTTTCTTGCCTTCACATACCAATATTAAGTTGCGGCTCACCTGCTAAATATTCTAGTAAGTTTGAAGTTGGTGTAGAAGAACTCCATCTTGACTTTACCTATTTTTTTTCCCCTCTTCACCCTTAGTCTTAGACAATCTAAATTGAAAGGTTTGAAATAAGATAGATAGATACTTTATTAATTCCAAGGAGAAATTCATATACTCCAGCAGCAGAATACTGAGAAAAAAAACAATATTAAATTAAAGAGTGATAAAAAGCAGGTAAAACAGACAACAACTTTGTATAATGTTAACGTTTACCCCACTGGGTGGAAGTGAAGAGTCACATAGTGTGGGGGAGGATCGATCTCCTCAGTCTGTCAGTGGAGCAGGGCAGTGACAGCAGTCTGTTGCTGAAGCTGCTCCTCTGTCTGGAGATGATACTGTTCTGTGGATACAGTGGATTCTCCATGATTGACAGGAGCCTGCTCAGCGCCCGTTGCTCTGCCACAGATGTACTTACATATGTAAGGAGTAAGCAAGTCACCAGAGCTGCACTGTAATAAGGCCCTGGAATGGTATTAGGAGCAACTATGTAACTTAATCAACTCATTCAGCCTGGGAGTATAGGTCTGTGGCATCCACTTATACATAATGTTTTAGTATAACAGCAAATATACATGGAAATGGGCAATCGTGTTAAATGGTACGAGAGAAGCTATACTTGCCAGTACAATTGGAGACAACCTGCCATGTCAAGTAACTTAGTAAAGAGAACGTTTTGATGAACGCTTGTCATAAGTGAGAGTACCCAGCACAGCACATACAGTATCCACCTTTTATGTAGCCATCTTCATAGGCACAAATCAATGAATAATTTAATTCTTTTTGGCCTGGAATCCTAGGAGGTTAAATACATTTTTGTTTGTCCACAATATCACTTCTCCCCGTCTCATTGAGCACAAAAAAACATTAGCTCATTGCAGGATAGAATCATTCTCTAATACACGGCCAATTTAGCTTTCTCAATCAAACTACCCTGTAGATCTTTGAGTTATGGGAACACTCACAAATTCAACAGAAATATGTGAACTGTGCAAAAACAGTTACTCAGTTGTAATTTGAACCCAAAACCCTGGAGCTATTAGGCAGACATAACTACTCTGGAGCCCTATATTTAGCAGTCCACTTTTGTGAGGTTCAAGATAATAGTATGCATAATTGGTCAGCTCAGACCCTTACATATATCAATAAATACCAACTATTTCTGAAGGAATTTTTTTAGGTTATGCTAGGCCTACCAAGAGACCTAATTGCTATAACATGTATCAAGGATATAATCTGAGTCCATTCCCTAGTGAAACATATCTGATGTAATGTTTCAAGGAAACATGACCATACTACCTTAGCCCTTACTTTATCACCAATATATATTTAGACACTCACAGGACCTAATGTCTTCCCTAATGAATTGTGAACAAAACCCTTATGTCATATTTTACTGTGATTTTTAGAGGAGCAAGGCCCTCTTTTTCCAGGGATTGACTAACTTCAGATTTAAAAGTGGTAGGTCTCACACACACAACACATTTGGCTGCTTACCACCCTACTACACACAACAGTCTAACAAGCTTAAGATAACAATAGCGTCCATAAACAGTAGAGGTACACCTTTATCCTCTGTCAAGTTTACACATAAACTTGTTATCCTGGCAATGAAAACCAGGAGCACAGTCTAGATGAACTCCTATATCCACCTTTAAAGGACTAATATTAAGTATGCAAACATAATGTTTACTCTACAAATACAGAAGCAGAATTGTACCCTTGTAAAATCTTCCACAGGATCTCCAAAGGACATAAAGTCACAAGCTGTTTTCAAGTCCACATAGCATATTAATGCAGAATTTGCAAACTTGTATGAACTTAATAAAGTCCATGGAAGAACAGATAGTTGATCTACTCTTCTACAACCATGCAGAAATCTGTATTTTTCATCCTTGTATCTAAGGCTTAACTACTGACAAATGTTTCTGTTTCAAGTACTTTGACATAACCCAGATGTTATCCATTTTTGAGAATGAGGACCAATGACCCTACACTGGCCTAGCCTTAAGCGGAATATTGAAGAGCCATGTTAACCAAAACACCCCTACAATAACCAGTTTTTTCTTCCTTGAGTCTTCCCAACACAATGTTTCTAACCTCAGCCATAGAAAATGATTTATTTACACCAGATGTTTTCTGCACTGTTTGGAATAGAACATATCCATTGAGTTAGGAGTAATTCAGACTTCTTCTTCCAGCATTTGACTCCATGTTCTTTTCAGATCTTGCTAAGTATAGCGTAAGTGATGCGTCTCCTTCTCCTCCTGAGTCACTGAAAGGTTTGCGAGAAGGGTCTCACTCCATTATAACATATTATATTTGGTGTACCTAACGTTTACAGGTCAGGTTGGGGAGCATGCACTGATATAGCACATTGCTGCACCCACCATACGATGAAATAGCTTGGGATTCTGGTTGGCTACCCCTCAGGCTGACATGTGGTCCAGTCCCACCCTCCAGGAATGACCATCAATCTGCTGCAGTCAGGTGTTGGCTTGGTCCAGCCACTTGGGTGCTCAGCAATGAGGATCCTGTGATCCAGATCACCCTCAGGGAATCGTGTCACATGGTTGTAGTGCCATAACTAACTCAGGTAATGTGCCTTATTCGGGACTCCATGAGCAACTGCTAAATCGACACAAAGTCAAACCAGCGGAACCCAAGGATTCTCCGAAGAGACACTAAATTAGTATTTCCCTAAGATCAATTATTAGGAGCTTTTGTACCTTACCAGTGATACAAGTTCAACTCAGAACGCCAGCCATTACATACTTGGTCCACTGGAAAAATAAAGCTGTGACCTTTTGTATAAATAAGTAACACACACCAAGACCCCCTGTTAGCCAAAATTGATTTTACTCCATACCAAGGATGTTCAGATCATAGCAAGGGAAGTCATTTTTCACTGTTGGATCACAGAGAGGTTATCTGAGCGCGTTTCATTTTGTTTAATGGGAACATTTTCTGGAGGTGGTTTATTTAACCACATTTTAGAAAGACAAAAAAGAGTTTTGGACACTATGAGCATACAACTGGATGACTTGACACGTGATTTACATGGCAGAAGGAACGTGATATTTTTTCAGGTACTTTTGATATCATTTGCTGTTGTCCAGCATTGGGAACCATAGACCCCTATTGCATCATAAATTTTGTTATCTTTTTTTTCTGCATAAAAGTCATAAAATTATTTTTTTTTTCTTGTCTACCACTACAAACTACATGGAGTAGATAATATATTATTGAAAAATTCTATGTGGAGTATTCCTTTAATCTAAACTCTACTTGAACCCTGGTTAAAATGGAGGTATCAAAACTTTAGGAAGAAAATTCATCTCTATTTTGAATTGAGTTGTTTATGTGCCACCCTGTTTGTAAATATCCCCCATCTGAATTTTGACTGTTTTTGTTTATTTGTTGGTTTGCCAGTTTGATTTTATTTTTTCAACATTATTTTTCTTTTATTTCATTTTTTGTTAAGTACTTTATGGTACTAGTATCCTGAACAGATATATTGGCTGTGTTGTGTTGAATTTCTTGTTTTTTCACTACTGTTATTGCCCCCATTTCCCTCAACACTGAAATTTAGTAGGCAGTTTAAGAGGAGTTTGTGCCATTGAGGTAGTTTTCCATAAATGGAATAATGCCAGGGGAACTACAGATATCAAACATGAAGTTTTAAAGTCATTAAAAATTTAAGGTGTGGGAGAGAAGGAGAACACAAAGGAAAAAAGAGAATTCATAAAACAAAAACCGTGCTCTCTTCCGAGGCCTGCTTTTACATGTAGTTGTTGCATCAACAAACTATCACACCAAAGCACTTCCTCGCCATTTTCTCTCTCTCTCTCTGAAGGCTTTTTCTCTTAAAAATTAGTCACATTCTGCCTCAGCTTTTGTCAGGATTTAAGAGAAAATAATATTGTTTTGTTTGTATTATTAATAGTGTAATTTGTAAAGTAAAATTGGTTGCTTTTATGCCATTCTGTATAGGTACATTTGTGTAATGTCACAGAAGCAGGGTTTTATTGCTATATCTTATTTAAGAGAAAGCCACATAGTCTGTACTCTGGCAATTTCTTTTCAAGGTGTTTGCTTTTGTTTTTGGAATATTGTTTTGTACTTAATTACTGTAAGTGCTCATTTAAACTTCATTCAGTATCCTCTGGTATACAAACATTGTTTCCCAACCTTAGCTCCCTTTGCCCTTTGAAAGTAATCTCTTTCTCACTCATTTAATTTACATTTACATTTACTCATTTGGCTGATGCCTTTATCCAAGGCGACTTACAACATTGCTGATACAATTGGTTACATTTCTTTTTGGTTTTCCAGTTGGAGCACATGCAGATCCAATGATTCCTCATGGTCACACAGTGTCAGTAGTGGGATTTGAAACCAGAACTTCAGGGTCTGAAGTCCAAAGCCTTAACCACTACACCATTAATCACAGAAATGATAAATTAACTTTTTGATACTTTATTTTTAGAAAGATTGAAACTCAGGCTATATCCACACTACTACGTTTTTATTTAAATTAAAAAAAAAAAATAAAAAAAAAAATTTTTTCAACTCAAATTATTTTTGTCCACACTAGCATTTTCACATTGTTTGTGAAAGTATTTTAATCCATACTAAAAGGATTGAAAACATGTATGATGCAATCATTCGCTTACACTCGGTAAGTGCACAGCATATGCATCTTAAACCAGGCATACACTGTACGATTTTGGCAAAATGTTAAACCCGATTTGCAGTTGCATGCAAATTTTCTGAGTTGGTCTGAATTTCATCTTCATAGACAGTTGTTTCATGTGCAGTACGAAAGTAGTTGTGTTACCCAACTGCCTCTCCCAATTGGGATGTCACATGATTGGAAGAATTTCTATCATGTTAGAAATTTAAGTTGGCTGTCTCAAAGTTTGAGCAGTCTCACAAGCCATCTATTTGATGTCACCTTTTCATTTCTTGAAGTTCATTGTGCAATGACCAGAGTAGGTGTACGTTGTACATGTACAGTCTAAACACAGACTTTGTTGCATGCCAATTGGATGAATTGCCCATGCAGTCTGACCACAAATGATTCTATAGTGCAGTGTGAGTGGTTGTTTGACTGTAATATCTAAAAATCACACAAAATGCAATTTAAGTGCATGCAGGTTTGTAACACAACATGCTATGGACAGCTACTTTCCTATTCTTGGTATGTTGGAGTATGTTTTTCTTCTGGGAAGGGTTACCAATCAGGGAATGAGACACTGTAATGAACAGGATCCACCCAGGGCACATATTAAGTAAAAAAATAACTAGAGAGTGACTGAGTCTATGCATTTTCAGACAACTTTCAATCAACTGTCATCACTGAAACACAGCAGTGATGTTTTCAAATGTCTGGCTCTTTCAGTGTTTTCAAAAGTGTTTCACTTTTGTCGGTTGAAAACGACAATAATCAAGACAAATGTCTGCATTTATTAAGTGAAAATATACGTGTGTGGATGGGGCCTCATTTGAACCACTACCCTAAGCAGAATTTTACACCCCATCATCGTCATTTCTGATCAAACCCTAATTTGGAGAAAAGCACACTAGGCTAGAATTCCCTTTTATGACTTATAGTACTCCAAAATATCTGGGCTTCATTATACAGTAATCCCTCCTCGATCGCGGGGGTTGCGTTCCAGAACCCCCCGCAATAGATGAAAATCCGCGAAGTAGAAACCATATGTTTGTATGGTTATTTTTATATATTTTAAGCCCTTATAAACTCACCCACACTGTTAACATTATTAGAGCCCTCTAGACATGAAATAACACCCTTTAGTCAAAAGTTTAAACTGTGCTTCATGACAAGACAGAGATGGCAGTTCTTTCTCACAATTAAAAGAATGCAAACATATCTTCTCTTCAAACGAGCGCCGTCAGGAGCAGAGAATGTCAGAGAGATAGAGAGAGAGTGACAGAAAAACAAACAATCAAAAAATCAATACGTGCTGCTGGGCTTTTAAGTATGCACACCGCGATAAAGCAGCCACAAAGAAGGGAGCAATGTGAAGGTAAGTCTTTCAGCATTTTTTAGAGTAGCCTCCGTATCTTCTAAACAGCCTCTGTGCAAACAGCCCCTCCATCAGGCGCAGAGAACGTCAGAGAGAGAGCGCGCGAAATTAAAGCAAACAATCAAAAAATCAATACGTGCTTTCATTTCTTAGAGGAGCGTCCATATCCTCTAGGCAAACAGCCCCTCTGCTCACACCCCCTCCGTCAGGCGCAGAGAATGTCAGAGAAAGACCGAAGGGCTGTTCCACAAAGCGAGCTAACCTCAAAATCCAGGTTTATTTCGATAATCCCGGTTTAATTTCTCGAAATTCGGTTCCACGAACGAGGCTAACCTGAAGCTCCGCTTAATTACTATGCCAACATATGCTCTTGGACAAGCCTGCTCCGTGGCAGGTTAGTTGTGAAGCTTAGCTTAGCTTGATGAATATGATTGGACAAGCCATGTGATGTCACAGCACGACATTCTGCGGGGCTGGGATTATTCTGCTGCTGTTCTCTCCCTCTTTCGCACACATCGACCCTCCAATATAAAATTATTACAGATTACATGCAGGCGATTCTAATTACTTAGAAAGTATAAAATGACAAGGAGTGCATTGAAGGCTTTTACATGAATAACCATGGCGTGCCCATTTATTCATAATCTAGTTGATGAGGGAGCGAGGCTCATTCGTAGAGCTTTAAGGCAACAGGTTCCACAATTACTTCGGCCCAGGATAGATCCGTTGCATTTTGCGGATGATTATTTGTACAAGCGCTATAGATTTAGTAGACACAGTATTGCATATTTGTGTTAGTTATTGGAACCTTACATTTCTAAAAACACACGTCGCTCTAAAGCCCTTAGTGTGCCGTGAAATCAGGAAGGTTTGCGTTGCATTAAAGTCCTTTTTAAATATATTCATTACCTTTCCTGGCCACTGAGGAATTCTTGCCATTAAGGAAACTTTCTTTGGAATTAATGGTGCTTAATAATTAAACATCTACTCATTTACAGCACATAAATCATTACCTGATAAGTAACTGAATTTAATTTGTCCGGCTTTCCTAACGTCATTGGAGCCATTGACTGTACACACGTGAGGATAAAGGCTCCAGCAGGTCCAACAGAGCCTGATTACATAAACCGCAAATCATATCACAGTATTAACGTACAGGTAAGTACTGATAATATCTCACATTTATATACAAGAGGTGAAAGTGTAGTCGTCCAACATTAGCAATGTATGTCATTACCATTTCCTAAAATGTTTCAGATGGTATGCACTGCTGAACATCTAATTTCAAACATTGTGGCAAAATGGCCAGGATCAGTACATGATGCCAGAATTTTTCGCGAGTCTTCACTGGCTCAAAGCCTTTAGACAAGGCAAGTCAACTAAAATTCACAAATATACTATAGTTTATTATACTACAGTCTAATGTGTCTACTTTCCATTATAGGAATTTTTCCTGGTGTGCTGCTTGGTGACAGAGGATACCCATGTCTACCGTTTCTTCTCACACCATATAAAGATCCTGCAACACAAGCAGAAAGACATTTCAACCATGCCCATTGTAAGACAAGGGCACGCATTGAAATGACATTTGGACAGTTAAAATCCAGGTTTAACTGCCTGCGGCATCTCCGAGTTACACCAGACAGAGCGTGTGACATTATAGTAGCCTGTGCAGTTTTGCATAATGTGGCAATACTGCAGCAGGAGCGTATGCCAATAATGACGCATTCTTCACTTGCTGCCAGGACCTTTTCGTTCCATTCATGTTGCTCCTGAAACCAAGCATTATTAATAATTATATTAATAATTACAATTATATATCACTTTTTATCCAAGATGAACCCATATAATTAACATGCTGTCCTGTTTATCAATGTGTTAAAATAACCTTAAAGTACCTTACAACTGGTAACAAAATGCATATGTAAAAGGAAATTTTAATGACTATACATTTTGAAGGCTTGAAACTGTTCTCATTTAGTTGTTAAATAGTTTGACATCCTTAACACAAAAGTTACTAAAATCATGTTCTTACGCATTTAACTTGTCAGCTATTTAAAGTGGAGAAGGACAAACAAACTGTGATTGCCTTTACTACACTATTGGCACGCGACTTATTTTTCTAAACTGGAAGAATCCTAACTCTCCTCTTTTAAGTCAGTGGGAAACCAATGTTTTATACTATTTGAAATTGGAAAAAATCAAATACTCAGTTAGAGGATCTGTACAGATTTTTTCAAAACATGGCAGGATCTAATCAATAATATTTTAGAATAAGCTCTTAAAGCACCGAGGAAGCAATTATCTCTGCATTTCTTTCTCTTCTCCATTCATCTCTATTGGCCTATTAAACTCATCAATTTAGGTATGTTTACAAGCCTTAAGTTTTACCCTGTTGGCCATGCTCTTTCTCTCAGGGGTGCGGGTCAATTTGTTCTCAATCCTATTTTTTGTAAAAATTGATCAATTTGTATGGAATGATTACAATAAAATTAATAATAAAAAAAAAGAAAATTTTAAAAATATTTTATCAGGCCACCCAGCCTTTTGATTGACGTCTGATTGTTTTTTTTTTTGACAAGAAGGATGGTTCTTTGGGTCATTGAATTGACTTTACAGAAAATAAAATAAAAGTAAAAATTAAATAATTGACCATGTAAAATATTTGCAATGCACTAAAGATAAAGAAAAATGACATAATGCAACATATGTTGCACTATAACAAAAATGCAGATTAAAATCCTCCAAATAGCTGTGCTTTGTTTTTAAAAACCTGTCTAAATCACTGAAAAAAAATCTTTTAAATTAAGATACATTTAACATACAGAAACCCACTCATTGTAATTTCTGGCAGCACTAGATATGAGGTATGAAAAGTCCTACGGTCAAAGCCTGTCGTAGGGCCCACTCGTGCTCATATCAATGTTTAAGCTCCACCTATGCTAACTTAATGGTTTCGGGAATGTGGGATGAAAAAACATGAAGACATCTGTACTCTATTTATTAAAGTGTTAATTGAACACCAGAATATACTGGACAGTTTTTGAGCCCATTCAGAAAAATGCATTGTTAATGGTGGAACTCATTTAAAAAAGTAAATAAATGGTGTTGACTGCATTTTTTTGATTGCTTTATTTCTTATCCAATGTCATGAGTCAAGTGACTAAGTTAAGTGACCATTTGTACTACTGTTTTAAAAATCATCAAATCCTCACACTACACACCTTGTACAGAATTTATTTCTCTTAGCTTTACAAAACCTTATTATACTAGGCATTTATACTGGTTGTGATATACCTTAAAAATCTATTAATAATTGCTTTGTTAACAAGTTTGCCTCGCACTTTTCTATTTTAGTAATATTCATGTGGCAAAAATGCTTTAATGGGAACAAAAAACTTTCATATTTTTAGTATATGGCCATTTTTACTTGTCTATATGTAGTTCTGCTTTCATTATGGTAATAATCCTCCACTTTCATTCCAGAATGGAACTGATTTTCTTATTTGGGTCTGCACAGTAAAATATTTAAGAAGATCAGTTTTGAATACACTCTAATATGGTACATGCAAGTATCCTTTCAATGACTTACTGCCCAGTCCTTTTTATACTGCTTAGGCTACTTTACTAGTTTGCCTGATTATTGCTAGGAATGTAATGTCTTCATTATTACCTTATGTTTCATGGAATACATTAGTTCTCTAAGATAAAGACTTTCAAGATAAGGTATAGGGTATTGTGGAAGATTGTTTCGAGAGGGATAGAATGCATTAGGATTTTCTTAGGAGTTGTAAAGAAAAATGTTGTATTCACCCTATAAGATAACCTAAAGTGAAATATTTTTAACTTTCCATAAAGATCCAAAAACAATAACCATTCCACGTATTTATATACTATAAGTAATACTCAATCTGTGGCTATCGAAAAAAAATATTGTTAAATCTATAAAAAAACGTATTCAGTGTTTCTTCAAAGATGTCAGTGTCATAATGTACAGTACTTAAAATGTATTCAAGGTTATCAAAAGAAGATTGGTTTATATTTGGATCACTCTATTTTTCATTTCTACCAGACTTAGAGATCTGCCTATAAAATACACTATGAGGAAAAAATAAATAAATAGAGCAAAAAGAAGCAATCTTTTAAAGGACACTAGAATCACAGACTTATGCCAGCCTCCATTATAAATCACCTGCCTCTACTACTGTGACAAGTAAGAAAAATAAATGAAAACAATGCCATTTGGTTTTCCCTCTCCAGTGTGCATCTCTGTGCATTTAACCTAATATCTTTTAAGCTTTTGAGAAGACCTCTTATGTCATAATTTATTTCTCATAAGCGTTTCAATGTCTTCTCCTGTTTTATGTTGTGCTGTAAAAGGCATTCCTTTAAACATTACTTCATATTGAAAAAGGCACTTTACATTTAAATTAAAATAAATGTGTTTTTATTATTCACTAGCCACCATACTTGCCAAAGACAAAAGACATAGAATATTTAAAAAATATTTTGTTATTCCTTGCCCTACGTGCACCTTCAGTGCCTTTCCTCTGTATTCCCGTGTGTGTGTGTGAACGTCTCTACCAGTACTTCCTATCTTAAGTGCACTTCCATAAAGCCTGCTTCTCAAACTCTTGTCAATATTTTTGAGGTGCCTTTCTCTTATCTGGTTATATACTTTCCATTTTTGAAAGTGACTCTCTCGATGTGCACCTTTACTCCTTGTGCGTCTAATACTCACACTTCCTCTCAGGTTGTTTTGCCAAAGCCAAACTGACCAATCACACCAAAGCCAAACTAACCAATAAGATTTCTCTGAGGGACTGGACAGACATTTCTCACTATTTTATTATACAGTATCATCTTTTATATGCAGTTTTTATATCTGAAAATATACCTTAAAATATTTATGTACATTTTTATAAAGTGACAATTCTCTTTGTAGATTTATTATTCTGATATTTTTAATTGCACATTTATTAATGTAGCTGTTGATTTACAGTTTGTTGAAAAAAGGTAAAAACTTCTGTGCACTACCATTTGCTCTTAAACAAAATAGTGTGCATGCCATTTGTGTGAGTCAATCTTTACTAAAATTTTTGTCCTCCGAAAATGATGCTTATGTTAAAAAATTATGGAGAAAACTGAAGACAAGTTTCAATGTAGCACTTTATTGTAGATCACCAGCAATATCGTAAGAGAAATGTGGTGCAACAGGCATATAAACATTCTGATATCAAGTCAATTAACATCTACATGTGTCACAACAAACAATATAAAACATTAAAATATTTTTCATAACCACGACCAATTGACCTACCTCCAAAATACACACTAGAATGCTGATAAAGGTATTCCGGTATGAAACACTGGGAACAGCCACTCTACAGCTGATGCCACATCGCAAAATGTTTTGGGCAAATGGGCTTTGATATTGTATAAGATGAAGATGTTTGGTTTCAGATAATGGATAAATAAATCTCATGAATTATTAACAGTCTATGACTTTCCTGGACTGTGTGTTGGAGATGGTGGTTGGCCTGCTCCAGCTCACTATCTGTTAGAATAGAAACATTATAAATTTATTATAAAGCATGTTTTATCAAACTTTAGATTCGATTTTAGACCCTTTCATCTTTTTTAACTTGTCTCGGCGTAACATGAAGTAAGAGCTTATTGATATCAAATATTGATTTCTTGCTGTGTGAGAGTGCAAGAAATCAGAAAGAAAAGAAAGCAGATTTCTAAGGACTCTGCAACTGATGGGGGATTGAGGCTCCTGTCACATGTAGGAGAATGACAGAAGCACATATACCATGGATGAGTAATACAGGAATTTTCCACAAATCCTGTCATCTCCCCAAGAATCAGCAATAACAATTGATGTCACACACGTGCATGCATAGGGAGCATCCATGAAACCCTAGAGGTAAGCACATCAACACCACCACATCACAAGCAGCCTCTATTCTTTCACCCGTAGACTAGGGACAAGTTGCATGAAGGCCACTGATGTCCCACTTATTCAACCCTGGGCGCTATATAAAGAACAACATTGCTGGATGTTGAGATTCATTTCCAGAATCAGTTCAGAAGAGGACCGAGCTCTGCCATGGAAAGCATTTTTGAACCCTTATGCCTTATGCCTTATATGATCATTGTGTTTGGAATTTTTGTTTAACTTAGCTAATTTGCCCATCTTTAAACTAGTTCCCGGCTGATCCCCAACTCTTTTTTTTATCTTCCAGTTGTCTTTTGTTTACAGTTATTTTTCATGTATTTTCTCTGTGACAAAGCCTGAAAACAATAGAGAATACTTAGGGACATTTATTTTAGGCAGAATACCTTTGGGCATTGGAACCCCTGCAGGTTTTGTTTTCTTTTCTCCACTTTAACTGCAGTTGTTTGTTCTGTCCTCCTGGCCATTTGACCCTTTTATCATAGTCATCTCTAGAGACTTAATATATTCTATTTACATAATATATAATATCTATATCTATCTACATTATATAATATATAATATCTAGACGATATTGTATATAAGGACACTACTGTTTCTATTAATTACATATCTATGTTATGTAAGCCTGTATGGATTTATTTTTCTGTTACTTATTCATTATTATTCTTACATAATTTAATTTGTTTTACAAGTCTTGCAACTCTTTGACATCTTGTAAAGCACTTCATGCTACTTGTTTTATGAAAATGTCACTATAGAAACAAATGTTGTTCACATGTCAGTTAAACACCCAATCTGATCCACTGTTGAGACCCCCAGATAATTTAAGTATGCATCACCTTTACCTCTTACCCCATTATCCTTGGAATGCCAGAAGCCCACCACCAACTTCTGTGCTGCACTTTTATACCCCACCACATCTCCATTATCAACGTAGTCTATAACAGAGGAATCATCTGAGAACTGTAGAAGATGGAGTTTTACTTAAACTCATTGGCATGGAGGATAAAGAGAAGATGAGACAGGATAGTACCCTAGGGTGATCCTCACACTGTGGAGAAATGCCCTGCCAAAAGTTTAACAAAACATCAACTGATGGATTGTTTACTGCACTGGGCAAAGCTTTGTTAAATGCAATGTGGAGAAACAGCATTGAAAAATATTTGCATTATTTTACAGGGACAAAGACTCCCACAGCATTTAACCAAGGGAAGGCATAGAATTACAGTCCTCAGCTGAGGATGCAGATTCATTTATGTGCTTTCAGTGTTCAAAGGCCCTATTCTCCTGAGAGAACCTTGTAGCAGACATGAGACTAAATCTAACCACTAACACTAATAGCTTTGAGCCAAAGCAAAGTATTATGATACACGTATTAGAGCTTGTCAATTATAACTCTGTGCCAACTGGAGTTTTCAGTTAATTTCATTTTCTCCAAACAGCTATACCACAGTGCAGTTTATATTTTAAACTCAGCAACTATATGAAGGTCCTTTTGCAGTGGTTATATATTCATTTCAGTAGCTCTCTATTCACCATCAAAATTACAAAAGCTACGGCAAAGATAGATGGTGGCACTGAAAAAACCTTTTGCGTATTTATTCATTTAAAACATGTTGTCCTTTACATGACAAATGTACATTATCAATGTACACCTTTGCGTTGGCCTTTACTAGGCAGTTAGGATACACACCAAGCCTATATGATACTTCAAGCTTCTCCAGACTATTAATTTGCTCAGATGAGTTTTTCCATAACCTCTAAAATTTGCAATGCTGATTTACGTTTGAATACAAAGAAAGTGTTAAGGATTGTAGGGATGTCTTCACTAAAAAAATACTAAGTGATCTGCTTTATCTAAACCTGCTGATATCAGAAATTTTCTCAATGCTGCAGAATGTTACTTGGGGTTTCATGTATAAACGGTGCATACACACAAAAATGTATAAAGTAATATATAAAGTACAGTATATACAATATATTATAAAGTAATCAAAATGTATAAAAATTAAACTTGGTGTAAAGCCACACACATTTTCATGCCAGCTCAATCCCTGGCATACGCAAGTTCTCTGCTTGGTTTTGCAAACTGGTGGCACCCAGCGTCAAAGCAGTGCTATTGTTCCAGTGTGGTTTCCCTTTCTTTTTTAGATCCACATCTCTGACATGGCTTTTTCAAATACACTGAAATTAACCGCATATTGTTTATTAGTTTAAGGCATCTGATTGTAATTAACCTATAACAATATAATGGTCTACGAAATAAAATAGCTGCTTTAGCATTGTTAGTCTCACTGCACCACTCGGAGTGTTTATCCCACTGTATCTGAGTGTGGAATCACAGCTCTACAGCAGCTGATAGGAAAGAGAATTATCGGTATACAGCATCAAGCACACGCTTCCTCAGCCATGAACACAGTCTGTTTGAACTGTACCCATACAGTAAACGCTTCAGAGCCTTTCATGTAGGGACCTTGCAGTTCAGAAACAGTTTCATCCCAAGAACTATAAACGCACTCAATCCG
The DNA here is from genome assembly GCF_016835505.1 of Polypterus senegalus. Taxonomy (NCBI): domain Eukaryota; kingdom Metazoa; phylum Chordata; class Cladistia; order Polypteriformes; family Polypteridae; genus Polypterus; species Polypterus senegalus. Next base: position 59,259,512 of record NC_053168.1, on the reverse strand, counting down.
TTCATCAAGTGCTCCTGGTAGAACTGTTTGTACTTATAAGTAAAATTCCCTCACTGTAAACTTGCGATGCAGTTATAATATTGTACAACCTAAGCCACTTTATAAAGCACGTATTTACATATGATGATGACTGGCTTCTAAATCAATTTAGATTTCCAAGCGCTACCTATAATTTTTAAGATGAAATGCAGCAAAGTATGTTTATTACATTATACAGATCCAATTTTAACATCATATAAATAATCTATATTGTCAATAATTAAACATGTGAGGACACAATGTTATAGTGCTAGCAACAAGCTGGCGCCCCATGTAGGGATTGGTCCTGCCTCGCACTGTATGCTTGTTGGGATTGACGCAACCCCAAATGGATAGATGGAGAGAATAATTAAACATGTACTATGAAGATATTTCAATGTTCCTGAAAAGTTTTGAAGAATCTGCTTTCTAAGCTTACAGATGGTTCAACATTTATTACAGAGCTGATTGTATGGTGGATGGTTACTTGGATAAAAAAAATAAGGACAGGAATTGGGGGTTAGTACATTTGAAAGAGACAGTACTGCTGCAATAAATTATTTCATCGAAGGTCGTGCAAGCATCTTGCGGGAGGCTGGAACAGTCTCTGGATGGGGCACCAGCTCGTCACTATCACTGTGCCACCGTGTTCCCTTGTTTAATACATGCTTTAATTCCTATCATCGTGAAAATGATATCAAGTATATATCTTAGGATTTAAATTGTTCAGAGAGCTGTGATATCACGAATGTAATGGATTCTGCATCCTGTCGGAGGAAGAGAAAGCCCGTTTAAGCACGTAGTGATTCACACACAGAGAGCACATAGAAGAACACACAGAATAGGAAGCATTTAATGTGCTACTTTAGTTATGATGGTATTTGAGGAACTAGTAAATTCAACAATTTTAAGATGAAGTTTATGATGTTCTAATTTAATGTGATTAAAGTGGAAATTTCGAGATTAAAGTTGAAATTTCAAGCATTTTTTTCCTACTGTTTCTATTTTTTTTTCTTTTCTCTGTACCCTAATAAGCTTCCATATGACACTCAGACTGTGGGCTACGACTCGCATTTTCATGGTTACTTTGATATCTGACAACTTCTTTTTTATTTCTGGCACTGTGCGACTTTGAGAACTTGAACTTTTGAATTTCTCCGATACTCTATGTCACTTGATCAACTTCCTTTTGTTGTTTATATCACTGTTTAAACAAACAGTAAATTTTTCCTTGCCTCCACTTGGTATTCACTGAAATTCTTCTATTTTCCCCTGTGCTTTTGCCATTGTCTTTTCATAGAAAGCCGAACTTAAGGGCTATTTATATTGATTTGCATATTCAAAGAGATGTAATTCTGGGAGGAGACGGGGTGGGATGGCAGGCGCATGCACATGCGTTACTCTTCACGCTGACTATGATTTATGTAGCAATAGAACGTGGAAGTTGGCATACACACAGATTTAAGCATCTGGACATCATGTTTTAGTGTGAATTCTATGCACACCATTATGCATGAGGCCCCAGGTCTTTGCTTACACACTACATACTTATTACTTAAAATTTTAAAATTGAGCTTTTTTAACAGATGTTTTTGTTTTTAGATAAAAGATAAAAACAAAGAACCGTGACAGTTTCATTGTAACAAAGATAACCTTAGCTGCATAGTCGGACTGTTTAATTACATTAATTAGCCTTGATGATTTGAAGCAAATCGTGATCAAACAGTCCCATTACTTAGGGTCATTTCAGAAGGCACTGGCCTGTATTGATAGATGGGTATAGTGCTGCAAAAGGATTATGCCATCAGACCTGATTCAAATCAAATTTATTTTAGGAACAAACAAGAATAGAGAGCTTACTGTATAAAGATTACTTTAATTTAAAAAAATCTAATTATTAAGCAGATTTATAATTTGCTATTTTGTGTTTTTAGTAGATACTACAAGCTGCTATATGTTGCCATTTTGTATCCTAATGCAATCATTTGAACATAAATTTCATTAAAGGCATCATCTTAATTTTTTTAAATTCAAAATATGTTAGCAGAGCACCTCAGTCATTATAAATTATAAAAAATAAAATGCAATGCCTAATCTTTAAATTTCATGTACACAAAAAGGTTCTGTGTTGGCTGTTATATCATGGGCAACATTTGGCATGCATGCAAGCCATATTTAAATCAAATCATTAAGTCATGGAGTCATGCTGAAAAAAAGACCCAATATTACATTTTGACTAACTAGACTATCAAATGTGTAGGGTAGTTATTTTAACAAATGATAATAGGACATTTAAAAACTGAAAACTGATGATTCAAAGCCACAAAAATCACAATATAACAGGCAAGTCTTTGTAGTGTACCATCCAATAAACAGATACCTGCCATTATGACCTGAACAATGTGGCAAATAGTTGCTTTTTATTAAAACTCAGGATTAATGTCCTTATGACTATTAAACATGTAGCCTCTTGTTTAGGATTGGATGGCACATCTTTAATATGAAAAATGGTCAATGCCCAACCTTCACAGTTTAACTGTCATTTATTTTTGCATTTTGTATATGACTATCAGTCATTTTCTAATCTGCTTACTCCTGAACAGGGTCTTGAGGGGTGCTGGAGCCTACCCAGCTAGCATAGGGTGCAAGGCAGAGACAAATACTGGACAGGGCGCCAATCCACCACAGGGCGAATACACACACCCCAACCACACATTATGGCTGTTTTAGTGTTGCCAGTTCCCCCAACTTGTGTGTTTTTGGACTGTGGGATGAAACTGCAGCATACAGAGGAAACCCATGCAGACATGGGGAGAACATGCACACTCCATGCAGGGAGGGCCTGGCACCTGAACTCTGGTCCCCTTACTGTGAGGCAGCAGGGCTACCACTGCATCACCCTGCCACCCGTATTCTAAATATGTCCTTCTTTTTAATTACATTTTCTTTCTTTTTTTCTGATGGTATAAGGTTCTAGTCCTTCTAATTGCACACTTCCAGGTATGTTGATTTTTTCTGTATATATGGTCATTTGGCAGCTCAGGATAATTTCTTAAAGAGGTATGCACTCCTGCCATGCCACAGGGAGATAACATTCTTTCAGCACAATCCACTTTTACAAATGCCAAACTTAACACTAGAAAACTACAACTGAATGAGACCAAGCCCCTTGAGGAAAAAAAAGTGAATGACTAATCTATCCCAAATAAATATAGGTTCACAAATAATTAATCAGAAATGCTGAATTTATCATCATCTGGAGGTATATGTACATCTCCATATTTCAGTTTTGCACTTGCAGACTGGTAACTTCATTGGATGCACCAGGAACACAATATGCTGATGTATGGTGTCACAGGCATCTTCCTGTATAAAAACAGGTGGTAAGCAAATTTCAGGTGTCAGATCTTTGTGTTAGCAAGAAGAGACTGTGCCATGTTTGCAGAAAACCTTAAACCAGACTGAGAAAGAACTGAAGATGTCATTATTTAGTTAAAGAAAGTAGCGAGACTGATTGTAAATGTTTCACTCCTCAAGCGAGTAATCAGTTTTGAGATTTAAATTATAATTTGTCCATGTTGTTTTGACCTTGGTGTGTTTTGTAGTTTTGAATCTGGCTCTGCACCTCTAGTTTTCATAGGTTTCCTGCTTCAGATCTAGCCTGATTTCAACAGACTTATCTAGCAGCAATTGAACTATTTTGCAATAGACTTCTAAACCTTAGTCAAAGGTTTCACCATTGAATACACCCCCTCTCCACCCATTTCTCAACATGCGTAAATCAAGTTAAAAGGCACAGGAATTCTACTCTACCACACACAATCATTCACTTATGCCAGCTAACTTTTAATCACTAATTAATCTGAAATGCACATAATTTTTTTGCGAAAAAATAAAAAAGCGTTCCCTAAGACTGTCCCCCTCAGAGGAAGGGAGGACATGTAGATTCCACACATAAAATGGTCTTACATTACATTAACACAACCTGATCAAGTGAGAAAAAAATCGTATTGTACGTTAGTCATTGGAAATGCATTTTTTTTACACTGCATTGCACTTCACAACCATGAATAGTACAGGAGCCAGGCAAGCAAACTAGCACAGGTTCTCTGTGAAAGCTGCACACAAGTAGATTGACATAAACACCATTACGTCAGGACAGGAATGTGCTGGGAAGGTTGTCAGCTCCTGAATTAGCAAGCTATTGTACCACTTAGCATGCACTGGGTGTTTGTCAGGCACGAACATCTGTGTTAAGTAGGTGGAGAATGCCTCCCCTTGCTTCTAAGCCAGTCGTATTCTCTCTTTCCTTTTTAAAAAAAATCTGAAAGGCTTAATCTCCAAGCAGACATGTACAACAGACAACAAAAAGGACCCCAAGCAAATAAAGAGTCAAGAGGGTGCCTGTATTTTTGGTGCGTCGGCCAATAAGTTATTGCAGCCATGCAAAAACAGTATATCGTGAAATTGGCAAATCTCCTGCTTTTTACAAAAGCAAAAGGAAAAAAAAGGCTTTTGTTAAAATGAAAGAATACCTACATTGTGTGTACTTCTGAAGCTGAGAAAATTCTGCAGGGCTTAGAGTGACCCACTTCTCTAGATTAGTCATGATGATCAATCTCTTTCTTGTTACATCCCAAGAATCCTGGTGAATTCAGTAATTCATTCAAGAAGGTCTCTGCTCGAGTAATTACTTATATCCACAGAAATGACATGTAAGACCAATATGAAGAAAGCTTTCTGAAGTGTAACTGATTGCAGTTCCTTAAATGCTGTATCTTCAAACCTAAAAGAAAAAAGGGTAAATATATTTTTAGAAAAAGGATCTAATACCATGAACAGGAATCAACCATTGCAGCTATGATTTCAATTATTTTTTTATTCTCTCTACTATGTTATTTATAAAGTCGTTCAGCTTGACAGGCTTTATGTCACATTGATGAATAAACCAATCCAGTCTTAAATTAAATAACAGCACACATTATTCAACACCTGATCAAATAAACACTGTAATAAATAAATAAATGCACTGTAATGTTAATATTTAAAACATTTACTGAAGGAACCTAAATATCTCCATATGTATTTTGTTTTATTGACAATATATTTCTTTGGATTCACTGGAGCAAAATTATAGTAATAATATTTTATCCATACAGAATCATGTTAATTTGTTTCTTGTATTGTGGTATACTAGTGCATTGGTTAGTGTTGATGCCTCCCAGTTAGAAAAAAAAACCTGTGTTCAAGTTCCAGAATGTTCATTATCTATATTGTCTTGTGGGGCCAAACATGATTCTCAAACAAGAATACAAGTCTGAGGACAACTCACTTCAGCCCTTGCACTTTAAACAGTCAGGGTTGCAGAATTTCATTCCTCCTTGTGTATTAGAAAAACATGCAAAAAAAAACCCAATGAAAAACCTGGGAGAGAGCAAAAGAAATTGAACAAAAGACTTGATGCTTAGAGAAACTAAAAGGCTAAAATTGGTGTAATCAGTTCAGAAGCTCAATAGCACAAGGTAACTGAAGGTTAAGGATTAATTTGTAGAACACTGCAGGTACTTGGTTCCACCTGATTGAGAAGCACTTCTGTTTGCTACAATATCTTTCTGTCATTTTGACAGTTGTATCACTATGTGGCATAATAACAACAAATAGAGTTTAGATTAGCATTCAGATCTATACATATACTATGTGTTAAAATGCTGCGGCTGAATTCTATTATGGCGTGTATGCATTTCCAATTCAACAGTAATGTCAGTCATTATCCAAAGCACTATACCCTAACACAGGGTCACAAGAGACAATCCCAGGAATGGTACCAGCCCACCACAGGGCGCACACACCAGGGACAATTTAGGATCACCAATGCACCTAACCTGCATGTCTTTGGACTGTGGGTGGAAACTGGAGCACCCGAAGGAAACCCCCACAGACACGAGGAGAACATGCAAACTCCTCACAGGGAGGACCCGGGAAGCGAACCCGGGTCTCCTAACTGCGAGGCAGCAGCGCTACCCACTGCACCACCATGCCGCCCAACAGTTATGTTAACTTAGTTATCCATTTAAGCATGCAGTCAGAAGGTGAATGCTGCACAGACTTGTCTGTTGAAGTGAGTCACATTTACTAATTATGGTGTTTTGAGAAGCAATACAATACAATATAATACAGTTTATTTTTATATAGCTCAAAATCACACAAGGAGTGCTGCAATGGGCTTTAACAGGCCCTGCCTTTTGATAGCCCCCCCAGCCTTGACTCTCTAAGAAGACAATGAAAAACTCACAAAAAAAAACCCTTGAAGGGAAAAAATGGAAAAAACCTTGGGAAAGGCAGTTCAAAAAGAGACCCCTTTCCAGGTAGGTTGGGGCATGCAGTGGGTGTCAAAAAAGGGGGTAAATACAATACTGTACAATAAAACAAAATCTTCATCTTCTGTGGCACTCCATTATTGTCATTAGGTGTTGTCAGTAGGTACATTTACTGGTTGAGGTGTTTTTGGTACTGAAATCTTCATCTCCTGTGTTGTTTCATTATCGCCTCTCTTAACAGCAGTCCTTTTCACCTCCTTTTTTCAGGGTGTGACACACCATTTACATCCAATACATATTTTGCAATTCATATTTTCACAAAGGTAGCTGCCAATTCTATCATCCTTAGGTCAACTCCTACATTGTTGCCATAACTGAACAACAAACAGCACACATTTAACCCTTGGACTACATATCATTTACTTTTACCGCTAGTCCACTGATGTCTCCAAATGGCAAAGTACTGCATAATCTGCTTTTACAGAAAGCTTCTTCCATGGCAACAGGTTATGTTTATTTTTAACACATGCAATTTACTATCTGTACATACGAGGCACATTTACTGTATATGTTTAATAGAGGTCTTTGTTTACAGCCGAAAAGTCTCCTAAAGTTTATTTTTAATTAGAAGCTTACTCCCTCTTCACATGAGCACCACTGCTCCTCGCAGTTCAAAATCACCATCCCTACTTTGTGCGTTGTCTGTTCGGAGATATTGGGTAGGTTTAGAAATGTCTCTGTGAGCCCTCTAATAGTTCTTACCCACTTTTAAGCACAATTCACTCATGGTTGTCTCGAGATGTATATATTATACATCTGATTCACTGAGAATATATTCTCTGTGGCATTTGTAAATGCCTTCTGAACCCATCTTCTTTTTCTTCATGTTCTCTCACATCCCAAACACATGTAATGTCAGATTGGTCACTCTGAATGAGGGCTTTCTTAAACTTTTTTACTCACGACTGAATCTTGCCCTTCTTAGCGTCTTTGAGACTTATTCCATGACCATTGTCAGAATGACGGGAGAATTTCTGCCGTTCATCATTGTTTTCCCACCAATCACCACTAATTGACAGTGCAAGGAAGGGGGTTCCCCTTGGAGTAATACCAACTGATCGTCATAGCAGAACAATGTCAATTGCATAATCAAGCCATATTACTACAACAAACTTCACAAACCATACAAAACCCATTCCCAGTGAACACAGTAGTGACTCGCGATCCTGTGTGACCCAACTCGGGCAACCTGTCTTCCATTTTGGGTCTGACTTATAGTTAAATAATAATGCTCTAAATAGTCCTAGTCTAGATTCATGAGTGAATATTCTCTTCAATGGCCTAGAATCCTATCCAGGTTTAGATACTGAGCTGATTCGGGTGTTGCCAGGGTTGACTCCACCTCTACATGAAACCTCAAATGGAAAAGATGGTTAAGTACTGTATTAAAGTTAGATTGTTGTTTTTGGCCAAATCCTTCGTTTCCAACAAACTTACAAGATTAGGATACAGTGTAGTTATTCATATGCAATTTTACAGGTGTGTACTGACAGTCACACAGTTAGACAGATGTGAGGAATGAACCTGTTCAAAGTCTTGTGCCTTAACAAATACATCTAACTGCTGCCTCTAGAAAATGGATGGATGCTACTTGTGTAGCATATTTATGTGTAAATCTTAGTTTTTACATTACACCTTTGATTTAACTAGTGAATACACAATGTATTACTCTATATTTGATTTTTATTCCACTTAAAAATGCACAGTTTGGAGTTCTAAAAAGGTGGGGTAGCAATGTTGACTCTTGTCTCGGTGTTTGTCCACAATAGTAGTAGGTGGGAATTGCAAAGACAAAAGGCAGAAGGCACTGGAGCTTAATGCAGATAGACAGATAGATAGATACTCCAGCAGCAGCATACTGATGAACAATATTAAAGAGTGATAACAATGAAGGTATAACAGACAATAATTTTGTATAATAACGTTTACCCCCCAAACCCCTCCCCCCCGGTTGGAATTGAAAAGTCACATATTGTGAGGGGGGAACGATCACCTCGGTCCTTTAGTGGAGCAGGACAGTGAAAGCAGTCTGTTGCTGAAGCTGCTTCTCTGTCTGGAGATGATCCTGTTCAGTGGATGCAGTGGATTTTCCATTGTTGACAGAAGCCTGCTCAGTGCCCATCGCTTTGCCACAGATGTCAAACTGTCCAGCTCCGTGTCTACAATACAGCCTGCCTTCCTCACCAGTTTGTCCAGTCATGAGGCATTCCTCTTCTTTATGCTGCCTCTCTAGCACACCACCGCGTAGAAGAGGGCGCTCGCCACAACCGTCTGATAGAACATCTGCAGCATCTTATTGCAGATGTTGAAGGACGCTAGCCTTCTAAGGAACCGTCATCAAATCTGTCTCAACACGCGCTAACCAGAAGCCATGGTTCACAGCAGAAGTTCACAAGCTGCTAAAAACAAGGGATGCTGCCTACAAAGCCAACGACGAAGTGACACTCAGAGCAGCCAGAACCAACCTGTCCCGAGGCATCAAGCTAGCAAAGCAGGAGTACTCAAAGAAAATTAGTGATCACTTTGCCTGCTCAAGAGATTCTCGGCAAATGTGGCAGGGCATCCAAATCATCATGGATTATAAGGCCCCACTGCGTATGTGTGTTAATGACACCTCTCTTCCAGATGCTCTTAACACCTTCTATGCCAGGTTTGAGACACAGAACAACAAACCAGCATGGAAGACCACCCCCTCGCCAGACAATCAAGTTCTGTCCCTGTCTGCAGCTAGTGTGAGAAGGACTCTCACCCAGGTCAACCCACACAACGCGGCTGGACCAGATAACATACCTGGAAGTGTGCTCAAATTCTGTGCTGACCAGCTGACTGATGTCCTAGTGGACATCTTCAACATCTCCCTGAGCCAAGCTGTTGTGCCACAATGTTTTAAAAATACCATCATCAGACCTGTCCCAAAGACAGCCATAGCTTCGGAACTCAATGACTACCGCCCAGTGGCACTTACTTCAATCATTATGAAGTGCTTTGAGCGGTTAGTCTTGAGTCACATAAAGAACCAGCTGCCCCCCAAACTGGATCCTTTACAGTTTGCATATCAATCAAACCGATCAATTGATGATGCAATTTCAATGGCACTCCACCTGACTCTGTCACACCTTGATCACCGCAATGCACATGTAAGAATGCTGTTCATTGACTTCAGCTCAGAATTCAATACTATCATCTCCCAGCAGCTGATCAGTAAGCTGAATCTGCTCGGACTTAACACTTCCACCTGCAACTGGATTCTGGACTTTCTCACTGAAAGACCCCAAACAGTACAGATTGGGAATATAAGATCTAACACCATCACACTAAGCACAGGTGCCCCCCATGGTTGTGTGCTGAGCCCGCTACTCTTCACGCTGCTGACCCATGATTGCACTTCCAACTCTGACACAAACCACATTATCAAGTTCGCCGATGATACTACAGTAGTGGGACTCATCGAGAACGCCGATAATGCAGCGTACAGAGAAGAGGTGGAACGGCTGGCACTTTGGTGCAAAGACAATAATCTGTCTCTTAATGTTGAAAAGACAAAAGAGTTGATTGTTGACTTCAGGAAGACCAAGGCTGCCCATCTTCCACTCAGCATTGATAGCGTCACAGTAGAGAGAGTGAAGAGCACCAAGTTCCTCAGTGTTCACATCACAGAAGACCTGTCCTGGACCAAAAACACCACCTATCTTACAAAAAGAGATCAGCAGCGTCTCTACTTCCTGCGACAACTGAAGAAGGTGCACCTCCCCAAACCCATACTTACCACCTTCTACGGAGGCACCATAGAGAGCGTCCTGACCAGCTGCATCACAGTCTGGTATGGAAACTGCCGTGCCTCTGACCGCAAAGCCCTTCAGAGGATTGTGCGGACCGCTGAGCGCATTATTGGCAGTTCACTACCCAGTCTATAGGAGAACTACACCTCACGCTCCCTTCATAAAACCATTAGCATCATGGCTGATCCCCACCACCCCTCCCACCAACTGTTTACTCCTCTTCCATCTGGAAGACGACTCTGCAGCATCAGGAGCATGTCTGCTAGATTGTGCAATAGTTTCTTTCCTCAAGCAGTCCGGCTCCTGAACACCATGCTGCCCTCCTCCACACTGGACTCTTTACTCCTTACACTCTCTGGATTACATAGCACTACATAACACTGTATTTTTTTTATCATAGTTATATATATACGTATCTTGTGTATTGCACCTTTTAACTCTGGAGGACGATATTTCGTCCTATTGTGTACTGTAAGTATATTGTTAGGATGACAATAAAGCTCTACTTGATTTGACTTGAAGTATAGTCGGCTCTGTCCTTTCTTACACAAAGCATCAGTATTGGCAGTCCAGTCCAATTTATCATCCAGCTGCACTCCCACATATGTATAGGTCTGCACCCTCTGCACACAGTCACATCTGATGATCACAGGGTCCATGAGGGGCCTGGGCCTCCTAAAATTCACCACCAGCTCCTTGGTTTTGCTGGTGTTCAGTTGTAGGTGGTTTGAGTCGCACCATTTAACAAAGTTCTTGATTAATTTCCTATACTCCTCCTCCTTCCCACTCCTGATGCAGCCCACGATAGCAGTGTCATCTGCAAACATTTGCACGTGGCAGGACCCCGAGTTGTATTGGAAGTCCGATGTACTTTGTATATAGGCTGAACAGGACTGGAGAAAGTACAGTCCCCTGCAGCGCTCCTGTGTTGCTGACCACAATGTCAGTCCTGCAGTTCTCGAGACACACATACTGAGGTCTGTCTTTAAGATAGTCCACGATCCATGCTACCAGTTATGAATCTACTCCCATCTCTGTCAGCTTGTCCCTAAGGAGCAGAGGCTGGATGGTGTTAAAGGCACTAGAGAAGTCCAGAAACATTATTCTTACTGCACCACTGTTTCTGTCCAAGTGGGAGAGGGATCGGTGTAGCATATAGATGATGGCATCCTCCGCTCCCACCTTCTCCTGGTATGCGAACTGCAGATGGTCGAGGGCGTGGTGGACCTGTGGCCTCAGGTGGTGAAGCAGCAGCTGCTCCATGGTCTTCATCACATGTGACATCAGAGTGACAGGCCGGAAGTTGTTCAGCTAACTAAGACGTGATACCTTTGGGACTGGGGTGATGCAAGATGTTTTCCAAAGCCTCGGGACTCCCCTGTTCCAGGCTCAGGTTGAAGATGTGCTGTAGAGGACTCCCCAGCTCCAACGCACAGGCCTTCAGCAGTCGTGGCGATACTCCGTCTGGACCCGCTGCTTTGCTGGCACAAAGTCTCCTCAGCTCTCTGCTTACCTGGGCTGCTGTAATTGTGGGTTGGGGGAAACTCTCTCCTATGCTGGTATCAGCAGAAAGATGGGTGGAGGGTGCAGTACTTTGAGGTGAGAGTGGGTTAGGGTGGTCAAACCTGTTGAAGTTGTTAATCTGGTTTGCTCTCTCCATGTCTCTCTCAATGGTGGCACCCCGCTTCGAGCTGCAGCCAGTGATGATCTTCATCCCATCCCACACTTCCTTCATGCTGTTATTCTGCAACTTCTGCTCCAGCTTTCTCCTGTACTGCTCCTTCACCGCCCTGAGCTGGACTCGGAGTTCCTTCTGCACGCACTTGAGCTCATGCTGATCACCGCCTTTAAAAGCTCTTTTCTTCTGGTTCAAAAGGCCCTTGATGTCACTTGTAATCCATGGCTTGTTGTTAGCATAGCAGCGTACTGTTCTTACTGGAACTACAATGCCCATACAGAAGTTGATGTAGTCAGTAGTGTAGTCAACAACCTCCTCAATGTTCTCACTATGTGACCCCTGCAGGATATCCCAGTTCATAGTTTCAAAGCAGTCTCTCAGAGTCTGCTCTGCCTCAGGGGACCACTTCCTGAATAAGCATGTGGTTGTAGGTAGCTCCTTCACTCTTGGTTTGTAGTGAGGCTGAAGCAGAACCAGGTTATGATCTGCTTTCCTATGTGCAGGCAGCCGGGTGGTGCTGTATGCGCCTTTAACAATTGCATACAGTAGGTCGATAGTCCTATTTCCTTGGGTGTTGCAGTCCACATACTGGGAGAAGGCAGGTAATGTTTTGTCCAGCATCACCTGGTTAAAATCTCCAGGGATTAGCACAAGCGCCTCAGGGTGTCGTGTTTGTAACAGTAACAGTGGAATGCATGACGTCACCCGCTATGTCCGTGTTTGCCCGAGGAGGGATGTAAACAATAACAACAATGATGTGTCCAAACTCTCTGGGCAAGTAATAGGAACGCAAACTTACGACCAACAGTTCGATGTCCCTGCAGCAAGTGGAGATTTTAATGTTTACATGTCTAGAGTTGCACCATCTTTATTTACATAGAGAGCAAGTCTTCCTCCTTTCTGCTTCCCACAGGTATTTACATCTCTGTCCGCGCTAACTGTGCTAAACCCGGGTAGCTCCACGTTAGCATCTGTGATATTAGTTGTTAGCCACGTTTCACTAAAACACAGCAAACTGCATTTTCTGTAGGTCCTGCCATTACCTCCAGTACCTTATGATTATAGTCAAGTAAGGCCTAATGAAGCTTAAGGAAATTCCCCTGATTGTGACACAGAGGTAAACCTCATGGCTTATGGCTGCAGGCCACTGGGGTTGAATCCAAACTCAGTTACTGTCTATGGCGATATATGCACATTCTCCTGTGTGATTTCCTTTGGGCATTTCCCCCTGCATCCACATCCCAATGTTCAGTTTAGGTTGACTAACCACTCTAAATTTGGGCTGGTGTGAGCAGGTTCTATGAGCATGGATGATCATGCCCTGTATTTTTATCCCATCAAGAACTAAGTTATTGATGGGTTGTGCCCATAGCTGCTTAGTTAAGTGTCGGCTTCTTATGATCTAGTAGTAAACTAATAACGTTTGAAAAAACTGATGGAGGAAAAAAATAGATAAGCATTTTTGAAATTAAGCCACATCCCTAAGACAAAATCAAACTCTACATAGATATTTCTGTGTCACTCACACTCTGTCAGGAATCATGCTAAGACAGTGTTTTTACAAACAGCACGTCATCCATTGCATCTTCAAAAGACATTATTTTCTAGCAGAAAGACAACCTGCGTTTGTGCTCTGCTAAACGAGTTCAAGACCACATGGTGTGCAGTTATGTGTCCCCCACACTGTGTTTGTACATTTTTGATACAAACATAAAAAGGTATCTTATTGGTTTATAATGAGAGAAATCCTGCCTGATTTTTTTATTTTGTTTTTTTTTTTTTACCATTTGCTCTAATTAACTGGAAAATAAAGAAAAATAAAACCATTATAGGATAAATTGGGTCTATTTAATTAGTACTGTAATGGCAAATATATAAATATCATAGCAAAGGTGGCACTGTGGTGCTTTGTATAGTGTAGCATTGAATTGCACCCAGAGCTCTGCATATGTAGAGTTTCCACGTCATTCCCGTATGTGCTAGAATTCTTTCACCTTATACTTTGCTTTTCCTCTTACATCCCAAAGACCTTTGTGTCCTGCACTGGTGTGGTGTCCCATTCAGGACTGGATAAGGCTGGATCTTTTTAGCACTTGGATATATCTTGTTAATTAAATAGAAGTTTTAATATATATAGATTAAAGATTGTCTTCATGTCTGGTGCTGTGAATTGTAAACTGCAGTTCACTTAAATTTTCTTAATGCAACTTTTAAACAAGTTCTTAAGAAATTCATGATTATAATTTAGCAAGTATACTACAAATCTTCTTTTTCTTTTGTAATGGTCTTATTTTTTTTACTGTATACTAGCCATAACAACTCATCCTCCCATATAGAAGGCTGTAATATTGAATGGGTACACAGCATTTACATCTGTAAGGACAAATGAAGGAATGATAAAATGGATAAATAACTTTCATGCCTACTTGCTTCTATGTATACATGTGACTTGTATGTTTAAATGTTTGTTGTACACTGTATATATACTTGTATGCTTACATACTGTGACACCGTATTGAATTAAACAGCATATTTAAGCAGAAAACACCTCCTTATACATATTTTAAACAAACATTCCATCTTCATTGGAAATTAGTTTTTACTGTTTTTCTGTATCAAAAACATTTGTACTTTAACCTTTCTGCTTGAGGTTGCTATAGACCAAGTATCATATGATTAACCAGTAGTAAAACTGCAATGTATAAATCAATATCAAAAATATATTAAATTTGGCAAGTGATGGAGATGAAGTAAATGGAACATGTGCTTCCACGCCAAAATGAAGTATGAAAATGAATTGAGTTTTACTGTGTGAGAGACGGCTGGCAGCTCAACCCAGATGGGATGTCCCTGAAATGGAAGGATGGGGGAAGGCAGCTACTTGTGGACACTGCCTCCCCCAAAATGCTACATGGCAGCTCCCCTGGAGTGTAGCGGTGCCCTGAATTCCTACAGGGCATCCTGGGACTTGGAGTTCGGTTTCTCAGCCAATGCACCTAACCTGCATGTCTTTGGACTGTTTGGTGCTGTGGGTGCCACAAGGGGGTGCTGTGAAAAGACCTGGGGAGTCATGCTTCCCTTATAGCCCATAAGTACTAGGAAGTCACGAGGACGGAAACCTCAAAGTACTTTGGGGCTGATTAAAGAACTTGAGTTCTCCATCTGACCCGGAAGTGCTGGCAAGTCACGTGGGAGGAAGAACAGAAGCACTTCCAGGTTGTGCACTATTTACAGGACTGCTGAAGACCCAGCAAGTGAGCCAGAGTCGGGAGGAGTAGGACAGAGCTTGGTGGGAGGTGTGGAGGAGAAAAGAGAGAGAGAGAGAGAATTGTGTTGACTATTGTATTACTTGCCTGTTTATTGGTGGCTATGGTGCTTAGGGCACTGTTTTAGAGAAGAAAGAAATAAAAATACTTCTCAGTGCTTTTACCTTGTGTCCTGCGTGTCTTTCTGTTGGGTTTATAGGGACAACAGTGACCCTTAGTGTTCACAACTGTTATAAATCCACATATCTGCATCAGCCTCAAAATCTATATTCTGTACTAATTAGAGTTTCTGCTGTGTGTTTACTACTATCTACATACTCACTGCATTCACTTCCAGATATTGCTTAGCTTTATGCTATACATTGCTTGAGAATAAATGCCAGGTTCAAATCTGTGAAATCTAAAATGTCATTCATGAGCCATACATAGATATATAATTTCTTTATATAAAAAGGTGTTTTTGCCTGTTTTTCCCTTTGTTTAAATAATTACATATTATATTTTCCTTTTGTGATTTACTTGCTGAATTATCATTTTTGCATGAATTTTTTAAGATATTTCCTATTTGTTGCCTTAGGCATATTGTGTTGAACCGTATTTAGCAATTAACAGTAGTTGTTTCTCTTTCTAGTAATTATGATTACAGATAAGAAATGTCTTTGCCTACACACCTCTCTGCTAAGATAAACTCACTTCATTGAACCTAGTACATATGGCGCAGACACACATGTTAGGATCACTTGGCATGCTCCTTCTCCATACTAGCAGCCTTAAAAACCATACCCAGACAAAGATCTATAACTCTCTTGCCATTAACATTCATAAACCTATTAGCCATAATAATAGCTTGGTTTTAATCATCTCAAAAACTAAACATTGTAGAACATTTTCAATAAGATGAGATTTACTGACTACATGCCTAAAATCGTACACACACTACAATGTACATAATCACTCCAGGGTCATCATTAAACCGTAGAGTGCCTACCAAGTGAGAATAGGCTTGTTCAGAGTTTCCTCATGAGCAGTCTAAAAGCAAACATTTCTATTGTTAGAATTAGTTTGCAATCTGTTTGAAAATTTTTGTATAACATTATGAAAAATTGTTATGTTATATGTTAGTTTGATATTTTTATTATTTTAGTGAGGTCATCACAACCACATTTTGTGTTCTAGTTTCTTGGATGGTAGCCACGCTTTTGTGTTTCTGCATCGTTGGAGCAATGTTGATTTGTGGTTGCTGCTAACATGACATAGGTTACTCCCTGCCTAAAGTATATAAGATGGCAATGCCAGCATACAGTGCCCAGCCTTTTGGATATAATTCAAAATTCTCTGGTGAAGAAATCTTTTTGAATCTCTCATTGATTATATTGTATTGTAATTTCCTTGTCTAAAGCCTTTTGTGTTCATTTACAGCTCAAATGTCAATGATACAATATATACAGTTTGGTCCAAAGAAAATTTCATATTAGAGTTCTCCACGAGGATAGCTTTTATCGTATAACAAACAAACACACAAGATTTTAATAAATATAAACAACATTTAGAGGTCACTCCATTTGGCAGTTTTCTGCTGTCATCTGGACTGAACAGCAGGTGACTCTTCCACATTTGTAGGTCTACAATATTACCATTGTTTGTCATTTGTGGATTTTCGACACTTTACATAGGCAACAATTGTTAAGAATTTATGTGTAGACCACAAACAAACTAGAAATAAATAGAAACTTGCACTTACTACTAGAATATTCTGGTAACTCCATCTTAGTATTAGAATGTCCCTTGTTTCGTTTTTATTTTTTACTAATCACGTAGCTGTAACAATACAAATAAAATGTTTAGCATGGCAAAACCTTTAAATGTTTCAAAATCAGGTTGAACTATTACAGGTAAGTAAGCTATCACTAATGGACAAAAATAAGCCGTGTGGAGAAATGATTCTACACATCATATATGTACATATATCTGCAGATGTGTGTGTGCGCGCGCGCATAGTCAGTTATGTGTGTTTTTTCTGTATTTTAGGACAGAATCTTTATTTTTGTACTTAAGGTGAATGGAAAAAATGTCCCCAATATGAAGAAACTGTGTGATAGTGTGATTCTCAGTAAATGGTTGTGGGTGATAATGATAGCTTGTTTGTTGGTGATATATAGCGCAAACCGAGACTTGCATGTGTACTTGCAAGCGTATCCCAGAAAGACAGATGAATTAAATCCTATTGCCAAAAACATTAAAGCAAATATTCAAAATTACCCTTGCAAATAATAAAAATGATTTCAATATGCATTTCCCAGAATAGAACATCATTAAAAAAGCATTGTACTCTTGGTTTTCTTATTTTCTCAGTTATGGTCCCTATACTGTTCTTCATACTATGTGACTAGGAGCTTTTGAGTAAAAATTCTCTCTCGATAGGATAAGAACAGGCTTTCAAGCAAAGGTCAGTCAGTGAGTCTCCAGAGGTTTGTAAAGAATACATGTGTGCACATGTAGGTTGAGAAATCGCAAAAGTAGAGCTGCAGCTCTTTGGCTCTATCGGTTTACAAATCTATAGTAGCACTACTCATTTTGCTTTGAAGTTTGGTATCTTTATTTTTATTATTGAACATTCTAGCTATAATACTGTACATTTTCAATACAATTATGATTTCAGGAGACAGTGTCTGTTAGATACAATGATAGATAGATAGATAGATAGATAGATAGATAGATACATGACATTGCAGTGTAGGCTTATTTATATGACAAGTAACAGCCTCATCTTTTTCAACAATAAGATATGTGTGTATATTTTATCAACAAATGAAAGGGAAAATATGAAACTTAACTATTTAAAGCAACAGAAACATAAAGCATACACCACCTTTGTTATGCATAAAATAAAACAATTACCGGTCATGCAGAGAAAATGAACAAATCATCTAAACAAAAAACACCCTGTAGCTATTCACGTTGTTCTGGAACACATCTGCTGTCTTATAGTCATGTAATAGTGCAGAACACCATCTGTTTCTCTCCTGCCATTCTTTAAATAATTAAAACAAATTGATCTAAAGTTGCTCAGCTGGACTCAAATTGAAAATGTTGTTAGACAGCCAATACTAACTTACTTGAAATAATCAAACAGGTACAGAGAAATGTGTTGTCCACAACTGTTTTATGCAGTTGTTGAAGCAGAATGCTCTAATGTAATGCTTGGAAAATTGCAGTAAGATTAATAGTGTGGTGTAATTGATAGTGCTTCAATAAATTTACTTAAGTAGCTAAATTTAAGCATTTTAAAAATGGTAAAAGCAATGAAACATGGGTCAGGGGAGCATATCATCATACCTTTTTGCCATTGTAATATGCAGTACATACACTAAAGTGGATAAAATTAGGGAGAATCTGTAAATGATGAAAGCATACAGTAATTGTCAGACACTATCACATACATAAATTAAAGAGGTGGAACTTACAGTTTGCCATTTAATTTTTACACATTATGTCCATGTTTCCAAACAATGAACACTAAATAGTTTAGTGTGTTCTAAATTTGAAAAGTGCATGGATGTAATTATGT
Organism: Polypterus senegalus; assembly: GCF_016835505.1. Taxonomy (NCBI): domain Eukaryota; kingdom Metazoa; phylum Chordata; class Cladistia; order Polypteriformes; family Polypteridae; genus Polypterus; species Polypterus senegalus. The sequence goes on along the minus strand of NC_053168.1, from coordinate 59,240,826 downwards.
TTTTTTAAAAAAATAAGCATATTTTCATGCAATTATTTGATAAATTAAATTTCTTTTTTTGTTCTAAAATTAGTCATTCTGATAACATCGAATAGGAAAATAAAGTGACACTGAAAAATGTATACAGATTAAAATAAATATATCCTCTAATATTTAAAGCTGAATGTGAGTTTGTTCAGTATGCAAATCCACACCACTGATATCTCTCGCAAATTCGGTACAGATTCACCATTTATATAGATCATAAACTATTATATGTTCCAAAATCTTTTCCCATCTTTATTTAGTGACAGCACCAACAATTTATTAAAGAAGGAAGCATTTTTGCAACTTAGCTTAGGCATGCACCACAGTGGTTTAGTCAGAATTTTGGAATGAGGCAAATATTTTTCCCAAGGGGAATTTATTTAGTAACCTCACCTTTACTTTATTCCACTCCAGACTGCACACAATAAAATAAAGCTAATTAAAATTTAAATAGTTCTTGTCATTTTTGTTTCATGTATTTATACCAGTCACTCCTCCAAGATGAAGACATGCTGCTAATATTTTTTTAAAAAATAGTTTAATGATAGGTAGCACCCTCATAGAGTTTCAGCAACACTGAATCTTGCAAAGGAGACAAATATAAAAGAGTTTCATTTCATAAGTGAGAAATGGGAAGCAATAAAATTAAGGGTAAATAGGGGCACATTAATGGAGATAAATACTAAACGCCTAATGTCTCTGTGGACATTCCTAGAGAAGTCCTTTGTCCCCAAATGTTAGCAGGGATGATTTTCCCACATTCCCAATATATGCCTCAAAAACCAAGCAAATACCTCTACTTCCTCTGATTTTCATTACACTTCTAAATACTAGTGAAGTGCTTGCCACCAACTCTTCTACAGACGGTCCACTTAACAGAATTCTGATCTGGACGTAGCTTTAAGACACCTCCTAGGGTTATCTCCACCCTGGCTCAATAATCCCTTCAGGGTCAAGAACAGCTAAGCATTTCTTTTAGGGTTTAGTGCAACCCCAAGCCTCCTGTTTGCCATAATGGACAAATTTATCATGGAAGTACACATACTGCCTTGTCTTCTAAGTCTGTAGCATGGGCTTCTTCATAGGACCATCTGCCTCTGTCAGATTGGAGGTGTCGCCACCTCTGTCATTCCTTCTGACCAGTCTTTTTTTGTGATCCTGGCTCCCTGGAAATGCACATGATGTTTTCCTAGAACGGCAACATGTGTGCTAAGTCAAGGCATCATATGTCTGTGCTTTTGACCTGCATATTATTCTGTTTCAATCCTGATCCAAACCAAGCTCCCCATGACAACAGTATTCATATTTATCTGATATATAAACGTCTACGCGCAGAAGTGTGTGTGCCTGTCTGTCCGGCCCGGAAGTGAAAGGTGGAGTCTGGGTAAGGGCTCCAACTCAGAGGAAACAGAAAACTCGCCTAGCTGCTAATAATACAAGTGAGGCCAGTACATCAGCAAAACGAAACCTCAGACAAAAGACAAAGTCGCTTAGCTGCTAACATTGGCAAAACGGTATCCCTTTTACATTTTCTCCCTCCACTAATGCACAAGCGAGGCGAGCACATCAGCAAAACAAATCCTACTAGGAGAGAGATGTCCACAGTAGTTCCTTTCAATTACCTGACATCTTTACATTTCAAATTTTTTTCTGACGATTTCAATAGTTTCTAGGACCCCAGGTTTTTATACAGCATGGGCTTACACAGCTAGTTTAATATAAGTAAACTATTTATGACAAACTTTATTTCTCCTGTAGTCCACATTTCTCTTACCCTAAGAGTGATAACAATGGTTATAGCATTATCATAAGTCCACACACCCTTACTGAAGTTTTAGGTTTTGGTGATCTAAAAGTTAAAACCAAGAATGATCATGCCAGATCATTCTTATCTTAAAAAGGTCTTGTAAATAAAGACAAAAGAATCATTTAAAGAAAAATAAAATAAAAAGCTTTCAATGTTTTGGCTGCGTAAGAGAATTGATTTGAATTATTATCTGTATTCTATAACATATACGCGCTCTGGCACATGATGGCCCTGAGGTGTGATAAGCAGGTATAGCAAGTGTAGGGATGGATGGAAGAATAGATGCACATACACAAGAATGTTTTTTTCTTGTTTAGTATAATATTTAATTGTTTTGGCAATTAGCTATGTAGTAATGTTACCAATGATGTATTGAGGTTTCCTGTTTGTAGCCAAGGTTTCCTAAAGTTGTATGGCAACTTTACATTTGTGCAGAATAGCAATTAACCCCAATTCTACAAACAAAGAACTCTCTGTATTCTTTAAGAATGGTTAATCATTTAAATACAAAATCTTAGAATTACCAAACCATCAAGCATTAAATAAGTTGTACCTTTCATATTCCCAGCAGCAGCCCCCATTCTGCATGAGAGAAGCAGCTTGGGAAACAATATCTCAATGTAATTATAACATGTGTATAATATATTCAACAAAACAGAGGTACACATTACACATTAATATTAAAATTATTGTGCATTTTGCTAATAATATACTGTAAACCTAAAGGAAAGTGAATTTAGATTCTGTTGATCTCCTACTAATCTGTCTATATGAGCAGCACTGAGAGGAGAAAAAACCAAATGGTATAAAAAGTACACTGTTTTGGTAAACATACCATATACTGTACATCAACAAGCTCATGCATACTGTCCATCTATCAGGCCATTTTTTTAAGTCCTCTCACAAGAGAAGGTTGCAGGCAGTGTGCTAAATATCATGTAGTAATCAATAAAAGCCAATAGTACGCCATTTTGGTTGAACAATGAACTCTTACTTTGGTCCTATCTGATATACAGTATATAATTAGCTAAATAGAATGCTGTCACTTATGATACACATATCTTAAGTAGATGAATCCCATCATTCTTGAATACAAAAAATGACCCACCTTGTATTTCTGACCAGCATCACATAGGACGGTTACAGTTTGTAACACCTAAAGCACTTGTATGTGGTGGAAAAGAAGCTGCCAATGTTTACTTGACGGCAAGCTACAAAAGCAGTGAAACCTTTGTTTATTTGGAACATTTTTATTTGTACTGCATGTTTGGTTTTAGTAAACCCAAAATTTGTCAGCAGAGAACTTTTTATTCTTTTCTTTGTAACAGCGCAGATCTTACCCAAACGAAATATCACTAGTTAAAATAGCTAGTCACTCATGCATATTAATATAATTGTGTGCAAATCTACTACCACACCACCCTACCACAATCAAGGGCAACAGCTCAAGTTGGATAAGAGTACAGCAGGCAGAAGTATACCATTTCAAAGGTAAAGCAACACAAAAAAGAAGAAACTCCCTAACAATGGCCTTCTTCTAAACTCATTGTCAAATAGTGAACCTAAGTGAATGGCAGTGAACCCAAATGTAAATCCATACTAAGGACCGAGATATACTTGATGCCACGTGACTTGTACACTTGGGGATGCTACTGCTATACAAGCAGTGTAATGACTATACTTGCATGCATACTTCATGTAATTCTGGTGGATTACACCAGGTGGCAGAGCAAAAAATTATCACAGTGAAAAAACATCTGGTTTTGCTGTGTTGTGAGTTGAGGGAAGAAAGATGTTGAACATAAAAATTATTTACATTCTGATGCTATTGGGAAGGTGCAAAAAAAGATGGCAACAGTGACACAGTAGATGGTATGTGAGACAAATGTATCACGTCATTACGTCGGGGAATATACAACTATTTATTGCCTATGTGAGAAATGGGTCGAGAAAAGCACCATGAATGCTTTGATATGGCAGCACTTAAGTTTGATGATTTGCTTCATAGCATCGAAACATTCATCAAACATCGAAACACGCATATTGATCCTGTTGGAGCTGCATTGCAACATTCCGTCTGTCACACTGCATTATCTTACAACAAGCATCAGACTCCAAGCATTAGCAACCAGCTTCAAGCTTGGGCCAGCAACAGTTTCCAACATTGTGGCTGAGGTCTCCCAAGCCATATGGGCTGCCCTAAAGAAGGATTTAGTGGCTTTACCTGATACAGAACAGTGGGAGACCATAAACATAGATTTCTGGCATTTGTTGAACCACCCAAACTGCCAAGGCATAATAAATTAAACAGGAGAGGATACGAGTGCCATGGCAAACTGGGAGTGCATTTTTTTAATTAGAAAGAATACTTAAACTTTATCCTAATGGGTGCGTGCAATGCCAGATATAGATTCACTAAAGATGTAGGAACATACAGCTGTGAAGTGACGCAGGAATATTTGTGAGAAGCTAGTTTGAATCACAACTTATTCAAGGGAACTTGTCCCTGTTGCCTCTATCTACTCTGTCTTGCAGTGAAGTTCTAAACCCTCATGTGTTTGTAGCAGATGAAGTATTCCCCTTGAAGGTGAACCTGATACGGTCCTATTCAGGTCAGTGTGAACAATTATTTCTTTCTTTCTCTCTCACACACAAACACACACACACGCAGGTCAGGGTAGCATCCACTGATACAGAGCTTTGCCACACCCACCACGCGATGAAACAGCTCAGGATCCTGGTTGGCAACCCCCCAGGTAGACACGCAGTCCAGTCCAATCCTCTGGAAATAACCCTCTGTCTGCTATAGCCAGGTTTTACATGGGCATTCCATTGGTCTGGTCCAGCCACTCAGGTCCTCAGCAATGAGGATCCTGTGAGATGGATCACCTTCAGGGAATCGAGCCACATGGCTGTAGTGCTGTAACTGACACTCCCTCAAGATGCAGGTAATGTGCCTCATTCAGTACTCCATGAGTAACCACTCATTCAACACAAAGTCAAACCAGCAGTACCCAAGGATTCTTGAAGAAACACAGTAGCAAAGGAGTCCAGTCTTCGTCTCAGGTCACTGGATAGTGTCCATATCTTGCAACCAAATACCAAGGCAGGAAGCACCAGAACTCTAAAGACTTGGAACTTTAGATATTTGGAGTTCCACACACCCCTTTCCAGCAACCTCAAGACTCCATGAAGATTACAGCATCGTCAGCAAAATCAAGATCTTCACCAACAGATGCCCCACAGCCTCTGGACATCACGACCTTGCCCAACATCTAGTCCATGCAAGCACTGAACAGAGTAGAAGCAAAAACATACCGCTGACAAACCCCAGAATCAGCTGGGAAAAACTCCACTCTGCACAGCACTCACAGTACCAGTGTACTTTCCTTTTTTGTGTGTGTTTTGCATTTTTAATTGAAATATGCAGCAGTTTAATCATGTTTTTGTTTCATTTTTTTATCAACAGGAAGCAGTCTCACTCCTCAGCAGCGTATTTACAACTATTGGCATTCCAGATCCAAATGGATCGTAGAGAATGTTTTTGGAATTCTGCTACTACTGTATATGGAGAATTTTCTGTAGGTCCATGGAGTGTTCAGACGACAAAGCACAAGACATCACCAATCACCAAAGCATGCATTGCTCTACACACTACCTCTGTGCTGGTGACAGTATGGAGCTTGATGGGGCACGATATCTGTCCAGTACCCTGGTGGACGATGGGGACTTCCTAGGGAGAGTGGAAATGCATGGTTGAGGGAGATTCCAAGCTAACAAATCCAGGACGCCTCACTGCCAGCCGCGCTACAAGGACTGGCACTCTCGTATGTGACAATATTTTCAGACTGTTTTAAGGAAAGTGTCCTTCTAGGATGCTGTGCTCCAGCGAGGCACAATCAATTAAGACTCTGTTTATGCTGTTTCTCATTATTGGGCCCTCAAAGGTTTAGAATGTAAATAATTAACGAGATCCTAAGAGACTGTAATGTAAATCATGATACATACTTGACATACTTTAGTTTTGTTGCAGCAATGCTGAACAGTTCTATAAAATATTTCTTTCACACTGAAATGTTTTATTTTAAGTTTTAAAACTTTAAATAACACATACAATTTTTAAGGGTGTGTTTGACATTCAAACAACATATGTAAACAATCAGAGGACTTTTTAATGTGTTTATGAAAACACAAACATATAAAACTCTATAAGCAAAAAATAAATACAAATGTATAGACAGTTAGCACTTTTAACAGTGAAAACTATTAGTGCAAAACTTAAATGGTTTTGTAAACCTACTGATATGAGAGCTTGAGTTGCTTTGTCTTTAATCAGTCTCTTCAGTCTCTCATCTGGTTCTGCAAGCTGCAGAAGGAACTGTTCTAGGTAACTACAAAATGCACTATACATGTTTTGGGATGGCTGACTTTTATCTTACAGTTTAGACAAATTCTGTAAATGAGCAGCATCAATTGGGTAAACTTTTTTGTCTTGCTTTCTCTTCTTTGATGGTTTTGAAGATCGACTGCACTCTGAATGATTTGATGAAGGAGGCTCAATTGTAGGGGAAGGCACGTATCTTTCATTTGGTCCAGAAATTTCCTGGTTGCTTGTCTGTAGCCACAATGAAACATTCAATTTATTTTTGACAACAAACTGTAACATGTGAGCAAAAAAATATCTGGAGGCAATATACGCAAAATTTGATGTGTGAATATTTCGCACATTGCTAAAGTTTAATTGATTAAGATTAATAATACATAAAGAAACCAGAGTAAAAGGTAATTACACCATGAGCACATGATGAGGTGATGTTAGCTATTTCTTTTATTAGCATATGCTATATGGCAAATATGATGCTTTACCACTCAGGATTGAAGTTTGTATCGGTTGGACGATGGGTTGCAAAGTTTTGCACCCATGCAAGATGCTTCACAACTTCAGAACAAATCACAGCTTCTGCTGGATCCCCACTTCTTTCCTCGGAAAGTTTCCTCTTTGCACAGATGTATCTGTCCCAGATTTGCTTCTGTTTCTTCATGCATGTTTCCACATTTACTTTTAGAGAGCTGGTGATTTGATGCCAGCTCTTCTTACACGTATGTTTGTCACTATGGAGAGGGGTCGTCACACCATAAAGATGACGATAATTTCTATCCTGCTCTATCAGCTCTTCCTTGAAGCATGCAGCCATCTTGATAATAAGCAACAATGCTGACTTCATGTACCAAAATTGGCCATCCAGATTTTTGCTGTTACTGCAATTCGCGCACGTGTCACGTTAATTTATGATGATGTGCTCACAGGATGTGTCAAAAGAGCGTTGAGAACTCATGTGTGGAAGCGTTCTGAACATCAAGTATACCCAGGCCCTAACTCACACTTACTTACACCCTGAACCTGTATTGGAATTGGAATTGGAACCTTTTGGAATTTGGGTGGAAATCAGAGAACCAATGCAGATATAAGGAGACAGTACACACATCACACAAACAAAAACCAGTCCAAACTTATTTCTCTGAACTGGAAAGATAGCAGTAATTTTCATAGTGCCACTGTTCCCTCAAGCTCAATGTACTAAAATTCGGTAAAAAATGTAACAAAACGTTTGGGCTTTTATTTTTAAGTCCTCTATTTTCTTAGAAACTGTATATCACTGGAAAATCAAAATCGTCATTTTTAGTACTATCATTTTCTAAATTAGATTTATTTTAGATTCTGCAAATGAAAAATGAAAAAAAAAATGTTCTGACGCAAGCAGGTTATAATTGCACATTTCACTGTTAAGTACTGTATAGGTTACTAATGCCATTAGTGTATGGAAGCAAAAAGTGCCATTTTTTTCCTGAACATCCCCTGGGTTGAGGCATCAAATGTCTTTTATTAAAGGCAGGGATATTGCTTCAGCCCACACAGTTTGCCATTTTACTGTTCCTCTACTATACTCGTTTTTTCCCTCTCTCATTCTCTATTTATTTTGCATGGACACGTCATTGCCCTAACTGTCCCTGATACATTTTCTCTGAATTCGTAAACAGAAGCATTCTTTTCATCGGATGACAATGAAAAGTAATTGTGGATTCAATGAAATTCTGCCATATAAAGAAAACAAATCAGAGCCCCATAAGGCTTGAGGCTGACAAATATTGCTTGTGCTCTAATTACTGCAGAGCTTGGTGTGGTTTAACATGATGTGCTTACACGAGTGTAAAGGCTACTGAACCTGTGAACATTCTCTGACTGCTTATGGAATATAAAACAACCAGTGTTAACAATGATGTAAGGAGCTTGGCATTTCATATAGAAAACACAACATGTTTTTTCGTCTCTCTTAGCCAAAAAGGCTGCCTTGATCTGAAGATATAACTGCACAACACCTTTTTCCATATATATATATATATCTTATAAACTGTATGAGAGTAGACTGAAAGTGAAGAATTAAACATATGGGTCCAATATTGAGTTATATTTTCTTTAAAGTCTGATTGTAATGATATTTCAAATAGGGAAATATATTGTAAAAAAAATTTAAAACATTATTTAATATTGTATAAATTTGGTTTATAGGCATAGGTCACCCTGAACCCTTAACTGCATAATCAAGTTTGAAAATGGATGGATGGATGGATAAATATGATAAAATGGAAGTATAATTCTGCAATGCAAAATACAAACTCTCCAAAGGAAACAAAATAATAAAGCATTACTTTTCACTAATGATACATATGAGGCCTGGATGCTCAATTTAATAGATGATATTCTATTATTACTGTTTCAAAGCATATTCTTCATATCAATAGATCACATAAAAAGCATAATGTTTGTTCAGTTTATTACCAGTATTACAGAATTGCAATCTCTCCTGTGGCACAGTAATTTGTTACATTTGTAAGAAATGTATGAAACAGGTTTAATAATGCTGTGGTATATTATGTTTACATAGTATTGTACATTGCGCCAATAAGTATGTCTAAAGTTATGGTAGCTGAATTAGATTATCTCTTTACTACGTAGTGATGTGTGAACCCCGTTAAAAATCAAAGCATTGTTAGGGAATTTTGCTGAATGCAGCAAATTGAATTAAAGTCAATGGAAAAGTAGGAACAGAGCTAGTTTTGAATGGCTTATACTCATAAAAGGGTCTGTTATGTGTCCCTGAAGGCCTGGAAAGCATATGGCAACTATCCTGAACTAATTTTTGTGACCAAAAATGAGACCTGACCTATGAGGCAGCAGTGAGGCAGCAGTGTGTCAATAGCTTCAAACAAACAAAACCACAGACAGAATGGTAACCCCCAAAATAAAGAAATGTCCAAAAATTAACAAAAAGTAAAAAAAAAACAAACAAACAATTGTATATCATTGAGCTCTCAGTGGTCCAGTATTCATGGTGCTTAATGGCTGCTCCAGCAAGCCGCAGTGTGGGATGGCTCAATATATTATTTGAACTTGGATAACTATGAACCATTGTTTTTGTTTCCGATCTATCTGTTCAAATTTTTCACTCTTTCTACTTACATCACAATGATGTATACAGTAATAAATCTTTCATTATTATTGTTACTAGCAAAATACCCGCGCTTCGCAGCGGAGAAGTAGTGTGTTAAAGAAGTTATGAAAAAGAAAAGAAAACATTTTAAAAATAACATAATGTAATTGTTTTGTCACTGTTATGAGCATTGCTGTCATCTATAATAATAAAAGGCAAAGCCCTCACTGACTGATTGACTGACTGACTCACTGACTCATCACTAATTCTCCAACTTCCCATGTAGGTAGAAAGCTGAAATTTGGCAGGCTTATTCCTTACAGATTACTTACAAAAGTTAAGCAGGTTTCATTTCGAAATTCTAGGCGTCACGGTAATAACGATCAACAACGTCTGCTATATTGAACTTTCTTATTCATGGCCCTATCTTCACGAAATTTGGTAGGCGGCTTCCCTGTGCTAACCGAAACCAATGTACATAATTATTTCGGTGGTATGACGCCACTGTCAGCCATCATATTGAACTTTCCAACGTCACTAATTCTCCAACTTCTCGTGTAGGTAGAAGGCTGAAATTTGGCAGGCCCATTCCTTACAGCTTACTTACAACAATTAAGCAGGTTTCATTTCGAAATTCTATGTGTAACGGTCAACAACGTCTGCCATGTTCAACTTTCTTATTTACGGCCCCATCTTCACGAAATTTGGTAGGTGGCTTCCCTGAGCTAACCGAAACCAATGTACGTACTTATTTCGGTGGTATGACGCCACTGTCAGCCGCCATATTGAATTTTCCAGTATCACTAATTCTCCAACTTCCCGTATAGGTAGAAGGCTGAAATTTGGCAGGCTCATTCCTTACAGCTTACTTACAAAAGTTAAGCAGGTTTCATTTCAAAATTCTACGCGTAATGGTCATAACTGTCAACAACGTCCGCCATGTTGAACTTTCTTATTTATGGCCCCATCTTCTCGAAATTTGGTAGGCGGCTTCCCTGCACTAACCGAAACCAATGTACGTACTTATTTCGGTGGTATGATGCCACTGTCGGCCACCATATTGAACTTTTCAACAGTCTTTTTTACTTATGGGCCCATCTTCAAGAAATTTGGTAGACGGGTTCCTATCGCTAACTGAATCCTACTTACGTACATATATACGTCCATAGCCTGCAGCTCGGTCACCGTGTGAGGCGGCGTTGGGTCCCCCATCCCAACGCCTCCCACGTTGTTGGCTGCCTGCCTATATAAGGCCATCCATCGCTCCAGTCTCTACATTCCCTTCCTTGCTTCGCCACAGGATTCACGTCTCCCTACTGATAACTACAGCCTTTTTGTTTAATCCACGGCTTCTCCGCTGTTTTATTGTTTGTTTATTACAATTATAGTTATTGTATAGGTATTTTACACTTACTTTACATTGTTCAGGTACCCATTTCCTTTATCATTCCAACCCCCATTACCATGTCTATCGAGATGATCACAATCGATCAAAGAACTATCACTTACCGAGTGGTTTCCATGCCCGGAGATACCACCTACCTTTTCCATTCTCTTTGTTACAAATTGCACGGCCATATCAGGCTCACTCTTGATATCCGGAGGAACATTGTGTCTTATGTATTGAATGACTGGGACAGGTTCAAGGTGTGGACTGATGACGGTACAGGAGATAATTATACTACACAGGAGCACTAGAAGAGTGAAATGCTTATGCCCTTCTGCATGTGGTTCTGCATGTGAGTTGATGGCTGCCGCTGAATTGTTTGGTTGTCGCTTTCAAGTGTACCGAAATGGCCAAATATTTTACACGTTTCGACAACCGCCAATGCCGCTTAAACATCTTAGATTCACAGGTGACGATTTCAGTGGTGGAAACTTTGATGTTTATGAATGTTTAAACTCTCAAAAGCTGGATGTGATTTTATCGCTGAAACCGGTTCTGTGCTTACAACGCTTGACAGATGCCGAATGTCACTTCAATACAACAAATCCTGCAAATACTGTCATAATTGAAACAAACCATGAAACTCAAACCGATTATGACAGCAGCAATCCAAGCTGTGAGATTTGAGACAAGATTACTGTTCACATGGCCAACTGTAAGTTGCATGCTCAAAAGTAAGCTCAGCGCACAGCTTGGTCATGTTACAACCGGAGGGCCGAACTGACACCATGGTATACAAAGAGATCCTTAACAAATAATTATTGGCATATTTTCCTTCAGTTTAAAAAGGTAAAATTTTCTTCTTAATAAAAATTTTAATTCCGATTGCCGCTAAGCTGGTATTTTGCTAGTCGTATATATATATATATATATATATATATACACACAAACACACACACACATATAAACATAGATACATATACATATAAACATACCTACATATACACATATCTACACATACACATATCTATACTAACTAGCAGAATACCTGCGCTTCGCAGCGGAGAAGTATTGTGTTAAAGAAGTTATGAAAAAGAAAAGGAAAAATTTTAAAAATAACGTAACATGATTGTTAATGTAATTGATTTGTCATTGATATGAGTGTTTTTGTCATATCTATAAATATACATATATCTATATATATATATATATCTATATCTATATATAGCAAAATACCCACGCTTGGCAGCGAAGAAGTAAAAAGAAAAGGAAACATTTTAATAATAACGTAACATGACTGACAATGTAATTGTTTTGTCATTGTCATGAGTGTTGCTGGCATATATATATATATATATATATATATATATATATATACACACACACATACATGTGTACATATATATACACACACATATACTATGGGGTGCCAAACAGGCAAATACATTGATTTTGTGAATTTATAAATTCGGCGTCAGAATATATAAAGTCATTCCCGAATATATAAAGTCAAAACTTGAATATATAATGTCAGCTTCGGTATACATAAAGTCAAAACTTTTTTCTGAATATATAAAGTCAAAAGTTGAATACAGTATATAAAGTCATCGCTGGAATATATAAAGTCAAAACCTGAATATATAAAGTCAGCGTCGAATTTATAAAGTCATTCAGTATAAATAAAGTCCGAATATATAAAGTCAAAACTTGAATGTATAAAGTCATCGCTGAAATTTATAAAGTGAAAACTTGAATATATAAAGTCAGTGCTGGAATATATAAAGTCAAAACTTGAATATATAAAGACATTCCCGAATATATAAAGTCAAAACTTGAATATATAAAGTTAGTGTCGGTATATATAAAGTCATTCCTGATTATATAAAGTCAACATCGGTGTATATAAACTCACTCCTGAATATATAAAGTGAAAGTCAAAATCTATTGATTGAAACGACTCTGGACTGAACTAAGTTAACAAAAACGTATTCAGAAAAATAAATTTAAAAAACACTGCTCGGTTAATGTTTTGAAAATGATGCATGTGCCCTGCCCAGGATTGGTTCCTGCCTTGCACCCAGTGTTGGTTGGGATTGGCCAGCGCTGACTTTATATATTCCGAAACTAACTTTATATATTTAAGTTTTGACTTTATATATTCCAGTGCTTACTTTATATATTCCGAAATATTCCAACTCCATCTTTATATACTCAGGTTTTGACTTTATATATTTGGGAATGACTTTATATATTCAAGTTTTGACTTTATATATTTCAGCGCTGACTTTATATATTCAAGTTTTGACTTTATATATTCAGAATGACTTTATATATACAAGTTTTGACTTTATATAGTTAAATTTAGTCATCATTGCATAACTTTTTCTTTACCATAGAAATTTAAAGACTAAATTCAACTTCCATTCCTAACAAAGATATTTCTGGCGACTAAATAGAACCTACTTATATCCAAATTCGAGCTATTGAGCTGTCGCCTGCCTGCCTGAATAAGTCACCCTCGCTTCGCTCTTACTTTTTTACCGTTCATTTGATCATGGCTAGTGGCGGAAAAATTATAAAATGGAAGGAGGATTACACTGAGTATGGCTTTACCAAAACAATTATTGATGGCGAATCGATTATTCATAAAGCTTCAATTGGTGATTTGTTTTTCTGTGTTAACCTCATATTTTTTCATACTTCTTCTCAAACCAAGGGGGTGCGAGGGTAAAATGAATCGGGAAGCGCTGATCAATGTAATCGGTGTACCAGGAAATCATGCATTGACAGAAGTTCCCCTTTGCAAAGTGTGATTAAATGCGTGATTTTTTAACGCGTTATGGAGCACATGCATCAAAGCTTCTCAGCTGTTCTTTTGCTAAGAAAAGGAAACATTTTCAAAATAATGTAACATGATTGTCAATGTAACCTTTTGTAAGTAGTGCCTGGAGGATTCAGTGTGGAGAAACTGTAGAGATAGCGTGTGTATTAACTTGTGGATTTTTCTGTGAGTATTTGGTGGCAGCGTCACAAAGTCGCTTTGGTAACACTGTGTCAGCTGTGGAGCTCAGCTCAGAGCAAAATGAGGTGAATGGGAGGGGAGATGATGACATGACTCCCCCACCCGCCTTAACTGTCAATCCACCACAAACACAGTCTCTCGGAATTTGCATAAGCACAGCCCTTCACCTGCAATTTTAACTTAGTTACAAAGTGATCAAAACTCTCGTTTATATCCTGCGTCCTCTCATTAAACTTGTATCCCGCATTACCCCCGGTCATGACAAACGCCAGCGGCAGCCTGTCTATCAACTTAATTTAAACTTTAGGTTTACACCGTGCTTTGTTTCCGAAGTAGCAGCACTCATGAATATGGTTGTATATTTTACTCGCTCGCTTTTTATTGTTTCGCTGCCTTCTCAATTATATAATGCATGTTTTCTTCAGCACTTTTTGGAGCTCTTCCTGGTTTTCTATGTACTGCGTTGACAGTCAATTCACGTGATTACATGGGAGGTGTGATGATGTCACACGAAACTCCGCCCCCACGGCTTTCGAGCTCAACTCCATTACAGTATATGGAGAAAAATAGCTTCCAGTTATGACCATTACGCGTAGAATTTCGAAATGAAACCTGCCCAACTTTTGTAAATAAGCTGTAAGGAATGAGCCTGCCAAATTTCAGCCTTCTACCTACACGGGAAGTTGGAGAATTAGTGATGAGTCAGTGAGTGAGTCAGTCAGTCAGTCAGTGAGGGCTTTGCCTTTTATTAGTATAGATTTCACAGGGTCTTATATGTTTTCTGACTAGGGGAGGGCTTCTTTAAGGTTTGTTGTGACTCATAGTTGTGCCACATGGCTAATTATGCATGCATTTTGCCAATATAAGAAATCAACCATGCAGCATGGAGGTGAGTGAGTGAGTGAGTGCCAAGGTTCAATTTTATATATTCAGTGACAATACTTTTAATATTCTCATTATGGTCAGGTAGTGTACCCCTCACATGAAAATACTGCATTTTTTTCTTTAAATCAATGTGGTGCACAAATCTGGCTGGAGTACAGATAAGGCAGAAATGCGCAAAGCAGATTGGGCAGCGATGTAAAATGTGAGGTGAAGTAGACTTAAACAGTACCCATGTGTGATAGCATTATGGGGATTGGAAAAAAAAAACTGTTCTTCTAAGTTAGTAGGAATGTTGAATTTCTAGGAATATATCAGGTCACCAGCAAACACAGCATATTTGCTGTGAAAATACAATTTGATTAACTTTGACGATCAATAGTACACTTTACCATTATAAAAATGTACAAGACTGTAGTCCTTAATGTTTCTGTTGTATTTTAATAGTGCATATAAGCTGAACTTCACCTTTTATTTACGTTACTATTATTGTTAATTTTACCAATAAATATATGGAACAGAATATCTTGGTAGGTAAAGTCTACTGATTAACCTTTTAGTGCAAAGCATAGTTCACTCTTACATTCCTGCTCTTCTGTGACTAAACTCATACATGCAAAAGCTTCACATCATTTATAATGTTCAACATAATTTTACTTCTATCATGATTTGTTTGATGTCTCCATTAACAACACTTTATTTAAAGGTAACTAAACAGAGCAGATGAGTCTTTCCATGCTTGTTGAATCCAGGTGCATCTTTCTCTTTTCAAATGAATGACACTATTTCTTAGCAGTTCCTTTTTTTTCAGGATCATTAGACCTTATTCATCAACTAAAAGAAGCAAAACACATGTCCAGTGATTCAAATTATTTCCCCTTTTCTCATTATTTGCTAAATGTTATTAACAGTTTTATAAATAAAATATCAAGTAAATATCAAATTATACTAATGAAATACAGTATATCTCATAGATAGACAGACAGACAGACAGGGGTGGTTTTGAAGCAGTTTACTCTACTCCCTTGTGGTATTTGGAGGAGGAACTCTTGATGCCTCAAAGCATGTTCTTCTTTTTTTCTCACACTGACTCCCAGCCTCTCTATCTCTCTCTGACTAGAAATCAGAGGAACGTGCCCATGTCCAGGAGGAACAATTAACTATAGGAATTTGTGGAATGTTCTCGAAGTTCAAAAATTGAAACATCCAGGCCAACTCCTTCTGGTCAAGTGATCCCAAATAAGAGGGCAACCCATAAAAGTCCAAATCAGTTAACCTCCATATAGAGTGGCAATCTGCTCAGGATGTAACTTATGTATACAATGAGCACTTCACAAAGAGGCTCTAAGGAAAGTGATAGTTTTTCGTCTAATTTGTCTCTCAAGAGAGGTCCATTGTGAGACTGAGAAGACTTAAAAAATGAGAACTAGGCTTTTCCCTTGTAGTAAAAGTTGATTTTATCTTAAACTGTGGACTGTCTGTAGCATGAGTTGTTTCCCATATACTGTATATTAGCCAATTTCTTTCTGTCCAGAAGTTATATTCTGTTGGGCATATTCTGCCTTTACTTTTGCAATCTGCCATCTACTGTAATGTATTTTGTAATGAATGTAGTAACAAAATACATTGCATTTCTTATTTCAACAGATGAAGTATCACAAACATTATTACAACTAATCCTACACCAAATGCTATATAAGCATTTGAAGCAAGAGATAAATTCATAGTATAACTTAATAAAGGAAAATACTGTATATAAAATTATAAATAAATGAGAGTACTTATTTCATCAGAACCCTTTAAACATTCTGGTGATCTTCCCTCACTAATGTAGTGTGAGTATCATGCTGGATGGACCGGTATCCCGACCCAGATTGAAGCCGGTTTTCTGCCAGAAAGTGAGGCTGCAATGGAAGGACAGGGATGGACTGGAATCCCTACAAGGATGGGTATGGGTGCATTTCCAGAAGGGAGGTCTGTGCAGAAGGACAGAGGGTGTCTGCTTCCCAGGGGCATGTTTTCTCTCCTATATACACACAGTGGCAGCATCCCAATGGTGGAACATCCATATGGATACTCGCAGGGTAGGCTAGGAATTGCAGTCCCCTGTATCCTGTTGGGGTTCTTGGGTCCTACCAGGGGGAGCTGCAGAGTATCACTATACCCTCTTTAAAGGGCTTCATCCTGACCTGGAAGTGCTTCCGGTGTGCAATGCTGTGGCCCTGGAAGTACTCCCAGGTCTAGCATAAGTGGTCTAGAGTTGGGAGTTGTGGAAAGAGAAGAAAAAAATATTACTTTGTTGTGCAGCCTGAGAAGGAAGGATGCTAATACACCACCTGGTGGTCACAGTAGCAAAATAAGAGCACAAACAAACAGTGAAAATAAATTAATATGAACATCTATAAAATAGATAAATGCATAGAATTTTTAAAATCCCTCACTGTATGTCTTTTTGATACTAATTTTAATCTGTCTTTAATTGTAACAGAATAACTATTTTATATTAATAAATTTTGCACTTTTCTGCATGACAGAAGTATATAATTATATTGATTCAGTTGCAAAATGAATGACTTTACAGATTAAATTGCAAACACACTAGCCATAAAATTATCAGAACAAGGCAACTACTTCAGTAAAGATACAATCAAGAAAATACCAAACAACAGCATACCTCTTAGTGATGACAAGCTGATTGAAATATGAAGAATCTCAGGAGTCATGAGGTGAAATTTTCTGAAAATAAACTATAGGACATTCACCAAAAAAGATAAAAATCTGGGTACCACAACACAACTCAAAAATGATTTCCCTTTATGTGTATTTTGGCACCTTATGCTACATGTGTTTTCCATATGTTTAGCAAAATTTTTGTCATTTGCTTTTTCTTAATTGTTCAACCAAGATAACTTCAAATTATCTTTTACTGTCTCCTAGATCTGACCCATCTAGTTTAGTGACCCCCAAAATCTATGGTGCTCTGTTAAGGGAAAGAAATATAGATTTTGTTTTCCCAGCCATTGTCATCTGTCTCAGTTCAACACTCTTCTTTAAAGGCTCTCTCTTGCTTTTCCAGTTTTAAAAACACCTAGAGCAGTAGTTCTCATCCTGGAGCTGCAGCCCACTAGGGGGATGCCTTTAACCCTCCAGGGGAGCAGCAAGACAGATAGAGAGAGAGTTGTTAGGAGCACACACTGATACAGCGCATTGCTGCACCCACCACATGACAAACCAACTCAGGATCCCAGATTAGGACCAGAGTGCAGCCATGCAACTGTTGACATCTCAGCACCACACTAGTTCAGATGGCATGGAATCAATGTGAAGTTTTTCTATGGTGGCTGGAGTGCAGGGCTGGATGCAGATTAACGTCATACCCAGGACGGAGCAATTGCACGTTAAGGGCCTTGCTCAGGGGCCCAATGAAGCAGCAAGACGAAAATAATTATAAAATACTAAAATATTTAAATCACTTAAATTTAAGATACAGCAGGGATGTCAGACTTATAAGGCATGCTCCATAAATTTTCAAATTAAGTTAAGGACCTCAAGGACCATTTGTTTTTTTTAAACACTCTCTTCAAAGTTTATTTCATATATACACCAATCAGTCATGGCATTAAAACAACCTGCCTAATTTTGTGTTGGTCCCCGTCATTCTGCCAAAACAGCTCTGATCCATCAATGCATGGATGCTACAAGACCTCCAAAGGTGTCCTGTAGTATCTGGCATCAAGACGTTACCAGCAGATCTTTTATGCACTGTAAGTTGCGAGCCTCCAAGAAGCAGACTTGTTTTTCCAGCATATCCCACAGATGTTAGATCTGATTGAGATCTGGGTAATTCGAAGGCCAAGTCAACACTGAACTCTTCATCGTGTTCCTCAAACCACTCCTGAACAATTTTTGCAGTGTTGCAGGGCACAATATACTGCTGAAAGAGGTCACAGCTGTCAGAGAATATAGTTGCCATAAAGGGGTGTATGTGGTCTGCAACAGTTTTTAGGTAGGCCGTACGTGTCAAAGTAACTTCCATATGAATGCCAGTACTCAAGATTTCCCAGCAGACCATTGTCTGCAGCATCACACTGCCTCCACTGGCTTGCCTTCTTCCCATATTGCATCCTGCTGCCATCTTTTCCATAGGTAAATGATGCATGCATATCTGGCTTATGCACAAGATGTAAATGAAAACATAGCTATTGTAGGCACTTTTGGTGGTCTACAGGGGTCAACATGGACACTTTTCACCAGTCTACAGAACCACTCCATACAGTAAGCTGCGATGCACTTTGTTTTCTGACACCATTCTCTCATGGCCAAAATTAAGTTTTCCATCAATTTTTGCTATAGTAGCTATGGGAATGAAACAGATGGGCTAGCCTTTGCTCCCTACATGCATCAATGAGCCTTGGCCACCCAAGACCCTGTTGGCGGTTCACTGGTTGTCCTTCCTTGGACCACATTTGGGAGGTACTAACTACTGCAACCACTGCTTATCGGGAACACTCTACAATACTCCGATCTAGTTATCTAGCTATTACAATTTGTCAAATTCGCTCAGATCCTTATGCTTCCAACTCATCACCTTTAAGAACTCACTATGTGCCACCTCCTGACATGTGCCATTGTAACGAGATAATCAATGTTATTGACTTCATCTGTCAGAGGTTTTAATGCTGTGGCTGACCAGTGAAGATATAGCAGGATTGCATTTACACCTGCCATTTAAATGCATATCTAGTGTTCTTATCAGGTTTGGAGAGAGAACATATGACCTTTTCTCATATAGACAACAATTCTGGGTTTAATGGTTACACATGTTTATCTCCTCAAACTGCAGTTAGAATGGGAACAAGAATGACCCAAATAGAAAAAGTGAAAAAAAACGATGGAATGGCGTAAAGAACCTGAAGTGTTTTAGAATGATGACAAAGATCTGACAGTTTCATAATGGAAGGGGTAGGTTAACTTCAGACACGCCTCTAAACTGACCGGATTGTTGTAAATGGAGAGAAAACACATTTGCATTTACACTCGTGTTAAATATGACTATCTCTGATGAAAACATTGCAGTGCTGAATCCAGTGGATTCAGTGGCAAAGTATCTTCTATAATTAACTTGTAACAAAAAGTGGGCAGCAACTAATTCTGGGTTCTATAAAAATGTTAAAGCCAAGGCTACAGCAAAAGTTCAAGAAGGTAAATATCATGACCTATTTGGGGGGGACGGGACGGCTTCCATAGTTTCATGGTACACTGGGAGGATGAATACATGTTGGGAGCCGTTTATCTATAAGAAGAGTCACTCTACAGATTCAATTCTTCTTAATTGATGCAGCTCACTTACACTATAGAAACTTTCCAACTGTTTTGTTTTCCTAAATAAACTGTTGATACCAAGTGTGCAGGTATATAAAAAACCCAAAAACTAGCTACAATTGTTACGATCATGTAGACCCTGTTTGGGGATTTTGCAGGCAAATCCTATTTTGTCAGTGCTTCTCCCTATTAAGTAGCTTCCAGTTCTTTATCTTTTTCTTTATGCTGCCTTCAGCACCTAATGCCCGCAGTACATACATATTTGCAGCACACTGTTCAGCCTTAGGGATCTCTCAAATATATCAATTTCCTTAGAGTAGATTTGTTTTTCAAGTGCTTTCCCAACGTGTGCTGCTCTTTTCTCCAAAATGTTTCCAGGAACTCATCTGGCAAAAGTGAAAATGAGGACAATTCCTCAGACAGAGTTATCTTTAGCCAACACCCCATGCTTCGTTTTGGCAAGCAGTCTATCCGGATCTAAGCTCACTTTGGCTATAAGTTCTGTCTCTATTAGGGAACCACTTATGAAGTCAGCATGCAGATTTGTTCAACCGGGAACAACTGAAAAATCAGTTGGCACAGGGGCTTGTTGCAATGCAGACGGGCAGATAAAGGTTACAGACTCAAGTGCTTCAGAACCTGAGGCCTTCTTGGATGATTTTGTTTTCTTCATGCTTGCCAATGATCTTTAAGCCTTCTGTATAATAGCTCAGGGCCAGTTATCAAAATATGTCTTTTGTGTTCAGGCTGTTGGTTTACTTTTATTTAGGCTGCCACACAATCTAGTATAAAAACTATAGTAGGTGCAATAGAGGCATCTCTGGATGCCACACTAACCTGAGACAGAGTTGTGTCTGATGCTGTTCTTCCTCAGGAGTGTCTGTGCATTCACAACTATATAATGAAATAAAATAAACTAATACTGATTGCAGCATGTTGGCCGGTCATTGTGTGTATTTGCAGTGGAGTTTATTTTTTCTCCCTGTGCCTACTTGGGAACTTAATTTTTCCTCCTACATTAACGGGAAGTGACTTTGCAATCTAAAATGTCTTGGGATGAGTGAGTGTGAGTGTGTGTATACCTGACCTATGGTTGTTTTTTACCTTGTGCCTGATGCTGCTATAATAGGCATTAACCGTCACAACCAAAAACTGGGATTAACCTGTTTAATGATGGATGGACAGAATGGTGCTAGAATATTATTTTCACACAATTAATCGATAGATATATGATGAGAGTGGTGAAGTACTAAATGCTGTCATGTTAGGTTAGAGGTATTTTCTACAGTACATTCTGGACAGTTTGGTTGTTATCAGTGGAAAAGTTCTCAAGTACATAATGTGCTTGCACATCTGCAGCAGCACCAACTAATTTATAGCGGATAGTATTGCAGACTCGAAGTAATGTCTTGGGGTCATTCCTCAACCTGATAAGCACATTTTTGTTGGAAACACACTGCCCATGAAGACAACAGCTAAACAACATAACCTTTTCAGCAAATGTACAATCAAGCAGATACACAGTGTGAAAAACAGCATGCCTGTTAATGATGTAACACTGAAAAAAATCAAAGCGGAGATCGAGAATGCACAGTTTTGTGAACTCAAATACAACATATACGACAGATGACCTAAAAAGAAAGTGCCCCTAGGAAGTAATACAATTCTAGAATCACTGAGACCAGTTGTCACCATCTTGAAGAAGGTGAGAAGATCACTACTCTTACCTCACTCACAGTAATGGTGCTATCAGCTAGTCATAGCCATCAACTTGGGAAAGTGTCATTAAGGAACATTTATTTATTTGGCTAACGCTTTTATCCAAAGCAATTTACAACGTTTGAGATACAATTGGTTACGTTTCTTTTTGTTTTTTCCAATTGGAGCACAGGTGGGTGAAGTAACTTGCTTAGGGTCACACAGTGTCAGTGGTAGGATTTAAACCACAACTTTAGGATTTGAAGTCCAAATCCTTAACCACCATGCCATTGCCTGTCTGCCAGGAACCTGGATAATGTTGTGGATGATGATATACAAGCAAATATATGGTCTGAAACTGTTTTAGTTATCTCTCATCCAATATCCAGAAACCTATGATGAGTTACAAGGACATGGCAGATTGTATAGCTCTAGATGTGGCATGGGCTTCTTCATCTTCATGGCCTACTATTGCAGAAAATTTAGACGGTACCTCTAAAGCCACACTAAATAAACTGAATGTTTAACACCCAATATGACCTGCATCCAGCTTACTTCTACTATCACAATTCAGCATTACTCTCAAATATTTTAATTAAGATTTTATACTCATTGAAGGAATTTGTCAGAACAGAACACAGAGAACCTTACCTTAATCTATTTGGATACCGACAAATTCAACTCTTCACCACAACTACTAATAAATCATCCCATCCTCCCGAACAACATCTTCAAATAGAGCTTATTAAATACAAGAAAAAAGGGCCTCCTTTAAGAAAGATTCTACAATTGACCAATAAACTTAGAAGAAAAGTAATCAGAACTCAGAAACACAACCAAATTAAGTCAGCAACTTTCATCCAGTTAACTAAGCTTAATGTGCCTCAGCAGAGACATATTGCTGTAAGGCATTAGGGGTACAGTTTGAGTAACATTCAACATTAATTGTATTTCAAATGTTATGCTGTTGTGATCGAAGATCAATAAAGTTCAGAGAACACTGAACCCTACAGAGTTAGCCTTCTGCTCAAGGAACAGCTCTTCTTATGTATAAACGTCTAGACAAGGAAGTGTGTGTGTCTGTCTGGCCCCGAATTGAGAGGTGGAGTCGGAGTAAGGGCTCCATCTCTGAGGATACACAAGTGAGGCCTGCATGTTGGCAAAACAAAACTTCCGAAGAAAGAGTCACTCGCTTAGCCGCTAATACAGAAGTAAGGCGAGCACGTCAGCAAAACGTCCAAACCTCCAAAGAAAGACACTCACTTAGCCGATAATGCACAAACGATGCAAGCATATCGGCAAAACTAAACCTCCTAGGAGAGAGGTGCCCAGAGTAGTTCCTTTTAATTACCTGAAATCTCTACATTTCAATTTTTTTTCAGATGATTTCAATAGTTTCCAACCCTAACCCTAATTTCTAGTTTCTACAGCACAGACTTACACAGCTAGTATAATACTGCATCTTACATATTTCAGTGGTAATCGCAAATTATTTGTAAAAGGTGTGCAAAATAATGCACAAAATCCAAATATCCTAATGGGTCAAAATAAACATATTTTGCAAGCTGCCAAAACGAGGTGGCACTCTTATTTGCCCATATAACACACCCCACACACCCTTCTTTCCACATAATTTCTCCCATGAGCCAGTTGTGAATTGTTGCATCACAGTCTGCTTCAGAAAGTCCCAAGGCCATCAGATTATGATACATTCTCACGGTCTCAATAGGGATTGCTTAGGCACTCATGCATGTCCTGTGACTGGCTACGCAAATAAATAATCAGCAAAGCCAATGTAGCTATGTCATTGGCATCCCTACAGTACCAATCAGGGAAAAAAAGAAAGTGTAACTGACACTGTACCCGCCATTTTTAGCATTTACTGGAATCTAATACCACATGGGTTAGTCATTTCTGGGGCACTGTTGTTTTGGGGGTAGTGGTGGTTGTTATGGTATATTATCGCACAGAAGATTTCACCAAGATTCTCCTCTTAACAATGTCCTTTAAAATGACCCCTGAATAACTCATTATTTAACTCAAATATATTTGATACTGGTTCTGCCATAGGCAATCTGTCACTAAAGCATCTGGAACATCACAGAAGAGCATGGATTTTATGACCCGAGTATAAAATGTGATGAGACATGGGATCATGGCTACACATTTAATGTCAAATAGGTATTTTTATCACTTTTTAAAGCTGCTAAAATGTTTTTTTTTTGGTTGGGGTAATGAAAGTTTGACAGCAATGTTGTCAATTCCCTAGAAGATGCAAACCCTATCTAAATAATTTTATGTTTATGACTAATGATCATATTTAGAAAGTGGCCTAAAAAAATTTCTTGCAGGATAGGCCAAGATGGGCTATTGATAAAATATTGATAAATTTGAAAAACACTAAAGAACACAAAACATAGCAATGTCAAAGTGGAAACAAATGTGTGATTTCTTTTTGCATCACAGATAATGTAGGTATAGCAGAGAATAACAGATACAATCCCAGGGAGATTGTGCAGAGTCCAGACCACCACTGGCCATGAGATTCAAAGCCACTGTAGCTGCTGGTAGGTAAGGTAGGATCAAGCATGGGTCAAACGCGTGCCGAAAGAAATCTCTCAGTCCAAAAGCTTGTTTTAAAAAGTTAGGTGAAAATTCAAAGCAAACAATCTACACAAGAATAAAGGTTTTTACACATGTAGAATAAAGGGCAAAAAAAGGAAAAATGTTTCTTCTTGTTAAACTTAAATTGTTTCTATACTTAAGGATGAGTTATTTCTCTATACTTTATTTCACATTCAGTATGTATTAAACATATGGCTCTATACGTACAACTGAGCACCTTAAGGCACCGTTTAAAATTGTGTGTCCCCGTTCCTTACACATGGCAAGGCAGGTCACTAATTGAGACTATTCTATAGTCAGAGGGGCAAGAAGTAGTTAGAATATACCAATTCTTTTCAACTTGTGGGGGTTATAAGAACCTCCCATAGACTACACACTAATATATAGGCAAACATTTCATATAACTTAAATACAGTAACTAGCAAATGACTCTTACAACCAAGATACAGAAACTGTGATGCTACTCTTGTTATAGTACTTATATGTGTTATGCATCTTGGTATGCATACAGAATCTGTTATTGGAGTGGTTCTGCCATTTTGTAGAGTATTTGTAATTCTGAATATTGCATATACTGCATGCACAAATAACACAAATGCATTCTCCACTAGACTCAAATGGCAAACTAAAATTACATTTAAAATTTAAAATGACAGAATCTGGAAATGAATGTTAAACTTTTGGAATGTTTTATAAACAATGAGTAATTAAACGTCCCACCAATGTTCAATTTCAGTAGCTGAATTGGAGCTGTGGTGTGGTAGCCACTGCAGGCTTTCTTTCCAACCCAGTTTCCTTTTGACTTTAAGCATTCTGACTTTTCCCAATTTCTAATTTCTGTCAATACAGAAATTACATATTGGATTTGTTTTTAAGTTTTAAATTGAATATAGTATTTGTGTATTAGAGATTTATTTATTTTTTTTTTTTTTGCTCCTATTTTTTAGTTGTGTGTTTATTTTGTCTTTGCTTACTAATAAGCATGCAGATGGCTATGACACAGTAATAATAACCCCCTTCAGCATTTAATGTCATTGGCACCTGTGCCTGCTTCACTCTGTTAAATGCCACAATTTGGATACAATTAACGGAGAGAACACCATGGGGAGAAAAATGAATAAAACTAAAAGAAATGACAAAAGAAACTGTAAAGTATTAAAAGCTATAACAAATAAAACTTTCTGAATTTCTTATATTTTAAATCTCACATTGCTACATTTTTCTGAACACAAACTAAGAGCAGAAATAAGATTGACTAATAAAAAGATGAGATCAAATAATGATAAGAATAAATTACTGGTTTACTATCGATTTCTTTCCTTCACCCACCAGAGTTCTGCAGGACAAAACTTGAACATCATCATTAGTGAGCAAAATGATTCATACAAACTGAATTTTCAACAAAGGCCCGTGTTTTGCTTGGTCAACAAATTTGTGGAAAAAAAAGTGTTTTGCTTCTAGCAAAATGTGTGTAAATAATACAAGAAGAAAGGTTTTTAGGTCCTGTTTCAAAATATTTACATACATTCATTTTGCATATGTCTGCCAGTCATTTAGTATTTAAATAAATAAAAAGAAATAACAGACTAGTTTCCTGACATGTGTAGATATTGTCATGATATGTTCTGGTAATGCAATCCCCACTTTGTCAATTCTAAAATACACCCTAGACTGAAAAGAAATAACACTTTGTGGCAATTGGGGTGGACATACTGTATCCACAACCGGGTCAGCAGGAATCAAGAAACAGTTAATTGCTGAGTAACAGAGCGATGGGGTTGCTGTCTACTGAGATTTTCCAGGGTAGAAAACCCAGTAATGTGCACAGTGGGAAATATGCACAATTTCACATTTAAGAAAAAAATAATTTCACCTTAGCAGTGAACTGGGGGCCTAAATAGCACAGATTTAACAGGTGCGCCACAATTACATACATTGTGCAGCTGCAGAAAAAAAAAACCACAGGTAAACATGAAGTTGTAAACGAGGCTTTAGGAAGAAATACTCCTTGTCATCCACACAAAAACCTGTACAACATCAGGAAAACTCATGTTAGTGGTGTTTTCGTTTGCCAAATGTGAAATCACCTGTAATTTTGATATCAGTTTTGCAAAACTGTGTATGAATCGAAATGTTCCTATTTTGCACATCTTTAACCATTATTATAGATAACCTAAACAGTATTCAAAGTTTTTATCTTAATGAAATAACAAGTAATAATTTTTCATTAGAAGAGTAGAATAAAATCAATGGAAATAATACATAAAAGATACAAATGTTGCATTTTTGGGAACATTGACAAATTTGTCAATTGACAATTTAAGACATCACGAACAAAAGTGAAACCCAACTCTTTGTATTGTACAGGGGGTCCTCAGGGGGTCCAATGTTTCGAGTTTACAACACTCACTCCCATAAAAACTGAAAAAAATTGAGACATGAGAAGGAATAAAGGTAAGGATTTTTTTAGACTCATTTTTTTCTGTTACTACAGTACAGTATATTTATGTCCTTTTTTCTCAGGCTTAGATTTTGTGTTTTTATGTTCTAGATTATGATTTTCCAAATGTGTTAAGATAGGTAAGTGACTTAGGCTAGAGTGTGTTTCGACTTACACCAAAATTCGGGTTACATCACTGTTGTAGGAACAGAACTGTATTGTAAACCGAGGGCCCCCTGTATATAGTATTTGTTTCTCTCACAAAGTGAGTCAATGGTTTAGTTGAAATTAAACTGCTGACAGAAAGGAGGACATTGCAAATCTCTGTTAATAAACATGACTCTAAAAACACTAAAATCAAATTTCACTGAATAATAAGTTTTTTACTGTGAACATTTTGATTTCAGTGGCGGATGTTTGTTAAACATCCTGCTCATTTCAAGTACACTTAATCTAAAAATATAAGAGAGGATGGACTTTAAGAGTACACATTGAACATCAGCAAATGGAAAGGTGTACTGTACTATTAAAATAATCCTGCTACAAATTAATTTGTTTTATAGAATCTAAATGCACTGTTCAGTCCAATTCCAATTCCAGTCAGATTTTAAACAGCAATTTATAATTTCTTGAGAAATGTCATTTATTTGTTGCATTAATAATGCAAGAAGTGACTCAAAATGGATTTTGTATACAGAGAGATGGAGCAAAATGTTCTGCAATGTAGTGGAAATTTATAACCTATATAGCCATTAAATCAATTTGAAAAAATGAAATATATATGCTTTGGTTCAGTCAAAACATGCACTATACTCATGAAATATTCAGGTTTTATTTAACTTTGACATGACAAGCCTTCAACATTTTATTGAAATATTTCTAAACCCCAACTAAACATATACTATACTATTATACGCATGCCTGGCACTAAATAATGCCTGAACATCTTCTGAAAAAAACATTAGATAAAGATCAATTCATTAATGACCCTCAAGAAGGTGCTATTTAAGTAAAAGAGAAGCGTTCCCAGAATAGGGAATGGGGACTGGAGCCAGGCATTGTAGGATCATTCACAGGCTCATACCTTTTGGCCAGGTGACTCACAGAGCCTAGTTAGATTCAGCCTGAAAATGATGTGTGGGGTCTCCATGAGAGTTTATCACCCATAAGGCAACAGGTGATGGTTAGAAGCAATGCCAGTTATGCAATGGTCAAAAATAGAACTAACCAGGCTAGATTTTGTCAAATTAAACTGGTTCTTGTGACATGGACTATAACTTCTCTGGTGGAGAAGGAGCTGGAACTTGTTCAAAGATATAGTTAGACTCATTTCTAAGCACAACATTGGTTCTGTAACCAAAACACAACCAAAGGTGGACTCTCTCTCTGTCTCACTCTCTCACAAGTCCCTTTCTTGGGTGACATACAGATTGAATGTGTTTTGATTTGCAAGAGCATTGCCTCAATGCAATTCTGGGTTGCAGAGTATAAAATTTTAACTGTTCCTTATGTGAATACACAGAAAAACTATTCACTTTATTCTAATATTTAGAAAGATTTTACTTTGTGCTTGTAAGAGTACCATCTACTAACACTTTTAGTTTAGTCTACACTCACAAGGGGATATTGGAACTACCTGGATTGGGAGGAAGGACCTGCCTGATCTGAATCTGAGTGGTAAATTGTTAGTTGGTTTTGTACTAGTTATGGATTGTTCATAACAAACACCTTGGGCCAAAAGCCAATTATTAACTTTTTAGTTCAGTCATCTATTCTGAGGCCACATCTTTTGAACATTTTGGTAAAAATGGTGCTGAGATGTCAAATGATAACCACTTGCTGCTGAACTGGTTCAGATAGATGGAGTACCTGCTTTACAAACCTGGAAAATTTAAAATGGGTAGTGAAGGTGTGTTGAGAACAATTAGGGGATGCCTCTGTTCAGAATAAGTAATTCCCACCTGTGCGAGAGCTTCTCCTCGATCTCAGGAGAGGTGACAAATATAGATCATGAATGGACCATGTTCAAGACCTTAGTAGTTAAAGCAGCTTCATGGAGCTATGACCAAAAGGTTGTTGGTATTTGTAATGGTAGCAATCCTAGAATCTGTTGCTTTGACAACTGCCATAAGGAATACTGTCACATTGAACAAACAGGCATTTCATGCAATGTAAGCAGAAGGGTCTCCAGATTTGATTAAGAGATATCAATAGGCCATACAGGTGGCATTTGTGGCTGTGACTCGAGCAAAAGCTTAGGTGGGGGTGGATTTTGGTAAGTAAAATGTCAATGACTTTCAAAAAGAACCACTGGAAAAAGATGTAGCCACAGGCAGGACATTGCATAATCATGTTTTCCAAAAGGGAAAAATACAAGTAGGACATATGGCAAGAGGAGCTACAGTAAGTGTTTGGCTTCAGTGGTGGAAAGATGTATTTTCTTGATGTTCTTTGGATCAGTTCAACTCTTAGTACAATAACGTCAATGTCTTATCTGCTAATATTTACTTAAAGATTCTGAAGAAATATATTAATTCAAAGACTACACAGACCCTTTCTGGTCACCCGAAGGGTAAATAGACATTTTAACTAACCTGTCATATACCTTGGTTTTCTCATTCAGCATATTTGAGTACAATCAAGATTAATGAAAAATATCTGGGTTGGAACTTTCCATCCTCATCAATAAATTATGAGGTGCATAGATTATCATGGAGCAATAGTATGGCATCACTTCTGCACATAACAGCTGTACCACCTGCTCTTAACTGATTCTAGGTTGGTGTGTCAATGCTTTTGTTCAATACATGTGTATACTATAACAATGTAACACACATATATTTGTATTTTTTCCTTTTCTGGCATATCATATTTTAAAAAGCAGCACTAACCTTTGTACGAAACATTTAGTTGATCACTTCCTTATGAATTAATGGATAAATAAATGGATGGGTGAATGAACACAGACAAAGCAGGAGAGCATAATTCTACAGAAATTTACACATGCTTTGTAATGACATGTTTGTTTAGCTCCATGCGTCCACCAATAGGCATGGTAATACATTTATAAAAAATAATATGTTAGTATATTAATGTTTTATCCATTTATCCATCCAACCATTTATTGATCACATTTAATCTAGTTGTAGTGCCCTACATTGACAACATTGGATGAAAAGCAACATCTAGAACCTAGGCCTGACTTCAGGCACACTTATCCAACTGTCCACACTCATTCATACCAGGCAAGACATCCATCAAGCAAACTAACACATCTTTCTTAAGAGAGAGAAGAACTGGAGAACACGAAGAAAGACCCAGGCATACATAAGAGGAACATGCAAACAATGCCAGAGGATGGCTTTAGGTCCATTCTCCTGAAGCTGTGAGGCTTCACTAGTAATCTTTGTGTTACTGTGCCTTCATAGTATTAAAAATGATTTGCTAATTTTGAAAATAAAAGCAATTGCAGTGTGCCAAATATATTGTTTATATTGAATGCATTTTAATAGATTTATTAAGTAATTAAATCTTACCTTAATATTTCACATGGTACCATTTATTTTAATTAAGGGAGTTTAACATTAGGAAATAAGTCATTGTTCATAGTATGTGATTTCCTATTATGCACTGTTGTATAGTAACCAGTAATGTTTTGAAATCTTTGAAGAGCAGACTGGTGAGCTGGTGAGCTCAGTGTTTACCCTGCAGGGATTGTTATCCTGCCAGACCCAAAAGTCAGAGCCACTTAATGAAAATACAGTAGCTTGAAATGATGAGCCTGAAAGAGGTCTGCTAGTTCTTGAACCACCCTGGGCTAAGAGAGTGGGAAGTTTGACAAGACAGTAACTAAATCAGGAAGACTAAATTGGAGAGATACAATTAGTTCTTGAAAAGACCTTGCATTATATGAAATAAATTAATAAAAATAGAATAAAAAGTAGTATTTTCATGGTTAATGATGTTAGACATTTACACTAATGTGGTATTAAAAGAAATGACATTGTACATCATAATTTGTGAAGACTGGTTTCTCTTGCATTTGCAGAAAATTGTTTTTCAGCATTTTTTTATATTTTTTTGTCTATCAAAGTAAATTAAACATACTTTTATTATTAAATGTTCATGCTACAATATAAATGTATAAACCTGCATATACCCTAATTTCATATTTTTAAATGTATCATTATAATTTTAATTGTAATGGAATATTTTTAATTTTCATTAATTCCAAAAGGAATTTTTTTAATTTTCATTAATTAGAAGTTCAAAATATGTTAAAACAAAACCATAATTATAACTACTGTACATGTAGTAGACTCTTCAGATTTTGATGCACATTTTACTTCAATTAACACTAGAAACCCTGAAGCCTACGAAAAAAGTTGTAATCCCAGGCCATCTTAAATTCCTTTGCACCTCTCCATCAGTGTCTTTGTTTTGCAACTGTGTCAATCAGCACAAGCTTCAAGCAGCCTGCTATCCCATCCACCGATGCAGCTGAAGTTCTCACAACTCAAATCTATTTATCTGGGTGTGGATGACAGGAAATGTGAGGCAAGAAATATTGACCACATAACTAAAACAGAAACCTTTTTCATATTCTACTAATAATGGGCAAAATGCTGACGTGAAGTGTATAATATTTGAAGTCCAAATATCAAATAAACACTTTCACAAAAGGAACAGGTATAACACAATATATGCACTTTTTTCCAGGAATATGAATATAACCGATGAAAAAGAAATTGGATTAGGGTACAATGCTGACACGTCCACTTGGATAGTGCAGAAGTAAGAAATGCTGTCTAATAATTAAGAGGTTGCGGGTTCAAAAAGTGCATTTGTTTTGTTATAGTTTAGTTATATAGTTTAGTTAAATTAACTACTGCAAATAGAGTTTTAAATACTGTATTGTTACTGAGAGAACTGACTTAGTTTCTTTAAATGTTCTGATGTAAAGCATTTCTTTACTTTCAGTCATATTAAACTGTGCTTTCCAAATCTTAAATCTCATAAACTAAAAAATACCATGTGCACATCCACAAATTATAAGTTTTTGTATGATAAATTGGTACAGTGGTAAGTCTAATATTGTAGGTTGTTTAATGTACATTAATTTTTGGAGTTGTCAGGGATTTTGTGCATTATCTCCTGTATTTTCCGAATTATTGAGTTATTTTACAAAAGTAACTGATTCTAATTTCAAAAGGTGCTATAACTATTTATAATTAGAAATACCAGCTCTATACGCTTCTTCAGAGATACTGCATTCTTTAATGAAGCTGAAATAGTTAATAGAATATTTAGTAAAAAAATTAATTATATAAAATATTCTTTCTATTTCAAATAACCCTGAAAGACTGTTATGTGTGTAATGCTTCGTGACATAATAATAATTCTTTATACTTTTATGTAGTGCTTTTCTCACTACTCAAGGCTGTTTACATAGTGAGAGGGGGGCCACTTCAATCACCACTAATGTGCACCATCCACCTGGAAGATGAGACGGCAGCCATTCATATGTCAGTAATCTCACCATACTTTAGTTGTTATTTTGGTATTAGGTACACTGTATTAATCCCTGAGGGGAAACTGTCTTTTTGCATGATCAATGCAGTGTCAGCCATTGTAAAGAGCAATTTTTCAGGTTAAGGGCCGAGCTCAAAGACACAACAGCGTAGGATCTCTTCTGGCAATAATAGGATTTGAACTAGCAACTTTCCAGATACTAATGCATATCCTTAGCCTCAGAGCCACTATTAGGTGGTGAAGGGGTCTGAGAGATAGCAAGATAGATAGATAGATTTAGAGACAGGGGATGATTAGGAGATCAGAATCACTAGGATATGGAGAGCAATTTATCCAGGATATCGGGATACACCCTACTCTTTATGAGGGATGCCCCAGGGTCTTTTTTGACCACAAGAGTCAGGACCTTGATTTCTCATGCAAAGGATGGCACCATTTTGCTGCACTGGGTCACACATTCAAACCACAGGGTAAGCTGCCCCCTGCAACACCTCTTCCAGCAGCAGTTGAAGCTTTTCCTGGTTGACCTCCCATCCAAGTACTGGCCAGTCCTGAACATGCTTAGCTTCATGTGAATGACCTGGTCTGAAGTGATTCTGCTATGGTTGCTGGTATAAACATTATTAAGCAAAAAATGAATATTATAGAAAATAAGCATTGCAATTTTTTCATTGTTAAAGTGCATTGTGAAATAATCAAAAATCTAAAGTACGGTATTCTCTTCTGCAAAGCTGAGGTAAATTCAGCACATTTTTGTATAGCACTCTTCATTGAACACAGACTCAAAGCACATGCTAAATCCACCATACTTACTGTACATACATAAACACACTAACTTAGTTAAACACAGGGTAGATCAGAGCAGCTTACTTTAACATAAAGAAATAAAATGTATAAAAAACAAAATTATTGTTATAGTAAAAAAGCATTGTTATTAGTAAAAGTGGCTACTTCTATTGTAACATTATTGCTCTACTTTTCTTGTAGTGAAACCAATGTATGTGTATGCGTGTGTGTGTGTATAAATATATATATATATATATATATATATATATATATATATATATATATATATATATATATATATATATATATATATATATATGCACCCCCACACGGTATCACTGTATGTAGTATAGTTTTGAAAATAAAAGAAATTGACAAAACAATTTTAGGGGTAATGAAACTTCAGGTATACAGTGTATAATAAAGATCAACAAAACAATAACAGTGAGAAAAACCTAAAAGATAAAATATAAAATAGTTAAAATTAAACTGAATGATGAGCAGTAATGAAAATTCAGATCAATGATAATTAAAATGTTTCAAAATTAAATTAATTTAACTAATCCTTTTGCCATTAGAATATACAAAGATTCCAAAATGTTTATTTCACATTGTCTAGCTGTGTAAAGTGAAAGCCAACGTTTTAGTCACCATGGTAATTTTCTGTTTTTTGAGGTATCTGTCTTTAAGAGTCGACAGGAAACCACTTTTATTTGGACTCATACAAAGGAACAGCGGGCAGGCCCCCATTTCCCTTCCTTGCCAATTCCTCACTCATTATTTTAATTGCCTTTATTCTACTTATATTGCACTTGTATAACAGTTGCAGCAAATTGGGAGGCTTGGTTCAATTAGTGCATGCTTCTTTTGAGTAATGCCTCAAATTCTAGCTTTAAGGTAAGCTTTGCAGAATATATGAACATGTACAGTATACACATGGGCATTATTACATAATACAGATTGAAAATCATATACCTCTGTATACAGTACAATAGACATCAAAGTCATGAACACCCAGAAGAAAAAATATTTCTACCTTAGGGATTCTAGTGACCAAATGCATTATGTCAAAAACATAGCTTATGCATACTGTATTCATATGTTTTAAAGTAACAGGGGATAGGGAAGCACGTGGACATTGTTTCTGGTAGATTTCATGATAGTAAGTAAATAAGGATTTAACGTGTCATTAAGTATGCTGCTGGTTTTTTTAATAATAATGTCGAGATTATCATGATAATTTTGCATTTTGTTTTGAAAGATACATTTTGTCTCTGATAGATGATAAAGTAGTCATGATGTGCATTAATTCTATCACTGTCTGTGTGTGTGTATGCTATTATGTGCTGTATTAATTCATATACGTATTTACTTCTAATTTATTATTTAGTTATCTTTTGCACCAGAACATAATATAATATGACATTCTCCAACCCACTTAATCAAAACACAAGGTCTCAGAGACCTGAGCTGATGCAAGAAGGCAGGAACCAACCCTGGCCCACACTTACACTCAATCTAAAATGGAGTCAGTTTTAAAGTCTTTTGGCACCCTGCCCAGGATTGGTTCCTGCCTTGTGCCCTGTGTTGGCTGGGATTGGCTCCAGCAGACCCCCGTGACCCTGTATTCGGATTCAGCGGGTTAGAAAATGAATGAATGAATGAATGAAAGATACTGTAACAGTCAGGGATGTGGAAGGAAAACCACAGTACCCATTGGAAGATAAAGGATAGATAAGGAGTAGATTCATCAAAAATAGAAATCCTCGGTACACACAAAAGCACAGATATAATGCTAATTGTTTTTTTTATTTTTTATTTTAGAGAATGGTACACTGTTCAGCAGTACCATACTTGCTGTATTTAAAGTTGTGAATATGGTATAAGTTGGGGGAAAATGTCCAACATGTATCATGAAAAGTAAGTGTGACTGATATAGAATTCAGTGTAAGAAGTATCTCTTGTGACAAAGAATGGATATAAAGGAGTTAAAAGAAAAAAATTAAGAACCATTCTTTTGAAAGCACAGTGGTAGTGAATCACATCTCCAAGATGGTAGAGTCAATTAGCAGCCTGGTTATGATGTGCTGTGTGCAAGTCCTACCTGTGTCTTCTTATGGTTTCTTTCCCATTCCAAAACTTGAGTGGTTAACTTTATGTGTGTGAGATGAGCTTGAGTTTCTGAGTGTCATAAAACTGGATTAACCAAGTTCAGAAAGTGCATAAATGTATAGATGGATGGCCTATTCTGTTGCTGTGCTTCTTATACTATTTACATTTTTAATTAGTGGGCGAACCACATTGCATTTCAGACAGTTACTTTTCTATATTTTTTTTTGTTTGTTTGTTTTTGGCACAAAACAGATAAATAAACATTAGGTGGGAAGCTCATAAGTGCCGATAACTGCACAGAAAAGGTTGTGATCCATTAAGAGCGTGCACTTTTATCATTTGTATAGCAAAAACGAATTGCTCAGCGGAGGGAACTATTTTGAGCTTGAGATTTGATTAGGACCCAAAAATATAAATTACAGAACTTGAAATGATTCTATCAGTCATTTAATACAATTTACATATACCAATAAGTGAAATAAGTGAAGGAAACTCTACATTGTCTAAATTCAAAGCATATTTTCTATGAAGATGTACTATACTTTAAACGTACAGTGCCACTTTAAGTGTTATTTTTAACACAGTGGGCTTTACTAACAGGTAAAAGAATGGCAGAAATATTACTTTTTATCAGATCACAGAGGTTTTCTTTACTAACAGTCTTTGGCAGCCTTCAACAGTTTTAATCAATTAGCTACTACTGCATTTTATATATGGATATGAAATTTTAATGATACCCTTTATCCCAGAGCAACTTAACTGAAATGATATATATATCATTCTTACTTTTTCCACTTTTTTGTTTTGAGATAATGTTTATTAAAAAAAACCTCTTTATCTTAATTACGACAATAAGGGGAGAATAGAAAGACACTTTGATTCTCAATTGATGCTTCCTGATCAAACTATTTTGAATATATAATTCCCAGGCTAGATCAATATTAACATTTGCGTTGTTATCTGTCCTTTTGATTTTGTCTTTTGAGTAAAATGTTTTAATTTGCTAATAGAATTCCTTTAAATATGTTTGATAAGTACTCTTGCAATCTAATCAGAGGAGTACTTCTAAATAAAAGCATGATAGTGCATAATATGAGAACTTCCATGTAAAATGCATTTTAAAATGTGTGTGTGATAACCCTAAGTTTGATCCAGCACACAGACATTATCATTTATTTTTTTCAAACGAATAAATTATAATGATGAAAGCAGTTACAGGATTACAGTATATGGATTATAATTTAGTTTTGTGAGGACCTACTTAATGAAAAACCTGATCTGTGGTGAATCTTATTTTGTATTTATACCATTTTCATAACAGTTTAGTCGGCCAAAGTATCTGAAAAAGACGAATGATACGTTCTCAAAGAAATGCTTGCTAAACTAACAGCTACACATTTTGTGATTGTTTACCTATGGCTAGGATTAAAAGTCCAAAATTGTATTAGTGTACCTTAAATGACTTGAATGAAGCCAATGTAACAATAAAAACAAAACAAATTCTACTGACAATATGACAAATGATGACATAAAATACTATAAATATTTTTAATTTTCAAAATAAAACAGAATTAAAAGATGGAATTTAAATAAGTTCCTAGGATTCAATTTCAAACTATATATTAGTGAAAATTTGAAACACAACAGCATTAGAAAAATATTAATTAAGTTACATAGAATTAGCTATTATTTTCCTCTACACAATGGTCATCTCTCCCTAGAAAGTTTGCGATTATGATGACTCCCCACCACTCAAATGTATACAATACTATTTAAGCATTTCATAATTTGAGTTTTGGGGTAAAGGAACACCCTTCAAAAAATCACAAATACTAAATTGTGCTCAGATTCATAGATACACAGTAGGCTTGCTCAATCAGGGATGTTGACAGTGGAAGTGAAGTTATGCATAGCTTATTAAAGGCAAGGATGAGACATCAATTTCCAGGAGATTCCCAGAAGTTCTGGAAGACCTGGGAAATGTGCATACCTCAATAATAAATGTAATGAATTCAGCTCATATATAGGTAGTGCAGTTCCTAATGATAAGCTTCAAGATATGTGCAAATTTACATATACAATATACTTAAAGCACAAAATAACATTCTGTGAAAGTGAAATGAAGTGTACAATGTGCTTAAATATAAAAATATATACACAAACATAATAATACATAATCTGAAAACATAATGAAAAACACAAATCTATGGTTTTGTGGTTATAATGGCTGGATTGACAGCAATTACTGTAAAGTCGAAAAAAAAATTTCAAATGCACATGTATACCAACATGTATATCAAGTGCATTATAATAAAATATATTTTGGTTATTTAAGTTTTTCATAAAGAAGATGCATTTCAAATTTTAAAACTCATAAGCACTACAGCTCTTCTTCATTCATCCAACCATTGATTTTTTTTATAGTATGATTTTTCCCTTAAAGATCACATGAAGCCAAAGACTAACCCAGCAACATTCAGCTCCTGACAGAAACCAACCCTGGACAGAACCTCATTCCAGACTCTATCCCAGGTACACAGCCACGCACAGTCAAACAGGAGAATCTTTAGTTATCATAACACATAAATATAAAGGATGTGTTAGGAAACTAAAGTACCTGGAGAAAGCCCATAAATTCACATGGAAAATATACATATTCCACATAGGCACTCTAGCCCCATAGATCATTAATTTAAATGTGAAAATAGACTTTTTTCCTAAATGCCATACATTTTTCAATAGTCTAGTTCACCTTGTTTATTATCATATATATTGCAAATACAAAACTCCTTCTCCATCCATCAATATACTCATTCAACCATCCACTTCCTATTCTACTTATGCGGTCCTTGGTCGCAGGGAGCAGGTGCCTATTCTGGCAACATCCTTCACTACACACAATCACGCAGGCAACTTCAATGGGCCAAATTAGAGTCACTCACTATTCTGTATGAACAAAATGTAAAGATTCAAACACTTTTTGACACATCTTGATATTATGCCAAGTTTATAAATGTTTAATGAGTTTCCTTAATTTATAATGCAAGGTGTAGGCTATACTTACATACTTTGTATATATAGCAGGTCTAGCACAATGATTACTTCACTATATTTACCTAAAGTGTTATTGTGTGTGTGTGTAATGAACATGCACTCTCCCTAGGGCTGTTCCTAGTGCCACCGGAATAGACTCTGGTCCTTCACAACCCTAAATCAAATTAAGTGGGTTTAAGAGTAAAATGAGATTATTACAATGAAAGAAGCATATTAGCACAGTGGATAGTGCTGCCCATTCATGGATCCAGTGTACTACATTTGATTCCTGTAACTGGCCATTGTGTCCATGTGTAGTTTGCATGTTATCCCTTTATGTCTGCATAGCTTTCACTCCCACATACTCAAACACATGCAGGTTAGACACAGAACTCTTCAGTTTGTGCAAAGCATTAACAATTAAACTAAAATTGTACATCAGCCCTGCGGTGGGCTGGCGCCCTGCCCAGGGTTTGTTTCCTGCCTTGCACCCTGTGTTGGCTGGGATTTGTTCCAGCCGACCCCCAAGACCCTGCAGTTAGGATATAGCGGGTTGGATGATGGATGGATGGATGGATGGATGTACATCAGCCACATACATTGCCTAAAATTGATCCATGATAAAATCCGAATTGTAAACTTGGTCAACACGTGGCCATCTCACTAGGTCATATACCTTGGGAGTATTCTCCACTCCTATAATTTAAAAAATACTCCCAATCCTTTAAAATCAATATTTGGAATAACACCAGATGACAACATTATCCAAAGTGAAAATCTATATCATATAAAAAGAAGACTAATCCATCTCACATAACTCAATGGAAAACTGTTTCTTTGTATTATATAAAATAGGAAAAAAATTAAATTATCTGTCTGAGAAACAGTTCAAAAATGTTTTAGAATTTAGCAATAATAGATGACTGTTATCTTAAAATAACTTGCCTGGTCTTGAGTTGACTTTTGCTGCTGTTTTAACATTGTATGTAAGACAAATCATACTCATTGCTGGCTGATGTGGGGATGGACAGGAAGCGTTCTGTGTCTTCTATTCAGTTTGATGGATTATTTTTTTCTGTTTTCTTTTGGTGCACAGCTGTACTGCTCACATGTCATTAGTGTATCACTGACTGAAAAAAGTGATACTGAATGCATTTTGTTGTTTTACTCTCTTAAAAAAATATTTGTATTATTTTTATTATGCATGAGTGAGCCCTGTAATGGACTGGCACCTTATCCAGAGTTGATTCCTGCCTTGTGCTAGCGCAGCTGGGATAGGCTCAGGCTTCTAAACTCTGAATTGGATTAAGTGGGTTTTGAGAATGTTTTTTGATTATTACAGTGTATCTATACTTGAAGAACTTTGACATCATCACTATGTAAATTATTACATTTCACATGGCTTAACATTACATTTCTAAACAGTTGTCTGTGCAAGATATGATAAAATTAATAAATAATCCAAAAGGATTTATATTAAAATTTGAAGTCATTTTTGATGGATATTTATCAGAGCTTTATAATTGCTTTATTATTCCTATAATATAATAATTAGAAAACAGCAAAGCCTACATGTATCTTATCATTGGATACACACCATATTATAAATCTATTGGAATAAAGTTGACAGGTAATCGCTTTTAGCATTTGTATACGAAGTTGACACAGCCGATAGTTTGGGTGTGCAGCTGTTTGCACATGCTGTAGAAAAAGCCTTAGAGTTTACAGCTTTCAATTCTTCATAAGCCAGAGTTGCTGACCAACCCAATTAACACTTGTCATGGTCATGTGAACGCTAACAACTGTTCTCAGCTAATTAGCACAATGTATTAAAAGCCAAAGATTTCTTCATTTTGCCAGAGCTGCACTATGTAAAAATGATTTTTCCCCCCATACCTAATCCTGCACAGTTTCCTAAACAACTAGAATTGATGGCCACAAAACACCTGATCACAAACACCGCTCTTGTCAAGTAATCACAAATGAGAGAACGATGCAAGTTAAATCATCTATCACGTGTAATGAATTTCACTGCCCCATTCATAATACGTGAGCTTTGTGGGGGATGTGTGCACATACTGTAAACTGAATGGAGCACTCTAGACTATCATCAGTATAAAAATATACACCATTTTAGGTGTAGTCATTAAACTACAATACTTTTTCCTCTTGCGTATTTTGCTTGCATGTACTACTACAATATTCTTTTTGCATTTTACACTCTCACGCAGCACAGCAAGGAATCTCCTGTAAGAAGTCTGTACTTTTGATCTCTCCTTCTAATGTTATACATTTTATTCTGTTTATCATACCTTCCCTTTTTCAGACTCACATTGAATATCTTATTAAGCATAGCACAGACAATCATTTTAAGAAAGAAACAGGTTGACAGCTGACTAACTGTGGTCATAAAGGATTTTAAAATAGTGCTGTAAGATAAAACAAATGGACTTGGTGGAAAACAAGTGTTTCGCTCAGCCTTTTAAAGTAGTTCTTTTTTTTTTTTTTTTTTTTTCCTCATCTGTGATGCTCAGGCTTTGAACTGCACCATTCTTCTCAGGAGGGTGCCTGCTGATTGTAAAGACAGCTACAAATACTAGATGATGACTGACACATATTGAAATCTACTAATATTAAACCTTCGTCTCACAAGCAAAGCCAGGCATGCAAAAACATGTCTTTGAACAGATACACAAAAAAAGCAAGAACAATAATCTCTTAGCACAATGGCAACTGAATACACCCATGAATTCAAACACTATGCAGGATTTTATTTATGTAGCAACAGCAACTTACCTAGCAGACAAAAAGAACAAGATTTAAAAAAAAAAATGAAGCTAGAAATGTATAGCATTCACACCAAATGTCTCTGTTCACCCTGCGTATGTGGGCTTCTCCATCTTCATTATGCAGTTCTCTTTTTTCGCTTCTTTTATCAATAAAACAAGCAAATGCAGTGGGATGCTGCAGACATTAGAGAGGCACTGAGCGTGTGTGCTGTGCTGAAGAAGTGTTCCAGTGGCTGTGTAATTATCATTTCCCACACTGCTACTGACGTCACTGCTGGCCTCCAGGAGCTCCTCGCACTTCCTGATTGATTGTCCTAGGCTTCAGCACTTTAGGAAAGGGACAGAGACCAATCTTATCAACTTGTTTTTTTTTTCATGGACAAGTGCAGTCTCACAAACAATGTAATTCCTGCAATTATTATCAAAAGTGCACCAAAAGTGTGTCTGCACATCAACCTATATAAATCATTCAGCACTAAATCCTAATGAGAAATTTCAAGTTTCAGTGCAATTGACAGATCATGCATAGAATGAGCCATTATGTGTTTGACCTTTAAAAGCCATTTTTGTGTTTTTTTTTTTTTCCTTAGTTTTTTTCCTGGTAAATTGCATATTATCTATTCTGGGGTGAGTTAAATTTCTGTATAAAAGGTTCAATGAATTCATCTCATCACTCCAAGGTACTAACAAAAGCAGATTAATAAGAATATCACATGCATTCTAAAATGTGACTAAAAGCTGTACTTTTAAAAAGCATTTGAAAAGAAATGTGAAAAAAGATTGTTCCTATAACATTCTTTTCTTGTACGAGACCTCCATCCATCTTCCTAACCTGCTTATCTGTAGCTTATTCCAGCAACCATCAGGGACAAAGCAGGGAGAATCCCTGGATAGTGTACTAGTCCATCACAGGGTGAAAACACAGGGAGCACAGAGCATAATCGATCCACCTAACCTTCATGTGTTTGGACTATGGGAGGAAAGCAGAGTACCAAGAGGAAGGACATGCAGACACTGGGAGAACACTCTACGTAAGGAGGACTCAGTACGTGAATCCTTACTGTGAGGCAGCAGCGTTACCACTGTGTCACCCTGTGTTGAGACATTTCCACAAAATTAATAAAAGCTGGTTCTTGATCCTCTGCATTCAGGCCAAAAGAGAAAAATAATGTGAACTAGAATTTAGTATCATGTCTGAATTTAGAGTTACGTCTAAGCTAGCTTCACATAATGGTGAAGTGGGTGGATGGATGGATGGAATGCAAGACCGGTGCTGTACTAACATATACTGTAACTTTATCAGGTGTTATATATTTCTCAAAAGCTAAAAAGCCTGAGGTGCAGGCCTTGCAAATAAATGCTAAATAAACAGAAGTTTGATTTTGGGGTTGTGCAGTTTCAAATCACATAAAGCAGGAGTGTCAAACGAAAGGCCTACAGGCTAGACCTCCAGCTCATGGAACATTCAAAAGCAGCCTGCTTCATCAATATTATAAACATGTTACATAATGGTCTGCAATGACTTCTAGGTTTCTTAAATACCCCCTTCAAGATGTGTTTCATATACAGTATAGATAGTATCCATATATAAATTTAGGCAGATTACATTTACACCTGGCATTAAAATGCATCTCTACACTCACCAGCCACTTTACTAGTTACACCTCACTCCTACTGGGTTGGATGCTGTTTTGCCTTCAGAACCGCTGCAATTCTTCATAAATTCAAGAAGATGCTGGAAAATTCCTCAAGAATTTTGATCTATATTGATATGAGAGCAACACACAGTTGCTGCAGATTTGTCAACTACACATCCATGGTGCGAATCTTCTGTTCCACCACATCTCAAAGGTGTGCTCTATTGCATTGAGATCTGGTGACTGTGGTGGCCATTTGAGTACAATTGATTCATTGTCATGTTTAAGAAACCAGTCTGGGATGATTTGAGCTTTGTGACATGGTACCTTACCCTGCTGGAAGTAGCCATCTGAATATGGGTACACTGAGGTCATAAAGGGATGGACATCATCAGAAACAATACTTAGGTAGGCTGTGACATTTAATGATGTTCGATTGGTACTGCGGGACCCAAAGTATGCCAAGAAAATATTCCCTAAACCATTCCACCACCACTGCCCTGAACCATTAATACAAGGCAGGAATGGATCCATGCTTTCATGTTGTTGACGCCAAATTCTGACCTTACCATCTGAATGTTGCGCCACAAATTGAGATTCATCAGACCAAACAATATTTTTCCAATCCAATCCTCTTTTGTCTAATTTTGGTGAGCCTGTGTGAAGTGTTACCTCAGTTGCCTGTTCTTAGCTGACAGGAGTGGCACCCAGTGTGTGG
The DNA here is from genome assembly GCF_016835505.1 of Polypterus senegalus. Classification (NCBI taxonomy): domain Eukaryota; kingdom Metazoa; phylum Chordata; class Cladistia; order Polypteriformes; family Polypteridae; genus Polypterus; species Polypterus senegalus. The sequence continues at coordinate 59,197,519 of NC_053168.1, read as the reverse complement.
TCTCCTGTTGCTGTAACCCATCTGCTTGAAGGTTCGACGTGATGTGCATTCAGAGATGCTCTTCTACATACCTTGGTTGTAACGAGTGACTATTTGAATAACTGTTGCCTGGCCAGGCTGGGCATTTTCCTCTGACCTCTGGCATCAACAAGAGAACTTCTGCTCACTGGATATTTCCATTTTTTGGACCATTCTCTGTAAACTCTAGAGATGGTTTTGCGTGAAAATCCCTGTAGATGAGCAGTTTTTGAAATCATCAGAACATCCCGTTTGGCACCAACAACCATGCCACATTCAAAGTCACTTAAATCACCTTTCATCCCCTTTCGGATGCTCAGTTTGAACTTCAGCAAGTCGTCTTGATAATGTCTACATCCCTAAATGCATTGAGTTGCTGCCATGTGATTTCTGATTAGATATTTGCGTTAACAAGCACTTGAACTAGTGTATCTTATAAAATGGCCAGTGAGTGTAATGTCCACATGTCCACCACAGCTACTTGTTGGCATTTACAATGGTAATTGGCCGCATGTAATAACAAACATTGAAAAAATGAAAAGAAGGTGAGATGCCACACTGCTAGAACATTTAATGACTGAGATGCCAAGTTCTTTGGTGAAGAGGGAAATTAAAGTGAGAAAGGCTCAGGGCAATAAAATCTTGTTTTGAATTTAAATACAAATGGCCCAAAATCTGTCCGCATAAATCCTGAAGGAACCTGACCCAGAAAAAGTGACATTAGTGGATGAATAGAAATGGGTTAAGTGCAAAAACAAATCAACATGAAAGGGGTAATAAGAATTGAATTTTTAAAAGCAATGGAAGTAGCTACAGTATAGTGGGGAATTACTGTACAACATTGACTTCCCAATAGATGGAAACACCAGAGTAGTGGGGTCCTCGGAGGAATGAACTCACTGCTGCCCACAGACACCAACCATGTGCCAGTCATTATTACCACTAAATCAACTCCTGGACAGGGACAAACTGGAGACCACACCTTGCTCATCATATGGGAATTAAAAAGAAGGAAGTCACTTGATTAATTTTTTTGGAGTATTTACAGGAGTCTGATCGTTCGAGTGAAAGGCGATACAAGCAACTCATGAAGCAGTTACAAGTTTTGCAGGTACCAATGGAACAGTTAATTGGGATTCTCCTGGAAATAAAGTATTAGAAAAGAAAAAAAAATAGATGTACACATTTTTGTCAGAGCAATTTTTTTATATGTTGCACTTTTATTACAAATATTGGATCACTTTTCTTGGTGTTGTGTACGTTAAAGTTGTAAAAGCCTTCTTTTTTCAATTAGTGGTCAAATTTTTTAAAACTGAGATGAAGCCATATATGTTTTTTTGATGTTTGTACAGGGTTGAGAGCTGTCAGATGGTTTGTGACAGCATTTTTGTTTTAAACACTTAACACCCATACTCATGTCAGAACTGTTTCTATTTTACTCACATTTCCCATTGTCTCCAATAAGCATAACTGCATTTTTTCATTATTGGTCATATGAAAATGTTTGATGGATTGAGAATTATTACACAATATAGATATAGAAATGTAAAAATTTCTGAGCCATTAATTTTATTTATTGAGTATTTTTACTTTGGTAAAATAATAACAGCAACGGTTACCTGGCTAAAAAAGGTGAAGGATGGGGGACACCGTTATTGCTATCACCTTGTGTATGCATGTGGCAGTTCCTCACAGTGGTCTTTTTCTGGTTTGACACTCACACATATAGCAAAGTGTACACACAGCCAAAGTGTCAATCCTGGTATTTTTGAAGTCTCGCAGCCTCCTCTGTCTGCATGCCATTCTGTCGAAATCCTACTCAGCTGCTACTCTTCCATGACTGACTCTAACTTTGTGGTGCTGTTTTTCAAATTTATTGTGCTGTTGTCTTGTTTTGGGATCACAATGATATATGCAGTACTCTCTAGTAGCTTGTACTTTTCCATCAACTGCCTCCAAATCAAAAAGAAGGTGGAGGCCAATTGCATATCCACAATATTGTACGCTTTCTGGAGGCCCTGCAAAAGTGTTAAAAAAAAACTTTCCTGGTCAGCAACAATTCCATGGAGAAGCACAAAGTAAAATGACATTCTATAAAGATAGCCCTTGCATTAAATAGGAGGCCTGTGAATTTTGACATCCATCAATAGCTCCAATTAAACCAATTATTCCACACACATTCTCCTAAAAGCTGTGGCACTGTCCATTGTCTGACACACTTAATTAACAAAGAACATATGTGACCCTGAGCACCTTATGATTTTGTCAGCCATGCCTTGTGATAAGTAATATTTATTGGAAATCTCTCTTAATCGGTTTTGTTTTGCCTTGTACCAAAAGAACATGACACCTTCCTTATTGGTGAAACGTAAATGAATATTCATTGTGCAGCTCCTTATGTTCAAGTATGAGAATCAATAGTTCAAACTGTTTTGGGATGACATGCAGGTGGTGTTTGATTGTCTCATTATTTATTTCCATCTAGCTTCCATACCATGCCAGAGTTCAGAAATGGTTGGTCACAGTTTTGGACTTGAGAGGATATTACAGTCCTATAGACATTTAGGTTTACGTTAGTGGGAATTAACAGACTGATAAAGATAATGATTATGATACTTATTTTGGAAAACCTTACAATAGAGCCGTAAAACATTTAGAAAACTAGAAGTGAGTTTAAATTAATCACAAGCAACTAAATTCAATAAAGTAACATGCCTACAGAGGGGGTGGATAAAAGCAATAAACACACAACAGTAAAGATAAAAACATTGCAACAAACAACACATTAATCTAAAGACTTTTCTAGCACCATATGTTAATAAAAGTAAGAGATGAATCACTGCAACCTCTGTTGAACAGACAAGAACAGCTGAAATGCTGATTTTCCAGTTTTTTGTTTCAAATTTGCTGCTGACTCAGTTAAAACTTTAAATTAAATTTTCTGATAGTGTTGTATTTGGAAGAATATGAAACCTAATTAACACATTTCCTTTGCTTTTCATTTTTGTGTATAAATCGCTAGCCTATCTCTACTTGTCTTGTGTATCAATAAACCAGAAAAGCAAAAAAAAAATTGTTGTTGTCATTCGGCATGTTACTGCCACTTGTCCCACCAGAAATGCATGAGATGAAAACAAAGTTAATGGTTGTGACATCAAAATTTCCCATGAAGACAAAAGGCAGAAGGTGGCATGGCTCTACCTAACTTCCAGTTTTATTACTGGGCAGCAAATATACATGCGATAAGAACCAGGACACAAATAGAAGAACATACACATCCTGCAGTACTTCCTTGTATCCCTTGCTCTGTGCTCCAATAAACACACGCTATCGGCAATATACAAATAACCCAATTGTGCTCCACTCACTTACAATCTGGAACCAATGTAGAAAGCATTTTAAGACGGAGAAGCTTCTATCTGTGGCACCTCTGCAAGAGAACCACCTCTTTCAACCTTCACAAACATATGCAGTTTTTAATATCTGGAAAAAAGTTGGAATTAACTTGCTTAGAGATCTTTATATAGACAATGTCTTTGCATCCTATGAACAATTACATTCCAAATTTAACATTCTAGCTACACATTTCTTTCACTATCTTCAAATTAGGAACTTTGTTAAACAGAACCTTCCAGATTTTCCTCATCTTGCACCCTCATCCATGCTGGAAAAAATATTGCTCAATCTCAAGGACTCAGACACCATCTCTAGAATATATAAAATCATTTTACAATCCCTCCCTTTCAAAGATCCAAGAGGACACTGGGAAAAAGATCTCTCAATTAATATATCAGAAAAGGAGTGCAAAGTAGCAATGCAGTTAATTCACTCGAGCTCCATATGCGCAAAGCATACAATTATACAACTTAAAATTATATATCGAGCACATCTGTCTCGACTAAAACTTTCCAAAATGTTTCCACGGCATGATCCAACCTGCGAACGTTGCAACCAAGTCCCAGCCTCACTAGGTCACATGTTCTGGGCCTGCACCAAATTAACATTATTCTGGACAAAAATTTTAATTACCTTTCAGATAGCCTTGGACTCACAATCCCTCCTAACCCATTAACAGCTGTGTTTGGGGTTCTTCCAGAGGGGCTTAAAGTGAAGAAAGACAAACAAACTATGATTGCATTCACTACACTCTTGGCACGCAGACTTATTCTGATAAACTGGAAGAACCCAAACTCTCCTCTTTTAAGTCAGTGGGAAACCGATGTGTTATGTTATTTGAAATTGGAAAAAATCAAATACTCAGTTAGAGGATCCGTACAGACTTTTTTCAAAACATGGCAGGATCTAACCAGTAATATTTTAAAATAAGTTCATAAAGCACACAGAATTTATTAATTTAGGTATGTTTACAAGACTTAAATTTCACGCCGTTCGGCTTGCTCTCTGTCTCTCAGGGGTGGGGATCGATCTGTTCTTAACTCAATTTTTCTTTTGTAAAAACTTGATTGCTTTTTATGGATTGTAATAAAATTAATAAAAAAAAAAAAAATTCCCATCATCACTCCATCACAAGACACAACCAGGCAAAGATCTGTCATGCATGTGTGTCTGTGGATCGTCTTATCGGCTCAGATCAGGCATACGATACCACCCCAGGAGAAGAGATGGCGCTGTTGCTAAGAGTCTAGTCTTTTCCTTCTGCAGCTCTGAGAAGACACCCTCAACGATCATACAAACATACAATGCCGGACGTCTCAATCTTGAACCAAGCCTACTATTGGACAAAGCTACATGGATGGACCCTTAGCATAGAGCTATCAGAGGCTAAACTTCTATTGTTTACTTTTTTACCCATTCTTGCACCATGAAGCACCTGTTTATTTTGCTGCTAAAGCTACTTTTTTGTTATTTTGTTATTAAACAGGGTGGCCAGATTGGCATCTCAACTCTTCTTTTGATTTTGTCTTTGACTCGTACCCAACACTACACTCCTATTCATTCACTTTAGGGCCACCATTCAACCTAACCGGCTTATTTTTGGGAGGAATAAAATTGACTAACCTAAAGAAAAGCCAACAGAAACATAAGTGGGACATGTAAACTTTACAAAGATAATGACGACACTCGGATTCATGATCAGTATCCAAAACTCTGAGTTAACAGCACCAACCAAAGTGCTACCATTCCTTACAATGTAAAACTCTCCTGATTTTGCTCTGTTATACTTTCTTTCTTAGTGTACTGTTATGTCTTTCACTTCTCATCTGAAATGTATATTGCTATATAAAGCACTTTGTACTGTGGCTAAATGTAAAATGTACTACCAGATAGTATAATACATGACAGACATTATAACTGTAAGTTTTTCATAATTTTATATTTAAACAATAGTAGACCTAATTCTAAAGATTCAACACCAGATGTCACTGTAATGTATTACTTTTGCAGCAATTGATTTTTCCAGAATTTATGTGCTTATAGAAATATGAAATACAACAACACATTTGTGCTGCTAGTAAATGCAGTCCATTATCAAGAATTCAGTTGATAAAAGGAATGTAAAGCAAGAATTTTAACAATCACTCAATATTTAGGAAAAAGTGACTACATTTTACATATCTTCATTTAAAATCCTAAGGTGTTTAAAACCTAAAATTTAAATTTTGTCCAACAAGATTTTTTTTACCAAATGTCTCTGTTAAACAGCCAAGTGTTGGAAACACAAAAGAACTGCTGATTGACATTTGCCAACAGAAGTCCACAGTGCTCTAAATGTGCCACCATCTGTGGCACCCTGTTATAATAGCATTTGGAAAACAAATCTGTCTTGTTTTACTTTTTTTAGTTTTCACTTCTATATTTGACATTGGTCTGCTTATTGTTGGCTAGTGCTAGATTTCAACTCTGCCAGTTGTTGGTACTTTATTTAATGTCACGATGCAGTGCTTTACCAGACCCATATTCATTCGGAGTAATGAAGTCATGCTGGTGTCCCTGTTGTTGTTTTAAGCATCAGGAACAATATTTGGCATTGCTGTTTGAATTTTGTAAACCAATAGGAATAAAACACCACTGAGGGTTTAAAACAGGCCATTTCCCAAATGAAAAAGCCACACTGAGTCATTTTAGACACTAAAACTATAAAGGAGACTCAACCCAATATACTGTATCTCTGGGAGATTTCCAGGTTTACCAGTTTCACAGTATGAACATAGCTAGCAATCTACCAAAAATCTTTAGACTTCACAGTTCATTAAAATAAATCATACAGACCACTGTGAAAGGGCTGGTAGACTGGCAAGGCAGTAGTGACATGAGGTGTGGTACGATAAGGTTGGGAGCTTGCACTGATAACGCGTTGCCACACCCACCACACAACGAACCACCTGGATTGGGACCCAAGTGCAGCGGGTGACAACTCAGCACCACACTGGAACACTGGAACAGTGTGAGATTTGCTTACGGTGGCTGGAGTGCCAAGCCTGCCACCAACCCCCAAGCTTTCCCTATAAATTGGAGGACCTGCTTGCAGGGCTGGATGCAGATAAACATCATGCCTAGAACGACGCCTAAGCAAACAAGAAATTAACTATTTTTTGCTTTATTGATCTATGTCACTTTGTCTGTTTTTCCAATTTTAATTTGAATGTTTGCACCATACATTCTGCAGCTCCATTTCTTTGCAGACAATAGGGAATCGAAGTCCTATGTATTGCTGCATTTAGTCTAAGGAACTCGACAAATTCAGCTGACTTAAATAGTGGACCATTGTCTTATACTGTCTCTTCCAGAAAACCATTGGCAGCAAATTGTTTTCTCAAAATATCAACCAACCTAGTGGTAGTAGTGGCATTCATCTTTTCAATCTTGACCCACCTAGAATAGGCATCTACCAACACTAAATATATCTGCCTATTTTTTTTCACAAAAAATCCAAATGAATCCTCTGCCTGGGTCTTTCTGCCCACCTTCAAGAATGTACATGTGCTTTTTCTGGCAGATTCCTATTTTCTTGAGAGAATCTGCATATAGCCACCCTCTCCTCTGTCTGCCTATCCAATCTAATCCAATCCAATGTAACGATGCTGGAGTTACCACTCTCAGCCCCCAATTTACACAATTGTTCTATACAGTGAGCTCTGTTCTCCTCTGAAAATAAGGCTTCAATTCATCCTCACTTAGAAATTCTGGCCGCCCACACAGTGTATAGAATTTCACCTTCTTCAACACTGAATCTCTAGCTGTCTCTTGAGCAATACCTGGTGCTGAAACTGGAAGAGCATCTAAGAAAGTCTTTGTACTTTAAGCTTGAATTTGGACCGATTTCTTTTAACAGCAGTCCTGATAAGGCATCAGCATTCCCGTGCTTGGCAGTTTTTTAAAATTAAATCTCATATTGATAAGATGCCAAGATTAATGTCCATTTTTGTAGTCTTGCAGCAGCTAAAGAGGGAATTGCTATTTTTGGACTTAAGATTTTGACTTGGGGTTTGTGATCAGTGACTAACTCAATTTTACTGCCATATAGATATTCATGAAATGTTAACAGCTCGAAAACAATAGCAAGTGCCTCCTTTTCAATCTGCAAATAGTTTTGCTCTGTTTTATGGAGTTTCTGAGAACCTTATGTGCCATATATGTACTTGTATGCAACAATAGCTCCCACACAACAGGGGAGCATCGCAGGCTAAGGACATGGAAAAGCTTGAATCAAAATGAACCAGTAACGTTTCTGAACAAAGTTGCTGCTTGGTTTTCACAAAAGCCGAATGCACCCGGTCTGAGCACAACCATTTTTGTCCCTTCTGTGTCATGGGTTTCACAAGTGTGGAAAGGTTGGGAGTACATTTTTCATAATGATTCACTAGAGCTAGGAATGACCTCAGTCCTGATACATTCTGGGGTTTAGGGTCCCTCTGAATTGTCTCAGTTTTTTCGTTCATAGGCCTTATTCTTTCACAATAAAGTATGTGGCCTAAATACTTCACTTGACTCTGAAATAATGAGAAATTGTTATAATTAACATTAAACCCATTTTGCTTTCTTTTGTTCAGAAAAGCTTCAGAATTCTTTAAGTGCTCCTTCTGGTCAAGCCCTGTAACCAAAATGTCATCCAAATAGCAGATCACTCCATTCAAACTTTGTGAAACTGTGTCCATTATGCGCAGAAAAATGGAAGGGACTACTCCATAGGGTAATTTGTTCACCTGGAACAGTCCCTTCTGTGTATTAATATTTAAATATGCCTTGCTTTCTTTATCCAGTTCAACTTGCTGATATGCATGTGCTAAATTAATTTTACTAAACTATTAACCTGCACCCAGCCCTGCATCAGGTCCTCCAACTTGTAGGGAAAACTTGGGTGTTGGTAGCAGGATTGTCACTCCAGCCACAGTGAAAAACCTCACATCTTTCCATTCAAACGAGTGTGGTACTAAGGTGTCACCTGTTGCATGGCTGCGTAATCCTAATTCGGGATCCTTAAAGTGGTTAGGTCATGTGGTAGGTGTGGTAATGCGCTGTTAGTGTCATTGCATGCTTCCAACCTCTCTCTCTCTTTGCTGTTATCAAATCTCACAAACAAATCTTGAGCGCAGGGAAAAGTGCAAGAATCTACATCTAGCCATGGGTTAATGATGACTTTATAGTCCCCACAAATTCTCCCATCCAAACAATCTGTAATAAGGACTGGCAGTGGCTAGAGTGGGTCACTATTCTCAGGCATGCATTTCTCTGTAGTTTTTTGTGATTAAAATATATTGCACTAGAAAAGTTATAATACAAAATTAGTGTGATTACAAATTCTTTACATCTAATGGAACTTTCTGAAGAGGCATGGTCATTTTGAAAAAGCCACTAGCTGGAAGTCATTCCTCCAAGCCTAGGATGAGAACACTGGAGACCTCTGTGCTTCATAAACCCTGTGGGCCATGGAAATCTATGGAAAGAAAGGGAAACCTGGAGTTAACTAACTTGGATTGAAAACTTCATTCATCCAGACATCTTGGAGTTGGAAGGCTAGAATACAGCAGGGGCAGAATTGCAATGAAGCAGCATGGCAAGATGTATGTATAAAGGGCATTGTAGCTGTGTTTGTCCCAAATTGCCAAAGTTCTGCAGCTTTTAGTTTTGTTCATATGATGGTTGTGGCAATAACGTGATGTGTGTTCAAGTAATTCAAAGCAAAATAGTTCACACAAAAAACAGGGACAAAAATTGATATTAAAGAAAAGAAAAGTTCTTGTTTAAGACTTATATACCTTGTTTCATTTCTGACTGTGTGTTTCGTGAAAGATTTCAAACAGCTGTGCTATCTTAGTAAAATTTTCAGGATTGTCTTTAAGGCTTTAGATTTCAGTCATAAGATCGGAAATCTGATCTTGCCTTTTCTTTAAATGATCTTTAAGATCCTTAAGCGCATTCTTTGGATTTAAGTCCATACTCAGATCACTCCATGAAACTCCTCTTGAAGTCCACTGGGACATCTTTATAATTGCACAAGTGGCTGACAGCGCATTTCCAGGTAAACAGCTTCTTAGCAACAGCTATGTCACAACTGAGACGTTCCACCAACACAGACAAGTCAAGCTTCCTTATCTCAGGCAAAATCATAAGCAATCATCTGCAATGCCTTTATATTCTATCACAGTCTCTTACATCCTCTTCAATTCAGGTATGGCGACTTCCCTTTCAGTTCCAATCAGGCATACTGTAGGTAGTAGAGAAGAGCTCAGTATCTCTCAGTAGTTCAGGATTTTTTTTGTTGACAGGTCCTCAGATAGTAGTTTCCAGTTCAAAGCCTTCCAATGACTTTTCTGACAAAAATGTAGCTGCGTTTGTCTCAAATTACCAAAGTTCAGCAGATTTTAGTTTGTTCTGGCGATAGTGTGATGCATGTTCAAAGAAATCCACAGAACAAGTATCTTCATTTTTTGAAGTTTTAGTGAAATTCAAACAAAACAGTTCACATGAAAAACAGAGAAAAAATTTATATTAAAGAAAAGAAAAGTTATTGTTTAAAAAAGTTCTGTTTAAGACTTAAATATCTTGATTAATTTCTCTAAATTTGGCCATACAGTCATACTTTAAGCACGTTAAGCACGATCAGAAAATTGTATGCCATCTCCTATTTGCAAACATATCTAGCAGTCCATGCTAGCAATAAGACTATTTCCTAATTTGCTTAATTAACACTCTGTTTTACATATATAGCAAAGAAAGTTCTATATCATGTTAAATTACTGGGGTTAAAGGGCTATACCATATTTTAAGTAACTATGAGAATATTAAGTAAACACTTATATGAATTTAACATTAAACATTAACTTTCTAGGATTGGCTCTTACAGGCACAAATAAATAGAGACTAGGATTGAAGAGGGCGTATTACACGGTCTTTTTTGTTTCTGACACTTTAATCCTTCCTACTTTTATTATTTTACTTCAAGTAATACCTTGACTAGATGAAAACCTGTTTAATAGCCAAGGGTAGAGTACAGGGGTTCCCCAGTCTCTGGTTGGCTGGCCATTAGCAGAGAGTACTGAATTTGTGATATGCTTTAAGTTATAGTAGTTCCATTTCTGTCTTTTAAAAAGAATTGGCAATTTTATTTAGTGCAACTCTGAGTCCTGTAGGAGCTCGGAATGTAAGGTACCTGCTCTATCAGGCTGCCTCAGTCTACTCTCTGTTTCTCCATCCAGGCTCTAGAGTATGTTTGTAGTGCTTAATAAGCACGATCAACTCTTCCATTGCATTCCAGGTCTACCTTTGAATGAACCTGTTGAGAGGTCATGTCTACTGCATACTCTCAGGAATTTTTAGGAGTCTTGAACCCTTTTGACATGTTTGCCCACAAGTCAAATCTCTGAGCCTGAATTTATTTTCTATTATCTGTGTTTCCTTGGTTGTTGCAGAAGTGTCATGCCATTGAGCTAGAATTTTTATTTTAAAAGTAGATGTTCTGTTTCCAATCTGTTATGCCATTGTATCTCTGTTGTTTATTTATAGGAAAGGAAAAACATTGTCAAACCACATGAAGTTGCTTGATTCATGTTGATGTGTCAAGGGTTAGTAGTCAAATGATGCCCACTTCCTACACTGTCATTCAGAGCTGTGGTAGACCTGCTTTTCACAGGTGTAGTAGTTTTAAAATAAGAAAATATGAGGAATGGTGTTAAGTTAGGTTTGGATGTGTGTGCAGATTGAATTGTCAGTGTGCAATAAACCACTGATACTTTCAATAATTGTGACCGCTCATCATTTAAAATTTTAAAACAAAAAAATGTGGTTGTTGCTTCACACCACCTGTATTCCCCAAATCTCCCTCCCCTGTGACTTCTTTTTGTTCCTGAATTTAAAACTTAGAGTAAAGGCAAGATAATTTACTATTGCATTAAAAATCCAGGAAAAAAATTGCTAGAGGGATAGGAAATGTTTTCAAGAATGGATGCATTTCTAGGAGTATTGCATATTTCACAGGTACTAAAAGGGAGTTGCTGTAAGTTGTATGATAATTTTTTAACACTTCTGAAGTTTTTTGGTCCCCTCTTGCACATACAGTACATATAATTCTTAAGCATTTGTGAAGGTCCCATTTTTAACTATGTAACTGGGACTACATTTGTGGGTACTGTTCTAATTAAAATGACCTGAAAGTTGGCCAGAAACAAATTTAATCAGAATGAAACAAACTGATGAATGATCAATCATGAGATTGTGTATCCATTTTCATCTATAATGAAAAAATCATTAAAGGTCATTCCTGAAAGATCATTAAAAGACTGTTAAATGAGGTATCACTTAAAACAGAAAACACTTTTAACAAATAGATAACCAAACATTTTCTTTACACGCCACTTTCTAAATGAGAAATGCAATTGTAACTTTGATTACTTTGGTAATAGTTAATGGATAACATTTAGCTACTGTAATGAGGATTAAGCAGGGTTTCTGAACACATTAAAAACAGTAGAGAAAGATATGTGCCTTAAGCTTTCAAATCCTCTAGTCATATTATGGAACAACACATACTAGAATGATAGAAGGACTGCTAGATTATTAGGAACCAGATTATTTTTTTTAGATGTTAAATGTTATAAATCAGGACTTTTTTCTAGTGGCATGGTAGTACATTGGGTGCCATGTAAACAAATTTTGAAGAGCCCCCCATATAAAATTAAAGAAAAGAAATTTCTTAAACAAGGTTTAATAAAATGTACAGTAGGTATATTTAATTGAATATAGAGTTTCTTTGAAATAAGATTTTGTACATCAAATATTACATTTTTGCATAAAAGGGTGGCACTGTAACTTTCCATACACCTCTGTAACAGATTTTGATACAATGTATGCCTAAACAGCGACCATACAATCAACTATTGACCATGGCCATTTAAACTACTGTTAGTAGACAACATATACCGTATAACCCAATCCTGTTCACTTGCACTTCATAATACTCCAAAAATGGTCATATTCTTGTGCCGCATTAGTTAAATTCATTTTCACATTTTAAATTAGTGCCATGATGACAGAGAAGTTGGTGTCATGGGAAATATTTTTTACTAGTGGACGCCCGCCGTAGCATACGGCAGTGTAAGAATAGGAACAAAAAATGGTGAGAAAAGAATTCAGAAATCAAGAAGAAAGACATACTTCTTGAAAGACGTAGTTGTGAATAGGTTTTTTGCTGGAGACGACAGATAGTGAGTCGAAAGATCTAATCTCGGAAAGAGCTTGAATTTCAGCTTCACCACCATAAACTGTAGATGTTGCCATATATTGATAATACTTGTGACTTGTTGTGATAGCTCAACTTGCGTTGGAAAGAATAACAGGAAGAACGTCTCCAAATCTGTCCCAATGTGATGTAACGAAATCTACTGTCCTATGTCGTAGTGAGAGTGCATTGCCTTAGACAACCGTTTGTGTCAAGAAATAATCCACTGATAGGAACAGGCAGTTTCCGGATCCTGGAATACAGATGACATTGTACAAAATCTGTCGACAGAGAAGATACTGTCATTCATTTCATAACAAAGGCTTAGGAAACAACCGTTGCAGTATAACGAAAATGGCAAGGAGCGAAACCAATGGCAATGGTCGAGAGAGTACCTTCCTGTAGCAGGCTACAGAAAAGACTCCCAGGCGCAGACATGGCCGAAGTGAAAGGTCATACGGTCAGGCTAGATATCGGGTGGTGACGTGACACCAATGGGGCCATGAGAGAGAAGCGGGGAACGCGGTAGTCCGAAGGAGGAATAGGACTCGAGAAAAGCGGTATGAGGGTGTATGAGAGGCTGCAGGCAGCGTGGGGAGGGGTTTTGGAGAGGAGGAATAGGAATCGAGAAATGCCGTGTGGGCTGCATGTGGGCGGGACCAGTTTGATGAGGAAGCAGGATGAACTAGAAGAGAAATATATATAAGAGATGTTATTTTTATTAACCGTGATGTTTCACACACTAAATTGAAGGTGGTATATAACTGGTGCATGAACTAAATTGGCAACCTTTACTACACAGTCATGTGGCAACCTACCACAAACATGTCTGCAAACTACAGTTTAAGAAACATTCGTCTAACAGGTTGCAGCTGTATGCTTTCAAAGCACAGTTCTGACCATATGCACTTGCTGCATAGATTGGTAAACATGCAACAGTGGGATTTTTTTGGGAAAAAAAAGAAAGGCACTTAGGGTGATTTCCCACACACTCCGCATTGTTGCCTCACTACATCTTGCTACACCAGAACAAGATACAGAAAATCATGTTTAGTTCTTAGTATAAAATATTAAAATAACCTTTAGAATTTTAATAGAAGCTGCAGACAAAAAGAGAATGATGTAAGAATAAGGAAATTATAGAACTTAAGACCCAATCTTTATATATAATACGCTACCATGGCTGTTTGTTTGTCTGTCCAGGATTTAAATCACCTGTAGCTCGCAAAACATTTGTCCTATTGACCTGAAATTTCATATACATATACCACATGACGTCTACTATCCGTTTTCGGGGTGATAATTGAAGGTTATTCCTTTTTATTTTTATTTTATTTTATTGTAGAATCAACTCTTGGCAGCAGTTAGCAGGGCGGCCATGCGGTACATGTGTACAGGCGCTGTTTTCATCCCTACCACCTTCACCGTCACTTCCCCTACCTCTTCATATCTTAAATCATTCTTGAGGCAGATTGAACGCTTAAGTGCCAGCTTAAGTGAAAAATTAAACAAAACGTACTAAGCAATTGCAACACAAACAGACGTGAAAAGATGCCGATGCAAGAAGAGAAGTGGGCCGCTAGGGTGGAGAAAAGAATAGCTGCTCAAGAAGCAACAAGCGCATCAACCCCTGAGCAAACAAATGCTAAATGTACAGAAAAAGAGGATGAAAACTAGGAATGCTCAAGTCAAGTGTAATAACTGCTGTAGTATAATTGGGTGAATTAGAGAAACACTAGGTCTTTGAATAGAGGCATGGAAGGAAAAAAACAGCTGAAGGAGAAAGGTATCTGAATTTGTAAAAGTGACAGATTTTTATAATCTGGAGTATAGAGTGGATATAAAATCCCATATTCCATTATTGAAATTTCAATCTCTGTTGATTTAAAGGCCAAAATCAAGGAGTAAAATGTTTCAGTCATAGTTTAGTATGGCAGTCTGTCTACCTATAACAGGATGCAGATGATGTGTGTGGTATGCACCATTTCTAAAATTACTATGTCACCAATTCCACAGTCTGAATTCATTCTACATTTGCATACTTCAACATAAATATATTATAGACCTCAAACTTTTCACGCCGTCTACCGTATGGCAAAAAAACTCTGAACAGTGCTACCAAATTTTATATAGAAGTAGTACTTATTCAGAGCCAATGACATTCTTAAAAATAGCATCTTGACGTTAAAAGTTGTTTACAATAATTTGATGAATTTGTCTGTGTTTGTTTTTAGGCTGTTATGAAACAATTAACTTTGCCTTTGCCTTGTACAAATATGCTCATATTGATATTTTATGTGTATAAAATTGCAGTACATGCCCCTGACATAAGTATGGCAATAAAGTATTTACTACATTAAATTATATAAGACCATTTTTACCTTCAATAAAAAATGCTGTTTACAAGATCTTAAGCAAAAAACAAAATGGATAATTTTAAGTGTCATTTGCTGGTAAGGGTCACAGTTATGGCTGTAAATATTAAACAGTTCAATCTGTATAGCACCTTAGGGGCAGGGATTTGCAAGCAAGGATTAAATGAAAACCAACAGCAAAAATGGAATGATAAGGAGGATAAACTGAAAATCTAAGTAGCAAAATTTCAGTGGAGAACAGCAAAAAGCAATTACATTCTAGGAATGTCCATTACAGTATACAGAAGGCAACAATTCAGCTGGAAAGTACATTAAGTGGCATTTGGAGAGGTGATGCTGAACTGAGACATAATGAGATGACATAAAGAACTGTTGTTCAAAAAGAAGATGCAGGAGATAGTCGATAAAGGGTGAATAATCATCAGAATGCAACAACTAAAGAAAGTGGGTTTGCTATGACCTGGTGTACATCAGCACAAGACATCATGGCTTCCATGCTGGATAAAAGCCATATGGTGTGGAAGGTCTAGCTACAGACCTCTGCTGAACAGCCAACCAGTTTATGCTACATGATTTACACAGTGAAAATTTTATGAAGTATATGGCCCCGATCTACTACAAGACGCGCCCATATGATACTTTTCATTACTTGCATTTCATTCCTGTTTGTTATGTTGTAGCCTGGGTTTTACTCCTGGCTCATTTTTCTTTTCTTTTCATTCAAAGATTTTGTGTTTCTCTATTTGTTATTTAGTAAGTATTATTGATTATGATTTTTGTTTTCTTGTTTTATGTTTTGGTAAGTATTGTTTATTAATTGATTGCATTATATATCTGAGTTAGGTGTATTCCGTTTTAATATGTTCTGTGTTTGGAACCCCAAGAGGTGGGTCCACAATGAGGGAATTTTCTCAGCCTATAGTACAGTATATAGAGGTTGAGAACTTGGACTCATTTGATAAGTATTGTTTGGATTTTTTGATATCTTGTTCTTTGTGCTGTTTTTCTAGAAACTAAACAAAGATTATACATTGGATTTGTTTCCTTTAGTTTGCCTTTTTGGGCAAGTGGGTTTTTTAATTTATTTTTTTCTACCTTGCCTGGTTGTTCTTATTGATTATTTAATAAATACTTGAATTTTAAATGAACCTTTGTTCAGTTTTGTCCTAAAGATCATAGGTTTCCTCCTCTCATTTTTGACTAATAAAGTGCATTTTAAAAGCCTCAGACCTACTGTATTTTGGGCTTGTATAGCCTGGAATGCCTGCATTTTAGTTTGGGGCTAGCCTGCCTGAGAGATGAAGACAATTTAGTAGACTCAGCCCTATATTTTGGGCACAGTTTGCCATTCTGTATAGTTTTTTTGAGACCTGCACCCCCTCCTTTCTCTTTCAGTGGCAATTTTGTTTTTATCTACTCCGTTTTTTTGTTTTTTTTTGTATTTGTCTACTAAGCCGAACCTTTCAAGACTGTATATCTGTTTATCATTTAAGCTAAACATATGTGTCCAGCTAGCAGATATCCCATTTTCCTTTGCTTGTATGGATAATCTGTTTTTTTATAATTGGATTCATTAGCCTCATTACCATGTTTACGCTATCTCTTCAGATCACCAGCTCTTCTGATCTGCAGCTGTATTTAAGCCAAAGATTGCTCATTTGCATTTGCCATTATGGTGACCTTTATAGTTACGAGGTCATTTTGACCTAGTGTCGGGTGATTTTTTAATTTGTAGCCTATAACAACACCCCATACTTTTACCACTATTTTTTTTAGCATTTGCTCTCCTTAATAATAGACACACTGCTGAGCAGCAGTTTTATCCAGTTGCAAATGGTGAAGAGTTTAATTTATAGGTAAATATATAACTATAACTGACATTAAGTCTCAGATTTTGTTCTGGTTTTCCTACTCATTCAGTAATGCCTGATGTTAACTGCACTGTGGATAGTTTTGAACATCTTTTGGCTCCAGTTTATGAAGATGTTACTAATCATTATACCATCATCAGAAGTAACTGTGGTATAGGGGGATTCAGCAGCTATGTGTTTTTGTTAAAGTCTTACAGTTAAGTGTTCCATTATGGAAGGTGGACTTGTAATGTGTTAGACCATAGAGAATTATTAATTATATGGGTCAAGTTATATATATATTGCCTAGTTGTTTCAGGGTTTATCCTTCTTCCCATAACCCCATGGTGGTCATGGTAACACAATGTCATTTCAGAATATAAGGGAAAAAGTCCATAATTCCTGCAGGACTTGGGGTCAGGTGCACTGTTTTATTCACTGGAGACTTTATGATCCTGATGAGAGGTATTAGGGGCTCCTGTGGGGATATTCCACTGCCAAAACAACTGTTTCACCTGAGCAAAGCAAGATCGACACATCTGGGCACTACTAGCTCTGTCAGATTCTACAGCAATTCACTTGTTTTCTTTTCTATGTTCTGTTTTTTAAGAGTTTTAGTTTCTTTTGCTTTGTATGCTTGCAGTCTCCAGCAATCCATCGTGACCACCATTTAATGATGTCACAAACTTGCAATCACATATTATTAAATGTGACTTTATAGTAGGAATTGAATGTCAGTGGTGTATGGTCACCACTGCCTAGAGACGGGATGGGCTTTACAAGCAAAAAAAAACTTTTAACTGAGACAATGCTGCTGGACCCTATTAATAGTTATTTTACTGTATCTACATCATATTATGTAAGTGTTAACTGCTAATCAGACAGACAGATTGATTTAGTCTGTGAGCCCATTTTATTGGAAAATACATTTACAACAACATTTATTTATATAGCACATTTTCATAAAAACAATGTAGCTCAATGTAGCTTAAGATCGGATGGCCAAGAGGAGAGAAAAAAAAACCTCAATTTAGGCTGAAAAAAAACCCCCAAAATTTACAGGGGTTCCAAGGCCAAAAGACCACCCAACCAACAGTTGGCAATCTACCTAACATAAATGGTCCATAAATGCATAGGGCAGCTTGGTACCTTAATTAGGTGGTGGAAGAAATGGATAAGACAGCAAATAATAGTACAGATTAGTAGGGGATTTCAGAAATCAGAGGAAAATGATAATTCAATGCCCATACACATTAATAGGGATACAACTAAAATGTAGCTTCAAAAAAAGCCATTTTAAAATAATTCATTTTTAGCAGTTTTTTAAATTGCTCTACAGAATTAGTCTGGCTAATTTCTATAGGTAAAGTATTCCAAATTGTATTTGCATAACAGCAAAAGGCCGCCTCACCACTTCTTTTCAGGTTGGCTCTTGGAATTTTAAGCAGACTTTCATTTGAAGATATAGGATGAGGTGAGATTATTTAAGGCTTTGTAAAATATTAGTATTATTTTAAAGACAATTCTAAATGACACGGATAGCCAATATACCATTGCTAAACTGGTGAAATGTGCTCAGATTTTCTTTTTCTAGTTAAGATACTTGTTGCTGCATTCTGCTCAAACTGTAACCGATTGATGTCTTTCTTAGGTTGTCCTGTGAGGAGGGCATTCCTGTCATCTAGATGACTGAAAATTAATTTTCCAGCATCTTGTAAAGTTATAAGAGGTATAACTTTAGCTATATTCCTTAAGTAAAAAATGCAGTCCTAGTAATCTGATTAATATGTGATTTAAAATTTAGGTCAGAGTCAAAGGTTACCCCTAAATTCCTTACATCCAACCTGACTTTTAAGCCTAAGGGATTGCGGTTATTATTTACTGTATACCCTCACTATGTCCATTTTTGCCAATAACTAAGATTTATGTTTTCTCATTATTTAGTTTGAGAAATTTACTGTTCATGCATAGGACATAGGATCAGAGAACCAAGAAAGCCAGGTTCATTAGGCACTATCAATAATACAGCTATGTATCATCTGCAAAACTGTGGTAGCTCACTTTGTGTTTTGAGATAATCTGACCTAACAGAAGCATATAGATAGAAAAGAGCAGTAGACCCAGAATAGATCCTTGTGGTACACCATATACAATATCATAGGTCTCCGAAGTACAATCGCCACAACTAACAAAGAATTTTCTACCTGTTAAATAAGACTGAAACCAATTTAAGACACTACCAGAGAGGCCCACCCATTGATTAAGGTGATTTACAGTATAAGAATATTGTGGTCTATGATGTCAAATGCTACACTCAAGTCTAAGAGAACAAGAATAGATATATGGCCTCTGTCCGCATTAACCCACAAGTCACTTACTACTTTAACCAGTGCTGTTTCTGTACTGTGATTTGTTCTAAAACCTGACTGAAACCTGTCAATAATAGAATGTTTATTCAAGTAAAAATTTAGGTGTGTTTTGACTGCCTTTTCTAGAATTTTACTTAAAAAAGGTAGGTTAGATATCAGTCTAAAATTGTTAAAAACAGAGGAGTCAAGATTAATTATCTTGAGCACAGGTTTGGTAATTGTAGTTTTAAGACAGTCTGGGAAGACCCTCATCTTATGATGAGTTCACTATATTAAGTATACTTTCAATTAGCACAACAGAGGCTTCTTTGAAAAAAGCCCATTGGAGTTGGGTCAAAGGTGCAGATAGAGGGTTTTCAGGTAAATCTATTCTGGTGAAATAATTTAACACACTTAAAATGGAATACTGGGATTCAGTCAGATTAAGTTTGGGGGGGATGTATTATATTATTTCTTAAGTCATTAATTTTGTGTTTAAAAACAATAGCAAAAACCTCACAAGTTTCACTAGTAGTTTTTAGGAGGCATTCCATTGAGTGAGTTGAGTTTAGAAGACAATTAATAGTTGAGAATAAAACGATTGCCAGCATTCCCATTTATAATTTTAGAGAAATAGGACTGCCTCATTGATTTTTGCAGTTATTTTAGCCTAATGGACTATCATAATGGACTATCAGTTTACTTTTCTCCATTTATACTCAGCTTTCTTACTTGAATCAGACACTCTTTGGGTTTCCCAGGATATAACACGTTTGGAGGATTTTTGGAGCAACAAAGTCAGCTGCAGCTCTTACCTTACCATAAAAACTTTCCACCATGCTATTAACATTGTTAGCATTGTTGGTGTACTCACTACAAGGACTAATTGTGTAGAATTTAGCAAACTTTGAAGCTGCAGATATATCAAAGTAATGTCAGTCAGTCATTTTCCAACCTGCTATATCCTAACATAGGGTCACAGGGGACTGCTGGAGCAAATCTCAACCAACACAGGGCGAAAGACAGGAACAAACCCCAGGCAGGGCGCCAGCCCACCACATGACTCAAAGTAATGTTTATTAACAATACACTTCTCATTAGTTATAGTTATTGGTATTTCAGCATTAAATAATATTAAAAAGTCGTTGCTATCCAGGAGGGCGGCATGGTGGCGCAGTGGTAGCGCTGCTGCCTCGCAGTTAGGAGACCCGGGTTTGCTTCCCGGGTCCTCCCTGCGTGGAATTTGCATGTTCTCCCCGTGTCTGTGTGGGGGTGCTCCGGTTTCCTCCCACAATCCAAAGACATGCAGGTTAGGTGGATTGGCAATTCTAAATTGGCCCTAGTGTGGGTGTGTTTGTGTGTGCCCTGCAGTGGGTTGGCACCCTGCCCAGGATTGGTTCCTGCCCTGTGTTGGCAGAGATTGGCTCCAGCAGACCCCAGTGACCCTGTGTTCGGATTCAGTGGGTTAGACAACGGATGGATGGATGATATCCAGGACCTGCCTCATGACAACTTTTAATCCTTTTGCAGTGACTAAATCCAGCGTATATCCTTCCTTATGTGTGGGCTCTTTCACTCGCTGGCTGAGATTAAACAAGTGCAGGAGGTTCATGAAATCTCTTGCTTTTGGGTCACACTGATTATTGACATGAAAGTTAAAATTTGCCAACAAACAGGAACTTATCAAAGTTATCACAGATAGTAAGTCTGAGAATTCCTCAATGAAGGATGCATTATATTTAGAAGGGCTATAAATGGACAATACTAGTGACTGGGATACACCTTGAATAACAATGGCAAGATACTCAAAAGACAGAGGTGCAGTTTCAATTAAAACTGTGGCATCCTCAGAGCTAAGCCATGATTCACTTAACATAAAAAAGTCAATGTTCTTTTTATTAGTAAGGTCATTAATGTAAAACATCTTGCTGATTAACACTAAACATTTAGTAAGGCCACATTTAAAGTCTCAGAAAAGCAGAGCTGAATTGGAGTGTTACAACAGCTTGAAATGGTAATTAAATTATTCACTAAATAGTTGCACAGATGACTACTTTTTCAAGTTTAATTGGTCTCTAAAAATATTTAAAAGCATCGTGCCAGTTGCATATCATTTAGCATTAACTATTAGATTTGAAATACACTCTTCATTTCAAGTCATACTAGTGGTTTCTTGTGCATGGATATCTAGAACTTACTCGCCACCTTTGATTATGCAGGATTGCCATCCTAAATATGAGATTCAAAATATTCTTGTTCTCAAAGGATAGGTGGTTGTGTGCAGTATCTTATTAATGAGTAAATGAGAGGTCATGGGTTCCTTTCATCATCGCCGCAGTACTTTTACTTTAGGCCTCTAGGGAAGTCCAGATAATATTGATAAATGTTAGATTTAAATTCACAATGGGAGGTCCAAAGCTTGAAAGTACCCTTTATGAGAAAGACCTAGGGGTCATGGTGGACTCATCATTATCTACATCCAGACAGAATACAAAAGCAATCAAGAAGGATAATAGATCATTAGGTTATACAGATGAAGTGTGGAGTATAAGTAATATTAGCGTATGCTTAAATTATAGAGCACACTGGTGAAACCTCACTTGGAGCACTGTGTACAGTTTTGGTCTCCATATTACACAAAAGATGTAGCAGCCCTGGAGATGATCCAGAGATGAGCAACTAGGCTGGTTCCAGGACTAAGAGTTATTAACTATGAGGAGAGATTCAAGGATTTAAATCTTTTCATTTTAAGCAAGGGAGATTAAGAAGTGACATGATTGAAGTGTTAGTACAGTAGATCCCAGGCATTACTTTCAAAGTACATGGCTGTAAACGTAAGGGCAGAGTTTGCACAAATGTTAGTTTTTCTTCACGCAAAGAACCACAGACATATGGAACTAATAACCAAGATGTATGGTGGACAGTAAAAGTTTATGGACCTTCACATCTTGCATTGATTTTATTTTATTTAATATTTTGGATAATCTCGGTTGAGAAGAATGGACAAGCTTGATGGGCTATATAACTTGCTTTTGTCACAGTTGTTCTGATGTTCTAACTCCGGGTTAGGGAGTGACCGCAACAAGGAATCTACTGCAATTTTAGGAAATTACACATTTAAGTGCTGTGCCAGGCCTTTTGCTTAATCTTTGTTGTGGTGTTTTGTGTTTATGTACCTACACAATGACTTTTCATATGTATTTTATTTTCCTGGTCATTTATAATTAATTGTGTTATAGTCTGTTTCTCTTTCTTACTTACTATAATGCTGTATTTCTGCACTCTTTAGGACACCACCTTGCATTAGGAATAATGTAAGACATAAGCTTAAACCACTACACAACTGTGCCACCCAAATGAATTATCTGATATAATTAAAACTAAAAGATTATAGAGCTGTGGAAATTTAAAAAAAAATGTTAAATTTAAAATTGTTTAAAATTGCATGAATTTTAAACATATTAAGGCTCATTTGAACAGTAGGTTGCCCACAGTCAACTGAAAAAAATCACTCCTAAATAAATCTCTGATTCTATTAAAAATTTTATAACATCCACAAACCCACTTAAACTTATTTGGGGAGCCTACCCAACAACATCACACACGAGGCAGTGAACAGTCAGACATTTACACACTATTCATTGAAAAATAATAAAGATTATTCACTATTTTAAAGTATCATCTTAAAACTTTCAAATTCACAACTGTAATGACATTCTCATATATTTTAAGTTTCTTTATTTAAAGCAAATGTTGCCATGTGAACCTAGTTACTGAGTAAACTGCACATGTAAAAGCAGAGTATGATGTGTGAGGTGTATTCTTTACAATGTAATATTCTCAGCATGTCATTAGTGACTATATTTTTTTGCTTCACTAATGAGATACACACAATGCCTGCTCATTTAAACAAGATTTAGAAGCATTATTGATCTAGACTTCAAGCCAGGGTTTAATGTGTTTTATGAACGACCAACCTTAAAGCTGATTTGAAGAAGGCAATACATCTTATTAAAAGCCCAAATCCACACACATGCTACATTAAGGGCATAAATCAGAAAACCATCTAAAAAGGGAAATCTAAAATAGAGTAAGTAGGCCATAATATGCTGCTAATTTTACTTAAATCTTAAGTGTAGTGGCAGAACATACATGTATAATGCACTGAACTTATGATATTATTTTAAACACTTTTTTATTTAGGGTAAACTAATTATTCATCTTTTTATGGTTAATTTTAGTTACTGCATGGAGAATTAACATAATCCATTAGTGACAGGGATCATACTAATCAATTGTAAATCATGGTTAATTACCTATGCCCTGTAGGTGCTGGTTCCTGTTGTTTTATAGAATATTATGCCTGAATTACGTATACCTCATCATCTGTAAAGTATAAAAATGTTAGTTTTAAATTTCACAGAGCTTTAAAATGTTAGGTTGCATCAGTATAGAATGGCTTTTCTTATTTTCAAATGAGACTGCTTACCTGGGTGGTCTAATGTAAAGAATCATTAGTCGACAGCAGTTGCACTGTTTGCCAGTACATATTACTCAGTTTATTTTTAAAAAGTGCACTTTAATTTACATGTCCATCATGTAATAAAAATTCAATTAAAAGTATTCTGACTGAGCACACTTTTGCTTCTATGCCCAGTGCACTTTCCAAAAATTTCCGAACATAATATGACATATGAAATCTATCATTAACACAAAATGTAATGTTGCAATTGCAACAAAGAAATATTATATACCTACTAGGGGGTTCACCCCAGCTCGCTTAGCTTGCCAACGCCCCTGGCCTGCACTACGCGCCAGCCACTTTACATCTCTGCCGCTTTTGTTGTGAAGAGGGGGGCTGAATGCACCCCAAAGAGACAAGGTCGCTCTTCCAAAACCCCCTCTTAAACGGTGATAAAATAGGAAACAAATACAGTTTTTTTTACCTCCTCTTTGCTGGATCAACTGCTGGCTTGCTGCTGCTGCGTGATCTACATCTCACGCGTTGCTTCGAATATTTAACAGCCTGTACAGCAGCTGTCTAACTCTTTGTCTTTTATTTCCAGCCCCAAGTCATGGTTAAATCTCTTGGCACAAAGTCTCGTCTCGCAGGATGTGAGTTCTTGATATTTTTTAGTTTATAATGTAAAAACGGAATAAGAATCTGAAAATCTAACAACATTACATTAAAGTTTGATAAATTCTGAAAAGAATAATACATTCTAAAAAATAATTTCATTTGGTATAGAAAAAATTCTGAAAACAGGTTCTTTGTATGTGCCATTGCATGCAGTCCAAGGCGGACCACTGCAGATACTGAGAAAAGAAGTAGAAAAAAATCGAAGAGTTAGTAGTGGCCAGTCAAAAAAAGTCTTGCTAACTAAAATAAAATCTAAGAGATTAATATGAATCAACCCAAGTCACAGCTCAAACAAGAGTATACGATAATAAGATAATGAATCTTCAGCCTTGATTTCAAATACTGGGGGCTTGTCTAATATTGGAAGGCAGATTATTCCAGAGTAAGGATATTTTATACCCAAATATCCTGCCTTCTACACTGGTTTCTCTGTCCTAAGTATATAAAGGAGAACTGCATCTTGAAATCACTACACTGGTTACCTGTGTCATTCAGGATTGACTTTAAAATTCTGCTAATCTATACTAATAAAAGGCAAAGCCCTC
Organism: Polypterus senegalus; assembly: GCF_016835505.1. Lineage (NCBI taxonomy): Eukaryota > Metazoa > Chordata > Cladistia > Polypteriformes > Polypteridae > Polypterus > Polypterus senegalus. The sequence continues at coordinate 59,172,567 of NC_053168.1, read as the reverse complement.
ACTCACTGACTCACTCACTGACTCATCACTAATTCTCCAACTTCCCGTGTAGGTAGAAGGCTGAAATTTGGCAGGCTTATTCCTTACAGCTTACTTACAAAAGTTGGGCAGGTTTCATTTCGAAATTCTACGCATAAGGGTCATAACTGGAAGCTATTTTTCCCCATATAATGTAATGGAGTCTTGAGTTGGAGATGGCCGCGGGGCGGAGTTTCGTGTGACATCATCACGCCTCCTACGTAAGTACGTAGAGCACAAGGAAGAACTCCAAACAGCGATCAGCACAAAACGCCATTTCACAATTGAGAAGGCAGAAAAACATTATGAAGCAAATGATGCATACAAGCATATTCATAAGTACAGCTACTGCGGAAACAAAGCACGGCGTGAACCGTAAGTTTATATTAAATTAAGTTCATAGGCTACCACTAGCGTTTGTAATTTAGTGCCTGCCCATATAAGGCCGCCCATCAGCGCAATCCAATACAAACACTGCCGGTAAATATTCACGTGTGAAGGACTGTGCTTATGCAGAGGAAGATGAGATGGTCAGGGTGGTGTTTGGCACAAACTCATTGAAACTGCGAGAGAAAGTTTTAAGTGCCGGGTCTTAGCTGACATTACACGAGATGGCACCAGTACAGCTGGGAACCTTCGATGCAAGAACACCAAGCGGCTCACGTGAACTGACGAGTGCACAGACAAAAGCAACAGTTCCAAAGAGTGCTGAACAAAACCGAATTACACAATTGAGAAGGCAGCAAAAAATATGAAGCGCCTTATACATAGAATCATATTCATAAGTGCAGCTACTGCGGAAACAAAGCACACGGTGGAAAAAGTGAATGTCCTGCTAAAGGAAGACAGTGTAAAAAAAACCCGTGCATGCAGTTTGTCACATCACAGATAAAAAGGAAGACGAGCTGTTTATTGATGCAGTAAGGAACTAATCGATGAATGAAACCTCTTATCTTTACAACGATTGACAAACACGGAATGTAACTTGAACACATCCTACAAATACGAGCCTGATTGAAAGAAATAATGATAATCAAATCCTTGATGACAGCAACATTCAATAACACTCACAAAACAATTACTGTATATTGACAATCATGTTACGCTATTTTTAAAATGTTCCCTTTTCTTTTCATAACTTCTACTTCTCCACTGCGATACACGGGTATATATATAAATGTATATATATACACCCTGATCTACAATACATACTTTAGCATAGACAAGCCACACGCTGTGGCAATTGTAGAGTCTTCGCCTCTAACGCCGACATTCGAGGTTCGATTCCCGAGAGGGGATGTACTGAGTATGTACGCGTGCTACCCGATTCATTTTACCTTCGCATCTCCTTGGTTTGGGACGTATGAAAAATATTAGGTTAACGAGAATCATGTTACGCTATTTTTAAAATTTTCCCTTTCTTAGCACAAGCACAGCTGAGAAGCTTCGATGCATGTACTCCATAACGCGCTAAAAATAACGATTTAATCACACTTTCAATTCCAAGCAAACGGAACTTTTGTCAATGCATGATTTCCTGGTACATCCATTACACTGATGCACACATCACAGCTACAAAAATGTTAGAGTCGGAATAAAGCGCTCCTACGACTGATCATTTCGACTACCCGAGTAAGCCTTGATAAAAGCATGGTTTTGTGCACACTGAAAAGCAAGCAAAATTAGATGCATTACAGAAAGCGGACTTTGTGGCTCTTACTGGGGATCATTGGACTTCCGTGACCGTTAGTAATTCTAAATACATCTAATTACAAAATGTTCAATGATCACACTGTTTTAGCCTAATGTACAAAATAATTTTGGCTAATGTTACTCAGAGTTTAAAGAGTAAGCTGGTCAAATTACCTTTTATGTTTCTGACTTATTTTTTAAGAAGAAAACTGCACTTTATGGTGAAATTTTGGTTATTATTATTTAAAGACAATACTATTCTGAAAATGTACTTAAAGTACTTAAACTACCACTTTATTTTTAAGTCTGCCCAATTTTAACCAGGGATGATATTTTTGTTTCTGTTTTGAATTCAAATGCAGTTTAAAGGCTTTTTTTTCAGAAATTAAAACAGCTTCAGTTTACAATATTCATGTCCATGTCTATTATTTGATTCTGTCGCCCACTAAAACCGTTTTAAATAAAAAAAAAAAAAAACATTTGCGATTTGGGGCAAATTTACGTGCGATTACATACGATTAATCAAGATTAATTCTTACACAGCCTCTAATTAATTGGATTAATTTTTTTAATCGAGTCCCACCCCTAATATATATATATGTAGATATATATATATGTGTATATACAGTATGTATATATATGTGTGTATATATACAGTATGTGTATATATATGTATATATATTTATATATATATATATATATATATATATATATATATATATATATGCCAGCAACACTCATATCAATGACAAAACAATTACATTAACAATCATCTTACGTTATTTTTAAAATGTTTGCTTTTCTTTTTCATAACTTCTTTAACACACTACTTCTCCGCTGCGAAGCGCGGGTATTCTGCTAGTGGTTTATAAAGCCTTAAATAATCTCGCTCCATCTTATATAATAAGATAATATCTGACACCTTATATTCCAAATCGTAACCTTAGATCCTCAAATGAGTGTCTCGTTAGAATTCCAAGAACAAAACTTAAAAGAAGTGGTGAGGCGGCCTTCTGCTTCTATGCACCTAAAATCTGGACTAGCCTGCCAATAGGAATTCGCAAGGCTAAAACAGTAGAGCACTTTAAAACACTGCTGAAAACATATTACTTTAACATGGCCTTTTTATAACTTCAATTTTACTTAATTTAACTTAATCCTGATACTCTGTATGTTCAATTCGTTATAATAACTATTCATGGTGGCTCTAAAATCCGTACTGACCCCTACTCTGTTTTCTGTTTCTTTTTCCGGTTTCTTTGGCCACCACCACCTACTCAAAGAATCATGAAGCTCCAACAATGATGGATGGATTAAAAGGCAGAAGTCTACGTGATTATCATCATCAAGTCCTTCCGTGAAAACCCTAAATCCAAAGAGGACTGTTTCATTTATGTTAGGTAGAATGCCCAGAGGGGACTGGGTGGTCTCATGGTCTGGAATCCCTACAGATTTTTTTTTTTTTCTCCAGCCGTCTGGAGTTTTTTTTGTTGTTTCTGTGCCCCCTGGCCATTGGACCTCACTTATTCTATGTTAATTAATGTTGACTTATTTTGTTTTTTTATTGTGTGTTTTATTTTTCTATTCTTTATTATGTAAAGCACTTTGAGCTACTGTTTGTATGAAAATGTGCTATATAAATAAATGTTGTTGTTGTTGTTATTGAAATTGAAAAGTACAGACGCGTATATTTTATATGGCAGAGGGTGAGATGGGAAATGGCTAAACCATTTGTACAGTAACTTTATACATACAAGACAGGATTTTTAAGCTGCCTCTGAACTTGAAAGCCATTGAAGTGATTTATGATCTGGAGTTATGTTGTTTATACTTCTTAGATCTTGTTATGATTCTTGCTGCCATGTTTTGAATTAACTGTAATGGTGCAAGTGAACAATTTAAACAGCAGGACAATAGTCAGTTCTGCTTGATTGAATGAATTATCTTATTAAAATCTTGAGGCTGAAGAGACTATCTAAATGTTACAATATTTCAGACCTGGAAAAAGCAGATGTCACAACAAGCTAACACATAAAACGGTAATAAAAAAAAGAACAAATGTGCTCCTGAGTGTTAAGAGGCAAATAAGTGTCCAAGGATTTTTGTGAGAAGCAGGTAAAAAAAACAGGAGGTGATACTATAGGCAAGAGATCAGGGCAGAAAATCACAACAAGCAAGACGTCAGAAAAGAAAAAATTCAGAATAAACAGGAAAACAGAAAATAAGTGGGCAAAACGAGAATCTAAAGCCTGAGGCAAAAGGTATGTTAAAACTGAAATGAAAACCTGATGCTAGGGCCTACTTTGCTTTTAAACTATCTACACTAAAGCTTCTTCAAGACTTTGTTTATCCACTGAGGTATAACTTATACTGTAACTGTGGTGATATTTAAATTATCACTTACATGATAAGACACGAACACAATCATGTGACACCAGAACGCATCGTGTAAACAATGAAAGCCAAAACAGGCACAAAATCCTTCTTCAAAACAGGTTGAATTAAAAATGAAACCTAAAAATGCAAACCAGAGAATTTAATTTAATTAAGCATGAGATAAGGAAAATGAAATTAGGAGAGTGAAGGAATGGCTGCTGAAAATGGGGATTTGCAGTCATATGCGAAAAATAAATTAATAAATTAAAAATCTGTCATTTTCAAGCAGTAATAGGCATAGGCAACACTGGTAATGACTTGGCTATATTCTTAAATCAATTTATTGGCATTATGGCGGATGGCTGAGGCCCTTGCCCGGCCGGGACGCCTCTTCTGAATATGGTCCAGGGGAACAAGCATGGGCTGTACAAAACCAACCCCGGGTATGGTAGATGACAGCAACCCTAAATGGCAGTGGTGCCTCGGATACCTGCAGGCCCCCATGGTAGATGGAGTTCTCTTCGGCCCTGTTGGGGTCCAGGGGTGCCACAAGAGGGTGCTGCAGTGGCTCCTGAGCCTGTGTGGGTGGTTCTTCTGCCACACCCGGAAGTGCAGCCGGAAATGAACAATCAAGCACCTGAAGCACTTCTGGGTGCCTTATAAAAGGAGCCAGCAGCCACTAATCCAGGAGCCAAAGTCGGGTGGAAGAGGATGGAGCTTGCAAGAGAGGAATGGAGGCGGCCGAAGTAACAAGGACTGAGCAATATCTGTAAATATTGTAAATAAAGAGTGTGTGTGTTTGAACATTCTGGTGTTGCTTCTGTCCGTGGCAGGGCTATCTTTAACAGTATCTTCATAAAAAAGGTGTTCATTTCTATAACAAACATAACAATTTTTGGGGAATTCCAGGCTTTTGACTGGAAGCGTATGCCAGTCATATCAGATTTTTTATTTGTCAAGTTACCTGTTGTTTGCAGTAAAACATGAAGATTAAAGTTTTTATCAATTACTCTGCTTTCTTATAAAGTTTAGTACTTTTTGTCTATTCACAGTAATGTATTTGCAATTTTTCTAATTCTGCATTTACATTCTGCTTTAGTTATAGATGGTATGTGTTCTCATTAAACCAAGGTGAACATAATTTCACTTAAATCATCAGTGTTGTGAGAGAGCCCATTTACAAGGGCAACTTTGTGGTGCCAATTAATCCATCCATCCATCCATTTTCCAACCCGCTGAATCCTAACTACAGGGTCACGGGGGTCTGCTGGAGCCAATCCCAGCCAACACAGGGCACAAGGCAGGAACCAATCCTGGGCAGGGTGCCAACCCACCGCAGGACACACACAAACACACCAAGCACACACTAGGGCCAATTTAGAATCGCCAATCCACCTAACCTGCATGTCTTTGAACTGTGGGAGGAAACCGGAGCGCCCGGAGGAAACCCACGGAGACACGGGGAGAACATGCAAACTCCACGAAGGGAGGACCCGGGAAGCGAACACGGGTCTCCTTACTGCGAGGCAGCAGCACTACGACTGCGAAACCGTGCCATCCAATTAATTAATCCACCCATCCATCCATTATCCAACCCACTATATCCTAACTACAGGATCACGGGGGTCTGCTGGAGCCAATCCCAGCCAACACAGGGAGACCAATTAATTTTATAGTATTATTATTTAAATTTCTCACAGTTTTAACTGTAAACTGAACATTTACTGAAAAAGAAAGAAGCAAAAATAAAATAGCAGAAAACATTTTAAATTATTACTTGACTATGTCACCGCCATGTTTGTACCTTGGCTTATGGTTATTTTCCTTTTTATCGTTATTCCTGTTATTGCTGAATTATTTTTTATGTGTTTTATGTTTTTAAGTATTTTTATTTATTTTTTTTACTTAAATACTTTTTTCTTTTTTATGGATTGTAATTATGGCCTTTTAAACTATATTTCTGTGGGTGGGCCATCAGGACATCACTGCCTAAGTCCACCTACACCTTTTCTAGGTTGACTAAAGGCAAGCAGATGTTCCTTGAGAAGATGTGATGTTTTTATCATTAACATAATTTCTGTTTAGATTGTCTGCTTTTATGGATTTTTTTCTTTGATTCTGCCTTTGGGCTTTAGATTAGAATTTTTTGCTTTAGGTTTCATTTTTAAGTATAGCCTGTTTGGGTTATTTTTGCCCTTCTTTCTGTGCCTTGCCATTTTTAAGCTTCATTTTGTTCAATAAATGCTTTTTTTGTCCATTTATTCTCATATCACTTACATTTTTATAGTCACACTTTTTATATTATTATTAATATTATTATTGTTAATTAAAGGTTATTTTGGTGGTATTTAAAGTATTTTGAATTTTTTAAAGCCTTTCAATGTTTGGGTTTAAGACTGACCAGTGAAGGCCTGGTCAGGATTTAGTTTATTTAAATGCCTATTCACTCCTGTTTTGCTATTTTGCTGCAGCTGTTTAACAACAGATTCATTAATAAGTGAGTTCATTACTTACTGAATGTTAACTTCATAGGCCATAAATAAATCTATAGTGTGATTACAAGAGTGTGAACGTAAGTACCTTTTTACATTTTGGAGAATTTATATAGAATCAATCATGCAAAGAAAATGTTTACTGAAGGTGTCGGTTTCCACATCAAGATAACTATTAAAGTCACTCAGTAACATTGCTTTAACATAAAAGCTAATGTGAATAAAAGGTTGCTAAACTTACTTAAAAGTGTGGTGTTAAGAGTAGGCTGCCTGTAAATGGGCAACATGTAACTACCTTTAATTTAGGTTTAAAATCTAAAATGAGTTTCTCAAAAGGTGTCATGCTATCTAGACTTTAAGGTGATGTTCAAAGCACATCATTAAAAACATTTCCAGGTCTGCCATTTTGGCTTCTATTGTGTGAGTTATGGTGACAAGTTGAACTATCAGGAAAGGAGTTCCTTTTCTTTTACAACACTTTGGAATTTAACTATTATATGCAACATTAAGTTAAGGTCGAATTATGGTCTGTATATGATGATCACAATTTATATTTGTAATGATTTTGAAGCTCTAGTAAAGTATTTTCTGAGGTGCTTTTATGGGGTAACTATGGGAATTAGACATATCAAACTCTAAATATGGGATAATAAAACATGGGCTGTTTGCGAAAAAGTGCTGGAGCCAGGATGATGCTATAAATAGTCAACCAGGCAGTTTCTTGGCATATCTTGGGAGAAAACAAAATCAGTTACTGCAGAGACAGTCTTTCTTTAGAAGTCCAGGCCTTCCTCTAAAACAATCCCAATCATTTATGCAGGCTGTGCTTTTTGATGAAGTATAGGTCTGTAATAAGTCTAATCCTTGAATGTAGTGAGAAATTTCCCATTAGCATGTGTGCTCATACATATGAAGAACTTCTTTAACTTTTGATTTCTGAAAACAAATATTATTAAAACAAGTGTGTAATTTTCAAATAACAACTTCATCATTGGCAAGTTCAGTCAATATTTTTTTCAGTGTTGTAAATCCTGGCACTCCTGGGTTTCCATGCTAGGCATTCTGACATTTTAAACTCTAGAAGCACCAAATATGAGCACTTTATTTTCAACATCAGAAGTTGCTGCTAAGCAGTTAGAACTCCCCTCTGACTAAAGCCCATTTACTATGAGATCAGACTGGTATAGCTCCCTTTCATTGACTACTGGGTGACTGGGGGGCCTGGGGATTAAGCAGAATATGAAAACTTCAGGATGATCTAAACAAACTGAGCCAGCACAACTTTCAGTTTGCACTCACACACACTGCCACACACACACACACACACACACACACACAAAAAAGTCCAGGTCCAATTTTAAAGTTGCCAGTTAATGTGACCTTCAGAAACATTGTGTCTTCAATAATCTATTTCTATTGTAAGTATAACCTTTATCTTTTTTAATCAAGCAAGTAGAGTTTCCATCACAAAAGCAGAAATCCAATAAGAAACCTCTTCATTCAATATGCTTGTGAACAAATGCAGTGTTGCTAGCAGTGCATCCCTATCAACTTGCAATGTTATAGTCAGCAAACACAATCACTGACGAGGTATAGCGGAAAACATTTAATTAACATTTTTGGTCTGTTAAGCTTTTAAGTTATATTGTTTTTTGTCTAACTGCCCTAAGTAGGATGAGTTCATTGATGTATGAAGTCCCTCCAGGTAGCCCCTGACCTTGAAATGAATTATCATGTATCTCTCTATGTGCGCCAAATACTCGATTATCTAATGTCCCATATAGGAGTCTTTTTATATTGGATTAACATGTTATCAGGTATATGCTAAACAAACTTTTGTATATTCATACACTAGCTTCAAAGGTGTCTTTGTTAAATAAATTTATTATGCATATACAATATATTGCTGGAACGTTTTATGTACAAATGCTGAAGTAGAATCAAGGGTCAGGATTTCCCCCCTAACAGACGAGAAAGATAAACAAATGAAATGCCCAGACAATGCAGAAACATATATGAGTATACCCAGTCACTTAGACTTAGAAGATTAATATTCAGATTTTTTCTTTATTTAAAAAAGAAATATCACTATCAGATAGATAGATACTTTATTAATCCCAAGGGGAAATTCACATACTCTGGCAACAGCATACTGATAAAGAACAATATTAAATTACAGAGTGATAACAATGAAGATATAACAGACAGACAATAATTTTGTATAATATTAACGTTTACTCAACCCCTAACCCGGGTGGAATTGAAGAGTCGCATAGTGTGGGGGAGGAACGATCTCCTCAGTCTGTCAGTGGAGCAGGACAGTGAAAACAGTCTGTCGCTGAAGCTGCTCCTCTGTCTGGAGATGATCTTGTTCAGTGGATGCAGTGCATTTTTAATTATTGACAGGAGCCTGCTCAGTGCCCATCACTCTGCCATGGATGTCAAACTGTCCAGCTCCGTGTTTACAATAGAGCCTGCCTTCCTCATTAATTTGTCCAGGTGTGAGGCATCCCTCTTCTTTATGATGCTAGCACACCACCGCGTAGAAGAGGGCACTCGCCACAATAGTCTGATAGAACATCTGCAGCATCTTATTGCAGATGTTGAAGTACGCCAGCCTTCTGAGGAAGTATAGTTGGATCTGTCCTTTCTTACACAGAGCATCAGTATTGGCAGTCCAGTTCAATTTATCATCCAGCTGCACTCCCAGGTATTTATAGGTCTGCACCCTCTGCACACAGTCACCTCTGATGATCACAGGGTCCATGATGGGCCTGGGCCTCCTAAAATCCACCACCAGCTCCTTGGTTTTGCTGGTGTTCAGTTGTAGGTGGTTTGAGTCGCACCATTTAACAAAGTCCTTGATTAGTTTCCTACAGTATACTCCTCCTCCTGCCCACTCCTGATGCAGCCCACGATAGCAGTGTCATTTGCAAACTTTTGCACGTGGCAGGACTCCGAGTTGTATTGGAAAGTCCGATGTATATAGGTTGAACAGGACCGGAGAAAGTACAGTCCCCTGCGGCGCTCCTGTGTTGCTGACCACAATGTCAGACCTGCAGTTCCCGAGATGCACATACTGAGGTCTGTCTTTAAGATAGTCCACGATCCATGCCACCAGGTGTGAACCTACTCCCATCTCTGTCAGCTGGTTCCTAAGGAGCAGAGGTTGGATGGTGTTGAAGGCACTAGAGAAGTCCAGAAACAATTCTTACAGCACCACTGTCTCTGTCAAAGTGGGAAAGAGATCGGTGTAGCCTATAAATCGTGGCATCCTTCGCTCTCACCTTCTCCTGGTATGCGAACTGCAGAGGGTCGACGGTGTGGTGGACCTGTGGCCTCAGGTGGTGAAGCAGCCGCTCCATGGGCTTCATCACTTGTGACGTCAGAGCGACAGGCCGGAAGTCGTTCAGCTCACTAAGATGTGATACCTTTGGGACTGGGATAATGCAAGATGTTTTCCAAAGCCTCAGGACTCTCCCCTGTTCCAGGCTCAGGTTGAAGATGCGCTGTAGAGGACTCCCCAGCTCCAACGCACAGGCCTTCAGCAGTTGTATCGATACTCCATCTGGACCCGCTGCTTTGCTGGCACAAAGTCTCCTCAGCTCTCTGCTTACTTGGGCTGCTGTAATTGTGGGTTGGGAGAAACTCTCTCCTATGCTGGTATCAGCAGAAGGATGGGTGAAGGGTGCAGTACTCTGAGGTGAGAGTGGGTTAGGGTGGTCAAACCTATTGAAAAAGTTATTCATCTGGTTTCCTCTCTCCACGTCTCTCTCAATGGTGGCACCCTGCTTCATCTTCATCCCATCCCACACTTCCTTCATGCTGTTATTCTGCAACTTCTGCTCCAGCTTTCTCCTGTACTGCTCCTTCACCACCCTGTGCTGGACTCGGAGTTCCTTCTGCACACGCTTGAGCTCATGCTGATCACCGCCTTTAAAAGCCCTTTTCTTCTGGTTCAAAAGGCCGTTGATGTCACTTGTAATCCATGGCTTGTTGTTAGCATAGCAGCATACTGTCCTTACTGGAACTACAATGTCCATACAGAAGCTGATGTAGTCAGTAGTGTAGTCAACAACCTCCTCAATGTTTTCACTATGTGATCTCTGCAGGATATCTTAGTCCGTAGTTCCAAAGCAGTCTCTCAGAGCCTGCTCTGCCTCAGGGGACCACTTCCTGAATGAGCGTGTGGTTGTAGGTAGCTCCCTCACTCTTGGTTTGTAGTGAGGCTGAAGCAGAACCAGGTTATGATCTGCATTCCCAAGCGCAGGCAGCGGAAGAATACATCCATCAATCTATGAATTCATTTTCCAAACCCACTTATCCAGAGCAGGATCGATGGGCAGCTGAACAATACTATTCATTTTAATAGAAACAATAACATTTCTTGTTATAGATATATTTTGTGTTCATTATAAATACAAATATAATAAAAGAAATTAGTACTTTGAGTTGTAGCTTTGTAATGCATGAAACAAATGAAACTTGCTGGCAAATTTAAATCTATTTGTGTTTCTTGTGTTTTGTCCCGTTTTTAAACTTTAAATCAAATTTAAATGTATTTTTCCATAGTTTGTATTTTAAGACAGTAAGGATTTCTTAGGAATTGTATAAAACAGCATTTTAACATAATGCCTGCCTGTAGAATTCTGCGCTAGAAAGTCCTTTACCAACTACTCACATTTTGGGCAAGTTTTTTTGAAAAATAGGCCATTCCAGGTCTGTCTTCTGCTGTCTGTCTGTTTCCTGCACTTTTTGACCATGGAAACTTAGCCAGACAAGCCTCCTGTCACACAAGCAACATAATTATTTGTAAAACTAGGATGTGTGCAGAATCTTATGCACTAACAGATAATTTTGGAAAAATGTATATCTTAATTTCTAAACTAGCACAGAGATTGCCAAGATTGTTTAACAAGACGATCTATTAATAACTAAACTTAAATTGAAAAGCATGATACAGCAAAGCCCTACAGCCTGAAAAGTCTTCCATGGTCAGCATCAGCTTCTCTATTACAGGTAAACAAAAGGCCACATTATGAGCTCATTTAAGATCCTCAGTCTAAAATCAGGCATTAGGGGGAAAAAGTCTAACTAAACAGGTCCAGAAAGGCACACAGGTTAGCCACTGAGTAAGAGACTGGCCACTACAGAAAGGTGCACTCATGGCATGTTTGAGTTGAGTACCCAGGATTTAAAGTTAGGCTACTGGCACAGAGTTGCAAATGGCTTATAGTAGGTACTGGCTAATGCCTGTCATACTGGTGGTCTGAACCAGGAGCCACTAACAATATCAGTAAAGTTCCTTGACCCTTTTTCCCGATTTTGTCTATGTAATTCTGTCTATTCCTGATTTAGCATATGTTTCATTATGTCACTATAACTAAGATTTGATACTGTATGTGATTTTTTGTTTGGAGGATTTAACTTATGACTTCTTTTTGCACAGAAATATATCTGCACTGTATAAAATGTCCATAGTTGTTTACTGTTTTCAGGTTGCTAAGGATACTGTTTTGGATAGAGCGAATACTGTTATTACTTGCAGTTTCCAGTCACCAGGCTCTTAGTTTTACAAAAAGAAAAGCTGAACAAAGTCTTATTCTGCTAACACAACAGAAAACCTTGTGCAGTGCGTTCCTGGATTCAGGACACTGTGTAGACTCAGGCTACACTACAGAAGAGTTGATATGGGTGTAGTCCTGATGTTTATTAATTAGATGCCGATCTGTGGTAAAAATATATCCAATATCTTTAGATTATCATGGGGGTCGTAAGAATTATGAGCTGGAAATGGCAAAAATATTTGTGCATTTCTGCTGCACCACCATATATACTGTGATCAGCAATTGCATTAAATAAGTCTACAAACCCTGGCCAGTCTGGTAAATGGTGTCTAGGACACTGATAAGTGGACATCTGCTCAGCAACTTCCTCTATGACAGTGAAACTTTACCTTGTATCCTCATAATGACCGATTCTATCTTGAAAATTATCATTGGAATTTAATAGATATGGCAGCATTACTGGCAAACAAAGGAAACTTTTAAGTGTGCTGAAATCCACTAAATGCCGCCTGCAGGGAAAGGATACTGTAGAACATACTGAACTTACAAGAGCTGGTCACCAGGTGGTGTTTGTTTCATGTCCAGGATGTTATCAAGCATGACCTTGCCAGCACTACAGAGCAACACAAAGAAGTGAACAACTTTTCCAAGAACAAAAGCTGCTGGAATCGAGGTACACCTCAGCTATCTTGGGAAGCCAACCTCAGAAAGCCTGCGCTGGAAAAATGGCTTAAGGAAAAAGAGAAGCCAGAGGAACACTTCAGCAGAATCCAACATAAAATGCCTTTAATGCTACAGGGACTATGATTCCATAGAATTATGGCGCCAAAGCAGCTTTGTTTGCCAATGATGATATACTTATAAAGGAAAGATTTCTTTTGTGGATATAAATGACTAACCGAAATCAGATTGTATATTTACAACTACTTATAAAAAGAGTGATTTTTTTTTATTTGATATATGTTATTAATCCCTAAGGAGAAACTGTCTTTTCACATGAATTTTGGGTGTCAGCGATTGTACATCACCACGGAAATAATTTTCAGGTTAAGGGCCTTGCTCAAAGGCTAATGGAGTAGTTATCCTTTCTGGCAGTAAAGGGATTTGAACGAGCAATCTCCAAGACACCATCACAGGTACATTGCCTCAGAGCCACCACTCCACTTTAGAAACTTCCATGGCAATGGACTCATTTTCTGTGGAAGAACGGTCACTGTTGTTGTGATAGTCAAACTTTCTGAGTAAAAACAATCAAAGATATTTTCTAGGTCAGACTTTCCAGTAGTATGGCAGAACATTTTTTGACCCACAAAGTGATGAAATTGCTCCAAAAAAATTGAAATGTGCATTCAAACAAAATGATAGAATGTACTCATTTCCTGTATCTTTATAACTACTGTATAGTGGGGCAGTCATATAGATGAAGAATTCAGCATTATCTAAAACAAATTGATGCAGATTTCACTGAATGGAGCTGCTTTACCGAAAACAACAGAGCTTATATACTGTAATTTATTAAGCAGAAGTGAATTGAAGTTTTTCTTTCAATTAAACCTCTGATGGAGCTTCATGGACAGACCTATACAGATCATTTCAGAAAGTAGAAGGCACAAAGATAAATGTCTGATAACTAAGAGATACATGACAAGTGTTTGGGAAAGTGAGAAATCTGGCATTACAAGATGTCTGTTTTGTGTTACGTATTAACGATAAACAGAATTTTTAAGTCAGTACCTGAGTTTTGAAGGTAGCATGATGAGATACAGAAATTCAATGAGGCTGAGCCAGTTAAGAGGTGATACATTTGTTACTGACATCACTGGTAATGATATTTTGAACTTGCAAATCATTAGTTTTTCATTCATGGAAGCCACTGCAAAGACAATCACAGTTTTTTGTGTACTGTTAGTCAAACATCATCATATTTATTTGGATACTGTTAGTGAAACTTGCTGAGTGAGACTTAAAAATCTGACAAGATGTCCTGAAGCAGGCAATGATCTTATCTACAGCATAGCTGATATGCAACCAAGTGAAATTTTACATTAAGTGGGAATTATTGTCAGACAACAGGAAATATGAGGTTTCCATGATGAATTAGGAAGTCTTTCTTTACACAGGGAACCACAGACACATGGAATAAGTTACCAAGTTGTGTGGTAGACAGTAGGACTTTAGGGACTTTCAAAAGTAGACTTGATGTTATTTTGGAAGCATTAAGTGGATAGGACAGGTGTGCTTTGTTGGGCTGAATGGCCTGTTGTTGTCTAGATTATTTAAATTTTCTAATGATGTCCTAGTGATAACATGTAAATATTGAAGAGACATGGACTAAGCATTGGACCTTGTGGGGCAATAAAGGTGAAAGGCTGCATAGAATCTGATTAAAAACAAAAAAGAGTCAGAAGCCAATTCAGGAGAAGCATGCCACAGTAGGTAAGGTACCAGAAGTAACAAAGAAGGAGGTCTAGCATTTAAAATTAAGTAGGAAGTCTTTTTCAATATATCTATGCAATTACTATAGGGTATATATGCTGTGTGTAATGTACAGTGCCTTTTAAAAGTATTCACCCCCTTGGAATTATTATATAAAATTGAATGATAGCGTGTTTAACTTGGCATTTTTGTCATTGATCAACAGAAAAAGACTCTTTAATATCTAAGTGAAATCAGATCTCTGAAAGGTGATCTAAATTATTACCAAATATAAAACACAAAATAATTGATCTCATAAATATTCAACCCCCCGTCAAGTCAATATTCAGTAGATTCATCTTTGGCAGCCATAACAGCCTTGGGTGTTTGCGCATAAATGTCCATTGGCTTTGCACATCTGGGCACTGCAGTTTTTCTCCATTCTTCTTTGCAAAGCTGCTCAGGGTCTGTCGAGTTGCATGTTGGTCACGAGTACTGTTAATTCATTGTTGTATAACGATAAAATGTTAAATCTTACAAGGGGGTGAATACCTTTTATAGGCAATGTATATAATGTACAGAATGTTATTATAACATACAATGCACTTACATGTATTATTTAAAGAGATAAAAGTGACATGTAAATTGAGCCTTCAAATTTAATAGTCTAATCTGCATAAGGCAGTTCCCAGCTAACCTTCAAACTGTAACCAAATACATTTAAACTGTGGTCAAAGCTGAAAGAAAATGGGGCAATACAGCACTTGTTATGTTTTAAGAGATGCTGCCTTCATTTCAGATCACATTGTGTTGGAGAAGCACAGTGGCGCAGGAGTTAGCACCACTGACTCCTGCATCTACTGATCCTGGGTTCCAATCCCACGTGTCAAATTTTGTCTGTTTGGGTTTGTACGTTTTCATCATGTTGGTAGGGGTTTTTCTCCCAGACGCTGGAGTTCTAGGTGAATTTGTGACTGTAATCTAGTCCCATGCAGTTGTGCAAGTGGTACGAAGTGGTGCGCTGTCCAGATTAGATTTCTTCTTTCCATGAAATGTTGTTTTATGCATGCTGGTGTAAGGTAGTTTGTCAGTTTTTAGCTGCAATGACCACTGAGCATCCCAGTCTGACAAGATGGATTGTGAGTGATATATCAAGATGAGCCAAATGATTGTCTTGTGCCTGCACCTGAAAGAGTTAAGCAAATCTCTTACATAGTCAGTGTTGAGTTATGGGAGTAAACTTCACATAAATCTAAGATACACAAGCATGCATTGCAGGAGCAACAGTAAAGCACATGTGCAAACAGCGGAGCGATTTCTTCAGCAGTGGCTTTGAGTGTACTTGTAAGCAGATACACTTAATGCTTTCTTAAGTATATGGGCGCACTAACCCTGTTCCCATTTCATGTTTCTCATCTGTGAAGACGTTAGCTCAAACCAGGGTAATCTTTTTAATGAAACATTTCATCATTTTGTTTGATTTTAATGAATGTTGTTCAAAATGGTTTTGGAAAGACAATCCCAGCAATGCTGCTTTTTCTTTTCCCTTTTTGTTAAAACTTAAGGGCATTTTTACAAAAGTTGACATTTGCTGGTCTTCACTGCTGTCATACTAAGAAATCAGATAGCCTGTTAAATAGCTTTTAGGCTATTGGCTGTTTGATTTTTCCCAACATCTGTGATAAGGTTCCTGATCCACTGGGAACAGTCAGCAATAATTGCATGCATCCCACACAATGTTTGTAAACAATCTGGCTGACAGATGTCCCAGTGCAATACTCTTATTGGCTTCAGACTTCAGAAAATCCATGTACTATGAAAGATAATTGGAGTGGCATACAACTGCTTACAATTTGTGTTACACTAATGCCTTACTCCACTCAGGAGACAGGCACTATAAGGCATTTGCTCCTTGTTCGGACTGAGGCCATCTCTTCGTGAAGGATTTCTTCAGGAGGTAAGATTAAATTATTAACACTAAGGTGCAGACATTTTTCATTACATCCCCAGGATGGTATTCCCATGTTTTTGCATAAGGTCGATAATGTGTGGGAGAGAAATAATATGATTTCCATGTGGCAAGTGCTTGTATTACACCTCTTCCAATCACACAGCTTTGCTGTTATTAGCATTGGCTTCTTAGAGCCTGACAAAGACTGAAAATGGTTAGAATGAACAATGACCTTGCTCACTGTAGATAGTAAGCTCCTTCTAACCACACACAAGAAATGAACATCGTTATTTTGTAAATAGTAGCACTTGCTCTGTATACTAATATACTGAATTAAATTTTTATTTTAAAACTAATAGTTCCAAATATATTGAATGTTCATACATTTTTCAACACCAAAAAGTAAGTTTACTCATTCATATTATAGAGTGGAACACAAATATTTTAAAGATTTTGTGAACATTTTAAAGTAGGGACACACTTATTACTATCATATTAAACATACTCTGTCTAGCAAACTTAACTGGATTATTACAATAAATGTGAACAAACCTGATGTTCCCTGGGAATAATGAAAGAATACATAGTTCACTATGTACAAATCAAAATGATCAATATCACGTGACCTGTCATTACATTTCAGTTATCTACGGTTGCTTTAAAATTGAATGGATAGGTTGTATCGAACATAAATGTAAAGAGTCTATTGCTGAGCACATTCACTTACAGCATGCAACTACACATTTGTATTAAATTGGTTTATAAAATGAATAAAAGTTTAGCAAAAAGCAGTCATTATTAACATCTCCTACATATCGGTGCCAAAGTGGCTCATTGGTTTTCACTGCTTCTTCCCAGTCCAGTTACCATCTGTGTGGAGTCTACATGTTTTGTCAGGTACTTCCATTTTTCATGCATTTTAGGTTAGGTAGGCATTTGGGCGACACTAAATTGACCCAATGCAAACTTGCATGTCCTCCCAGATACTGCTGTCCAGTCCAATTTCTGTTACTGTCTGGCACCTAATGCTAGAACACAGATAACCTTCTCCTTCCATAGACTGATGTATCTATGTAAGACAGGAAGCACAAAAATTTAGTGTAGTGTTCTCTGGATAACATTTCTCTGAAAATACTTGTAACTTGAGTGCATGGTAGTTTGGGATATATGCTACAGTGTTAGTCTCAGCCTTAGGGCCCATTTTTAATACTTAGGCATTAGACATTGCAGATTTTAAACTTTAAGCCAACCTATTTCTATCAAAACATATATATATATATATATTCATTGCATTCGTAGTCTCAGTCCCGACCTGATTGTATGGGTGGTTACCTACCAGGTAACACATGTGGTTGGTCTGCCATTCGGCAAACATCTGCCATGGGGCCCTCTTTCAGTTGCGAGAAGCAGATCATGGAATGTTGCATAGTTTACTGTCAAATAATGAAAAGAGTACGCAACACATATTTCGCCCTTATTTGGGCTCATCAGGCATACACACTCCACTGCTGCTCTTGCTCCAGGTGCTCCCTGGCAATCTCCCGCTGACACACCCCAGTGTGGCGGAAGTGCCGGCTGTTCTCCCGGAAGCTCTCCGAGTGCCCCTGCTTCTTTTCCCCTCAGCACTTCTGCCACACCAGGGTTCCCAAGGCATTGGGGGGCCCCCTGGCAGTGACCACGGGCCCCTGCAGGGTTGGGCTTCCAAACCCTCTACCCGTGGCCCCCAAAGCAACCAGGGTGGCAGCCCCCACGTGATCCAGGGCGGGCGTAGACCCTCTTCCGGTCCCCTCGGGCGTCCCGGCTGGGCTCCACCCCCAGCAGCCTGTGACAATATACATCCACGTATATACACACATATATATATGCATACATATGTATATGTGTGTGTGTGTATATATATATATACACACACACACACACACACACACACACACACACACATATATATATATATATATATATATATATATATATAACTATATATGCATATACATATCTACATATATATACACACATATATATATATACATATCTACATATAAGTATATTAGGGGTGGGACTCGATTTAAAAAAATAATCTAATTAATTAGAGGCTTTGTAATTAATTAATCTTGATTAATCGCATGTAATCACACAAGTAAATTTGCCCCAAAGCGCAAAGGTTTTTTTTAATCTCAAAAATTTTTAGTGGGCAACAGAATCAAATAATAGACATGGACATGAATATTGTAAACTCAAGCTCTTTTAATTTCTGAAAAAAAAAATGCATTTAAACTGCATTTCAATTCAAAACAGAAACAAAAATATCATCCCTGGCTAAAATTGGGCAGACTTAAAAATAAAGTGGTATTCTAAGTACTTTAAGTACATGTTCAGAATGGTATTGTCTTTAAATAATAAGAAAAATTTCAACATAAAGTGCAGTTTTTCTTCTTAAAAAAATAAGGCAGAAACATAAAAAGTAATTTGACCAGCTTCACCTTTAAACTCTGAGTAACCTTAGCCAAAATTATTTTGTACATTAGGCTAAAACAGTGTGATCATTGAACATTTTGTAATTAGATGTAATTAGAAATACTAACAGTCACAGAAGTCCAATGATTCCCAGTAAGAGCCACAAAGTCCGATTTCTGTAATGCATCTAATTTTGCTTGCTTTTCAGTGTCATAAAGCTGTTGAATTTTACTTGAAATAGTCTCTCGGCACGACAGTTGAAAAGTTGGATCACCTGACGCTAACTGTAGCACATTTTCTAACCCCCTTTCTTCCACCACTGTTAGCGGTCTAAAATCCAAAGCAATCCATTTTGCGAGAGAATTTGTAAGTTTGACCGATGTTGAATTACTAATTTTGGTCCTGAAGCCAGTCATTTCATGTGATTTGGGCTGCTGACACCTTTTGTTGGTACTCGAACTCTCACTCCTAGTGCTAACAGCATACACAGTTTCTGTGCTCGCTGTAACATGTTTTGCATTTAGATGGTACCGTAAGGTTGAAGTGCTTCGGTGGTATGCAAACTCCTTTTTACACAGTTTGCACAAGACCACAGTTTTATCAAGGCTTCCGTCGGGTAGTCTTTTGAAATGAAATTTGCCTCCGATCAGTCCTAGCAACGCGCTTTCTTCAGACTTCCATTTTTGCAGCTCTGATGTGTGCATCAATGTAATCGATGTACCAGGAAATCATGCATTGACAAAAGTTTCCCTTTGCTTGGAATGCAAAGTGTGATGAAATGCATTATTTTTTTAACGCGTTATGGAACACATGCATCGAAGCTTTCTCAGCTGTGCTTGTGCTAAGAAAAGGAAACATTTTAAAAATAAAGTAGCATGATTGTCAATGTAACCTTTTGTAGGGTCTGTCCCTGAGACTTATTAATTGTCATTGCAAAGCAGAGCCTTACTGGAAATTGGAGGCATTTGAATTGAACGGGGATGCGAGGAATACAAACTCTCTCCCCTGAGCAACTGCCAGTAAAAATAGTTGCCTCAATTAGGTTTTTTTGCAGACACGTGACCTGTAGTCTCGTGCCGTTACAAAGTCTCGGTGGCTGTAAGGTTTTCAGTAATATTAGTGGTGTCCGAACCCTCAAAATTAGATTATGCTCAGTAGTGCCTGGAGTATTCAGAGTGTGGAGAAACCCTAGAGACAGCGTGTGTATTAATTTTTGGATTTTTCTGTGAGTATTTGGTGGCAGCGTCACAAAGTTGCTTCCGCAAGACCGCATTAGCTGCGGAGCTCAGCTCAGAGCGAAATGAAGTCAATGAAATGAGGTGAATGGGAGGGGAGATGATGACATCAATCCCCCCCACAAACACAGTCACTCGGAATTTGCATAAGCAAAGTCCTTCACCAGCAATTTTAACTTAGTTACAAAGTGATCAAAACTCTTGTTTATACCCTGCATCCTCTCATTAAACTTGTATCCCGCAAATATCGTATTAGTGGTGGGCATGACAAACGCCAGCGGCAGCCTGTCTATGAACTTAATTTAAACTTACGGTTTACACTGTGCTTTGTTTCCGCAGTAGCTGCACTTATAAATATGCTTGTATGCGTCACTTGCTCGCTTCTTATTGTTTCGCTGCCTTCTCAATTGTATAATGCATGTTTTCTTCAGCGCTCTTTGGAGCTCCTACTTGTTTTCTACGTACTGCGTACACAGTCATATCATGTGATTACGTGGGAGGCATGATGACGCGACACACAACTCTGCCTTCCACGGCCATCGCGCTGCAGTCTATTACAGTATATGGACAAAAAATAGGTTCCAGTTATGACCGTTATGCGTAGAATTTCAAAATTAAATCTGCCCAACTTTTGTAAGTAAGCTGTAAGGAATTAGCCTGCCAAATTTCAGCCTTCTACCTACACGGGAAGTTGGAGAATTAGTGATGAGTGTGTCAGTCAGTGAGTGAGTGAGTCAGTTAGTTAGTGAGGGCTTTGCCTTTTATTAGTATATATATATATATATATATATATATATAGTATATATATATATATATATATATATATATATATATATATATATGTTTATGAATAATGTCTAACTGTGCTACACAAACAATTTTGCCAATATACAGTAAATTAAAAAAAACATGAAAGAAACATTCTGCTAGAAAATAAAATGCACAAAACAAAATGACAGCAAAATATTCTGTTATAAACTACTGTAATACTAAGGAGGCATTGAAAATTGCAGTGAAAAGTATATCACAGGAGAAGTTGGTATTACTCTTCTCCAAAGCAAAATTATCTCCTTGGCTATATAATATATTCAGTAAATCAAAAATTATCAGACCTGAAAGCCTCTGGGAACAACTTAATCATAAAACCTGTACTTAATATTAATGTGTGCTAAAAAAAGGTACATTGTTCACACAAAGGACATTGTTCACTAGTCAGCCAATACTGCAGAGATACAGAAATACTTTCTTTTGAAAAGAGTACACATAGTTTTGCCAGATTACCAATGATAGTTATAATAGACTGACTTTGTTAAGAATACAATTTAATATAGTGTAGTAAGCACCAAGATAGTAGGTAAATACATACATGGAATAGAGCCTTTAAATAATCTTCTCTGCCTAGAAAGCAACAAAGCATACATGAGACAAGTCACAGCTCTTCTATAAACGTATAAACCTCGCAGTAGTCTGGACTCCTAACTCTGGGGTTGTCTTGATATCCCCACCCTTGTCTGTGTGAGGTCAGACTGCCTGCCACTATTCTGGTATTTTAAACAATTGATTAGGTGAAGTCATTTTGATTATCATGAATATGAAAAATATTTTAATATGCCACTAAGTAAGACAGACATTTCAATAAATGTCAAAATGACATTATTGATGTACCGATTAACAAAGATAACACAATGCAAAACAATTTTATACCACAAATTTGAAGCACCTGGTAGGCATTCTTAGTGGAAAGGCATGGACATATAAAAGGATGGTGGCTTTTATACTTTTATACAAGATAAATAATATCAGACCTAATGGCAGTGCTTATGAACACATGAGAGCATTTGATGGAAAATCTGACATGCAAAAAAATTACCACACGAAAATGTTATGTGTGATGGAAGGCAGAGATAAATGCATCCTGGCCAGGAAGGCCGAGATGGATGGTGGATCCTTTCCTGGCTAGGTGGCTATCGTAATGGATTAACAATGGGCATGGATAGGCATCCTGGCCAAAACAGTTTGTATTACCCTTTTCAGCCAGGAGGCTGTAGTGGAAGAACAATATGAGTTATGGGGCATATCAACCGGGATGTTGGTGTTCCCTTTCCTGTTTAGTAATCCAAAATAAGGGAGGAAAATTTGAGTGATTCCCTTCTGGGGTTATGTGATCCCCCACTGGGCAGCAGCTGTCCTCTTAGCAAGGTCCTATTTGGACAGCCACACAGCAGCATAGAAGTCATGGTTCTGGTAAGCTCCCCTATTGGGTCCCTTGAGTGCTTCTAGGCGGAACTGTCAGGAGTAGGATCCTCTGTCCTGCTGAGGTTTTGCCTGGGACAAAAGAGTTTTGCGGTGACTGTATTTTGTCAACAGAAGTAATATACTTTAAAAAGGAGCCCTCCATTTTGGAGTCAGAAGAGAAGAAGGACAAAACTCATTTGTGGAGGAGTGGATGAGAAAGACATGAAATATGCTGATATGTAAGGGAAGAAACAAAAGATAAGAAAAAACAGTGTTTTGAACCTGGGACTGTCATTACTGTCCTTGTGCCTGGGTATTGGAGCTCTAAGATACCCCATGCTGGTCATATACAAATTTTGCAAAATGTTTTAATAGCAAATCAATAGTAAATGAGAAGGTTAACTGTATTAAATACTGAAAGAGTTAAATAAAATATACAGAAAAGTACTGCATTTATGTGAATTTTAAAACTCTGAAAAGGTAAGTAATATAACAGTAATTAAAGGTCATTTTAAATAAATACTAATTTATTTGGAAAATGTAGAACGTCTGCTTTGCTTGGATTAAAAAGGCTAACAGTCACCCAAGGGTGTTGAAAGAAATTTAACATGTATTTTTTTTAAATCACTTTACAATAGTAAAATTGCAAAAGCCTTCATCGCTAGCAAAAAATGGGTTCATTCGATAAAAAAGGTGATCAGGGAGCTCTTAATAGCCATTTGCAGTTAGCTTAATGTGTATCACAAGAAAATTTATAGAAGCAATTACAAAGAAAAGACAGAGCACAAGCAAACAGTCAACCAGAATTTGGACTGTGTTTCATTTATACGCTGCCATTTTATGAGAAATCAACAAAGGCATTGCAATAATGTAGAGTGTATGTTATTATTTATCTTGGTTTTAAATAAAAGCTAGTCATGAAACTACAACAGACACATAGAGTCATGAAGGAAGTGTGCATGTGGGTGCAGAGTTGCCTTAAGCATGGAAAACAACCTGTTACAGTTCAACAGACTTTTTTAGAAATCGGACAGATTAAAAGTGGAATTTTGCACAGCTGTTTCTTTCATGTATACAAATAATCTGATGAAAATGTAGCAAACTAAATGGATCAGAATCAACAAAATCCTTATGGGGGACTTTCAGATATGGTCAGTTGTTTAGATACATTGTATGGTTAAAAGTATGTGGACATCCCTCCAAATTATTGAGCTCCAATGAAGGGTACTCTTAATGCTACAGAATAAAAAAACATCTTAGACAATTGTGTGCTTCCTACTTTGTGGCAATGTGGTACAGCGGGTCCACAGCTAATGTCAAAGGGCCATTTTTAAAATAAATAATCACCACACTCACAGCTTAGCGAGGGGGCGTGTGTGATGTGTGGCTGAAGAGCTTCCTGGGGTGATTTGTGGTGCTTGCTAGTCTCACTTAAGTTCAAAGGTGAGGAGTCGTCCTCATCCGTAATTGTTGCCACAGGTGTATCACGTCCCTGTCATAAATAGAAGCGCGAGGCGGCTTGGAGAAAGAAAAATGAAAAGAAAAGAAACAGAGGTTGCAGGAAGCAGCAAGGGGAGGGAGCCGGAGTGAGAGAGTGAGCGAGCAAGCGAAGGCTCACAGGCAGGCTGCTGGAGAGTTGAGCCATAGCAGGGGTGTTTGGCCAACACCTAGGACATTTGGAAGTGGTAGCTCCCGCTGAACAATTTATAAAGGAACGGGAGTGACCGACAGTAGGACGGCTGGCCGGGTAAGGCCAAGAAGGCAGTCGGGAGGCTTGGGCAGTGAATTCCCTGACGTGAGTGTCCTGGTCCTTAGGGAAGCCAAGTCTCAGTCTGGAGAGTGCAACCGAAGCCAGGGATTGGGAAGCCTCCAGATAAGTTAAGTAGTGAGAAGGCCAGCTGCAGGAAGGGCAACTCCCCTGTTGCGGGGCCCATTTGGGAGAAGCAGGGAAGCCGCCAGGTAAAAGACACCAGGCTTTGGAGTTTTAAAGGGACTGCTTCCAGCGTTATTGTAACTTCGTTGTTTTAAAGGATTTTGTTTTTCTATTTATTGAATTTTTAACCTCCACTTCACAACTGTTTTTATGGATTATTTATTTTTGGAAATTGATACACTGCACTTTGTTTGGACACAGTTTTGTTGTTGTTTTTAATAAAAGCACTCTTACACATTTTGCACCATCCCCGTGCTCTATTTGTTGTTCCTCACTGCTGAGCTTATCTGTAACATTACCAACAGTGACAGGTTCAAGGGCTCCCAGAAGCAAGATGGGAGCATGGAGTGAACCAGCCCTGTCACAGGCAACAGTTTGGGGAAGACATGGTTTGATGAGTTTGGTATTAATGAACTTGAGTGGCCTGAACAGAGACCCTAACCTCAACCGTTTTAAACAACTTTTGGCTGAATTGGAATCTTCACATCCAGATCTTCTTGTCCCATGTCAGTACCTAGCCTCATAGATTTTCTTTTGGCTTAATGGACATTTCAACAGTCACATTGCAAAATCATGTGGGAAGCCTTCCCAGAAGATTGTAGACTATTATGCCCATGAAGGTGGGTGGAGCAGCATCTCCATATTAATGCCAATGTTTTGGAATGTCCAACAAGCTTATATAGGTGTGGATCGTCAAACCTTTGGTCATATAGTGTATGTAATAGATTCAATGTTAAAAAATGTAAAATCATATATAAGAATTGAAAGCACTGTAGACAATTACACAATAGGGGTTTAGGAATGGAAAAAATGCTTCAAGTCCTCAGTTCATACAAACCACTTAAAAGTGTTTCAGGATGTTATATAACAGAGTCAGTGTGGAGGACAAGTCAAAAAAGTAACTCTTAAGATGCATGAGGAACTTATGAGGACATATTCAGAATACTGCGAGCAGGACTTTGAGGGTGCTTGGGGTATTCTCGCTCTTTGTTCTTTTTTTCGTTAACGTTTTCTTTACTTGCATTTTTTTAATTTTGTTTGAGTCTTGGCTTTTGCAGAGTTGTTTTTGACATAGCCTCACAGGCACAATGTTACTAAAAACTGAGGTCCTGTGTAACAAATGTAACAAATTAATGGTATTGTTTTCTTATGAAACTATATATTTTTGTTTCTGTTTATCTGAGGGCTGTTGAATATGTTGAGCCAGCAGCTTTTTCTTGTCCCTCCTGCTAATGTACATACCCATCTTTTGCTAAGTGCTTTTATACTCTTGGTAGTCTCCATCAGTTGATGTTTCCTAATGTTTTAAAGAGGCCCCTTTCTTGTGTGTCCTCTGCTGCAGTTTAGTTCTTTTAAGTTGCTCAAACAGATTTTCAGCAGCTGATGTGTTTTTTTTTAATTAGCTGCCTGTTTCCTAAGCAGTGAACATATGCATTTAAAGAATTGCTCATCTGTGGGTTGTGTGTTTTAGTCACAGTATTCTTTAACAGAGTTTGTGCTCTAGCAGCTACTTTCCCATGATGAATGAAGCCTTGTTCTTGTCTTGTTTGTAGCTGGCCAATTCTCTGTATGTAAGCAAGCTACCCCATTTCTGTGAAGCTAGCCCAACCCAGCTAGCATCAATCAGTTTCTTGTCGGCTTGGTGCATTCATAGGAACAGTTACTTGGCTTAGACAGCTCATTGAAATAGAACTGTTTTTTAAATTTCCTTTTGAGTAACTGCAGCTAATCTTGCCTCCCCTAAATAAAACATCACTTGGATATATAATAATACTGGTATTCATGACATCAACTGACTGCATACGAGTGTGATGCATTTCAGCCATGTGTCCTAGTCATGTTACAAACATGTAGTGTCTCAAACCCCAAAACAAAAAGAACAGGAGCCAAACAAATTTCTAAAAACAAAATAAAAACAGACATGTTGCAGAGCAACTGTCAAACCTCCCCAAATCCTGACATTATAATGTCGCAACATTTCCTGAATCATGGACTGCCTGACCAACAGATAGCAGTTTGTGAGGCCTTGGGACTATGTTTCAGAAATTGTGGTCTGTAACACTGGAGCACCTTAGGGAACTGTTCTTCCTCCCTTCCTACTTACCTTCTACACAACAGACTTCCAGCCATCTATAGAAATTTTTAAATGTCGTGCCCATCATAGGCAGTGCTGGTGCTAGGTTATTTTGCGCCCTAGGCCAAGCTTATTAGTGCGCCAACTGACTATATGGGTGCTAACCCATGTGGCTGAGACCCCATTACCCCCTCATTGATCTTCATCTTAATGGTGGCACCAGTCCTGATCATAGGCTACATTAATAATGGGCATGGTTCAGAGTACAGGAAAGTCGTGGAGGACTTTGTCTTGTTGTATACGAACAGCAACCTGCAACTCAACATGAGACAAAAAAACGGGTGGTGTTCTTCTGACGTGCCAAGAAGCCCCTGACATGAGTCACCATTCAGTGGGAGGACGTGGAAGTGGTGCAGACTTACAGGTACCTGGGGGTTCATGTGAACAACAATCTGGACTGGTCTGACAACACAGTGGTGCTGTATAAAAAGTGCCAGAGCAGGCCATACTTGCTAAGGAGACTCTTTAAATGAGTGCAGAAGGCTGCAGGAAATGCTCTATCAGTCCATAGTAGCCAGTGTGTTATTTTATGCTGCAGTCTCCAGGAGGAAACAACTTAAGCACAAAAGAAGCACAATGCCTGAACAAACATATCAGTAAACAGGGTGAACCTAGACACACTGGAAAATGTTATGGAATAGAGGATGGTGTAAAAATCAGGTACAATCATGAAACATTCCCTCCATCCCCTCCAGGAGGCACTCTATTGGAGCACTTTTTCACCATGGTGTTCTAAGAAGGGTCCCTGGAAGTAATTCAATGCTTCCTCCCAATTCACTCATTTAGTTTATTTATTTATTGATTGATTGATTGGTTGTATTATTTGTCCCATGAGTCTGTATTCTATGTTTTTTATGTTTATGCTGCTGTATGTATTTGAATTTCCCCATTGAATTAATAAAGTTTTATGTAGTCTATGTAATCTAATTTAAGGAAATGAATGTTAGCAGTTTACATAAATGGAAATTGACAGACATGTTTAAAATTTCAAAAAGTGTATGAAAGTTTGAGGCCACCCTATGCTTTGAGATGTGTGCTTCAACAGGACCCAGATAAATATGTGGCTAAGAGGAAAATTTTGCACAAATGTTGGTGATTCATCTTCATTATATATATATATATATATATATATATATATATATATATATATATATATATATATATATATATATATATATATATATATATATATATATATATCAATCAGCAGTCAGAGTTTAGAAATTATAAAATCATAGTCATCTATAAGGCTGAAATACCTCAGTGCACACCAGGTAAATGTCTCTATAAACCTTGAGCACAGTCCTCTTTTGGAACTGAAACTGTTTTAACAATAATACTCTTAATAATAACAATAATACTCTTAGCCAGTGACTGGAATAAAGGATAAAGATGGAAATTTACTCAGAAGTGAGGGGAGTGTGTTGAGCACATGGAGAGGCTGATAAATGAGAACGAGAGAGAGAAGAAGTTGGATGATGCGGAGAAAGTGAATCAGGAAGTGCAACCAGATTAGCAAAGAGGAAGTAAGGACAGCTTTGTAGAGGATGAAAAATAGAAGGGCCGTTGGTCCAGATGACAAACCTGTGGAAGGCTTGGAGGTGTTTAGGAGAGATGGCAGTGGAGATTTTAACCAAATTGTTTAATGGAATCTTGGGAAGTGATAGGATGCCTGAGGAGTGGAGAAGTGTACTGGTGCCGATATTTAAGAATAAGGGGGATGTGCAGGACTGTAATAACTACAGGGGGATAAAATTGATGAGCCACAGCATGAAGTAATGGGAAAGAGTAGTGGAAGCTAGGTTAAGAAGTGAGGTGATGATTAGTGAGCAGCAGTATGGTTTTTTGCCAAGAAAGGGCACCACAGATGCGTTGTTTGCTTTGAGGATGTTGATGGAGAAGTATAGAGAAGGCCAGAAGGAGCTGCATTGCGTCTTTGTGGACCTGGAGAAAGCATCTGACTGGGTGCCTCAAGAGGAGTTGTGGTATTGTATGAGGAAGTCGGGAGTGGCAGAGAAGTATATAAGAGTTGTACAAGATATGTACGAGGGAAGTGTGACAGTGGTGAGGTCTGCGGTAGGCGTGAAGGATGCTTTCAAGGTGGAGGTGGGATTACATCAGGGATCGGCTCTGAGCCCTTTCTTATTTGCAATGGTGATGGACAGGTTGACAGATGAGATTAGACAGGAGTCCCAGTGGACTATAATGTTTGCTGATGACATTGTGATCTGTAGCGATAATAGGGAGCAGGTTGAGGATACCCTGGAGAGGTGGAGATATGCTCTAGAGAGGAGAAGAATGAAGGTCAGTAGGAACAAGACAAAATACATGTGTGTAAATGAGAGGGAGGTCAGTAGAATGGTGAGGATGCAAGGAGTAGAAATGGCAAAGGTGGAGGAGTTTAAATACTTGGGATCAACAGTACAGAGTAATGGGGATTGTTGAAGAGAGGTAAAAAAAGAGAGTGCTGGCAGAGTGGAATGGGTGGAGAAGAGTGTCAGGAGTAATTTGTGACAGACGGGTATCAGCAAGAGTGAAAGGGAAGGTCTACAGGACAGTAATGAGACCAGCTATGTTATATGGGTTGGAGACGGTGGCACTGACCAGAATGCAGAATACAGAGCTGGAGGTGGCAGAGTTAAATTTGCTAAGATTTGCATTGGGTGTGACAAGGATAGATAGGATTAGAAATGAGAACATTAGACGGTCAGCTCAAGTTGGAAGGCTGGGAGACAAAGTCAGAGAGGCGAGATTGCGTTGGTTTGGACATGTGCAGAGGAGAGGTTCTGGGTATATTGGGAGAAGGATGTTAAGGATAGAGCTGCCAGGGAACAGGAAAAGAGGAGGGCCTAAGAGAAGGTTTATGGATGTGGTGAGAGAGGACATGCAGGTGGTGGGTGTAACAGAACAAGATGCAGAGGATATAAAGATATGGAAGAAGATGATCCACTGTGGTGACCCCTAACGGGAGCAGCCGAAAGAAGAAGACTCTTAGCCAGTGACTGAAGCTTCCTCTATGTGTAGAAGTGGTTTGTTGGATCCCATTTACAGCTTATCATATTGGCCAGAGTTACAGTTAGTTTACAGTAGTTTATTGGACAGAACACAGTTCTAAACCTTTAAGTAACTGAAGGCACTTTCTTTTTTTTTCCTTTTGACCTACCTGCAATATGCTGTACAGTCTCTGCAAACCTTCAGACTCGAGCACCACATCTGACGTCTGTTCTCACAAATCTAAATTTAATAAACTGGTATAAATAAACAAATCTGTTAAACCTGAAACGAAGTGTGACTGAGGATTTTACAGACTGCAAATTTAGGAAGTGCAAAAAAAGAAAAAAAAATAGAAGGGACCAAAGTAGAATCAGCTAAAATAAAAAAGCTGTTTCAAAACGTAGTACCCAGTGAAGAGAACAGTATCATGCAGATGTGTGCTGCTGAATCATTCAAATACAGTGAAAATAGATGGACATGTGTAATGCAAAAATAGGATGACTTTTCAATGTGCTAAACATTGTCTTTTTAATGCATGTAGTAAATAATAAAGCAATGTACAATATTCCCCTTCAAGAAAAAAAAACATTCACAGTACTGTTTTATTCTTGAGAAAAGCCGGCACTCTTTCAATATGAATTGTTTTTGATCCTTATTTTTACTATCCCTCTACTACATTATCATTACTAAAATATAGAAATGACTTCCTCAGGTTTCATTATTGTTGTTAATCTTATCTGTTCTCTTATTTCTAATGGGAATATGGTGCACTTTAACCACAGAAAAAGACATTGCATCTATTTAGCTTTCTTCCTGATGCACCAACACAAAAATAACTCCATAAATGTGGAAGTTATAGAAATATGGAAGAAAAATATTGGAAAGTACAAGATGCAAGAAAGAGATGTAAATTTGAAGAAATTGCTAGAAAGGAATTATAAGTATATGGCTTTCATCCTGAAGGCCATAGCTGGTTTGTGACCCTTGTACGATATTGTAAACACGAACACCAGCCATGTACTTGTGAATTTTATTAGCTATGGGACCCAAAGAATCAATGGATATAAAACTGGAGAACAATAATTTCTTTTTCATCACGTGAAAATATAAAGTCAACAAATGAGGCAGAAGTTTCAAAACAAATGTCATAAAATGTTATTTTCTATCTGACCTCACATTTCAAAACCATCTTCTGACTTTCATACGGTTATGAGGCCTATACATTTGACTTTTTAGGTGTTTGCAATATTTATACTGTATATTTGCAACTCTGAATAACCTTACAAATATTAGACATGTTAAATGTGCGATCACAAAAAAGTGAGAAAAGCATACCAAGCAACACTTCTCCAGAGTTGCTGAAAGGCCAATAGAGACTTCCAGTGCTACCTTATAAAATGCAGCTTTTATCATTTTTCACCTCACTTCAATTTAGTTTGTTTGACCGCATCATTTGTAAATGAAGATGCTTAGCGCAACTGAATATTTTGTTCCTGAACTACATAATATACTAAATGGACTTCGGGTATTTTTTTTGCAGTTTGGAGTTTGACTTTTATATAAAATTAACAGCGATAGCTTAAATCTTGTTGCTTTGGTGCCAGCGTTGGTAGCTTAAGCCATACTCATTCTATAAATCAGGGGTCGCCAACTCTCAGTGGAGGACCCCAGTGGCTACAGGTTTTCATTCTAACCCTTTTCTTAATGATTGACCTGTTTTTGCTGCTAATTAACTTCTTTTGAATTCATTTTATTTGACTTGCTCCACTTAATTGTTTATTTTTCCTTAATTAGAAACCAAACAATAATGAGATACAAAATGAGCCAAAACAACTGGTGTCCATCATACAAAAGCTGAAAATAAAGAAAGGTGAAGGTCTCAGGAATGTCGATATGTTCAGGTCCACAAATCATCTGAACAGTGCGCTTAGAAAAGGGAAAATCAACAATTTCAGAAATGTCTGTTAATGCACCACAAGAGAAGCAACACGCCACAGAATTAAAGAACGGGTTTAATTAACAACAAGACTTGGCACCTAATTAAGTAACTGGTTGGAGTGAAACTGGTTGGAATTTGAGGTCCTGACTTAGTTGGTCTTATATTGGCTCCTTAACTTCACATTTCATTTCTGTTTGGGTGCCATTTAAGGAAGGAAATGAAGCAATTCAGAGGAACGATGAAGAAATTCAGGGGAGCAAATCTTAAAAAGCAATTCAATTAAAATAGAAAGTTAATTAGCAGCACAGACAGAGCACTCATTAAAAAAAGGACTAGAATGAAAACCTGCAGCCACAGTGGTCCTCCAGGACTGGAGTTGGCGACCCCTGGTATAAATGATGTTCTTAGTTAAAATGTCCTTCAGAAATCACTTCTCTGTTTTCGCCCAGCATAGGTGATATAATGAGCAGTTTGTTTAGAAACAGTGCCTTGTTATTGAGTAATCAAGTAGTTTGATCTCTGTTATTTAATTATTAGATATAACAGCATAATATACAAGTCTAAAACAAATATTCTGGGGGAAAAAAGTATTTTCTAAGTCTGGATTATACAGTATCTGTGTGGATGTTTATAACTGAACTCATCCCACATGTAGCAAAGCACTAACAAAATACCACTATCTGGTCACTGTAGGACTCATATCATCATATATAAGGATTGGTTTTATTATTCAGCCTGAATCACGTATACGTAGGACCTGAAATGTACCCCAAAATATTGACCTTTATTGGCGAGCTTTTGCAGATCTTTGATGAATAACAGCAAAAGGCTGTTTTCCCATTTTTTATGTGCAAACCAGTGTTCAAGGATCTAATATTATGACTGGAAATATAATGGAACAAGCACTATAAAATATAAAAATGAGCAAGAGTATTCAGAGCTTTATTTACCATTAATAGTACAGTACTTTAAAATCAATCCTAATGGACACAGGTAACCAGGGTAATGATGCTAAGACTGGTGAACTATGGTCATATTTTCTTTTACTGGTTACTGGTTCTTTTTAACTGACTGCAATCGATTGATGTTTCTCTTTGGTGGTCCAGTTAGTAATAGTAATTCCCTTTTCAGCAACTTGCAATGTTATAAGAGGTCTAACTTTTGTAATATTCCTTAAATGAAAAAAATGCAGCCCTAGTAGTGTGTGTTACTATGGATTTTGGAGTTTAGGTCCGAGTTCATAATAACAAGTAAATCCTGTGCAATTCTGCCCCACCAATTAATTTTGGAGGAACACTGGAGTTGCTGGCCAAAATTCCATAGACACAGTGGCAGCCCCGGACATTGGGGGTGTAAGGTTGTAGCACTAATCACTACACCACTTGGGATGGTTTGCCTGGTGGATTATGCACCCTCCGCAGTCTGATTCATGGGTGCGTAACCTAAACTGTTACTTTTATAGAAAATGAAATGTTTATAAATACGGCTAATTCACTGTTTGTTTTTTTTTTACATTTCGTTCTCCCATCCAGAAACTATGTGCACTATTTAAAATAACAACATCAGTTAATTTTAAATTGATCATAAATGTAAATAAAATGATCATAACTTTCATGTGTTAAAAATATTTTTCTCAGAGCTGATGATGCGCGTGTTCCACCACTGGGCTCACAAAAGAGTGTGTGCTGAAGATGGCAGATACACATTACTACGCTGCCACTTGTGCCAATAAGAGATATGCTTCTTTCTGAGCATTAGTTGATCATTAAAACCTAACATATCTGTAAGTCACAAGACAGATTTGATTAAATTATCATGTTAAATGACACAAACAGTTGAATAAAATGAAGCTCCATATATTTGCTTAGAAATTGTGCTGTCTGCTCAGGCAGTATGAGACAAATAGAAAACCAATAACATCACACCACACAGTTATAAAAACAGAGCCTGATGTTGACTTGCCAGTTACTTATACATAAATGTGCTATGCTTCTACTTATTTACTTGTGTTTGTTCTTTACTCAGCTATTCATTTTTTAGCTGCTGATTTAATTTGTAATGTTATTTTTATGTTTTGATTTCATGTTAAGATAGTTAAAAAACAGTCACATCTTTTGCCAACACCATTTTGTTTTGTCTTAGTAGCTGCCATTTTGTGGTTTGGTTGCCACCACATTGCTAAGGAAAATGGACCTGAAGTGTGCAGCATGTGATGTCATAACAGAATAAAAATTGTGCCATGACCTTCCTGCTCATCTAAGATTACAGACAGATCCGTTGAGTTTGTTGTTTAGTGTTCCTAGTTGAATTTTGGACAACAAATAAAAGGTATTTATTTTTGGCATAATGGGAGATTGCTCTGCCTTCTGTTTAATGAAATTGACTTAGCTTCAGAATCACATTTTATTTTCTAGCTAATGCTAAAATACCATCAGTCATTTTCCTCAACAGAACAGTAATAATTATATGGAAAAATAATTTCTTATAATAATATCTTTTATTGTAAATTATACTGATGAAAAAGTGATTTTTTTCTTATTACGTATTGAAGAAATTTGGTTTAATTAATTTTCCGAAGCTTGTCTTCCTAGATGTATTTCTTTTTATACTTGTATATCTTGATTTGTTCCTGGAATTCAAGGTAGAAGGTCTGTGACTATTGCCTATTCTGTTACTTTCATTTATGTTTTGACTTATATTATGACTGCTGAACTTACAATGAATCTCTAGTAGTAAATTAATAAATACATTTGAGAAAAAGAAGAATAACTTTTTCTTACTTTCATGACTCAGCAAGTGTTCTGCCCCACATCTTGTTAGTTGAGACTGTTATTTGTTGAACTGTGCTCCCCCTTCATCTTGTCATTTATTAACACACCAGTCAGTCACATCCCATACTCGCAGTGGTAATATAAAAGTCTATGAAAGTCACGTAAAGCACGTAGGTCCCATAATAAACATTTGAATACAATACACCCCATGTGTCTCACGTAGGTACCCCTTTATCTCTTGTTTCGGTCACGTCCAAAACGTATCCTTAGGGTATATAAACCCCTGGGTCTGGTTAGTTGTGGTACGCAGCAATTTGAACCTCTGTCTACACGCTTCACTTCGTCTTGATCCAACCGTGGAAATCACTCGCCTTGTAAGTGTCTTTAAAGCTCTGTTATTTAATGTACACTGTCTGCTATGTATTGCTTTGTAAATTATTCTTTATTGTCTTTGATTGTACACATGTAAATGCTTGTATGTTTCTTTTGTATATATTTCAGTTTACAACGAAGTACGTCCAGTAAAAGCCTTCAAGATAGCTCGCTCACCCCTTGTCGTTTTTTATGTGGATGTACCGAGTTGTTTAAGCTCTCTGCGGCCGCATAGTGCGGAGTGAGGCAGAAAAGCAAGCATTAAAGAACAGGAGTAACAAGACAACAAGCCACTTAGTTTATTAAATTGTAAGACTCAACTAGGAAAATACAGTATATGTAAAAAAAAAATATATGAAAAAGTACTATATTATAAACTCTAAGGTCTGTGTGTCCAGTCCCTCAGAACAATCTGACCAGTCAGTTTGGCTTTGGTGACACGACACAAAAAACAAAATCTACGTGTGAGTTGCACGAGGAGGAGTAAAGGCATATGAGGCATATTGAGAAAGTCACCTTCAAAGACGTCGAGTATAACAAACGGACAGGAGGCAAGAAGGATGCCTTGAAAATAATGACAGAGTCTGAGAAGCGCAGGATAAGAGACGTTCACTCACACAAATACGGAGAAAAGGTGACAAAGTTGCATGTAGGGCAAGAGATAGCAAATATCTTTCATTATTCTATTAACTGTCTTTGACTTGTACTGTGGCTGATATAAATATAAAATCCCTTGCACAACATCAGCTCTATGATGACATTGTGAAAGCGCACATATTTTTAACCCCAGTACAAGAGGGAGACTGGCAGTCACAAAAAGAACAGGAAAGAACAATCAATGTGCCGCACATTTTACTATAAATTCTTTTTTTTTTTTTTCTAAATGTGACACTGAACTCTTTTAACATTTGTTCTTACATGAAATTAATATTCATTTCACATTTGAAATTTTTTATAATTCATACCAAGAAAAACAGTCAAAACTGTTAAATTATTAAACTATTGTTATTTTTGTGTCATTGATTGAAACTGTATTGGACATTTTAAATCTAGGAAAGTTAAGAACAATAAAGACGTTAAAATGTTTACCTTCTACTTACTCTCTTTATCTACTATGTCAACTGTTTGTTAATACAATCCCATTTTTTATATACCATGAAAAACTGCCATTGCTTTGTGTTTAATTTGTGGACCCACTGAAAAAGATTATACAGTCAACCCTCGTTTATCGCGGTTAATCCGTTCCAGACTCTGCCGCGATAAATGAATTTCCGCGAAGTAGAAACCATATGTTTGTATGGTTATTTTTATATATTTTAAGCCCTTATAAACTCTCCCACACTGTTAACATTATTAGAGCCCTCTAGACATGAAATAACACCCTTTAGTCAAACGTTTAAACTGTGCTTCATTACAAGACAGAGATGGCAGTTCTTTCTCACAATTAAAAGGATGCAAACATATCTTATCTTCAAAGGAGCACCGTGAAGAGCAGATAATGTCAGAGAGAGCGCTCGCTAAGAAAAGCAAACAATCAAAAAATCAATACATACTTTTAAGTATACAGAAGCACCGGGATAAAGCAGCATTTTGTAGAGGAGCGTCCTATCTTCTAGGCAAACAGCCACTGTGTAAACAGCCCCCTCTGCTCACACCCCCTCCGTCAGGCAGAGAGAGACAGAGAGAAGCAAACAAAACAAGCGCCACGCGGAAAGCATATCTTTTAGCATTGAGGAGTTTTAGTTAATATGTAATACATGCTCTGATTGGGTAGCTTCTAAGCCATCCGCCAATAGCGTCCCTTGTATGAAATCAACTGGGCAATCAAACTGAGGAAGCATGTAACCTAAATTAAAAGACCATTGTCCGCAGAAACCAGCGAAAAATCCGTGATATATATTTAGATGTGCTTACATTTAAAATCCGCGATAGAGTGAAGCCGCGAAAGTCGAAGCGCGATATAACGAGGGATTACTGTATTTTGTTTCTTTTAAAGACGGTTATTTGTTGTCCCACTGAACGTCTTGCAATAAAAGTTTTTTAAGCAGTAAATGCTGTCTGATCTACAGAGAAACATACTGTAGATATGCAGTTTCAGCACCTCAAAAAGTAAGGGTGGAAATCCACATAGAGAATCATATTCATGGTGGTCTTTCCTTCACCCT
Source organism: Polypterus senegalus (assembly GCF_016835505.1). NCBI lineage: Eukaryota > Metazoa > Chordata > Cladistia > Polypteriformes > Polypteridae > Polypterus > Polypterus senegalus. Next base: position 59,135,824 of record NC_053168.1, on the reverse strand, counting down.
ATGGAGTAACCGTGTTTTTCACTTTGTTTCAGGTAGGTTAGTTCAGTATTCTTTCATATTATCAATGTTTAAACCAATTATTTTTAGAAAAAAGCCACAAATTGTTTATCTGTAAGAGATTTATGGTATACAGTGGAACCTCGGTTTGCGAGCATAATTCGTTCCGGAAACGTGCTCGCAGTCCAAAACACTCGTATATCAAAGTGAATTTCCCCATAAGAAATAATGGAAACTCAGATGATTCGTTCCACGACCCAAAACTATTCATATAAAAATGATTAATACAAAATATAAAGTAAAAATACGTAAAACAAATTAACCTGCACTTTACCTTTTTAAAAGAATCATGGCTGGTGTGAGTGAGTTCCTAAACTCTTGTGCGATTCTACCCAAAGGAACAACACGCGAAAGACGGCAATCGCAGTCTCCCAGCGCTGTAGCAGTTCGCCGTATAAGCGTATCCAAAAAGATCGCAGACATGCTATAAGCGCCTGCTGTCAATGGGAGATACAAGGAACATTATAAAGATCCCGCTACAATAAATAACTGCGCTGTTGCTGTTTCAAGCTGAATAAAGCTGGTGTTGTTAAAGTACTGAGACTCAGCTTTGTGTTTTGGGGCGCAAGACAGGGACTCGCACTTCACAGCACACATGTGCGTGCACTGTAGTAAACAGTATATGCTCATACGGATGTTGACTATATGAATGAGGCACGCAGACTCACACGGAGAAAAGGAGACGATTGCCCACGTGCGCGAGCGAGAGAGATAAGGGGAGAGAGAAAGAGACAGAGACTGAGACCCGCATGCGAGTGAGAGAGGAGAACCATCAGCTCAGTTGTGATCACATGACGCTCAGCAGACAAAGTGTATCCATACTACTCGTATTGCAAGACATCGCACGTTTATCAAATCAAAATTTATTAAAAAATTTAGCTCGTCTTGCAAAACACTCCTAAACCAAGTTACTCGCAAACCGAGGTTCCACTGTATTTGTATTGGTAAAGAAATAAAGCCAAAATGGGTCAGTTGCAGTGCACATTCAGCACAGGATCATCTCGCGATGATGTCGACTTAGTGACTATTTAGTGTAATAAGACTATATTTTGGATTTACCACTGTTGCAGGGTTCAGTTGATCTGCATAGTAGTACTTTCCATTAGTCACTGGCTTCTCTTTCTAGGGGCATAGAAGACTGAATGAAAATCTTACAGGCAGTCTTTCAATATATGGTTAGCAGAACAGCTTCCATGCCAATCTATGTCCCTGTGTGTTCTTGGTGAAGAACTCATTTTAAAGTAACAGCCTGAATCCATTGTACTAATTTCTTTTATAATTTTAAAAATAACTCTGTCACTTCTTAATAATCATTTGCTTAAAATAAAAATATTTATCTCCATCAGTCTTTCCTTTTAATTTGTAACTTGCAACCTTGTATTCAGCTAGTCTCACTTCTCAGGACTTTTTCTCATGCTGCTTAATCATGTTTGTAGCCTGAATACCAAAACTACCCATATAGTCAGTAAGTAAAACACGTTTTTTTGGGATCATCTATAAGTTCTTTGTACCATAGCTCCTTCTTCAGGCAGTCACGTTATTGCAGTTGGAGAGTGTGCAGTTATTATTTGGTCTTGGTGATACCATCTAGCTATTAGATTAGATTAGTTTTAATTAGTGTGGCCTGCAGCAAGGTACTACTCAGAAGCAGGGAAAAATGTTGAGGTACCATCCTGGTTACCCTGTTTAATCAATCAAAAATAAAAAGGCAAAAACAGATGCTTAAGCGCACAACTAAAAAGACACCAACTGAAGGTCAGTCTTCCGAACTTTCTCACTCTCTGCTCTCTCTCTGTTACACGTCTGACTCATAGAGGACTCAGGTCCAGGTGTGCTTAAAGAAGCCAACCTTCCCTGCTGTCAGTTTATGTGGCGGACTGACAGAAAGGGGTGGGACTTGTTCCAGAAGTCACAGGTGGGCAGGAGCGCCCCCCACTTGGCATCTTCTTTGGGCTGTGCAGAAAGGAAAAAATACCTTGGTGACAGCACCTCCTCTAGCCCTTGGAGGGATATCTGTTACTTCAGTTGAGCTTGTCTGAGGGAAACCGTGAAATGCACGCGTAGCATTAGATAAAACTTTTTAATCCCAAAGGGAAATTTAGATGCATGCCGTTGTCTCTTGCTCTCTACTCCTTCACCTAGATTTGAGACTGTAACATTTTTCTGTTTTCCTGGGACTGAGGTTCTGATTAATTTTGCTACAGGCTTAAACTTTCAGGGCATTTTAAGATTTTACCTCCTAGTCTATTTTGAACTGTTATTACACCACACCAATAATGTGTCACTTCACTTTTGAAAAGCACTGGGTGTCTTTTCACGAAGCAATAATGTCACAAAGTAATAATGTCAGTCGTAATGCTTTATTGACCATCTCCAACAGCCATTCAGAGAGAGAGAGAGAGAAAAAGCAAACTACAAAGAGCAGCAACCACCATATATGAACTCTGCAAATCAGTTCTATTAAAAACATCAGAAACAAAGGATAGGAAGAAAGGAAAGGATAACAATCACTCAGTTTTGCTGGCTTGGCTATTTAGCCTGAAGCCTAGAAGACAGCAACAACCTTAAATCACATTCAGTAATCAAGAACTCCATCTACATCCTTAATCAACTGAAACCACCATGGACTGTTTTATTTGCTTTTGTATCTTTTCACTGAATTTAATAACATCAAACTATTTCTGCTTAATGTGTTGCCGTGTGCATATGCCTGTCAAACGTAGATATATACTGTATATATGTTTATTTTTATATACTGTATATGTAAATTAAATCTGGTTGTTGTCTTGCCATCTTTATGTATAAGGCTTTTAATTAGTAAACAATATGGACCTGTTTCTGATAAGAGTGAAGGTTTATTTTGCACTTTAGTGTTTACATTTTTTTTACAATGCTCAGGTTGATTTTCTATTTAGCATACTTAAATTTATTGCAAATTATCATAATATTCATTAATGATAATGTCCAAGTAACTATGGTATATCTTTATTGCTTTTGTTGGTAATCTGTGGAAAGCACCTTGAGTGGCATGTAAATGTATGTTAAGGTGCTATATAAATAAAGTTATTATTACTCCATTATTAAAATTTTTATTTTTCCCATGAATAAAACAGTTTAGACCATTTGGAGCATGTAGTTTATAATTTTTCTAAAAATCAAGGAATGATACATCTACTTATTTGCCACCATTTTTATGTCACTATTTTTAGCGAAGTTATAGAAAGACCTGGACATATAGCACTTTATGGGCAAAATCTCCTTATTTACTTTACTGTACTCTAAACAGACTTTGTGCTTTTAATTACTGTTATGTTGTATACAATATTTGGAGTATATTTACCCTTGGGGCTTTATTTCTCTCTATTATAATAAAAAAATCCTGGGACGAGACAAAACTTTTTAGCCTAGGATGAGACGTAACTTTTTCAGAAAGATACTTTCAAGTCCCCAAAGATGAGATTTTGTGCCAAGTAATTTAACCACGCCCGGGACAGGAAAGAAAAGACAAAGGGTAGATGACAAAGAATTCAAAAACATTGGCGCGACATACATGCAGATCAGGTTAGAGATAATGGAAGTACGAAAATTCGAAATTCTCAAAAAATGATAGTAAAGATCGCATTAGTGCAAACAAACGGGAATTATTACTCGGTGAAATAATGAAACAGCGAAAAGAGATTGTACACTTGTACATCGTCTAATTTGTGTTACCATCAGGGAAAAGTAGTGTTTCTTCCCAATGAAGAGGCCTACCCATGAGAATTAAAAGATTTGTTGTTTGGTGAAAGTGAAATCCACATACACGAGTGGCAGAGACACAAAATGGCTGGCGCATACCGAAGCGAGCAGGGGGCAAAGCCCCCTAGTAAGTATATATTTTTTTCATGCTTACTGCAAATAGGTCATAACCAAAGAGCCACACTTATAAATAACAAACTCTAAAGTGAATCTCGATATTGCCCTTTGATTTTTCTTGAATATGAATTATATTTAAGCTGAACTGTCATTTAGTATTGCTTTGATGTGTATTGTGAAAGCTACTTCATAAAACAAAGATTGACTGATTAAGTGTACGTCGGCATTAACACAAGCACTCCGCTGTTACAGCCAAATACAGTACTGTAGCTTTCTGCATAGTCATGTGAAACAAATAGCAAGCTTTACTAAATTAATTTACTTTTGAAGTTGTATTTCTTCTAAAATGTTTAGGTGTACAACATCAAAAAACTTACTAGCTTGTTGTAAGAGGTGAAATAAGCATAGTATGCTTTTCAACAACTGCTTTCTGTTACTAGAAACGGCTTTAATACTTCTTACACAAATATCTTTTTGCATGAAGGTTGCTATGGCAATAAATAAACTAGAAAATTTTTGAGATTGTATAGCAATTTATTTGACTGAAGCTTCTGCAATAATCTCTGTGTTTTTTATTGATTCCATTCATGATTGCATATTGTTCTGCAGACTCCAATTATTGAAGCAGGATTGGCTAAGTACAGAGCACAAAATATCAACCATTAGGCAGAGACAAGTTTTATAATTAGAAAATGTTAAAATTAATAGTTCAATTAAAATTCTGATGGTGCAATGTGTAGCAGACTATGCTGAACATTAAGAAACACATGTTATTGGGTAGAATGCCATCATTACTTGAGACATGCTAATATGTATATGTGATAGTCAATTATAAAATAAAATGATAATTGCAAACTTCTGGAATATAACTTCTGGAGTATATATTAATAGTAATAATGGTATATTCATATTTAGGCCATAGCACTGTTTTGTAAGAAGAAACTAAAAAATGCAAATTACAGAAAGATAACTGGAATTTTCTTTACTCTGATGATCTGTACAATCAATAGAAGTATCTACCTACTTTAGCTAACTTCAAATTAGTCCAATAGATCAGATAAAACAATAGAAGAAAAAAAATACAAATAATGGAAAAAAGTGGAGGAACACAGTCACAAAAGAGTTGTTAACAAGTAGCATAACTGTGGATCAAAAAAGTCAGGCTATTCTAAAGTAAATGAAAACAGTAGGCAATTTTATGATGCATTCATGGCAAAATGGCCACCATGATATCACATATTGACACACTCCTCGCCTCCGACAGCACCATTATGTAGCGAATTTAGATGCCATAGGGATCTGAAAGATCATCATAAGTCAAAAACAACAAGACATTCCAAGGAAAAAATGCTAGCTATCATAAAAGCAGTGTAGAAACTCTCAGTGGGCTGCTGAGTCAGGAACCATCTGAAGGAGAGCATCTCAAGTTTGTGTGGCAAGTGTCTCCAACCTACAGTGCACACTGACATCTTAGAATAGAAACTACCACATCTAACTTGTTAAATGTCAAAAGAGGGGTTTATTTACATTACACTGATATACTGTAGGAATAGTGAGAGAGGAAAAACGGACACATATGAGAAATGACAAATTAAATAAAACATAAAAGTAACAGCAGTGTTTCAAGATTAAACAAAAGCAAGAAATCAAAAGCTGTACCAATGAGTCTAAGAATGGGTCAAGACTATCACATCAGAGTGCATGCATACACCATTTATATCACACCCAGATCCCCCCGCTCCTGTTTAATGATGTCATTAATATTTGTCCTTTTTCCTTTTACTATTTAGTGGTGAGCTACAGTGTACATAGAAAATATTTTCCAAGCTTTCCTTTTGTTTCATTTTCTAATTGAAGTAAATTTGGTTGCTACCACCCTATACACCTGCTACAACAGCAAAGGGATTAACATTTTTTGGGACGAAAAAAACATATTGTATTAATCATGGTCAAATTCCTATTTATTGAAGAGTACACAGCCTTTGAGGGTGTAATTTATGATTGAAAAAATCCATTTCTTGTAATGGAAATGTTAATTGTTAGCCTGCAACCTAATATGACCTTTACTGGATTGAATCTTTAAAAACGAAATTAAATTATCCAGTTAAAATTAACTAATTGATCCTTTGAAAAGTAAAAGTCCCAGAAAAGTCACATTTTAAATGAGACATATTAATAACAAAAATATTACAAAGCATTAATACAGAATTCAGAGTCGTACATTTAAAAACCTTTTGCATTTTAAATCTATTAGAATAATTCCTGTATAAAGAATTTCAAGAAAGGACTATTTTTAATGAATTTCTAGAAGCATTGAAGAGATATCTGAGTGAAGGTTAATCCCTGATGTGCTTCTCTTGAAGTAGTAATCAAGAACATTTTACCCCAGCTGTGGAATATTATATCCACCAATGACCGACACTCCTTTAAAATTATGTACTCATTGCAATTGTGTAAGGAAAGGTGGTTATAACATACTGTGTATTATTGAGCTCTGTTTAAATCATCCCAGAACTGAAGGAGAGATGACGTGCTGCCACTATAACATGGAGTCTGGATTGCATTACGGAACGCACTGAAAAGATATTCCTAGAGATCTAATTCTTCTTATTGTTGTATTTTGTACTTCAGTTCAGTTTTGAGTGTAATTAATGTTTTCTAGATGACTCCACATATACCCAGTCCATCATATGACTCAGCTCCCACATTTAGCACACCATATGTGTTTGAGGTAGTTGTGAAGCAGCTGATGATAGTCAGAAGAAATCTGAAGACTATTTATAATCCAGTCTGACAAATTTCAGATAATGTTTAATGTCAGTGAGTTGAAGTACTGCACATGTAAGTGTATTCCTAGTGTACACTTTACTTGGGCTTTACACAGTCTATTACAATTCCTTTGTGATAATGCTTTATGCATATCTCCTTTTATCATCCATCCATCCATCCATTATCCAACCTGCTATATCCTAACTACAGGGTCATGGGGGTCTGCTGGAGCCAATCCCAGCCAACACAGGGTGCAGGCAGGAAAGAAACCTCAGGCAGGGCGCCAGTCCACTGTAGGGCACACACACACACACACACACACACACACACACACACACACACACACCAAGACCACACTAGGGACAATTTAGGGTCGTCAATCCGCCTAACCTGCATGTCTTTGGACTGTGGTAGGAAACCCTTTTATCATTACTTCCTATATTTATGCCTGTAAAATTTTTCCACCATGCATCAGTCTCTCCTGTAATAATGTGTTGTTTTTCAGCAATGTAAAATACCTGGACTTCACCCCTACATTTGTTGCAGATGTATAGACACACCTTGAACTCCACCAATACATTTAAAGGCAATCACACAGAAATGGAAATTTGGAAAAAGCACCAGAGATTGTTTTTTTCTGTACTCATCTATTAACCATTATCATCATCACAGGCTTAACAGCTATTCTCTGGGTTTATGAAAATTGTCAGGTTACCCCAAACCTTTTTCCTCCACTTTTTATGGTGCTGGGCATTCTTTGTGGTAACACCCAATCTTTGGTTGCATTAAGTGCTATTTAAGAAAAATTTAAATCTGCTGATTACCTGATGTTACCTGCTTTGCACTTAGGTCCTCTAGTCAAAATGAAGCCAGAAATGGCAAAACAAAAAACATGGGGTCTGATTTAGTTCAACAATTGTATACCATGCTAAGCGTGATTTCTTAGCCCCCCAACCCCACTTCAAATTTTCAAAAAAAGACTGCAGAAAGCTGAGGTTTACCAGCTGAGGAGGGTATAGAAATACCCAGAGCCAGGATTGTCACATTTGAAACAACAGTCCTTACAAGTCAAGTCAAGTTGGGGAGCATTTACTGGTACAGTGCATTGCAGCACCCACTACACAACGAAACAACTCGGGATCTCAGTTGGCAACCCACAAGACAGACACGCGGCCCAGTCCCACCCTCTGGAAATTACCCTCTTTCTGCCGCAGCCAGGTGTTATGTGGGTGACCCCTTGGCCTGGTCCAGCCACTCAATGAGGATCTTACGAGCTGGATCACCCGCTGGGAAACGAGCCACATGGCCGTAGTGCCATAACTGACGCTCCCTCACAATGCAGGTAATGTGCCTCATTTGGGACTCCATGAGCAACCGCTCATTCGACACAAAGCCAAACCAACGGTACCCAAGGATTTTCTGGAGAGACACAGTACCAAAGGAGCCTAGTCTCCGTCTCAGGTCTCTGGATAGCATCCATGTCTCGCAACCATATAGCAAGACTGGAAGCACCAGGACTCTAAAGACTTGGACCTTCATCTTTTTGCAGAGATAATAGGAGCCTTTCCAGTGACTTCATGACCCCCCATGCTCTCTCAATCCATCTACTGACTTCATAGGAAGAGTCACCAGAGACTTGAATGTCACTGCCAAGGTAAGTAAAACTCTCGACAAGGTCAACACTCTCTCTGCAAATCTTACATCTTACCATGTTAGCATATTCAAAGGACTTCAAAACCTTTTGAAAATATATAGATTATTTGTCTGAAATGTAATATATAGGTTAGAGGTCAGACTTTTTTGTTAATTGCTCCACTCCTTACTGAGGTTAGGTAATAATGATAATTTCAAGCACCAGGCATATTGACACTTGACAAGCCCAAAAAACGACCGAGCTGGCTTTATAGTAATTAACTTGTACAACTTTCCCAACAAGAAAAGTATTTCATTGGAGTGAAAATGAACAGACAGCTGAGGCGTGAAGTTCATATTATTTCTGTAAAGCAACTTGTCAGGCCCTTTGAATTTAATAGCATTTGTGAGGGGCACATTGAAATGAGCATTCAGCTCACAATGTACTTTCCTTGAACTCTATATTTTACACATGATGGCCAAAGCAGTTGGCCTAACAATGCACAGGCCTTTTCAGATTCAACTAAAATTCATAAATGGAAAGTAATGAAAGGCAATATTTGTATTCATCACAGGACACAATTTCTTTTTTTAAACATGATATACTGTATTCTACTTTTCATCTTTTAAAGGGTAAAATAATCTTTTCCTCACTAGTAATTCAAGCCTTTGGGATAGTGTTTAAGTTATGACTGTCTCATCTACTGTCAGTTTCTTCTGGTATGTATTTATGAGTAAGCTTTTTGTGTTGTTTGTGTATGTGTTTAAGGTGCAGAAAAAATGAAAGAAGTGGTAAAGGCAGGAGATGTTGAGAGAAATGTTTCTTCATACTATTTGCTTTGGGAAATGTTTTTTTCTATCCCTGTTGTGCACACTTTGGCTCAGTTTTACATGCTCTATTAGTCTTTAAGCTGGTAATTTCTTTTTCTTCAATTTGACAACTTTTGTCACCATTGGTATACAACAATTTGATTCTAGGATTGAGTTCAGTTCATTTTCTTTATTGCTTCAGGTCACAAAAACAGCATAATTCTTTTTTAAACAATTGCTCCAAGACCAAAAACTTTAAACTTCTCTTGGTTGTACCTGTCATTTAAATCTTTTAGTAACTAAAAATATGTATATAATGGAATGGCAAACCAAGAGAATCACCTGAAAATTCTTTAATTTACTTATAATATCAAAATCTTCTAAATGTATTTAAATCCTCTTGGTAGAGGCAGCTGTTCTTTCCTCACATACAACTCATTTACCAAGAAAAAGCATAACTTCATATTTGGAGATGCTGACTCACAATCTCACCTGTACTCAGCAAAGAATCACTAAATGTTTCATGTAAGTTTAAATTCATCTCAGCTAAAAATTTCAACATGATATATAAACACTAAATATATACTTTCCACTGTGATGGACTTATGCCCTGTACAGGTGTTGTCTCTGTGACTCTGCACTGGATGAGCACATTAGAAAGTTAGATAGATCAATGAATATACTTTCAAAACCTTGCTTGTGCCATAAAATGAAGACCATATATTTTTAAAACTGTATTGGAGATAATGCACCCCATCTTTGTTTTAAATAATTGCACACAAAAATAGCAAAAAGGAAGATAGGCCACCAAAAGACCTACAGATCAGACCATGGCTTTCAATGTTCTGTTAAAAGTTAGGCCCCATCTCAGGCAGCCTGACCCCAAGCTCCAAAGCTAGGCCCACAATGGGGAAACTAGCTTTTAAAGTTTTAATCTCTCTGGTGTTAACCACGAGTGTGACTCAGAATTCTGTATTATTGTGGTCAACCCTGAGTCAAGCTCAGGGTGACATTTAATGATCTACTTTACAGTGTAAAGCCTTAATAACTCTTGGAACAGCATTCTGCTGTCATCCAGTGGAAAACATTATGCTGCAATAAAATCATGTTCTGAGTTTTGCCACTGTAAGGTAACTTGTCAATTCATGAGTGGGTTGAAGCCTTCAACCAAAATACAATGAGGTGTAAACAAGAAGCTATAAAGCCAGTTTTAGGACAAACTGAAACTGAACCATAAGTGAAATCAAGCGATGGTGATGACAAAGTAAACTGGTCAGCAGATGTTGACACAGATAGTGAAACTGATGAGTATGGCGCTGTATGACTGAACCACAATGACATGTGTGGTGAGTATAGCACTGTGAAGCGTCACCGTGGCTTTGGGAGCTTTGTGGCAAAAAAGGCAAAATGACTGCAATTAAATAGAACAACAAGAAAGGTGTTAGCCTTCTAAGTACTACTCATTATGTAGCAATGGTCAGTGTTCTTTTCGGGGGAAATTTTGAATTCACTAAGCCTTGCACTGTTACAGCCTACAACACGGGTGCCCACACTTTTTCGGCTTACGAGTTACTTTTAAAATGACCAGGTCAAAATGATCTACCTACATTAAAAATGCTATATACTGAGTATTAGAGGTGGGTAGTGATGAGTTACATTTACTCCATTACATTTACTTGCGTAAATTTATTTTAAAAATTGGACTTCTAAGAGTAGTTTTACTGCACCATACTTTTTACTTCTACTTAAGTACATTTGTGAAGAAGAAACGCTATTCTTACTCCACTACATTGGGCAACACTCAAATCATCACTTTTTTTCCATTATATAAAGTCTGACAGGCAATTTTCAATCTGCTCTGTGTAGCATATGTTGTCAAGTTGCACACACGCCTTCCATTGTGTCTCCAGCTCTGACACGAGGTTTTGGATGTTCCCCAAATCAAGGTGTTGCAGCTTTGAGGACAGATATTGCATTTTTCATTTGAAAGCATTAACTGAGCTAATCATATTGACCATGGTTTTCTCTTTTCCTTGCAGCTGTAAATTAAGCTCATTCAACATGTTGTCAGATTGGAAAAAAAATGCCAAGTCTAGCGGCCATTGATCATTATTAAGTTGCTTGTAATTTGCATGTTTTTTTCTCCGGCCAGGGGTCTTGAAATCTCAGCAGGAATTTCTCCCTAGCCATCTGCCTCAACGAAGGCATCTTTTATCATTTCTCCATCGTGGAAGGACTTCTTATGCTTAATGATTGAGTGACTCACCCGGAATGATGCTTCGGTGTGTCTGCCTTTGCTTTTGAATTCAGCCGAGTGAAAAATGACTGCTGTCCGATTAACTGCGATTTTAGTTTCCTCTCCTTTCTTTTTCTCAGATCACTTTTTGGAAGGAAGTCTGTTTCGTAGTTTTTATGAACGGTTCAAAAGTTCCTCTTCCAATTCCACATCCAGCCCATAACCAACATTTTTTTTTTTAAACCCCTTCTTTAGTCGATATAAATTGGAAGGCTAACTAGATCACTTAGATAGCTAGATTTTTGCAGTAGCTCACGCGTTTGATCGTGCGTGCAGGATGACCAGTGTGTTAGAAGAAAAGAGATCTCAGACTGGCCGCCCTGTATGTCAATCAAGTGGCAAATGCCATAGGGAGGATATCTGATAGACTAACATTTAAAAGAAAAATTATTTTGAATGCAACGTGATCTACCTGCACTCCCTTTCTGATCTACCGGTCGATCGCGGTCAACGTATTGGGCACCCCTCGCCTACAACAATACAAGGGTAACATTGATTCTGCAGATCAGGCATTAATGTTCTTCCCCTCATGCATAAGTAACTGAAAAAATATTATAAGAAGGTGTGCAAAGAAAGATGCTTCTATTTCTTCCCTCTCATGCTTAAAGAACTAAAAAAATACTATATGAAAAGTGTGCATGGAACTATGCTGTCCCAATTGTGACGTCAGGCTGTGCACTGGAGACTGTTTCAAAAGATGTCACACGAAGGGAGTGTTCTAAATCTGCATCAGTATAGCAGTGGAACACTAGACATATTTTTCCTACTGTATCTAAGTTGACATTTTAGTGTTTACATGTTTCTGTTACACATAATAACATTCTTTAGTGTCTCATTTTTCTGGGGGTAAGCATACCGTTAAGACAATTCATGTTCCAAAATACACAGAAATGCCCTTCAAGGGAGAAACTTGAGAAGAGAACACCAACAAATAATCGTTATAAATGAAAAATTTATTCAAAAGATTGAAAGAAGTACAAAAATGTCAAAACAAGGAAAAAAAAACAACAAAAAATATAGTAATCAAAAACTTAAAAACAGAACCAAAACACGGAGAGAAACTCAATACTGACAGATATATATCACAGTTATATTTTTATGTGTATTTTTTTTTTTTACCAGTAAGGGGTTTTCAAGTGTAAGGAATTCAATTATGATGACAGTTCTGAGTTATGAAAATTATTTTGCAATATTTCCATTGCCATTTTGTTGTCATTATGGACACACTCATTTTTAGGTTTTCTGTTGTCAAGATGCAGCTCCTTATTGCCAGGGATGCGATGTCTGACATCATTCATATGACTGGTCAACCTGTCAACCAATTGTAGAAGATCTTATATTATCTGAGATTGCAGATTATTAACAAACCTTGCTTAGTGATTCTTTCCAAAAATATATTTTGCTGGTTATGTTTCTTCAACTTTGATTTTGGATTCACATTTTGGGATTTGTATTTCCTGATTATAATCCTAGCTTTGCTTATTGACATGTTTTCCTTGGTTCCTGCTCATTATGTTGTGCTATTTACTATCCTTTAGCACAACAGGGGCCTTTACTATAACTTTTTTTATTTTTTTAGCATTATATTTTGTTGCAGTGTGATTTGCGTAACAGTCAAATGTGTGTGTGAGTGGAGCAACATTCCTTTACTTAAGCTTTATAGTTTGTTACCATATTATTGTATTAGATTGAATAAACCTGTAGCCATTTATCTAATTATGGTTAGTTTGTACAAAGTTGAAGTCAGCTTAATCATTGCTAAACATTTGTGTCAATCAGTGTTGCGACATGGGCAGATCTGCATTGCTGAGGTATTTCTGATTCATTTTAACAAGAAGAAAATTGACTTCCACCACATAACAGTTGGATACTAGGGGTTAATGACATCATTTGACATGCTGGGAATGATGTAGAATTAAAGAGAAAAAGTACAGATGGAATGTTGTCTGTTCTGTTTTCTGTTATGAGTGCTCTGGATTGAATAAAAAAGACACTGTGTTTTAGTTATGGGGTAAAGTGCCGAAAGGTCATTTAGGGAACTGGACACTACTTTTGTTAGGAGTTTGCAAGTGTTTAAGCTTTTTTGGCACATTTTCCAACTTACATTGCGGTGTTTCTCTTTCTTTATGTGCTTTTGTTTTCTGCCTGTTTTTATGTCTGCTTTGTTTGAACCCTATGGTAGGTGTGACATGAAAGGCAGTTTACATCATAGATGGGTGAGCCAACTGCAAAGGCAAACAAATTTGGGGAAGTAGCTGCTTGACAGGAATTGGTCAGCTGTACAAGGGCTGCCTGAGAAGCCAAGGAGAATGTTGAAAGTCTTTTTTTGTGATGTGCATATCCTCCAGGATCCAAAACAGATGCCTGTTCAGTGAGCCGACCAGCAGGACAGCAGTCCAAAAACAATAAAACACAAGGCTGTACAACTCTGGCTCTTAACATTTTTCTGTTTCTACATAAAGAAAAAAAATCTTTTGCTTCCAAAACACAAATGTTTCGATTCGTTTCTTATTTTATCTTCTTAACAGTAAAGGCGTACTGCACGATAACATGAGTTATTACACTTGACTTGAGCATTCCTAGTTTTCAGACTCTTTCTCTGTTTAGCATTTGTTTCCTCAGAGGATGATGTGCTTGCTGCTTCCTGAGCAGCTCTTCTATTCTCCACCGTAGGGACCCGCTGCTTCTCTTCTTTCATCAGCATCTTTTCACGTTAAAACTGACTAAGTTAGTTTTTGTGTTGCAATTACTTAGTACGTTTTCTTTAATTTTTCACTTAAGCTGGCACTTAAGTCTTCAATCTGCATCAAGAATGATTAGCGAAGGTGGTAGGGAATGAGAATGGTGCCCATACGCATACGGCGCACGGCCTCTCTGCTGTGTGCTGCCGAGAGTTGATTCTACAATAACATAAAATAAAAATAAAAAGAGTAATAAAAATCATCATCCCGAAAGTGGATAGTAGACGTCACGTAATATATGTGTACTAAATTTCAAGTCAATAGGTGAAACGGTTTGCGAGCTACAGGTGATTTAAAATCCTGGACAGACAAATGAACATCCACGGTAGCGTATTATATAAGAAGACTATTGTGAAGGGGCTTTTTTCAGCTTTAATTCACCTTTAATTCTTATAATAATATGCTGTTCATTATTTTACATACAAACAAGTGTACATATCACAAAGGGGTATGTACAGAGGGGAATTCACTAATAACATAGTAAAAGTGGGCCAGCAGTTTGGCAGGGATACCTGGAGCCACCAGAGTGAGCGCTCTACAGATATGCTTTTGTGGAATCAGACTAAAATAGACCACTAGCCATAGGTCCATTAACACTAGAATTACAAGAGCCTACGAAAAAACTCGTAAACCCGGCCCACCTTAAATCCTTTCGCACCTCCATCAGCGTCTTTTGTCTTGTAAATGTATTGATAAGATCAAACAGCAAGCAGCCTGCTATACCATGCTCCGACCGCAGCAGAATGGGTAAGAAGTTCTCCCAGTTCAAGCCTTGATTATCTGGGAGTGAGCAACCTAGAATTGTATAGAGTAAATAATTTCATGTGTGTTCCGTGTCTACAACAATCTATGTAAACACATTAAAACAGAAACGTTTTCCAAGTTTAGTAATAAATGACAAAATGTAGACATGAACTATATAATGTGTGAAGGCTTTCCCCAGGAAACAAACTCAGTCAGTGTCAGGTGCCCCTTCAGTGTAATATGAACCACAGCATTGAGAGAAGTGTGTACTTTGCAAAAGGTACACATTTCGTAAATGTAGGAAGGATGGTCACTCCCAGATAATCAAGGCTTGAACTGGGAGAACTTCTTGCCCATTCTTCGGCAGTGGGGGGATGGCATAGTAGGCTGCTTGCGCTTATTGACACATTTACAAGATAAAAGATGCTGACGGAGAGAGGATTTAAGGTGGGCCGGGTTTACGAGTTTTTTCGTAGTCTTTGGTAATTCTAGTGTTAAGCATGGAGTCAGGAGAGCAATGGTAGACGTCGACTTGAATTGGGAGGAAGAGTGGCCAGAATTGTCACGCAAGATGGAGAGGGAGGTACATCTGAGTTATGGGAGTGTTTATGGTGGGAGTGAATTACACATCTCTCAGGCTAGAAAAGGGCACAACCTGTTGGATTAGGTTTGCAAAATGAGGATCTATTCTGTTCTTATTTTTGTCTGTTTGTTATTATTACTGTAACTCTTTTGAGTATTACCTAACTGTCTGTGTTTAATAGCTAGTAATGGCTTCACTGGATGTTTATTGCATCACCATTTTTCTTTCTTGTGGACGTGCTAGACATGTGACATGTAGCGTTATATCAAAAATGCAACGGTATAAAAAACATCATCAAAGAATTAGTGTCAACCAAGATTGTGGATAAACCAAAGAGTAAGTGAGCGAGCGAGCGAACCAAAGAGTTTTATGCATGTTATTTTCTTAAATTCTGCTTTAAAATAATATTGCAGTCTCTTCTGAGTTAAATTTTTGTTTAGTGTTTGGGCTTTGGTGGCAGTTACTTTGACTCCTTGGTTACCATTCTTTTCTGGCATTCAGACTTAAAATCCATCCTTCCAGTCCATTTTAAATTTTCTCAGTTTAAATCGGTAGAACATATGGTTGTTTTCTAGGTTCAGAATGTGCTGAAGTACCCCATCCAGTTAACATATATATTTTCAATTCTGGTTACGTTATATTCTTGCAGGCTGGGCAACACAAGAGATACAAAATTTAAAACCATTGCAACACTTAAAGAAATCTGAGTGGAAACATATCATTTTTTTATTCTTGTTTCCTCTCATGTCCCTTTTTCTTCTCTGCTTTGTAATCCCAATGGTAGGTTTTAAAACACCATAGGAAGAAAAACAGAGCATGCTTTTGGCTTTACTGCTCAGAGTTTCACTTCCTTTCTCTGGTCTTAAGTTCAAATGACTTTCTGATCCCGTCATTTTTTACGTTCCTTTCTGGCCTTTTCTTCATGTGACTTGTGGAATTACCTGCAACCTTCTTTAATTCTTTTTCCGGTGCCGCATCCGAGTGGCAGCCTTTCCAGCAGCTCCGTATACGACTTTATCTTTTTACCTTTTTATCTCTATTTTTCTCTATCTCACTGATCACTTCTACCACTTTCTTTTATGTGGAATTGCTCCCTGGATACTTTTACACATTTTTACTATTTTACTATTTGACATGGATTGTTACACTCCGAGAATCGCCTATTCAAGAAGTCAGCTTAAAGCACTGAGAAGAAATGCTTATGCCGGTGTGGTTCCTTATTTACCTGACGAGGTAAGAAGACGATATCGGGCAGCCGAGCCGGCGCAAAGATAAAAAATAAGATTAAATCGAGAAAATGGCGTTATAAACCGTCGGTGCCTTCTGTGATCCTGGGAAATGTAAACTCACTACAAAATAAGATCGACGAACTGGCTGTGCTGGTGAAAAATGTCAGAACCTACAGAGAATGCAGCTTGCTGTGTTTTAGTGAAACATGGCTAACGCCTATCATCCCAGATGCTAACGTGGAGCTACCCGGGTTTAGCACAGTTAGAGCGGACAGAGAAGCAAGTACCTGTGGAAAGAAAAAAGGAGGAGGACTCGCTCTCTATGTCAATACAAAGTGGTGCAACTCAGGACATGTAAACGTTAAAATCTCCACTTGCTGCAGGGACATCGAACTGTTGGCCGTAAGTCTGTGCCCCTATTACTTGCCCAGAGAGTTTGGACACGTGATTGCTGTTATTGTTTACATCCCCTCAAGCGAACGCGAGATGGCGAGTGACATCATCCATTCCGCAGTTGCTAAGTTACAAACGCAGCACCCTGAGGCACTTGTGCTAATCGCTGGAGACTTTAACCATGTAACGCTGGATAAAACATTACCTGCCTTCTCCCAGTATGTGGATTGTAAAACTCGGGGAAACAGGACTATTGACCTACTATATGCAAACGTTAAAGACGCATACAGCGCCACCCCACTGCCTGCGCTTGGGAAAGCAGATCATAACCTGGTTCTGCTTCAGCCTCAATACAAACCAAGAGTGAGGCGCTACCTACAACCACACGCTCATTCAGGAAGTGGTCCCTGAGGCAGAGCAGGCTCTGAGAGACTGCTTTGGAACTACAGACTGGGATATATTGCTGAGATCACATAGTGAGAACATTGAAGAGGCTGTTGAATGCACAACTGATTACATCAACTTCTGTATGGACATTGTAGTTCCAGTAAGAACAGTACGCTGCTATGCTAACAACAAGCCATGGATTACAAGTGACATCAAGGGCCTTTTGAACCAGAAGAAAAGGGCTTTTAAAGGTGGTGATAAGCATGAGCTGAAGTGCGTGCAGAAGGAACTCCGAGTCCAGCTCAGGGCGAAAGAGCAGTACAGGAGAAAGCTGGAGCAGAAGTTGCAGAACAACAGTATGAAGGAAGTGTGGGATGGGATGAAGATTATCACTGGCTGCAGCTCAAGCGGGTGCCGATCGAGACAGACGTGGAGAGAGCAAACCAAATGAACAACTTCTTTAATAGGTTTGATCACAGTAACCCACTCTCACCTCGGAGTACTGCATCCTCCAACCATCCTTCTGCTGATACCAGCATAGGTGAGACATCCCCACCCACAATTACAGCAGCCCAGGTGAGCAGAGAGCTGAAAAGACTTTGTGCCAGCAAAGCAGCGGGTCCAGATGGTGTATCGCCACGATTGCTGAAGGCCTGTGCGTTGGAACTGGGGAGTCCTCTACAGCGCATCTTCAACCTGAGCCTGGAACAGGGAGAGTCCCAGGCTTTGGAAAACATCTTGTATCACTCCTGTCCCAAAGGTATCACGTCCTAGTGAGCTGAATGACTTCGGCCTGTTGCTCTGACGCCACATCTGATGAAGACCATGGAGCGGCTGCTGCTTCACCACCTGAGGCCACAGGTCCGTCACGCCTCGACCCTCTGCAGTTCGCATACCAGGAGAAGGTGGGAGCGGAGGATGCCATCATCTATATGCTTCATCGATCCCTCTCCCACCTGGACAGAGGCAGTGGTGCTGTAAGAATTATGTTTTTGGACTTCTCTAGCGCCTTCAAAACCATCCAACCTCTGCTCCTTAGGGATAAGCTGACTGAGATGGGAGTGTGGCATGGATTGTGGACTATCTTACAGACAGACCTCAATACGTGCGTCTTGGGAACTGCAGGTCTGACATTGTGTGCAGCAATACAGGGGCGCCGCAGGGGACTGTACTTTCTCCGGTCCTGTTCAGTCTATATACATCAGACTTCCAATATGACTCGAGTCCTGCCACGTGCAAAAGTTCGCTGATGACACTGCTATTGTGGGCTGCATCAGGAGTGGGCAGGAGGAGGAGTACAGAAAGTTAATCAAAGACTTTGTTAAATGGTGCGACTCAAACCACTTACACCTTAACACCAGCAAGACCAAGGAGCTGGTGGTGGATTTTAGGAGGCCCAGGCCCCTCATGGACCCTGTGATCATCAGAGGTGACTGTGTGCAGAGGGTGCATACCTATAAATATCTGGGAGTGCAGCTGGATGACAAATTGGACTGGACTGCCAATACTGATGCTCTATGTAAGAAAGCTCAGAGCAGACTATACTTTCTGAGAAGGTTGGCATCCTTCAACATCTGCAGTAAGATGCTGCAGATGTTCTACCAGACGGTTGTGGCGAGTGCCCTCTTCTACGCGGTGGTGTGCTGGGGTGGCAGCATAAAGATGAAAGACACCTCACGCCTGGACAAACTTGTTAAGAAGGCAGGCTCCATTGTAGGATTAAAGTTGGACAGTTTAACATCTGTGGCAGAGCGACGGGCACTAAGCAAACTCCTGTCAATCATGAAGAATCCACTGCATCCACTTAACAGTGTCATCTCCAGACAGAGGAGTAGCTTCAGTGACAGACTTTTGTCACTGTCCTGTTCCACTGACAGACTAAAGAGATCGTTCCTCCCCACACTATGCGACTCTTCAATTCCACCTGGGGGAGTAAATGCGAACATTAATTTTATTTTAATTCTTTTCATTTTTATTACTATTTAATTTAATATTGTTTCTTTGTATCAGTATACTGCTGCTGGATTATGTGAATTTCCCCTTGGGATTAATAAAGTATCTATCTATCTATCTATCTATCTATCTATCTATCTATCTATCTATCTATCTATCTATCTATCTATCTAATCGCTGTCCCTGCAAGGTCTCATTGTGTTCTCAACTGGAAATAGAATGTCCCAACATAGTAGGAAGAAGACAAGTTGCCACTGAATAATTCAAAGCTCATGGACTGTCCTTGATCTGCTGTTCTTCAGTTTCATTCAGACTACCTAGAAAAAGGCTTGCACTATCTGGGAAGACACTCATCGTCAGTCTCTCGATTTACGTGTCCTACTTTTCCACTAGTGCAAGTTATATGCATAATTAATTTGTGATATTCACAAAAAAGAATGAGCAGCATCTGCTTATTATCTAAAAGAAACTCTTATGCTTACCTAATCCTGGCCTTGGTTACTATGGCAATGGGAATGAGTGCCCCTGAGTAAAAGTAGCATTTTCTTTGCAACGCTCCTAAGATCAAGGTTGTAATATTCGAAAAACTACACATCATATTGCTTTTTATTTTATATCTACGAGTGCATCATGGTATCTCAACTTAACACAAAATGTGCTATAATTTAAAAGCAAAAAGGTTTTCATGAAAAAATACCCAGCATAGTTCATCAATTTGTATTAACTTATTGAGTCCAAAACAATAAAAGAAAGACTGAATATCTGCAGCCTCCTGCCTTTATCTATGTTTCTAGCTTTCATGTATTTAACATTTTCAGGTATATAAATATTTTCTAGCATTTTTTTTTAAATGATCTTATAACCAGATGCCATCTGGGGCCCCAATTGTATTAGCAGAACTGCTTATTTTTATCAAAATTTTTGAGAATTTTTATGTTGTGTCCTTTAGGGTCAAACTTCAGTTTCAATTCTCTGGTCTGTAATTCCTGCCTATTATGTCGCATAGCTCTTCCTATCCCTGTTACGTCCTTCTTGAATTGTGAAGACCAGAACTGCACATATAATTACAAATAAGGTATGGAAGAAAGGTGGCCTTTTCTAACCAATCCTGAAGCAAGAATGAATAATGATTTGTACATATTAGTAAATGGGTGTACTTAATAACAACAATAAAGGATATAAAGGGCTTAACAAAAAAAGCAAAAAAAAAGTGCAAAACAAAGAAAAGGAAAACTAAACCATCTCTGCGTGGAGGGGGTGTCTTGCACTTTTGCCCACCTATTTACTGTATAACAAAAGTAGTCTCTCCTCTCAATCACCTTTCGCATCAGTCTCTAATTCTCTAGGCTGTGCTCGAAAGGGGGGCTCTTGGGAGCTGTCGTTATCAACATTCTCAAGGTTAGGTAAATGATTTAGAAGCCAGCTTCTTAGAAATCCCTATATCATGTAATCTCTTCTAAACAGGAATGTAACTTCCATGTGTCCTTTCCTCTACAGTGTATAACAGAGGTCCACATACACTGCTGAACAGCCTCTTACTGCTATCTAGTGGACAGGGGGACTTTTGTTAAATTACAATATGTTTCTTTCCTTTTCGCCATTCTCCAGCAGTTGTTCTGCTGAAATACCTACTGTTTGGCATGATGGTAAATTGTATTATTAAAAGAACGTAACATTTTACACTCATTTCATAAACTTCAAGGTAGACTGGAGCCAATCCCAAGAAGCCCAGAGTGCATAGCAGGAAGTGGTTCCAGA
The DNA here is from genome assembly GCF_016835505.1 of Polypterus senegalus. Taxonomy (NCBI): domain Eukaryota; kingdom Metazoa; phylum Chordata; class Cladistia; order Polypteriformes; family Polypteridae; genus Polypterus; species Polypterus senegalus. The sequence continues at coordinate 59,114,617 of NC_053168.1, read as the reverse complement.
GAGGGCACCAGTCTATTGAATGGCCCCTTTGGGCATTCTGTCTCTCACAAAGGGCAATTTGGAGTCATGAATATGTGTGGATGTGAGAGAAGAAAGAGATACCTGGAGTAGAGTCAACGTAGATAAGGGGGGAAACATTAAAATTCCACATAGAATTTTGCAAGTGTCTATTTTCCTTATATTATCAAGGCATCACAAGGTCCTGCCTCCTCTGCCCCTATCAAGTTCATCTTTTTGACCCACACTTCCATCAAAAATTAGCTCCCCTCTATAGTGGATTCATATCCTCTGATCTGTACAGCATATTGTGATGGACAGCCGGGTCCCATGCCCGGCAGGGACGCCCCTGCTGCTTATGTTCCGGGGGAGCCACCATGGATAGTCCAATACCTCCCCCGGGACACTTGGTGGCAGCCTCCCTGGCCGACGGTGATTCCCCAACCACCCGCAGGGCTCCATGGGAGATGGAGTCCTCCACAGCTTGGTTGGGGTCCGGGGTGGCCGCTAGGGGGGGCTGTCTGCTTCCAACAGCCCGGCTGGACAAGTCTTCAGCCCCACCTGGAAGTGCAATCAGAACCAGGTGGTCAATCACCTGGAATGCTTCCGGGTGGGTTACAAAAAGGGCCCAGCCACCACCACTCGAGGAGCCAGAAAAATAAAATCTTTGTGCAGTTTATACTTGCCTCCGTGTCCTTCTGTGTCGGGTGAGGCGCCTATATAGCGCCTTTGTTACAATATATAATTTTTAATGTTATATTTTTCACATTACTGTTGGCTGGCATGGTACAGTACTGGATAACATTTCTACCTCATGCTTTGGGTCCTGCGCTCAGTTTACATTTTAAGTATTGAAAGAAATTTCCTCGTTTAAAAAGAAATAAAAATTCTTCATGTGCTGCAGTGGTGGTACTTGTTTATGTTCTGTGTTTAAGTTCCTTTTTTATGTAGTCTTTGTTTAATTTCAATCATTTTCTACATGTATATTTTATTTATTTCTGAAAAGTGTATAATTGTTTATTATTATGTACTTCTGTTTCTATATGTGGTCATGTGTTCTCTCAAGTCTCTTGTGCTTTGTAGGCAGCCACCTGTCTGTCTCTGTGACTCTGGAAGGGCTGGGGAGACCTCCTAGTCAACTGCGGTTCATTTTTATATGCTTGGCGTCGTGAGTTCTGTTGTGTTCTCTGTAATTTGAGGTTGTTTACCGGATTTCTGACTATTGTTCTGTTCTTTTGACGATTCTTGAATTACATTTTTGGGACTTGATTAGTTACTGGATTTCCTTTTTTGGGAATATCCATTTGTGCACTTTTGTGCATCTCTGTGTGTCAGAACTTTTCAGACAATAAACCTCTTTTTTTTTTATAAAGATTCTTCAGTTGCCCATATACGCAGCCAAAGGCTGACAGTTACCCTTTTTTTGTTGGAGGCATTTGCTGCAATACTTTTTGGACTTACAGTTCTGTGGGCAGTTTCCCATTTTGAGGGCCTGCTCTCCCTGAAACCAGCTTGTCTCCCCTGGGAACTGGCCGATTCAAGTGTGCCTCGCTGTGCCAAATGTGAAAGATTGTGGAAGAGAACTCCGCACACGATATCATTTCATTTCACACTATTATATATTAAATCTGACTTTATAAAAATTTCTCAACAACAACTGTGCCAGTTAATAATAAGCAATTATAATTATTAAATCATGGCCAAATAATAAATGTCTGCTTACTTTAGATTTCTTTTCTTCTTTTTGTATTTCATCATTCACCTACAGTCCCAATCAAATTTACATCCAGTTTTGTTTCACCAAGATTCTTAATGATTAAAGGAACTTTTGCTTCAACTTGGCGACCATGATACTTTAGATGGTAAAGTCAGCAACTGGGCTGAATGGCGTGTCACATAGCATCTAATGCAATTAACTTTTCCCTGCATTCACTCTTTTGTTCAGTTACATATCATATCCATTTGTGGCACTAGCATTCTTTGTACATTGGAAGCACTTACATTAGGATATTACTGATTCATCACATTCCTGCCCGTGAGCTGATCCAGAAAGATACAGGTTGATGGGGTATAGATCCATCTGCGACTGGACACTGGATATCTTTTAGGTAGAAACCACAAATGGCAAAGATAAATAAGAAAACCTCAATCACACAAATTTCAACCTCAGAGCTACTCAAGGATGATGCTACAGCCCCAAAATTGCACTTACATTTTGCCCAAGACCAAATATACCAAACCAAATATAATAACAATTGCACCATCACTTTCTTGATGTCTCCACAGTGAACAACATCAATAAAGCAGCAGACAGGAATGAGAAGTCTAATTTGGCAATGTCATTAACCGAAACATCTCCAAGATAAAGCAGATCATTATGCACACCAGAAAACACCGAGAAAACCTCTTGGCAACCACAGAGAATCATTGCACCATACTCCTCAAAGGCAAAGATATTCAATACTCTGGGTCCACATAATCACTCTGAAAAAAGGCATGAGAGCCTCTATTTTTTGTAAACACTTCAGAAAAAGGGTTCTGAACAAAAGAATCTTTATAAACATTTAATGAATCATATGAATTGATCCGAATGGTGTCATACCTGTGTTTAATAATAACATTACCACAGAAGGCCTCAGGAAATTGAGAGGATTATCACAACCTCCAAAAAACGTGTAGGATCTGATTTGCCATCAGTTGAAGACATGCAGCAGAAAGGCTGATGAATTAATTCTGGTGATGATTCTAAGAATTCCAACCATTCAGCTGTAGACTGTTGTACAATCTCTCTATATATAAAATCCAAAGTCTGTCTGTATGTCTGTCCACTTTTCACGAGAGAACAACTTAATGGGTTTGGATTGGGTTTTTTTTTTTATAATATGCTTGAACATCCTGGTTAATTTTGCAACTTCTCTCATCTTGCTAAGAATCATAGTTCACTTGCAGGTGCGATATATTCGCTCTAATCCAAGACAGAGGCTGCGGGCCGAGGGGTGGGGGAAGCGTGATGTCAGGAGCGAGGAGCCGGACGGGGCCCTCCTCACTGTCCTGTTTCACTTCCACGTGGGTGGCTAGTAATTTACATAGAGGAGTTAACACATTTGGGAAGTGGAAACAGTTTATTGGCAATGAAAGCTAAAGAACATACACTTAAACACACTATTTAAATAAAATGTAGTATTATTATTATTAATCACAGAAAGAGGATCATTGCCTAAATATTACAGACAGCATGTGCATGCAGGTATGTCATGACGTGATGAGACTAAGTCACACACAAGTACAAACTATACCTGCCATGCTAGTTGGTCATAAACAGGCTGGCTAATAACATGGATATGTTCATATGACTGCTAGAAGCAACATCAAATAGGACTACACTGTAAGAATGTACACACTGCACAGGGTTTTTTTCTAAACTGGGTTTCTGTTTTTCTACATTCTGCTACATAGAATAACAAAAAGCTTAGATGTGGTCTTCAACTTGTGCGTACAAAATCTATTATTTTGAAAGAAATTATAGTTTTATTCAGTACAGGCAAGATGAATGTAAAAGCCAAATAATGTTGCATTGTTTCACATTCCTTATTGTCATTTTTGTTTGCCTATCAGTAACACGTATCAGATAAATAAGTCTGAAGCAAAATTCATTATCTAGATGATTAACAGTTACAGGCACAAATCAGATGGCACTGTATGATAATATGATAGACTCATACAGTATATAAATATAGACTCAAAGAATACCCAACACTTTGTGCTCAAATGAAAAAATGTCTACCACTACTGATAAATCACTTCAGATTACTACCGCAAAGATACAATAGCAAACTAATGTGCCTCTCAGTAAAGACAAAATCATTAATTTAAAGCAAACACAGCTGATAAATCAGCAGGGTATTAAAGAGGAACTCATTGTTTTCAAACCTCTAATATCAATATAAAATAGGTCCCCTGAGACTTTGTTTTTCTTGTATTTAATATTTGAAAATTACAAAGTTAACAAAAGTCTGTTAGCTGAAATCAAAGAATTACTGAAATTAGAAAATGCAAATGTCATACTCAGCACTGGTACATTAATAGTGATTTTATATAATTTTTTTAAAAAAAAATAATTCTTTTGTGTCTATTTTGTACTTGACGTTAAATGGTTCTATAACATTGCTCAACTAAAATGATTGCATTTGAGTTGACATTTTTAGTTTCTGGATGTTCCCTGTTAGTTTTTTCCCTTTTTCATACTGGTGTTTTTGTCATGCAGTGACACAGCAGCACCTCTTCCTCACAGCTCCTGCTCCCAGATCTGTTCACTGTGAAGTTTCTATGACCTCTGTGTTTTTCCAAGTAGTCTAATTTTCCTCCCATATTCCATAAATGTTTGTATTAGGTGGATTGGTTATTGTAATTTGGCCCCATTGTGTGTATGTGTGTGTGTGTGTGAAACTTGGGCCCTGCAAAGGACTGCTGCCTTATCGAGTGTTGTGCCTGACGTTACCTTCATCCGCACACATTCCTGAGCTTCAAAAAGTTAAACTGAGAATTTCAAGTGTTTTCTTTGCTTGGTAGGGTTGTTACAGTTATTTTTGGCTTTGATTATTTATTTTCTTTAACGTATTTTTTAAACATTTCTCCAGTTTTTTTGATTTTATAGTTGTCACTTCAGGTTAAATTTTAGAAGCAAGAGGAAGAAGAAACAACAGCATATAGTTTTAAAATCCCTAGCAGACCATAACAATTGCAAAAGGAGGTAAGCTGAAGCACTATTGTATTTGTACAACCACAGAAGAACCTGACCTAAATTTACTGTTAACAAGTAATGTTCTAAAAATTGCTTATAACTGCAGCTTCATTCATTGAAATGTATAATGGCCACATTTTAATAGGAACCATTTTGCAGACGCTATCCAGTGGCCTGAGACGAAGACTGGACTCCTTCGGTATTGTGTCTCCCTGGAAAATCCTTGGGTACCGCTAGTTTGACTTTGTGTCGAATGAGCAGTTGCTCATGGAGTCCCGAATGAGGCACATTACCTGCATTGTGAGGGAGTGTCAGTTACAGCACTACGGCCATGTGGCGCGTTTCCCCAAGGGTGATCTGGCTCGTAAGATCCTCATTGTTGGGGACCCGAGTGGCTGGACCAGGCCAAGGGGTCGCCCACGTAACACCTGGCTGCAGCAGATAGAGGGTCATTTCTGGAGGGCGGGACTGGACTGTGTCTGCCTGGGGGGTTGCTAACTGGGATCCTGAGTTGTTTCGCTGTGTAGTGGGTGTGGCAACGCACTGTACCAGTGCATGCTCCCCAACTTGACTTGACTTGACTACTAATCCAGGTAAGGCATGACACCAACTAACCTCCAGTTTTATTACTGGTGTGGTGTATGGCCGGCCGTTTATCCCGGACAATACCCCCAAGCCACCAGGTGGAGCTCTCCCTGCAGTATGGAGGTTCCCCAAAGACCAGCAGAGCATCATGGACATTGCAGTTTTTATACGCAGCCCTGCTGGATGCCGTGGGGGCCACTAGGAGACGCTGCAGGGGGGAACAACAGTTATTTTCCCTACACCCGGGAAGCACACATGGACAAGGGGAATGACATGCTTCTGGGGTGAAGAAAAGGACTTTTTACCTGACCCGGAAGTGATATAAGAGCACATGGACTGGGGATTGGGAACACTTCCGGGTCAGGGAATATAAAAGGACTATGGGAGCTCCCAGACGGCGAGCTGAGCTGGGTGGAAGGGTGGCAACGCGTCTGAGAGTGGAGGATTATTGTATTGTGATTGGTTATTGTATGAGTATAGTGGAGGAGAGGGTGCTTTGTGCACTGTGGCGATTTAATAAAGTCAAATCTTGGACTTTTACCTGGTGTTTGGAGTCATGGACAAGGGTTGAAGGGAGCAATAGCGCCCCCTATCTGTCACAGTGGCGTAGCCGGCAGGATTCTCCAGCGTCTATTGCGGAGGACTTGTATAATAAATTTCTGTGGGCAGAGAACCCCGAAAAGACAACAGCGTCAGGACTCACCACAACAGCGCCGGAACCCACCTTTAACATGTCCGGTATGGGAAAGAAGAAGGGCAAGCAGAGCAACAACGCCAGCGGGAGAGCCTTGTGTGCAATGGCCGACACTCGGGAGGAGTCATGGAGTGGCCTTAAAAGTCTGGAGAAACCTCCAGGAACCAACGATCGCTCTGAGGTACGACCAGGAACATTATTGAAAACCTATTTATAATAACACACTTTGTACCGTGCATGTACCTCGGAGATGATCACCTGGAGGCTCCACGGGAAAAAGGAAACTGCCCCGACGACGATGGCATGCTCCTGTCGAAGCCAGAGCACCTGGGAGATGACTTCCGCATGACGGCAGCTGACGAGGGACACGGCAGCAAACCCGGTGCTTTCTGGGAAGGAGGAGGTCCGCGTCCCGATGTTTGCGCCTTCGAGCCCGAAGTAATGGACTTGGACATTCCGAAGGGGAAGGGGGAGGCGAACAAGGCACCACTCACCCTGCAAGAAGGTAAGGAGGGTACAACAGTTATTTTCCCTACGCCCTGGAAGCACACATGGACAAGGGGAATGACATGCTTCCGGGGTGAAGAAAAGGACTTTTTACCTGACCCGGAAGTGATACAAGATCACATGGACTGGGGATTGGGAACACTTCCGGGTCAGGGAATATAAAAGGACTATGGGAGCTCCCAGACGGGGAGCTGAGCTGGGTGGAAGGGTGGCAACACGTCTGGGAGTGGAGGATTATTGTATTATGATTGGTTATTGTTATTGTATGAGTATAGTGGAGGAGAGGGTGCTTTGTGCACTGTGGCGATTTAATAAAGTCAAATCTTGGACTTTTACCTGGTGTTTGGAGTCGTGGACAAGGGTTGAAGGGAGCAATAGCGCCCCCTACCTGTCACACTGGGTTGTAAATATACAGTGTGTACTTAATGAATATAGAAAGAAGTGGGAAGTAATGAAAATGTCCTGCCTGATCAGCCTTGGACAGACCAATGCCTGAACCTTCTCAGTCTCTTCTTTATATGCATTTCCTGGTGCTCCAGCCATTACTAATTATTACCCATCTACCAGTAATCTAGCATTTCAACACTTGCTCAAAATATGGTACCAATTTAGTAAACAGTTTTCAGCAGAGATTTTACTATAACTTGCTTCCAGTAGTAATTGTATATTCCAGCCATCCTTAACCCAATAATGTTTAATTCATGAAGACCACTCACAGAAACCACTACATTGTTAATATGAATGTGTCCTTTGAACAAAGGCTCCAATAGCACACTACTTTGTTAAAAGTAAGCTGGCCAATGTTCTTAATCTTCCACCGATATCCACATTTAAATCTATACTCTACCGTAAGAATGAAGACGATATAAGCAGCATTTCCAGTTATATCCAAGGATGCCCCCCTAGATGATCTAAAGTAACATTGAGAACAGACCCTTCAGATATCACTCTCAGATAATGAATGAGATTCAGCCACTAACACAATATAGTCTTCTTCAGTGTTTACAAAGCATGGTGTAATAAAGTAAAACTTTGAATATTACACAAACTCATCTTGACAAAGGTTGTTCTAAATATATCTAAGACAACGCTTATATTGTATATAATATTATAAACTAAATGTATATGAAAGACTGCTTCATAATGGGCTCTTATTGTATGCCACTCAATGAAATTGCAGATTTGATTCGATGTGATACAAAACATAAATGTATGGTAATTAGTAATGATTGTATCCTTATCTTATCCATTGTAATTTGGCTTATAAAATCAAATAAATAGCTACAAAATGTCTTGGCTGAAATTGTAAAACTGTCTCAAAATAGTACAAAATGCAATATCTAAAAGAAAGAATCTTGTAATTCCAAAATGATGAGAACTCCTGACAATGTCGTCATGTCAGAGAGCCTCCTTGTTTAGGCGATATAGTCTGCTGTGTTATCAAACACACAATCCACAACCTGATGACACTGCCCAGCCATCTCATGATGGCAAAGCAAAAGCCAGCACAGCATCAGCAGTTGGGACCTTAAGCAAGGCCCTTAACCTGCAATTGCTGAGCATTTTGAGTAGTGAGAAAAGTGATATATAAATGCAAAAGAATTATTATCAGAGTATGGAATGACAGCAACACAGGACTTAAATAAGGAGAGCAGTATTATGAGGTAAAAGAAGAAGAAGAAGAATTCTTTTTCATTCATGTACATTTTTGTTTGATCTCATAATTAAGACGTTATTATTGTTTATTTACAATAAGGGATGGTCACACATGAACATTTGGGGAGCATCTGGTTGGCTCCTAACGAGGTAAGACCTCCATCCACATGTTGGCAGAGGATGAGTCCCAAGACAGTCTGTGATATCACCGGTATCTCTTCCGTCCCAGGAACTATTTAAACAGCAAAGGAACAGGATCTCAGTGCCATTTGAATCACGCTTGCATTGCGAACATGACTCCATGAGAGAAAGGACCTTTTTCCCAAGACAGAAAACACACTGGATGTGAAACTACCATTTATTTGTACCTTTTACTTTCACTTTAAGTTCTTTACATTATACTCAGACAGACACCAACCCTTTATCACTTCTCTGTTTTCTTTACTGGCAGAGTTACAATGCTTAACATTAAACTGTAACTTCATGGCTCAGAGTTTACAGTGGTTTTAATTCCAAATCAGGTTTACAACCTTATGTCATATAGTATGGCATCACTTTATTTATGATGGAGTCATGCTTGACAGCTGCATAGGTCTAATGTGAGGAAGTTTTTAAATGAAGTCATATGCTTCTGTTGCCATGTGGTGAGGCGGTTAACATTGTTGCCTCACAGCTGGAGAGTCTTGGGTTTGGTCTGCGAGGAGTTTGCTCATTCTTCCAGGATCTTCCAATAGATGTTTTCTCCAAATATTCTGTTTTTCCTGTGACATCCCAAACACATGCATGTTAGGTTAACAGTATTGTAAATTGGTCACTTTGGCTATACATGTGAGTATGACTCATAGTAAACTGGCATCTCATTCAGAGTTGGTTCCTGCCTTGTACCCGATGGGCCCTTTCAACTCTGAAATGAGTTGAGCCGCCTGATAATGTATTGCTGGATGCTTTTATTTTTTTTAAGGAGAAGCAGGAGTTATTTCTGCTAATTCACAACTCTAATGATCTTTGTTTCCTGTTATGGTCTATGTGGTGCCTGCATGTTCTCAAGTTTATATAGTGGGGTCTCACAATATTATTGGTTCACATAACATTAACACATTAGATCATTTGGTAAATGTAAATTGCCAGAAGGTGTTCTAGTGTAGGGGTCCCCAACTCTAAGCCTTTTGTTAATTAGTTGCCTGTTTTTGCTGCTAATTAAGTTCCTTTGAATTAATTTAAATTGACTTGATTCAACTGAATCTCCCATTAATTTCTTCTACGTTTCTCTGAATTGCTTCATTTCTTTCCTAAAACGGCACCCAAACAGAAATTAAATGTAAAGTGAGTGAGCCAACAAAAGACCAACTAAGTCAGGGACTCAAACTTCAACCAATTTCACTTCAACCAGTTACTTAATTAGGCGCTGATTCTTGTTAATTATACGCGTTCTTTAATTCGATGGCTTGTTGTTGCTCTCGTTGTGCAATAGCAGACATTTCTGAAATTGTTGATTTTCTCTTTTCTAAGAGCACTTGTCAAATGTTTTGGGGATCTGAGCAGATCAACATTCCCAAACTCTTTATCTTTCTTTATTTTCAGAAATTTGCATGATTGACTTAGTTTGCTGGTCATGTTTTGACTCATTTTGTATCTCACTATTGTGTGGCAGCTAATTAAGGAAAAAGAAACAATTAAGGCGGCGGAGTCTTCAAGAGCAAGTCAATTACAATTAACTCAAAAGAAGTTGATTAGCAGCAAAAATAGGTCACTAATTAAGAAAAGGGTTAGAATGAAAACCTGCAGCCACTGTGGCCCTCCAGGACCAGAGTTGGGGACTCCTGTTCTAGTATGAGCACTGCAATGAAGTGGTATTCAGTCTAGAATTGGTTTCATTTTTACATAACAGACTTCAATTTCATGGGATCTTACATTCAAAATTGCAGATTAGGAAAATAGATAAGCAAACACTTTTTGTCCAACTGAAGAGTGATCTTTCAGTGGGAGTTAAAAACTGTTAGATATAAAAATAACTGAATATCCTCAGAATTTTTGCATATAGCACAGAGCAAAGGTTCCTTAACGTTGTTGTTTGGACCACGGACTAATTAAAGGCAAACCTATGTTTGTATCTGGATTTTTTAACTTTGACAATACTCATTTTACTTGTGTGGCGGACAGCTGGGGCCCTTATTGTGGAAGGACCAGGGGAGAGAGTATTTCCAGGACAATTTCTCCCCCGGACCAACAGAGGGCAGCCCACTTGGTTTCCAGTGGGGCTACAGGTCATGAGCATAGAAGCTCAACCCTGTTGGAGCTTGTGGGCATTTCTGGGGCCCTATTTGGCAGCACTGTTGCCACAACTTAGAGTGCTGCTGGAAGAAGCTCATTAGGCACCTGGAACACTTCTGGGTGCCCAATAAAAGGGGCTGCCTCGCTCCTTTCAAGAAGCCAGAGGTGAAGCTTGCCTGGAGGAGTAGAGACGAAAGTAAGAAGGGAAGAGAAGAGAAGAATGGTGCCGTGTACTGGGTACTGAGGTGCGTATGTACTGTGCTGTGGGGAGCAGGAAAATGGAGCTCCCCAATTGTAAATAAACCTGTGTGTTTTGAGCTAAACTTGTGTCTGCCTGTCTGTGTCAGATTAAGGCAGCCCCCTGGGTTTCACAAGTGGCAACGCAGGTGGAACTTCCTGGCCATCCATTGGCAGGGAGACCTAGTTTAAATATTCAGCATATGCTGAAGCTGCAATAAAAAAAACAAGGAAAATCACCAAAGACTCATGGAAGCACCGTTCCCAACCCATGGGGAAGAAGCCCAGGCAAAACGGACAATCCGCCAGACACACGCCATCATTGTTGACGCGTGGATCAGCAAACCTGCAGGAAAGGCCACCTTGAGGAACCACGCTCAGGGGAACAGGATCCGAGAGGAAGGTGTTGGGCCCAGCAGCAGTTTGCCCTGGGACAGTTATCTCTCTATTCCCTACTACTGACTTATAGAAGGAGACTGCTCGGACTCATGTCTCTGTCCTAAACATGCCATATTGTGGAGCTATGGTGGGGCAAACACTGGGGAAATGGCAGATGAAGACAGGAAAACAATGCTAGTGGGAAAACAAATGCAGGAGGAGGGTTGCCTGGAATCTCATTTTCCCCTGTGTCGGGTTAGGGTGGCTGTATGTGCCCCTGAGCTTCACACATGTCAATTATAGTTTCATATTATTTGTAATAAATAATAATTAGTTCAGCAAATGTATATTTTTGCATATCGAGTGCAAGCATGCATTAGTCTCTTTATTGGCTTTTTTTCCAATTCATAATCATTCCTATAAAAACTAAGAGACAATTTTCAAGGTAACCTAAAGAGTGACAGCTCTTTCTTTGCAAATCACACTAGTAAGTTCACATCAAAAAAAGAACTGGTTAAGAAGTATGCGAAAGTCAATGGAATGTCTTCAATCCTTCTTAAAAAAAAACATAAGGACAGTATTTGGAACATATACTGCTGGTTATTACTGACATGACTGAATGAAAGCAGAAACAAGCTGTCATATTAGGCAAAATCAACTGAAAGTAGGACTTGGCATCTGATTAAGAAATTGAAGTCTAGCGGCCACAGTATGTCCTCGGGGCTGACACTGAAAACCTCTGTTTTAGAGGACTACTTTTTAATGCCTAGAGTGTTCTTCCCTCAGTATTTTCTGAGCCTATTAAATTTTGACAGCATTAATATTTTTCCTTTATTCCTCTGCTATTTTTAGACATTGCTCACTTTAAAAAATCATAACTTATGAAGGCAAACCCCATGTGTCATATTAAATCAGATGAAGAGGCACAAAGCAAAATATGATCCTGTGCTATAAGCAATCAAATATTCACACTGCAAAAATGCAATAAAGCAGACAAAGGGACTCTGTTCCACAAATTAATGTGTTGGTATATTCATGTGCACATCCTGTGTATGAATTTTGAAAAGATTTATTGTTTTTCTACCACTTCTATACTAACTTTATTATCTAAAATTTGTCCCTTTGATGCTATTTTCAGTTTAACAGCAAATGCATCTTAAGTGTTATGTTAGCATTAATTTGTTATTTTTTATTTTTATTTTTGGATGTTATAATTTTTTATCCAAAAACTGATAATTACTTTTATTATATTTTAGAGGTATGCTAAATTTAAATTTAATTTAGTAATATATATAATATTTTTATATATATATATATAATATGTATTTGTGTTAGAAGATTATTATTTTTGCTTATCATTATGTTGTCAATACGACATCGATGGCACCGAGATTTTGGGTACAGCACAATGACATGTAAACAAGGCCCACTCATCCATCCTGGTCCATGTCCTTTCACCAAACAAAGTCATTTGCTGGAATAAAAACTTGAAACAAGAAGGACCAAAAGCTCGTCAGTTATCCACAGTTTGCTTTAAATCAGCTTTTTAAATGTTACATTAATAATGCAATCCAGCACAACCTCTGGGGACACACACTTGGCAACTTACACATGCTAGCAACAGGGTATAAAATGACAACATCCATGATCTCACAAAATGGAGTCAAGGTAAAAATATTAATAAAAAAAATTGGAATTTCTATATAATAAAAATCACTTTTAATCCGAACGCTAAATTCACCAAAAATTCCCTGATGTGAAAAGCATAAGTTTGAACCACAGAAGGCACATACTGTAGGAAAATATATTACATTCAACAGAAAAAACAGTTTTTTGGCTGAGGTTTACTCCTCTGGTCCACTCCGTCCTTTTGACTTCCAACTTCACTCTGTGATAGCATAATAAGGACATTTCATCTCAAGCCAGTTCTCCTGATCAATTCATAATTAAAACTTTTTCCTGGTATTTTTAATATGGATTCACAGAATGATTTACATAATTCAGTAATTCACTCTGACTCTACTGAAGAAGTGAATCAGTTATTTATTTTCTAATGTTTATGGAATAGCCAGGGCTTTATTCCTGACTCAATTTCTGTTACAATATTATAACTTAATAATAATAGAAATGTAATGTAAATTGATGTAAATTGTGTATAAAACTGCCCTACGAACCCGCCCCTAAAGATACTACTAGATTCTACTAAAGTGGTCCTTGGTGTCAAAAAGGTTGGGGACCACTGGTTTAGTACATTAATGAAAAGTAATAAACACTTATGTATTTCTTAGTTCTGGTGTCTTATGTTCCTTGATTTTTAGACAGTGAGCCTAAGGGGACTTTTTAATTTAGCTTTTCTGTATTGACTTTAGCTATGCTTCTGTGATTTGAATTTTGAGTACTAGCCAACCCGTGGCGTACCATACGCCGCATAATGAGGCCGGTTTTTTAATAATTTTTAAGCACAGGGAGAAAATTAACATTTGAAAAATCGGTAATGTAATAAATTAGCAAGAAAAGCAACATTATAACAATGCATGGAACGAACCAACACACAATTGTCCGTGACTGAAAACTGGCGGACCGCCATCCCTCATGTGCCTACCTCCAAATCGTTACTTGAGTCGTTGTGTGTAACTGAGTGTATTAATTTATGATTACCCCAGACATTAGTTGTGATGGGTTATTAATGTGTTCTCCAAATGTTTACCTGGGATTAGTAATGCACATGATTGATTGAGCAGGTCCTTTCAAGCTGTATTTAATCGCACAATATATATCAATAATGATAACGGAACACTCTCAAACCCAATTTACATAATTCAAAGATGTGATGGTGGAGAGTGCCTGAGCCTATCCTGGCACCACTAGGTACAAGGCAGGAAAAATACTTGGACAGTGTGCCAGTCCATTGAAGGATTCATTCACTTTGTCTCACACTTAGATATTTGCAATTGCCATATTGTGGGCATATAGTGCTCATTTTTATTTTGGTGTTTTTAATTTTACAGGGAATTTAGATATAACTTCTGGTGGTTCTATAATATTAAACAAATTACAAAAATATTTATCTGTAATTACTGACTATGCTAGATTGTCACCTTGTCTACAACATATTTACGTTATTTTCCTAATATAACACATCTTAAAGGATAAGTTCGGTATTTTTAAAGTCATTTCTTCACAAATATGGTATATATGTAATTGCCTTGCAAAATTGTTTTCTAAAGGTAAGTATTTTCTATAACTTTAAAAAATATTGCCAATTTCTAGGACCTCATGTATAACATCATGTTTAGATTTCACACTAAAACATGGCATACGGACAAAGCTAGATATGTGCGTACACACAAAAAAAATCCACATGCATAAAACTGTGCGTATGCCAAGTTCTACGTACTTCCCCTTTATAAATCCCAATGAACAAGAAATTAAACACAAGTGCACATGCCTGCAGGCCCATCCTGACTTCTCACAGATTTTCACATATTTTCAATATACAGTGATCCCTTGCTGTATCGCGCTTTGACTTTCGCGGTTTTGCTCAATCGCGGATTTTATATGTAAGCATATGTGAATGTATATTGCGGATTTTTCGCTGATTCCCGGATTTCTGCGGACAATGGGTCTTTTAATTTATGGTACATGCTTCCTCAGTTTGTTTGCCCAGTTGATTTCATACAAGGGACGCTATTGGCGGATGGCTTAGAAGCTACCCAATCAGAGCACGTATTACATATTAACTAAAACTCCTCAATGCGATAAGATATGCCTCCTGCGCAGTGCTCGATTGTTTGTTTGTCTCTGCCTCTATCTCACCCTCTCTGACATTCTCTGCGCCTGACGGAGGGGGTGTGAGCAGAGGTGCTGCTTGCACAGAAGCTGTTTGCCTAGTGGATACGGACGCTCCTCTAAGAAATGCCGCTTTATCGAGGTGCGTCCAAAAGCACACTTATTGATTTTTTGATTGTTTGCTTTAATCTCGCGCTCTCTCTCTCTCTGACGTTCTCTGCGCTTGACGGAGGAGATGTGAGCAGAGGGGCTTTTTGCACAGAGGCTGTTTGCTTAGAAGATACGGACGCTCCTGTAAAAAATGCTGAAAGGCTACCTTCGCATTGATCCCTTCATTGCCGCTGCTTTATCGCGGTGCTTGCATACTTAAAAGCGCAACAGCCCTATTGATTTTTCATTGTTTACTTTACCCTCTCTCTGACATTCTCCGCTCCTTACACGCACTTTGAAGAGGAAGATATGTTTGCATTCTTTTAATTGTGAGAAAGAACTGTCATCTCTGTCTTGTCATGGAGCACAGTTTAAACATTTGACTAAAGGGTGTTATTTCATGTCTAGAGGGCTCTAATAATGTTAAAAAACGTATTTAGAAGGTCGTAAACAGGTTTTCTATGCTCTAACTGCGAAAATATTAGATTTATAAATAAAGAATCCTACTTCGTGGAAATTCATTTATCTGTCTGGAGCGGATTAACCGCGATAAACAAGGGTTTACTGTATAACTGTGCAGAGAATATTTATAAACAGTGTGGGAGAGTTTCTAAGGGCTTAAAATATATAAAAATAATCATACAAACATATGGTTTCTACTTCGCGGATTTTCACCTATCGCGGGGGGTTCTGGAACGCAACCCCTGCGATCGAGGAGGGATTACTGTATAAATAAAATAAATTGAATTACCGCCTTCTGTTCTGTGTTTTGTTAAAAGACAAAAGTAAAAGCACGTGGTAAAAAGAAGAATTTCACTAAATGCGAAGTGGAGGTCCTAATCAGTGAAGTGGAGGCAAAGAAAAACAGCTTTTGGTGGCTTAGGCAGTGGTATAAGCAACAAAAGGAAATTGATGGAGTGGCACTCAAAAGTTCAAGTTCAGAAAGTTGCACAGTGCCCAAAATAAAAAAAGAAGTAGTCAAATGTCAAAATCGAGGTGAAAAGGCGAGTCGTAGCCCACCATCTGAGTGTCATACAAAAGCGTATTAGGGCACAGAGAAAAGAAAAAAAAAGGGACAGAGTGAAGAAAAAAGGCAGAAATGTAGACTTTAATCTTAAAATTCACACTTTGAACTTATAGTTTATTTTGTCATTAAAGTAGAAAATCGTAAACTTCATCTTAAAATTGATGTTTAATTTACTAGAGTTTCTCAAATCCCATCATAACTAAAGTAGCACATTAAGTGCTTTGTTTTCTTTTTTTTGATGCAAGGATATGCTTTCTATTAACTATTATCCTTTGCATCCTAATTGTTTTCTATTACCCTTTAAGATATCCTTCATTAAGTGTCTTTTGGGAGCCAAATATTTGTAAAGTAAGTAGAACTGGTCTTTTGCTACTATAGATCACTAGTTTTAGGCATTACATTTTTTTTGGTTTACGATCCTCTGCTTGGTTGTAATGCGCTTGACTTGATAATATGATGTGAAAAAATAATTGCATACATTTTAATACTTTCTGAAAGTGGCTGATTACTTTAGCTGGCCTACTAGGCATGTTGGTGTTATAAATCCAATGAATATGGGGGCATCATGCATAGACATCACAACTGCCTTCTCTGTCATCATGTCAATAAAAATCAAAATGACCAGCAGAAACATTGTTAGTATATCGTTTTTGTAGCATTAATAGTAATAATTATAGATCAATCCTTATTTACATGTGAAATAACCTTTAATTAGGTCTTTATAGGAGAAAAGGGCACTTGGGCCAATAAGTGACTTGAAGCCACTGTTGGGACTCCTTTGTGCACATCTCTGGTGGCAATCAGCAATTTATGACATTTTTCAAGAATCAGGTACTTTTTTAAAACCTCTGGACCACTACAGTAACTTGGCAAATGTGTAGTTCCTGATAGGTAGCACCTGTTACTTTATCTCCTATTACAGGGTTGTGTACTTTTCATTCAACTAGTGTGGGAAATAGCCCGGACACAGACAGATAGACATCATTTCAGGCCACCACACACCCTTTATTTAAAATATTCACAATCATAAATACCACGCACAACCCTCACTGCATGAAAAGAGCTGTATCCAGACAAATATGGTATGGGAAATCTCCGCTAAACTCTACGTTTGCCAGATGTATGAGGTAGAGTGCTTGGAAAGGTAGCATGCAAAAGGAAATTTTGTGAAACAACCAGATACCCTACGTATGTGGATGTATACAGGAATCGGTTGAAGTTTCAAAGAATCGTGTGATGGCTGTGAGGTGTAAGAGCCTTTCATATGTTAATGACTATCAGGTAGAGGTGTTGTCTTTGTTATCATAGCCAGGTGGGGGGATTAGCAGCAGGCTGCATACTGCTCTTCCCGAAGAGGCTATCCAGCGTCTTGATGCGCTTGAGCACGTTCAGCAAGCAAAGACGGCAAGAAGAGTCAAGCCGTGCGCTTAAAAGAGTCAAGAGGGCACATAACATGGGCATTGCGGTAAGTTGAACTTTATTTTAGCCGACAATATAGTAGAAAATTATACCTCGCCAAGTTAGCCTAAGTTAGCGCTTGGCTACACATCTACTTTTGTTCCTTGCATCTAGTTTATTTAACAGTTTGCCACGTCCGAATTATACGATGTTGTTTGAAAATTCTTTGTTTCCCATGCATGTATGTGTGTATCTACTAAAGCGTTTTTAATTCAATGTTACAGGAAGCTGTAAGGCGCCTCCATAATTTGGAAAACAGCCCGCATAAATATGATCCACAAACTGGGTAAGCAGTGTTTTTTTTTTTTATATGCTATGTATGGGGTTTTATGTAATCATTTTAAATGTAATTAATGACACTACTCTCTTTCCACACAGAATAAGTTCACCTCATAACCAGGCAGTAATGACATATCTCCTGGAGGAATTGAAGACGACTTTTGTAGATGCAGACCCTGAGTGTATAAAGGATAATTTATACACTTAATATTTGTATATAAAGGGTAATTGTTATTAAAATTATGTTTATGTCCCCTTTATTGTTGTCCCTCTAATAATTTGAATTGGTTTTGTCACTTATATGAATTATTTTTTTATTCAGCATGCTGTAGGACTTACTATGAGACATTGCGGAGGAAATACTCTTTGTCTCAGCCAGGAAAGTCCCAGCTAAGAGACTCCATTAAGATAGGGGCTAAAAACCGACAAAGGAAAAGACGAGTAAGTGTACAAATTTATATATTGTGAACCTTGCCCCGGACACAGACAGGCAGACACGTTAATGTCACCCACAAACACACGTTTATTTTCAAACCTTATTTACAGATCAGCTCACCAATCCCCAATACCCCTCAGTCCTGGCCAATCCAATGCCTTCTCTTTCTTCTTTTTTCTCTCTTTCTCTTTTCTTCCTACCGCCTCCTCCCTTCTCCAGACGTTGCCACTCTTCCACCCGACTCTTGTCAATGACTGGAGGGAGGCGGCCCCTTTTATAGGAACCCGGATGGGCTCCAGCTGCTTCCCGGCAATCTCCCGCGGACACACCCCCGTGTGGCGGAAGTGCCGGCTGCGCACCCGGAAGCCGTCCGGGTGTCCCCTGTCATCTTCCCCCCGGCACTTCCTGGTGTGGCGGAAGTGCCGGGCTCCTGGGATAATCAGGCACTGGGGCGCTGCCTGCCGGTGGCCACAGGTCCCTACAGGGCTAGGCTTCCAAGCCCTCTACCCGAGGCCTCAAGTATAACCAGGACGGACGCCCCCTCTCGGTCTGGAGGTGGCACAAGCCCTCCTCTGGTCCTCCTGGGCGTCCTGGCCGGGGACCACACGGGATATACCGGCATCGGGGCGCCGCCTGGCGGTGGCCACGGGTCCCTACAGGGCTGGGCTTCCAAGCCCAGTACCCGAGGCTCCTAGCATAACCAGGACAGACGCCCCCTCTCGGTCTGGAGGAGGCACAAGCCCTCCTCTGGTCCTCCTGGGCGTCCCGGCCGGGGACCACAATATATATATATATATATATATTAAGTTTGGTACATCTCTGGGTGTTTTTAGGGGTTAACATATGGTGTGTTTTGCAGTTGCTGGAGTCCAGGTCTAGAGTCATCCAAACAGATGCAGAAAGAGAGAACTGCGGCAGACTGCAATTCTGGACCTGATGTCCGATGAAGAGGATGCCATCGTTGATGGAAGACCGGTGTGGGTTGTGAGGTCTCTACCTCACAGGAACCCACAATTGTCTGAGCTTTGCCAGCAGTCCAGATTGGAGGCGGATATGCGCTATGCTCTTACACACCGTCAACGTGTAAGAGCTGATGGAATCGGGCCAGAAGAAGATTCATTTTTGGAACTTTAATAAGCACTGGTGCGTGTGTTTGTTTCAGTTTGTTTCGTTGCTTTTAATTTACTTGCACCGTCATATTTGCACATTTTTTTCTCCATATTTTCAGTTTTTTCTTATTCTTACATTTTATATTTATTAGTGTTTGGTTTTATTTTAATAAAAACATTTCTGAATCAATTTTATTCTCATTTTTTAAACGGTGCAGGGGATGTATAGTACAGTGGGGGTGGGGAGTGTATATGGTCCGTCTACATACCTGCCCAATAACCAACCAAGTCACTAAGCTATGAGGGCTTGGGTTGGGCTAAATAAAAAATGTGACCAATGGAAGTGTTTTTTTTTTTTTAAATCAACTAATCAATGTTGAGATAAAAGACCAATGTAGAACAGCAGAGTTGTGCAGAGGTGTAAAATGCAAATGGTTTTTGAGGTGTGAATGTCTCCTTGAAAGAGCCTGAGTGGATTATTTGCCATGGCAACAAATGGCTGTACCATGGAAGAATCCCTCAGCAAGATACATCCGAATTGGTATCAATCCGGAAGTATCCTAGGTTGGTGGAATTTGATGTATACGCTCAGTGGTACTTGTAGATACTTCCGAAAATCAGTGGCATATACAGGAGTTTCCTAGTACAGATACACCTCTTTTCATGCAGTGCTTGTGCCCTTGCACCAATCACCCTCAAGCCCAGGCCTCACACAATGATGCCTCTCTTCTCACCGCCTCCAATCCTCTCCTCCGAGCTCTGTCCTCTTCCACCTGACTCCAACCAATGAATGGAGGGAGGTGGCCCCTTTTATGTTCACCCAGATGTGTTCCAGGTGTCTCCTGATGAACTTCTGCCAGCACTTCCTGGTGTGGTGGAAGTGCTGACGTCCAGGGCTTTTCAGGCATCTGGGCACCCACTGGCGGTAACCATGGGCCTCTATAGAGTTGAGCTTCCATGCTCTGTTCCCGTGGTCCCCATACCAACCAGGGCGTCTGCCCTCTCGTGGTCAGGAGGAGGCGTAGTCCCTTTTCTGCTCCTTCCGGGCTTCCCAGCTGGGCACCTCTCCCAGCTGCTCGCCACACTAGGAACTAAAATGGGTGAGGCTTGGGTGATGCATTGTACTAATTGTTTGACCACAAACACTGAAGACATTTTACAAATCTGTTAGCACTTTGGACATTATGGGTGAAGATGGAGTTCTGCACTTTGCTCCATACACTAGACCAAAGTAACAACTGCATTACTCTTCATAGCTGCCTCCCTGATGCACTGCGCCATGATCTGCGTCAAAGCAATAGTCTTCCTCGGGATGTTGCAATTTTTTTGAAGCAGTTTGATCCCCCCGTGAACTCCTGATTGTGCTTAATTTCGCACCACGTCATTCTTCTTTGCATGTCACATATTTTGCATAAAGGTTGCAGTTACTGTGGCGCTATAGGAACACAACACACAAAAGTGCCCCACGAGCCAAAATCGTAAAGGTACTCATTAGTTCCTGCAAACAAAGTTTGTGCATTGAGAAGGCGCCTAATGTGTGTTTTTTGAGAGATCAGACAGGACCAAGAAATGGGTGTAAAAAGAAACAAAGTCAAAAAAAAAGGTTGGGGTCAAACCCAGGAACCTAAAAATGTGTAGTCAAAAGAAATTGCACAATAATTTGTCTTTGAAAGATATAATAAACTCTCATTATTCTTTTTGAAGAATTTAGGTAGAGTTGCGCCTCTTATATACTGTTACCTTAATTAACGTCACTGCACCCTGGCAACCCATCGTTATGTTTAAAAATGAGGGGCTAATGATTAAGAATAGGAAGGAACTAACTTTAGTTTGTTTCACTAGTCACTACAGATGCATGATAAAAATTAAGTTGTATTGTCATAAACTTGGGAGAAGTCACAAACATGAATAACACAGGTCTGCAAAATTAATATCATAAAAAGTTGTTTTAATGGTGAATGTATTTTATTTACATTCATGAACAAAATAAAAAATATACAGTACTTAAAATTCTTCATCACATCACACTGAAGAAATTACATTAATTTTGAAAAAAATTAGTTTATTCATATATATATATTATTATTCCAGATTAAGTAAACATGAAGATATTTAGTCAATTTAATATAGTCAAACATGTATCTATGAAAACAACACATTTATTACCTTACCTATAACTGTCTAGATTTGTCACTTCTAAGTATTTTTGATCCAGAAACTTTTTTTTTGGTGGCACATCGTCTGTACACTTTTTCTGCTCCATCCCAATGAATCATCCAGCAGTAGTCCACCCTCACAATAATATTACAATGTTCATGGGATCTTCTTTCCAAGTCTTTGATATTCTGATGGAATCTTTCAACCCACTCTTCATTTGCCACTTTAAGATTTTTAGGGAAAAATTTCAGATGTGAATCCAAAAAGAGAACTTTGAGACTGTGGAACAAAAATAAGTGACAATATTTCATTTACCAAAAGTAGGTCTTTACTAGCATCAATGCTGATCCAGAACTTTAACATTAAAGTCCTGATTACTTGAACCCCCATCACTAGCCATGCCGTAAATCAATCCCAAACTGCTTAGTTTATACCAAACAAGGTCATGTCTGGTGACTTATTGGTTAGCAAACATATTATCAGCCTTATTGTTTACAGCAGCGTTTCTCAAGCTTTAAGTATTTGTGACCCAAGTTTTCATAAGTTTTAATCGCACCCCCCTAAAATTTTTTTTAAAACCTAATAAA
This sequence comes from Polypterus senegalus, assembly GCF_016835505.1. Taxonomy (NCBI): domain Eukaryota; kingdom Metazoa; phylum Chordata; class Cladistia; order Polypteriformes; family Polypteridae; genus Polypterus; species Polypterus senegalus. The sequence goes on along the minus strand of NC_053168.1, from coordinate 59,092,559 downwards.
ATGTATTCCTATATTTTTTGCTGCCGATACACCGCTACAAGTTTTATTATACCTACTTAACTTTTATCGACATTTATCTAACTCTATATTTATTTTTCTAGTATCAGAATGTAGTTTAAGTTAATTTGTTTTGGTTTCAATAAATGTATTTTTCATATTTTCGATTCTTGTTTTCTTTTTTTCACGTCTTCGCACCCCACAGGTTGAGAACCGCTGGTTTACAGAGATCATTAATTGTCTTATCAGTAACAGCCCATCTTTAATCTCCAAGATACTCCTTTAAGAAAAACATGACATATTCAATGGGTTTGATATACTTAATAAGTACTTACAAAGATGCAGATTTGTTTAAAACTAATGAAAATATAATAGTATGAAACTATTTAACATTACATTGAACCCAGTTTCTTACTTGTTGTTGAACAACTAAATATATTTTGCTAATGATAGCATTTAAAATTAACATAGAATACAATCCCTGAATTACTGTAAGACATATATCCACATAAATACAATACATTTTGAGCAATATTTTTCCACAGAATCCAATTACCTAAAATTGACTAATAAAATTTACCCAACTTCTGTATAATTTGGATCTCTATTGTTACCTAAATACTTACAAATGACTTTTTTAAATGATACCCAAGCTTCTTGTTCCAGACCATTCATTGCGCCATCAAATTCTGCATCAGAAATCAGTTTTCTAATATCAGGTTTGGCAGAAATCCCCTTTTTTCATGGTAGCCTCAGGCAAACCCACACACTTTCAGCACAAATACATAAAGCAGACTCCATCTTTTGACAGAGCTTTGACAAACTGCATCCCTGAACCAAGCTTATTATGAAGCGGTGGTCGAGGTACTTTATCTGGATCTACCAAGCTGGGGCTGATGATGTTTATGGCACCAGTTATGATGCCATACAGTTTAAAAAAAAGATTAAATATGTATAAAATAGTATAGTAGTAAAAATAGTTAGAATAATTATAAAAAGGGTTTAACAAGGAAAATGCCTCTTTTTGTACTAACGAGTTAAATGTGCTTTGGCTGCAGATCAATCAAAATATAGAGATGATTTATAGGTCCTGTATAAGATGACTAAAATTAGATCTGAATCTTACCTAAGGAGGAAAAATATATTGATAACAGATAATGATATTCTACTTGGTCAGACTCCATTGGAGGATTTAAGTGTTTAAAAAAATGAGCTCTGTATTTTGAAAAGAATGTATTGACATCATTTTCCATTTATGGTTTACTCATTTTATATTGTTACTAAGGATTTAATGGAGCACTGCCAATTTACCGTCTCCATCTTAGTCATGGAAAGACTGATTAAGCCATCTAACAATAATGTCAATAACTGACTTAATCACAATTTAGTAAGTGATATTAAATTACTTTTTAAACAATGCTGTATTTCCTAGATAATCTGCAATGTTTAATTTCCAATATATTGCAGTCATGCAACATTAAACACTTTACTAACATATCATTGCACAAGAAGGCATTCCACTCTTTGTAACGGTGCAGGCGACTTCACAAATATCTTGCAGCATCTGGAAGGTATCTGCTGAATTTCCTGGCCTCTGTCATGTCACCTTTCAACACAGTCTGTTTTACTCCATTCAGGCCTAATGCACATAATGGCACAGTAGCAAGTTTCCAAAATCGATACAATTTAAAATTCATTTCAGTGAAAATATAGCCAGTATTAAAATGAAGTCTGGCTACATATAACCTGAAATTGGAATAATCTTTTTCCTGATTTGCCAGCTCATATTTTACTTTAAATGAAGATTTCTCTTTTTTAAATAGAGAAATAAGAGACTTGCTTTTTTATGTATACGATGTTTGATAACATTTGGCACACATGTGTAAAAGAACAGAAATCATTACTTATTATTTGAGGAAAAAGAACTAAGTGGCCTATGATTCCCTTACTGACAATTCTCCGTCATGTAGATATAAATGTACGGTATATGCAACTGTTATCTATTGTATTTTAGCTGTATTTCAAGTTTAATTCATGAACTTAGGATTTCTTTATTTATTTTTTATTTACTTGTTTATAGCAAAGCCCTTAGGTAAACATGAGAAAGCATAAAAAGATGGTGAAAAGAGCCTTGCATGAGCCTTAGATACTCTGTACAAACTTAGTATGTAAAATGTTTAGTTTGACATTGCATGTGTTTTCATGTGTGTTACATAACCTACGGAGCAAGAGTCACACTAAATGGCAGCCTGGTGGTGAACATGAGGTCCATTGTATTCACATACCAATACATCGGAACTAAACTGTTTCCACTGCTTTGCATTTTTAATAAATGCCTTAGATTTTCGAACAAGCCAAGCCACCTCAGAATAGTTCACACTGGCGTTAAACTCTCAACATTACTTGTGCACACACAATAAATAAGTGGGAAATGAAAAAGGAATAATGTAGTCAAACCAGATAAAATAGATTGAGCCATGACAAACCAATTATCAAATTTTACAACACATGCTCAGTCGATCTTTCTGAGGATATAGCAATAAAAGAACTGAAGAAAAATATTTTTGGGCGAGCAAACTTACTAACATTCGTTGGTACCAATCAATCCACAAATGCATGTGGAAAATGTGCAAACTATGCAGGTCCAGATGTTGTAAGACAGGAATGACAGCAATGTGCTACCACTCTGCCTATGCTGAAGCATCTGTAGTAAACTTATTAAACTTCAACCTGATTAAAGCCAAATGTGTTCCTACCAGTTCTTGTCACTTGACTTATTTCAGTGATTATTGTCTAGTTGTCAACAGGACAGCACTGATGACAAATGACAATAAGAGCAGTCAGAGACAGCTCTTTGAATTGAAACAACGGCATGGATTCTGAAGTGTGCTGCGGAGGAAGACTAGCAGAAAAGTAAAGTGCACAAAATGGGTGAATCTCACAGAAATGTTTTGCTTTTTCCCTTCCTAAAATGACCTGTTTACACTGTTTTGAAAATATGTATGCAATCTCAAGATGCAGATCAATACTCGAGAACAATCTTGGTTTAAAAAATCGGGAGTGGTCTCCCCTAGACTTTCTCGAATACTCAGATATGTGGATGGATATTTGAGGAGCAAACCGCAAGACAATGATTATATTTTTATATTGTGTACATTAAAGAACCATCAACAAAAAATCAAATCAAATGAATAATATACTGAACAATTATTATAAAAGTAAAGTTGAAAAATTCGGAGTCTGCAGCTGCATGAATAAAAAAGTACCACTTCCGGATAACGGAAATAGCCCAATAGTTGATAGAAATCTATGTTTTGTACTTAATACTTGTATGCAAAATGCAAAAGTGAAAGCGTACTCAAGTTATTGTATTTACAAACAGACAGACAGACACACAAGCATAATTCCAAAAATGGTATTTTCAGACTCAGGGAGGTCTAAAACATTGAAATTCGTCAAAATCTCTAAATGTAATTTCTGGAGGATTCCATTACATTTCCTGTACTTTGTATACGAGAAAGAAAGGGAGGTCTAAATTGTTGAGATTTATCAAAATCTCGACATTGAATCTTTGGACGATTACAATACTTTATACTTCGTATGTGAGAAAGTAAAAAATGACCATATTTTGTAAGTTTTAATGGTTTTGTCTTATTATTAGACTCTGGTGCCCTTTACCTTTATTATGAAGTACTAAAATATTTTAATTGATAAAATGTGCTTTAGAACACCATTCTAAATAATTCACATACACAATGATTTTGATGAAAATTACTTGAAAAAGAGTGAACTTATCCTTTAAAGGAAATCTGCTCTTTGGACAAGATAAGATAACAGGGCATCTTCAAATCTGTAAAATGTCTTTTAACAAACACACAAACAATCTTAAAATGTAAATGTCAGAATTAGTTTCAAACGCAATTTGCTGCTCCCAGCAAATACAAGGTTCAGCAAAATGCCTGTTAGCCAAAGTCAGATATTTCAACAAAATCAAGATTTATTTCCAGAGAGTGAAATGGAAATTATACAGCCACTGGTACCATCCTTTCTGTGAGCTTGAAAGACATTCTGCAAGAAAAGTAAAAAATGCCACAATAACCACAATATATAGTTTATTTACTGTATATAGTGTTCTGTAGCAGCTGATAAAGCCAACTAAAAATATATATTTTTAAGGCAATGACTCTTTATTTCTGCAATTAATAATACTTTACAATGATACATCACTAACTGTATTATTTATTTAAAAAACACAGTTAATTTTGGTTTGAAACTTCCGTCCTTAGGCACCACATTGCTTTTGGGCTTCTCGAAGAAATATAAAATAATCTTTTGTAAATTGCTATTTTGTCTGGATTTCACGAAGATTAAATCTGTATGCAGTGGGGTCCTCAGCTTATCAGCTGCTCATTGTCACTAATGTCGCCCCCTTCCTGGGCCTGCTGCTGTGAATGAAGATGATTGCTTCACATTTTCTTCTTTCAGATCTGCATTTTTACTAAAATTGACCCAAATCTCCTATATTTTGATAAAGTCAGCAATGTGACTTTGTCTGTTACGGGGTGACGAGGAATGCTTGTATTAAAACCGCTGGCTCCAACATTTTACTACAGAATTGTACTTCTAAAGTCATGCATTTTATGCATTAAGCTTCTTCCACAAATTATTATATTCACTTTGTTAGGAAGCTAATATGCCAAAAATAAAATGTAATATAGCCACCTGATATCTCTCTATATATAAAATCCAACATCTGTCTGTCTGTATGTCTGTCCGCATTTCACGAGAGAACTACTTAACAGATATAGATCAGGTTTTTTTCTGGAATTTGCTTGAACATTCTGGTTGATTTTTCGACTACTCTCATCGTTCGAAGAATCATAGTTTGCTTGCAGGAGTGATATATTTGCGCTAATCCGACACAGAGGCTGTAGGTCTAGGAGAGGGGGAAGCGTGACGTCAGGAGTTGTGAGTCGGTCTACCTCTGCGTTTTGGAGTGTATCTTGCCTCCGCTTAGCTAGCGATACTTTTTTGTTTATTGATTTTAAAGTTTGTCCCATTTTCACTACTACGCAGGCGGAGCCACTAAGGGCGTTAGTTAATAGTAAAAAGAAAGACAAGGAAGGAAGATTCAAACCCCCTCGGGACCCTTATTTGAAGCTAAAATTAACCACTTCCTTTCAGGTATATCCTTAGCATTGTATGCCAAACATGTTATTACAGCTCTTTATATGAACAGTCAGAATTTTAAAAATCTATGCAATTTCTTAAACCACTTATAAAATTATTGGGTTGTGGGAAACCCAAGGCCAACCTGTCAGTATTGAATACAAGGCTAGAATCAATCGTAGTTAGTCTGGTCCGTACACAATATACAGTACATATACAAGAGAATACAATATGCACAGGCTGTATAACGGTCACTTAATTGTTATTATATTTTTATTTTATTCAAAGCCTTCTTTTATTCTTAAGAACTCAAAGGTGTTACATGGCGGATCTTAACAACAATAACGACAGTTTGTAATGGCACCTCCATGTGTATGATGGCTATTGGAATACTTGGCAGAACCTATGTGAAAATACCTTTACTGTATTACCAGAAAATGTACATTTAACTGTGCACAGTATATCAAAAACGATTTATTTAAGCTCAAGACAGTGACACAAAAATTGATGGCCCTGACAGATCCCTATTTTACAGAGAATCAAAAAACCAGTAATGAAAAGCCCTGCCAGTGTGATGGGTAGGGTCTACCAGGAGGCAATAAGTAATTTTATATAGAGAGAGATTTAAGGTTGTGGGGCTGCTTGTAGGTGTCATCATCTTCATAACCTGATGAAAGTGCAGCCTTGTACTTCCGATTTGGTCTAAAATAAGATTTTCCAGTTAACACAAAACAATATATCACACAGGACCAGCTGATATGAGTTTTGTGAAATTTTATATCTCAGATTCTCTCTCTTCCTTGTGCTTCCTGGATCAGTGTCCAAGCTGGATCTGTTTTCTGACAGCACCAAGAAGTCATGAGCCTTCTCATATGAATCTGAAAAACAACACCAAAAAGGGCTTTTCTAATTGTGTGATGCTACCAAAATTGCCAAAAATTGCACAAAGTTAAATAGTAAAATTAACTTAAAATAAAATTACCCCTATTGTTCATACACAGAAGTGAACTGCTGTCTCTGTTATAGAGATAGCCAGGCAATAATAACTGAAAAAGATACACTTAAAATGGCTTATATTTGTTCACTATGTAATTATTTCAGCAGCCGCTTCCACCATTTTGCGATGCATCTTTTTTCTTCCAAGCCCTCTGTGCTGAAACTGCCACTGGTGAATCATAATCAAGCCTTATAGTGCCAGGGTCTGCACGAGTTTTGAAAGTTTTCCCCATGTATTTATTGACTGATTCTCATTTGTACAAACTAAATGAAACTCTTACATGCTCCATTGATTATTCTTCATCTTTATTCTTTTAAAAAAAGTGGTATTGACTTTTAATGAGCAAGCCTTCTTGATGCACTGTAAACCGGAAGCACCGCTCATGTTTTTGAACTTTAGTGCCAACAAGCGGAACAGCCTATAGCTGAATGAGACCTTTTATGACACTAGTGTTTGAGATATGTGGTTGGTTATGAGCATATAGAGGCGTTTCTAGGCTCTGAAAACTTCTGGGCACAGCTCAGGATGTTTTTCTGTGTCTTTATTTGTTGTGTGGTTCAAACCAGCTTTCCAGTTCAAATTGAGTAGCAACACGTCCAGTCAGGGTTGTCCACTATCCGTGAAAGACAGTGTGCAAACTCCATGGAGGAAATACACCTCCCACCATGCCAGCGTGAAAACTCCACTAGTGTTCCGCTAAGTAGAGCGCGTGTAAAACTGTTCCTTTCAGAGAGTCAGTGAAACATTTTGCTTCTCAGTAAAAATACCTGAGGTCTAGAACTTGTTGTTCCCAAAGAATTAATAAATGTACCTGTACGTTTGGTTTTAATATTGATGTGCAGTAATTTAAAGTTGTATTTAATATTTGGTTTATTAGAAATGTTTGTTTCACTTAACATTTTCAGTGACCCATATTTGCTGGTAATTTGGCCCAATTTAAGCCCCAAGCTTACCTGCTGTCAAAACAATTTGTCTAGTTCACATCAAATTGAAACTAAAATAGTAATTAATACACGCTATAGTGGGATAATAATGAAAAAAGTAATTTTTTAGAAGCACATTTTATTAACTTTTTAAAAGTTTTCTTTAACTGTTTAAAAAGAAATTTTTAAAAGAACCTTTAAAACTATTGTCTAAAATGAAACTGGAATAATTCTTAATAAATATACCTTAACAAATTGAAAACAGAGAATTTAAAATGTATCATATACAAACTATTCAGCTCACTTTATCTGTGAACTACGAGGGACGTTCAAAAAGTTTCCACATTTTTTTAACTGTATTTATTAAGCATTTCAAAAACTAATTACATCACTTTTCTACATAGTCACCTTCCTTTGCGATGCAATTTCCCAGCGTTGTACCAACTTTTTAATGCCCAATTACTACTCCTCCCGCCTTCACCATTTCCGACGAAAATACGAAAGTGCGGAAACCTTTTGAATGTCTCTCGTAGTATGATTAAGTACATAAAGGGAAATTTACTTTATATTGTTTTAAAGTATACAAAAATACACCAAACTGTACATGTGAACAAGTATATTTAGGTTCAAGAATGCGTATTACACATGAAGCCTGTAAACCATGAGGCCTGATTTGAATCATTTATGTCAGGTAGAATGCCTAGAGGGGGCTGGGTGGTCTTGTGGCCTTGGAACCCTTGTAGATTTTGTTTTTTTCTCCAGCCCTCTGGAGTTTTTTTTTTGTGTGTGTTTTCTGTCCTTTCTAGCCATCGGACCTTACTTTATTTAATTGTTACTTAGTACTGCCTAATTTTTTGTTTTTTTTTCCTTTCTTCATCTTGTAAAGTACTTTGAGCTACATTATTTGTATGAAAACGTGCTATTTAAATAAATATTATTGTTAAGAATGCTAAAGCCAATTCACATTTATAATAAACTATTATAAAATATAAAAAAATACACCAAAATGTACTTATGACCAAGTATGCTTATGTACACTGAAGGACATTTACATTTATATTTTTTGAAAATATACCAAAAATACACTAAACTGTACTTTCAAACAAATACACTTAAGTTCAAGTATATGCTTAAGTACACTAAAATACATTTCCATTTCAAATATACTTTTTTGAAGTGTACAAAATTACAATTACAGTGTATTTGAAAAAATGCACTTAAAGAAAATATGCTTTTGTTATGGTTATAAAAATGTTAGGATATTATTCATATACTTTAGTATGTTACTTTTTCAGTAGGGTATCCAAGGTGGTGTTGAACATTTGCGATGCAAGTGGTTACATTTCATTTGCTTCTCCAATTGGAGCACACGCAGATGAAGTGACTTGCTCATGGTCACACAATGGTGTCAGCTGCAGGATTTGAATCCACAACCACAGGGTTTGAAATTCTTAACCACTACACCACACAACTTGCCTTTTCTTCCAGAATGACTGTGATCTAACTGGCGCACAGCAATATCAGTTTGAGCAACTAATAGTATTGATCAGTTGTAAGAACTACAGTTTTGTAATTGTAGTAAGGTGTTTTATTACCACAAATGCCTGTCCATACGTTTCCCCATATATTACTGGTCACACAATGCAAATCCTTTCAAATTGCAAGAAAATGTCAAGGTACCACTTGAAAGATCTTAGCCCATTGTGTGACTTTACTGAGATCTCTGCTGGAACTCGACAGGAGACACTGGTGAGATTACTGGGGTATTCTTTCTCAGGAGAAAAATCTGAGAAGTATGAGACAAGACAACATGTCTCCATTTTATTTCTTTCTGTTCTCATTGTTGTCTAGGAGAAACCAGAGCGATATTAAGGAGATCTCTTTTTTGATTTTTCATTCCTATTATGCCTTGTTTGTATTTTCAGTTTATTTAATAATTGGAATTGGTCTTGTCCGATGCGAGAGATGGACGTCTGAAGTGGAGCTCCGCTAGCAGTGGTGCTATTTTTCATATTATTTGCTTATTATTCTGAGATATCCTGTATTTATTCAACCCGAGAGGGACTGCTACAGTATATGTAAGCACATATAAACATGGCCAACAAGAAGGGGGGTTCGAAAGAATCGAAAACTAAAGCTACATCCAAGCTGCGATCAGCAAGCCCCAGTTCAAGATACGGCCTATCAGAGACAGACCTGGATCAGATGGGCGAAAGCACAGACTCCTCGGGACCACGGTCCGCTACATCGTCGCTGGCTGAGAGCGAAAAGGGGAGCGAAGGTGCGATCGTGAGTGCAGATGTGGATAGCTCATCGATTGGAGAAGATTACCTGAAACTGGAAAAGGCCGGGAAGTCCGCGGCTTCAATTACGCAATTACGTGAGCCTTCAGCAAAATCTGCTGCTTCATCTACGGTAAAAGAAGGCACAATTGAACTATCTTAACTGAAGGTGTTGCTTGCTGAGCTCACGCAAGATATAAAGAAAAGCGAGAAGGCTAATGAGAAAGCAACGGCAAAGGCACTTGAGAGACTGAAACAGGAATTGAAACAGGAGATGAAACAGGCCAATGAATGGCTGCGACAGGAATTCCAACAGGCAAATGAAAGGCTGCGACAGGAATTCCAACAGGCAAATGAAAGGCTGCGTCAAGAGGTGCAACTTGAGCTTCGACAGGTGCTGGGTAAAATTGAAGAGCGCATTCAGGAAAACTCGGTTAAACTGAGACCACTTACTGATCAATTGGAGATCTTAAGGAGACATTCACGAATCGGATTGAAATGGCCGAACATTTAGCTGCCAGTGCCGAGGAAAGAGCAGTAAATGTCAGTTCCGAATGCAAAAACTCGGAAAAACTTGGAGACAGACTGGCTGCTTTAGAAGATGGGAGTAGAAGGTATAATGTCAGAATTGAAGGTCTGCCGGAGAATCGAGAAAGTTCAAACCCTGTGAAATGAGCTGAACTTTTTTCTAAAATAATCGGGGGCGACTTTAAAGCAGAATCTGAGATAGCAGCGGCTTACAGCGCTGATCAAACACCGTCAGACCCGACCAAGATCTTTTATAGTTCGTTTTGAACGATTATCATTTAAGCTAGAGGTGATGGCACTCCTCAGAAACAAGGAAGATATTATATATGAAAATAACCACATTCGTATCTTCCCTGACTTCTCTCCAGCAACAGCTATTAAACGCACAGCCTTCTATAATATTAAACAGGCTACGGCAAGCCAGTGTCAAATACAGCCTCCTGTATCCGCAAAACTGAAAGTGGAATGGCAGGTCATTTCTATGTCTTCGCTAGCAAGGAAGAAGCAGAAAATGAATTAAGAAAGCTGATCCCGGGACTATTCTGATACATAATAGTGAGTCATGGCGGTAAATGATAAAGCTAGGATTAATAATCTACTGTCTGATCTATTGTTTTAAAATACGGGTTTTTATCAGCATATATTCTCATATATTCTTATTATTACTTAGTATTACTAGGGCTATCTGTTTATGTTTTATTGTGCTTAATTACTTTTCCTCCTTTTTTTTCTTTTTTTCTTTTCTAATTATTTCATCTCTACCCTAAATGAGACTGTTCAATATCATACCCTTGGTTTACTGTTATTGCTATTACTGCATTAAGACTTGTTATGCTTATTTTGGACACATCTTTAACACCATCACCTGGGTTTATTATCTGGGTGTATCATCTTAATGCACTAAAATTGCTGAAGACTATATATATATTTTAAGTGCAAAATTCTTTTTTTTTTTTTTCCTCTTTTAAAGACTATATTGGTAACAGATATCTCTATCTTTTAACCTAAAGCCACTGCAGGGGGCTTGTTGTGCTTTGGACGTGCTCTGTCTCTGGGTATGTCAGAGGACTGGGACTGCGTGAAGTGGGTTTTAGCCTCACCTGGGGAGGCAAAAAGGGAGGGTTCGGGGTTAAGGGGGGAAGAGAAAGAGAGCAGGCTTGATCTATACCTAATCTATCATCTCAATCTTTATAATTATAACTATCAACGTAATAATAAGCTGCATGGCAACAACTCTTGGGGAAATAGGAAATTAAGACCTAAACTATCTCACTTCCAGTTAAGACTATAAAATGACATCAAAAACTCAGAATCAGTGTCTCCATGATGGGACAGTTAACTTCGTAAGCTGGAATGTTAAAGGCCTGAATCACGAATTAAAGAGAAAGAAAGTACTTTCTCACCTAACAGGTCTAAATGCTAAAATAGTATTTTTACAGGAAACCCACTTACTAAGCAAGGATCAGTTCCAGCTGCAAAAAGACTGGACTGGCCAAATGTTCCATTCTAGTTATACAAAGAAAACTAGAGGGTGGGAATTCTCATACATAGAACAGTACCATTTGTAGCATCAGATGTAGTATTGGATCCTGAAGGGAGATATGTAATGGTCATGGGAGACTTATCTAACTGTAAAATGATTTTGATAAATGTTTATGCACCTAATGTTGATGATAAGGAATTTATACAAAATTTATTTGCATCCATTCCCAATCTGAACACTCATAAAGTTATAATGGCTGGGGACTTTAATTGTGTTTTAAATCCACTTTTAGATAGGACTTCCTCCACAGGGGGAACGGCAACTAACACGCAAAGATAATTACAAAGTTTATAACTGATCACAACTTATCAGATCCCTGGAGGTTTTTAAACCCAAATTCAAGAACATATTCTTTCTACTCACCAGTACATCATTGCTACTCAAGGATTGATTACTTCTTTATAGATAATAACTTCTTGCCTAAGATTAAATCTTGTAAATACGATGCTATTGTTATTTCGGACCATGCACCTATGATCTTGGAGCTGAAATTACTAAGCCCCATACACTCACCCGCAGATGGCCTCAACCGCTTCTATTAGCTGACGAGAATTGTACTGAATTTATATCCAAACAAATCAAATTCTTTCTAGAGACAAATACATCCCCTGAGATCTCTGCAGGAATACTCTGGGAAACTCTTAAGGCCTTCTTAAGAGGACAGATTATCTCATATCTTTCCCACAGAAATAAATCCGAAGCGAAGAAAGTAGCAGAGATAAAAAGCGAAATTACTAAAATAGATGAAGAACATGCCAGACTACCAAACAAGACTCTACATAGAGGAGGCAGGCTCTACATTCAGAATTAAACCTCTTGACAACTAAAGAAACTGAACAACTAATTTACAAATCCAGACATCATTACTATGAACATGGAGAGAAAGCTAATAAGCTTTTAGCTCAACAAATTCACAAGCAAGAAGTATGCAACGCAATCTCGGTAATCACTAACACGAACGGAGATAAAATCATCGAACACAAAAATATAATGCACACTTTCAGAGACTACTATAAATCCCTATATACTACTGAGTTTAAAGAAGACAATATACAATCTAATGCATTTCTGGATACATTACAGATACCACAAATTGACGCTTTTAGTGTGGAGGAACTTGATAAACCTCTGGCATTATCAGAACTACTAGATGCTATAAAGTCACTCCAAGGTGGAAAAGCAGCAGGCCCTGATGGCTACCCTGCAGAGTTTTACAAGAAATTCTCCGCTCAGCTAGCTCCCTCCTATTAGCAACATTTACAGAAGCCAGAGATAACCAATCTCTTCCACAAACCTTTCGCCAAGCACTAATCACTGTCTTTCCAAAACAAAATAAGGACTTATTACAATGTGCATCATACAGACCAATTTCACTTCTGAATAACGACGTTAAAATACTCTCTAAAATCATAGCTAGAAGGATGGAGAAAGTGCTCCCTCGTAATATCACAAGACCAAACTGGATTTATTAGGGGCCACACTTATCTTCAAATCTTGACGCCTGTTTAATGTAATATACTCACCAACTAAATCAAACACCCCAGAAATATTATTATCATTGGATGCAGAAAAAGCATTCGACATGATTGAATGGAAATACCTTTTACTCATTTGGAGAAGTTTGGGTTTGCCCCAACAATTTGTGCATGGATTAAATTACTGTATACTAACCCAGAAGCTTCAGTTTGCATCAATAACATTTGCTCAGACTACTTTAAACTAGAACGTGGCACAAGACAAGGATGCCCTTGTCACGCTGCTGTTTGCATTGCCATTGAACCACTGGCAATACATTGTCGAAATACTGATCAGATAAAGGGGATTAGCAGAGAAGGACTGGAACAGAAAATCTCATTATATGCAGATGACATGGTACTGTATATATCGACCCAGAAAATTCTGTGCCTGCAGTCTTAGCAGCACTCACAGAATTTCAAAAGATCTCTGGTCTCAGAATTAATCTGAATAAAAGTGTACTCTTTCCAGTGAATTCTCAAGCATATAATATTAGATTAGACACCCTACCTTTTATCATTGCAGAACAGTTTAAATACCTCGGGTTAAACATCACAAGTAAACATAAAGCTCTATATCAACAAAATTTCGTCTGCATGGAAAAAATTAAACAAGACTTGCATAGATGGTCAACCCTTCATCTCACACTAGCTGGAAGAATTAACACTGTTAAGATGAATATTCTTCCTAAGCTCCTTTTTATATTTCAAAACATACCAATATACATTAATAAATCATTCTTTAAGCAATTAGATTCAACAATAACCTCATTTATTTGGAATTCAAAACATCCACGCATCAAAAGAGCGACCCTACAAAGACAAAAGGCAGAAGGCGGCATGGCTCTACCTAACTTCCAGTTTTATTACTGGGCAGCAAATATACAGTGATAAGAACCTGGACACAAATAGAAGAACATACACAGGCTTGGACCGCAATAGAAGTAAAATCCTGCAGTACTTCTTTGTATTCCTTGCTCGTGCTCCAATAAACACACGTTATCGGCAATACACTAATAACCCAATTGTGCTCCACTCACTTAGAATCTGGAACCAATGTAGAAAGCATTTTAAGACGGAGAAGCTTCTATCTGTGGCACCCCTGCAAGAGAACCACCTCTTTCAACCTTCACAAACATATGCAGTTTTAATATCTGGAAAAATTTGGAATTAACTTGCTTAGAGATCTTTATATAGACAACGTCTTTGCATCCTATGAACAATTACATTCCAAATTTAACATTCCAGCTACACATTTCTTTCACTATCTTCAAATCAGGAACTTTGTTAAACAGAACCTTCCAGATTTTCCTCATCTTGCCCCCTCATCCACGCTGGAAAAAATATTGCTCAATCTCAAGGAATTAGACTCCATCTCTACAATGTATAAAATCATTTTACAATCCCTTCCTTTCAAAGATCCAAGAGGACACTGGGAAAAAGATCTCTCAATTAATATATCAGAAAAGGAGTGGAAAGTAGCAATGCAGAGAATTCACTCGAGCTCCATATGCGCAAAGCATACAATTATACAACTCAAAATTATATATCGAGCGCATCTGTCTCGACTAAAACTCTCCAAAATGTTTCCAGGGCATGATCCAACCTGCGAACGTTGCAACCAAGTCCCAGCCTCACTAGGTCACATGTTTTGGGCCTGCACCAAATTAACATTAACATGTTAAGGCGGCTTTTTGTTTCTGCAGTTATATTTTTGAATAAAAGCGCAATTGTTGTGTTAGATTTGTATCTTTTGTGAAAGTATTTCTTTGATCCTTCAGGCTTCATACATTATATAGTTTATGCCTACATTTTGTCATCTACTGGTAGAATATAAAAACGTTTCTGTTTTAACAATGTGTTTACACAGATTACTGTAGAAACAGAACAGACATGAAATGCGTGTGTTCCAAACAACGATCTATTATTTCCACTCTAAAACTCCACTTCACTCCCAGAAAATCAATCAAGGCATGAGCTGGGAGAAGTTTGTGCACATTCTAAGTCGGTGGGGGGATGGAATAGCCGGCTGCTTGCAGCCTGATTTTTATCAGCACATTTAGATGACAAAGACGCTGGTGGAGAGCTGTGAACGATTTTAAGAAGCGATTTAAAGTAGGACGGATTTACAAGTTTTTTCGTAGGCTCTGGTAATTCTAGTTTTAAAATCTTTTTTTTTTTCTTATTATAAAGTGTATTGACTTGAAAATAAATGTTTTGAAGATTATTTAGCTTTTCTTTAGAAATCCAATTAAGTAAACTTTGCTTACCCCACTGGTGGATTTTTTGCCACATAAAGGCAAAACAACAATTTTTTCAGCAAAAAAAAAATCTGCCACTGGATTAAGGAAAGTTTACTTGACTGGATTTCTGAAAACAAGTTAAATAATCTTAAAAACTGTGGGAAACAGCTTGGACACAGACAGGTAGACATGATGTTTTCAACACACACGTTTATTTTACACCATATTTACAAGAATCAAAGTGAGCACAACCCAGTTTCGCAGCACCAATCACCCCTTTAAGTCCTGGCCTTTTCACAATGCCTTTTCCTCTTCTGACCGCCTCCACTCCTCTCCTCTGAGCTCTGTCTTTCTTCTCTCCCGACTCCAGCCATCGAATGGAGGGAGGTCGCCCCTTTTATATTCACCCGGATGTGCTCCAGGTGTCCTCCAGTAATCTTCCGCCAGCACTCCTCTGTGTGGCGGAAGCACTGGCTGTGTACCCGGAAGCACTCCGGGTGTCCTTGATCCTCTTCCCCCCAGCACTTCCGGGTGTTGTGGAAGTGCTAAGGTCCAGGGCTCTCCAGGTATTGGTGCGCCCCCTGGTGGTGACCACGGGCCCCTACAGGGTTGAGCTTCCAAGCTCTCTACCTGTGGTCCCCAAAGCAACCAGGGCAGTCGTCCCCTCGTGGTCTGGAGGAGGCGCAAGCTCTCCTCCGGTCCTCCTGGGCGTCCCGGCTGGGTAGCTTTCCCAGCCACCTGCCACAACATGTATTTATCTTTAAGTCAATACATTTTATAAAAAGGAAAACAAGACATAGTGGCTTGATATAAAAACTTCTCACTTGCTTAGATTTCACTTTTTGCAGCAGTATGAAACAAATGAACTATAAAAGTTACAGTAAATGGCACATTTATGAACTAGGTCATTGCACTCTGCAGAATTCTGTTCTTTTGAACTCTAAATTAAGTCAAAAATGAAATATACCAAGCTACAAACTTTCTCAATTTCTAAAATGAAAGATGCAGTTGAAGCACAAGTTTGATATTTTTCAAGCTGAACTTACTTTTTTACAATATTGTATATTAATTTGCAACAGTGAATTTTTTATTAAGGGAAGCAATTTTTATAAAGTTTAAAAAACATTGTGCCTATTCTTGGAGTCTAAATGTAAAAAAAAAAACATGTTAAAACTTATTCAATACGTCCACTTTTGAATTCTGACACCATGCCTTCCTTGTTTCAGAGTTATGTTTATGACACCAAAATGAAATCAGAAATAATAAATTTTATCATAGTTTCTTAGATCTATTTTTCTACAGGTAAATATATGATCCTGCTCACTTGACTATAAGGAGTGGTGGCTCTATGGCTAGGAATCTGCACTGGCAATCAAAAGGTTGCTGGTTTGAATCCCATAAACACCAGAAGTGACTCTACTCCATTGGGCCCCAAAGCATGGCCCTTAACCTGTAATTGCACTGTCCTGGGTGTGACGTTAATCTGCATTCAGTGGGGAAAACTTGTGGGGACAAATCCTAAAAAACAAGTCAATTAAAATGAAATGAAAAGGAGTTAATTAGAAGCAAAAACAGGTAACTAATTAAGACAAGGGTTAGAATGAAAAGCTGTAGCCACTGCGGCTCTCCAGGACTGGAGTTGGGGACCCCTGCACTAGAGAAATTCAAGATGCTCCCAGATCAGCCAAGAAGTACACTATATGGCCAATAGTATATGGATACCTCCCAAAAATATGAAGTTCAGATGTGCCGGCCACACCAATTCTTAAACGGTTCATTAAATCAATAGACATGCAATCTCCATTGAAAAACAATGGAGGTAGAATGGGTCCTGCTGAAGAGCTCAATGATTTTAAGAGAGGAGGAGAGACCACCATACACTTCAGTCCACAAGTGGCATGTTGGTACGCCTCAATGCAACTTTTCAGAATCCAGGTCCATTTACAGGTTGGGAAAAAGGAATAAAGTTGCATTAAAGCATAGGGAAGGGTATATGAAGGCTCGTTTCACTAGTCAAGCCCTTTAAGTGTTTTTACTTCAAGCTGTGTCCACATTACAGTATGAGATAATTTTTTTTTTTGTTTTTTACTTACTGGGTTTATTTAGAGTTTTCTCCCTGGTTTCACTTGTGAAGGTGCAATCATTGCTTTGTATGTCTCTCGAGAACATCAAGGAGAGTGGGAATGGCCGTTTAGGCGAAGGGTCCTCAAGTTGGGAGTAGTGTCAGCTGTGTCACGGCCTTGTTTTAATGTACTATGGAGAGCTGTCTTGTATGACGTTTGACATGGAGATTGAGGAAGGTATTCAGTGGGAGGTTGTGCTTGTGTGGCTGAGTTAGTTTATTATGTTCTGTATTTTTATGAACATTTTCAAAACTATTTTTTTTATACTGAAATTCTTCTGTTTTATATATTGTGAATTTTGTTTAATGTGAATGCAATCAGTGTGTCATTTGTATATAGTTCCAGTTCGCTTGTTGTAGCGGGGGGGGGAGCTTTAATTAATGTAACACCCATACACTTGTAGCGTACAGCAGACTCCTGGCAAAAGCTGGACGACGCTTTTGCAGGTAAGACGCTTCTCAATACAGTACTATCCATCTCTCGTGTAAGCTGACAAGTTTTGAATTAGTGTTTTCTGTCTGAAACTGCATGGAAACATCAAGTCATGTGGTTATTGATGTGTCTTGAGGTTCTGTTGTCACTTTTGGTCGGCAGAAATGGATTTTAAAAGTGGTTTAATGGAGATCCAGCCTCATTAGTATATTGCTTGGCTTGCTGCAGGAGACAGAGAGAGCGCCTGTCACTGCGTGTGCTCACTGTGCCCCTTACTACTTGTCTTGCAGGTATGTTGCAACGTTAATTATTGTCCTTCATTGTTATTGTTTGTATGCATTTGTTAAATTTGTATTTATTGTATTTGTGTATATATGTAAAAAAAGAAAAAAAAGCTGGATGAAGCTTTTGCAGGAGGCACCTGTCGCTGCGTGTGCTGTGTCCCTTACTGCTTGTCTTGTAGTTGGATGACGTTGTTGCAGAATGAACGTCACAATCTGGATATTGGTGTGTCTGTCTTCTTTCAAATCATCAGCTACCATTTTAAAGCCGCTACACTTGGTGGGTTTACAGCATGTAGTGTGCATCTAAGCGAATGCACGTCCATGTGCTAGAAGCCTTAGTTTAATAATCTAATTAGCCTTGCAGATGGAAATGACGTGAAACTGGCCAACAGGGTAAAATCTGGATGTGCATTTCTGGAGGGGGTGAAAAAAAACAAAAGAGAGAGGTGGTTTCTTGGTGAAGTTAGAAAGTTAAAGTTGGAAACACAGAAATTGGGAGGTTTTACGTCTCGTGGAGGAAAAAGATCAAAGTCGTTTCTCTCTTTAAACATTTCCCACAAAAAAAGAGAGACTGAGAGCTGTTAGAGGGGATGATTTTTTTGGTGTCTGATCTATGTATACTAATTATTGAAAACTGTTTCATTTGAGGGCGGCACGGTGGCACAGTGGTCGCGCTGCTGCCTCACAGTTAGGAGACCTGGGTTCGCTTCCTGGGTCCTCCCTGTGTGGAGTTTGCATGTTCTCCCCGTGTCTGTGTGGGTTTCCTCCCCCAGTCCAAAGACATGCAGGTTTGGTGGATTGGCGATTCTAAATTGGCCCTAGTGTGTGCTTGGTGTGTTTGTTTTTTTCCTGTGGTGTGTTGGCACCCTGCCCGGGATTGGTTCCTGCCTTGTGCCCTGTGTTGGCTGGGATTGGCTCCAGCAGACCCCCGTGACCCTGTGTTCAGATTCAGCAGGTTGGATTGATTTTTTTTTTTCTTTTAGTCTGGGCACAATAAAATCAATATATGCACAAACCACTGGTATCTTGGACTCAGCAGCCTTAGCCATGGAAATTAGGCATTGTCTCCAAGAAAGATAGCATGTTTAGTGATATTAGAGGTTCCTCAAATTGCTATTGACACTTCTTGATTGACAGCCTCATTTGAACGTTTCCCAGTCTTTGATGAGAATAGCCTTGGTGATGTCCCACCTGCACTTGTGAGTTATCAGATGCCTTATCAGGACAATTTTAAGGCTGTCTGAAAGTCACTCTCCATCGTCTTTCAAAAACTTGCAAAAAGTCACCCAGACACTGGTCTTCGTGTTGGCCAGGGTTGTGGCTGGCACCTTATTTGTTACTCTGGTATCTCCTAGTCAACCTGGGAGTCTTTTTACTAAACCTGAACAGAAGGCCCCTTTCTTTAGCCAGATAATTTCTGTAATTGTTTTGCCCAACAATGGGGTTTTGGACTGTCATTATAACAAACACTACCTATTTACCACAACATCTTGCAGTTACTTCCACTACTTGAGACATTGAACCCCTCCATGCTCCTTGCCTCTGACTCTAGCAAATTATAGAAGTTTCTCCGGCATCTTTTTAATAACTCTGTCAAAGACACTTTTTTCATTATGTAAATTTAAGAGTTTTCCTAACCAGCAGCATTACTCAATTTACTAACCTCCATTGTCACCCATTGCACGGCTCTGCTTGGGTCCTAATTTGGGACCCTAAGGTGACTCCCAACCTATCTGCCTCTCTCTCTTTGTCTCATTTTCATCTGCACCACTGGCAAAGAAATTATGTCAATATTAAAGATATTTAAAAAAAATGTGCATTCTACTTAAAATTTTCAACATATTTCCAGCATGTTTGACTGTCTGCCAGTATGTATTGCTTATACTAAGGGCTTCCTCTTACAAAACAAATATGGGTAATGAAGATTTATACATCTGCTGCATCATAGTGATCTACACAATATCAGCACAGAAATGTTTCTATATACAACAGAAATATAGATTTAAGACACACATGTGCACAATGCCAAGAAAATTCTATATGAATTATGATCCTTATAACATAAAAGTCTGCAAAGAACTCAAAAGTATTAAAACTAAACTTCATTGTGTTTTATCTACCTCTCACATCTCTGTCATAACAGGTGTTCATTTGTCATATACAAAATGTTATTAAAGTGCAATCCAATTCTCATTTTTCACTTACTGAAGTTATTTATCACTCCTTTGGTTAGAGTACTGCAGTTTTCTTTTTAGTGGTTTTCTAATATAAATTACCAACAGGAAATAATACGTTCACAGCACTCCTGCCAAAATATTGACTTAAATCAAATTCTGCCACATCCACACTGTATTCCTATCTGCTATCAAATCATTTTTTAAAATTCGGCTACTGCCTTTCAAAACTATCAACATCATCATTCCAAAACATCTATGTTTATGCAACCTTCTCTGTAAAAACCTGTAATACAGCAGAGATCTTCTGAAGCTAATCTTTTCACTAATTCAAAGCTAAGCCTTGCAATTCTCGCCAACTACTTATTCAACTTTATGGGTCTAATTTCTGGAGCTCTTTTCCTGGATCTATTCATGAGGTTCCATCTGTCATGATGTTCAACATGAGGTTGAAGACTCATCTGTTCAATTTGCTTTCCAGGCTACTATTACTGAATTTACTATTTGTTTTCTCTGTATATTTAACCATCACATTGCTGTGTGTAGAGAGACAGACGGATGACAAAAATAGTAAATCACTTATTCTATCTATTCCTTTATTTCTGGAGCCCACCATATCACAGGGGCCAAGACCTCAACATAGTCATGTTCACACCTACATTCCTTTATATTGGAACAATTCAATCTTTGTAGTTTAAGGGTCAGGTAGCATTTTTGTTTTTGAAAATGAAATGGGAAAACTACAGGTAGACTGCCAGCTTTAACCAAAGAGTAATTGTAGCCTAGTTAGAGCTGGAATGAGTCACAAATGGATGCTTTCCAGCTTGCCCCTTATATACCATCCATATTATTTTTAGGTGTATGCCTGAAGTGGTCGACTACATTTCATTGTGCAAGAGTTCACTGCACTGTTAAAGGCAAACCAAGTTAGATACATTCACTCAGCTCCATAACACAGAGATTCATATAGACCCTACACAAAGGGATGGGCAACTAATTAGGAAAGACTCGACTTTTTTGCTGACAAGGCACAAAGCTCCACCACCTACAAAAAATATCTCCAGCAATGGTTTTTATACTATCATCATCATTTATACACCCATTTAGATGCTCTGAAACCCAGTGTGGAGTCTCCTATGAGGCACATATAAGACTGCGAAGTCCATTGTAGAAACTCATGATCTAGCAGTGTTTAAGCCAAAGATGCTGATGAATGAGCACACTCTGGCGTTGTGGTCACTAGTTTGTATTCCTGTTTTTATGTATTTTGTAATTTGCTTTTGTATTTTTGGTTTTGATGGCTGCTTTGCTTAAGGAACTGTGTATGGTTTGAGCTTTCTGGATTTATTTGCTTTAAAGCTAAAACCTATGTTTTGCTCCCTTTTTCTAACTTTTCTTCATTGAATCTTTCTAAAAAGTTATTCTGTCTATTATAAAAGAAAATCTTGACACAAGACGAGGCTATTGCCAAGAGATTTTTTCAAGTCCCGCTCTCCTCTCAACCATTTACAATTAACGACCCACACCCACGGTCCACTCACCTCTCATTCGTGTGAATGCTTTTGTCAGACAAAGTTCCTGCGCTCTCAGCTCTTTTGAAAGCTTACGTTTTCCTCACTTTAAGTTCCCAAATAAAAGAATACTTATTATGTCCAAATCTTAAAGAAGAATTTCATCCCGATGGGTTATCATCATAAGAAATGAGTACACAGGCAATCCTAACACAGAGAAATGATAAAATCAAACGAATTAACACAATGTAAGTCCAAACACGGAATCAAAATTCAATGCGATATTGACGAAAAGTCAATACCAAATATTGTTTTTACTAAAGTTTTACAGTAAAAGTGTAAGTTTAAAAGTATTTGCATGTTAATTTCAAGCCAAACAGAACGAAAATAAATAATGCAATGAATACCTCTATTTTTTTTTCAATTTATTATGTTTTACTATCTTTAACTATGGTTAATTACTTGCTGTAATGTAAAATACTTGGTTCTATTATGCATATGTAGCAATTCCCATGAAAATAATCTGTTTAAATTGTACAGCTTCCCCATACGTGAGCGGCAGAGCCTCGAAGTAGTTAGCGTGTAGCACCCATCCGGGGGTTGGCGAGCGAAGCAAACATTTAAATATAAAGAAACTTTGATTTCTTTGTCCTTTGGGACCAGAGGTTATGTGGTTTGACTCTCCATCTTTTCTCTCCATTTTTAGGCTTGTGCAGGCCAAAATCCTATTAATTGAGATTGTGGGTAGGCTGCATGGGGTCATGCTAATCCAGTAGGCCCGGGCCTAAAGGTAACAGCAGGTCTGTCATTTTGTGAGTTTTTTGGAGGCCTGCTTCCCTTTTTGTTATTTTATGTTGTAGCAGGAACCACAATTGCTTGAGATTATTTGTGGGCCAGAGAGAGAGAGAGACATTGATGTTGAGAATAGTGACCTCTCAAAGTGGACCTGACATGTTGGGGCTGCTGAAGAATGGAAAGATCATGTAAATCAACTTCTTCCTCAGCAGAACCAGGTAAGTCCTGAAAAGCCAACTGAAGCAAAGGATGTACAGCCACCTGATATTCCTGCATGCTGTGGATGGTATTACATTCTCCCTAAGTAAAGCTAACATCAGATCCCTAATGACTTCCTGAGGAAACCACAAATCATCTGATGCCTCAACAACAAAGGGATATCATCAAATGATGTCCTGATGTTGTAAAATATTATAAAACTACACCTTTACTATTAGAGATCAGAATAAATCCCCTGAACTTATGTGTGGCTTGGAGTAGTTCACCCTTACCCCTAGTTTAGTTAGTCATGAAATAAATGATGGCCTTTCATATGAATTTTTCAGTATGGAAAGGTAATATGTTTCATGAGACAGCTTTTATTTTGAAATGCTTTGTGTGTGAATCATAAGGCCTTTGATTTAGCTGCTGACTTTTAGTGTCTGTTAGTCATCCAATTAGTTTGCTCTGGAAGTGATTCAATAAATCTGGACCTCCTTGTATCCCTCTTTTTCAGCTACTTATTCAACGCAGATACTGTAATATTTAAGTTCTGTTGTAAGTGTTATGATACCCAGGACATAACAGTAGTATTACTTAAAGAATGTAGAATCGGCCTCTGGTGATAACATACAGACATTTAACTTTAGTGACAAACCCCGAGCTAGGCTAGATTTTTTAGGTGTGCTCCATGCAAATCTATTTCAGCAATCTATTTTCAGGGGAATGAGGCCATACCGGTACAGAATCTATTCTCATCAGTCCAAACTCTGCATTAGCATTGTTGAGTAATTCTACAAAACAAAATAAAAATTTGAATACTGCATATTTAGAATGAGCTTTAATGAAATCGCCACTCAGTATGCAAGACACAAAACAGAATAAAAGCTCAGGCCGAGGAAACTGCACAGATATCCAGTTAATCTTGCCTGTGTGTGACCTGCCAACTCCCAGAATCAGCCTTTGTTTATTACAAAGATTATTCTCAAATAATGTGTCTTTAAAAACAACTTCTTTTTATTATCATTATTATTATTTTTGAAACACCAACTTAAATATTATTTATTTATTATTCTGATGCAGTACAAGAACACATTCATTGAGGAATGTGCAATTAGATTGCAGTGCTTGTTGTTGGCATTAAGTGAGCAACAAGCACTCAGGAAATGCAAACAGATTATACTTTTTTTTTTTAACAGCAATCCAAAAAATACAGCATGCAAGTCAGAAAACTAGATCATTCCAAATGTGTTATTTAAATGTCTTCACCAAGTTTAAGGGTACCACAGTATAGCTTTGGTGAGCACTGCTACCCCCGGTGCTGGGGATCTGCATTTGATTCATAATCTGATTGCACTCCACATTTCCAATATCGTTCAGTTTAATATATTCTTGTACACTGGTCTTCAGTGAGGTCAGCTCCAGAGTGTTTACATAGTTTTATAATTATAATGTGATAACACTAAAGTATATATCCTCATGACACTTGCGTACCTCATCACTCATGTCAATGGTTAAAAACTACAAAATCAAGTCAATATAATGTCCTATCAAAATAACAATTCAAATATGGCCAGATGACTGGAACAAAAAAATTGCAGTTGATGAAATGAACTCCTGGTGGAGCATTGCTGGGGCCAGATACTGTAATAATCTCATTATCTGAGATAATAAAAAGGTCCCGTTACCAGTGTTATCAGTGTTGATCATCCAGGGATGTAGTCTTTGAACTGCTGTACTAATGTGTCTATTCATGCACTACCAAAGTAAAAGAAAAATCACCTATTAAGTATCCTGTAAAGTCAGGAAGGGAGAACAGAAAAGAAAGGCAATTATCTTTTTATTTAGTAGAAGTGAAGGCAAGACGGATGCTTTTGCTAGCAATTTAGTGCTGCTTCAGCAGTGCAACACAGCAAGGTGCTGGCAGTCCAGCAGCAGTGCCGCTATGGAGGCCTACATAGCTTTACTCAAAGTCTGAGTCCAACACTAGCAGCTTGCACCCATCCGCTCAAGTAAGAAAAAAGTGTTTCATTTCATTTACTGCAGAATGTAAAGGGGATCCTGAAGGTTAACTAAAATATAGACTTAGAAAGAGAGATATTAATTTACCTTCGGTATGGAGTCTGAAAGTTCTCAAGCCCGATTCCCATGCATGCTCGTGTATGCCTGCTTAGCCGCTTGTATTTTAATAGGCGCAGTGTAGAGGTGGATGCAATGTGAAGCGTTAACGTGCCCACAATTGGTTATAGGGTGTGGTAGAGCTTCAGAATTGGTTGGGAAAACAGCATTAAGCATAAAAGGTTCTTCCTGCCTGCAGGGGTTATCTTTCAACCAAGTTGTATTGGTGAGTGTTTGGTGTAACTCAGCCTTTAAAGTACATCAAGCACAGGGCCTTCTGCCTAAATTGTATGTATTATAAGCTGCACACTACATCCCACAGAACGCTTGGTGGTAGCCCCACTGGGTTGCATCGGGGCCACTGGAGCTCAGCATTGTTGGGCTCTGTGGCCACCGCCAGGGAGCTACATGGCTTCCTGAGCCTGTCTGGGCGGAAGCGCAGCCTGAATTAGGTCAATCATCACCTGGAGCACATCCGGGTGTGCTAAAAGAGGAGCCTGCAGCCACTACTCTAGGTGCCAGAGTTGGGAGGAGGAGGACAAAACTGCCTGGGCGGAGTGGAGGAAGAAGAGTGTATTTTGGTGTGTGTCTTTGTGTGTGTTTTGGGGACTGTTTAGGGTCTGTGGGACACGGGGAAGACGTACCCACGGCTGAAGAAAAAATACATTTTTGTTTAATTTTCATGTGCCTCCGGTGTCAGTCTGTGTCGGGTCGGTGCTGATAATAGCGCCTTATTCCACTATATATATATATATACTATATATATATACTGTATATATATATATTCTGTATATATATTTCTCCTAGTATAGTTTTTGGTGGAGGTATTTATATGAATTGGGTTTGTGGTCCCCTTTTTGTCTTTTTCTATGTGCACTAATTTTCTTCCTTTGTAAATATTTTTGCAGGTCATCCTGTTTGAAGAACTGTTTTATTGTGGAGTTTCTTCCTGCCACCATTTTTTATTGAGGAAGACTGCCAAGATACATTTATTGTTCTTGACTCTTTTACATTTAGGGACTTGCCATACTCACTCAATCCTGTACAGCGTCATCTTTTTTTTGGGACATTGCTTGTTTGTTTTCTGTGTGTCAGTTGCGCTATGGACAGTGTATAAAGCCCACAAGATACTGTTTAATGTGCACCTGTAAATAAAAAAACACTTTTTGTGTCTGTCCCTTCCTGTCTAACATCTCTTTTTCAGATTCCCATTGGCATCAAACTTTAAGACACCCAGTGTGTAGTCTGGTGCCCTCTTTCTCACTACACAGGGTTCTACGAAATCTGCCTATATATTGATCTTCACTAGGTAGTATAATTTCAAGTGTGCATGCTGATGGAAGATCAGCAAAGTTGTGCTTTTTTGTCAATGCAGGAGCACACAGCAGAACATATAATGAAGAGTTCAAACAGAATTTCCTTTCCATAGCTAACCAAACAGTAACAGTATCATTACTTTCCGCTTCCATCATCTCAAAGTATATATTGTAATTGACAGGACCTGTGAAGCCTGAGGCAGGTCAGTAGAGTTGGATTAAGCCTGTTGAGATGAGGCCTTTTATAAGCAGGCAAAGAAGGCCTGATCAGGGCAGTAAAGCCTTTTGGAGGCCATGTTTATGTCCTGCCACACACGTGTGCATGGGAGGCAGCTAAAGGGCAACTCCGAGTCATACCAGGATGTGGCAGAGTGCACTGACTCTTTTTCGCCCTTTCCTGTAGACCATTCACGGAAGATTCCACCTGGCCCTCTTGACGTCACTTCCGAGACCGAGCCTATGGAAAGAGACCTTGCCGGCTCCGGCCCCTGTGATGTCACGGGTGGCTGCCCCAAACCTTTCTATGACTCAGAGTCGAGTTTCTTAAATCCCCAATGTACAACATAACAGAAAAAACATAAAAATATATAAAAAAAAAATCATTCAAAAACAACAGTAAAACATAGAATGCACATAAATGTTTATTGCTGCTATGCTTGTTGCTGGCCGTGTGGCTCTGGGGTCACATGACATATTATGTCATGACTTCCCGCCTACTACCTTTTGCATCCAAGTTTGTGGATTCACAGTCTGGCCTGTTATTTTTGACTTAAATTACTGAAAACAGGGGTTGCATTGGTTTCTAATCTTGAGAAGTGGCAACAGGAATTGGATATAAACTGAGAAAAATCCAAGTAGGTTCTTCAGTGCAAATAGGCAGTACGTACATGTTGGGCAAAAATCATTTTGTTCATTTTTTGAACTCTCTGATATTTACCTTGTTTGCTGGATAAAATTTTGGAACTTTTCCCTCTTAATCTCATGGTCCATCTCTCTATTTTATCTTCCATAATCCAGTGTTCAGTGGCAGAACAGCGGATAGCGAGGGGTTCAATAGCAATTGCAAAAGAGGTTGCTGAGAGTGGGCATCCCTGTCCAATTCCACATTTTGTAGTAAAACACGCACAATTGATATTGTTTATACAAAAAGAGGGTGGAGTATAATATTATAAACTTGCAGATATGTTAAGTCCGAACCCTAAATTGCATTGTGCAGCAAATAATTATAAAATATACTCTCTTACATAGAGGTATAAAACAATTTAGCAAACCATATCCACAATGCAGCGCACATAGACTTTTCATCATGTTAAATTTAATTACGTCTGAGACAGACCGTAGTTAGCTTTAGCACTATACTTCAAATCAGTGAAACAATTTTATTACAGTGGGGAAAAAAATGAAAAAACTTGATGTACAAATTGTTTTAAATGCTCACATAGCTTTTTAGTGGTGAGCTTCTGAAGATTCACCGCTCTGGATTGCTTTATGTTACATCGTTTAATCTTTGAGAAATAATTTTCCTCTCTTTGTCTTAACATTTGAGGTTCTGCCCTGTTATTTTTGAGTTATTCTATACAGTGTTTAATCTTGTGTATAAATAAACAGGTAAGAGACCACAGGCTGTTTAGATTCAGGGCCTCAAGTTTCTTTTTAAATAATTCCTTTTAAGTCAAGCTCCACATGTGGTGAAACATTCTTTTTCATATTGCTCACTATAAAAGGAACTATATTAAATAAATAGGCATTGATTGATTTTGATTATATGGCTTACATAATATTTACTTACCTTGATAAATGATGTGAAGAAAAAGGCTTAATTTGCTTCCAAATTATATTAGCAGAGTGGGTAGCATTGCTGCTTCACAGCAGTTGTATTCTGGATTGTTTCCAGACTGGGCAGTTTGCGCAGGTTTCCTCTAAGGACTCAAATTTTTCAATCAATTTAACACATATTTATAAAGTGTGCTTCTAATTGACAAGCTCAGCATGCCATACACATCTACAAGTATAATATGGTTAAAATAAAACACTAAATGATATTAAATAAAAACACAAAATACCAAGTTTTTTGTACATAAAGGAATAACATAACTGCTTAATAACATTGAATAGCAATGCTGCTTCACAAGAAACTCCTTGATTCAAGTCCTGACCAGGTCAATATGTCTGTAGAGTTTGCTCTTTCTGACTGTGCATATATATTTTTTTTTAATTCTTTAAACATCGGATGTCATGTTTCTAGCAAGTCATTCATTTCTTGATGATTAACAGCAATTACATAAATGCAGAAACAGAATGTCAACTTGTGAATTTAGCAGATGTCACCAAAACTAAAAGGATAACAAATCCTTCAGAAAGACCTGGTTTGAAAGTTCTTAACACCGCATCCAAGTGTAAGTTGAGCAGCTTTGATTTGAAAGAAACAAAGTCTGAAAATTGTTTAACGATTTATCTTTCTCATTTTTCAGGCAATGTGCACAAGCAAGCAATAATCTCAGCTGTAGGAAAAACCTTATAAAAGGAAACTGTTAGACTGACGGATAGTTGTTGATACAACTGGTAACAGCAGTCAGCTCTATAGAGTGAGGACTGTGCTGGGCCGTCAGCCACTGATCTTATGTGGGCTAGCTCGTACTTAAAACTGTGCTCAATATTTATAGAAAACTCAAACTATATGTGTTATGTTACAATCAAAGTTTGTTCAAGGGCTTATATGTGATGGCCTGTTGGACTTCTTGAGAGGTTGACAGTAATCCACTCCCTTAATGGATGTTTTTATATATTTTCAGAATATAAAGTCTGTTTTGGACTATTTAAAAAAAAAAAAATTAGGCACTGGGCAGCATGGTGGCGCAGTGGTAGCGCTGCTGCCTCACAGTTAGGAGACCCGGGTTCACTTCCTGGGTCTTCCCTGCGTGGAGTTTGCATGTTCTCCCCGTGTCTGCGTGGGTTTCCTCCAGGTGTTCTGGTTTCCTCCCACAGTCCAAAGACATGCAGGTTAGGTGCATTGTCAATCCTAAATTGTCCCTATTGTGTGTGCCCTGCCCGGGGTTTGTTCTTGTCTTGCGCCCTGGGATTGGCTACAGCAGACCCCCGTGACCCTGTGTTAGGATATAGTGGGTTGGATAATGGATGGAAATTAGGCACCATTTTAGGTCAATGCAGGCTGAAGCCTGCAAGTGGAAGTTGTGGAATGGCCTCCAGGGGTAAAGCCACAAGCTACTGAAGGCCCTGGCCTGTTTTATGGATCTTTTTCAGAAGTCTTACAGTTTTTTCAGCATGTTCTTGCTAAAAGTTCACAACAGCATTGTGTAGCTCAAACCTCAATACCAAGACAAATATTTTTCATACATTTTCCTCTGACATACTCAAAGATGTGGCAATTCCAAGTTGATACTGTGGGCGTTTATTCTTGAGCAGGCTATAAGATGGATTGGCCAATAAATTCAGCCATAATAAACAAATTCAGGAGATAACAGTCTCTGCAAAACATAATCATTCACATTTCAGCACACAGTCCTAATTTCAAATTATACAGGTCACCAGCTTTCTACAAAGTCATAAAGCACCAAAAGTGATTTGCCCACAGACATGTTATTCTAGAGAAGCAGCCATAGATTTGTGCAAACAGCATTTAAAGAACCGTAACAAGGACACTTTAAAAAAAAATCCCAGATCTGCTAAACTGAGCACCTTTTAAGAACATTTTAATTTTGTAATTAATGTTTGGTAATTTTGTGTAATGTAATTAATGCTTTGTTTGTTTTGTAAGTAATGTTTGTAAGTTAATGTTTTTAATGAGCATTTTAATTGTGCAATTAATGTTTTTCTCTATAATTTAATCATCGGCTGCAGCCAAGAAGAATGAACCAGTGCCAGTTTGAAAAAAAAAGGGAGAATATTAGATATAGAACATGGTTGGCAATCCTGTGTATGTGTTCCAGTATCCTAATGCATGGAGAGTAAAACCATTTCAGTGTACAGTGACAATTTCCATCATTGTTGTGAGTGTGCCTTGAATATACTGTTTAGTACTACATTTAATATCTGGTGGTATATTTTATTTGTCTGTTGTTGGTATTGTTGTACTATCACTAGTTTCTTGGAGACACGCAAGAATTTCATTGAACTATGTACACATGACAGTACATTAAATTTGAAGTTAAAGGTATGACAGCATTTTTAGAAATTTGTAAAAGAATACACAGCTGCATCGAGTGCCAGAGGAAGCTCATTTGGAGCTCTAGGCATGGTGAATGGACGTTGCCCATCGTTTTCCATGGCAATTAGTCAGTATTACAGTTGACCCTTGACATGCGACCGGCCTGACATGCGATCAATTTGATTGACGACAAAAATTTTTGTTTTGATTTACGACCAACATCTTGTGTTACGACCCGAATGCGGTCACGTATATCCGCTTCTGCGATTAGAAACAAACAGCCGAGAGCGTTCGTAAGCATCAGTCGGAACTTAGATACATGTGTTTGTGGACGTAATTTCGGTCAGTGCAGTGATTTATCTATATATTTAATTCACTAAGACCATGGCAAGCAAGACGCATAATTGCTAAGGAAGGAAGAGAAGGTAACGAAGGTAAAGAAAGCGATTGTTAACGGATGTTAGCTAGCGGGCTGGCACGGCACTTGATGATGTCATCAGGCTGTGTCAGCACCAGCTTGCTTTAAAGTGTATTATTACAGCAGTTAACAACATGACCAGCTTTGAACTGAGTGCTTGACTACTGATATTATTAACGAGAAACAGCGATCACAATCGAAACGAAGAAGGAAATTGTGCGGAAATATGAGAGTGGCGTTCGTGTGACTGATCTCGCTAATATGTACAGCATGTCGAAATCCACCATCTCGACAATTTTACAAAGAAAAGATTTGCATAAGGAGGCTCCTTCTAAACAATAACCACCTTTCGTTTCATTCTCCTCCTCCTCCCTTCCTGCAGCCCAAAGATGTCAAATTAAATGGTGAGTACAGTATGAAATTGTTGTTTCTGGTAGACTAGGCACTTTTTATAACTTTTTGGTTAGTACATTAGAAAAATGATTGGTGTTTTGGTAAATTATGCACATTATACAACCCTTTTTTATTATGAAAAGGTTAAGTAAGTGTTGCTGTGGGAGGTTCGGAGCGCATTATGGGTATTTCCATTATTTCTTATGAGAAAAATAGTCTTGACTTACAACCACCTTGAGTTACAACCAACCCTCGTGAACGAATTGAGTTTGTAAGTCAAGGGTCCTCTGTATTAGACTACAATGACCTGTGGGCGGTGGGTCCCCCTCGCACACCCTTTCAGTAGCATAAATGGCACCTGTTTCTGTATATGCTGCAGACTTTAAGCAGCGTGTGTCCCTAGGTGTAGAGAGTGTGCACACTTTATATAACGGCGCCCTGTAGGTAACAACACACATTCAGTCTCATCAGAGTTCAACAACTGGGAACCCTTTACTATGGAAGGAAAAAATGTATATGTCATAGCATATTAGTATAAATAACCATAAAAGTAATTAACAGCTTCTAAAATATTTACCATAAAATAGAATGTCAAGCAAATAGTTAAAAAATCAGTCATATTGCATTATTTTTTAAGCTTGAGGGTGAATTGCTAGTGTGGGAAAGAAGGACAGGAATGACGCATAGAAACTGCCCGTGCACCTGTGTGGACAAGATAGGAAGCTAAGAAAAAGGTGGCCTTGGTAGACATGTGAGAAACCAGCTGGAATGGTGAATCAGCAAAAAGACAGCAAAAGGCTTTTGCTATAAACAAGGTCAAAATGATGTAATGCATGAAAGTAAAATTAGTATATTCAGGCACTAGCATAAATAAATATAGAAGAATATATTAGAAATTAACTTTAGCGCAGAAATTAAGGCAAGTCAAGCATGCCAAGCAAATGATTAAATAAAGGCATATGCCATATTTCTTTTTAATTAAAGCTTAGCTTTAGGCATCAGACAAACCAGCTTAAAAGTCCGAGAAAGAGGAAGTAACGAGAGGAAAGCAGAATGTCTGTACTGGCCTTGGCCAGTGAAAGAAATAAACAAAAACGAAAGTAGAGATGAACAATGGACAGTGAGGAGAATGTCGGAATGATAAGAATAAACTATATAAATTTTGAGTTTTGAACTGTTGGGGCTCAGCTCAATTTGGCCATATTGGGTTGAGTCTGTGTTATTATTGGTGTTGTTTTATTGCAATAAAACTTTAAAACTCTGTTTCCCTATCCTGAGTCCTAATAGCCTTCATTTTCAGGTAAAAAGCATTCTGGTGATAATTTTTCGCCACGACATTACCTTCTATAAAAAGTGCCCTGAGCGGCTGCCTATGTTGCCTAATGGATTGACGGACTCTGGCCAAGTCTGTATGTGAGCACATTCACATCCTCAAAAACGGTTCTTTAGCCATCTCTTGAAAAAAAAATTTACGTAAAAGTCCCATCACACCAATTTTGACAAGCTTACACAAAAGAGAACTGAATAAAGTACAATACCCTTTTAACACTCTTAATTGTATAACATGTTTAATCCACATTTTACAAACTACAGTGGTACCTTGGTATACGTCTGCTTTGGAATAAGTCCAACTTGGTATACGTCCTGTTTGGACACGAAAAATTTTGCTTGGTATACGACCTTTGTTTGGAATACGACTCGCGTGCTAACCTTGTTTACCTCTCTTGAGACAAAGCCACGACTGCCCACGAGCGTTAGTGCGCCAGTTGCTAGCATTCAGTGAACAACCCACGCTATAACTCTCTGTGAACTTTCACGTGTGTGGTATAGCGGGTCCACAGCTCCTGTCAAAGTCCAGCTTTAAAATAAATAATCACTGCTTTCGCAGCTTGATGAGGGGGCGTGGTGGTTATGTGGCTGAAGGTTGTCAGGGCGATAGCGATGTGGGCGTTTCTCACCAAAGTGCACTTGTGAGGGATCGTCCACATTCATGATTGTTCCTGGGGCTGCTTATCTTGATAAACAGAAGCGCGAGTCAGCTAGAAGGGGAGTAAAAAAGAACGGACGGGAGGTTGAGTGAGTGAGTGACAGAGAGGGCTGCTTTTCTTGATAAACAGAAGCGCGAGTTGGCTTGAAGTGGAGTAAAAAGAAACAACAGACGGGAGGTTGAGTGAGTGAGTGAGAGAGAGAGAGAGAGAGAGAGAGAGAGAGAGAGAGCGAGCAAGTGAAGTAGGCAGAGTTAACGTCAGCTGCAAGTATGGCGACTCCCCTTTTGGGAAGCAGGGGGGCCGCCAGGTAAAAAGGCACCAGGCTTCTTCTTGTTTTTTTTTTTTATTTTTAAAGAATGCTTCCTGCTCTATTTTAACTTGACTTTTTTCTATTGTTTTTAACCTCCACGTTTCACTTCTGATTTTATGGATTATTTATTGGAACTTTGGAGACTGCACTTTAATTTGAACACCTTGTTTTGTTAATTGTTTTAATAAAAGCACTTTGCACTTTTTCACCATCCCCTTGCTTTACCGATGAGGTTAGCAGTGAGGCACATTACCGACGATGTGCATCGTCACAATGTGATTTTGTGTTTTTTTCATGTAAATTTGAATTGATTGTTGAAAAGTATGAAGGTGGCATGCGTATCCGGGACATGGCTGTTGCATACCGTTTGCCGAGAAAGACGGTATCTACGATCGTGAAAAACAAAGATGTTATTAAAAAGTAAAGTGAGGTAAAATTTTCATTTATTTCATCTAATTGCTTTTGTATTCATGTATTTTAGTATTAAGCAGTGTTTAAATTATTTTATACAACCCCATCAATGTATAATATGCCAATAGCAATAGGATTTTTTTTTTCATGGGAACGGATTAATCATTTTCCCATTATTTCTTATGGGAAAAATTTGTTTGGTATACGTCCTGTTTGGTATAAGTCAAAGGGTCTGGAACGAATTAAGGACGTATATTGAGGTTCCACTGTACTTTTCTTTTTTACACTAATTTCTACAGCAATAACCTGCATTGTTAGAGCAGCAGAAGCAGTCCTCTGTTTATCACTGACACATAATTTATACCTTATTAAAATCTCACCACACATAATAATGAGACTACTGCATTAGTTTTGTATTATTTTTATAACAGTACATCAATTACTTTTGCCATTCCCTTTATATTAATGTACTGTATATTCAATTTTGGCATATTTTCTTTCATGTTTATTGGTTTCTAGAGTAAAAAAGACAGTCTTTAAATATATTATTCAAACAAGATATACTTCCATCCATCCATTTTCCAACCCGCTATATCCTAACTACCGGGTCACGGGGGTCGGCTGGAGCCAATCCCAGCCAACACAGGGTGCAAGGCAGGAAACAGAACCCGGGCAGGGCGCCAGCCCACCGCAGCAAGATATACTTAATTACTTAAAAGCTGTGTCATTAAATACGGTAGGTATAACGCCAAGCCTAACTTTTTGAAAAGTTTTTTGTGTCAGGTTTCGATGTCCCATACAGCAAAAACCTAATTTGGCTAACATAAAACAGGATGAAAAGCAGGTGTATTCCTTATTTATATTAATTTACTGAATACAAAGATGGTATTTATTAATTAAATATTGTAATACAAATATTGGCTTTTAATTTTCAGAGCACGAGGAGGGATTAAGAGCAGTAATCAACTGTAAGCTTTGACAAAACCCGCCATTAAGTTTCAGTTTGACTCTCTTTGCTGGAAGGAAAGTTAGCTTGGTTGGTCTGAACGAGATTCCCTGCGCTTATCTGCGTAGTGAAGAGCAAACAACGGCAAAAATGGCATTGACATCTGGTGAGAGATCAAAGCGAATGCACAAAGCAATATTCCTTAGAAGATGTTTTGCATATCATCGTGGAATTAGACTCCAGTTTTGATACAAGTGATCTGGAGATTGAGATCAAAAACTAAAGTGAAGTACCGGCATCAGCAGGTTTTTCCCAACTGATCAATCCTCAGCTGATCATGGTGCTGAACACTTTTCATGTAGCTGATGCACCTACAGCAATGTTCACCTGAGAGGACCACCACTTACAAACCAGACTGTGTTGCATTGTGACTGTGACCGCTGCTAACACACCTGCCCCGCGAAGGCAACCTGGCAGCCAGCCTGTCGCACATACCTGCCACCCATTGCGCCACCCGTGAGCGGCTTGAGCCACAAGTGCTGGTGCTGGTGGCCACAGCACGCAGCAACAGACATTTTATGTTGATTTATGTCTAAAATACTCAAATGTGGCACTTGGTGCCACGGCCCACCTGCCAAGTTGTTTTACCTGCCTAAAGTAAAGTCATCCCTGATGGAGGATCGCAGGAATCGTGGGGTAGAGGGGTCCTTTCATTGGATTGGCTGGCCCAGCGCTGTTTCAGCTGTGGAATGGCCAAATGGGGGAGGCAGCTTGATGGCTGAGGTCTCCAGGACTCTAAACAAATCCAAATCATATTATGGGATATCATCTACTGTTAAATTCTGCTATGTACTTGTAAAATTTTTATTTGTATACTGTATTGAGGATTTATTCTGTTCTGTGACACCCACTGCATGCCCAACATACCTGGAAAGGGGTCTCTCTTTGAACTGCCTTTCCCAAGGTCTCTTCCATTTTTTTCCCTACAAGGGTTTTCTTTTTGGGAGTTTTTTCTTGTCTTCTTAGAGAGTCAAGGATGGGGGGCTGTCAAGGGGTAGGGCCTGTTAAAGCCCATTGTGTGATTTTGGGATATACAAAAAAATAAATTGTATTGTATTGTATTGTAAAACCATTGCTTTGAGAGTGTTTTTTGGAAAAAAATATTCAATCCCTTAAAGAATTAAAAAGAAGTGTATTAGCGAAATACTGGTATAATACTGCATACTGTATATTTGCTGGATGACATTGCATATACTGTAATACCCTTTCAGTAATGCTGAAATGGAAGAGTAACTGTTTATTAATGCTTATTGCTGCCTCACAGCTCCTGAGACCTCGTTTTAAAAGCTTTGCAAGATTTTGAGTGTGAAAATATAGTATGTGTACAGGAAAAAACAGTAAAATGCATACGACAGAAAAAATCAGATGTGGCGTATGCAAGTTTCTACTTAATTTACTCCTTATAAATCACAACCATCTTGTAAATGTGCACTTATGAATGCCCCTCAAGCCCTGCATATATGAACCACTCAAATCAGTCTCATACATATGGAATCACAAGGCTGCAGACTTTTTCAAAGGTTGGCACAGTAGCCTCCTACATGGCACATCCAGTACTGCAAGACAGAAGTTCTTGTCACTAAATTAGAGGTACGCAAAAACTTTTATTTGACGTCAGCAACAAGCACAAACACATTGAATGGCAACATGTTCTTTCTGCTGTAAATGCCCTGAGCTCCAGCGGCACCAAGCCTGAAAAACAAAAGAACA
This sequence comes from Polypterus senegalus, assembly GCF_016835505.1. Classification (NCBI taxonomy): domain Eukaryota; kingdom Metazoa; phylum Chordata; class Cladistia; order Polypteriformes; family Polypteridae; genus Polypterus; species Polypterus senegalus. The sequence continues at coordinate 59,056,011 of NC_053168.1, read as the reverse complement.
AAAAAAAGTCCCAGCTCTGGTGATGAAGTGGATCACTAGTCACTGGCACAGTGTGCATGTAATGGGAGGAGGAAGAAACATATTTACACTCTCTGAGTTCAATCTGCAAATGACACCTGTAATTCTGATATTATGCCAGAGCTGTCCTGACGATTGTCAGTCTCACCTCGGCATCATAGATGACTTGTATGCTAACAGAATGCCACTGCTTGCGGCTAACAAAAAAAAAAGATTCATTCTTGTTTGGTGCCCATTTTGCATTGTTAAAGCATAATGCCTAAGTGCTATGATTACATTCTGAGCAGTGGACAATCGCCTTTTTATATTATGTGACAAAGCGTTATGTTTTACGAAGGTGGGACCCAAATTCTCTTAGAAGTGACAATGGGTAGTCTAAACTGATGAAAAACAAAAAAGTTCTTCACCGCAAATATGCAGCATTAGTCCTCTTAAAAGAGGAATCATCCATAGGGCATGCTACCCCTCATACTTATTTTTCTTTCAATGCCAGAGAGGCTCCTTTAAAAGCAGCAATGAGGGACATTGTGTAGAATATCTTGCATGAAGCTCTCAACTTCACTATCACTACTGTTCCCACAAATCCATCTGCAATCAACTTGTCACCTAAATAGCACAACTAATCCACATTGGTTCATTAAAATCATTGTAAGAACTGTTGTCATCAGTAGTGGACATGGACTCCTTCTTCGTGCTTAACAGTTGTCCTACCTCTTTTGACCATTCATAAACACCACATAGTGGTAAAACACTGTCTCCATATTGTGCAGAAAGCCTTCTAAGGATTTTGGTACGTGGTACACCTTCAGCCCACAAAAAGCAGATCAATGCTCGCTGCTCTTCTTTTGGTGCAAACAAAGAGCAAAATGGCCATGCTTACTCGTAGAAAACAACAAGTGAAACTTAACAGACACACAATTGTCATCAGAGAAACTGTACAGCCAACTGTAAGAAAATAAATAGAAAAGTGTGACTGATTATTGGCTTACCCTCCTATGTTTATAACATGTATTAGCAGGCTCCTGTCAATAAAGGAAAATCCACTGCGTCCACTGAACAGGATCATCTCCAGACAGAGGAGCAGCTTCAGCGACAGACTGCTGCCACCATCCTGCTCCACTGACAGACTGAGGAGACCCCACACTATGCGACTCTTCAATTCCACCGCCGTTGTTAATATTATACAAAATTACTGTCTGTCTGTTATACCTTCATTGTTATCACTCTTTAATTTAATATTGTTTTTTATCAGTATGCTGCTGCTGGAGTATGTGAATTTCCCCTTGGGATTAATAAAGTATCTATCTATCAAAAATAAATAAATGTATCATAAAGAATATCTTGAAAAAAATAATTTTAATATAAAACTTGAATAATACCTGCTGTAATTTGTATTTATTCTCAAATTAACTTTCTAAAAACTAACATTAACATCCAAGTGTTTTCCCTACAACTGCACTGATGTAACATCCTCCATTATCCAACCTGCTATATGCTAACTACAGGGTCATGGGGGTCTACTGGAGCCAATCCCAGCCAACACAGGGCACAAGGCAGGAAACAAACCCCGGGCAGGGCGTCAGCCCACCACAGTAGGAAAAACATACTTCACAAAACATTACAATTCCAAAAAAGCACTGTTTAATTACAGTATGTGCCTCACATTTGTAAAACAGTTAACCCTGATGCCTCATTGCTTTGCTATTCACTCTATTTCTGTGTAGTTTTTTTATTCAGGTGCTTTAGGTTTCCTCCCACATCCCAAAGGTGTATGTAAGATGAAATGATAATGCTGAACTGTGTCCATAATAGTTGTGCCTGGTACCCACTACTTCTGCAACATGCTGTACTCCCTTAGCCCTAGAATGGATTAAGAGGGTTTAAAAATGGATGGGTAGCTGGGTGAATTATAAGAATGTTATTTTCTTTCCTGGTTAAAGTGCACCAAATAAAGAGTGTCTTCCTATTCTTGTTTTAGTAATCTGGCTCATACTCATTGACCTTCCTTATTTGAGAGACTTGTAGATGCAAGTAACAATGGACTTTTATGTATTTACTATTAGAGTATAAAAAATGAAATTGTTCCTTCCCAAGAAAGAATCTATCTGTCTTTGTTAATTGTGCTGTATGAAATAGTCTGTCACAGAATTTTACATTTCTCCAAGGGTAAAAATACTGTAATTCTTTGAACTTATAATTTATTTGAACCCTGAGTACCGCAGGGCACACGCACATACCAAGCACAATTTAGAATCGCCAATGCACCTAACCTGCATGTCTTTGGACTGCGGGAGGAAACCCACGCAGACATGGAGAGAACATACAAAGTAAACACAAGGAGGACCCGGGAAGCGAACCCGGGTCTCCTAACTGCGAGACAGCAGCGCTAGCCACTGCACCACTGTGCAGCCGCACTGATGTACTTAGATTCTAATTCTATTATTTAAAAGATATGATTTAAAATGAGATGAAATTAAAATGTGTAAAACAATTTCTTTCTTTCTTTTTAAAATCACACTATATTACTTCAATGAAATCAAATAAACCTCAGTTATTTGTATCAGAGAAGGTCTTTATCTGTATACAGGCCCATTTTTTGCTGACATTAGTGATTGTGTCTACTTAAGACCTGTCTTTCACTGTTTTTTTTCCTACTGGTAGCCCATGCTGCATGGATGGGCACCTGCTTTAAGTGACCCAGAACTGGATAAAATACAGTAATTCTCACTAAGTGGTAATTTTATGTGCAGCAGTGCCAGGATTATTAAAATGTATACCCGCACAGCAAGGTACTTTGTCATTTCCAATAAAAATTACACATCAAGTAAAACGTGTTTACACAGCGTTTAAATGTTCTTTAAAAGAAGGAGAAAAGAAAAAAATGAATTCATTGAAATTTAAATGCACAATTATAAGAAACAGGAAGTTGTCTCCCATTAACTGTTGTTTAAACTTTCCTGTCAAACAGCAATATGGACAACTGCTGGGCATCAAAAGAAGTGACTTTACAACTGGACTGCACTTTATGAAATTTCCAGTAGGTGGCACCTGTATACTTGACTAACAGCATCTTGCTATGTCCACTAATAAAGTTGGATGTTTTAAATAACAAGTAAAACAAATCCGGCATTTGACTTTGTTGTTTATTATGGAATCTTAAACAAATTGCTGAATATTATTTGCTATTACTATTATTGCAAAGTAATAATTATTATTGAACCAATGATATTGATTTATTATTACCTTTGTCATTAAATTAATGAAATTATCCAGTAAATTGAATTTGTTTGGCTATACATGAATAAGAATATTAATTGAAGGGACTTTTAAGGTATACTAAAAGTTATTTAATTACTTTGTTACTCGCCATCTGTTTTTAGCTAAACGCAAGTCTAAAAGTGTATGTAGCAGTACATTAGGTTATGACACAAGAATCACATAGACAAGCTTCATCTAAAATTTCTGAAAACACTCTTTGTTTGGTCCTTTTATTATATCAACAGCTAATTACTAATTGAATATAAAGATAACATTTACTTCTTTCCAGAACCATCATGAGAAGTGATTTTTAAAACTATCTGGCATGAAAATGAATTAATAAAAATGCATATTTCCAAAAAAAATCTTTTATGTTGCGTAATATGGTGATCTCCAAAGAAGAACAGACACAAACTCTGGTTTTAATGGGAAAATAGTATTTGCTGATGTTGCAGTTACATTTTCAGGCAAAAAACAACCACTTATTCTATCCATCATTTCTGAAGTGTATGTCTTCAAAAGATGCTTTTCTCAAAAGAACAACAAAAAATATAAAGAAGACACAGTTCAGGCAAAACATCTATTTGCACTGGATAATCACTGGCAAACTTTTCATCATCATCACTGGCTATTTTCCAGGTTGACCCAGTTTAGCTGGTTGTCCCCAAATATTTTTTCCTAAGAATTCTTTGGAATGAGACTCATTCTTCTTGTGCCATCCAACAACACCTCCAATCATGTTCTTTGGTTTCTGTCTCAGCCCCCACTTCCATCATGGTGTACCTCTTCTCGTTCTCCTCAGCACACCTACTGCATCTACACCAAATGTTTCTTTTAACTTGGATGTGTGAATGTCATGGAATGGAAGGAAGGCAAATACCATCTGATCATTCTCATCTTTGTTCTTAAATCCCACAGAGCTTACTACTCTTCACACAGCCTCAATAATCTTTACCCTCCAGAATGGGGGACAGCTGTCGGAATTTCTCCCATGCAACTCTCACCCTGGCTTTCACTGCTCAACCCATCTGCACTCAACTCAACATGTAAACTAAGTGGCAGAATTTTTCTACTTTTTAGACTCCACTACCAATCTAAACTTCACTTACTACGTCAGCATCCTGCACCACTAACACACAATTTCTACAACAAAAGTTGAACTTGCTGCCTACAGACTACTTTTTACACCATTTCATATTTGATGTACCCAGTTTTCTGAATCCATGCATTAGATAGAGTTTCTCTAACAATTTTAACAGATAGCCATTGGCTTGCATCTTCTTTGTTGTATCCCTGCTCTCAAAATGTCACTTGGTCTTTCCTGCATTTTCCACCAAAAATGAGCTTCTATTTTAGCCACTTTTTTTCAATTGTGCCTTAATTTTTCCGATGCAAACATGATCATCACCTTACAAAAGACCGCATAGCAATCTTTCATCTTCTCTCACCTCACTACCTCAACACCGTCATGAAAGGCGACAGACTCAGTATCAGAACCCTAGTGCAGTCACCATTACCTCAAAACATTCAATATGGGGCTTTCAATAAATGACACGATGCCCTGGTTAGGGGGGATGCAATGACTTTTGTGATGCTATGTAATGAAGTGAGGAGTCGGGTTGACATTTACTGATGTCACACACCTTTAAGATACTGATTATATTTAAGCAGAGACGTCAACTGTGATATTATGCATAGCAGGTATCCCAATGTCAACAGAAGTGCAGCAGCATACTTTGGGCTTAGCCAGTAGTCACTATACCAGCAATGTATGGTGCGAGGGTAGAATCCATATGTAGGCCTAGTACAAATGTAAAGATGAAACTACCAAACCGTGTCAAATTCTGCAGGCAGACTGCCCAAATCACAACTGAACTACTCCGTAAAGCTCTTTGCTGGCAGACAAGCTGTGTAGATTCTGCATTTAGTCTGTAATTTAGGCATTGTGCATACTCAGTCTGTCTTGTCTGTGCTTTACCCACGGTGGATAAAAATAAATTGTTCCAATTGTTATGTTAAGTGTGGAGTGCAAAATGAAGATGATCTGGACCTAGGCAGACTCTCTGTTCCTAGAAATGATGATATTGTCAGCAGTGTCCCTGTTTGCACAATGGCAGATAATTTCTTGTCGTTGTTGCAGAATGAATAAGCAAGTATTAACATAAAACAATTCAGTGAACTCACTTATTTGATTTCGCAACAGTAAAAAGCGTACAAACTTAAAAGTTTGCACACTAGTAATGATAATTTGCTTTAGTAAGACACAGACTGAGAAGAGTATTGTGTTGTTAAGTTCACTTGTTTGCAGCTCACGGGATGTCCTAAGTTTGTGATATCATTACTGGAAGGGGGATAAGAGATTTGTGACAAAATGTGATGTCATTTATGAGCGACCCCTATCCTCATCTGCTGTCCTGACTAACATTCACTTTTCTTCATACATTGACATCACTGCAAACATTCACCATTCCTTCACACCTAACTTTCCCAATGGCCACCTCACCAACTTTCATGGAATCCGTCAAATGCCTTCTGCAGATTGTGAAGGAACACATTGGTCACAAAATAAAATGTAGGATTTTAATCTTTTGCCAAGTCCAAACAGCATAAACAGGCACTCAATGCTGCGTAGAATAATTACAAAACTTAAAATAATAATGCAAAGTAATCAGCCAGGTTCAAGGCTCTGTAGAGTGGTTGGCAGTTAGGCGGTCTACTCTCTCCAGAATGAGATGAATCTTGCCAGGAGCCCCTAGTGGTTAATGTGAAGGGGTGGAATCAGTTGCCCTCAGTGGACGGTTTCTCAGGGCAGTTGGAGAAAAAGGAGATGATACCATCAGCAACAGTGCTTCCTCATGTCCTGGAGTGGTAGAGCTTACCTATGATGAGCGTGGAAAGCAAACCTCAGACACACATACGTGACAAGATCTACAAATTCATAAAGTAGCTTTGTTTCCTTTGCCAGATGATTTGTCTGCATTTGTCTGACTACAAAAATTACAGAGAGAAATATTTTTTTAATTTGTTTATAAAGAATGCATGAATAGCATAATACATTATTCTGAAAAAAAGATATAAAAACTAAACAAGACAACAAAAATATTTCCTGGCTCAGTGCTACATAGTTCTGTGTAATTGTGCAATTATAACGTCAATGGGTTTTTTCCTCTTTTCCTCGCAGAATTATATGCGGGTATTCTGTGATTTGTCAATTCAATGTAACAGTATAGGTGGAAAAGTAAACATTGTTGGTTAAGAATATGTATGCAAAAAAAAAAAAAAACAGCCCAACAGGCCACTCCTAAGTTCATCGTACAGTCCCACCAGCAGTGATGGAAGCAAGCAATATTGTACGCTTCTTTGTTTCGTTTCTGTGAGATAATGTACTGCAATGTAAAACTTAGAAAGGAGCAAAGCAGATGACAAGAAGATAAATGAAAAAATAAAAACAAAATATTTCTCTCAATACTGTTAGCTTTTAAACCCGTTGTTTTCAATGTGTCATGGAAAATATTTTGAATGTGGATCATATTTAGACGGTAGGAATTTTCCAGAGCAATCACTGTTTCTAGGGATTTCCACCTGGAAGCTAAGACTATTTTGGCAGTGAATACTCCTAAGAGGAAGGCTCTTTTATAATATTGAGTTAAACCATGCTAGAACTGTGAAATATCTGGAAGCCTTGGGTTTGGATGGGGATTTTAAGGCTTAGAAGTGAAAATAAAGAATTACAACAAATCTGACAGAAAGGACAGGGGCAGTACAGGAATATACAGACATATGTTGACTATCCTATGTGGCATGATGGATACACAGATTGGGGGCAGTTCCATACCACATTTGATAAAGCTGTGTATGATACTTTTTATGAACTAGCTGTTATTCTATGCAATATTGGGTTTACCTTGCAAAAGTAAATGATAAATCTAGAGGAGCATGGTGGTGCAATGGTTTCCTCTGAAGCCTCAGAAACCAGGAATCTTTGTTTGCATTTCGAACATACAGTATTCTTCCTATGTCTGTGTAAATCTGTTTTTAATTACATGCCAGTGACGTACCTATTAGGGTAACCGACCTCTATACCAACTTGAAATGAGTGTTAGTTTGAGTGAGTGTACACTGCAATGGGTCCATGGTTGTGTTCTATTGTGGCCAATGCTACCAGGTGAGCCTCAAATAAATTGATACAGAAGACAACGCTTAGAGGATTTTATTGTTTTGTTACTTGGCAATGGGGGAGGAAACTTGTATACCAGGGGAAAATTGAAACAGACAGTTCAGTACCTCTGCAGCTCTGAGATAGTGCCATCAAAATTCCCACTTCTCTATTACATTGCTGACCCACTTGTTTTTTGGTGTCATATTTGTATGATTGTACTGAAACATTATTTTTCAATTTAGGTTTTCAAATCTGATGTATACAATTTTTAAATGTTTTACACTTAGATGTCTTCACTTAGATGAAGAAAGTAAAATGGGAAATCTGATTCAACTTGTGTGATACAGACAACCATGTCTTTAAAAATTATATATCTTTTTCTAAAATCACAAAACTTGAGGATATTGCTGAAAAGCTTCTAGTAAAACTAGATGAAGAAGCAGAAGAAGAAGATGTCCAGATAGTTAGAGAAATATGTTGGTTCAGCCAGTAACCCTGAAAATCTACAGGGAACTACAGGTTGAGCATCCCTAATCTGAAATACTCCAAAATCTGAATTTTTCTGATCTCAAACATGACATCACAAGTGGAAAATTCCTCACCTGACCTCACTTATCAATGTGTCCAATGTTACCTTTAATTTTCTCTTACTGATCAGATGTGAATAAAACATGATCTGTTTACGATTGATTTCTTTAGTCCTCCATTGAAATTCAAGTTGTGCAGACCACCACTGCACAAGCTGATGAGTGTTGGGATCTGTTGGTGCGGTTCCCAGTGGAGTTTTGCGAGTTACAGAAGCATTAGCAGACAGTGAAAGGCACAATAACAGCTGTGGGGCACTTCCAAATTTCTGTGCACGAGGAGAGTGAATCGTAGTTCAGAACTGCTGTGTGCTACTGCTACACAAAAAAAGGTGCGTAATTACACACCCACACTGCTTACCAAGAACACAGGCTCTGACACTGTCATGGCATCAGATTGTCATCAAAAGACCTGTGTGCATTACTCACTGTGTTTTTTCATTATTCTTTGTGTACTGTAACCTTTTGATCCAACATTCATAATCACACCTTCAATTTTCAGCTTCATAACCATCACAATGTACAGCATCGTACAGTTGATATAGGTATTCTGCTGATGCTACTGTGCACAAACTTTGTTTCATGCATAGAATTATTAAAAATACTGAGTACAATTATCTTCAGGCTATGTGTATAAGGTATATATGAAAGATAAATGTAATTTGTGTGTAGTTTTGGGTCCCGTCCCCAGGATATCTCATTATGCATATGCAAATATTCCAAAATCTGAAAATATCCAAAATATGTTTGGTCACAGGCATTTCAGATTAGGGATGTTTAACCTGCATTACAACTGAATTCAATATTTTGGAAGAAATAAAGCCTATTTAAAGAGCAGGCAATTAATGCAAAACTCCAAAAGAAACGTAAAATAAGCATCTATCTTTGAACTAAGTGCAATTAAAAGAAACAGAGGAAAGTAAACTTTTGGCTGCAAGTGCAACCTTTTTAGATTCACAAGAAATGAATGTATTTTTTAAAACTTTACAAATGAAAGATCTAGAGGAGTGGAAAACAGTAGCAAAACTATGTAGGAAACAAAGGAAAAATGCAAAATGGGCCAAACAGGGTAAGATAGTAGATAGAAGGGAAGGAACTTACAACATACAATCAACTAAAGGTCAAAAATATAATAAGTATATGTGACTCAAATAGAAGAAGGATTTTTTTTGTTCATATCTGAGAAATATAAACAGATAATTTGCATTTAAGAATGTGGTATTCCTTTTGAAAAGTGTTACAAAGTCTATGAACTACATAGGGTGTATGGGAAAGCTATTTTTCAGGAACTAATGAAAACAGGAATGTGGATATAGGTATATTAATAAAGAATAAACAAATAGAAATGGGTAAAGTGGCAGATGTTATTGCAGGATGATTAATGTGTGCTCTAGAAAAGAGGGCAAGGAAGTTCTAAATTTAGTAACTATATATGCAACTGTAACTAAACATGAAAGATTTGAATTATCTGAAAGATTAGACATATTTCTAGCAAAGCAAAGAGAAGTAATCATCACAGAAAATAGCAAAAGTAACACTAAAAAACAATAAATACACTAATAACAAAACAAAATGGAAAATAAATTTAAGGAGTACAATAAAACACCTCCGGATGAATACAGAAGTATTAAAAAAGGATAAAGGAGGAAATAGACCATGTAGGATTGATTTAAGGTTTTCAGGTTCAAAGATTAAAGAAATGCTAGTTAAAGCCAGTGCTCTTTTCAGATTATAAGGCGTCAGTATTGGAAGTAGTAAGTTAAGTAAAAGACAGTACTAGTAAAGAAACTACTGTATATGAAAATTAAATGTTATAAAAATCCAATATGAATATAGAAACCATTATGGCTATTGGTGTACTTTAAAAGTATGGTGTAGAGATGTGTGAGAGTGGTGGGAATTGGTTAAAGAAAATGCAAAGGAGTTTTTACAAAAACGGTAAAAGCAAAGAAATGGAAATAAAGAAACAAAATTAATCTATTATAAGGAAAGTTAGAGACGACTTACAAAAGAAGTGGCAATGAAAATAAAACAAGAGAAGTAAACAACAATCATACTTTTCTGAGAAACAAGAAAAAATAAAATTTCAGAGTAGAGTTTGGGATTTTATCCAAAAAACAGCAAGTTAGGTTTGAAGAAATAAAAATTGATAAAACAGAAGAAGTACAAAAACAGTGTAAAAAAGGGAAAGCACTAGGAAACGATGGGCTCCCAATGGAATTCTATTTACAGTCTAATAAAAACAGACTTGGTAGAATTATTTCAGGAAGTTATAAAGGAAGGTGAAATGTGAGAAACTATGAGAACTGGCATAGTTACACTCATGCTAAAAAAGGAGAACTTCGTGTCTTAAAAAACTGGCAGCCAATAAGTCCCAAATGCCAAAATTACAAAACGTTAGCAAGAGTTATGGTGAACAGAATATAAAATGTATTACAGGGTGTAATTTCACATGAGCAAACTTATCATAAAAGGAAGAAAAGCAATAAATAATCTGTAACTGATGCGCATCAGTTTGCAAGTGAATGAAAACTAAATCAAGCTTTTGATCAGATCATACATTACTTTATACAGAACATCTTAAAGCAAATACAGTTCCAACTAATACTCATGGAATGGCTTAAGATATTATAAAGATATAATAAATAAGATAATAATAAATACTTACTTAAGTGATATTTTCCCAATAGAATGTGGGGTAAGATAGGGCTGCACCCTTTCTGCTCTACTCTTTGTGTGTGCGACAGAACCTCTAGTCCTTAAGATCCAAGAAGACCAACAAATCAAGGGGATATCTAACCCAGAGAACAAAGGCAAGCAAGTGGCAATCCTCCTGTATATGGATGACATGTCTATAATGTTCCGAGATAAAAAAGGCATAGAAAAGACAATGAAAGATATGGCTAATTTTAGTGAAGCATTAGTTCCAACATTAAATGCTAGAGAATATGAAGAAATATTTTGATTACGATTTTTAAATGGTAGGTATTTTAAAAAATGAAAAGAGAAAGTTAAGAGTAATGTTGATTATGTGAGATATTTTGCCAAGACTTTAAAATCAGATTACAGCAGGTTTTTTGTAGTAACCTAGTCTTGTCATTCTTAGTGTCTTTGACACCTGTTTCTTAATGATTGTCAGAATGCAGGGAAGCCCCCCTTAGAAAATCACCACGGATCATCAAAGTGGTGAAGGTGCTCTACTTTGGAGAATCGCCTTCGATCATCAGAACAATGTCAATTGCTTAATCAAGCTGCAGTAGCCCACCGAGACCCACTTCTCATATTGTATGCAACTCATTCACATTAAATACTACAGTGACTTATGACCCACTGTTTAAGAAATTCTGGATGAGAATATAATGATGAAATGAGACCTTCTGATAGGGAGGAGAAAGAAAATAAAAGATTAGGTTACCAGCAAGCTTTTGTAGAAAATTAAACATTTTAAAGTGGATTGAACTTGTAGAGAAAAGAAAGGAAAAATGGATACTGAATATGACACTATATTCCAAAATCATGCACAGGCCAGATAGGAAAGAGAAAATGTCACCTACTGTATAGAGTTACAGTGAGGACAATAATGACAAGATCTGTCACCAATCAAAAGATGAAACAAAGATATACAGTGCTCTGGCCATAATGGTGCTTAAAGTACTTAACAAAAAGGAATCTGAATGTGTCCAGCAATGTCTGGACCGATATTAGAGCACTAATAATAGTGGCATCTTCCTTTGGATAGGTTGGAAAATCAATAGATGACAGAAATGCATCAATAGCTTGCAAAGAGGCATTCTCTTGGGGGCAATAAAATGCCAAGTAAAAAGCATGAAACTCTATATTTATAGATGTATGTGTCATGTATCATTTGAACGTTGCTACCTATTATTTTTAAGATAAACAAGTCTGTAAACCTAGGATATATCTGGGTTCTGCAGCATTTCCATAATGATTAGTGCTTACTCTATGCATCTGAGAGTATTTTTTTTCCAGCTATGTTATATGGGTTGGAGACGGTGGCACTGACAAGAAAGCAGGAGAAAGAGTTGGAGGTAGTAGAGTTAAAGATGCTAAGATTTGCACTGGGTGTGACAAGGATGGACAGGATTAGAAATGAGTACATTAGAAGGTCAGCTCAGGTTGGACGGTTGGAGACAAAATCAGAGAGGCGAGATTGCATTGATTTGGACATGTGCAGAGGAGAGATGCTGAGTATATTGCGAGAATATGAATTTCCCCTTGGGATTAATAAAGTATCCATCTATCTATCTAGAAGGATGCTAAGGATAGAGCTGCCAGACAAGAGAAAAAGAGGAAGGCCTAAGAGAAGGTTTATGGATGTGGTGAGAGAGGACATGTAGGTGGTGGGCGTAACAGAACAAGATGCAGAGGACAGGAAGATATGAAAGAAGATGATCTGCTGTGGCAACCCCTAACGGGAGCAGGCGAAAGAAGAAGAAGAAGGGATTTAGCTCTGCCTTTACTCCAGAGATATGTGTACAATGCTTATGATTTCATGAATGGTATAAATCTACTTTTGCATTTTGCCTTGAGAGTTGTCATAGTGCTCTGTGCCTGCTCTTGGTGAGGAGTGCTGTGCAAGAACAAAGTAGTTTGTACTATTGTATTGTATTTCTGAGGTGGCAATGATGGATTGGCCATCTAGGCTATGTGAATAGAATCAATTGTAAATGGTGTTGTATTTACCCCATCTTTTGATACTCATAGCACACCCAACCTACATGGGAGAGGGGGCTCTCTCTGAATTGCCTTTCCCAAGATTGAAGGCCTGTCAAAAAACGGGGCCCGTTACAGCCCATTGCGGCATTCCTTGTGTGACTCTATGGCTATACACGAAACATACTGTTGTTGTTTACTGTGTTTGTATTAGAGGGTTAGAAATCAGGCTCAAATCTTAAATGAGATGTCATGCAGAAAATTGTGTGAGGGGATTTTTTTCGACTGATTCAGAGCCATAGATTTTAATCTTTGCGATAAAGAAGACATTTTGAAAAGTCAGTCACAGTAAACGGAAAATAATTGTATTACTTTTCAATGTTTATTGCAGACTTGAAAACAGGAGGCAGAGGTGCGGTGAACAAAACTCAGGCAACGATCTTTGCCAGGGCATCACTTGAGTCCCCCTGTAATTATTATGCTGATAGGTTTAAGTAAGGCTTTTGTTGCTATTGACGATGCCATTTTATTACACAGGCTTGAAAATTATGTTGGGCTCTTAGGCCCTGTTTTTGTATGGTTTAGTTAATTTCTAGAAAGTACAGAAATGTGATACTGCACTCCATTGTAACATTCTGAGTTTATATGTGGTGTTCCTCAGAGTGCAGTAATGGGAACCTTTCTGTTTCTCTTTTTATGTGTCCTTTAGGATATAAAGTTTGGAAATATAATACAAAATTTCACTTATTATATGGATGACACCCAGTTATATTTAATATAGAATTGTTATGCTACAATGTTATCCTGTACTTCGATATGTATAATGAGTAAAAATAAAAAAAATAAGGACATTATTTATTAAAAACAAATAAAGGTACAAAGGGAACAAGGTAAACAAGATACAGTAATGAAAATCAGATTAAAAAAAGAATATACTGTACCTTGATAACTTTGAAGAAATATAGATAATAAACAAGTGAACTAAACATGTATTATAATTACATTCAAAACCAAAAATATTTCATCAAAAAGAGCAATAAAGAATATAAATTGAGAGTATGAAGTTGACAATGTATGAAAATCAGTTGATGGAGTCACAGTAAGAAATATAACTGTGAAACAAACACAACTAAGGAACGCAATCCAACCTGTTCAGTGTAAAAAATAAGGCAATTGATAACTGGAAGATGCATTTATTTAAAAAATAAATCAAGGTTGTTGAGAATGAATCAGGGAGGTACTGTAATATAAACAACGTAGCCAATGACATTGAAAATACAAAAAAATGATGTATCAACATTCAAGAAACAGGACATACATAAATCAAAAATCATACAAATATAAGAACATGCATATTGACAAACGTGAGGGAGCTTTCCTGAAGTGGATACTAAAAACAAAATTAAATTAAAAAACAAACAAACAAACAAATACAATGGTGATCTTTTTTCAATTTGGCAATCTGCTGTAACGCTCATTATGTATTTCTTCCGATATATAGTACATTTAGTCTGCAGTGGGCTGGCGCCCTGCCCGGGGTTTGTTTCCTGCCTTGTGCCCTGTGTTGGCTGGGATTGGCTCCAGCAGACCCCCGTGACCCTGTAATTAGGATATAGCGGGTTGGATAATGGATGGATGGATATACATTTTGTATCTTAGCTTGGTTTGCATTTTATTATTGCTTGACTGCTGGTTAAGAGTTCTGAATGAGTCAGGAATTTGACAGCTATGAGTTAAATAGTAACGGCCCAGGAACTGGACATTGAAGAACTCTGCTTGATATCACACAATACCTGGAAGCCTGAGTATCCAGTGCAGCATAGTTTAGAACTTCACCACAGAGAGTGCCAATGGATCCTTGTTCTTTTAGGACTGCTCGCTGTTGCCACGCAAGTTGGAATATATCTGAGACTTTGATGAACTTGTTGTTTTTCTAGGCTCCCCTTCAGCTGGCTCTAAAGTTGCTCATTTGCAGGATAAATACCTTCTCATTCTGTTTGTGATTCATCTCCTGGCTGATGCAACTTTCCAAATCCATTACAATAATAAACACAACCACTTAAGTAGGAACTCAACCAGTGCAAGACTGGACAAATCATGTAAAACGTCATGGTCAGCTTTGTCAAAAGCAGTACTGAGACAGAAGGAGGTCTGGGACAGTCAGGCTACCCACTGTCTCTATTTACTCTTAGATCATTCAAAATCTCCAGGAGTGTAGTTTCATTGTTATGATAAGCCCAAAAATCAGTGTGAAATGTTTCATTAAGAATGTGTCTGTAATCATTTAACTGGATGGATAAAACCTTCTCAGTTATTTTGGCAAGAATTTAGAGATTGTTCTATGATTATTGAGTACAGATGGGTCAAGATAACTTTTTTTCAATAGGAGTCTGAGGATAACGGTTTTTAACGTGCATGGAAAAAATCCCATATTCTACAAAATATAAGCCATTTCTTGTCTGTTCGGCAGTAGACAAACAAATGCTATTAGAGAGTACTACTGTCATCGCTTCGCTCGACCACCCCATTCCATTCCCCCAACCCTGGATGCGCTACGCTCCAGCCACCTCACGTCTCTACTGCTCGCATTGTCATGGAGCTGAATGCAGGCTGAGGAGATGCAGTCTGATCAGCTGCTGTTGCCAAGCTGCGTGTTCTGCTTGTCGTGCTGCACGTCGATCATTTAAAAGCCTGTACAGCAGCTGTCATTTTGTCTCACTGCCTTGTCTTGTGGGATGTCAAATTGTCTTCCAAGAAGATCATGTATTGTCTCCTTCCAAGATTTTTTTTAATAACAGAGCGAAAAGAATCTTTACAACAAGTAATTTTAATGTAGCAAAATGAGTGCAGGAATAAATCGAGCATATAAATAAATTCCATTAAAAACTGTCACATAAGCCTTCCTCTGTAAGACTTTTTTACTGTATTGAAAACAATACATTTCATTAGTACATTAGGCAAATGCTGTAGAATGGATCTGTCAAGAGCGACACTCTTCACTCTTAGGCCGGAGTTATACGCGATGCATGCTGCAGCAGACGCTCCTGCTACGCAAGCGTTGTAGTGTTTATACTTGCGCGCGTACTTTACGTAAATCTGGAGGAATCCACCAGGTGGCAGTGCGAGATATTATCACGGTGAGAAGATGTTCGGCTTCTCTGTGTTGTGAATTGTCTAAAACACCTATTAAATTCCGATAACACCTTACCGCAGTATCTCTGAAAAAGATGTTTATTGATTAAATCCATAAATCCAGGGATGTATGTGTCCATTCCAGGAAGCATTGGGCACGAGTGAGAAACAGTCCCTTGACGAGGCCTCAGCTCATCGCAAGGTGAATACAAGCACACACATACACTAGCGTCATTTTAGCGGCACCAAATCCCCAAATCTGCATATCTTTGGAAGGAAACCGGAGCACAGTGTGGAATACCAGCAACATAACTCCCTGCTAGACAGCAGTGCTATCGCTCGTGACACCCCGTGATTTCCCCCATGTGTGTATTTATTAACAGTATTCATTATTTAAACGAAATTATATGTAAAATGTAACATACACATTTTAATGCATTTCATCATGAAAGTGTTATCTATACTAATAAAAGGCAAAGCCCTCACTCACTCACTCACTCACTCACTGACTCATCACTAATTCTCCAACTTCCCGTGTAGGTAGAAGGCTGAAATTTGGCAGGCTTATTCCTTACAGCTTACTTACAAAAGTTGGGCAGGTTTCATTTCGAAATTCTACGCGTAAGGGTCATAACTGGAACCTATTTTTCTACATATAATGTAATGGAGTTGAGTTGGAGATGGCCGTGGGGGGCGGAGTTTCGTGTGACATCATCACGCCTCCTACGTAAGTCACGTAGAGAACAAGGAAGAACTCCAAACAGCGATGAGCACAAAACGCCATTTCACAATTGAGAAGGCAGAAAAACATTATGAAGCAAATGATGCATACAAGCATATTCATAAGTACAGCTACTGCGGAAACAAAGCACGGCGTGAACCGTAAGTTTATATTAAATTAAGTTCATAGACAGGCTGCCACTAGCGTTTGTAATTTAGTGCCTGCCCATATAAGGCCGTCCATCAGCGGCAATCCAATACAAACACTGCCGGTAAATATTCACGTGTGAAGGACTGTGCTTATGCAGAGGAAGATGAGATGGTCAGGGTGGTGTTTGGCACAAACTCAGCGAAACTGCGAGAGAAACTTTTAAGTGCGGGTCTTAGCTGACATTACACGAGATGGCACCAGCACAGCTGGGAACCTTCGATGCAAGAACACCAAGCGGCTCACGTGAACTGACGCAGTGCACAGACAAAAAGCAACAGTTCCAAAGAGTGCTGAACAAAAACCGAATTACACAATTGAGAAGGCAGCAAAAAAATATGAAGCGTCTGATACATAGAATCATATTCATAAGTGCAGCTACTGCGGAAACAAAGCACACGGTGGAAAAAGTGAATGTCCCGCTAAAGGAAGACAGTGTAAAAAAAAAACCTGTGCATGCAGTTTGTCACATCTCAGATAAAGAGGAAGACGAGCTGTTTATTGATGCAGTAAGAAACTAATCGATGAATGAAACCTCTTATCTTTACAACGATTGACAAACACGGAATGTAACTTGAACACAACACATCGCACAAATACGACCCTGATTGAAACAAATAATGATAATCAAATCCTTGATGACAGCAACATTCAATAACACTCACAAAACAATTACTGTATATTGACAATCATGTTACGTTATTTTTAAAATGTTCCCTTTTTCATAACTTCTACTTCTCCACTGCGATCGCGGGTATATATATAAATGTATATATATACCCGATCTACAGTACATACTCGCATAGACAAGCCACACGCTGTGGAGCAATTGTAGAGTCTTCGCCTTTAATGCCGACATTCGAGGTTCGATTCCCGAGAGGGATGCACTGAGTATGTACTGCGCTACCGATTCATTTTACCTTCGCATCTCCTTGGTTTGGGGCGTATGAAAAATATTCGGTTAACGCAGAATCATGTTACGTTATTTTTAAAATGTTTCCCTTTATTAGCACAAGCACAGCTGAGAAGCTTCGATGCATGTACTCCATAAGCGTTAAAAATAAGCATTTAATCACACTTTCAATTCCAAGCAAGCGGAACTTTTGTCAATGCATGATTTCCTGGTACATCCATTACACTGATGCACACATCACAGCTACAAAAATGTTAGAGTCGGAATAAAGCGCGTTCTTACGACTGATCATTTCGACTTCCAGCGAAGCCTTGATAAAAGCATGGTTTTGTGCACACTGAAAAGCAAGCAAAATTAGATGCATTACAGAAAGCGGACTTTGTGGCTCTTACTGGGGATCATTGGACTTCCGTGACCGTTAGTAATTCTGATTACATCTAATTACAAAATGTTCAA
Organism: Polypterus senegalus; assembly: GCF_016835505.1. Classification (NCBI taxonomy): domain Eukaryota; kingdom Metazoa; phylum Chordata; class Cladistia; order Polypteriformes; family Polypteridae; genus Polypterus; species Polypterus senegalus. The sequence goes on along the minus strand of NC_053168.1, from coordinate 59,037,889 downwards.
TGATCACACTGTTTTAGCCTAATGTACAAAATAATTTTGGCTAAGGTTACTCAGAGTTTAAAGAGTAAGTTGGTCAAATTACCTTTTATGTTTCTGACTTATTTTTTTAAGAAGAAAAACTGCACTTTATGTTGAAATTTTGGTTATTATTATTTAAAGACAATACTATTCTGAAAATCTACTTAAAGTACTTAAACTACCACTTTATTTTTAAGTCTGCCCAATTTTAACCAGGGATGATATTTTTGTTTCTGTTTTGAATTCAAATGCAGTTTAAAAGCTTTTTTTCAGAAATTAAAACAGCTTCAGTTTACAATATTCATGTCCATGTCTATTATTTGATTCTGTAAGCCCACTAAAACACTTTTAAATTAAAAAAAACATTTGCGATTTGGGGCAAATTTACGTGTGCGATTACATACGATTAATCAAGATTAATTCTTACACAGCCTCTAATTAATTGGATTAATTTTTTTAATCGAGTCCCACCCTAATAATATATATATATGTGTGTGTGTGTGTATATACAGTATGTGTATATATGTATATATATGTATGTGTGTATATGTATATATATATAACTGTATATATATATGTGTATAGATGTATATATATATATATATATGTTTATATATGTGTCTGTGTGTGTATATATATATATATATATATATATATATATATATGCCAGCAACACTCATGACAATGACAAAACAATTACATTGTCAATCATGTTACGTTATTATTAAAATGTTTCCTTTTCTTTTTACTTCTCGCTGCCAATGCAGGGATATATATATATATATATATATATATATATATATATATATATATATATATATACACAGATATATATAAATATATATATATATATAAATAGATATATATGACAACAACACTCATATCAATAACAAAACAATTACATTAACAATCATCTTACGTTATTTTTAAAATGTTTGCTTTTCTTTTCATAACTTCTTTAACACACTACTTCTCCGCTGCGAAGCGCGGGTATTTTGCTAGTCAAGTATAAATCTAAAGATTCTAAATGTGCAGAGAGTTGGAATATCATACATTTAATTTGTTCTGTTTGGCGATCTATTGCTGCTTTCCGCTGCTGAAGCAAAATGCCGACATACAGATGCATTCGTGGTGCTTTTATATTCAAGCGTCGCATATTCCCGATCGTAATGACACGATACATTTTAAAAATCTCACATACCATCTTTTGTGCCATCTATTTTTTATTGTTTTACTTTACCTGCTGTCAGGTCCAAGAAACTCGTAGCGATTAAAAACTGGGATGACGTTTACGACCGTCTGCTTTAATGATAAAGTAAACTACGAGGTTAAAATGGACATTTCGAGATTAAAGCCAAAATTTCCACTTTAATCACAAAATACACGTTTCACCGTGTCCTTTATTTTTTTCTCAGTGGCTCAAATATAACGCTATACATTATGTTGCTGTTGTTAAGTTGCAAAAATTAATCCCATTCATCAAACAGCAAAGTGCGCACATCGATCCCCGAAGGATCTCCATAGAGGCTTGCTGTCACATGTAGATAGTAAACAGAGACTCTGACGTCACGTTCCAACTTTTAGCACACTGCGCCCCCCGACTTTTTGCTGGTACTGCAACTCGCACACGCGTCGCGTTAATTTCTGAGGACGCGTGAAATGAACGCTGGGAACGCGTGGCAGCCATGATGCGGGCGCGTACGCGTTCTGAGCGTGAAGTATAAATGAGCCCTTAAACATAATGGTTCTAAAATAGCTCTTTACAGGGTTGTGTGGCTCCTTATAGAACCAATGCTTAATAAAAGGACCATTTCATTGGAGGAACAGTTCTTTGCATATGAAATCAGTTCTCTGGGCTTTGAAAAGGTTTTTAATATGTGGAAAAATCCAAAATCTTTCATTATTATGTGCTACTCAGCAGGGCACTAGCAGAAGAAAACTTGAACTTAAATTGTATTGTTGTATGCAGCAAGAGTCATTTAAAAAAACATGAATCCATTGGTATTTCATAAATCTGATATCACTTGTTCACAGTTATCTATGCAATCTGTAATGGATTTAAATAAATACAGGTTCTTTTTTGAACCTACATGTGGAAGGTTCTTTTGGAAACCAAAAATGGTTCCCCTAGGAGATTGCTCTGAAGAACCACTTAGACACCTCAGTTTTTAAAGCTGCGAGTGACGTTGTACAGTTGATACTGCAGACTACACTTACACTTTTGTGAATTCGTTTCAAGCAGAGGATATTTCTGCACTTAAATTTAAGAGGTAGACCAACTGGGCCAGCTAGTACAGCATATGGATATTAAGTATTCAAGATAATGAATCAATGAATAAAAATGTTTAAAAAAAACAGCATTTAAAGGGTCAAGGGAACAGTTTGAAAATTGTAAGGTGGATATAATATTTGTGTGTTAAAATCTATATCCAAAAAAGTGGACAAATTACGACATGATGAGGAGTAATGGTTCTGTGAGGACGAGTGCTTGCTATATACTTTTTTATAGAAGTGATTTTACCATTAAAAATGTTGCAAATCCTACATTTCTCAACTGTGAGGAGTCCTGATGGGATTTGACCAAAACATTAGATCTATCAATTGTGGGAAAAAAAGGAAGTCAGAAAATGGGAAGGAAAAAGAAATGACATTTTGCAGAAGATCTAGGGACAGCTGTAGGACATGCTGGAAAGATGATATCTCTTGACTAGCCCAGGATTATCTGGTACTTCTCAGAGTAGGGACCCAGTGGGCTGGGCTGTCCAACTCAGTGAAGTGAAGTAAGTTATACAATCGTAACTTATGTATGCCTTCAATTATATGTTTTTAAATCTTCTTACAAAAACAAAAAGTATGAGTAAAATTGCTTATGGTGCTGCAAACAATAGTACACCTTGCTTTGATATATTTGACTTACAAGAAACAAACATAAAAAGCAATCCCATATCTGTCTCTTGGTGATTAGTTCAGTCATGCAAAATATCTCTGCACTACATGATGTTACATAACGTGATTATATCTAAATAATATAAAATGAAGAAAATACATTACATTTCTAAACACATACCAAGGTAATTTAAAAACTTAAAAAGAATTTACAAAAATATTTCTTATAATGGAAACCTTATTATTAAAGTTGATCTTTTCATATGATTACTAATTTGTATTCAATGCCAAATAATGTAGTTATGAAACACTGCCACATTGCAACATATCATTAAAATGAAAAATCTAACTGTAAAACATATAAAGACACCCACCACCCCATTCACATCAATGGCATGGCTGTCGAACGGGTTTCCAGCTTTAAATTCCTGGGGATACATATCTCGGAGAACCTGTCATGGACAAACAACACCTCCAGCCTGGTCAAGAAGGCCCATCAGCGCCTCTTCTTCTTGAGGATACTGAAGAAGAGCCAACTATCTGCTGTCATACTGGGCAACTTCTACCACTGTGCGATAGAGAGCATCCTGACTAACTGTATTACAGCCTGGTATGGGAATTGCTCCGTTGCTGACTGCAGGGCACTGCAGCGGGTGGTGAAAACCGCACAACGCATCATAGGGACTCCACTTCCGGTCATTGAGGACGTTCACAAGAAGAGATGTTTACGCCGAGCTCGTTGCATTCTTAAGGACTCCTCTCATCCAGCCAACAAACTCTTCCAGCTCCTCCCCTCCAGAAGGCGCTACAGGAGTCTTCCAACTAAAACCAGCAGGTTTAGGAACAGCTTCTTCCCCACAGCGGTCACACTTCTGAACTCAGTCCCCCGTTGAACCTTCACATCCACACACTTAATCCTCTACACTACTCCTCCTCCCTTCCTTGTACATATCTGTACATACCTGTGCACACACAGCACACCTGTACATTGTACATCATATATCATATATTGTACATCTGTATATATTACAATACTCATAGTATTACAGCACATACATATCACATCTGTATATTGTACATCTGTGTATATATATAATAGTACTTATGTATGCACATATATATATATATATATATATATATATATAGTACTTATAGTATTATAGTACATACAAATACATGTATAGGTATATAAATGTATATTGTAAAATATGTATATTTGCCATCCGCATTTAGAACATTTGTATATCTATTTATATATATCCATATATCTATTCCCATCTTCACTGTGCTCTTAACTGTACATATCGTATTTAACTGTATATATCGCATTTAACTGTAAATATCGTATTTAACTGTACATAATATGCGCATATTATATTTATTGTACTTCTGCTCTTTGCACTTCTGATTAGATGCTAAATTGAATCTCGTTGCCCTGTATTTATACATGTGTAATGACAATAAAGTGAATCTAATCTAATCTAAAATTCAAGGTGTGGAGGACTGAGTAGTAAAAAATTAGATTAAACACAAACAAGAATAAGTTATTGCCAAGTTTCATTTTCTGGGCTGCAGTATGCAGTACGCTTAAAATGCAGTTAAATGCTCAAACTCTATTTTATTAAAGATAATGTTTATTTATAAAAACTCAAGATAACCTAATCTGAAAAAAATGTTGCTATTGGCATTGTTGTTTGGGGCTTTTCTCTTTTAAATTTCTTAGTATTTATTATTTTAGATTTATTATTTATAAATCAGCACTGAAAGTCTAATTTAAACTTCTGCAAGCAAAACATCACGAAGAGGTATTGAATAGGTCAGACCCTCCAAAAGGTATTTTGAACTATTTTAATAGAGCCTCCCAGTTTTTTAAACCTGCCTGTCCCAATCCTGAATTTTTACAAATTATTGTTAATTTAACTCAAGATTGGAGAGAACAAGCATTAAAATTAATTAGGGAGCACTATAGAAGGGTTACTGCAAATCAGATAGATCAACTGCCACAACTAGATAAAACAGCTTTGCATAGAGCTGTTCAATTTTAAAAGAAAATATGTCAATACTTTCAAACCCCTTATTTTGAATTCTTTTAAGGAATTGGTAGCCCTCTATTCATCTAATGACACATCTTTGACATCCCAGGATAATTTTTTGGATTAGCCACAACAGAGGGAAATAGAGACCTTGCCAAAACCAGGTTGCCAGATCAATTCTGTCGACATCTTTGTTATCTCAGTCAGGTGAGAATGGTAATGATATACTTTCTTCGGCAGACTCTGGGGCCCAAGATATTTCAACAATTTCTCCAACAAAATCTATAAAGCGTAAAGATTCACATACTAAGGGGTTTGAAGTGATGAATGGAGATCCAGAAAAAAACTGTTTTAGCTCCTGACTCCAATTCTGATACTCCCCTTAGTGAAAAAGATAATCCTCAAAAGATTAACCAAATTAATATAGTTAGGGAGATCTCTTGTTGGGACCCCAAGTTTGTGAAACCATGTCTCGTCTTGACTGATAGTAACTTTTTTGAGCTGGTAGATGTTTATTGTACCTGGACGGGTGTGCAGTTGGAGGCGGTATCAAGGGTTACCATACGTGATTTGGCATTGAAATTATATCAGTGCTCACGATGCCCACACATACTGCAAGTTATTGCCCTGGTTGGGATATGGGATCTCTTTTTACCATCTAAACCTAAATTGGCTTTACCACATCTCATGACATCTTTTGAGTCTTACTTTTCCAGAAGCTAAACTACACCTGGCGCCTATTCCTGTTGCAGCTCCAGTTTCTGACATCAGTGAATAACAAAATAGTCCAGGCACTTTGGGATTTGACAGATATTCTCTCCACTTGCCCGGCACATTTTTAACGTATTAATCGGACTTCACTGATGTTAACAAGAAAGTCGGCTGAAACTTTGTTTCAGTACTGGCTGCGGAAGATAGACTGGGTGACCTAATTTTTAAACCATTCCATTTTCCTATCTTTCACATTCTCATCTGCCCCCTCTTTTTCCTCTACTTTTTCTTCCTCCCCTTCTTTTCTGCCTTTGTCTTTAACCACATAGAAAGATTCCTTTGCCCCTTCCCTCAATTCTAAACTTAACCTCTCTGTTCTCCTTGTAATCCATTTTCTCCATGCCTAATTTTAAATTCCTTTCTTTTTTCTAAACTTAATCCTAAAAAGTTTTTGAAAGGGATTTGTTTCCATACCCCAGCCCCAATTCTAAATTTAACCCTACTGTTTACCTGTCTATTTCTCTGATCCTTGCCTTATCTTAAGACCTTTTCTTTTCTATCCTTTCTTAATAACCCTATTAGATTAAATTCCCCAAACCCTCTCACAAACCCTAAATTTAATAACCCTCTGTTTTCCTATATATTCTACACATCCATGCATAATCTTAAATCCTTTCTTTTCTTTGCCTAACCTTAAAAACTGTCCTTTACCCTGTTTTAAAATTATTTTTATCCATTAAACGAGACTCCAATTTTTAAAAATTTTTAGTATCTTAGTATGATTTTTATGATTTTTGCTCTTTTATAACATGATTTCAGTGCCTTTAACAGATTCTCTTTATCTCTATTTGTACGTCCGTTTATTATCTAGATTTGGTAGTATTTTAGTTGCTTTTTTTTAAATACTTCTTAATTCGTCCAGTAGGGGGCGCCACATCTTGAACCCTCACTTTAGTTGAAGTATTTGGTGTTTTTATCATGATTAATTTCATAGATCACTTTTAACTACATTGTGAACAGGTTTAGGACCAATTTTATGGGCTATAAAAGTGTTTTATACACTTTTAAAGTACAAAGTATTTTATGCTAGTATTAGGAAGGCTATAGTTTTTAACTTAAATTTATTTTGTGAGAACTGTGTGCCCAGGCATGCCTTCGGGCTGTTATCCCCTACCCTAATGCCTAAATATCAACTAAACTAAGCCTAAACTTAAAAGAATATCCTAAAATTATATATATATATATATATACACACACACACACACACACAGGGTGGTCTACATCTGATTATGCAATTTTCATTACGCTATAATTTACGTTTATTACATAGTGAATTCACAAAAAATTATTTTTGTTACCAATAGATGGCAGCACCTGCCCTGAATTCCAAAATGGCGGTGAGACGGTTGTCAGTCAAACAGCAATTCTTTTGTCTTGTATTGTTTTCCTGCATTGCATTAAAAGTTGCATAATTAGATCTGGGCCACCCTATATATATATACAGGGTGTGTCAAAATTATGTTAACATTTGAATGGCGGAAACAATGAATGTCTCAACCTCTCCGCCATCAACACACGTACCATATATGGCGCATAATTAGTCCACAAAAATTGTATATAAGTATATACATAGCAGTGCCATTAGTGTTAACATGATTTTGACTTACTCTGTGTATATCTATCTATCTATATATACATACACCGTATTTACGCGTGCACCACACGCACATTTTTTCCTGAAAATTATCATTAGAAACTCAGGTGCGCGTCATACACGAGGAAATGTAATTCTGTAATGTTTACTTCTTCTGCTTGGGCTCGCTTGCTCTCTCTCTCTCTGCTCTCTCTCTCTTTCTTGCTTCTTTCTTGCTGCTCGCTTCTTCGCTACTCGTGCTCTCTCTCTCTCTAAACACTTCCTGTACAATCACAACACACGTTGTACATGGGGCAAAACGATTTTCACGATTTTCTTTGCAAAAATTAGGGTGCACGTCTTACACGAGGGCGCATGGTACACGAGTAAATACAGTATAGATATATAGTCACACACGCGCGATTAGGAGACAGCCAATGGGCCTGACACTGTGGGAAAGTAACAACAAAAGGAATGGACAAGGAATGCTTATGCTTCTCTCTCTTATTCTCCAGGAGAAAGCAAGACAATGAAATGTACCTTTTGGAACTCTAACGCAGTTACATGCTTCCACAACACATAATCCACTTCCGGCTTTTGAAGACAGAGCACCAGTGGAGGACTTCATTTCCGGTCCACTCCCAATGACCTCACCTCTGCCTTTCCTCTTTGTCATCATCTCCGGCCCTTTTCCTCCATTACAGATGTTAATTCCTGTCCGTCTGCTATAAAAGTCCCCGTGGTTCACTCAATCAATGTCTACTGAAGTCTGTTATGTACTTATTTTGTGTTACAGAGAGATAAATCGAAGTTACCTACAGTATACAGGACAGCGTCCCAAATCTTTATACACGTCTTTGTGCTTTGTCTTTCACAATATATATAATAACAATATATATAATATATATAATAACAGCACATGTAAGAGATGTATGGACACCTAGTCCAATAAACACAAGCACAACAAAACATAGAACCAATACACATGCTGAACAATTAGATGATTGGTTTGTATATTGCTAAGAAAGGAGTAACATAAAACAAGCCCTTCCACAGAGACAAAAAGACCAATAAACAAAGGACATAAAAATAATACCCCATCAATGTTTAGAAGATCAGGAGAATATTACTAATTGGGAAAGAATGACAATCAAACCATTGAAACAAAAACCTCATTATGAAATCAACAGAAATCAACTCAATGACACCAATTATTATAAACAGATCCCAGAACCTTTATATCCTCAAACACAAAACCAAATATACAAAATATTAGATGAAATGAACAGCAAAAGCCACATAATGAACCATGAAAAAACATTTTAAAGAACCAATATATCCACGGGGTAAGAGGTTTTAAATATTTCCAAAAGTCCAGAAGGACCCAAAAACATGGTCAAAACCTTACCAAATACCACCAGGAAGACTGATGTCTCCGATTGAGAAAGAGGGAACTACAAGATAGCTCAGAATGTGGACTATTTTTTGAATCTATTACTGTCCATCCATCCAAGTTATATTAAAGCCACCACAGATTTTATAAGCAAAAACAGAAATTACACCATTGTTTACTACGGATGCCAATACTTTCTCCACAAATATAAACACAAACCAGGGACTGTAGGTCATAAACCACAATTTAAACTTTAACCTCAAAAGACCTGACACATTTTAGTACATTTACTGGGGATCTTAACAAAATGATTTTGAATTCCGAAACATATTTTTTAGAACAAAAACAAAAAGCTATGGGCAAAACATTTGCACCAGCATATGCCAATATATACATGGCCTATTGGGAGAAGGGAGTACGTGAAAACTGCCCAATAAAGCCAGCAAAATAGTTTAGATTCTTGGATGACATATGGGGATTGTGGAATGACACTAAAGAGGAATTTCAAAAATACACAAACATTCTGAATTTCTATTGGCACACAGTGAGCCAAGAAGAAGTAAACTTCTTGGATACAACAACATACAAGAAGAATAACAAACTGATGACTAAAATATATTTCAAAGAGACGGACATGCACAGCCTACTCCATGCTGACAGTTACCACCCAAACTCATGCTTAAGGGATCATCAAATCAAAGCTATTTAGATTTAAAAGAATATGCACGGAACAAGAACACATGGAGCAAGAGACTTAGAATCTCTTTATGGCACATAGACAAAGAGGTTACATTTAATCTCAGCATATTGAAAAAAATGAAAGCTTTTTGGACATCCTAGTTTCAAGTAAAATAAAAACCAAAGCAATAAACATTAACTAACTTAGAATAAAATATTGGTCAAATACTGGGATTATGAAAGATTTTTGAAAAAAAGAAATGAAATCACTGAAAAAATTCAACGACAATTTTTCAAGAGAAAAAAACTGTATATGATACCAAGTGTAAACATTATAATAGTATAAATAAAGGAGAAACCAAGAATTGATTTAAAACAAGACTCACAAGGCAACATCTCTGTAATATAAGATTGAACAAGAATAAAACACCATTAATTCAACATTTTGTTAGGAAATTGACACAAAACTTAAGAGTAGGATTTTGGAAACAAATGCAGAATGGTCAATAAAAAGAGAAAGTGAGAGGAGAGTCAATGGATAAAGAGACTTGACACCAAATGGCTTTAAGAAGGGGGTAAAAGGAAACTTACTTGGATATAAAAAAAATTTACTCTGGACATAAAAATTAAACGTAATACTGTATTGCATATAGATGTAGAACAAGGATTTTCAAGATACAAAATAAACTCAACGTTGCATCTAATCGTAAAAGCACAAGGTTATTTTTAATCCTAATCCTAATTCTAACCCTAATTCTAGTCCTAATCGTAACCCAAATCCTAATCCTTAAAAAGACATTTATCATAACTTGCCTAACTGTACTCCCAACCCTAAGCCTAAAAAAAATCATTATTTAACATACATGAACGGACATTTATTAAAAAGATGCAAAATATGTCACAGAGGTCAAAGGTTACAGTAATCCCTCGCTATATCGCACTTCGACTTTCGCGGCTTCACTCTATCGCGGATTTTAAATGTAAGCACATCTAAATATATATCACGGATTTTTTGTTGGTTCGCCGCTTTCTGCGGACAATGGGTCTTTTAATTTAGGTTTCATGCTTCCTCAGTTTGATTGCCCAGTTGATTTCATACAAGGGACGCTATTGGCGGATGGCTTAGAAGCTACCCAATCAGAGCATCTATTACATATTAACTAAAACTCCTCAATGCTATAAGATATGCTTCCCGCGTAGCGCTTGTTTTGTTTGCTTCTCTCTGTCTCTCTCACTCTCTCTGCCTGACGGAGGGGGTGTGAGCAGAGGGAGCTGTTTACACAGAGGACACGGACGCTCCTCTACAAAATGCTGCTTTATTGCGGTGCTTCTGTATACTTAAAAGCACGTATTGATTTTTTGATTGTTTGCTTTTCTTAGCGAGCGCTCTCTCTGACATTATCTGCTCTTCACGGTGCTCCTTTGAGGATAAAATATGTTTGCATTCTTTTAATTGTGAGAAAGAACTGTCATCTCTGTCTTGTCATGGAGCACAGTTTAAACGTTTGACTAAAGGGTGTTATTTCATGTCTAGAGGGCTCTAATAATGTTAACAGTGTGGGAGAGTTTATAAGGGCTTAAAATATATAAAAATAACCATACAAACATATGGTTTCTACTTCGCGGATTTTCACCTATCGCGTTCTGGAACGCAACCCCCGCGATCGAGGAGGGATTACTGTATTTAGAAGGTCATAAACAGGTTTTCTATGCTCTAACTGCGAAAATATTTGATTTATAAATAAAGAATCCTACTTCGCGGAAATTCATTTATCGCGGCAGAGTCTGGAACGGATTAACCGCGATAAACGAGGGTTGACTGTATATGATAAAAAAACATTTTTTAAGAAAATATAGAATAAAGAATAAAATATATAAAAACAAGGAAGGTATCAAAAGATACATTATAAAAAATGTTCCCAGAAAAATCAAAACTGCAGATTTAATTTTATAAAATAAAGGAGAAAAGAGTTTTTAAAGAAATAAATAACAGAGGTCCAGGAAAAAAACACCAACCCACACTCAGAAGTATAAAAAGACAAGGAAAACACCATTGTCATAGCTGATGCAACGCAAAGTAAATTCATTACTTGTATCAACAGAGAAAAAGATAATTTACACACAAGCTTTAAGCATTTTTTCCAAAAGACTATACATATGAGTATATTATAAAGGAGTTAAGAAAGGGAAGAGAAAGAGGGATTTAGTATCGGGTAACATTGTATGTAAGGTGGAAACTGCAGGCACTCGTTTGAAAGTGGGAAGGAGATGACTTTAAAACAGCTCTCAACTTCAAAGCTAAACAAACCTAACCCTTTCATTTTGGGAGAACTGCTCTTTTTTAATTGAATCTGTTAATGTAAAGCATGTATGAAAACAAAAATGACAAAAATTAGTGGAATTAACAAATAATCTCTAAGCAGCTAATTTGATGGAAATAGACCTGTTACATTTTAAAATGAACCAGTCAATCTAAAGGAAAACAAATGTGTAGAAAAAAATGTAAACGGAACACAAAACGTTTTGTCAAGAATAATAGAGTCTAAATTGTAGTAATGAAAAAAAATGACACAACATATATGAGGGGGAGTCAAGCTAAAGTTAGAAAATAGGATTTATCAGAAAATGGAGCAAACCCTAACAAAACTGATAATGTCATTTCTCAATGTAGTCTCCACCCTTCTCAATGCACTTGTGCCACCTGCCTGGAAGAACCTGGATTTCAGAAGAATAAAAGGTTTCATCTTGTCCTCGCAGCCAGGGTGTTGAGCTTGTGTGTGCTTCTTCTAAAGGTGTTATTTCACTCTGAAAGCCAGAGGGTAAAACTGTAATTGAAGTTGTGAAGGACTGCCGAAGGACATTTACCATTTTGTCATTATTTTAAATTGAATATCTTTATTGTCATTACTCAAGTAGAACGAAATAGGATGCCATCCTATCTGTGCAAAACAGCAAGAAATTGTTGCACTACAAAAACATATACAGTACATTGAAAATTTATGAGATTTTAAAAAAGTGGAAAAGCAATACAAACATTTCACAACAAAACTTTTTTCACATTCTGCTGGTTTTATTGCATAATTTGTTCTCTTTAAAGTTTTATAGTGTGAGCATCATTTAGTGCAGTCACGGCCTTTGGGTAAAAGCAATTTTTTAGTCTTTTAATTGCCTTGAAGAGCTTTCCTGAAGGCAGTAGTTCACAAATAGAGTGACTAGGGGGATGGATCTTTAATTATGTGCAGGGCATTTTTCAGACAGATCTTCTGGGCAGTGGTGACAACCCTCTGGAGCACTTTCCTCTCTGATGGTGTGCAGCTGGCAAACTAGACTCGGATGAAGTAAGTCATTATGCTTTCCATGGAGTAACAGTAGAAGGACATGAGCAGTTTATGGGTGATGTGGTTCTATGCTGAGGATCCTCAGGAAGTATAGTCTCTGCTGTGCCTTCTTTACCAGCTCTGTGGTGTCTGCACTCCACTTCAGGTCGTCGTCTATGTGCACACCTAAGAACTGGAAGTTCAAGACCCTCTCTACACAATCCCCACCAATGAATAGGGGCTGAATATTTGTTTTCTTCCTCTTAAAGTCATTGGTCAGCTCCTTGGTTTTGGTGGTGTTAAGAAGCAGATTGTTGTCTCTGCACCACCCAATAAGCAGACTCATTCTCTCCAGAGATGAGCGCCATCATGGTGGTGTCTTCCATGAATTTGATGATGTTGCTGCTGGAGTGTACAGGGGTGCATTGTAGATGTACATGATGAAGAGAAGGGGGCTCCGCACACAGCCCTGTGGAGAACCTGTACTAAAGCTGAGGGCTGAGAAGATGTGGAGGCCTACTCTTACACTATGGGAGTAATCAGAGAGGACGTTCATAATCCAGAGGCAGATGGAGTGAGATAGCCCCAGATCTGTTGATTTGGCCACCAGTTTATGAGGAAGGATGATATTAAATGCAGAGCTAAAATCTACAAAGAGCAGCCTATGTGGATTAGGACAGAATGGAGAGTTGTGGCTATGGCTTATTCCATAGACGTGTTTGCCCTGAAAGCATACTGTTGTGTGTCTAACATGGGTGGAACACCTGAAATGATGTGAGTTCGGATCAGTTTCTCAAAGTACTTCATGGTCACTTGAGTAGTTGCCACTGGACAGTAATCATTTAGGCAGCTGATGGTAGACTTTTTCGGCAGTGGAACTATGATAGAGGACTTCAGGCAAGGTGGAATGGTGGACTGGTATAAGAACTGGCTGAAGATCTTTGTGAAGACCCCAGCCAGCTGATCCATGCAGTACAACAGCACTCATCCACAGATGCCATGAGGTCCAGCAGCCTTCCTTGGGTTAACCGCCCTCAGTGTGCGCCTCACCTCATGCTCCTCCACCATGAGGATGTGGCTTTTGTGGGCTGGTGGATGTGATGTAGCTGTCTCTGGTGACATCACCTCAAAGCGTGCAAAGAAGTGGTTCAGCTAATCTGCCAGCAAAATGTCACTGTCAGCAGTTTAGGTGTTGCTGGACTTATAGCTGGTGAAGTGCTGAAAAAAGATGTTTTAGTTGATCATATGTGACTAAAAATAAAATTATGGGGTGTCCATAAAAAAATAATTTGATTCAATTAAAATTCATAGATTCGTTAAAGTTAAATGTCTAACTAGTTTAACTATGGAAACAAAATGACACATCCTATAAAACTTGATTAAAATATGTAAGATAATGGTTATAATTAGAGAAATGGTTCAATTCTACTCTGTCACTAATGTCATTTAAGTCTAATCACCTTCCCACCCAAGTCAAGGTTTTTGTACTGTGCTGAGGACTGTGTGGCATTAGGGTGGCTAAAAAAGGTATATGTAAAAAATAAAAAAAGATTATTAAGTGACACAATTTTATTTAAAAATATATTTTTTACTTTTTAGGGCAATTTTGAGTAAAATTGTGTCACTTAAAATGTTTATCTATTTCTTCACTACACACAAATAACAGAAACAAATAACTTTGTACATCTCTCAGTTATGCTATATTTTTTAGCAATCAGATTTATATCTATGTGCCATAATAAATCCACAGTGAAATCCCTTTTATATTAATTTATATTTCATTTCTTTTCTTTCTTAGTGCAAATAAAATTGATGCAGATGATAAATAATTTAGCAGTAGAGCAGAACCGTCACAGTTCTGAATAATAAACTTGACAGTACTAGGTAAGAGATGCCCCATTCTTTTCATCTTTTATATCAAACTTTAAAATCTGTAACCTTAGTGTAGGACACTCTTACTAGACATGTATGTGTAAATGTAATATCTTATTTTTAAATCTTAATTGTAGCAATCATTAGAACTGGCTATTTACATACTCTTTCTTTTATTTGTGCCATGGTAAGGTTTGTGGCACCACTGCATTTGCTACTACATTCAGGCTACTCCATTTGACTTTGAAACAGGTTTAGAGTACAGGGAAGAGAGCAGCTTCACCACAGTCGCACTACCGTGAAACTGTACCATATAATTACCCGACTGCCTTGCCCTGATGACTGATATTCTCATGGTCTGCAATATCAAAGGTGGATTCAAGAATGGATGGAATGATGGACTTGGATAAATCAAAGACTAAAAGTTTTTTAGTTAACAATAAGGTCATAATTTCCTGCATGTGAGAAGAAAATATTGCTGCAGTTAGTCCACATGGAGTACTAATCAAGCATTTAGATATATATAAGGCAGTAACCCCTCCCAGGATTTACATTTCAGGCAGGAACTTTGCAAATCAAACATGTCAGAAAAAACTTGAATGGATTCATCTTTAAATGTCAATTATAAAGCTCTTACCTCACCTTCCTTAGTTTCCAAGAAAGTATTTGTGCATTGCTGCTTCTAGCTGTACTTTGCATGATTTTAGTATGTCTGTGCTCATTTGCAGCCCAAAAAGAGCATGTCTCACAGATGAGCACAATGACATGCTAGACTTCCTTGCAAAAAATTTGAAAGCATTAAAGAGATTTTAATTTGCATTTGTAATGTAATGTGTTGTTTTTAGCTGTTGTATTTCATAAGAATTGCACTACTGTTAATTTAGTTATTTATTGTGTACAGTTATTTACTGGTCTATAGACTGTTGTACATTAATGTTCATTTTATTTAAATGTCTATCTAGTGTGGGTTTGTGCATTATTGTGTAATTTTTCTACCTCAGTAAGAGTTACAAAAGGTTATAAAGGTTTTTGCAATAAAAATGTTTTTGAGTTACATTATACTGTGTTAAGTATTGAAAAATGGTATTGAATTTCACTACTTTTCTTGGTATCATATTGAAGTTTGAAATTTTGGTATCGTGACAACACTACTTGCTACCCACAGAAGTACGAAACTGTTAGTACTCACTTTTCATAAGAGTGACTTCCTTTCTTTAAAAGTGGCTCTCGATGGACCCTTCGTTAGTCGTATACTCTTCCAGTGCCTGCGTTTACCCCTGGCAACCTCTCATTGTAGATATAATTTCAGTGTGAGGAAAAACAAGTGTTACTGTAATTGTGATATGTCAACGCCATTCACCCAGTCTCAGAAATATGGAACTCTAGATTACAAGTGACATTTTCAACATAACTTGGAAATAAAAACACCATTTAAAAAAAATGAAGGAGATTAAGAAGGTCTGTAAGCATACAATATTAAATGAGACAGATCCTGGCTGTACCCTAAAGTTTAAGTATTTCCAGATAATAGTGCACATGGATTTAAAGCTTAGAAGCCAGGATTAATTTCCCCAAAGTATATATGATCTTGAAGACCTCTGAATGAGAAATTTTCATCCATTCCTTTAAGGACAGAGCTACAATAAGCAGGTATTTCACATTCTTAACAATAAATGCCACAAAGCAAATGCATTAAAAAGTGACACCATTACAAATGAAGTAAAATCAATCCCCCCAAATGAATAAATTAGAATCTCAGGCTTCAGACTACATATTTCCAAAAGTATAAACAGTTAATAAAAAATACATACAATCCCTAGAAATGTGCCTGAATTGGGGAGTTCTCTAAGGAGTTTGCACCAGCAGTGGGTGTGTCAAGTAAGAGAAAAGTGGTCTCCAGTATCGTGGCACTGCATGAAACATTTTAAACAGTAAAGTCCAGACAGTTAATGTAGGTGGCACTGGGAAATGGTGGCTACCCATGGGGCCTTACAGAAAGCCGGGCAATGTCTCTTTGAGTCAACAGCAAGGAAAGTCAGGAGACAGGCATTCAATTGAGCCTTATTTAGGTAAAACCGGAGATCCAAAATCATTCTTTTAAATGTCTGCCTCATGAATGCAGCTTGTTCATGGGCTGTTAAAGAACGCCTTTAGGCAGAAAGCCTCCAGATTTCCAAGACTTCATCAAGACACTCAACACTAGGATGGAATATAGAAGGCTATCGCCCTCTCGTTCACAAGGACTGTGAAAGTGATTAGAAGCCAAAAAAATGAACAAAGGAAGGGTGATCAATAGGCCAGTTGCTTATTCTTCTGATTAGGCATTTCAGCGCCTATGGAGGCAGGAAGGGGCATATTGTTTTATGTGTGGAATGTATTTTATGTGAGACCACCATGAGATTTCCAGTCTTTATATACAGGCTGAGGTTTAAGGTGACTCAGAGCATCTTTGATAATTGTGTAGTGTTACTTTTTCTTTTTAAGTAATATATGGATGTTTTTGTGGATCTTTTGATTTATTTTTGAAACTTCTCTCTAGGATCATGTGATGATCTTGATAGCATTGTTTCTTTATTTTTGCCATTTTCCCTTGCCATGTCATTTTGTTTACCTTTTGTTTATTTAATAAATTTAATATTTAAAGAAATATTGTTTTTGTCCAATTAAGCCAGAGGTTTACAGTTATTTCCCTTTCCAAGTGTATTTTTGATTATATTGAACTTTTAAAAGCCTGTGCCCCATTTTGGGTCTATGCAGGCCTTTCAGCCTGTCTTCTCAGTTTGGGATGAGGCTACCTGGGGTGAGGCCTGTTTTTGAGGCAGACCAGTGAAGGCTCTGTTTTATTTTCTTTTGTGAGGCCTGCTCATGCTGGTTTGCCATTTTGTGCTGTAGATTACAACAGGTTTCTAATTTGAATATTTTCAACAACTCTGTTGATCCAATACTGACCAGTTTTTCCTTGCTTTGTTTTTTTTATATGAGCTGACTCTGGTTCTTATTTTTTATTTATTTATTTTATTTTTAAATGTGTTTACTGTGTGGCAAACCTTCTGGTGTACTCCAAAAAAGTGTTATAAAAATAAAGGTTGATTGATTAAAGCAGCCCACCATCTCATTCTTTGAAGACTGTTTCATTCTGTTTCCCATCTACCTTCTTCTTCTGTGGTTGAAAGTTATGCCAGTGGTAAATGTTTTTTTTTAAATTTCCTTGTACCCTGTTAAACTGCCTTCTGCTTTGAAACAACATATATTCTTGTCTTTTTTATTATCTGTTTGGACCCAAATGTGTCTCTGGTTCACAGGTCTGAATGCTCTCTTCATAAGATTTTATTCTTTAAAGATATTCTAGTAATTACTCCTAGCTCTTTTTCTGACTACTGCTTAGAATCCTGTCCATCGCCACCTTTAAAATCACATCAGAGGCCCAGTAGGTGTAAATAATTTTTTATTTGCCTAGCTGGATCATGACAAGAGCATTACTTGATGCCAATAATAATAAAAAAAAATGAAAATTACAAGCAAATCTTGTATAAGTATTTTACATGAAAAATCAAGCTTAATTTCTTTAATGCATAAAATTAAAAATATCTTTCAGTTAATTTGGTAAAATACTTTCGGACATAATTGACTAAGTAAAAATGGATATTACAGTTAATGTGAAAATAAAAATATATTACAACAGACAACAGACATAAAGTTCAGTGACCTCTTTGTTTATGAAATGGATCATTTCAGATCAGCTACAATAATTATTAGTTATATATAATCAAAATACAAAATGCAACACATTTTGAAATGGAGCAACAGGATGAGAGGAATGCGTGCTATAAATGCATTCTCCTTTATCACACACCATTAAGATCATGGCCTTAAACACATTGCAGTTCAAAGCTTTTACTTGCCAATCACTTCCCATTGCATAATTCAGGTGGTCTTAAATTTCAGAAAAGGAGTTTTTCGATTCTGGCTTATAGAGTAAATACTACATAGGCAGCCCAACAGCGGTGATAGGTCACAAGCATATTAAAATTATAGATCACACTGCAGTATATTCTGACACTCATCCCGCCTCTGAGCCTCCAATGTTGTCCCATATACAGTAGTCTGTATTCCAAGTTCAGCAGTACTGGAAAGATGCTGCAAATTTTTTGAAAAACTGTGCAGACATTTTTTCATGATAATGGAAGAAAAATATAAATATACGTGTATTTATATAGATGATTGATAATATACTATAAAAAGAAAATATATTTGCATATCGCAGAACTTCTATTAATTTTCATGGTTTGTAAAAATTGTATTAATTTAATGTGCAATATTAGTAATGTTACTAGGAAAAGACCACAGCTGCATTTCATTTACCGGGAAGACATCTTTCGACAGTTTCTTATTCAGGAATATGCTTGCAAACATCTATTCATGTTAATCACCATTAATCTTGCATATATAAATAAAATTGGCTAAAGTATAACAGTAATGTATGTACATATATCACATGCTTTTCTATGAAAGAAGACTTGTTAATATGAGCTTAGGAAACAATTAGGCATGGCCGTATTATCAAAGAGAAGTTAAATATCCAATGATGAATCCTACCTTTAACTGTTCCCATCTGGTAGACACATCCGGTTAAACAGAAATCTTCGGAATGAGTTCCAGACATCCTTTACACATGCAGCAGTCAACCCCGTACATGACATCAGTTACTGAGTATCAGAAATGACTTTTAAATTGTAATTTGCCAAAACACATCATCGCGGAATTCAAAATTCAGGATATTAAAACTATTAAAAAAACAAAATTATTTTTAAGTAGAACAGCTACTGGAACAATCTGTAACCCAATGCAAGCAATTTCCGTTCTATTTCTGCACACAAAAGCTTGGTTAGCCATTGTTTAATCACAGAATGAAGTCCTGCTTCTATATATCCAGTTTTTAATTTTCCTCTTTTATTTGTAGTGTAGTTAGTTTTTCATTTTTTTCCTGTTATTGATGTTAAAATATAGATACATTACATGCTGTCACACACACACATGCATTAGGGACAACTTAAAGGCTCTGGTGGTGGTAATTCCTCTCCAGTCCACAGGGTGGCGCTGTATACTAAAGCCTCTTCTCTTCCTCCTGCAGCAGACCAGATTGACAACGTTACCACCTCTGACATCATTTCCCATATCGGTCCACCAGGATCCACCTCTTCCTGCCTGGCTTGTATTTAACTGGACATGTCACTGTCCTGGGCAGTCTTGGGTGTCTTCGGAGATGTTTTTGTGGTTGCCCCTGAAGAATACTTTTATTATTTTGTATTACAATATATGTAGTTACAAGTTATAAAAACCCATAAAATGGTAAAATTATGTTAAGAATGAGTAATCTGGAGCATTTAATGACCACATACAACACATTTTAACTTGCAAAAGAATTTTTGAAGTTTTCCAATAGATGTCTCAGCACGCCAACATCAACAATGCACTAAATGATATATACACATGATTACACAATGTTTACATGCTGAGGGATTGTTTACTGTTGCTGGAGACTTTGGAAGAACAAAATTTGTAATGTAAAATTTTAACCTAACTCCTATTTACTGTCTGAAAATGAAATGGTAAGATCCTGTTGCTAGTGCCATACTAGATTATCTACATGTATTATTTGTGGAAATAATGATATCATCTTCAGATACTTTCTTTACCAACATTATATCTACAGTACATAGTAAAGCCTTGGACTAAATGAGGGAGATTAGTAAACATATATATTTTTAGTGGACACACACATAATGGAAGAAGTATTTTGGTAATAAATTATATTTCTGGTGAAATTTTTCAAGGGATACAAATATATAATTGATGTACAAGTCACTAAAGGTCTCAGTGCGGTGCACTTTCCACATATTAAATATTGTGCGTTTTAAAGAGAGGGAAACTACAAAATTAGATCGTGAGACTGATAGTAGCACTTATGCCTTGGGGGTTTCACCTTGACAAATGCCAAATTCATTGTGGTTGTTTATCCATAATATCATCATTATTATTATACTTGCAACAATTTGTAGATGGTTAAACACACAGTAGTGCAGGATCTTCTCTCTCTGGGTAACCATGTAAATGTGCATTCAGCGATTCAGTTGGTGGTCGACTTCTGGCATGGAATAGAGCCTCTGAGACCAGTCACCTTTCAGGGGGAGGACGTGAAAGTGGTGCATAGCAAAAAGTAACTGGGAGTTTTCAAAAACAGCAAAATGGACTGGTTTGAGAACACTGTGGTGTTCTACAAGAATGACCAGAGCAGTCCTTTACTTTCTTTTGATGCATGTTGGAAATGCTCTACCAGTCCATAGTAGCCAGTGTATTGTTCAACAGTAAGGTATCTTGGAGAAGGAACTTGAGCTAAAAAAAAAACACACATACAATGCCCTAACATACTTATCAAGAAAGCCTGCTTCATCACAGAACTAACCCTGGATACTCGTGAGGCTGTTGTGGAAAGAGAATGGTGGCAGAATTGGAAGCCATCATGAAGAATCCACTCAATCCCTGCCAAGAGATGCCCTGTTGGAGCACATTTAGCCACAGGCTCATTTCTTCATTGTGTAGTAAAAAGCACCTCTGGGGATGTTTTCTGCTGTTTTGTGGTGTAAAAGTATCTAGGCAAGGTTATTTCAACCTCTGAGGTTCTTTTTATGTTGGTGGACAAGTTAATGCTGAAAATGCCTTAAGTGTTAGCCTTGATGTGCACGTGTCCTGCAGAACGTATCTACTGAACATTCACTCAGCATAGATACGGACAAATATAAAGCAAGAATATCTCAAACATGGCTGAGGCTAGCTAACTCAAATTTGTTATCTTACTAGGGGCTAGAAGCCGCTCCACTAATGAGGTATTCTTCTACTTGTCAATACATCTTCAGATTGCTTTCCCTGAAAGAGCTATACTTCAGGATACCCTAGTAAAAGCCAGTAACCACAACTCTTGTTAGGATTTTGTATCCCAATGGCAATCTTTGAAAGGGTTACACAATTTAACAGAAGCCAAGGTCTATTCACTACCTACACTTCATATTTGGCAAGCTTTCCAATAATATTATACATTTATCTACTGATTGTGTTATTGTCCTGTAAGTCTATGTCATTGTTTTTATGTTTCTGCTGCTCTATGCATAAAATTTCCCCATGGTATTAATAACATTTATCTAATCTAATCTACATTTGACTCAAAGTGTGGACTTTTGCTGCCCAGTGGAAAAAAAAAATCTTAAATGCCTCCCTCTTTTTTTTGTCCTAAAGGAAGTGTTTTATTAGGCCAGTGATTTTTTTTCTGTTTCCTATTAAGACTCCTAGGATATGTAAGTTAAGTTACATAAAAGACATAACAGTGCTAAAGAAAGTCCAGAGAAGAGCGACTAAACTGACTCCAGGACTGAGAGATATGAGCTATGAAGAAGGATTAAAGGAGTTGAACCTTTTCAGTTTAATAAAATGGAGATTATTGAGCATTTCAAATTATACTGTAAATTAGTTCAGTGGATCCTGAGTGTTACCTTAAAATAAATTCTTCAACAAGAAGATGGAAATTTGCTAAGGATAGATTTTGCACAGATGCAGTAATATTTTTCTTTACCCAGAGAAACCACATGCACAAGCAATAAGTAGAGTGGTAGGCAGTTAAACATTTAGGTCCTTGAAAACACAACTTGATGTTACTTTGGACAACTTAGGTGAACAGGTTTGCCAGTGTTGTTGGGCTAAATGGGCTGTTATCATCAACAATGTATTAAGGTCCAATGTTGTAAATAAAGTTTTACCTACCTCCGCTTCGAGGAAAGACTTATATAAGCCTGAACTAATTGGAAAAAGAATAGCAATTTAGCAAAGATATTCATTTTGATGATGTTGGTCCTCCAGGCTTAATTTACCCCAAGAGATCATTAAAATTGAAACAAAATAGATCTTTAAACCTATTATATGTATACGGTTACTTATTGCGATTCAAAGTCAGAGACGAGGGGGGTATTTTCCGTACGTTGCTTAAATCATCCAAGATTGAAAAGCCCTTATATATTGAGTCTAGAAAACATGATCAGCAAGTCTTTGATAGGCTGTAACAAAATGACAAAAGAACGGGCGCGTTTTTTTTTTTCCACACAAGCAGAGCAGGAACTTTTATTTGAAGGATATGAAGAATTTCAAGATTTTTTTTTTTTTTATTATTTATTAATTTTATTACAATCAATACATAGCAATCAAGTTTTTACAAAAAAAAAGAATTATGCTAAGAACAGATCGATCCCCACCCCTGAGAGAGAGAGCAAGCCAAACGGTGTAAAATTTAAGGCTTGTAAAAATACCTAAATCAACAAATTCTCTGTGCTTTATAAAATCATTTCAAAATATTACTGATTAGATCCTGCCATGTTTTAAAAAAAGTCTGCACAGATCCTCTAACTGAGTATTTGATTTTTTCCAATTTTAAATAATATAACACATCAGTTTCCCACTGACTTAAAAGAGGAGAGTTTGGGTTCTTCCAGGTTATCAGAATAAGTCTGCGTGCCAACAGTGTAGTGAATGCAATCACAATTTGTTTGTCTTTCTCCACTTTAAGACCCTCTGGAAGAACCCCAAACACAGCTGTTAATGGGTTAGGAGGGATTGTGAGTCCAAGACTGTCTGAGAGGTAATTAAAAATTTTTGTCCAGAATAATGTTAATTTGGAGCAGGCCCAGAACATGTGACCTAGTGAGGCTGGGGCTTGGTTGCAACGTTCGCAGGTTGGATCATGCCCTGGAAACATTTTGAGAGTTTTAGTCGAGACAGATGTGCTCGATATATAATTTTGAGTTGTATAATTGTATGCTTTGCATATGGAGCTTGAGTGAATTCTCTGCATTGCTACTTTCCACTCCTTTTCTGATATATTAATTGAGAGGTCATTTTCCCAGTGTCCTCTTGGATCTTTGAAAGGAAGGGATTGTAAAAGGATTTTATATATTGTAGAGATGGAGTCTAACTCCTTGAAATTGAGCAATAATTTTTCCAGCGTGGATGAGGGTGCAAGATGAGGAAAATCTGGAAGGTTCTGTTTAACAAAGTTCCTGATTTGAAGATAGTGAAAGAAATTTGTAGCTGGAATGTTAAATTTGGAATGTAATTGTTCATAGGATGCAAAGACGTTGTCTATATAAAGATCTCTAAGCAAGTTAATTCCAAATTTTTCCAGATATTAAAACTGCATATGTTTGTGAGGGTTGAAAGAGGTGGTTCTTTTGCAGGGTGCCACAGAAAGAAGCTTCTCCGTCTTAAAATGCTTTCTACATTGGTTCCAGATTCTAAGTGAGTGGAGCACAATTGGGTTATTAGTGTATTGCCGATAACGTGTGTTTATTGGAGCACAAAGCAAGGAATACAAAGAAGTACTGCAGGATTTTACTTCTATTGCGGTCCATGCCTGTGTATGTTCTTCTATTTGTGTCCAGGTTCTTATCGACTGTATATTTGCCCAGTAATAAAACTGGAAGTTAGGTAGAGCCATGCCGCCTTCTGCCTTTTGTCTTTGTAGGGTCGCTCTTTTGATGCGTGGATGTTTAGAATTCCAAATAAATGAGGTTATTGTTGAATCTAATTGCTTAAAGAACGATTTATTAATGTATATTGGTATGTTTTGAAATAAAAAGGAGCTTAGGAAGAATATTCATCTTAACAGTGTTAATTCTTCCAGCTAGTGTGAGATGAAGGGTTGACCATCTATGCAAGTCTTGTTTAATTTTTTCCATGCAGGCACGAAATTTTGTTGATAAAGAGCTTTATGTTTACTTGTGATGTTTACCCCGAGGTATTTAAACTGTTCTGCAATGATAAAAGGAAGGGTGTCTAATCTAATATTATATGCTTGCGAATTCACGGAAAGAGTACACTTTTATTCAGATTAATTCTGAGACCAGAGAGCTTTTGAAATTCTGTGAGTGCTGCTAAGACTGCAGGCACAGAATTTTCTGGGTCCGATATATACAGTACCATGTCATCTGCATATAATGAGATTTTCTGTTCCAGTCCTTCTCTGCTAATCCCCTTTATCTGATCAGTATTTCGACAATGTATTGCCAGTGGTTCAATGGCAATTGCAAACAGCAGTGGTGACAAAGGGCATCCTTGTCTTGTGCCACGCTCTAGTTTAAAGTAGTCTGAGCAAATGTTATTGATGCAAACTGAAGCTTCTGGGTTAGTATACAGTAATTTAATCCATGCACAAATGTTCGGGCCAAACCCAAACTTCTCCAAAATAGTAAAAAGGTATTTCCATTCAATCATGTCGAATGCTTTTTCTGCATCCAATGATAATAATATTTCTGGGGTGTTTGATTTAGTTGGTGAGTATATTACATTAAACAGGCGTCAAGATTTGAAGATAAGTGTCGGCCCCTAATAAATCCAGTTTGGTCTTGTGATATTACTGAGGGGAGCACTTTCTCCATCCTTCTAGCTATGATTTTAGAGAGTATTTTAACGTCGTTATTCAGAAGTGAAATTGGTCTGTATGATGCACATTGTAATAAGTCCTTATTTTGTTTTGGAAAGACAGTGATTAGTGCTTGGCGAAAGGTTTGTGGAAGAGATTGGTTATCTCTGGCTTCTGTAAATGTTGCTAATAGGAGGGAGCTAGCTGAGCGGAGAATTTCTTGTAAAACTCTGCAGGGTAGCCGTCAGGGCCTGCTGCTTTTCCACCTTGGAGTGACTTTATAGCATCCAGTAATTCTGATAATGACAGAGGTTTATCGAGCTCCTCCACACTAAAAGCGTCAATTTGTGGTATCTGTAATTTATCCAGAAATGCATTAGATTGTATATTGTCTTCTTTAAACTCAGTAGTATATAGGGATTTATAGTAGTCTCTAAAAGTGTACATTATATTTTTGTGTTCGATGATTTTATCTCCGTTAGTGTTAGTAATTACCGAGATTGCGTTGCGTACATCTTGCTTGTGAATTTGTTGCGCTAAAAGCTTATTAGCTTTCTCTCCATGTTCATAATAATGATGTCTGGATTTGTAAATTAGTTGTTCGGTTTCTTTAGTTGTCAAGAGGTTTAATTCTGAATGTAGAGCCTGCCTCCTCTTATGTAGAGTCTCGCTTGGTAGTCTGGCATGTTCTTCATCTATTTTAGTAATTTCGCTTTTTATCTCTGCTACTTTCTTCGCTCGGATTTATTTCTGTGGGAAAGATATGAGATAATCTGTCCTCTTAAGAAGGCCTTAAGAGTTTCCCAGAGTATTCCTGCAGAGATCTCAGGGGATGTATTTGTCTCTAGAAAGAATTCAATTTGTTTGGATATAAATTCAGTACAATTCTCGTCAGCTAATAGAAGCGGATTGAGACGCCATCTGCGGGGTGAGTGTATGGGGCTTAGTAATTTCAGCTCCAAGATCATCGGAGCATGGTCTGAAATAACAATAGCATCGTATTTACAAGATTTAATCTTAGGCAAGAAGTTATTATCTATAAAGAAGTAATCAATCCTTGAGTAGCAATGATGTACTGGTGAGTAGAAAGAATATGTTCTTGAATTTGGGTTTAAAAACCTCCAGGGATCTGATAAGTTGTGATCAGTTATAAACTTTGTAATTATCTTTGCGGTGTTAGATGTCGTTCCCCCTGTGGAGGAAGTCTTATCTAAAAGTGGATTTAGAACACAATTAAAGTCCCCAGCCATTATAAGTTTATGAGTGTTCAGATTGGGAATGGATGCAAATAAATTTTGTATAAATTCCTTATCATCAACATTAGGTGCATAAACATTTATCAAAATCATTTTACAGTTAGATAAGTCTCCCATGACCATCACGTATCTCCCTTCAGGATCCAATACTACATCTGATGCTACAAATGGTACTGTTCTATGTATGAGAATTCCCACCCCTCTAGTTTTCTTTGTAAAACTAGAATGGAACATTTGGCCAGTCCAGTCTTTTTGCAGCCGGAACTGATCCTTACTTAGTAAGTGGGTTTCCTGTAAAAATACTATTTTAGCATTTAGACCTGTTAGGTGAGAAAGTACTTTTTTTCTCTTTAATTCGTGATTTCAAGATTTAATATGCACAAGGGGTAACACTGCAAAAGCAGCCCAAACCAGAAAAGACAGCTGGGAAAAAGTGGCCAACAAATTAAACGCTAAGTAGTGTGCATTGTACTTACTGAATGCAGCGTTTCATTTCCTATGTGTCAGATTAATTATTATTTAATATGTCATAATTCCAGATCAAATGTGAGCACAAGGAGAACATGGGAACAGGTTAAAGCGAAGTACAAGAATATACTTCAAACTGGTAAATATTGGTATATAACTATTTATATTATATTATGCTATTTTGACAAAGAATCATATATAATATAGAAAACATTAACTTTAAAGTTAATAAGAATGCAGAGAAGCAAAAATCAGGTGGAGGTCCACGCGGTCCAGACCTAACCCCTGCAAAATGTCCATCGCCCTGTTTGTGAGGGCATTTTTTTTGTTGGGTCAGTTGCAGGGAATGTCATATCCCTAGAACTTGTCTGACCAACGAGATATTGACGAAGGTCAAATATTTGATGTAGACACTGTGTCTGATTATTCATCAAAGGGAGAGGTACATTTTCCAAATAATGTTTGATCAAACTCCACTGTGATAAGTCCCATGTGCCTAAATCACATTTGGAAATCCTGGGTAATAAGAATGATAGGCTGATTGTGAGATTCTTTATGGAACTGCATTGCCTATGGTATATAAAAATAGTGGCGCTTGCAAAAAAACTGAAAGTAATGCATACTGTCTGTGTGGTTGTGAGAGCCCGACTTCACCTAGTTTGACTTCGAATATAAGGTGCTAATAAATCTTTGAGGGACAATATTCCCCCTCGGCTAAAGCGGTAAATTTGAGGATTTGGATCTGCTGCTATGACAACACATCCAGCAAGAGTTTTGAAAAACCAACAGATCCAGGATCATGCCAAATCATCAACAATTTCATCCGGCTAAACGAGTAATCCACATACGAAAAATACCCCCATGGCGTTGAAGCCGCCAAAAGATCATAAAGGCAGGCCAGGACCTTCACTTTCCAGCCCAGGTAAGGTTTACCCAATCCAGCTAGGCCTCCAGCTGCCAGCTTTAGTCTACCTAAGCCCAAACTGGGGAAGATAACTTTAGAATACAAAAGTAAAAGTTCACAAATTATTAAAATGTCTTACAAGAGAAATGGTAACTGTAAACCTCTGCTTTGAAGAAGAGGGTGCAAAAAGAATCTTTATAAGTAAGAATTTAGTAACAAAATGCTCAAAAGAGCAAAAAGTGGCAAAAGAATGTACCTAAAAGGGCCATCCATAGGAAACAAGTTCCAAAAATACACATCCAGACACCCAAAAACAGAAGCACAGATCCAAGAACCAGTAAAACCAATGAAAACAATATTTCCTTAAACTCCAATACAACCTTAAAGCCCACCACTTAATATATAGCTAGAGAGCAGTGTCGGAAGTAGTGACTTCAGGGTGGCTCCCGCCCACAAAACATAGAGAATGGAATCACAACAAAACAGAAGATAATGAATAAATAAAAAAGAAACAGAAATACTATAAAACATGAGAGAACCATTCTAAAGTAATAAAAATAACAGTAAAATAATAAATCTGAAGGAGGAAAAAAAACGTGGCAGTATCAAAGTGCTAAGTAATGCAATGTCATTCTTCACTTTGTCACCTGAGCAGCTTAGCTCCATAATTCCAGATGGCACAGGTCAAATAATTGCACTGGGATCTCTAGACAAAGTGACACTCTGTTATAAATAATAAACATTTAGTTTACAGGAGGTACATTAGATGTTCTAAGAAGGTAGTAAAGGGGAACATTCAGGCTTCACGATTCAGCTGGTTGTCTGTCTCTTGCAAGTTTATGTTTTATAAACATATTTCTGCCAATTTTAGAAAGAAAGCTCTTCCAAAAGAGAATAAAAATGAAAACAATATTTTTTTTAATGTTTGAAGAACAAAATAAACTTCAAAATGTGTTTGCCATTTTATTGTAACTATTCTCTGTATTTTGTCTTTTTCAAATCTCTGTCTTTTCCCCTAGTTGCTTGTTGGACTACAAGGTGCCATACCAGTTAATTTTACTGCAAGCATGTTAACATGCTGCTATACTGTGTCACATCAAGGCTGCCAGTTTTTATAGCCACATGGTAGGAACAGCAGTTTGTTTCTGCCTTGTTTGATGAAAAAAGAAAATGATGTGACTTCTCTAAAAAGATAACTACAGAGATACAGTAAGAAGCTAATAAAGGAGTGTTGGCATGCCACAGAGAATATGAAACACATTTTTAATGATACAGGATTAGGAGATGAAGCATAGTTTAAAGTCTAGCAGGGTTCATTAACAAGAAAAATCAAATATGATCTGTGATGAAGCCCATGGCATATCCCAAACTCAAAGCCAAAAGAAAACAAAGCCTTACGTTGTAACCAATAATCTTGCCACCATTAGTTTTTATCCACAAACTCAATAAACAGCAGTCCCTGCCCTGACCTTTATACCCACTGACAGGACTTGTACTCGCCGGTACAATTTTTTCAGCTGCATACTTGTGATGCTTGATGTGTACCAATAGGGTCTGTTAAAGTACCAGCACACACAATGCATGACTTCCTCTTATCTTTGAACCACACTTCCCTAACCCCTCCCCCTATCTGTGGTCACATGTATGTATTTGTTGGTGCTCAGAACTTAAAGCCCTTCACTGCTGTCCAACCTAATGTAAGTATTCAAGTATTACAGAAACAAAACAGCAGCAAACATAAAGAAACAAAATGGTGTTGCCGGAATATTTCAGTGTCTTTATATGAAGGCATAAATAAAAACCCATTGCCAAAATAAGAGCCTACTCAAGTCCAACCTACAACATGGAAAAGAAAATTAAGGAAAAAGATATTAAACTATAAAAATAAATAAATTAGATTAAAATCAAATCATAACAGAAACAAAGGAAAGAAAAGAATAAAAACAAGTTCTCACTTTATATGGAAGCTAGAAAACATTTTGTTTGTGGATTTGTTTGATTTTAAAACAAAGTTATATTTTGTTTTGATTAGGGACAGAACCTCTGGACTGAAAAAGAGCTCTGGGAAATGAGTTTTGTGCTTACTGTTTTGTATTTATTTTTTCAGTTCTGCCATCATTCTCTATGTAAACGGCCTCTTCCAGTTTGCACTAGTGCTTTATATAGCAACTACAATGCTGCTTTCTTTTAAGACAGGAAATGATTTGGTACTTCCAGGTGCCCATGTAGAGCAAACCTTAAATCCATACACCTTTTTTACTTTTAGAGACGGGGAAAGAACAACTTACATTAGACTTACATTGTTACAAATGGAACAATGTTTAATATCCAGTTCTAATACTTTCACAGTTTATATTTTTCAAAACAACCTTAAAACCAACTGATAAGTCTATTCGTGAAGCCCGTCTAAGATTTTCCTAAAAGCAAAAAAAAAAGTTTTCCTTTTATCATTTGTTAATTGACTCCTATTTGTAATTATAATAGAAATCCTTGATGTCACTTGTTGCAATTTCCATTCACACAAAATCAGAGTAGAACGTAAGGACCCAAACGTGAATCAAATGGTGTCAACATACCACAAGGAGACCAGACAGACTGAATTCATTTGCCATCCTTGTAGTTGAATAGGAACTTACAAATAAAAACCATAACATCTTCTATAAACAAATACCACTATTAATGCTTTCAGTTAATGTTTTAGATATGCTCTATATGATGTTTGGATGTATAGAATCTTCTTGCATTAAATTACTGTCTTCATAGGTTATGTTTTGGTAATATTTTTGTTTATGTATATTTTATAAACCATTATTTACATTTTGCATTTAAAAAAATATATGCCTTTTCAACACAATATTAAACAATGAAAAATAAAAGTAACAATTTTTTGCCTTCTTTACAATGGATACCTAAACTAGTGTGAGGCTTTTTTTTTACCTGTGCTGTGACCGAGTAGGAAGACATTCTCAAGCTATGCAAAAATAATGAAAACAAACAATGAAAATGATAACCAGTATCTTTTTAATTCCTACATAATGATTAATCCATTGGGATCTGGGTTTCTGAACAAGTACACGAAGATGCTAGATTTGTGCAGTTGTACTTTTTTAATCCAAAAGCTCTCATCATCAGGATGTCTTATAAATATTTTGGAGTCTGGGTTGTAAATCTTTGGGTTTAAAATCATAATTTTAAAATGTATTGCCAATAAAAAGGAACCTAGTTCAACCATGAGTTAAACCATAAAGCACATTGGCAAAGTTTATAGGAACTAAATAATGTATTTGAACTTAAACACTGAACAAAAATAAATTCTTTCAATTAAGCAGTTCATTATTTGAATTGATCAGAAAATGTTAGTAATTCTAATTTTTCAGTGATATCATTTAAAATAAATAATTTTAAATATAAATCAGATTAAATGAACATAAACAGTATATGTATGTGTGTGTGTGTATATATATATATATATACACACACACACACAAATATATATATATTTATTAATCTAAAATGACTACAGACAACTATAAATTCTTTCTCAAAATAAATGATGGATTATTTGGAATGTACTGTAAACACAATGCATTATTAAGGTAAAGAGTGAAAGATTTCCGCATCACAATGTAAGGTTGCACTTCAAGACAGATATTACATTTATCAATGATGTTTTTTCTTGCCGAGTACCATCTTCTTTACCATGTTCCGCATCCAGTAACACACGGTCAGTAAACATATAACCTGAAAAAAAAATCAGAAACAATGGTTTGTATGGTTACAATTTCTCTATTTATACAATATTAAAAATTTATATTCCTTAAGATGGTTTGCATTTTTTGATATTTTAAAGCTGAATAACTATATTCTATTATAGACTCATGTCATACTTATTTTTGATTTACATTACTTAGCCTGTTTATTGTATGTTATGTTTAAAACTAATGACAGTTACCAAAAATTTAAATTCAGATGTCCAATTGCACTGTCACATTAATTTTACATCTGTTTCAAAGTATTTGTACATTTTTGGGACAATTTTATTTCTTTATTTTTTCAAGTTGTTTTGTTTGCCCACTTAATCTTCTAAAACATACTTGTGGGTCTTTTATGATAAAGTTACTCCTCTGAACTATTTGGTCACTTGTTGTTAACCCCATGGCTTGAGTTATTGTGCTCATCAGGAGCTAGTTAGTTTAGGCAAGCACTGAAGGGAATTTACGGTCAGGCTATCCTTTTGAGGACTGATCATAAGTTCTATGACTTTAAATATTTTTGAAAGTTTTACAGTGCATTTTCTTTTCAAATCATGCACTGTTTACCTTTTTGTGTTTCTCTATGATTTTGTTTAACCTCAGAAATTTATTTTTTCTGCCCATTAAATTGTGGCATCCTAAAGTTTTTCTTAAGAAGAAGTAGAAATGTAGTTATGGAGGCTATACGTCTGTCAGGATTCTAACAGAGATATCTTAATCAAACCAATATAGTACATTTTATACCAAAGAATTTCCTTATTGATACATGCTATGTGTACTATATAGCTGAAAAAATAAATTTGCTTATCACGTAAAGGGTGTTACTGTATACAGATGTTATTGGTATGAGTTACTCCTCTTGAAAATAAACAATTCCCTTATTGACTGTGCTTATTATTAGTCTTTACCATAGAAGACATCCATCACTGCATTGCTAATATACTTATATTAATTATTAGTCTATTAATATGAAAAATAAACAGAAACACAATCTTTTTCTTTTGACATCTTCTACATCACTGGAGGTTTTCTGAATGGCAGTAGTGTAGTTCATTTTAAAAGATTTCATGTCGGTGTGAAAGGAATCTAAAACTGCAACTGCCCAAAGTGTCAAATGCATCACCAATAATAAATCTACAAGCATTTTAAAAATTTTAATGTATATAATACAGGCATAGAGACACAAAAGGGGCAAGTAAAACAACAACTTACAGACTAAAACATCCTACATCCAACTGGATCACCATTAAAACAAGATCTTTGATTTGAGATGCTGCTGCAAAACCTCAAAACAAGGAGAGCCCAGGCTCGAATCGGTAACCTCTTGCTTACGAGGCAGCAGCTTTTACCTCTACACCAATCAAACAGATGTGGAAGCTGCTTGTTCTCTTCGTTCCCTTGTACTAATTTCATGTCTGAGAAGTAGGCTTTACAAAACTATGTAAAAACATGCTTTGTTTTAGCAAACAGAAAAACATTTGTGCAAAGGATTCAAGGTCTATCTATGCATTCCACACACGAGTCTGCCTTATCACGTTTTCCCTTTCCTTACATCTGAACGCTATAACAAAAGGGGCCAAGAAATCAAGTTGCATAAGGAGCTCAAGGATTGTGTATAATAAAGTGTTGACTGTTGCATTTTATAATGATATTAAATCATGCATTCTAGGGGTATAAAACAGGACCCCACCCAACAGACGGGGTTCAGAAGAGCCCTGACGCTGTCGTGTATATTTGATTGTCTGCTTTTCTGAAACTCTTCTCACCTCGACTCTGAAAAATAAAGCTGCTTTATAACCACACCTGCTGTCTGGTCTGAGTTTTCGTCCACAGTTTTGGCGCCCAAATGTGGGGCAGGAGACGGCAGACGGCTCCTCGTGCAGGATCGTCCAGAGGACCGTGGTGGATCCGATTCCGGCCGGACCGGGTTCAGCTTTGGTAAATGTAGGATTGGCCTGCCTTGGGCGTTTCCTGCATGGGGAGTCCCTGACCTCCTCCTAGCCGATACAAGGCACGACTTGACGGGCATTTCCAGGCAGGTGGACGGAGTCACGGTGAGTAGATCGGGTGATTCCTGTTTGACTGGTGTGCTGGAAGTAATACGAATATAGAAGGAAAAGGAATAAAAAGCGTATGGAAAATACATAGGAGGGTTCTAGGGGCTCACGGAAAGTGGCTTTGGGACCCTACGGAAAACGGCACAGTGTGAATGTTATCTAGTCACCCCTGTGGAAAGGATTAGAAAAGGGGCGAGTGGCATGCTCCTGTAATAATTTAAGGAACGGGGGTGAAAGGGCGTATTTAGAGAATGTGTGTCTAAATAAACGGGAGGTCGAGTTTTTCATCCGCTGTCTGGTCATACTCTTGTTTCAACGGGTTGCTAAGGTGACGGAGACAATACCCTGGCAGATTGGCGCGATACAAACCGTCTGATGAAGGGATCGGGGTAAAACCTCCATATCCTGGACTCCACGGGGCGTATTGATGTAGGATTCTGCTGATGCAAATAAACAGACACGAAGTCACCTGAAGCTGTAATCCGGGAATAGGAGCGGACGGCAGGTGGAACGGGGTTTATCGAGGGCCGAGTCACTTTCTGCTGAGATCTTGCCACTCACTATGGGAAAAACAATCAGCAAGCCAGTCAAACAGTCCCCCAAGAGTCCTAAAAACCTACTGTAAGGAGAATTATTTTCGGGGATCACCAGGCTCCTAGTGCGCTGTCGGGATTGAAAGGTGTGTCCCCTAGAAAGCTCATTGAAAAGACGACAGGATTAGATTATAAAAAAGCATGTAGGAAGTGGAATAAGGACAGTGGAGGTAGATGGCCAGTGGAAGGAACTGGATATATGAGTGAGATAGAAGAAATTAGAAAAATACTGTGCAGAGATACACAGGATTGTTGTAATGGAGGTCCACATCGGATGGATATGCATGACAGATGGGAATTGGTTATTAAAGACTGTACGTTGGAAGCGGCACAGAAATGGAATGGGCTTTTAGTTGCTGAACTTAATAGAAAGGAAAAGGAAGAGCTGCTTATAGCTTTACAGAAAGTGCAGGCTGATTCGGGACCCCAGTCTGAAGGAAGGAGGAAAAGGAGTGATAAAAAAGACCCTTTATATCCCATGCTCTCTTCCCCAACACTTTACCCACAACCCCTTCCACCGCCACATTCAATCATTGCCCCAATGTCTCCTGTGGTTACCGATGCCCCAGCTACTGATGATTTCTTTGATGAACAATATAAATGCGACCCCTCCTCACTTCCTGATCCTGATGATGAGACTGACTGCCACTTGTTAGGGGCTATAGGAGGCTCTTCTAATTTACATAAAAAGCCCTCCATTTCACAACGTACTAGAAGCAAAACCCTCTGAGATACGTCTCCTGAAAACCTTACCCCGTTTAAGTCCCCAAAACCTTTTAGCACCCACTTTTTCATGCCCTTTAATTGAGGTCCCTAACCCCCGACACGATCCCACACTACCCCCAGGAAATGCTAACCCCACTACTGTAATGATACATCGTAACTGGGATATTCAAGAGCTGAAAGACGTAGTGT
Organism: Polypterus senegalus; assembly: GCF_016835505.1. Taxonomy (NCBI): domain Eukaryota; kingdom Metazoa; phylum Chordata; class Cladistia; order Polypteriformes; family Polypteridae; genus Polypterus; species Polypterus senegalus. The sequence continues at coordinate 59,002,944 of NC_053168.1, read as the reverse complement.
CCGAATTGCCTGATCCTAAGGTAATCGGTGGGGTGCAGCAGCTAGATAATATGTACAAACCCAGCGCAGCCGAGTGGATCCAAGTGCTACGCAGAAAGTTGGGCACTACTTGGGCTATTGTCAATCATGGGCAGCATAACGGAGAACAGTGGCAGTGGAATGAGGCATTGCCTCGTGGACAAAATAACGAGGGTCCTTTCCTTGCTCAATGGGAACACATGAAAACTGCAATAGCTGCAAAATATAAAAAGGGCACCGACTGGTCCATTATTTCAGCTGCCAAACAATAGAAAGATGAGACAGCAGATGAATGGGTACACCGCATTCACGACTTGATGCAAAACCATTCTGGTTTAGAAAGCCCAGATGACCATATCAAAGCAACAGTTCCTCCTTTTGTGTCAGGACTCAGCCGGGGGAGAGGTCATGGATTTTTTCTTCCTAATCCGAATTTTTCATCTGGTTTAGCCGCCTCTCCCCTCAGGTCAAGCATCTACATCTTATGCCTGTTACGATGGGACACTTCTGCCGCAATTGCCCACATCAGCTTCCTCCCCCACCTCCCTTACCTGAACCTGAGGATATTTCTTGGTCCTAGGAATTCGCAGGGACCCCCAGCCATTCTCTTCAGTTGCCTTTGCTCACTTGCCATGCGGACACAGATCCTTTATTGACTTTGCTGGTGAATGGCACTGAAACTGCTTTTCTAGTCTGCCTCGAAAGATACAGTGACTGTACTTACTGCTTCTGGACAACCTCATGTTTTGCTGGTGTCTAAACCTCTTCGGGTTCAGCTTCATTCCAGTGGTTCCACTTTGATGCACCAGTTTTTCTTATATCAGCTCTGCCCTGTTAATCTGTTAGGAAGGGATCTGATGACTAAGCTCTCCCTCTCTATTTCTCTAACCGAACAAGGGTTTTACTGTTCTATTCCTAAACTCCTGTGCCAAACCTCCCCTCACACTAAGCCCTCTTTTGCAGCCTGGACCCTGAATATCTCCTCACACACAATTCTCCTTAAAGCCCTACACTCTTTTCCTTCATGTCTTTTTCCCCACTTGCAAGTCCCCAACACCCTCCACTGCACTGCCCAGCATTTCCCTGCTGAAGTGGACACACCTTGGTTAGAATCTTTTCTCTCTTCAGGTATTAGCCCAGAGACCCTCCATATCCCTTGCATTTTTTCCTCATCCAACAAAGCTGCTGCTGTCAGTTCACCTTACATATTCACAAAGTGTTTTCTATTTAGGAGGTTCGGTTCCCCATGTTTCTTAGCCAAATCTAGCATTGTTCACTGGATCATAATTGGGGAATGGGTGGAACAATGTTTCGATAGGATGGACTGGCTGCACGTTGCTCCAGGTATTTTTGATACCTCTGATAATTTGATAACTAAAGTTCTGCTTAAAAATGATTTTTTTTAGTACATCGTGCATTATGCCGTCCTTTCCTTTCTGCTTTTTCATTGTAAACAACCTCTCCCTTTTGGCTTTCCTCATTTCCCGATGCACTGTGGTCCCAGGGGAAAAATGATTATGGAAGGATAGCACACTGTGAGCCACTGGTGATTTACCCAAAATCGTCCTTCCGCCCACATCGTGCCCAGTATCCTCTGTCTCCCGCAGCAGAGTCTGGCATCTCCGCCGTACATTCCGATCTTGTGAAATGTGGAGCAATCATTCAAATTAAGTACTCTCCAGTTAACTCCCCCATCTTACCTGTTTAAAAAGGCTGACGGTTCATGGCGTTTTTGTTCAAGATCTTTGACAAGTTAATTCTGCAGTTTTTCCTTAGGCACCTATTGTTCCTAATCCTTCCACTATTCTTTCTACGATACCCCGTCCGCCCGTTATTTCTCTGTTATTGACCTTGCTAACGCTTATTTTTTGTATTCCTTTGCACCCCGACTCTCAATTCTGGTTTGCCTTTACTTTCCAAAACCGCCATTGGACATGGACCGTTATGCCTCAGGGATATACTGAAGCTCCTTGTGTATTTGGACAAGCTCTTGCTCAAAATTTAGAAGGCTTTTGGCCGGAAAAAGACAGTGTATTGATACAGTATGTGGATGATATAATGTTGTTTAGTACTACGGAAGCAGATTGTGCATGGGATACTCAGCTATTGTTATTATTTTTAGCAGAAAATGGCCACAAAGTTTATAAAACAAAACTGCAGTTAATTCAAACAACTGTGAAATATTCAGGTCATGACATTTCTTGTGAAACAAGAGCTCTCTCTCTCTAGCGATCGTATAAACACTATTCAAAATTTTTCCTAGACCTGTTACAAAGCAACAGGTTATGTCTGTATTAGGGATTCTAGGATACTGCTGGCAATGGATTTTAAACTTCACTGAAAGAGCACAGCTTTTGCAAACTTTAGCGGTCACCCCTGATCTCCCCCTTTCTGGTCAGGTGGCATGCTATGATGAAGCTGAGAAGGCTCTGTGTGACTTAAAAAAAAAAAAAAAAGTGCCCTACATGCGTTGGGACTGTTGACTATCTTGTCCATTCACTCTGTTCGTGGACGAAAAGGGGGGATATATGAACTTATTTTTTACACAACTCCATGGAGAAAAAACAAAGGCTTAGCCTACTTTTTGAAAAAAATTGGATCCAGTGGCTGTGGGATTCAGAGCTGTAGCAGCAACAACAGAGACCGTGCTAGCCAGTACAGAATTAGTGCTCATGAGCCCCCTCGTGGTAAAAGTGTCTCATGCCATACACTCCATTTTAGTACAAGCTAAAACCTCACATCTCACTACTGCTAGGGAAACACACTATCAAAATGTACTCTGTACATTGTCAAACGTTACCAGCAAAAGGTGCTCCACCTTAAATCCAGCTATGCTGCTTCCAACTGAAAAAGGAAGGGGAGCCCCACAACTGTCATGATGAAATAACTAAGGTTATAAAACCTAGACCAGACCTACTGGAAACAACCAAATTTCTTCAAGTTTGAGCGCACAGGCAGCTGAGTTGATAGCTCTCACCTGAGCTTGTCAGTTGTCAGAGGGAAAAATTGTAACTATCTATACTGATTCTAGATATGCTTTTGGAGTCTGCCATGATCAATGGGGCATTATGGAAACTCTGGGGATTCAAGACCAGTACTGGCAAGCCCATTCAGCATCAAAAACTAAAAGAATCCCTCTTAGAGGCCATAACTAAACCATCAAAGCTAGCGATCGTTAAATGTCAAGCTCACACAGGAAAACAGGATCCTGTCAGCAAAGGAAACGAATTAGCTGATCATCTTGCTAAACGGGCTGCGTATAATAACACACCAATCTCTTTATTCCAACAGAGAAATGAACAGGACACAGATAATCAAATTATTTCTTTACAGAGTGCAGCCACGGACACAGAAAAGAGAAAATGGTCCAAAGAAGGGTTCCTCTCTGATGGAGTTTGGACCCATAAGCAAACTAACAAACCTTTCCTTCCTAAAGCTTCTTTCACAGGTATGGAAAAAATCACCCATGGCCTAGACCATGCTGTAAAAGACGCCACGGTTCTAGATGTTGAAAAACATTGGGAAGCTGTAGGTTTCTCTGCATATGCAGAGCAGTTCTGCAGGTGCTGTGCATTATGTCAAAAGTTTAATGTAGGAAAGGGCACCCAGGTAAGCCCCGCCGTTACACCTAACCTAATGGATCCATTCGAACACCTTCAAATGGACTTCACTGAATTAACACCATCAAAGGGGTACCGAGACTGTTTAGTAACTGTTGATGTGTTCTCCCGATGGGTGGAAGCTTTCCCTTCCAAACATGCAGATGCCAAAACTGTGGCAAAAGCTTTGATAAAGGAAATCATTCCAAGATGGGGCATACCGCAGAAATTACGAACTGATAATGGCACACACTTTGTAAATTCTGTTATAAATGAATTAACCACCTGGCTCCAGATAAATGTGCATCATTATTGCAAATACCACCCCCAGAGTGGAGGTATTGTGGAACGATGCAATGGTACCTTGCAATCTAAAATCTGTGAGCAAACAAATTTAACTTGGCCTGATGCTCTGCCTCTGGCCTTGATTGGATTAAGGGGAAGAACACATGGCAAGTTAGGGCTGTCGCCATTCGAAATTCTGACCGGACGGCCCATGCCAGTCGGCATAGTCATAGGTAATGTTACACTGCACACTGTGGACAATGATCTTCTTTCCAGTCTTACAGGTCTCCAAACTTCTCTGAAGGAAGTCCACGAGCAGGTGAATCAGGCCTGGAGAACTAGTCCTCCATCAAAGGACTCCCCGATTCTGTTAGGAACCTGGATTCTGGTTAGAGATACTCGTAGGAAACATTGGCATCACCCTCGGTGGAGAGGACTGTTCCAAGTTCTGCTGTCAACACCACATGCTGTTAAAGTTGAGGGACTGCCTGCTTGGATTCACATCTCACATTGTAAAAGATGGCACCCTTGATTGTGGTATCCTTGTTTGCTGCCATATCCTGAAGATGTAAAAACTGGGTTAACTGGATAATTTACTTTTGCCTGGTGTTTCTTATGGACATGTGAACGAGTGTGCCCTGTGATAGGATGGCATCCAGTTCAAGGGTTCCAGTGCCCACAAATTTGATAGGTGCCAGATGACCATGACCGTGAACTGAAGTGGGTTAGAAAATGGATAGACTGATAAATGTATGAAAGACGCTATATAAAGCACGGCTTGAAAGAAAGCTGGATTTTTGTTCTTCCTACAGACTATTTTCTAGAACATAATAGTAAAAATTGTATGCACTTTCAGCTATATTTGGACATTTTAGGGTGATTTATTTAAGTCGCCGGGGACTTCTTGTGCTTTGTTCCTGTTTGCAGGTTTCTGGTGGCTCATTTAGCTTAGCTTTAGCCACTGTTGTGGGTCCTGAGTCAGAACACACCTCCACTCATCCTGGTTAAATGGCTTAAGTAAGTTTTCATCTCTCTTACGGTTGCTTTAATCGTTCTCCTGCTTGTAGCTTGCTGTATTGTTCCCTTGATAAGATACATTGTATCCAAGTATTTTACTGCCTCTATGGCAAAGGCTTACTTATTACACAAACAAAAAATGCTTCAGATCAGCACAGCCACCCCACACTCCTCCGCCTACTCCACTCCATCCCCCTCTCCTACCTTTTCTCACTCAAATCTTCCTTGAGTATATATATATATATATATATATATATATATATATATATATATATATATTTTTTTGTTTGCTAAAAAAAGGGGGGAATGTGGATGCTGCTTGTTCTCTTCGTTCCCTTGTACTAATTTCATGTCTGAAAGTAGGCTTTACAAAACTATGTAAAACATGCTTTGTTTTAGCAAACTAATTTGTGCAAAGGATCAAGGTGCATTCCACACATGAGTCTGCCTTATACGGCTTACATCTGAACGCTATAACAAAAGGGCCAAGAAATCAGTTGCATAAGGAGCTCAAGGATTGTGTATAATAAAGTGTTGACTGTTGCTTTTATAATGATATTAAATCATGCATTCTAGGGGTATAAAACAGGACCCCACCCAACAGACGGGTTCAGAAGAGCCCTGACGCTGTCATGTATATTTGATTGTCTGCTTTTCTGAAACTCTTCTCAGACTCTGAAAAATAAAGCTGCTTTATAACCACACCTGCTGTCTGGTCTGAGTTTTGCCCACAGTTTTCCAAATGTGGGCGGGAGACAGATGCAGGATCGCCCAGAGGCCTGGTGGATCCGACGCCGGATCGGGTTCAGCTTTGGTAAATGTAGGATTGGCCTTACATCTGAATGCCATAACAAAAGGGGCCAAGAAATCAAGTTGCATAAGGGGCATTGAAGGGGCTCAAGGATTGTGTATAATAAAGTGTTGACTGTTGCATTTTATAATGATATTAAATCATGCATTCTAGGGGTATAAAACAGGACCCCACCCAACAGACGGGGTTCAGAAGAGCCCTGACGCTGTCATGTATATTGATTGTCTGCTTTTCTGAAACTCTTCTCACCGTGACTCTGAAAAATAAAGCTGCTTTATAACCGCACCTGCTGTCTGGTCTGAGTTTTCGTCCACACAGACATGTCAGCTTTCTGTCAATTGACATTTGGGCTTGGGTGTTTACTCATTGACAGCAACATGTAAATTGATTTCTTTTTCTTTGTTTATATTCTTGAATAAAAGTGGACTTGTTTTGTTATACCTTTTTTGGAATTGTATATTTGATATTTGTACTTCAGTCTTCACACATAAATTTTATCAATTATTACTATAACATGAAAAAAGTTTCTCTTTTAGTTATGTGTTAAACATTTCTTGCCTCGCATTTCCTGTCATCCTACGTTTACCCAGATCATTGTAGACACGGACACACATAAAATGTATGTATTCCAAATAACAATATATTTTTTACCCTATGCAATTCAAGGCACCTCACACCCAGATAAACAGAATTGAGCTGGGAGAACTTTGCAACTGAATTCAGCTGAATCAGTGGTGGATGGGATAGTAGGCTGCTTGTGCCAATTGACACATTTGCAAAACAAAAACGTTGATGAGGAGGTGCAAAGGAATTTTAGGTGGCCCAGATCACTACTTTTTTCGTAGGCTTCAGGAATTTTAGTGTTAGCAGTTCCAAATATAAGTACATGTCCTAAAATATATCAAAATGACCTACACAAAGTGGATTGCTGAAAACCCTTGGCTTGTATATGGAAAAGCAGCAAAGAATCTTTATAAATTAAGGATCTATTTAGCAAAATAAGAAAACACGAAAATTCTCAAATGAACCAAAAAAGGAATTGCCTAAAGCAAACAATTCCCAGCATACAATTATACAATTCATGAGGAAAAACACCAAAGACAGAGCAGAACATTATCAGAAACCAGTAAACCTAAAAAGAAAATTGCAATATTTACAACTTTAAATGCAACCTCCGTGATCATTTGAATAACAAGAAAGTGGTAATGTCAGGGTAGCACTGCCTTCTTGGGCTCCAACCCCAAGACACAAAGAATTGAGGCATATTTAAAATGACCGTACATAGTTCCAAACATAATGGAAAATGCATAAATGACAAAAAAGTAAGTAATAAGTGTGAACTAAAATTCTTAATAAAATCTCTATGGTAATTTCCAAACAATTGTAATTGTATTAGTTTTCAGTTTCCAGTCTAAAATTACAGTTAATTTTACTCTGACCATATTTAAAACGTCATAAATAATTTTTCATTCCAAAAAAAAAAACTCTTTATGAAATTCACAATTATGTAATTGAGCACATTTTGTTTTCATACATCCATCCGATATCCAACCCTCTATATCCTAACTACAGGGTCACGGGGGTCTGCTGGAGCCAATCCCAGCCAACAAAGGGCGCAAGGCAGGAAACAAACCTCGGGCAGGGCGCCAACCCACCGCAGACATTTTGTTTTCATTTTTGTTAAGTCTCATTAATACCTCTCATATATGTTCCTCGTACATAATGTATCTATTTGGAAAAAAAAAATCAGAGTATTGTCAATATAAACCAAAACATGAATTCCAAAATAAACGCTTAATATCATTAACAAAGTTTTCAAAAACAGCTGGCATGTTTGCCAAATCATATGGCATAACTTTGTATTCATACGTAATAAGCAGGGTTGAGGTTGTCTTGCATTTTCCTTCTTCCTTTCTCCTTATTAATTTATATTTATTTTGTAAATTTAACTTGGGAAAAATAACAGACACATTAATCTTTAGGATGGAAGAAGTAAGAGAAAGGGGATAATTGTTTTTAATGGTTATTCTATTTTAACTTCCTGCATTTAATACATGGGAGTAAGTCTCCATCTTTTTTTTTTATTTTTTTATTTAAAAAAAAAAAACCTGCTCCCATTTGATGGTTGAATAAAGCCTGTTTTCAAATTCTACTGGCGAGAGGGCGTGTAAATCATTCCTTTTGGCAAAGGAGCACCAAGTAACAAATCAATAGCACAATCATATAATTTATGGGACAAGGCTGTGTAGTTTTTTATTTATTAAACACATCTTAAAAGTCATGGTAACAGGATGGCAATATAGCCATAATTCCACAATTGCTTATTCTTCAGATTAGAAATTTCAGCACCTACAGAGGCAGAAACATATTGTTTTATGTGTGGAACCTCAAGTGGCGAAGCCACCATGAGATCCTCATCCCTTATATTCAGGCTGATGATTACGCTCAAGCAGAGTGTAATTGATAGTTAAATATTTGAAATTTCTTTGGTTTTGTGGATCTTTTACTTTGTCTTTGAAATTTGACTTTAAGATTACACACTGGTCTTGATAACTTTTTTTTATTATTTTTGACCTTTTTCCCTTGCCTAGTCATTTTGTTTTCCTTTTGTTTATTTAGTAAATGTAATATTTATAGATATTGTTTTTGTCCAGTTAAGACAGATATTTACAGTTATTTCCCTTTCCAAGTGAATTTTTATAGGTTCTCCAGCTATATATGATGAAATGTCAGCTCATTATTTTGATGATTCATCCCTGCTTGATGCATCTTGTCCAGTGCTGTTGCAATAGCAATGTGCATGGAGTAGACCACTTTGATCACATTTGGAAAACCGGACGTTGCTGCAAATTGCACCTTGATGTTTCCCAGTTCGACCACAGTGTAAGGAAATCCTATCTATCTGGATGATAAGTGGATAACATAACATCATCTTATACAGCTGGCATGGTGCAACTTGGTGAAATACTGGATCATCAGCAAGTTCACATTGCAAAGGAGCAGGAAGAACACAATTCCTCAAAGTTTGCCTTTATAAACCCGGCTCCAGTTCAGCACACAGATCCAATAGGATAGCTCTTGGCAATCAAAATTAACTTAGAAGCCAGTCATCATCATCTATAAATGTGTACTCACTTCTAATACTTCCATTTGCAATGTCTTCTAACAACACTAAATCAGCCTTGGCCAAACCATTCCATGCACCATTATATTGTTACAGAATGATTACAAACAAGTGAATTAAATTTGTAAACTATATGTATATAATTTCGTTGTATTTGATAACACCCGCGTCATGGATACAAGGTAAATGACACAAACAGTAGTACTGCTTTAACACTGGGTGCCACCAGTTTGCGAAACCAAGCAGAGACGTACATACGCAAGGTGTGAGGCTGCTGTGAAAATGTGCATGGCTTTATGCTAAGCTTTTACACGTGTCGAAGTGAGTGTGGAAACGGGCATAAGCATCATTTTTGTGCATATGCACCATTTATACATGAGGCCCCTGGTCTTTTTTTTTCTTATTTTTGAGGCCTGTTCACATTATTTTACTATTTTGTGCTGTGGATTACAACACTTTTCTAATTTGAATTTTCTTCAACAGCTCTACTGATCCATGTCACACATGTGTGCATGGGAGGCAGCTAAAGGGCTGTATAGAAGGTAATTCCACGCTAGGCCTGGGGGTGGCAGAATGCATTACTCCCCTCTCTTAATTATCTCTGCAGACCCAACACAGGAAATCCCGCCTGGGTCAGTTGACATCACTTCCGGGTCCTGTCCAGATGATATCACTTCCCCTGACCGCCAACTACCTTCACTTAATCATTTCTGTTTTGGACTCAATCTGTACACAACCTTGCATCTTATTTTGCTCTTTCGCAGCCAGAACTCAAGTATATGGGTGACTGCCCCAAACCTTTTTTTTGTGTTAAGGCTGATTATTTCACATCCAATAATGTCATCTTATATTCTCTAATTAACTGACGCGTTTTTCCTTGCTTAGCTTTCTTTATTGTGACTTGATCATCCACTATTGAAAGATGCTTCAGTTTTTTTATGTTTTTTTGTTTATTTTAAAATGTGTTTACTGTGTGACGCACCTTTTGGTGTACTCAAAAAAGGTGTAATAAAAATAAAGGTTAATTGATTAAAGCATCCCACCATCTCTTGCTAGTGAAGGCTACCTTATTCTGTTTCTCATCTGCCTGCTACTTCTGTGGTTGAAATAAGAATTGTTTTCAAATTTTACTGTATATTTCCATCCATGGCTTGACTCTCAGGGTAAGTGAGAGTGTAAATCTTTCCTTTTGGAAACGGTGCAATAAGTAACAAATCAGTAGCACAATCATATAATTTATGAGGCAAGGCTCTGCAGATTTTTACTTATTAAATACATCTTGAAAATTATGGTAACAGAATGGCAATATAGCCTTGATTCCACAATGCAGAACTGAAGGAATAATGGCTACTAAACAATCATCTTTACAATAAAGATCAATTCTTCTTTTAACTGCCAGTCTATGACTAGGTTATGCTTTTGTAGCCATGGATATCCTAAAATAACCTGAGGAAAATCAATAGAATCGCTTTTCTAGTCATTTCTTTCTTGATGAAGAGCTCCTATTGGAGAATGGTAGTTGATACTGTCTCTTCGTCTGCTTAATGGTTTTCCATCAATGTATAATATTTCACTTTTAAAGGGAGCAAAATAATATGAAATTTAGTGAATAATTTGGGGCTAATTTTTCTTTTATCTCTGCATCAATTGATGCTTGAAATTCATTTAATTTTCAACTCTAAATCTTTCAGAATACCTAACATGATCTTTGATGGCTTATTAGAAATTTTAAAATATTTTGAGTAAAAAATGCTTTGTCTTCAGCTATCATATATCCAGACTAAGAAGTGACAGGCTGCCAACTATTCTTTTAAATTTATGTAAGCTAAGTGGACACCAGCAGAAGTGGTATAAACATGCAGGGTTGTAAATGAAAGCTAAAACCCAACAGACTGCCATTACTGGGTTGGCTCTTTGCTAATGTGCAATTGTTTGAAAAGAAGAAAGAACTTTAGGTGAGGCTTTCAAAACTTTGTGGAGCAGATGACTTGTACACTATTACATTAATGGAAATATTGAAGAAGGAAGTAACAGCAAATTCAAATATAAAACTGGATGGATCCACTACTTCTAATATGGCTGCTGCATCCTGTAAAAGCAGAGGTTGCTGCTGTTGCTTACTCAGTCTGGAAGAAGTAATGATCAGATGCTGATCCTTCTAAAAGCTTAGAGTATTTATTGTAATTTTAATTGCTGGTTTTTACATTTTTTCTCAAGCTGAACATAAAGGATGTGCCATTATTGTTGACTGAGATTCAAAACAAGCACTTTATGTTGGTGTAAATTTCATCTTTAGATGTTTAGCCCAACTTAAAGATGCAATATTTTGAGCCACACTTACACAAATATCCATATGCTTATAAGGCTATACCGTAAATGTTCTAAACTAATGGGATCCTTGAAAAAAGTTCACATAATCTACATTTCATGTCGTATGCTCACAATGTTCCAAACTCGTGTATTTTGTACCAATAAGAATATTTCAGTAAATTATGTGTTTGGGATATTGTGAGCATACAAGTCAATGACTTGACACAAGGATTATGCGACACAAGGTTTTTTTCATGTTCTTTTTTGATACTGTTTGCAGTATCATAGATGGCTGTTGTATTCGAAACATTTATATCTCTGTTATGCATGAAAACATGAGAATAACCACTTTTCGCAGATATCACTATAAATGGGGTACGTAGCATATAAATATATATTATTTTGGGGTGAGTTTTACTTTAATCTAAAATCTTACTAGGTTTAGACTCCACCTGTGAACAGCACTGTCGAACAGCAAGCCTCACTTGGCTTTGCTTTTGGCCTTGTCCATGGCTCAGACTATGTCAGATATCTGCTTTAAATATGCCTTTTATACTATCAACAGATTGTTTTTCAATATCAATGCTAATGTAGTTGCGTTGGTTTTATTGCCAACTTGCTGCATAACAAGAACCCATAATCACCATCTTTTTAGCAGTGGTTTGGAATGTGCCATACAATGTCAACTTGGCAAAAATGTTTAATCAATAGGTACCAACCGAGCTATGCTACATTATATGGCAGTCTTTCTTTGGGTCCTTTGGTTGTTTTAGAGTGCTTATTAGTATATTTTTTGTCCTTTTTTTTCTTTGTGCTGTCAACTTTCTATTGTTTCCAGGCATCCGTATTGGCAAAATATGTTGATGTCAGAGGGTTGGGCACAGTGACGTGGTGCATGGTATGTGGCTAACATGTGACATCATAAAAATGTGGTCTTGGTGGGCCATTTTGGATATTATACAGTTTAAGTATCCTGATAAACATGGTCAGACTGCCAGCTTTTGTGACTCCATTTTTTTGTCTAAATATTTCAGATACTCCATTTAGCAATTAGGTTTGTTTAGAACTATTTAAATGCTATATTTTATGAAAAGTAGCAAAAGGAGTTAAAGTAAGCGGACATTTTTTCAATAAAATCATAAGTAATTATGATTTTAACATTTTAACATCACTCTGTTTCCCATGGTCTCAAAACCAAAAAGTCTGGTTCCATTATTTCCTGGCACTAAACTCACTAAATCTTTTTGTGTAATCTCTCTACAGATAATTTCTCATATGAGTCACAACTTTAGTTGTAAAGTTTTTATTTGACTGAAAAGATGCTGATGATGATCACTGTACCATTCCGCTGCTGCCTCTGCCACTCCCCCGTGACGGCATGCTTACAGCTTTGACCAGGGAAGTGAAACTTTGATCCTTCGGGTCTCTGTGGCTGCAAGTTTTCCTCCTTGGCACGCACTTCATCAGTGACCAATTTCTGCTATGAATTGACTTCCCTTTATTTTAATTGCCATGCCTTTTTTTTTTTGACACAGGCCTCTGAATTTAATATTTTTTCTTTAAATGACAGCCAAAGAACCAATTTTACTCCACTCCTATTAAAAGTTGGTTATTGTTAACTAAAACCATTATTTAATTCCATGGCTTGTTGGTGCTCTCATTCTGCTACAGCAGAAATTTCCAAAACCAATGATTTTCATTTTTATAACATCTCCATCACGTTTGGACCAGAACAAATAAATATTATTGAGAAATTCACCTTTTTTTCAGATATTGTGTGATGGACACCAGTTACCTGATAGTGTGTTGGATGGTTTTATCTGGCTGCTAATTCAGGAAAAAAGATTGACAATTGAGGGATCTGAGTCTTAAATAGCAAGTCACGTAAAATTTAGGCAAAAGAAGTTTAATTAGCAGCAAAAAATGGGTCACTTTGTCGATCAGCACATGCCAGGTAGGTGATAAGTGCAAAGAGATGCAGCTCTCAGCCAGACGTTTGCCCATCAATAAGATTAAACGGATTTACTGCCATCTTGTGGCATAATGATGCTCAAACCAGGTTCTGCAGGAATTCTAAAATGTTGCCTAAAAGCCAGATTTATCTTCTAAAATATCATACATCTGTGGTAGGCCAGTGAACTGGAGCCTGGAGAGTGGCCCCATGACTCTGTCAGCAATGGGACTGTCTTAACAGTTTTCTCTCATACAGTTTATGGCTCAAACTGCATCCTTCTCAGAGGGAACTGCCAAGCCAGGCCCATGTCTATCAAAAATTTCAAGTGATGGGAAAAAAATGATTATTTCCTCTGGAAGCCACAGCTGTTTTCCTAAGAGACAGCAAATGCCTGGAATTTTCCCTGCCTTCCGTTTCTGACTACCTGTTCTGGCATCAGGTCCCCCAAAAGGGGAGGAATACAGCAGACACACAGTCGGTTTCTTGGAAATGACTGCATTCTTTGTCTTGTTTGCTTCCAAATATATCACTCTGAATAAAGCATGCTATGTTTTGAACATGCTCAAAAAATTAGCTAAATGCTAACCTTAAACGTCACAAACTTATACAACTCCTTCTTTTGAAATAAATAAAAGGCATGCACTTCACAGTATCTATTAAAATGTTTTCTATGTAAAGTAGAATAAACATTTTTGCAAAATCTTTCAGTCTAAGGAAAAAATATTAAAAATATGCATTTTAGACATTTCTGAACACAGCAGAACATTCAGTTAACATCTAAATGATTGTACCCCATTCCGGCAAAAATACAGCAACACTGAAAAATGAAAATGTTTTAATTTAAACACATAGTTGTATTTAAGGAAAATATTAATTTCATATTTAATCTCCTCACATCTATAAATCACATACTTACTGTAAATCAATTACATATATTCCCTTTGTAATACCTACAGTAAAAGTAATTGGATGAAGTGTTTTCTTATACTGATTTTTGTATGAGAAAGCACTGTGACAATTTGGCATCTTTGTCTGAGTCCTGTCTGTGTCACTGTCTGAAAGAATGTTGTGTACTCTTTACATTCTAACGTGTTTTTCTTTTATTATTTATTTTATATTGCAGTTTTTGTATACATTCAAAAAGTGTGTGTGTAAGACAAACTAATTTAACCCCAAGAGCAGTTGTTTGCCTGAGCATGCCCTGCCAACGGACTGCTGACCCATTAAGGAATGGCAATTAATTCTGATGATATTGGTTCCAGTGACCTGGAATAATGTTTTTGAAGTGAATGTACAGATAGATTATAAAGATGTGCAATGACACACCAAGTGATCCGAGTCCCATAACAACAACAACAGCTGCATTTGTTTAAGTTGCAAATTTTCATAAAAAAGGTAAATCTCAAAGTACTTCACAAATTGTAAGAAGGAAATCACACTGACAAAAATAAATAAAAGGATGAAATTGGAGAATACCTAACAGAGGAGAATATAAATTAAATGGCAATTGAAATTGGGTAGTTTGTGAGTCTATAATAATTATAATAGAAAAGGTCAGTGTCTAATACAAGAACTCCTGCCAGTGTGGAAGCTGGAGAAAATAAACCTTCAAGAGGTTAAAATGCCAAAAGGCTCTATAGCGCACTGGAGCAAATATAAAAGAAAGAGCATATTTGACCCCAATTTAGTTTCCAATTAAATTCCTAAAGTTACAGAACCCTTAACTTAGAAGTAGATATTTGGGTTCAAAAACTGGATGAGTGATTAAAAATAATGAGTAAAACTTTCAAATCAAACAAAGTGACATTCTATTTTCTGGTGTTGATTTTATACATTGATTTTGGTATAACACTTTATAATATTCACAATGTGTTTTAAATTATTCAGCTTCTGATATAGACAGCCTGAAGTACCAAACTGTGGTTATCCTTACCCAGAGGCACAATGGCCACAGCAGTAGCATTCTTTTTTTTTTTTGTCTCGGTCACCGCTGCTCAAGACCACATTATCTACTCGTTTACAGATGCACTTTACCAACCAGTAAAACCTTGTATGGCGTGCACTGTAACAAAGTACTAATGTATACACATTGTATGGAAGAGAAAAAATTTATATATTAGCATAAATAGCATATTAGCATAAATAGACATAAAAGTAATTAACAGCTTCTGAAACAGATTAAGCATAAGTTAGAATGTCAAGCAAATAAGATAGGTCAAGCAAATAGTTAAATAAAATACATTAGTCAAATTGCATTATTTTTAAGCTTAAGGCAAAATCTAATATGGGAAAAGGAAGGACAGAATAGAAAGACAATAACGCACAGAAACTGTCGAGGACAGGGGTGGGGGGGCTGGTGTGTGTGTGCACCTGTGTTCAACAAGTTAGGAAGCTAAGGAACGATATCAGTGAAAAATGGCCTTGGTAGGCATTTAAGAAGCCAGCTGGAATAGTGAATCGGCAGAGACAGCAAAAGGTATTGCTACAAATGAGGTCAAGATGATATAATGCATGAAAAATAAAACTAGTATATTCAGGCACTAGCATAAATAAATATAGAAAAATATATTAGAATTAACTTTAGCGCAGAAATTAAGGCAAGTCAAGCATGCCAAGCAAATGATTAAATAAAGGCATATACCATATTTCTTTTTAATTAAAGCTTAGCTTTGGGCACCGAATAAACCAGCTTAAAAGGCTGAGAAAGAGGAAGTGACGAGAGGAAGCCCATAAATGGAAGAGAGGTAACGTTTGTACCACCCTTGGTCAATAAAAAAACAAAACAGAAACTGAAGATGGACAATAGACAGTAAAAATACCGGAGGCCAGCTGCAGGGGAAGTCAGGACATAATAATGGTTCCCATGAGAACTCGAGATATTGGCTGGACAGGTGCAGAAGGGAGTCAGAGAAAAACAGCAAATGAGCTAATTGAGCGAGGTCGGAGTATTAAGAAATGACTATATAAGTTTTGAGTTCTGAACTGTTCAAGGCTCAATCTCATTTGGCTGAATTGGGTTGAGTCCGTGTTATTGATTTATTGCGATAAAGCTTTAAAACTCTGTTTGCCTATCCTGAGTCCTAATAGCCTTCATTTTTAGGTAAAAAGCCTCTTGGTGACAACTTATTACCATGACAATTGTCAGTTTGTGTGCCTGGTGGTTAAGAGATACCACTTTAGGACGAGAGGGGGTGTTGGTGCTAACCATTTCTTCTTTCACCACTGCAGTTCTGAGAAGACTTCCCAGGATGTCACCTAGATCTGCCCACAATACCCAGAGAAGGCTCCACCCCTTCCTCCCAGGATGCCATAAAAACAGGCAGTCCCAGAAAAGAGACCTACACCTCAATGGTGACTGAGCTCCCACTGAAGCGCCATACCTGTGGGATGATTGAAGCCACTGCAATCTGAATGCCAAGGCCACTATATCTTTCTAATTTATTTTAGTTTGTTTCTGATTAAACGGTGTTGCCCAGTTGGCACCACAACATTTCGCTGACCACCTTGCTCTGTTTCTACCCAATTACAATGTATACTGTATAAAATGTGTGCAACTTATAAGCTAATCAATATTATATGAAGAAAAATGTGTATATTTTTTATAAAGACAAGGAGTACATATAATAATGCATGTCCTTTATATGCAAAAAAAAAGGTAAGCATTTATAAATCGTTATACTTCACACAAAATGAAATAATGTATGGATGCCAACCAGTATTTTAACACATGCAAATCAGTTGTAGATGCACGATCAATTTTTATAATGTATTACTTTTTTTTTTTTGTACGTTTTAACCTGATTTTTGACTTTTTTATTAACAAGTATTCTATGTTGTGCTTCTGTTTCGGTTTTCCTTTAAAGGAATAATCTAACCTAAAAGGATCATGTTATATCTGTTCCTTACCACTACTATTGGTAGTGATGAGCAAGACAAAATTGTAATCTAATGTTTTCATGGAGAACATTGATAACAAAGTTCCTGCTTCAATGGGAACCAATGCTGAATAAAAGTAAACTATATTAAAACGTCTATAAAAAAATGTCAGGTTGTTTGTGCTGCATAATCCACACGTCAGGAATTTAGGCACACAGTGGATTCAGAAAGTATTCAGACCGCTCCACTTTTTTGTACACTTTATTGTGTTGTACATTTAATTTTAAATTGATAAATTTGCCATTTTTGCACATCAATCTCTACTCAATAACCCTTAATGATAAAGTTGAAATGTTTTCAGAAAAGCTTGCAAAATTATTAAAATTCAAAAACTGACCTTTTTTGACACTTAATTCAGTACTTTGTAGAAGACCCTTGGTAGTAATTACAGCTTTGAGTCTTGAGTAATTCTCTATCAATATTGCACAACTGGATTTGGACAGTTTATCCCATTGCCAATTATTGATAAATTGGTGAAAGCACAAATCAGTTCTCACATTTATCTGTTGTGGTTTGGATGTGGCAATAGACTATTTTTCAACAAATAACCTAAATATGCTTGCAGCATTAAATAAAATAATACAATTTATTCAAAACAGAAGGATAGTGGAACATGTACATAATACAGTTAATTCATAATATAAGGGTAATATAAACTGTACATATGTAAGTGTATTCAAGAAAATAATAATAGTTTGTTTTGATCTGTATATTACCTACAGAAAAAAGACATGCACCTTATGAATTCTGTTTCCTTAATTCTTAATCAGAAAACATTATTAATTTAGGACCAGCTTTTAAATATTCTTGTCATATTTCTGTCTTTCAGGTGGTCTTTATTGTTAAGTTTCTTATTATGTTTTAACTTCTAGGACTGCCTTCTGTGAGGATGCGTATGTGTGCCACGCAGTGAAAGTACCAAGTGACTGATGCTGCTGTAACACAACTGAAGGTTACTTTAGATTTCCTACAAAATTTAGAAGGATAAACTTAGAACCGCTAAAGACATATCCTTAACACAGGTTAGTGGTTTCAGTTGAGTAGAAACAATAACTAGAAATGTATATGTCAATATACTTGCAGGCTTTCTTCTAGATACCAAGTTAAAGACAATAGTTCTGAATCAGAGTAGGTGGACTTGTGAATTGGGTCCTATTGACTCCAAGTGGAGCCGATGCTTTGTCCTGATTATTTCAGCATCTGTGGAGAGTTTTTTATCAAATCAAATCCTTATATTTTTTAGACAGCCTACTCTACTCCATTTTACACCAGCATGTTGTTAATGTTTGCAATATCAATCACCATTCAATACTATTCACTTTCTGTGGTGTGTTGTGTGCATGGATGATAAACAAAATGAGAAAAGGCAGATTATGTGATAGAACTAAGCCACTAAAATGGAATGAAGCACAACAAGCCAATTTCCCATTTTATTATTTATTTTCATAGCATGTGCTGTGTTTCTTGTTCAGAATATGGTAGATGAAGATGGAGAGAGGCAACAATGAATATAGTGTTTTTGAGTGTTGGTAGAAATTTATTTAAGTCCAATTTTAGTGTGACTGCTTGGGGTAAATGGCTTTTGCTTTTTTTAATTTTTTTTATTTAATCCACAGTATTCTCCTTTCAGCTTTTGTGATAGTCTTGTTTATAGATTTTGGTGATGGCTCGCCTTCAGGCCATCATGGTTGTGAGTTACCATTCTGGCGACAGCTCGCTTGTAGGTTATGGCACAGTTCTGAGTCAGAATTTTGGCAGCAGCTGCCCTTTAGATTATGGCATAGTTTTGAGTCAGAATTTTGGCAATAGTGCATCTTTGGGCTATTGCAAAGTCAAGATTTTAGTGATTGATCACCTTCAGGATACAGTATGGTTTTGAGTCATATTATTTGTGCCAGTACACCTTCTGGTATTCATCTTCTAATTGTCATTTTGGCTTTAATCACAGTTGTGTACTTTGATTTTTGACTTTCTTCACAGTTTCTCAAATACATGGGAATCTCCTGGTCCTTGTTACACCATCCTCACATTTGGTCAATAATTCTGCTACTGGCAGGCAATTCATTGAGGTCTCCAGGAACTAAAAACAAGTGGACCTGGTCTATGCTGTGGTTCAGCCCAGCCACTTTTGATACTCACAACTGTAATAACATTCTGACTTCTTTTTTAGTATTTTTTATGGACTTCAGTTTTTGATCGTTTGGAGATTTACTTGTGGATTTTGGAATTTTCTGTGTAGTGGATTGTTTATTTCATTTCAGTTCTGAATAATTTGCTTTTTGCTCTCTTTTTCTTTGGGAATTTTGAATCTTTGGATAATATACTGTGTAATATAGCATCTGCTAAATAATAGAAAGAATATACAACACATGTTTCGCCCTTATTGGGGCTCATCAGGTGTACACACTTTAACAACTCCTTGCGGGGATTGAACCTCAGATGTCAGTGCCTGAGGCAAAACCTCTGATGTTGTGGCACAATGGCTGGTTCACCTATTTGACAGGGTGAAGATCAGAGTATTACATTTTTAGGCCTGAATTGCAATCTGATTATTTGGGTGGTTACGTACCAGGTAACACTTGTGGTTGGTCAGCCAGTTGACAAACATCCACTTCATTATCTCAGTTGCAAGAAGCAGATCATATGGAAGACCGATTAATCATGAAAACATTTGATAATTATTTAAGTAGCATACTTTTTGTTTTTACAGTTTTCTTTGATATTTTGCTATTTTAAAAAGCATAAATAATAAGGTAAAGTTGAAATATCTAATAAAAATACAATAGTTTAGTAGATGGCAAATTATTGGTTTTAAGTATCTGATAGTAAGTCATCAAAATGGTTAAATGTATCTCACACAGCCAGCCAAACAGCTGCATGATTGAAATCAAAACAAGTTTAAATCCTTTCTGTCATTTCAGTGATATATTAGATGTAATGTGATGTTTCCAGATTCACTCTTCCATATGGCTGCCTACACATTAGGTAACGCATAAAGCTCAAAATGCAACTGGATAAGCACAAAACATCTGTGTCCCATCCCACTACTATTATTTACTAAGTCACTTCCAACAATCACAAATGATTCATTTTTGACAGCGCTGACCATAAGATCAAACTAAAGGAATTTCAATGACACTTTGAGTGTATGTCACACTTTAGCCAATGAAAACTCTCATTCATAGCTTTTTTTCGATAATCAATACAATATTGAATCATGTTTTATCTTGGTTAAAAAATAAAATGTATATTTTAATGCAGTGCAACTGGGTATTTTCTATGTGAGATGGGAGTAGAATGCAGCAAAAACTTTAAAGTTAATAATGTTTGAAATAGTAATTCCTGTGAAGAAACACTCTTAAGCATCTACAAAACAAAAGTAGTAATTACATGAAAAAGCAAAATGAAGGAACTGCTATGCAGGCATGGCTGCAGCCAATCATTTTTAATGTTAACTATTCAAATTCAAGGCAAGGAGATGGTGCTTGGAGTAAAACTCGCCCATCCTTTATAATCAATCTGTGATTGAATGTGGAAAACACGGCTGACAATCATTTGCCTGGGCCATCACTGGCATGTGGACACCATGTTGTGTGCTATCCAGTCACTTTTTGTATGTACAAGGTGAGAAGACATTTTAGCCAGTGATTCACTATACTGTATTTTCTACTTACTCTGACTATAACTTTCCTGAAGAAGGGACCTGAGCTCCATCAAAAGCTTGCATATTGCAATCTGTTCAGTTAGCCAATAAAAGGTTTCATTTTGCTTCACTTCTCTTTACTTACTTTATGAGAAACTTGCATTTCTATCCTGAACATGCCCTATTCATAATCAGGAATTGAAATGTGCTTTGTAAATTCAAGATTCATAGTACTGAACAATTTATAAAATACATTTTGAGAAAGATGCTGGTATTATACAGTGGAGAAAATAAGATTAAACAGGACATAGGGCAAATCCTCCTGTTGCTTAGACATAAAGTGCCAAATGGTTCCATATCTACAAGGCAGGGCCATAAAACCAGGAAGTATGTTGTGCCCTGCCAACTCTAAATGTTTTCACCCAGACTATTATTGTTTCTAAACTGAGTTGTTTTACTGTTAAGAATCACATATTCAATATTGGCTAGTGCTACCTTTGTTTTTGTCACCATTTTGGTGTCACAATTTTGTTTCTGTAGTAACAGGATTGGCTTTGTTGTTTCTTAGTAATGGCCCCCATCTCCAGTAACATGATATAGTGATGTTATCATTAATGGAACATAAGATGCCATTGCAGAAGGAGTTTTGTCTATGTTCTGACTGCAGGAACATTTTCCAAATAAAATCGAGTTTTCTAGAGTAGTCTGCGGTAAGTAAACTAAGCTTAATCAAGGACCTTTTCAATTGTTATGTTGACCGATTCTGGTTTAGTGTTATAGTTTTGTTAATTGTTTTTGGTTGCTTCTGTGGTACTTTGACCTGCACCTGTTTATGACTGCATTTCTGTTTGTTCCTTTTCAGAAATGTATTTTGTTGCAGACTATTTTTGCATTTCACATTACACACTATGGGCAGCCTCACTCTCTTTTTTGCTTTCTGCTTACCTTTCTCTCCCTTACATGGAGATCCATGCCCATTGTGTTCTACACTAACACAAAAAACACCACCTTCCTTATTAATTATTTTTTCTTCATTATTTCCTGGACCGGGGTCTTCCTCTTGTCACCTTAGTAGTTCCCTTGTGCAGGAGCATAGTACCAACTGAAATGTTACACTTTAAACATTCAAATATCCTTAATTGTTTTTAGATTTTTAACATTTATGATTAAAAAATGCTGTAAACTGAAAAATTGCTGTGTTAACAAAATATTGGTATAATCGCCTTAATGTTAAGAAAATATCACAGTGGCCATTACTGCCTGCCACTGGCAGAAAATGAAATATCTAGAAATATTAATGATGACACTGATATGAAACACACCTATTAAAATTTAGCATGACCTTTCAGTGAAGCTATAATCATTTTGAAAATCCTTGCTGGTATTTCAGCTTTGTGTTTTTTCTTCTGTAAGAAATATATGGAAGAATGATCATCTAGTGCAAAAAAATGGGTAATCATCATTGCCTGTATGAAATGTCTCTCCAGATACCTCCGTTTTTCATGGCTTGAACAGCTTTGTAAATATCAGGTAGGTTACATTGATTACATTTTCCAAAGGAAAAACCCTTCTAATCTGCACAGATTTAACTTTCTGAACTTTTTCGAAGTAGCATCTTTTTCTCTTAAATGTCACATGTGCATTCTGGTGATTTACGGCTTGGCTTAAACAACCTTCATGAAAATCTCACTAGTGCTACTTTAGCAAGGAATTTTTATCATTGTTTTGGTTTTTCAATTGCATTTTGTATTCTTAATGTAAGACCTTCTTTAAAAGTGAACTCTAGCCAGCTATTTCCATGAGCTCCTCTTAGCCTTGTTCCTGGCCACACACCGTGTCAGCTGCATTTACTCCAGCTGTATTCTTAATCACTGAAGAATGACTTCCTATTTAATTTGAAATGACAACTATTATTACAGTTTTCAGTTGAACTCTGAAAAACACCTGCACCTGACATTTCAGGACAGTAGCACACACTTCAGGAATCTGCACAAATTTGTTTGGAATCAGACAGTTCATTGAAAACAAGCATAAATATTTGTAACTTCAATGTTACACTGGAAATGGGCATACACATCATTACCATGCAGTATGTTATCATTTTATATGTGTTTTATGGTAGCCTTAAGTATTTTACCAGACAACACCCCTGAAGGTCGTGTAGCTATAACACTACGTACTCAAATGATGAACAGTAAAGCTTCCTGACTTTCTGTTGAAATCAATGTAGTAACATATTCAAATGAGAAATTAAGTATTTTTTGTCTTAACAACTTACTGTGTCACATTGCACCTATCTTTTTTTTAATTTTGAAACAACTGCACAACACTGATGTGCCTTTTTCCTTTATAATGTGCTTTCTACTGTTCCTGTATATACAGCATGAATATTTTAGAAGTACAATTTTGTTAATTATTAAATATTTTTAAGAATCCTATTGCTCCTAAACATTATCCAATTGTGAAATTTCAGTGCACCATTGGACATATATAAACAAAAAGACCAATGTGTGTTTGTGTGTGTATGAATCAGTCCACTTTGCTCATGCTCAACCACAGCAACTAGATGACACATGCACGCTGTTTTAAATTGTCCTGGTGCTTGCATGAACCTCAGTTCTCACTATGAAAAACACATGTGTGTGTGTGTGTGTGTGTGTGTGTGGAACAGTCCATTCTGCTCAAGCTACCACTGCCACAGAAGTTGGTGTGAACTCTATTGAACATGCAGAGCTTATACAAGTGTAACTTGCACTTGGTGATATGGCGCATGCATGAACTTTTACATTTACTGCATGCGCCTCACTTCTTATTCAATCCAAGCAGACAAACTCAGCTGTGTGGTACATGCACATTGTATGTTCACACAACAAGCTACCTTATGTTTGCCTGAGACAGGTTCCAGACTGTCCTGCTCAATTTGTGCCACAGTTGGACTCGACTATATGTCCGTCTCAGACAAGATATGACCTGTCCTGGCCCAATTAGCTGACGCCTCCAGTAAAACTGCTAGGGAGTCTTCAGGTTGTTTTCTGACCCGAAGACTACATGCAGCTAATGAAATAATATTTAAGAACAAAATTATAACTGTATAGTCAAAAAGCCATGTTTAAATAATGTGATGCACAACTGGAAAACACCAGGGTAATTTATAAATAGCCACAAATTAATGTCCAGACCACATAGAATAAATTGGAGATTACATTTTTTTTAAATATGTTTCTCTTTAATTGTCCCACATCCAATGTAAGTGTACAACAATTAAAAAAAAATGCCTTTAGATTCCCTGCTAATGGCCACTGATCTAATTCTTCTTGTCTATTTGATTATTATAAACTTCTCTGGAGCTAAAAATCTGCCAATGTTAATACAAAAAATGCTTCGACCAAAAACAGCTTATTTATTCTATGAGGCAAGCCTGGTGAATATGAGTGTATAATAATTAGGTCCTATATGTTCAGTTAGTAAATGAATGCTTAATTTAGTCAAACTGCTTCCTCTTCATTTGGGACTGGTATGACCACAAACAAAACAGGTATTATATTTATGTAAAGTGCACTTTTTAATAAATTTCAGTAATGATTTCCTAATGATTTTGCATGGCTCTAATCCTAAACTAGCTAAGGACTGATTTATGGAGGTATGTTGAAGAAATTGTTTTCTTAATATGCTGCGCTGATAAACAAGTATCCATTTTAAGGTCTGGTAGAAAGACTTTTTCAAGAGAGTCACCGCATTGGGCCTGAGTTGCCTCGAAAGCCTGCATATTGTAATCTTTTTAGTTAGCCAATAAAAGGTGTCATTTTGCTTGGCCCTTTTCTACATTCATAATGGCTAACACGGTACAACACCCTAGTACTAAAGAGAGTCACCAAAATTCCAATTTCATTTTCATTGATTCAGATCAAAATGATTACTTAATATATATATATATATATATATATATATATATTATATATATATATATATATATATATATATATATATATATATATATATATCACTGTTTTGAAGTAAAAAAAAAAAAGTGTACAAAATATGCAGAAAGTCAAAAGTAATCTCAAAAAATTGCATTGAGGCGCAAAACACCCAAAATGATGGATTGTTGCTTTTTATATTTGTGTTTTGCTTACTTCCTACTTATGTTGTTTTGGAAAGACACAGCCTTACCTTTTTTGGTTGTGTCTGTGGCTTAAATCTTACTGGTGCTGACTTGTAGTGAGCGGTCCCCGTGTGGTTTGCTTTTCTGTGAGTTTGGAGAAATCACTGAAATGTTAGCAAATATAATAATGTATTGTGTTTTTTTGTGAATTGTGATATATACAGATTTGGTTCTTATCCCAGTTGTGATGGAATAGGTTATGACACAAATCTTATATTAGAATAAAGACATTCAGAAAAATATACAACGGATGAACCTTGTGTGGGTTTCACTCTTGGCTTCACGTTTAAATACAGATAGAGAAAAGAGTGTTAGTATTCTTGTTCTGAATGAATGCTCTCTGATGATGCTGGCCAAGAGTGTTGTCTTATGT
The DNA here is from genome assembly GCF_016835505.1 of Polypterus senegalus. Taxonomy (NCBI): domain Eukaryota; kingdom Metazoa; phylum Chordata; class Cladistia; order Polypteriformes; family Polypteridae; genus Polypterus; species Polypterus senegalus. Next base: position 58,977,712 of record NC_053168.1, on the reverse strand, counting down.
ATCAATACAATAAACCAGAATTAGACATAAGTTATATCACTTATTTTCATCATGTACACTACAGCAGACAGCTAGGTATGGAGTAGGCCTTATCCTGATCTTCAACACAGCAAACAAAACATATCAAACTACATCTAGGTATATTCTCTATGCAATGGTTCTTTTCTATGGAAAGAAACAATCTTTTTGTAGAGTTTACGCCAACACTTAAGATTCTAGACAATGAAGAAATGTTTTACTTGGGTGATGTCAGGATAGGCTAAAGAGGAATACCATAGGAACACCATATGTGTTGTGTTTAACCAGTATCTTTCACAAAGTCTGAGAAGAAAGAAGAGTAAACACCAAATGGCAGCTGGATTAGGTTGTGCCAATTTTAAGAATAAGGACAGCAATAAAGACTGACATATACAGAGGTACTGCACTCCTTAAATGTATGGCAAAATATTAAAACAATAGACCAAGACAAAGTGTAATCACACCTCAGAAATGCACGGTTCAGCTACAGAAAGGACAAAGGACCTATTGATGCGGTTTTTACCTTTTAGACAGGTCAGTGAAAAGGTAATCGAGTACAAAAAGTCTAACATCTTGTATTTGAGGACCGCAAGAAAATTTCAAAACATGTCAAAAGATGTAAGTTTAAGAGAATCTTGTTAGAATATAACCTCAAAGGACAGCTACTTGACAATGTTCGAATTTTAGAAGCATCTCTAGCAGACTAGCCAACTGACTCAGTGTAATATAGGGCCAAGTGAAAGTTGTCTAAGTTGTGTTATACCAACACTGCTTTTCATCATTTATAAGAACCAGATCAAGAGAAAGATGACAAATCTTGACACAGAAGAACTGAATGACCACCAAATGCAGCTAAGCGAAGACAAGGAACAGCTTCAGGAGCATGCACTTAGTTTGTGAAGACTTGCAACATTAAGACCAGTATTAGAAAAGCAGTGGTCAACTCATTGAGCAGAGCACCAGATAATATAAACATTAACATATAATAGTGAACCACACCAGCAGACAAAGGAATTTAAGTGTCTGGGCAGCATCTTCAAACAGGTTGCCAGAATTTGAAAATCTAGTATTAAAATGTAAGGTATCTTCTGAAGACATGTTCCAGCATAACATCTAATGTAAATATTTTGCCACTAAGAAAAAAAATGTATGAGCTATTTTTATCCATCCATCCATTTTCCAACCCGCTGAATCCGAACACAGGGTCACGGGGGTCTGCTGGAGCCAATCCCAGCCAACACAGGGCACAAGGCAGGAACCAATCCTGGGCAGGGTGCCAACCCACCGCAGGACACACACAAACCACACACTAGGGCCAATTTAGAATCGCCAATCCACCTAACCTGCATATCTTTGGACTGTGGGAGGAAACCGGAGCGCCCGGAGGAAACCCATGCAGGGACGGGGAGAACATGCAAACTCCACGCAGGGAGGACCCGGGAAGTGAAGGTTAGTTAGGAAGGTCTCCTAACTGCAAGGCAGAGTTAGTTTTATAAAGAAAATAAAACCAGGAAGCTGACATGGCATATGTTTAATCGTCAAACCAAGCCCATTTAGTGTCCACTGGGGAAATCATTACATCATGCCCATCAGAATTAATTGTGTTAATTAGCTAAAATCTGTATTTATGTACTTATAGTAATCTGCTATCTTTCTGTTTCCTGGGGGGTTTATAAGAGCATGGAAAGTCAATAAGAACAGTTTGGCACTCTGTTTTGTCAGGGCAGTCATGGCACACCTTTTTCTCAATATCTTATAATCTTGTATAAAAAAAAAGAAAACAACACAAATCTCTTTTGGGCAACTAAATTTAAATGTTAGTTGGATTGCATGTGAAGAACACATTTACTAAAACCTAAAATTGGCAATGGTACACATTAATAGATCAAACATCATACTGATTTATTACATTTTGACATACTTATTCATTTTCTCCATGGATATTTTTATCAAATCAGCTAAAAACAACAACCTTATTTGTACCAAGCAGCAGTAATGTACACAAAGGTTTATTTAACAAGTAGGAACTGTTTGCATTCTAAAAGCATTTTATAAAAACCTCAGTAACCTCCTCCATCACTGTTCTCATGTTCCTCACTTAAGTCCACTGATTCTGACTAGTGTCATTGTGCTCCAGACTAACTTGTTCCCTATGGGTGACAGTCTTCAACTTTATAGCGCAGACGTTTGAACAGCCTCCCCAAATTATTAGATCTGCTCACTCAATTTATTCTTTTTTGAAAAACTTAAAACACTTCTGTTCAGAAGGGCATTTATTTTACACTGACCCTTGACCCTCTCTGTCCAGATGCTCAGGATGATTTGTGTTTGTATCAGAAATTGTTATTTGTTCATGCTTTCCTTGTAGTATTTGAACATTGTATTTTATTCTGGTTTATTGTCTCATTTCATTTCAGTGCTTTGTATATCATACATTTACCCTAATATAGTGTTTCATAAAGACAATATTTGTATCTGTAACATAAAAGTGTATTTAAATCTTCTTGACTGTTTAATTGAGACATCCTGATATTTGTTTCAGTACAATTAAATTCGAAAATTATATCATATTGTAGTGGTGGCACCAAGCACTGCAATGGCTGTATGATGTGGCTCGCTATCCTTAACAGGACTGCTTGCCTTTTACCACACTAGTTGGAAAAAGCACACATGACTGTGCAGAGTTGTCATTCTTATAGGTGCCCCTGCTATTGATGATGCATTGTCAGCTCAGCGCCGTTGCACAGTCCTCCCTTTAAAGTCGTCGTTCCTGGTGGCCAATTCCAACTCCTTGTAACGGCACACAAACGTGTCGAAGCGGCGGTGTGTTATTCTCCTCCCCATCAGTCATGCAGCTGCTGTTGAGGGCACATTAGCAGGGTTTGTGGCACTGTGTTGCCAGATGGCACAGCAGGGATGTTGCGTGCTGCATTAGCATTTGGCACAACTAGGATGTTAAGTGCTGAGCTTTTGTTCATTCTGTGCTGTAGGTGTGTTCAACGATGGTCAGCTATAAGCAAGAAAGTGAACCCCATGTGCGGAGATGCAGATTTACTGGTCTCTTTGCTGTTTTCCATTCCTGAACTGGTGCTGCAAACCCTATTCCAAATTTGGATCTTGGCCTCGAGACTCTCCCTCCTCTACCACTTTACAACGCCTCAATGATCTGCCTTGTCCTTTGCCTGTGCATTTTTACCTCCAGTCCTGCTTTTCACAGGTCACTTGGGGTCAGTGGCAACTCGATCTGCCACACTTTTCGCCAGCACCATGAGCCTGAAGATCCGCTAGTATCCATGCACCTGGGCTAATGGACTGTAGTGGTGGTGGAGCTGCAGAGGTGTCAGTCTCTCAGCTGCCTACATCCCTGTACTGCCGCTGCAAATGTCACTCCAGATTATGGATCTGAGTCTTGAGACTCTCCAGCACTTCCTTCGAAGAGCCAAGCAAGTTCATTATAGGTCTCCAAAGCACTCGGTGCTCTGCTAAGTCAGACTTTAAGTCTCTCAATGTCTCACTTCTGACACCAATTTAGCATTGGCACTGGATTCACTATTCTTTATATGGGTCTTTGAGGTGGCTTGCAATCCTTAAAAAGACTGCTTGCTTTTTGCCAGACTAGTTCGAAAAGCCATGTGTAACTGTGCACAGTTGCTGTTTTTAAAGGCACTCCTGCTATTGATAATGTAATGCCAGCTTAATCTTCTGATGACTCATCCCTGACTGATGTAACTTGTTCAGCACCATTGCAATATATAACGTTTAACTGTGGAATCTCACTCATGAACAAGAGGACGCTGCCCAAGTACCCTGACAGGGCTGTGTTTCCAGACTGCCAAGTTCCATGAAATTCAGCCATGAGGAACACTGCCACCTGTCATCTCAGGGAATGAAGCGCTCCCATCCATTTCGACCTACTAAAAGGGCAATAAATCAGTATTTAAGTCTAGCTTTATAAAACTCACTATTTTTAGATGTCAGATTCTCTACATGGTTGCCTATGTAGCTTAATTTATAATAAAAAAATATAAAATGACTCTAAAAATTCCTTTTCAATTCAAAATGCTGCGTGATGCACATTTACTCACTTGGAAATAAAGCTGCCTTACACAAACTTGAAGATTATGTCATGTCAGATTATGTCATTTAAAGTTTTGTTAACTTTAATTGTTCTTCAATAACTTTGCTACACATTTAGAATAATCCTTAATTGTATAGCTTTCAGTATTTTGTGCTTTGTCTTTTTTTTTTTTTAGTTTTCTTCCAGCATCAGTGAAATGCTTGCCCGTGAGTCTATTTAAGCTATTCAAATTACTCCAAAAGTATCTAATTTGGCATAAAAAGAGTAAGATCAGTGACAACCTCCAAAAACCATGCCTGTCATTATTAACAGGAAAAGGACATTCCCATGATCTTCCTGTGGGATTAAAGGAAAAGCCAACTGCAGCAATGTGTTTTAAGTAATGAGTTTTAGTAAATTAATTTAAAACTTTTTGAAGACAGAATATTTGGACTTTTCAATATAGAGAACACTTATCAAATAAAATGGTGATGGTAAAAAAAGAAGCTAAGCACATCTGTAAAACTTCCCTTTGTTTTCTTTATCTTCACGGAGCAAGACATCTTTTTAATCTCTCTTTGTGTTCATAATGTGTCTGTTTTCCACAAAGTGCTATTTTTTTTAAATTAACATTCTTTGCTTTAAATTAAAATTTACTTTATTAATTCACTGCATTAATTTAATGTATGTATTATTTTCTTCTGTGTATCATGTTATTATGTTTTGTTTTCTATGATGGTGAACAGAGGACTTACGAGAAAATGTAACCAATTTTTTTTTTTCCACCAGATATTATGTGTTGACTAAATTAAATATACTATGTAGCTTGAAGCTCATGTAGCTTCTGCAAAAACACTTTCATTCTCTTTTAAATAAACAAGAGATCAAACAGCAATAACCTATTTGTCAGTGGGTATTCTGTTTAAAGGGTGACTGCAAATCAGCCTGCCTGCCACGACAGCTTCCAGGCAGGGTGGCTTCTGTATTCAGATACACCTTGGAAAGTTGGCTGCGGCAGTGGGACTTTATCCAGAAACTGGATAAAAAATAAATCAAGAGTAAGACATCTGCCTTACAAAAATCAAACCCTCTGCACTTTGATGGTGCAATCAGGAAAGCCAAAGCCATTAGACCTTTGTCTCTTTGGACTTTCTGTAAATCAGTTCAATGGGATTCCATTGAGAAAAGGCAAGATTTATGAGACCCAGGAGGCCTGTAAGATGGCTATCTTTTCCCTCCTTAGCAACCAAAATCCTTGTGTTCCTACATCCTCATCTGAGCTGAGACATTGGAATTTCTTGCCTAACGTCCAATAAATGTTTTGTTATTTTTGACTACCTAGTGTGGGAATATTAGAGTAAGAAACAAACAGCAAATACATAAATGCATATCACCATGGATATCAGATGTAATGTTTCTTTTTAATAAGGTAAAAAAAAAGCTGACAAATATCCATCTAATATTCACTGAAGTGGATAAAAAGATAAACTGCCTAGACATATAATATGTTTTACTATTGCACAATTCTGTGCAAAATTCCAAATCTGCACATGAGTTACATTTTTTATATTATGTAATTTAATAAAATTTACTGTTGCAAGGACAATTTATTTTCATCTAATATGTATAATTTACTTAGTTTTAAGTCACAGGTATTATTTATAGTTTTAATGGACTGGCCTCTGATTCAGGTTTCATTCACACTACTAGTATAGGCGCTGCCCTTCATGACTATGCACTAGATTAACTTAATGTGGTAATTAATGGTTAAATGTTCCTATCTACAGTGTTTAGTATGCTTATCTTCACCACAGGAAGACCATGGATTTAAAAAAAATTACATTACAAACAAATAATATCCATCTATTCTTCCAAATCTGTTCTTTCAATTACATAGTCATTGGAAGAAGATACCTACATCCAAACCTTTTTTTTAATAATTTATACTCCTAGTTGTATTGATCTTTTTGTTGGTTTCTCTCCTGTGTTTGTTTACTGTTCGTGGTATAACCTGGTGATGTTACATTTAATGTAGCATAACTATGTTAAATTATTATTACAGATATAAAGTAAATAATGGATATTTAAGTCTTGAATTATTTTTGCTCACTTCTTTCTTATTATTGGCTAACTATGATCTAAGATTTTTCTAGAAAGGAATACAGAAATTTTGAGAAGGTGCTTTTAATGAGTAGTCATGGTGCCAGAGAGTCGCAACATGTTATATATTGATTAGTACATGCAAGTAAGAATTTCTCTGTACTCTGTACACCATAGACAAGTTCACAAATTGGCCAATGCTTATCAATGTTAAAATGGAGAAATATTCCATGCAATGTCAACTATGAAATAATTAAATTTTTCAATTTTACATTAAGAGTGGTTACTTAAAAGTGTCTGTCTTGCATATTACCCTCATTAATCTAACAGACACTTGTATACCCACTGCACTTGAGTCAGATGCTGAAGAGAGCAGCTTACACAATAGCACCCTTCTGTTTTAGATAAGTAACCACAGACTTACAAAAAAAAGTTTCTTTTATGGAAATAAATGTAGTGTGGGAAGAAATTATTTAAGCAAATGTATGACTGAATTGAATGAGTGCTGATTATTATTGTAAAGAACTCACATTATCGAATTGCAGCTAAAATGTTTTTGAATTAATTAATTACATAGGAAGTACAGCTGCCATAATTGTTACAGACATTGGACAAGTATAATAAGGGGACTGCAGATGATTTTTGAGCAGAAGGTCAGAACCACTTGACATGTAAAAAGGAACATGCTGCCATGCCCTGTCCTTTCTAGTAGAAGATTACTTAGCAGTATAGCACAGAGCAGAATAAGTATGCGTTACGGTTCTATTGGTACCCTAACAGCTGCGTTTGTTTCTGAGTATATTCAGACGGAAATTAAAGTCTTTAAAACAATTGGTACTTTCATATTCCCATTATACAGTACATATGTAAGTTCATTTCCAAGTTCTTACTTATTTACAGTATATAATCTTAAGAAATTACTGCGTTTTAACTGATATTAATAGCTAAATTGGGAACTTCTTTCAGTTACTTTTCTCTCTTCATAGAGAAATATTAATAGTGATTTTATGCTAGTATTGGTTATTTTGTATTAATAGTTCATTTTTTTGCAATTTAATTAGGTAATACTCTATTGGGTACACTTTCAAATATGTTAATGTTTAGGAAAATTGAACAACAGTTAGTCACACACCCTATCGATGCCATGTGTTACAATAAAGTAAAACTTTGATTATCCATCAGGGGTTGTAACCAAGGCAGTGACAGAAAAGAGAAACTATATTAACTAAATATAATATAGTATTAACAAAATTAATTAATTCATATAATATTGCAATAACCAGTATAATAGGCAAACACAACTCAGTGGTACTGGAGTTTTGTACTTTTTGCATGGAGTCTTCATTCTCTAACAAATGGTGCCCTGTCTTATAGTCCATTATCTGGGTTATAGTGCATACCACCAAAACAATAAAAGAAAGCTTTCCTTACCAATCAGTTTATCTCCTACCACTCACAGTCTGTCTGTCTCTATACCACAACCACACCTGCTTATTGTCTCCTGACTCCCTACTCAAAGCTTCCTTCTGCCGAACCTTCTCCTCTCACTCATCTCCTAACAGGTTTATTTTCCTCCTTTTTAGAAATTCATAGTATAACAATGTGAACCTAACACCCTCAGTTCACAGAATACAATGACCCCTTTATCACTCCCAGGCTTTACACAGAAAGCAGAAACCAAACTTAACAAGACAGTGCATCTTAACCTTTTTTTAAATTCCATGTGTATTCTCATGTAACTATCAAAGAAATAAAAAACATTTCCCTTAGAAAACTGCGATATTGTAAAGTAGAAGGACAGAGTGTGAGAAGGTAACAATTTGAACCTAGGTTACAGATACTATGAGGGAGTTGCACTGAATACTATGTCACTGCGGCACTCAAGTCGCAGGCAGAAAAAAATGTAGCAGATTATATAGATTAAATAAATAAACCTTTCTATGCAATGGAAGATACTATAAAAACATTGCTTGGTAAAGATAAGTACATAAATGTGTACGTATTTTGGAAGAAAATTTAAATATGTTGTGTACTTACATAATGACTGAGATATAGATAAACATGCCAGTTTAAAGAATAAGGATTGCTGAACTTTTTTTATGGCACAGGACCATCCATTACCATCACAGACCTTAGCAATTCACCTTTATTAACAAAGATAAAGGCTGCAATATACACCCATCCTGTTTACACCACAGCTCCTCCAAAAGCTGCTAGTCTCTAACAAATTCAGAGAAACAACACAGTATACAGTGTATTTTGACACATTGGCAATGTTATGTTTACATATGAATAGTTTTATTTTGATTTTTTTTTAAGTTGGTGTTCTAAATACAAAGAATTTTGAAATAAGATAGCTTAACTTATTAAATTTTAGTCCATGCAAACATTATTCTTTATCTTAAATGAGGTGGCAACACGCTTTAAAAGTAAATTGTACAATTTTGCTTTTAAAACGTTATGACTAAATTAAGCATATTACATAAAACATCTGTAATCGAAGATTTACTGTTTTAACATTGTCACAGAGCTGCAGCAGCCATGTTGGATAGAGATGTAAATATCTCATTTGTGTTAGCTGCCCAATTTGTGCAGAACTTTCAAGCTTATGTACTGTAAGTGTACTTTTTAGGCAGTGAATTGTAATGGTTAAGGCTTTGGACTTCAAACCCTGAGGTTGTGGGATCAAATTCCCCTACTGACACTGTGTGACCATGAGCAAGTCACTTGACCTGTCTGTGCACTAATTGGAAAACCAAAAGAAATGTAATCAATTGTATTTCAAATGTTGTAAGTCGCCTTGGAGAAAGACGTCAGCCAAATAAGTAAATGTAAATATACTCCATGTAACGGGAATAAACTAATCTAGTGTGTACATGCATTATGTGTTGTCACTACGTGATTGGTTAAAAAAGAAAAAAAAAATACAGCACCCAAGTACATTGTGCTAATCCCTTGCATCACAGGCTTTTTGGGTGTGAGTTAGTAGTAATGATTGGAGCTTGGGAGACAGAGAGAGAGATTAAGGACTTGTATTGTGGATTTGGAATATAATTAAATCTCAGTGAGGCAAGGTAGCACAGTATTTAGCATGCCTCACTGCTCAGGTCAAATTTTTGGCCAAAATAATAGATTCAGCAAAGCTGGCAGACACTTAAAAGACCATCAAAACTAGCATTTCACAGTGTTTGCCAAAATTCCCAAACATTTCAGCATTTTGATCAAACTCAAAATTCAGCAGGGTTCCCTTATTATTAGTAGTGACATTTATAACTGTGTAATAGTGTATTTTTTCATGCGCCTAAGTAGACTATTCATTTAGAACTGTAAATATAAAACCTTCATAAACTATGTCATACCTTATATACTCGTATAGGTGTATAAGTCGGGTCTTGAAACCCAAAGCATTGATCATAAATTCAGACCCCGACTTATACATCTGTTCAAAAATGTGACCAATTAAATTTTTTTTTTTAACATCTTCTTGCCTCCTCCAATCTCACATCAGTTTCTCAGACATATTGAACTTTGTTGCAGCAGCGCAGTTACCAATTTCTTTCGCTACTTCAACGACGTTTAATTTAAAACCAGCTTAATATTTTCTTCTGACCGAACGCTCCATCGTAGATAAGGGATGCTCTTACGATAAAGATGTATGAGGGTGTGAGATACAAAAAACGCAAATCAGTGCAAACATTGCTTCAGAATAGTTTGGGTATTACCGTGTGGTCACATAGACTCAATAGAGAGAGACAGAGAGATGTTAGGAGCATGTGCTGATACAGTGCATTGCTGTACCCACATAGTAAAAAAGAAAAAAAGGCAGTGTGCTCTGTGGTTATTCTCTCAGATGGGCATTAGCATATCATAATCTCTTGGACCAATAGCATGAGCTTTCCGTATTTGACTTATATATCCAACTTTATAACATACAAGAAAGTATACAATAAAATCAAGTCCCGATTTGTCTGCTGGAGAACTTATCCACGAGTATATACAGCAATTCATGTAAAACATTTACCGAAAATGAAAACATGAATCTTGAATCATTTGATGTGTGTATATATATATATATATATATATATATATATATATTGTGGAGGACTGCCGGCTTCTCATGCCGGTCCTCAACCCCAGGCCGCCAGGAGGAGCTCTCCGACAGCAGGATCGTGCCCCGAGGTCCAGCAGGGCCTTATGGACTTTGTAGTGTTTATACACAGCCCTGCTGGATACCTTGGGGGCCACCAGGAGTCGCTGTGGGGGCTTATGGGCTCTTTATGCCTTATGACCGGGAGTACGTCACGGTCACGTGACGGAAGGAACGCGTGCTCCGGGTTGAAGTAAGGACTGATTGCCCTGACCGGAAGGAATAAGGAACTGTGGACTGATGGGACAGGAACACCTCCGGGTCAGGGGCTATAAAAGGACTATGGCTCAGTCCAGACACTGAGCTGAGCTGGGAGGTAGGAGGGCGAAGTGTCTGGGCGAGGAGGAAAGATTATTGAGTTTATTTGGTTAATTAAATATATGAGTAGTGTGGAGGGTGCTTGGTGCACTGTGCAAAGAAAGAATAAAGAATATTGGACTTGTATCCAGTGTCTTGCGTGGTACCTGAGGGTTCAAGGGAGCACTAGAGCCCCCTACTGCCACAATATATATATATATATATATATACACCAACCTCTTGTAGTGCCTACTGAGACACAGGCTTCATCGGCTTATTATCTTTTTTTAAATGGCTAATTGTGACGTTCTTAAACATATTATGATTTGTCATTAGTCATTCTCTTCAAATATTCCTCTTTGAGTCTACAGCTGGAATTTTCTTGCCATTGTAAGGAGGTTGAAAGACACCCAAGTTTTTAAAAGAAAGGAGCTTGGCTGCTGTGTTTATGGCTAGGGTGGAATTAGCTACTTCCTGGAGCTGTGAAGCATTTTTGTGCATAGTCTTGACAACTGGTCTGAATAAACAATATGCTTCATTGCATTATGTGATCACTGCTCACCCTTTCTCAAAGTCTCACCTTTTTGTAAATCAGGAGTGTTAAACTCCAGATCCAGGCCACAGTGGCTACAGGTTATCGTATCAGCCATTTTCTCAAATAATAACAAATTACATCTGCTAATGGAATAGACTTTTTTTCTTTAAATGTAATTGGCTTGCTTTTTAAGATTCAGAAATCTAAATTGTTTATTTTTCCTTAACCAGCATTAAAACAATAATGACATGCACAGCAAGCACATTCACAGTGCCTGTGATGGAAGGTATCAGTGTTATATAGAAGATGATCTTAGGGATCTCAAAAAAGCCCCTGTAGTGCCACCATTTCTACTTGTACGAATTGCTTAATTAGAAGTCAGTTTTTACAGTTAATGAAACACGTTCTTTATTTCAATGCTTATAGCTCTCATTCTACCACATTGCACATTTCCAAACTTATTCATTTGCTTTTGCTGAGAGTGGACCAGAGCAGATCAATACTTTTCAGGCCTTCAGTTCTTTCTTTTCAAATATTTCACTTGAACAAATACTGTATACTGTATGATAGACATATACTGTAGCTGCAAATGGGATTGAGTAAACTGGTAATGTTTTGTTTTACTTTACATCTCGTTGTTGACTGGCTGCTGATTAAGGTACAAAAACATTTAAGATGCTTAACTGTTAAAAAAGCAAGTCAATTAAAGAAGTATGTTAAATTAACTACAGCAATTGGGTATTACTTGAGAAGGTCGCTGAAACCAAATCAGTCACCGTAGTCCCCCAGAATCTAATTCTGACATCCCTGTTCTAAATAAAATATGCCCAGTTTTTGTCTGTGTGGAGCTTGCACAGTCTCTCTATGTCTGTGTGAGCTTTTCTCTGAATATCCGCCCTTTTCTTTCACAGCTTAGACATGTGTGACTGTAGTCATAGGGGAGACTTACTACAGCTGCACTGGTCATAAATAACTAATAACTAATAACTATGCTGTCTGTTTTAAATGATACTTATTCTGACAGGGGAAAAAATAAAAACAATAGGAAAATTTAAGTGAATGAATCTTAATTTAATGTCTGATTTTATTGTCTTAAACACTAAATCTCATACATATATGTAACTGATGTACAGGAGCAGACTGCATGTTTAAGACGAAATAAAAACACAAATATTCAGGGATTCATAGAAACAAATCCACTTAGTGCAGCTGCTTGATATTAAAATCTAACTTGAGCCGGCAAATGGCATTGGTAGAAACAAAGATATACCAATTTAAAATTTTCCATAGCTATGTTAACACAACAAATAAAAAATCTATGAAATTTATTGAAAACACTGGCATATAAACATATTCTTAATAACAACAAAGGTTTATATATATAAGAAGAGGCAAGAAAACAACAAATGTTTAGAGAGCTGCAAAAAAAAAATCTGAGGGAATTATTTTATAAAATAGGAACACACTCCTGATGGAATTCCAAATTATGACACATTTGTGCTTAAACCAATGCTTAACAGTAAGATTTTTTTTTTGTGTGTGAGATTTTTGTGTGGTTAAATAAAAAAAAAAGTCTGTGTCTTAGTGATTACAGAGCAATGACTAACTGTGTATAGCACAATGACTTCATTCCCAGATTACACTGATGGGGACCACACCAAACCACCCTCACAAAGGATTATCACAATGTGCTTTACAAATCATGTTGGGATACTTTAATTTTCACAGGCATCTGAAAACAGAAATTAATTTGATAAACTGCAGTTGAGATTTCCCTGACCTATGTGTATATATTAGTCACGTCTGCTGACAAACCTGGCAGACTTCCACATTTGCAGCACAGCATGGAATGATCTGCAATGTTTAACTGACATAGCAGAGTATTGAGTTGCATTGGTCCACTTTTATTTTCACATTTTTGCAAGAAGAAGGACTCCTGACTTAAATTTCATCTGGATTTCTGCCAGCCCAATGCTAGTTCACTTATCAGATTCATTGGCAAACTTGGTACAAACCCAAAGTTTGAAGTAGGTTACTTGTTTGTAATTTCACAGCAACCTGTTTATTTGTGTAGCTCATTGGATTTTTTTAAAGGTATATACAATATAAAGGCTTCTGTCATCAAACCTGTTCTCCATTTTGAAGGAGAAACAATCCACATTTTTGTTGCAGGGGTGTTCAGCCTGAATCAAAGTGGGTATACAAGTCAAATCTAGCCTAATGAAACTCTGCAAAACAGACAAACTAACATATAATATTTATTTTATATAATGAAACATCATTTCAAGGATCTTACTCACAGGTTCAGCAGGATAAGACACACAGAAAGACTGAACACTATCTTACCCAACCTCTGATAATGACTGATGAAGAGACCCTGTATCTGTTTAGAGGGAAAAGGAAGACATCATTGACAGACAGAAAGCATCATGCCACTCACCAGGTGTTTTATTGAGTGTTTAAAAGTTAGGATCTGCGTGGAGTATCATACTAAACCGAGGTCACTTGTGTGCTTCTGGTAGGAATATAGTCATATCACTAAAACTTATGACTATTTGGCCAGAAGCCAAATTAGAAGTAACTTTACAAATTCACATGGCAGCACAAAGCAGGGCATTGCAGCTCTCAGACATGAATGTCAGTAAGTGTGAGGGTATGCAACATTGTGGTGCTTTGCCAGTTCAGTTACTGCCTTGTGCCCGATAGCTCATGTTCCTGGGACTCTGTGCTGGATCAAGTAGGTTCAGGAATGGATGGATAGATTTCATTTTATTAACTTTTTAATTCTGATCTTTCTTTTTTGGGTACACTGCACAGACTGCGATATTTACATCAAAGGTGTTTATTCTAAATGAGTTATTATTCTGAATATTACTGGAACAAGTTCTGTATAAATACACATTTACATCTAGTCCATGTATAGAATTAAGAGAAATGTTACAAAGTACAAACAAAAGAACAATTGGTTTCAATTTATAAGTTTCTCTGGAAATAATTTTGAAAAAAGCTTTTAACTTGTTGCACTGATATTCTATTTAATGTTTCAATATTGTTAATATGAATATCCTATAAGCAAATCTTTCTTGGGCAGCAAGGTGGCGCAGTGGTAGCGCTGCTGCCTCGCAGTAAGGAGACCTGGGTTTGCTTCCCGGGTTATCCCTGCGTAGCGTTTGCATGTTCTCCCTGTGCCTGTGTGGGTTTCCTCCGGGTGTTCCGGTTTCCTCCCACAGACCAAAGACATGCTGGTTAGGTGCATTGGCAATCCTAAATTGTCCCTAGTGTGTACTTGGTGTGTGTGTGTGTGTGTGCCCTGTGGTGGACTGGCACGCTGCCCGGGATTTGTTCCTGCCTTGCACCCTGTGCTGGCTGGGATTGGCTCCAGCAGACCCCCCGTGACCCTGTGTTAGGATATAGTGGGTTGAAAATGACAGATGACAAATCCATCTTAAAAAAATTATACTCAAATGTAACAAAATGTATCTGGAATTCAAAATGGAAATGCATTAACCCTTGCAACATCTTTGGATCAAATATGACTCATTTGTGTGTTTGAAATTAGTAAAAGCATCCTAAATGTCATCTGTTCAGGGTGAAACTTTGTGACTTTTCCTACATTTTGTATAAATTAATGAACAGGTAAAAAACATTAAAACATTCCATTTGTACAGATTCTGAAAGGTTTTGCCCTGCCATTTCCAGTCAATTTTGTTTCACCATTAGCTTTAATGGATTTTTCACTGCATTTAGGGTAATCTGTTTGTTCACAACCCATCAAAGCATCCTAAATGTAATCATTTTATATCAAAATTGCTTTTAGTATAGTGCCCTAAACTAAAAAAAATGACAACAAACAATTCAAAACTACACATTTATGTACATATACTACATATTTTGAGCACAGTAATGTACTTTAGGTCACAATTGACTCTCATGAGTGTCCCAATCTATTTAGGATAGTTTATTTACATAAAAACACAGAAATACTATTTTTTCAGCTCAGAGATGTTAAGACTTTTAATGAAGTGCCCTGACTTTACAAAAATGTTGTGTGGATTAAAGGAGCAACTTCACTGAGATATAAAGCTACAGTTGGCTTGAAATATTTGCACAATAAAATATTGGAAATTGGCTGAAGGTCCATGAAGTTAAACCTGCTTGGTTAGCCAAGAAATCTTGTTCTAAATGTTTTTGTATGCTTTGCATTGCACTTCACCCAATACAAACTATCATCAGTTTGCCAGCAACCCAACTAGTTTATCATTCACTACAGTTACAGTATATGCAAGACACATTTCAAGACGAAGAAGCTCTCATGAAAAGAGATCTCTTGAATTAGAATTTCAGAAAAGGAATGAAATTTAGCCATTCATAAATTAATTTCTAGCTCAATGTGTACCAAACATTGCATGCAAAGTTACATGTTTTGGGGATATCCTACAATTAAACCATTTTGGGTAAAAATATTTGTATACCTTTCAGTTTTAAAATAACTCCTAAACATTAATAAACATATCTAGAATAATATCAGACGGGATAAAAATGTGTTTTGAAAAAATCAGTTCAGATCCTATACTACACTACTTGTACAAAGTCTTACTCCGCTTAACTGGCAGAATCCCAGTCCCATCTCTAACTTTTGAGAAAGTGTTGTGCTTATCCTTCTAGCTTTGCTATTGTATTTTTTGTAATGAATTTTTTAAAATGGGGCTATATGACCATAATATGGCTCTTGTATTTAGTTGGGAATTGACTGCTGACTTTTATCGATTGTTTTTAGAGGATTCTACTGTACTTTCCATGTTGTTTTTTTAATTAAGTTATATTTTGGCTTGCTTTTAAAAATAAAAGAAATCATTCCTGGCTTGTCCCAAAAGCTGCTAGATAGGATCCGTCCATTTGTGATCATAATTTGAGTGCAGTATCATGCAATATGCTGGTGGTCTGCAGTACTTTTAATTATTTTGGAAATTACATATAGTTTGTAAATTATATTAATTTGAAATGTATAATACTTTAAAATGAAATATAAAAATAAAAAAAAAATTGAATAGTCAGTTAAGCTATACTCATATAACTGGTGTCTTTTCATATGTGTGACATTCACTGAGCCCCTGAGACTCAAACTGAAATTCTCACCTCCACATGTAGCAAAAAAAGGAGGAGAAGAAGGATGAGGAGGAGATTGGGAGCATGCACTGATAGAGCTAAAACAAAAATCCTCAAAACTCCTTTGGCTTATGTGACTATGAGGCTATTGACAATAAGCATGTCTTTTTATTAGAATACGCCTGAGCATTTGTTACACACAATCATTACATTGCAAGGAGATGGCTGTCATAACCATCTAAAAAACTGTCAGAATTAAAAAAAAAAATATATGTAAGAAGGATGAGATGACAAACGTATATTTGGAGTTTGTTTCTTCTTGATTGAATACACTTCATCTTCTAACAAAACTGTAGTAGAAACAGATTATGGAAAATGGGTGGATTAATGATTGAATAATGGTTCCTGTTTTTACTAATACACATAATACATGCACAGCAAAATTGTTCAGGAAATATAAATAAAATATGGCTTGTGTTGAAATGAAATCTCAAAAGTGCCAATATTATTTTACAATATATTTAGTATAATTAGACGAGCTGAGTCTGGGTGTGTGCATTAGACTAGCAGCCTATAGAACTGATTCATTCTGGGTACCATTGCAAACAGGATTAATTTGGTTCAAGAATAGAGAGTTAATCCATTACTTACTTTATATTTAAACAAAATTCTAATTAATATTCCCCTTTATATTAAATGAGTAGTATAAACAGTCATTGTCAATTTAACTCCAGTTTCATCACTTAGATTGCTAGCATTCCTGTAGTCTAGGTGCTTACACTGCATATGGAGTGCTGAATGCCAATGTTTAATCCCAAATTGCAGTTACATTTTTAAATGAATTCCTAATATATATTAAATAAGGCTATTTCTGAAGCAAACTTTATATTTAACAAGTTCTACCCAATTCTATATAATCTGCCCAAAAAATAGTCCTGCTACACATCTTCATCTTCTTTTTGTACATTTGTGTTACCAGATGGTGGCGAAAGTAGCTGATGTACTTTACAATAAGAAAAAGATTTGCATCTTATAGAACCTGTTCATGGTGTATTCTCTTTCACACATAATCGGGTTCCATGAACTCTACCATGAAACATTTGCTTGGTCATTTATCTAATAATATCTTACTCGTACATTTGTATTTCCCATGATTATGACCCATGTCTTCCCCAATTTAAGATGGCCTGTTTTTAAGGTTTTCACTTCCAGTTGCACCTATTCTGAACTAAGGATGCTTCTGCTATAAAAAAAGGTTGAATGTTGTAAGATTTAGTTGTTGTAAGCCCTTTTTTATTACTCATAAGTTTACTCCAGAACTTATGTGTTTTTCCACCTAAAATAAACAAAAAATAACAATGATCCACCAGGCTTAAATAAGAAAATCCATTTTTTTTGCCCAGGTGATTAAATCCACCCATTCAATTAATAAATTAATTCATACCAGTGTTGGGATGTATGAAGCCATAACCTGTCCTTGTAGCAACCAGGATATGAGGGGACTAGGCGGTCTCATGGTCTGGAACCCCTGCAGATTTTATTTTTTTTTTTCTCCAGCCATCTGGAGTTTTTTTTTTTTGTCCACCCTGGCCATCGGACATTACTCTTATTCTATGTTAATTAATGGTGACTTATTTTATTTTCTTACTGTGCCTTTTATTTTTCTATTCTTCATTTTGTAAAGCACTTTGTGCTACATTTTTTTTGTATGAAAATGTGCTATATAAATAAATGTTGTTGTTGTTGTTGATGATAAGAAGTCTCTAGCACAGACTAGCAAATATGTGGTACATTGCTGTTAGGTTTTGACCTGGATTTTTATCCATGGCTCTTTGTTTATTTAATCTTTGTGTTGTTTTTCACATATTATGCTGTATTTTTGTTATTAGTTATATTTTTGGCTTGGTTCTGTTTGTATTTAAAATTGTATTTATAATATACATTAGTTGCTCATCTCCAATGCTGTGCCTTTAAGAAGAATGTAAAAGGACAGTAACAATAATGCATTACTTTATAAATATCAGAAATCATTAATATTAATATGATGTAAATAATAAATAAATAAATAACCTAAGGTAAGGGGGTTAATAATAGGGCATCACATAATTGTTGATACTTTCTTTATTCAAGATGTGGATGGATCATGGGAAAAAGCTCCTCCTTAGTCTCTCCGGATGGGACCTTAGGCAGTGGTTGTATTTACCTGACTGTAGCACAGAAAAATAGGATGCCTAGTGTCACAGGAAATGTATCTTTTTATATGCTGTTTATTAATAATTTTTAAATTTGTATGATATTAATATGTCTTAGTTAAGGGGTCCTCAATCCCAGTCATGGAGAGCCGCAGTGGCTGCAGGTTTTTGTTCTGACCTGGTTGCTTAATTAGAAAGCAATTCTTGCCAGTAAAGCACTAACAAGCTATGAAATTAAATTAACTCTGCTATGTCAGGTCATTCTCATATCCTAGATTTTCTTTCCCTTTCTATCATGCAAATGATTTGAAGGCTAAAATGGACGAGTAATTCTCAGTCCTTCACTTTTTCTCTTCATTTTTCTTCCAAGTATTTAATTAAACCCAATAGTGCAGATAAATACACACAGGTGTAAATGTAAATAAGCTAAATGGAGAAATGCTGCTCTCTCTTGTCATTTGCATGTTATTGATAATAAGGAGCAATTAAAATAGCTGTTTAAGACAAAATTAAGCAATAAGGGCTCAAAATCACTAAAGTGAAGCAGAAGTGTTACTTTAGCAATAAGTGCTTTTATTAAGCAACTGGGTTGGAGCAAAACCTGCAGCCACTGCGGCTCTCCAGGGGCCTCATGTATAACGCCGTGCGTAGAACTCGCACTATAACATGGCGTAAGCACAAAAGCCGAAATGTGCTTACGCACAGAAAAATCAGATGCAGGAATCTGTGCGTACTCCACGTTCTTCCGCTACATAAATCCCGATCAGCGTGAAAACTAACGCTCGTGCACGCTCATTATGTAATGCCCCAACTCCTCCCAGAATTACGCCTCTTTGAATATGCAAATCAATATAAATCGCCCTTAAGCTCAGCCTTCTGTGAAAAGACAATGGGAAAAGCACGGGGGAAAATATAAGAATTTAAGCGAATACCAAGTGGAGGCAAAGGAAAAACATACTATTTGTTCAAATAAACCGTGGTATAATCAACAAAAGGAAGTTGATCGAGTGACATAGCGTGTTGGAGAAACTTGAAAGCTCACATTCACAAAATCGCACAGTGCCGGAAATAAAAAAGAAGTCACATATCAAAGTCGCCGTGAGAAGCCGAGTTGTAAGCCCACTATCTGATGTCACTGTCATATGAAAGCTTATTAGGGTACAGAGAAAAAAGGCACACGGTGGGGAAAAAGCACGAAATGTCAACTTCAATCTCGACATTTCCACTTTAATCACGTAGTTTATTTTGTCATTAAAGTAGAACATCATAAACTTCATCTTAAAATCGTTTAATTAACCAGTTTCTCAAATCACATCATAATTAAAGTAGCACGTTAAATGCTTTGTTTCGTATTTGATCTTCTATGTGCTCTATGTGTGTGAATCACTAGTTGCTTCTTAAACCGGCTCTCTTCCTCCAACTGGACACAGAGCCCATTACATTCGTGATATTACAGCTCTCTGAATAACTAAAATACTGAGATGTATACGTGATGTCATTTTCATGATGATAGGAGTTAAAGCACGTTATTAAACATGTGTTTCACTTCGATTAAATAATTTATTGCAGCAGTACTCAGGGTGCTCATGACACAAGCATTTAACGTTTGCCGAAATATGTCGCTGCGTTTTTAGCTATGTTGTTATTTTCTCTTTCTGTTTTATCTATACTAATAAAAGGCAAAGCCCTCACTCACTCACTCACTCACTCACTCACTGACTCATCACTAATTCTCCAACTTCCCGTGTGGGTGGAAGGCTGAAATTTGGCAGGTTCATTCCTTACAGCTTCCTTACAAAAGTTGGGCAGGTTTTATATCGAAATTCTACGCGTAATGGTCATAACTGGAAGCAGTTTTTCTCCATTTACTGTAATGGAGATGAGCTTCAACGCCGTGGGGGCGGAGTTTCGTGTGACATCATCACACCTCCCACGTAATCACGCAGTACATAGAAAACCAGGAAGACCTCAAAAAAGCGCTGAAGAAAACAAGCATTATATAATTGAGAAGGCAGCGAAACAATAAGAAGCGAGCGAGTGACATATACAACCATATTCATGAGTTCTGCTACTTCGGAAACAAAGCACGATGTAAACCTACACTTTAAATTAAGTTCATAGACAGGCTGCGCTGGCGTTTGTAATTTAGTGCCTGCCCATATAAGGCCGTCCGTCAGCGGCAATCCAATAGCAAACTGCCACGGGTAAATATTCACGGGTGAAGGACTGTGCTTATGGAGAGGAAGATGAGATGGTCAGGGTGGTGTTTGACACAAACTCAGCGAAACTGCGAGAGAAAGTTTTAAGTGCCAGGACTAAGGTAACATTAAATACAGCCATGGACATAGCACGAGATGGCACCAGCACAGCTGGGAACCTTCGATGCATGTACACCGAGTGGCTCACGTGAACTGACGCAGTGCACAGATAAAAAGCAACAGTTCCAAAGAGCGCTGAACAAAAACCGAATTACACAATTGAAAAGGCAGCAGAAAATATGAAGCGCCTGATACATATAAGCATATTCATAAATCCAACTACTGCGGAAACAAAGCACACGTTGGAAAATGTCAATGTCCCGCTAAAGGAAGACAGTGTAAAAAAAACCCGTGCATGCAGTGTGTCAGGTCTCAGATAAAGAAGAAGACGAGCTGTTTATTGATGCAGTAAGAAACGAATCGATGAAAGAAACCTCTTATCTTTACAACGATTGACAAACACGGAATGTAACTTGAACACAACACATCCTACAAATACGAACCTGATTGAAAGAAATAATGATAATCAAATCCTTGATGACAGCAACACTCAGTAACACTCACAAAACAAATACTGTATATTGACAGTCATGTTACGTTATTTTTAAAATGTTCCCTTTTCTTTTCTAGCTTTTTAACACACTACTTCTCGCTGCTGATACGCGGGTATATATATATGTATATATATATATACAGTATATCCGATCTACATACTCGAATAATGGATACTTTATTCGCCATCAATGATTGTTTTGGTAAAGCCATACTCAGTGTATTCATTAGATGAACGGTAAAAAGTAAGAGTGAGGGAGGATGACTTATTGAGGCATGCAGGCTGTAGTGCGCGTCAACTCTATCTGAATTGCGCGATCACATTTGAAAAAATATATCTTTTCAAGTTCTATTTAGTCCATATGTGTCAAACTCAAGGGCAGCTGGCCACATCCGGCCCGGCGTGTAATTATATCCGCCCGAGATCATTTTATATACTGTATTATTGTTATTAAAGCCCGGTATATGAAGCGCTGGTAACACAATAAACTACAGATCCCATAATGCAGCGCTTCAGCTGCCTTGCCAACACTTACCGCGTTAATCAAGTCTACCTTATGATGCTGCAAGTTATTGCGGCTAGCTCACACGATGCTGAAGAGAAAAGGTGATTCTGAAAATAGAGCCTTTAAAAACCGATGGGAGGCTGAGTATATGTTTACTGAACCCGTGTGTCTCATTTGTGGAGCTAATGTGGCTGTAATTACAGAATTTAATCTAAGACGGCACTATGAGACAAAACATCAGGGTAACCTGAATGCAATTCAGAAGATACAGAAAACAGCATAATTAAATAAGAATCTGACACTTCAGCGGACGTTTTAACCCGTGCACAATCACAAAGTGATTTCAAGTGAAGCTGCTTTTATGGGAGACACAAATGCACCAGTGCACCTTGCCCCACTTTCCCTGTTGCCAAGTAATGTTAAACCAAGTCGTCACTACGGTGTTCCCAAAATACGCACTTTGCTGATAAACTGAGCACACTGCACACTGAGTTTGCACGGCGCTTTGGTGACTTTGAAGAACAAAAAAAAGTCCGTCTACATGCGGCTCGAACCTTGTGCATGTTTGGTAGCACATATCTGTGTGAGAAGCTCTATTCAGTGATAAAGACTAACAAAACAGCACACAGGAGTCGCCTCACTGATGAGCACCTGCAATCCATCCTGAGAATCTCCACAACACAGAACCTCACACCAAACAGAAACGAACTTGTTGCCAAAAAAAGATGCCAGGCGTCCAGCTCTAAAATGACATATGAGCAAAGACAACTGAATGATTTGATTTGTTATTGCTGAAAGGAACACATTTTATTTATATTTCCAGGTTTTGTTATGCAGCATGTTCATATTTGAATTTGTATAATTTTGACAGGATATATTTTTATGGAGAGCAAAATCTTTTGGGATATTTAAAATCTAAGTTTATTTTTTATATAAAATTACATAAGAGTAAACTTGTATAATTTAGACAGGATATATTTTTATGGAGAGCAAAATATTATAAGTTGTTTAAGTTTTGAGTTGATTTATTCACGAATAATATTCCTGTCTGTTTTTACCATTCCTACCAAAGATATTTCTGTCCACTAAATAAAAATAACTTGAACAAATACGATAGTTCATAATATCCACGCAGACTTGCACGTAAGAGCGGGAGTTATCCGTTTTAACAAGCAGCGTATTGCACTGATACGAAATAGCTGTGTGTGTACAGTGGTGTGAAAAGCTATTTGCCCCTTTATGACTTCTTATTCTTTTGCATGTTTGTCACACAAAATGTTTCTGATCATCAAACACATTTAACCATTAGTCAAATATAACACAAGTAAACACAAAATGCAGTTTTTAAATGATGGTTTTTATTATTTAGGGGGAAAAAAAATCCAAACCTACATGGCCCTGTGTGAAAAGGTAATTGCCCCCTGAACCTAATAACTGGTTGGGCTACCCTTAGCAGCAATAACTGCAATCAAGCATTTGCGATAACTTGCAATGAGTCTTTTACAGCTCTGAGGAATTTTGGCCCACTCATCTTTGCAAAATTGTTGTAATTCAGCTTTATTTGTGGGCTTTCTAGCATGAACCGCCTTTTTAAGGTCATGCCATAGCATCTCAATTGGATTCAGGTCAGGACTTTGACTAGGCCATTCCAAAGTCTTCATTTTGTTTTCTTCAGCCA
The DNA here is from genome assembly GCF_016835505.1 of Polypterus senegalus. NCBI lineage: Eukaryota > Metazoa > Chordata > Cladistia > Polypteriformes > Polypteridae > Polypterus > Polypterus senegalus. The sequence goes on along the minus strand of NC_053168.1, from coordinate 58,954,266 downwards.
TTCAGAAGTGGATTTGCTGGTGTGTTTTGGGTCATTGTCCTGTTGTAGCACCAAGATCGCTTCAGCTTGAGTTGACGAACAGATGGCGGACATTCTCCTTCAGGATTTTTGGTAGACGGTAGAATTCATGGTTACATCTATTATAGCAAGCCTTCCAGGTCCTGAAGCAGCAAAACAACCCCAAACCATCACACTACCACCACCATATTTTACTGTTGGTATGATGTTCTTTTTTTGAAATGCTGTGTTCCTTTTACGCCAGATGTAATGGGACATTTGCCTTCCAAAAAGTTCAACTTTTGTCTCATCAGTCCACAAGGTATTTTCCCAAAAGTCTTGGCAATCATTGAGATGTTTCTTAGCAAAACTGAAACGAGCCCTAATGTTCTTTTTGCTTAACAGTGGTTTGCGTCTTGAAATCTGCCATGCAGGCCGTTTTGCCCAGTCTCTTTCTTATGGTGGAGTCGTGAACACTGACCTTAATTGAGGCAAATGAGGCCTGCAGTTCTTAGACGTTGTCCTGGGGTCTTTTGTGACCTCTCGGATGAGTCGCCTCTGCGCTCTTGGGGTAATTTTGGTCAGCCGGCCACTCCTGGGAAGGTTCACCACTGTTCCATGTTTTTGCCATTTGTGGATAATGGCTCTCACTGTGGTTCGCTGGAGTCCCAAAGCTTTACAAATGGCTTTATAACCTTTACCAGACTGATAGATCTCAATTACTTCTGTTCTTATTTGTTCCTGAATTTCTTTGGATCTTGGCATGATGTCTAGCTTTTGAGGTGCTTTTGGTCTACTTCTCTGTGTCAGGCAGCTCCTATTTAAGTGATTTCTTGATTGAAACAGGTGTGGCAGTAATCAGGCCTGGGGTGGCTACTGAAATTGAACTCAGGTGTGATACACCACAGTTAGGTTATTTTTAACAAGGGGCAATTACTTTTTCACACAGGGCCATGTAGGTTTGGATTTTTTTCTCCCTAAATAATAAAACCATCATTTAAAACTGCATTTTGTGTTTACTTGTGCTATATTTGACTAATGGTTAAATGTGTTTGATGATCAGAAACATTTTGTGTGACAAACATGCAAAAGAATAAGAAATCAGGAAGGGGCAAATAGTTTTTCACACCACTGTATATATGTAGATATGTATGTATATGTATATATATGTTTATATATGTGTGTGTATGTATATGTATGTGTATATATGTAGATATATATGTATGTATATATGTGTATATGTATAGATATGTATATATATATATGTTTATGTGTGTGTGTAAATATACAGTATATATATATATATATATATATATATGACAACAACACTCATCACTCACAACAGTGACAAAACAATTACATTGACAATCATGTTACGTTATTTTCAAAATGTTTCCTTTTCTTTTTCATTGCTTCTTTAACACACTACTTCTCCGCTGCGAAGCGCGGGTATTTTGCTAGTATTCAATATATATTGGCGTGGCCGTCACTGCAGTCAGTGCTTTTCTTTCCCTAAGTAACCGATCGCCACACAATCAGCTCTGTAATAGAAGTTGAGCCACCTGTAAGCTTAGCGCCGATTCTTCAAAACATTTAAAGAACATTGAAATATCTTCGTAGTACATGTTTAATTATTCTATCCTTAACGACACTCCCAGTGAAGAATACAGATTATTTAAACGAAGTTAAAGTTTTATCTGTATAATTTAACAAACATATTTTGCTGCATTTCACCTTAAAAATGATATCGTTATCATATGTAAATACATTATAATTATAACTATAGTGCAAGTTTACAGTGGGGTGATTGTACTTATAAGTACAAACAGTTCTACAAGGAGCAATTGATTGAGTACATTTAAAGTTCTTGGGATTAAACTGTTTCTGAACCGCGAGGTCTGTACAGGAAAGGCTTTAAAACGTTTTGCAGTGGCTGAGACAGCGTGTAATTGAAGCTGTATACCGATCATTCTTTTTCCGATCAGTTGCTGCTGTGATTCACACTCAGATACAGTGATATAAATACTCCGAGTGGTGCAATGAGAGTAATATGGAAAAAGATGATCCGCTATGGCAACTCCTAACGGGAGCAGCTGAAAGAAGAAGAAGAAAAATAAGAAGAGGACGGTGCAGTGAGAGTAACAACGCTAAAGCAGTTATGGTATTTGGAATACTATGGCTGTTCCCTGGACCATTATATTATTAAGAGTTAATTACAATCAGATGCGTTACACTAATAAACAATATGCTGTTAGTTTCTGTGTATTTATAAAGCCGCGTCATGAAAATAATGAGTAACCACACAGGAACAGTAGCACTGCTTTGACGCTGGGTGCCGCCAGTCTGCAAAACCGAGCAGACAACTTGCGTACGACAAGGCATGAGGTACCGTGGAAAAGTACGTGGCTTTACGCCAAGTGTAGGTTTTATACATCGCGATTTGAACATGGAAAAGTTCTTATGCAACATTTCTGTGCGTACGCACCGTTTATACATGAGGCCCCAGGACCGTGATTGAGGACCCCTGTCTTAGTTCTATATATTTTTCTGCACTGTCTCCTTTATATACTGCATTAAGGTGAAGGGCCACCTGATGCCGAGCTTTGTAAAAGTTGTATTTTTATTTTCTGATTAACAATTTTTCTTTTGATTATTCGATTTCTGGCTTCAAATCCAGCATTGTTTTAAAGGTGCTGTCTTTGGAGTGTTATTTTTTTTCTTGCCTTAGTTTTGTTCATTCCTTTACAAATTTCTGAAAATAAATCCCTAAATATTAAAATAACTTTTTGGAGCAGATGTTTCTAGTTTTTCTCTCATCCTTTGTGTAGACTTGTTTGAATCATTTGATATTTAACGGCCTTAGCTTCATTTTTAGGTCTGTACAGGCCAGAAACCTGCCATTTGAGTTGGGGCTAGGCAGCCTAGTATGAGGCCTGTTCAGTGAGACCTGCAGTCCCAAATTTTTCAGATTGTGGTAGCAGGAATTATAATTACTGCAAACACTTCCACATGCTTCTGTTAATGGCAGGTGTTTATATCATCTAAAGAATCAAATCTGTATTTCATATAATTTCATTTCATAATTTAAATGTACAATATGGTTACCTTGTTGAATAATATATGTTTGTTACATAGTAAGAAACCATTGCAGATCTTTGATATTCCTCTTTAACAATGATATAAATTCCCCATGAATCACATGTGGAGAGCAGACTACAGAATACAATAAAACTTTTTATGTCAGAATCACAAAGTAAACTATAAAATAAGCTTTGCACTCTAAAATGCCTTACAACATATTTCTACACATACAGCATGTCACCTTGTGACACTCAGACAATATTTTTATGCTAGATAATTTTGGCAGTAAAAACTTATCACAGTAATACTGATTTATGTCAGTAATTTACACTTACTGTACATCTGTCTATATTATCAGTTATAACAATTCACAATAATTTTAAAGCTAAGGTTAATCTGGATAAATTAAAAAATGCATATAGTAACATTATTGAATTATCCCATTGTGCTATGTTTACATTGTCTTTCTGCATGGAAAAAAAACTGCTAATTGAAAAACTGGATTAAACACTTTCTGCTATTAGTCATGTATTTTGGCTTTGAAGAAATTTCCTATTCTGAAGGGATTCAATTATTCATTTGAGTTATTAAATTTGGATATTTACACTTTAGTGAGACATACTAAGAAAAGCAATGAAAATCCTAATTTGTTTGATAAATATGACAAATGTTGTGTTTTATGGGCCAAGTTCAGTGACTAATAAAGAGATAATAGCTTCCACAAGGGAGACTGAAGAGGTTTGATTAAACGTTTACATATTGTTTTGTTTCCATCTGTCAGGAAAGTTCACTGCCAGATATACAGTACAAGCTGTCGGGGCCAAAATATGTTTTTAATGCAGACTAATTACACCTACTTTACAGTTTTGTACATTTAAACTAAATATTCTTGAGACCTTTCTAGGGCAAGTGTGGAACCAAGTGTGGAACATTCAGAAAAAAGTACACCCAGCACACTCACCCACTGCATTATTTTATCAGGTGCTCAAATACGCACAATTTATACATTTTCTGACCTCACTTATTCCAATACAAGGGCATGGGACTATTCTCAGCACCATCAGTTGCAAACCAAAGCAAAACCTGTACAGCTTTTAGATGCATAAAAAAAGAACTAATAGGAAACCCATATGGATATGGATGAAAATGAATAATTTGAGCATACTGTATATGGAAAATTAAAACAGCTTTCCAATGAACAAAGGTTTTTAATTAATAAAATGAAAAGCATATTCTAATTCTGAAATTCCAAAAACTGAAAACAGTTGTCATATTTGGAGAGGAGGCCCTTTAATCAAGGCTGCACTGAACTCTGAAGTCAGCCAGGTATTATGTTAAGTTTGTCAATGCCAAATAATGATACTTACCTATAAAAATCACGTTAGAAAAATGAAGTTATGAGCAATTTCTAAACATTACCTTCAAAATAAAAGGATCATTAACATCCATGCGCCACCGATTGTGAAATAAATTACTATTATGCTATAATTTTTTCCATATTTAGAAATAATGTTGTTTCTTTTGTTTGAATATTTAATTAATGACCATTCTGCTATTTATTTTTATTACATATTTTTATATAAAACAGATATCCATTTTAAATATAAAAGTTACATACATTTGTTAACTCAGAACTCTGGCACTGTTTTTATTAAACTGCTTTGAATTTGCATTCTGATATAGCAATATTACTACTATTATTCAGTATATAAATTTCACAAATGTGTTGTTTTATTTCATTTAGATATTCATTACCCAATAATCAGCACCACTTTCTAATTAATACAGATCACACAGTAAAGAGAATTACAAACAGGTTTAAGAGTTAAGTGTTCTGCTGCTTACAAAAAAGGGTTATTTCAAAGAACATCTATTACAAGAGTGAACAGTCTCTGATTCACTTTCTGTCTGGGATGCAAGAAATACGAATACATCTGAACAATTTATTAACAACGTGTCTAAATCGGTGAAAGTTTACAGGAACACTTTTACTTTATCTGTTGTAGTTTGATATTGTAATAGACTTAGTGTATATTCACAAATAACCCCGACATTCTTGTTGAAATAAACAAAAAATATAAAATATAACTTACTTATAATAAAAGGATAATAGAGGATTAATATATGCAAGTATATGTAAATACGAGGTGAGACACAAAAATAACCGGACTGGGCTTGGGGCTTTCCTGGAAAACAGTCTGGAGATCGGCCGAACGTGAATCATAGAACTATATCCCCCTCCTACACGCCCTCTCAAACCTCTGACTGGCTAGGTACAGTATATCCTGTGAATAGCCCAGTCAGTATTTGCACAACAATCGTTACACAAGTTTTTGCTATAATATCGGATAAAAAAATCGAACAGCAAATCAACATCAAATTTCTGGCAAAATTGAAGAAAACGGCTACAGAAACTTATGAAATGGTAAAAACAGTGTACGGTGATAACAGTTTGTCTTTCACACAAGTTTTTGAGGGGCACAAACGTTTCAAGGAATGACAAGAAAATGTGGAAGACGTTCAATGCCCAGGTGTTGGGGGGGCTGATGGTGGGTGCTTCACCACGACAATGCTCCTGTGCACAATGCTTTTTCCATAAAGCAGTTTTTGACTGATAAAAACATTTCTGTCCTCAATCATCCTCCCTATTTGCCTGAATTAGCTCCCTGTGATTTTCAGTTGTTCCTGAAAATCAAAAGTGACTTGAAGACAAAAATGGCATGCCTGTTGAAGAGCCTCAAGCAAGAAGACTTCCAGCACTGTTTCAATCAATGAAAGATATGTATGGAGCGGTATAGAGATCGGGAGGGAGAGTATATAGAAGGTGACAATGTTTAGAATGCTGTAATTCATCAATAATTTTTTTTTTTTTTACCAATCCGGTTATTTTTGTGTCTCACCTCGTATATACATCTATACACACACATACAAGAAGGACAATGACAAACAACACAAAACATAATTTATGAATGCTTAATTGAACTTTTCTCTCATACAGAAAAAAGACACGTAACTTACGAATTCTGATCTTTCAAATCATGTGGTTAAGATGGATAAGTTCTTTATGAACTGGTTATGTGTGTTTGCACCGTAGCATTCATTTGCTCACTAGTTTAACTACCCTCTCACAGCAGTTTCTCTGTGTGAGTGTATATGTGTGTGATGCTGCTCTTCACTTTGTTAAGGCAGTTAGATTGAAATTTAATAACTACTAGAACTTACCCTTCACAACATTATTACATTTTAGTTTCTGTTTCACAATGACTACATTTCATTAACTGGCTTTTCCCTATTTAATAATTTACAATTAATAGTTATGGGAAATTAAAAAGGGTTTACTTATAGTTCTGGTATAAGTGATTCTTTGATTCCTTATTCCTGATTTGGCTGGCTTTCTTCAGACATGTGAAAGGATTTTCAGCACTTTCTTTCAGAAGTTTGTTGCCATCTTTGCCAATGGTTGCAAAGTTCCATCAATGTCATTCATTCTTTAGTTATAATCCTTTGTTGGATCTTGGGTGCCCAGCTTGTACCCAGGAGTGGCATCCCTGTGATACTACAAGGTCTGGTATTGAAAATCTTATCAGACAAGGCACAAAGCTGCATTCCAGTGTGAAGCCCCACCACTGATACTGAGATTTTGTAGCTGGCAATAAGAGTGTCTGGACCTGCATTCTTAAAAATAAAGGTTATTAAATGACACTTTACTGGGTTGTGTGGTTCTTCATTCCATGATAAAGAATTCTATAAAGGGTTCTTTGCAGATGAAATTGGTAATTTGGGCTTTGCAAATATTCCTAATATGTGGAAAAATAACAAATCTTTAATGTATAGTAGGTTAAATAGCAAGATAGAACAAATCAAGAAAACGTGAACTTACCCTGTGTGATTGAATCTAGGGAGGCAGTGTGGCGTAACGGTTCTGGCTTTTGACTTCAAACCCTTAGATGATGGGTTAAAATCATACTCTGACAGTATATGACCTTCAGTAAGTCATTTCATCTGCCTGTGCTCCAATTGTATCTCAGATGTTTTAAGTCATCTTGGATAAAGGCATCAGCCAAATAAGTAAATATAACAAGAGTTCTTTTACATTTAGGAACCCAGTGGTATTTTATAAATCTTCTTTTATCTATTCATGACTTAAACACATAAATGATATTCCTGCAACTTTCATGTGGATGGTTCTTTAAGGAAGAAAAATGGTTCTGCTGCAGCAACTTTAAGAGTGTGTGTGTTCTAGCCATAGCAAAAGAATGGAAAATTTTAGTCTGTCCTACACTGTTCGGTTATTGGATTGATTCTAGGGTTTTTATTTGTATAACATAAAATGGAGGGCTGAAATTGAGTCTTAATTCCTCATTCCTGGTGAGGCACATGATGTAAACATGATAAGCAGGACAGACTTGATGAGTATTCCACAAAGCACGCTAATGAAATCAAGACTTAGCTAAATAAGTCTTGTGAATGTGGCTCAGTTGGTTTCAAGACTGCAAAGAGCTTCTCATTAACTCAAGGTAGGATTAGGCAAACCTTGATTATATGTGCACTTGTGATTAATAAGCAGCTCAAAAACATTTATCATAGTTTAAAGAGCACAGATCAGAGTGTAATAATAATAATAATACATTTTATTTATTTGTAGGCGCCTTTCTAAACACTCAAGGACACCAAACAATAGATAAAACACAGATTATAAACAAAACTAAAATATAAAAATTAAAATCAAAGAAAAAGCAGTCTTAAACAAATTAGTTTTAAGTTTAGATTTGAAAACTGAAAATGATGCAGTATTTCTAAGCTCAGATGAAAGTGAGTTCCAGAGCTGGGGAGCAGAGCAACTGAATGCTCTGCTCCCCATAGTGGCAAGATGGATGAAGGGGACAGTCAAGTGGATGGAGGAAGAGGATCTAAGGGTACGGGAGGGAATGGCAACATGGAGGAGGTCAGACAGATATGGAGGGGCAAGGTTGTGGATAGCCTTAAAGTTAACAGAAGAATTTTGAATTGAATGCGGAACTTAACTGGAAGCCAGTGAAGCTGCTGCAAAACGGGAGTGATATGGTGAATAGAGGGGGTTCTAGTAATGATGCGGGCAGCTGAATTCTGGACCAGCTGAAGCTTATAAAGAGATTTGTGAGAAAGAACAAAGAAAAGGGAATTGCAATAATCCAGATGAGAAGTAACAAGGCTATGAACAAGGATAGCAGTGGTGTGGGGAGTGAGGGAGGGGCGAACACGATTAATGTTTTGCAAGTGGAAATATGCAGGCCGGGAGATGTTATTGATGTGGGACTGAAAGGATAAAGTACTGTCAAGGATGACACCCAGACTCTCTGTGGGGAGGGGACAGAGGAATTATCATTAACAAATGAAAACTGATCAGTTTTGGATAATGTTGATTTTGTACCAATGTGGAGAACCTCAGTTTTGTCACTATTTAATTTAAGAAAATTTGAAGAAAACCAGGATTTGATTTCTGCTACGCAATCAATAAGCGAGGAGAGTGGAAAGGAAACAGTAAGTTTGCTAATGAGATAGAGCTGGGGGTCATCAGCATAACAGTGGAAGCTAATGCTGTATTTATGAAAGATATTTCCAAGGGGAAGGAGTTAAATAATGAAAAGGAGGGGCCCCAGTATAGAGCCCTGGGGCAAACCTGAAGTAACAGCGGCGCGCTGGGATGTGAAAATTTTAAGCTGAACAAACTGAGTGTGGCCTGAGAGGTATATCATAATAATATCTGCACTGAGTATCTTTAGCTTTAAGTGTAAAGCTGGAGGGTTGCATGATGTATTATGGGACACTTTAGAAAAGTTTAGAGTTTAAAAAGAAACCAAAAACAGGCTGCTTGACAGATCAATGTTTAAGTACATTGAGGTTCTGAGTATGAGTATTGCATAACTAAATGTCATTGGCATTATTCAAAGTAAAATATGATGTACAATGAATATACAGTTTCTCTTCTGCAGGTGAATAGAGATTCGTTGTATGTACTTGCTTTGTTTTGCATTTAAGGGGTTCATCACAGTATTTTAAGAGGAGTTTAAGATAATAAATGTATACATGTTATAGAAATTTTTCCCTCAACATCAATCAAGAAATTCTACTTATGTCAAGGCACTGTTAACCCTTGCAACTCTCTCTTACAGAGTGTGTATCTGCTTTCAGCAACTGTTACTACAATCATTGGCAATTAAAGGTAAATATTTTGCACATCCCATAAATTGATTCTTTTATTTTAAACATATGATGTAGTAAAACTACGAGATCAGAGGCAAAACTGGAGGCTCAGATGCCATCTCTCTTCCACTACTCTCCCCTTTATCAGTTTGTCTGTTACTCTTGGAAATACATCTATTTAAACTTGAAAGTTTAAACATTAATTGTAACTGTGCTGGGACTGTTAATTATTTAACTAATTAGTTAATTACAGTTAGTTAATTACTCCCTTTTTAAACAACAATTCAAGGCTTCAATGAGCTGTAAGTTTTTGACAGCAGGTAAAACTTTTCTGCATGATTGGCTGGTGCTGGGAGATATTTACTGATCTACCTTTTCATTTGTTAATGGAGACTGGGAATATTTTTATTTAGAACTACTTCTGGAAGCTCTCCAATACCAGGATCAGTGGAGTAAAAACCCACATATCGGGACCACTATTCCCAAACATCTGTTTATCATTCTTAAGACAACTACAGGTGAGGATGTCTGTCAGATTTCAAACTGACAGGAATAAGGATGCTGCTAATCTAAACTATCATTTTCATTTGATTGACTAGGGGTAACGAGTCATTGTACAGGAGGGAGGTGGCTGGCCTTGCGAAGTGGTGTCAGGATAGTAATGTCATTTTTAACACCAGCAAAACAAAAGAGATGATTATTGACAAACGGGGAAGAGAGGTCAGCACCTACCACTGTATATTGGAGAAACTGAGGTGGAGATAGTGGTCACATTTAAATTTCTTGGCATTAACATCTCTGAGGATGTCACTTGGACCTATTATGTTACAGACTTGGCGGTGAAAGCCCAGCAGCGTTTCTATTTTCTGATTAGGCTGAAGAAGTTTGGCATACCAAGCACTATCTTCAGCAGCTTCTACAGATGCATGATTGAGAATATCTGCTCCATCACAGTTTGGTTCAGGAACAGTACAGCCCAGGACCACAAGGCTCTGCAGCATCTGTTAAAACTAGTGCAAAATATCATTGGAACAGCACTCCCTGCAATGGAGGACATCCATAACTCAGGAGGGCCCATAACATTATTAAGGACACAGCCCACCCACAACATTAACTGTTCATACTGCTACCATCAGGGAAACACAATAAGAGCATAGCAGCTAGAACATCAAGGCTAAAAGATAGTTTTCACCCTCCTAACATCAGGCTTGTAAACAGAATCCATCCACTGCCCTTTCCCTCAACACCACAAGCTAGCTCATATCTGGAGGATGGAAGGTCATCTTGAGATCATATACTTTCAGAGCTTAAATTGAATTATTTATTTATCTGCATATGCACTATTTCTTCTCTTTGTTTGTGTATTTCTTTTTCACCTGAGTGTTTTTAGTTTATTGTTGTGTATTCTTGTCTATAACTGGAGGACTCGCAGAATAAGATTTTCATTGTACTGAGTAGATATGACAAGAAAGTTTAAGTTGATCATGTGGTATGTGGTTCAGAAAACATGTAAACAGCGGAAAAAAATAAACCAGATAAGGGGTGCACCTGAAATGAATGAATTTTAAAAGTACATCTTTAAAATAAGAATGAATTATTATTTTGAATGTCATTTTGGAGTAAAACAAGAAGGAACATGAACACATTGAGAAGCAGATTAGATAGTAAGAAGAAAAGATTGGATTTATAGTTATATCGATATCCATGAAAAGTCGCTTATACTGTACACTGGTATGAAGTAAAGATACAAGGACAAAACCAAAAGTAGAAGTTGGATTCCTTAAATTAGGGTTTCAAGACATCTCTGTATGTCTTTAATTATATCCATTACATCCATTTTCTGAACCGATTTTTTTTTTTTTCTCAGCATTGGCCACAAGGCAGGACGAAACCCAAAACAGGTCACCTGAAGTCATTCACTGAAAGAATGACCCCAGTTTATCCAGTATAGTAGTATTAACCCCTCCCTTACAACTTGAAATTACTGCATTCAAATTCTGGTCCAGTCAGTGTCATAGGGGTGAAGCTATGCTTGGAATCTAGTGAGCGCAAAAAGTGCAGGTTTACAGTTTCCCGTCCACTTACCAAAAAACATACATTTTATGCTATTTGTCACCTCAAAACTGGCCCATTGTCAGTCTGGGTATGTGAAGGGTTGTAGCCTAGAGTATAAATGGTGTCCCATCTAAGGATGACGTTTCCCCAATTTTGCTTGGAAATTCGCATAGCTGCTGCAGACCTATTTAGGATTAAGTTAAAAAAATATATTTTTACTTTGGGTGCATCTTTTTTTAAATATGTGAGTACTGAGAAAAGCGCTATGTAAATGTAATGAATTATTATAATTATTATTAAATATTGTTCTTTTTGGCTGTGTTTTCTGTTATTCTACTCTGCATCATCATGGATTTATTCATCCTGTTGTGGAAAAACATTTTTAGTCTCTTTGTCATTAATACATTATTTTTCTGTTTCATTATAAAACTTTTGCATGCTTATTATACACTGCTTGATATGCACAAAGTATAATTCTAAAAATCAATGCATTGTATTGCAGACACAGCATCCCCTTACACTTTGCCTACCTAATGTACAGTGTGGGTGGCTATTTAAGTGTTCTAGCAGAACAAATATATAATTCAAATCTCTGTTTATTGGGGGGAAAAAAAGATTTCCTCTCAACTCCATAGGGATTTATTATTTTTTTCTACAATATAATGTATCTTTAAGTTTTCCAGACCTCTCAATTATTTTATGACCCCATACTATTATCTTTATACACAGAAATACTGGACTCTTAATATGCTTAATGTGAAATGTAATTAATTACTGTATGTTATGTAGGACAAAGAGTTGATTATTTTACAGTGTGTTTTTTAATTTCTGTGATAACTTTCCATTATTATCAATTCATAAATAAACCTGGATTAGTATTTTTTTTTTCACAATAAAACAATCTTGATATGTTTAATCTTGCACATGTTTAAGAAGCTTGTTGAGCATTTTTTTCTTCATAATAAAATATAATGTTAAATATGAAAATAGTTTATACTGTTTTATATTGTACATTTTAAGGTCTCCATTTAGCACTTGTGCACATCAGCACGTTCTTCTTTTTTTTTTTGAACAATAATAAGACGATATGTAGCTGCCAGGTTTCACACTGGTTTCTGTAGAAATAAGGCATATGATCAAATCGTTAAATACGGCTCCTTTCTGTCTCATTTTTTACAACTTAAATGCTGGCAAGTTAGGAAAAAACAGATTGATAAAAAATGGTACTCATTGAATACTATGTAGTTATTCTAGCATTCTAGAATTTCCACATATTCCAAACAAATACTTTCCCTTTAACTTATAAATATGAATTTTCTTGCATGCACAACTCATTACCAGGGAAATGTAATGAAAATACAATACAGAATAGATTAACATCTAAACAGTAGTATTATGAATACAAATTTGATGCAAAAACTGGACCTAGACAAACTACACACCATCATGAAATTGCAACATTAACCTATATGATATCATTGCAATCTTCTCCTCTGACGGCATCTTTTCAATAAATCCTTCTGAATACCTATTGTTAAGCACCGTAGGCTGAAAAGAGAAGTTCAAAGTGCTGACATTAAAAATGTATTTTACACTGTGAGGCAGGTGTAATTTTATTAGCCCTTTTCCTTAACTTCTATGACTTCATTTGTGGGACTCCGCCAATAGCCATTACTGGGATACAGCCGGTAATTACTTTGTGACATGCAATGTCTGAAGCATTTAACCAATCTGTGTTCCCTTGGCCTTCAAAGAGTCAAAAATCAAAATTGTTACATAATGAATGCTTTAATGCAACACCCCCATGGAGTGAAGTCCATGTGTGCCATTGAAAACAACAGGGGAGAGGATTTTATTTTTATATATAGTCACACACAGATTACAGTTGGCTCTTTACTTGGACAATCAGCCCACATTGTAATAAATAATACAAAGTGGTTAAAGTGTGCTACAGTATATATCATACACATCAGTTAACATTTTGGCAAAATCTGACTTGCTTTTTACTAAAAGTGTTTAATTAACTGACTAACCTCTAAACACTATTCACTTTATAATAAATAACCAGATCCTGACTCAATACCGCTCACTCAAACCAACTCAACAGGCTCCACTTTCACCTCCTCCTGGATTATATTGAGCTCTGCACTCTAGATCATATTCTGTTCATCATTTGTAAACTTAAAGTCGGTGAAGACATTAATATAAATTGACTGGTAAAATAAGAGTAAAGCATTAGGGCCTTGGGGCATCACTCGTCCGCAGCATACACTCTGTCTTTGGGATGAGGGTTGAAAAGTAAAACAATAAAACAATGTCAATAAAACAATGTCTCTGTTGCTCGCGTTGTCAAGGGGGGGTGGCTGAACACACGCTGAGGAGATGCGGTATGATCAGCTGCTGAGTTTCTCCTGCTGCTGCCAAGCTGCATGTTCTGCTTATTGCTCTGCACGTTGATCATTTAAAAGCTTGTACAGCAGCTGTCCTTTTGTCTCACTGCCTTGTCTCACGTGACGTTAGAGTGTCTCTCACGGGATTTGTCTTCTGAGGAGATCACGTATCGTCTCCTTCCAAGCCTTCCAAGATTGTTTTTTTATAAATAGAGAGATTTAAAAGAGTGTTTAAAAAAATGCATTCCAATGACCATATAATGAAGAGCTGACTTTTAAAATGACATAAATATGGATAAAGTTGAAAATGTTGTGTTTTGTGAAGTTTGCATATTATATTAATATCTTTAGTAGTCTAATTCAGGATAAATATGTGTGATAAATCAATGTAGGTCAAATCTCACCCAAACTGAGGAAGATTACAGGTGCTGGTCATAAAATTAGAATATCATAAAAAAGTTGATGTATTTCAGTAATTCCATTCAAAAAGTGAAACTTGTATATTAGATTCATTCAGACTGATGAATTTCAAATGTTTATTTCTTTTAATTTTGATGATTATAACTGACAACTAATGAAAGACCCAAATTCAGTATCTCGGAAAATTAGAATATTGTGAAAAGGTTCAATATTGAAGACACCTGGTGCCACACTCTAATCAGCTAATTAACTCAAAACACCTGCAAAAGCCTTTAAATGGTCTCTCAGTCTAGTTCTATAGGCTACACAATCATGGTGAAGACTGCTGACTTGACAGTTGTCCAAAAGACTACCATTGACACCATGCACAATGAGGGCAAGACACAAAAGGTCATTGCTAAAGAGGCTGGCTGTTCACAGAGCTCTGTGTCCAAGCACATTAATAGAGAGGCAAAGGAAAGGACAAGATGTGGTAGAAAAAAGTGTTCAAGCAATAGGGATAACTGCTTGTACCCTGGAGAGGATTGTGAAACAAAACCCATTCAAAACTGAGGGGGAGATCCACAAAGAGTGGACTGCAGCTGGAGTCAGTGCTTCAGAGCAGAGAGCGGCAGCGGATCAGCGAGCGGAAGCAGAGAGCGGCAGCGGATCAGCGAGCGGAAGCAGAGAGCGGCGGCGTCTCCCACAGGCACGTAGCCCTTCGAAAGCACCGAGCAAGTTCACCTGAGGTAAAGCCGGCAGCTGACCAGTAGAAATAACCAGCAGTGAGAAATTAAAGTCGATCGCTCGGCGGGTGGTGGAAACTTAAAGCGACGGTGATTCAGCTCAACACGGAAAGCGCAGAAGCACCTATAAAAACGGCAAAGATGACTTCAACATTTAATGTAAGTTCTATCTGCTCTCTGCCCATCGAGGGCACGTTTATATGTTGTGTGTCCTGCAGTATGTACAGCTCAGGTTTTCCGGCCGACAGTGCAGATAGCTTCACCTGCCAAAAATGTTTAGTTAATTTAGAGTTGGTCGGGAAAATACGCAAATTGGAGGACCGCGTTAGGAATCTGATAGCGATTAGGCAAACCGAAAATTGGATCGACTCGGTTTGTTTAGACAATTCGGCTACATCTGATTCGGCTTCAGTCTCTCCAGGTCCCACTGTAGTCAGTGCGAGGCCGAAATCAGCAGCACCAATTCAGCCACAGGGCGAGTGGGTAACAGTAAGACGGGGTCTAAGAATCCAAAATTTAGTCCCCCAGCACCCAGGTCACCAATTCGGACCCAAAAAAGGTTCTCAGCTCTCCGCAGCGCGCCAGTGGAAACTGAGAATAATAAAGTGCTCATAATTGGCGATTCCATAGTGCGGAATGTTAGAATTCCAAACTATGTTAAACCAGCAGTTAATGTTAAGTGCCTTGCAGGGGCCAAGATTTCTGGCATAAAGGCCGCATTGGACCGTGTTGCCGGCGATGAAGTATCTACCTTATTGCTGCATGTCGGCACTAATGATATTTATTTACAGCAATCTGAGGTATTAAAGCGGAACTTCATCTCTCTATGCACCAAAGCTAAAACAAAATGTCGGAATTTAATTGTATCTGGTCCCTTACCAAGATTATATAGAGGGATGTGATTTATAGCAGATTGCATTCCTTTCACTGCTGGCTAGAAACCTGGTGTGCAAATAAAAGCATAGCATTTGTGAACAATTGGGATGATTTTTGGGAAAGGCCTGGATTTTTCAGAAGAGATGGTCTTCATCCTAACTGGAGGGGATCTTATGTATTATCCCAAAATATGGCAGCAAAACTGCCTGGTTGACTGATTAGAGCACCATCCAGGCCGCAGTCATGTGATCTTAAATCACAGGCTGTTCTTTATCCCACCTGTTATTTTCCTGAAGCTGTTACCCATAATCCCTGTTGTGGGCATCCAGTAAATTTAGTCTTGATACAAACCATAAATTAATTGATAACCAAAAATAAGGTGTATAATTAGACCAAGGGATAAAACCAGACACTCCACCAGGGGCATCTGTAATAGAAATTTAATTCAAATTAAAACAAAAATATATCAGCAGTTCAGAAAGAACCATGCAGTTTTAAATGCTGTTTATTGAACATTCGCTCTCTTGGCACTAAAGCTGTTTTGGTAAATGATATAATATTAAGTACAAAATCTGATCTGTGTCTTCTTACTGAAACCTGGCTTAGTAAATGTGACACTGTTCCCTAGCTGAGGCGTCACCAGATGGATACTCGTTCCTTCATAAGTCTAGAGATTCTGGTCGAGGAGGAGGCCTTGGAATAATTCATTGTAACAAAATGCAAATCACTCCTAAAAATTTAGGCAACTTTACATCCTTTGAGGCATTCATTTTAAATATTAAAACAGATTCCAACACAATTATAGTGCTAGTCTACAGACCACCAGGGCCATATTCATTGTTCATGACTGAATTTAGCAACCTTCTGTCTGATTTGGCTATAAATTATGATCACGTAGTTCTGATGGGGATTTTAATGTACACATTGATGTGGAAACTGACACTTTTAGCAAATGTTTTACTTATTTGTTAAATTCAGTAGGATTTTGTCAGATTGTCAAAGGTCCAACTCATAATCATAACCATACATTAGATTTAATTATAACTTACAAAGTTGAAATTCAAAATTTAAATATTACTCCATTAAATGTAGTTATTTCCGATCACTTCTTAATTACGTTTGATTTAGTTCTGCCCATGCCAGCACTCGCAGATTAAAACAAAGACAGTGCGACATCTAGATTGTAATTCTGCTTCAAAATTTATAGATACCTTGAGTAAGTCGAGTGTAATTGTGGAAAACCATTTAGATCAGTTAACATCAAATGTAAACGTGGAAAACAATTTAGATCAGCTAATATCACATTATAATGTGACCTTGAGAGATGCTCTGGACACAGTGGCTCCCCTAAAACAAAAGTGATCAAAGCACATAGAAACTCTCCCTGGTTTAATGAAAACACTCTCTTAAATTAGAGTGTCGAAAACTGGAGATGGAGAACAACAAAGCTACATGTCTTTCAAATTGCATGGACAGAGAGTGTAATAAATATAAAAAGCCCTCTTTAAAGCTCGCTCAGAATACTATTCTACATTAATAGATAGCAATAATAAAAATCCTAGGGTACTTTTTAGAGCAGTGGCTAAATTAACAAATGGGAATTCAGATCAACAGTGCAAAATACCAACAGATATTAGCAGTACAGACTTTATGAACTTCTTCAATGAGAAAATTAAAAATATAAGATCCCAGATCTCAGCATCACAGTACAAACCAAATACTAGCTTAGCAGACCCTGCCACATTGCATTCAGCACTTTAATAATTTTAATCCTGTAACTCACCAGGAAGTCTTAACTTTAATTACTAAAATGAAGCCCACTACTTGTTCCCTAGATCCAGTGCCAACAAAACTAGTAAAAGTGCAATGGATGTTCTTGCAGCACCTATTCTAACATTATCAATAGTTCATTACTGCATGGCACAGTACCTGATGCACTAAAAGTGTCAGTCATTAAACCTTTACTTAAAAAGTCAGACCTAGACCCACACATACTAAATAACTATAGGCCTATTTCAAATTTACCATTTCTCTCTAAAATACTAGAGAAAGTAGTCGCCAGTCAGCTTCAGTCACACCTTACGCATTACAATTTATTTGAGAAATTCCAGTCTGGCTTTCGCACTGGTCATAGTACAGAAACGGCACTAACACGGGTTGTAAATGACATTCTGATATCCTCTGATGAAGGAAATTCCACTGTAATTATGTTGTTGGACTTAAGTGCAGCATTTGACACCATTGACCATTCTATTTTACTGCACAGGCTAGAAAACGATGTTGGGCTTACAGGCCCGTGCTCGCTTGGTTCAGTTCTTATTTATCAAATCGATTCCAGTATGTACAGAAATGTGCTGACAGTACTCCATCATTATACACAGAAGTTCAATATGGTGTCCGCAGGGCTCAGTACTGGGACCTTTACTGTTTTCACTTTACATGCTTCCACTGGGATCTCTCATTAGGAAACATAATGTTAATTTTCACTCGTATGCAGATGACACCCAGTTATACCTTTCATTTAAATCAAATGAAGTTTCTCCGATGTTGTCTTTAATTAGTTGTGTTAGTGAATTAAAGGAATGGATGAATGAGAACTACTTGTCTTTAAATACAGATAAAACAGAGATGTTAATTGTTGGAGGGAATGACGCTGATCACAGCAATATTTTGTCGTCATTTAACTCAGTTGGAATCCCAATTAATTTTACTGAATCAGCCCGCAATCTAGGAGTTATCTTTGACTCTAGCATGTCATTTAAAGCATATTACAAAGTCGTCCAAAACATGTTTTTCCATCTTAAAAATGTTAGGAAATTAAGGCTTTCTAAATAAACAGGATTGTGAGAAATTAATTCATGCATTTATCTCTAGTAGGATTGACTACTGCAATGCGGTGTTCACTGGCTGTTCAAACTGTTCTCTATACAGCCTCCAGTTAATCCAAAATGCGCTGCAAGAATTATTACAAGAACAAGAAAATATGAACACATAACCCCAGTTCTTAAATCTTTACACTGGCTCCCAGTTAAGTTTAGGGCAGATTTCAAAATCCTCCTTTTAACATATAAAGCATTAAATGGCCAAGGTCCGCTTACTTGTCTGAACTTATCATGACTTACAAACCTGAGCACATTAAGATCTCAAGATGCCGGTCTGCTTAGGATTCCAAGGATTAATAAAATAACAGTGGGAGGTCGAGCTTTTAGTTACAGGGCCCCTAAACTGTGGAATGGTCTTCCTGCTTCCATAAGAGATGCCCCTTCAGTCTCAGCCTTTAAATCCCGGCTGAAGACTCACTACTTCAGTTTAGCATATCCTGACTAGAGCTGCTGATTAACTGTACATACTGCATCTCTGTTGTTAGTCATTAGCACTATAACATAAGTAACATGATAATTATATTTGAATACTAACCCTCACCTATTCTGTTTCTTTTCTCGGTACCCAAATGTGGCCATTGGTGCCACGCCCACCTGCCAAGTTGTTTGCCTGCCTATGGTAAAGTCATCCCTGATGGAGGATCACAGGAATCATGGGAAAGAGGGTCCTTTCATCGGACAACGTTTCAGCCGTGGCATGGCCAAATGGGAGGCAGCTAGATGGATGAGGTCTCCAGGACTCTAAAAATATCCAAACCTAATTATGTCATATCATCTACTGTTAAACCGTACTTCTAAAATTTTTATTATTATGCTGTATTAAGGAATTGTTCTGTTCTGTGTATTGTATTGTATTGACCCCCTACTTTTGACACCCACTGCACGCCCAACCTACCTGGAAAGGGGTCTCTCTTTGAACTGCCTTTCCGAGGTTTCTTCCATTTTCCCTACAAGGTTTTTTGGGAGTTTTTCCTTGTCTTCTCAGAGAGTCAAGGCTGGGGGGCTGTCAAAAGGCAGGGCCTGTTAAAACCCATTGCGGCACTTCCTGTGTGATTTTGGGCTATACAAAAATAAACTGTATTGTATTGTATTGTATTGTATTGTATTGTATTGTATTGTATTGTATTCAAGAACCACCACGCACAGACGTATGCAAGACATGGGTTTCAGCTGTCGCATTCCTTGTGTCAAGCCACTCTTGAACAAGAGACAGCGTCAGAAGCGTCTCACCTGGGCTAAAGACAAAAAGGACTGGACTGGTGGTCCAAAATTTATGTTCTCTGATGAAAGTAAATTTTGCATTTCCTTTGGAAACCAAGGTCCCAGTCTGGAGGAAGAGAGGAGAGGCACAGAATCTACGTTGCTTGAGGTCCAGTGTAAAGTTTCCACATTCAGTGATGGTTTGGGGTGCCATGTCATCTGCTGGTGTTTATCCATTGTGTTTTCTAAGGTCCAAGGTCAACGCAGCCGTCTACCAGGTAGTTTTAGAGCACTTCATGCTTCCTACTACTGACGAACTTTATGGAGATGCAGATTTCATTTTCCAACAGGACCTGGCACCTGCACACAGTGCCAAAGCTACCAGTACCTGGTTTAAGGACCATGGTATCCCTGTTCTTGATTGGCCAGCAAACTCGCCTGACCTTAACCCCATAGAAAATCTATGGGGTATTGTGAAGAGGAAGATGCAATACGCTAGACCCAACAATTCAGAAGAGCTGAAGGCCACTATCAGAGCAACATGGGCTCTCATAATACCTGAGCAGTGCCACAGACTGATCGACTCCATGCCACGCCGCATTGCTGCAGTAATCCAGGCCAAAGGAGCCCCAACTAAATATTGAGTGCTGTACATGCTCATACTTTTCATGTTCATACCTTTCAGTTGGCCAACATTTCTAAAAATCCTATTTTTGCATTGGTCTTAATTGATATTTTAATTTTCCAAGAAACTGAATTTGGGAATTTCATTAGTTGTCAGTTATAATCATCAAAATTAAAAGAAATAAACATTTGAAATACATCAGTCTGTGTGTAATGAATGAATCTAATATACAAGTTTCACTTTTTGAATGGAATTATTGAAATAAATCAACTTTGTCATGATATTCTAATTTTATGACCAGCACCTGTATATTCAATACAGTATATGGTAGATTTCTTCAAGTTAACTAAAAAAAAGTACAGGCAGTTCCCGGGTTACGTACGAGATAGGGACTGTAGGTTTGTACTTAAGTTGAATTTGTATGTAAGCTGGAACAGGTACATAAATTTAATAAATGCTATTGTTAACTGACTGTAACCAAGTGCTCTGCCAATGAATGATGGAGTTTCACCTCTCTCTGACCTTATTATTTCTACTTTATTTTCAATGGTGGTGGTTTTTCTCTTCTTTACTGTATCACTAGCAATTGCATCAGATTTGTGTTTCAGAGACATTGTTGAAGGGTGAAGACAAAAGATTCAGATGAGCTCTTCTGCACAGCACTGTACACGCTATCACAGCAGGAAGGCACCAGTCGTCAACAAGTCTGATGTACTAACAAGAGACAACTTCCTGCTATGTACGTAACAGTACAAGCAGGCTTGCTATTGAGAATGAATGGGGACATCGATGGGCGGTTTATCACCAGCCCACCTCACAGTCACCTCCACTACAGTATGCTGCCTGCAGCGTCCGACCACCGAGAACGAACATGGTGCGGCCAAAGGTGGGTAGTGAATTGCCCCCATTCAATAGGCAGCCATCTGATGCACACTACAATGCTACCCGCCTCATTCACCCTTAATGGCCTCCGTTCAGCCATAACTGGGTCACCTCTTGCAGCATTACCAGCCGCCCACCGAGAAGAAATGGGGCAGCCGTTTGTGGTGGTCGAGCAGTGAAACCGCTTGCCGCTGGGAGCCGCCCAAGGGACACTACACTGCGCGAGCAGCGAAATCCCCTCTTCCAGCCTCCATCTAGCCACTGCTTGCAGCATTACCAGACGTCCACCGAGAACAAATGGCGCAGCCATGTGTGGTGGGCGGGCAGTGAAACTGCTTGCCATCGGAAGCCGCCAGAGGGACACTACACTGCGCGAGCAGCAAAATCGCCCCCCTTCAGCCTCCATCCAGCTACTGCTTGCAGCATTACCAGCCACCCACCGAGAAAAAAACGGGGCAGCTGTGTGTGGTGGGCGGGCAGTGAAATCGCTTGCAGCCGGGAGCCGCCCAAGGGACACAACACTGCGTGGGCACCGAAATTGCCCCTCTCCAGCCTCCGTCCAGCCACCGCTTGCAGCGTCCCTAGGCCGAAGATGACGGAGCGGGCAGTTACTGAGGTGCATGCGTCGCAACTGCGGCTCATTCGTAAGTTGTAGGTCGGATGTCCATAACCTGAGGACTACCTGTACTTGCTTTACCAGTATTGGAACATTCTAGTAACAGTTTTGTAGTCAGTAGTAGGGGAAGGTTGGGGAAATAAATTTTTTTTCAGTAAAACTTCTGACAGAAATAGTTTTTATGGGAGGTTTTATGTAAAATATAGCTATTCAAAAAGATGCAACTGCCATACTAATATGCAAGCCTCTAAAGGTCTTAATACCAAGGACACTGTACTGGTATTGAAATCAAAGAATCCCAAGGAGAGGAGAAATATATGGTTGACTTAAAAGTGAGAGAGATAGTAGTTCTTCCACTTTCAAATACACTAATACCTGATCCCCTGTAAGTGATAAACCACAGGTTTCAAACAAATTTTTCCAAGGAATTCCCTAAACTTGAGTATTCCATTACAGGTTCATAGAAAGAACCAAATTATTTAAATATGAAATACCCCAATATAAATATAGGAGGTTGTACATGCTTGAGTGTTAAGGAATTAGCAGCATAAAAAATTGCTGGAGTTGGTAAAAGTTTATTATATATATGTTTAAAACTCTTCCTGATAATTCAAACATGACAAAATTGTCAAAAAATTGCAAACCTTCTTCTTCCTCTTTTGGCTGCTTCTGTTAGGGGTTGCCACAGCAGATCATCTTCTTTCATATCTTTCTGTCCTCTGCATCTTGTTCTGTTACACCCATCACCTGCACGTCCTCTCTCACCACATCCATAAACCTTCTCTTAGGCTTTACTCTTTTTCTCTTCCCTGGCAGCTCTATCCTTAGCATCCTTCTGCCAATATACTCAGCATCTCTCCTCTACACATGTCCAAACCAAAGCAATCTCGCCTCTCTGACTTTGTCTCCCAAATGTCCAACTTGAGCTGACCCTCTAATGTACTCTTTTTTAATCCTATCTATCATCATCACACCCAATGCAAATCTTAGCATTTTTAACTCTGCTACCTCCATCTCTGTCTCCTGCTTTCTGGTCAGTCCCACCGTCTCCAGCCCATATAACATAGCTGGTCTCACTACCGTCCTGTAGACCTTCCTTTTCACCCTTGCTGATATCCGTCTGTCACAAATCGCTCCTTATGCTCTTCTCCACCCATTCCACCCTGCCTGCACTCTTTTTCACCTCTCTTCCACAATCTCCATTACTCTGTACTGTTGATCCCAAGCATTTAAACTCATCCACCTTCGCCAATTCTACTCCTTGCATCCTCACCATTCTACTGACCTCCCTCTCATTCACACACATGTATTCTGCCTTTTTCCTACTGACCTTCATTCCTGTCCTCTCTAGAGCATATCTCCACCTCTCCAGTGTCTCCTCAACCTGCTCCCTACTATCGCTACAGATCACAATGTCATCAGCAAACATCATAATCCACGGGGACTCCAGTGTCTGTCTCTCAGTGTCGGACTCTCGTCTGTCAACATGTCTAATAGGGGCAAATTTAAATATCACATGTCCTTGGCTTACTAGTTAAGAGCAAAACATACAAGCTGCTGTTGTTAAAAGCTCTAACACTAGACAGAAAAATCTGCAGGAGACTACAATTAATGAATGTATAACTTGAACTATGGCTATTAATGAAACAAAATATAAAGCATTAACTACTGTTATTTATTTCATAATTTATTGTATAAGGCTACACAGATATTTGAAGTTTGAGCAGAAAAGAAGTGGACTACTGGACCTTGTTGAACTACCTTGGTTAAACATGCAATTAACTGCAACTAGTCGAGTGACATTTTAAAAGTCTGACACACCTAGTTGAAATACAATTCTTTTTTTGGCTTTTACTTTTACTCTTTAAAATTATATTTAAAACTTATATTTCTTTGGCTTCTCTTTTTAAACCGTTCTGTTGAATAATCTTTTAGCCTTCTGTTTTTAATAATGTCTTTTTTCATCAAGTTTGGTAATTTCTGTTGTTTCCATTGATAGTGATTTATAATAAATTGATTTCGGTTTTGCACATAAATCAAGGTGTCCTTGTAACAATTAATTTGCAGTATTCCCAGAATTCTGTGTTTTCTACATTTCTAACAAGCCTTATTTTATAAAATGACACATCTTAAGACCACTTCTATTTCTATTGCAGTATCTTTGTTTTTTGAAAAAATGATGTCAATTCAGATAGCACTTCAAACTGGCCCTTTCCAGTCAATTTATGGTATGTTCACTTAATCTATGATCACTAAATCTTTTGCTGTGTATACTGTATGTCAGTTGAAGAAAATTTATGTGTTAGGTTTAGAGCGCTGTTGTGGTACAAAGGACATAGCATTCTGCATAATATATTACTTAATATTTTAGATTGCATAGTTCTGTATTATTGAAAACCTAGGGGGGGAAACGAGGCTTTTCTAGGAAAAAAACTAAATTTCATAAAAATATTAAATGTTATTAATGCACACAATTCAAAATATTACTAAAATACGAGCAGAACAGTGTTACTGAAGTACTGAAATATTGATGTGGAGATGACTTATGATAACACCTGGTATTTAAAATGCACAGTACAGTGGATAAAAAAAGTCTACACACCCTTGCCAAAATTGCAGATTCTGTGTAATAAAAAATGAAACCAAAATAAATCCTGCCAGAACTTATTCCACATTTACTGCATAATGGCAGTTTTTACAAATAAGGTGAAGACAAATCAGAAACTGCTTAGTGAAAAAAGGAAAAATAAATTGTACAAAAAATTGGTTGCATTAGTGTGCAAACCCTTTAACAATCAAGGATGTGGCTGCATCCAGAATCAACCAAACACAATAAGACTCATCTTAAATAGTAGTTAGTAAACACCTGACATTAATTAAAGTGCCTCTAATTGAGCTCAGATAAAGTTTGTCTGTTCCTGTAGGATTATTCTGATATCTTCTTGGTTGCAACATACTCCAAAAGCCATGGTCCGCAAAGACCTTTTAATTAATGAATGAGATCTCATCTTTGAAAGGTATCAATCAGGAAGGAGGTACAAAAAAGTATCTAAAGAATTAAACATCCCATGAAGCACAGTGAAAATAGTCATCAACAAGTGGAGAAAATATGACTCAACGTTGACTCTACCAAGATCAGGACAAGACTGATGAGAAGACAAGGAGAAACCTGGTCAGGGAGGTCACCAAGAGGCCTACAACAACATTAAAGGAGCTTCAGGATTTCCTGGCAAGTACTGGTTGTTTCCTACATGCAACAACAATCAGTCATATTCTTTATATGTCTGGGTTGTGGGGTAGGGTAGCAAGACAAAAGCCTAAACAAGCTAAACGTAAAACATCCAAGCCCGGCTAAACTTTGCAAAAACGTATGCGCAGCCTCCCAAAACCATATGGAAAAATGTATTATGGTCTGATGAGACCAAGTTTGAACTATCTGACCATAATTCCAAAAGTTATGTTTGGCACAAACATAATGCAGCACATCATCACATACCCAACGTGAAGCATGGTTGAGGCAGCATCATGCTTTGGGGCTGGTTTTCTTCAACAGGAACTTGGGCTTTAGTCAAGGTGTATGGAATTATGAATATAGAGAAGTATCAGCCTATTTTACTACAAAAACTTCAAGCAACTGCTAGGAAGCTGAAGATGATAAGGGACTTCACATTTCAGCATGACAACAACCCAAAGCATACATCAAAATCCACAAAGCAATGGCTTTATCAAAGGAGGATCTATGTTCTGAAATGGTCCAGCTACAGTCTGAAACGTAATCCAATTCAAAATCTGTGAGGTCAACTGAAGAAATCTATGCACAGGAGATGCCGTCATAATGTGACGGATCTGGAATTGTTTTGCAAGGAGGAGTGGGCAAAAATCATCAGGAGTGCTATAATAAAATCAAAAACTTCTTCAACTAAATACTAGTTTATGGGGTGTGTACACTAATGCAAAAGAGTTTTTGTATGATTTTTTCACTGAACAGTTTCTGATTTGATTCCATCTTGTTTGTATAGATTGCAGTTTTGCAATAAAGGTGGAATAAGTTCTAACAGGATTTTTCTTGGTTTAATTTTTATCACACAAAATCTGCCATTTTGGAAGGGGGTGTGTAGATTTTTATATCCACTGTAGCTATTGATAAACTAGTCCTTTATTCATAGTCTTCTCTAATATGAATATGGGTTATGAGCACTCCAGAATTTCAGTTTGGTATAGGACTATGAGTAATCCTGAATTTGGCATAAATAACAGACCTTCTCCCTCTGAAACAGTTACTTGTTTTATGGTGGTCTTATTTATTATCGGGGACTTTCCAGTAAACAAATTAAAGGTAATAAATATATAAATATAAAAAAAATCCACTACCTGAATAGAGTTAGCAAAGTTATTGTTCATATATACTGCATAGCAAGTTGGTCATTTAATTTTAGGATTGCTTAATAAGAACTCCTAGACTTTGTGTTGGAACTATATCATCATTTACACTAACAACCTCTTAGTTGACTTGAGCTTACCAACATTATTTTTTTTTTCTTGGCTTCTGAATTATGGTGATTCTAGTTTCACATTCATTTTGTAATTTTATTTTCTTTGAAGACCTACTCTTTTACTTTAATGCTATCTGCATAATTTTGTTTTGCCATTATGTAATAATGCTTTTCATTGTATGGATCTGCTGACTAGACATAGTGGTTCCTTGCCAGAATCACTCAGAAGTTGTGATGAGGGACATTATTGGTGTGATGCTATTTAAGACAATGTTGTGTATCACGATGTGTTCAAGATTGTGAATATTCAAACAAAAATGTCTGAATGTGCAAATATACATTCCTCGGTTTTCTGACTTTTTTGTTTAGTACTTGAGAGTCCAATAAGCGGGAAAACAGTAACTTTGTCCTCATGACAAGACCCTCTATATCCTTTGAACTGGCAACTTGCTGGGCAAAGCAGTCCTGTTGTTAAGACAGTGGCTGTCTTGTTTCTGTCTGAGTGACCATACACTAAGGAAGCTGTTGTCTTGTCTAGCTATTGGTTTGTCTGTACTGCCAGTTAATCCTCAGTCTAAACTACTACTGCTGTCTTGTTTTTGATGCACTACCTAGTGTCCAAGGAGGCAGTCTCTTTTTTCACTGATTTATATTTTAGATTTTTCCTTCTTTGAAAATGGCTTTAATTTTAGTTCAAGGTTTTGGTTTAAAATTTGCTAAAATTTCGCTAACTTGGATTTCTATTTCTGGGAAGTTAACTTCCGCCACTTAAAAGTAACACTGGGGATATGGCAAGCAAAAAATGAAAAATGAGTATTTAAAACAAAACAAGACAAGACATAAGACATTAGGGTTATATTTATACATACGCAGAAGGTTTATGAACTATACAATAACATATATTGATCAATAGATTATTTCATTCAAGGTGTAATATTACCCAAAGGCAATTAAAAGTGACAATTTAATAATTACTTTATATTTTACAGTAAGTTAGTTCTGGAAATTTTCTCATTGAAAAATTTTACCACCTGAATTTACAGATGTCTAGTGACACAATAAAATGCTCTGCTATTCTAAACTCACGTGCAAAACTCATCAGTTCCTTAGTTAACTGCAGCCATTCCTAATTGATTCCAGAAGCTTGAGGATGGCTGGGATGGCAGAGGCGGAAGAGAGTAATGAGGGGGTCAGATGCAAAGTACAGCTTCTTTGCAGTGCCAGAAATGCTGAGCAATTTTACGGTCAATTGGTCTGAGCATCTGGAGCCATACATCATAGCACAAGCCTCTGGTAATGGGGCCAGCTCACACACTAGCTTAGGGAACACTGTAATGACTTGCTGTCACACCTAAGCGCAAAGTAACTTAATCCATGAAGCTCTAAAACATAGTCTTTATTTTTCAAAGGGTAGAGATCCCTAAAGGGTGGCCGTCAAGTACGCTATGAATCAAAGCTGTTCCATATATTTCATGAGACATGGCAGGGCATATTAGAAAACTCATTTAGACATTAATATGATCAAAATCTTTTAATTATGACCTTTTGTGAACCAATGCCTACAATAAGTTATTACTGATTATAACAAATTTACAGTTTTGTTGTGAGTCAAATGTAACAGTATACCAGCACTGTAATTTTTTACTTGAGAATTTTTGAACACAAAATATTTGCCAATAGCATGCTTTTTTGTTTTATAAGACAATAGTTGTTGTGTAAACATTGATATTGTCATAAAAATATTACTAGCCATAATCATACAAAAAAATGTAAGTATAGACAACTTGTAAAAGAAAATGCTTTGAGGTTTTATATAGTGCAGTAACCACACAAATACTTTGTCTTATGAAACAATTACGATTCCAATCAGTAATTAAAATCCATTCATTCATTTCTTGAAGCCCAATGTTAGAGTGATGGGGTGCCACTCATTATCCTGGTAATTCCTTCACCTTTTCAATTAATTTGGAAATTTAACAAGTTTAACTTTATAACTTCTAGTCAGTAAATGAAGTTATACGTGTAATTTATGTAAGTTTAAATTGAATGTTTAAAGATCAGGTTCAAATTGGGGAAGAAATTAGCTGCAAGAACACTAAAAGCCATAGGATAACATCAAGGGAGTTTATAGAAATTGGAAATTACTTAGTTTTAATTGTGTATTTTTCATTCATTAATTTTTTCTATTCCTGGAACACTTCATAAAACAATGAACAAGAAACGTGCAAATACCATGAGAAAAATGATCGGAAATGGAAAATTTGCTCAAGTGATGAAAACTAAAAGGCTTATAGCATCAAAACATTTAGGCAGTGTTCATACCCAACAAATAAAAAGTTATCTACTGTATTTTTCTTATTGCAAAATGTTTCTGCAAATATAATTTAATTCAAAGAAAAAATGTTTAAAAATACAATGAAGAAAATTTCAGAGATATACAGTCATTTACAAGACAATTAAATACATTTTCAAGATTCCACAACAAAACGAATAAACAAAAATATCACATGACACTTTATATTTTAAGGAGCTGCATTCAATCATTTATTATTACACAGAAAATGACTGTTTTCTACATTTCTGAATGGTACAGAAGAAAGCAGTCAAGTCAAGATGTGAAAAACCAGCTTGTAAGCTAAAACCTTCCACAAAAATAACCATAAAAATGCTACAAAATGAATAGGAGAATTTATACTTATTTTCCTACAAACTAATCCTAATAAGGAAAGGAACAGCATAATTTCCTGAAGGGATTTAATACCTTACCCCCTATAGAAAAGCAAAAAGTACTCTTAGAATATGAGATTTCTTAGTTTAAGGAATATACAGTATGATTCATGTTTCCAGCTATAAATCTGCAGAAAAACAGATGTGTAAAAATTGGAAAAGGAGTCAAAATAAAAATGCTGGGCTTTTAATGTCTGTGTATATTAAAAGGATATTTCTTAAATGTATTCAATAAACTACTGAAGAGTTATGGGTTCTGTGATGTCAAAAGTGTGGTAAGAGTTATTATATGGTTAGGGCAAGCAATTTAAAAACAAAAAAAACCTCAAGGAATAAAAGTGTCACTCATGGGATGAAGAATGCCCAAATTTGATTAAACACATAATGGAACCCTAAGTGTCACCTTTATATTTTAAACAGTCAATTAGTTACACAACTACCACCACTGAAAAAATAGCAAGTGTGAGTAATACAAGTCTTTAATTAGAAGATTGCCAAAGTGGTGCAGTAATCTCACAGTTGCAGGGTCCAGGGCTTAGCTACAGGACTGATGTTTTAACATTTCCCCCTTAGTGTCTCCAAATACACCAATCTCCCCCCACATCTCAGAGATGCATTTTAGGTCAACTACTAACTCCAAATTTGCCTGCCATGATAGAAGGTTGTTATATACTGTACGTGAATGTGTTCAGTGATACAATGTTGTTCAAAGTTCTTCCTATATGCATTATATGCTGGATTTGGTGTTTGGCTTCATGTTAAGGCTGACTTACAGAGATAAATGTATGAATGTTTTAAATAAACATTTTTAAGGAAGAATATTATGGAGGAATATTTCAGACAAAATAACAAATAAATAAAAGTAGTGTGAAATGTGACAGTAAATAAATAACATTAAATTTGAGTATATAATGAAACATTTCATCAAATATCATTTTTATTATTTATTTATTTCAGTGACATGTAAACAACTTAAAATAAGCCCTGAAAGGAGAATTACCACTTTCGCTCATCAAAGTTGAGAGGGTGAGTTCTAGTGAGTATTGTTTTTTGATTGGTGAATCGCCGGTAGAGCAGATGGAAACATGCGGTTATCAAGTGCCACATTCACAGCAAACACTTCAGATGTGAACTCCTAATGATGAATTTAGAGTTTCTTGAATTAAAGTAGCTGCTAAACAGAAATTCTGGGAATCTTTTTCTTGCACTAATATCCGACACACATAGTCGCAACTTTGAGCATGCAAAAGTGCCACAGGATTCACAAGTAAGACAAAGTATGTAGGTGCTTCTTGCAGATAATACAACAATAAAAAAACTACACTCGCAAGGGCCCATCTTTTCAGCTTTGATGAGTTAAAGTGACAGTGTTCATTTCAGGACTTGTTTCATGTTATGTAGGGTGTCACTCAAGTAAAGAAACAAAGAAATAATAAAAGAAATAACATAGGTTCATAGATATAGGCAACAAAAAATGTAGTTTGTAATGCATTGAGCTATTTATACTAATATTTCATTGTATTATTTATTTATTGTCACACTTCACAGTACTTTCATGTATTTGTGTATTTATTTAATTTTGTCTGAGATATTCATCACTAGAACATCATGACACTATAGGAAGATGGGTTTATATTCCTGCTGTATTTTGTACCACTTCGCATTGATCATATTCACGATAGCTCCATCCTCAACTGCTAGTCCTGGACCATGGCAACTTTTCTTACTAATAAATTCAAGAAACCTTCCATGCAATTTGTATGCTTCAGGTCATTCCATTGCTAATTTATGTATGTTTCGATATGACAGACAAAGAGAAGGTAAAAAAAGTAAATAGGGATATATAGCAGCATAAGTTAATGAAAACATTAGCACTTTTTGTGATATAATAATAAAGAAATTTATCTTCCTTTATTATTCAGGTTTCTAGCAGGTTACACCACCTGTAGACTTGTAGACCTATAAGATTTTACCTACAGGTATATGAAAATAAGAATACCAACATCTACATAATAATCATCTTTTTCAACCCTCTCAAACCTACACAGAATTTAATCTTTGGAAAATTATTGGGATTAAAACACTTAGAGAACTGTATATAGAAAATGTCTTTGCAACCTATGAACAATTAAACTTCAAATTTAACTTCCCAGCAATACTATTTTTCCACTACTTTCAAACAAGAAATTTCACTAAGAGGAACCTGCCCAATTTTCCTCAGTCCCATCCATTTCGATTCCAAAAGAAATATTGATAAGCCTTGAAGACTCAGATAGTATCTCAGACAATATATAAAAACATTTTGAAGCCTCTTCCTCTCAAAGATCCTAGGGTACGCTGGGGAAAGGAGCTTTCACTTAATATCTCAGAAAAGGATTGGAAGGCAGCCATGCATAGAATACATTCCAGCTCCTTAAGCGCAAAGGATTCAGTAATTCAAATCTTTCATTGATCACATTTATCTCATTTAAAATTGTCAAATATATTCAGGGCAAGTTCCAAATTGGGAATTTTGAAATCTAGTTCCATTCTCACTGGGACACATGTTTTGGAAGTGCACCAAATTAACAAAATTTTGGAAATAATTCTTCGAATGCCTATCAGACAGCCTTAATGTCACAACCACTACTAACCCATTAACAACTGTGGATAAAATTTTTCTCCACCTAAAAATGAAAAATAACCTTTTTTTTATTTTGATGGCTGGCAATTTTGTCAAGTGGTTACTGTTGTTTCCTTGAAAATCCAGTGCTCTGGCATTGAATCCCACATTGTTTGCACAGTTTCCCTTATTTGTCAGGTCATATTATGGTTTTCCTAACATATCCTAAAGATGTGCATTTTAGGTTAACTGTGTTAATTGTGAGAATGAGTGTGTGTGTATGAGTGACGCTTGTGATACACTGGTGTCCTGTCCAGGGATGGTTCCTGTCTTACACCCAGTGCTCCTGGAACAGGCATCTAGCCACCCATGGCTCTGAATTGGAATAAAGAGGTTTGAGTGTGCTATGTTATTAGTTGTGGTAACACATTTAATTCTGAAACAGCATTGTCAGTGATATTCTGTAAATGTTAAGAGTAGATAGATAGATAGAGAGTACTGCATCTGCATACAGCTTTTCAGTTGATGAGGGAACAAAATAAAACACATACAATACACATTACTTTTGGTATTAATAAGGCTCCCTTTCATGCTGTACTTTTCTTAGTGTGCCATTAATTAATTATAGTAAAATAAAATATGAGTTAAGTTGACACAAAACTGAAATTTACTAATTGTTAGAAATGCTTCTATACCAATATGCTGCTGGGCGCGGGTTTAATCTTTTTCAGTAGCAAAAGTTAGTTCCTTCAGATTTATCAAGCACCACTGCAGAAGTTTATTTTCTAGCTTTTCAAATCATTCTGCTCCATCCCTCAGTTAATTCTGAAGAAAGTTCATGACGGAAACTACTGTGAGAAGCACTAATTAAGTCTCTGCACCATCTTTGAGTTTATTTCAGCAATGATTTTAGCATTTTCCTTCTTATGTATAATCATGGCTTTGCCCCCTTTTACCTTATGGAATTTACAGTACAAACAATTTACACGCCATCTTCTTCCATCTTCAAATTTCCAGGGTAAGTTAAAATGCAACAGGTTGCTGGAAGGTCTAAAAACTCTCAAATTGATCTTCCTGCCAATTATAACAGATACCTAATATTTTTCAGCATTTAAATCAAGATTGAATGTGCCCTTCCTTTAATGGTATCTTGTTAGAGCGACTGATACGGCTGTCCACACAGAATAATTGCCTGTTATGTTTTTGCCCACGCTGCTAATAAATAATTGGCTATTAGCTGTTATTAACTCATTCCTAGTCTCTTTTCATTCTTTATGCTTGCTATCAAGTAAGCTTTTGTTATTTTGGAATCAGTCTTGCCAAAAGAGAAATGCTGGTGATGTGCCAGAGGTTGTCACCAAGTGTGCAACATAATCATAGTCAGCACAAAAAGCAATTTTCTTTTTATATATATATATATATATATATATATATATATATATATTTAACAGGAATGAAACAAAACTAAGATAAGAAAAAAATAGTCAAAACCAGAAAATCTTTAACTTAACAAGGCATAGTGCGACCAAATTGGCTAATGCTGAAGCTGCTGCCACTGCTAGAGGAGATGTTGGTGTTAGGTGGCATGGGTCAGCTATACAGACTTAAAAAATAAAATACAGCCACCTAGATGAGAATAAGTAAAATGTGTCTCCTGCTAGATATCTATTAAGTCAGAAGATTATGCAGTCAAGCTGGAAAGAAATTGAAAATACATTTGGTAGTTGTATTCACCAGTGTGTCACATAAATTGATGAACAAAGAAAAAATTAGATGCTAATAAGAGAAACTAACATCACTCTCCAGAGAAGGAAAAAAGCACAAATGCTTAAAAAACCTTGGGAACACAAAAATACATCCTGAATACAGACGTAAGATATTAGGTAGGACTGCAAAGTACTAACTTATACTGATAATCACAAGTCAGACTGCTAATATACAAAGCACCAACTAACTTTTAATGGCTGAATATTGTACAATAAAATTTAAAATGTGACATACATACTCACGTAAAAACTTAATGTCTAAGGGAATATAATGAACATGAGCAATTAACAAATCTAAAAATCAATCAATGGGCTAGGTGCAATATGTTGAACACTGTGAAGTGATTAGCTAGTGTAAAAAAGAACTGTTTTAATTTATTATTAAATAAACAGCACTAGGTAGTGTGCATAATTGGCCTGTATATAATCATTGGTATTAATACAACCTACATACAAGTGACTTACCTCACTTGGAAGACTTAAGACAGGAGAGGGCAGTTTTAAATAGCCAAGTCGATGGAAAACAAGAAAAACAATACATCTAACAGGTTCCAGTAAGGTCATGCCACATCTGCAGAAATAAATTAATTGTTCTGTGAACCACTAAGACTGTAAGCTTGAAATGTGTGTTACAAACAGCACACAATAGGCTATTTTAATTATATTTAATTACATTTTACTTGTCCCAAATTTAAAGCCAAACTAATATTTTAATTAACTCTTCCATCCACCCTTTTCTGAACTACTTTTTTCTGGGACAGGGCTGTCAGCTTTAATCTAAGCTGGGACCGTCTTAAAAGATTTGTTAGATTTTTTTTAGGCAAAATTCTTGTTTTTTTCATTGTGAGGATAAATCCCTTTTTAGTATAACTGTTCTGTATAGCAGGATAAAAAAAATCCTGAGGAAAAAAAAATCATGAAATGTAAAAAACAATGAGGTATACAATTTTTAAATTACATTTATTTCTTTGTTGGTAACATACTTATATATCAAAAGAAAAAAAAGTAAATTTTTTACTACTTCTACGCTTCATTTTAATTGCTGTATTACTTTCAATTTAAGACACACTTTTATCGTAAGTTTCTAAACTTAAAATTGAGGTGCACCTTAAATTTGAGGTATTTCATTGTTACAACTCAAAAGTTATGCTTTTCTGGGGAACATCTATTAAGTGTTAATCCAAACACAAATAATATAAGAAAAGAAAAATGTTCTGAATGGTCAGAAGTTGACCTTCTGTGTCTAAAGAAATACTGGAAGTAAGCGTGTATGAGCGCATACAGGTTTGTGATGTGCAACCAATTCCAGAAAAAAAAAATACTAGTATATTTATTTGTAATTCTTGTACATACCAGTTGTTTTTCCTCAAAATCTGTTTTTGAAAAGGGGTGGTTCTTAAATTTGAGAGCATCTTGAATTGAAAATATTACAGTACATCTTAAATGGGTTTTCATTTTTTCCCTTCAGCACTCAGGTTTAAAGTGAAGAGCTTCAGATGGCTCAAAATACTACTGCTTGAGGCTTGACAGTCATCCCCACCCTATACTATCTTGGCCAGACCGCTTATGTGATACTTTCAGATTTTCATTCTTGAACCTGCTAGATACTTACAGCACAGCAAGTAAAATTTTTTTACTTGTATCACTGTCAGTAGGAAGTCTGAGGTTTCTCTTTCTCATTGCTAAATGAGCAGCGGATTGAGAAAGTATTCAGACCCCTTCACATTTTTACATTTTGCTATGCTGTTTGCCTCTTCTGTGTTGTCTTTACTTAGTGCTTAGAGTCATTGTTCAGACTGTGGTCCTGAGCTCTCTGGAGTAGGTTTTCATTTGGGATATCTCTGTATTTTGCTCTGTTTGGCTTTCCCTGTCTAGTCTACCAGGGACTGGTAATGTGTGATGCATGGTTTCCTCTTAAAATTAAGGCCAAACAGTTTAATCTTGGTTTCATCAGACCAGAGAATCTCGCTTCTCACAGTCTGAGTGTTCTTTAGGTGTCAGTAGAATGTTACAGTGATGGTTCTACTTTTGGGAGTTTCTCCCATCTCCACACAGGTTTTCTGGAGCTCGGCCAAAGTAACCATTAGGTTCTTGGACACTTCTCATACCAAGGCTCTTCGCCAATTGCTCAGTTTGGCCAGGCAGCCAGCGTTTAAGAATTGTGGCTGTTGTGGTGTTTCAAACCTCACATGAAGGACACTGTGCTCTTTGGAAAATTCAGTACTTCAGAATTTTATGTAGTCTTTACCTGATCTAAGCCTTGACACAATCCTGTATCTAAGTTCTGCAGGGAATTCCTTGTATGTCATGGATTGGTTTCTGCCATGATATGATATACATTGTCAACCGTAACACCTTATATAGACAGGCATATGACTTTCCTAATTCTCTACAATCAGTTGAATTAACCACTGGTGTACTCCACACAAGATGCAGAAACATCTCAATGATGATCAACAGAATGGAATGTACATGAGCCAGTGTCAAAATCGGAATACTTATGTCAATGTATTATTTCAATTTATATTTTTAATAGTTTTAATAGTCTAGGGGGCTCTGCTCTCTGGTTGCATGGCTTGCCAACCCCCGTGCACGCCCTACATGCTGGTCATTTCCCGGATCTTCCACTTGCGACGAATCGTGCTGTGCTTTTGGATAAACACGAATATCAACTCTGTCTTTGATATCTTTCGAAACTGTTATCGCTGACAATTCTTCACATGTTGGTTTATTATATATGCAAACATGATCTTTCGGATTCATATAGAAATCCAAGAAAACTTCTTTTTCTGTGTTTTTCTGATAAAGTTTGTGTTAAGTGCGATATTTTTGGACATATGGATTTGTATCCATTACTGGCTGTAGATTTTCTAATACGTTCAATTGTTTAACTCATTCGATTCTATGTTGCATCGCTTCTCTGGGATCATAAATATAAACCTGACCGAATTGTTGTTTCTTTGCTATGTCCATATATTCTATCTCTTTTCGCTGTTCTGTTATTTTATCGAGTAATAATTTCTGTTTATTTGTGCTAATGCGATCTTTACTATCATTTTTTTGAGACTTTCGAATTTTTGTACTTTCATTATCTCTAACCTGCTCTGCATGTGTATCGTGCCAACGTTTTGAATTCTACTTTGTCATCTACTCTGTCTTTTATTTCCGGCCCGGGCGTGGTTAAATCTCTTGGCACAAAGTCTCATCTTGCAGGACTAGACAGTATCTCCCTAAAAAAGACATGTCTCATTCCAGGCTAAAAAGTCTTGTCTCGTAATAAGATTTTTTATATAATAGAGAGACAAATAATCTAATAAAGGCAAAATTCTAAAGACTGGAGGATAATAAATGTTGTATCCCAGGAGCAAAGTACAAGGTGTCCCAAGCTCTAAGACTCCCTGAAAGCCTGAAAATTAGAAATCAGAATTTTGAAGACATCCTTGAAAATACATTTTAAAATAAGAGCAATTCAGAGAGCAGTTCCAAGTTAGTATTGATTAATGAAGACAATGTCTTTGCTTTTAACCATTTTAATGACTTCTCTTTCTACAATCTCAAAAATCATTTAGTGTTGCTTGAACATTACCTCTGCAGACAGAAATTTTATTGACCATTTCGTGCGCAAAAGCCTCTGATAATATTAATCGAGATGTTGTGCTACCTCTTTTTCTTTTTCTTTACTGCGTGCCTATCCTAACACACTTTACCTCTCATAAAACTATAAATGTGAACAGGCTTTCTTTTGGTTATTATTTGAATTGGCAGCTTTTGTCACAGTCCAATCAAATAAAACAAGTAAAAGATAAAAAAGACAAACTTTGTTACAATTATTTTGTTTGAATGACATGGGGCATATGAAAGGGAAAACATAACACAGGATGTCACATTTCATTCTACACATACAAACATTTTCATATCTGCATTTTCCACATCAGGAAAACAACGTATATGTAGACTGTGACCTAGCAAAGGTCTACTTAGCAGTTTTGCTTCCTTCCATGAAAATCACAAGTGGTTTTAGCTGAATCAATGTTGCATACACAATAAGTATAATTTTCAAATTAAAGCAAAAATGATGTAATTACTTAAAATAATATCTACTTTGCTTAATGACTATAAAATATTTACAATAACAAAAGAAGACTTACTTTTGATTTGAAATAAATCCAATGGCTGTCAATGTTAGTAATACGTAGATAATATTCAGGACAAGCACAGTCTCAGACAGCACCT
Organism: Polypterus senegalus; assembly: GCF_016835505.1. NCBI lineage: Eukaryota > Metazoa > Chordata > Cladistia > Polypteriformes > Polypteridae > Polypterus > Polypterus senegalus. The sequence continues at coordinate 58,916,513 of NC_053168.1, read as the reverse complement.
GTTTTGCGAGTATAAACAAAATACTCCATGAAATCAAGTTAGGGAACATTGATAATTTTAATAAATCTAAACAATGCTGGATTCTATAAAAGATCTCAGTTATTTATGCTTTATTCTTCTCTAAAGATCACTGTAGAACCTGTCTAATCAGAGATATGATTTTATTTATCTTCAAATGTATGAAGCTGAATGTGTTTTTAACTTGAGTGTATATCCCCACCTATCTCTAGCACATTTTAAACAGATTTTCTGATTTTGCAGGGGAAGACAAAAGCAGGCATTCTTGAGACTTCACACGGGTATGCAAAGTTGTTCCCCGTGGTGGGTTTAGGTATTGAAATTTTGGTTTGGGACTGAAATATTTCCCCCTGAGTAATTTATTTGTGCAATACTCTGCACTTTTAATTCCTTCCCAGGCATGTACCTCCCATCGGACATAAAAAATTAAGATATTGTACATGTATTAATGCAAGTAACTAAATGTGTTAGTTTCACATTCAATTTTGTACTTTTTAGTGAATATTTTAACCAATATTCATGAGTGTAAAATGACCAATTTACAAGGCTATTTGATTAAGTAACTGTACAGTTTTTAATCTGAATGGCTCCTTTACCATAGTGACCATTGGCCTCATGTATAACACTCTGTGTAGAATGCACACTTACTTACTACTTACTGCAGATAAAACTGGAAATGTGTGTACATACAAAAAAATCCAGATGCATAAAACCGTACCTATGCCAAGTTCTATGCACTTCCCCTTTGTAAACGGCAGTACAATTTATTTATGTATAGCCCAAAATCACACAAGAAGTGCTGCAATGAGCTTTAACGGGCCCTGCTTTTTGACAGCCCCCCCAGCCTTAACTCTCTAAGAAGACAAGAAACCCCCCTCCCAAAAAAAAAACCCTAGTAGGGAAAAAATGGAAGAAACTTTGGGAAAGGTAGTTCAAAGAAAGACCCCTTTCCAGGTAGGTTGGATGTGCAGTGGGTGAACATGAAATTTAACGCACATGCAAGCACCTACAGCCCCACCCCGACTACTCCCAGAATTTTTCATATTTGAATATGCAAATCAATATAAAGAGTCCCTTCTGTTCAGTGTTATGTTAAAAGACAATGGCAAAAGCATATGGGAAAAAGAAGAATTTCAGTGAACGCGAATTATAGGCAAGGAAAAACTTACTACTGTATATACTCACATACACTCACCTAAAGGATTATTAGGAACACCTGTTCAATTTCTCATTAATGCAATTATCTAATCAACCAATCACATGGCAGTTGCTTCAATGCATTTAGGGGTGTGGTCCTGGTCAAGACAATCTCCTGAACTCCAAACTGAATGTCAGAATGGGAAAGAAAGGTGATTTAAGCAATTTTAAGCGTGGCATGGTTGTTGGTGCCAGACGGTGGTCTGAGTATTTCACAATCTGCTCAGTTACTGGGATTTTCACGCACAACCATTTCTAGGGTTTACAAAGAATGGTGTGAAAAGGGAAAAACATCCAGTATGCGGCAGTCCTGTGGGCGAAAATGCCTTGTTGATGCTAGAGGTCAGAGGAAAATGGGCCGACTGATTCAAGCTGATAGAAGAGCAACTTTGACTGAAATAACCACTCGTTACAACCGAGGTATGCAGCAAAGCATTTGTGAAGCCACAACACGCACAACCTTGAGGCGGATGGGCTACAACAGCAGAAGACCCCATCGGGTACCACTCATCTCCACTACAAATAGGAAAAAGAGGCTACAATTTGCACGAGCTCACCAAAATTGGACAGTTGAAGACTGGAAAAATGTTGCCTGGTCTGATGAGTCTCGGTTTCTGTTGAGACATTCAAATGGTAGAGTCAGAATTTGGCGTAAACAGAATGAGAACATGGATCCATCATGCCTTGTTACCACTGTGCAGGCTGGTGGTGGTGGTGTAATGGTGTGGGGGATGTTTTCTTGGCACACTTTAGGCCCCTTAGTGCCAATTGGGCATCATTTAAATGCCATGGGCTACCTGAGCATTGTTTCTGACCATGTCCATCCCTTCATGACCACCATGTACCCATCCTCTGATGGCTACTTCCAGCAGGATAATGCACCATGTCACAAAGCTCGAATCATTTCAAATTGGTTTCTTGAACATGACAATGAGTTCATTGTACTAAAATGGCCCCCACAGTCACCAGATCTCAACCCAATAGAGCATCTTTGGGATGTAGTGGAACAGGAGCTTCGTGCCCTGGATGTGCATCCCACAAATCTCCATCAACTGCAAGATGCTATCCTATCAATATGGGCCAACATTTCTAAAGAATGCTTTCAGCACCTTGTTGAATCAATGCCACGTAGAATTAAGGCAGTTCTGAAGGCGAAAGGGGGTTAAACACCGTATTAGTATGGTGTTCCTAATAATCCTTTAGGTGAGTGTATAAGTCAGGTCTTGAAATCTGAAAAATCGAGCATAAAATCAAACCCCGACTTATACATCTGTTCAGAAATGTGACACTTAAATTTTTTTTTGTTTTTACATCTTCTTGCCTACTGCAATCTTGCATCAGTTTCTCAGACGCATTGAATTTTGTTGTAGCCGCGCAGTTACCAATTTCTTCCGCTACTGGGAAATTATATATGTGGATGCCCCAAACCTTTTTGAGTCTAATCATTTTACAGTGGCGTAGTCAGCAGGATGATGACCTCCTTATTAAACCGGAAGTCGAACCTCATCAAAGACTCAACACACTATCCAAACCTGCAACCGAAGAAAGGTCAGATGGGCGTACCTGAGTTGCCAGGCTTGGGTCAGACGTTGTATATCAGGGAAAACCAAAGTGTGCTTCGACCCACCAACATTTCAAAGGCACCTGGGTATGTAGAAAGGGGACCTAATCTCTTCATTTAAAAGACAGCAGTGGAACAATGACCTTAAATCTGCAAAAAATGCAGTGGTTCTGGTAGATGGCCAACGCACATTACATCCCATGCCACAGGGCCCCCACTTTGTATTATATCGGGTGGCAATTAGCTGTTAGTGTTCTTAGTTCCATGGACTTACCGGCATTAAGTCTATGAATTGGCTCATACTGGAGTGATTTTCTTCGCCCGGGATTAATGAGGAGGTCCACCACTTTTGTATGTTCTGTCTGGAATGGCAATTGCAACAGATTCCTAGGAAGGACCGTGCTTCTCTACAGCAGTCCCATTACCCTTAATTGACGTCCCCTTTGAAAGAATCGGGGTCGATCTGGTGGGACCCCTACAGCCCTCTGCCAGAGGTCATAAATATATAATGGTCCTGGTAGATTATGTTACCCGATATCCCGAAGCTGTTCCCCTGCACTCAGCAACATCAAAAGCTATTGCACGGGTGTTGGTAGGGGTCTTTGTGAGAGGTGGCATCCCTAAAAAAATCCTGATGGATCAAGGGACGCCTTTTACCTTGGAGACGTTCAGGGATACGGCCAAATTACTGAAATAAAACATGTAAAGACCTTGGTATATCATCCTCAAACCGATGGTCTAGTCAAGAGGTTTAATCAAACTCTCAAACAGATGCTACGCAAGGTAGTTAAAGAGGATGGAAGGAACAACAACAACAACAACATTTATTTATATAGCACATTTTCATACAAACAGTAGCTCAAAGTGCTTTACATATTAAAGAATAGAAAAATGAAAGACACATTTATAAAACAAAATAAATCAACATTAACATCGAATAAGAGTAAGGTTCAATGGCCAGGGGCAGAAAAACAAAAACCCCAGACGGCTGGAGAAAAAATAAAATCTGTAGGGATTCCAGACCATGAGACCGCCCAGTCCCCTCTGGGCATTCTACCTAACATAAATGAAACAGTCCTCTTTGGATTTAGGGTTCTCACGGAAGGGCTTGATGATGATGATGGTCACGTAGACTTCTGCCTTTTAATCCGTCCGAACTGGGATCAGCTCCTCCCCCTCATCCTTTTTGCATATAGTGAAATACCACAAGCCTCTATGGGTTCTTACTATTTGAATTGTTATATAGACGGCAACCTTGAGGTATACTGGATATTTTAAAAGATGGTTGGGAGGAGGAGGAGGAGGCCCTTCCATCTGCAAATATACTGGAATACATTGCACAGTTACATGATAGATTTGCAAAAATCAGACCTATTTTAAAGTCTCACAAGGAAAAGGCGCAAGCAGCCCATGTCCGTTGCTATAATCATGGTAAGTCTCTTCGGGAGTTCCACCCGGGGTATCATGTCATGGTTTTATTTCCTATCTCACATTCCAAATTGCTGGCACATTGGCAAAGCCCGTATGTAGTTAAGGAGAGGAACAGGCTGGTTGATTATTTGGTTAAACAACCAAATCTTTAACCCAGCAAGCGGATTTATCATGTAAATCTGCTGAAACCGTGGAAGGAAACAGACTCGGATCCCTTCTCCAAACAGCACCGATCACTCTTCCCCCAAAAATTAAACCTTAACATTGGTGATAATCTTACTCACCGACAACAACAGGAGGTTGAAGCAGTTATCCTGTCTGTCTCAGAGGTAGTAAGTGAGAAACCTGGACAAACCTCCCTGGTTGTACATGACATTGTGACAAAACCCGGGTTAATATTCCGAGAATGCCCATATTGTCTTCCCAAGACAAAAAAAGGCAGAAGTGGAGCTGGAGATCCAACAAATGCTGGATCTTGGTGTTATTGAGGAAAGTTATACTCCTTGGTCCAGTCCTATCGTTTTGGTCGGAAAGCCTGATTTGAGTTGGAGGTTTTGCAATGACTTCCGTCAGCTGAGTCAAGTCTCCCAATCCGATTCACCTCCTTGAGTGAATAGAACAAGCCAAATTTTTGACTATTCTTTATATGACAAAAGGGTATTGGCCGGTTCCCTTAACGGACTCCACAAAGGAGAAGACAAAGCATTTAGTACTCCTAGAAGACACTGGCAGTATTGGGTTCTTCTATTCGGATTACATGGGGTATCTGAGACATTCCAACGTCTGGTGGACAAAGTGCTCAGTCCCCATAATTCATATAGTGCTGCCTACTTAGATGACATGGTCATTTATTCCAGCACCTGGAATAAACACCTACAACAGGTTCGAGCTGTATTGCACCCACCAGCGAAAGCTGGACTTCATATTAATCCAAAAAAATGCTACTTTGGACTAGTCGAAGCCAAATATTTAGGTTACCTAGTGGGCCAGGGTATAGTTAGACCACAGTGCTCTAAAATAGATGTCATATTGAATTGGCCCTGTCCGATGACAAAGTGGCAGATACAGGCCCTTTCGCAGATTATCACCAGTTTGTACATCGTTTCTCAGAGAGAGCCACGCCCTTGACCAATCTCATAAAGAAGGAGAAACTGAATCATGTGTTATTGGATAGAACAACAGAAGCTGCATTTAGTGACCTGAAGAAGTCCCTTATGTCAGCTCCAGTCTTGAAAGCCCCAAATTTTTCTTTATCTTTCATCCTCCAGACAGATGCTTTGGACACAGGTCTTGGAGCCGTGCTGAGCCAAAGTGCTGGAGTGGAACACCCCGTTATGTACCAGAGTCGAAAATTGTTGGACCGGGAGACCAGGTATGCGGAAGTAAAGCAGAAGGCTTTGCCAATTAAATGGGTAATTACTCAGATGTGGTACTACCTCTTGGGGCTTGAATTCACCCTGGTGACGGACCATGTACCTTTAGAGTGGATGGCCTTGCACTGGGACTCAAACCCATGAGTCACAAGGTGGTTCTTGGACCTACAACCCTACAAGTTTTCGGTCATTTATCGTTGAGGTATACTGCAAGTTAATACTGATGTTCTTTCCTGGAGTCACCACCTCACGGACAGGTACACCTGACCCAATGTGTGAATAGGAGAGAGCTGTATGGACTAAGTGAGGGTAATCCCATGCCAGGCCAGGGGGTGGTGGGGTGGTCTAACCTTTCTTCTGTTGTCTCTGCAGACAAAAAATGGGAAAACCTCACAATGTTGAGATATTTAGGGTATCTTATCAATTTAACCAAGGAAAACTCCACACAGAACCTTTGAGAGAATTATTCAACTTTTATCATTTGAGTGTAAATTATCTCTTTTTAAGATTTCTCTTGTTGATAGTAACTCTAGGAAAGACTGCACTACCTTTTCTTTTTAGTAAAGGGAGTGAAGCTTTCAGAAATGTTCATAATATTAAGTGCTTAAGTCCTGTTTGTGAATTGTGAAAGGTGTCCACATGCTTGGCAAATTTTCTTAAGATAGGTGTTGGGTTCCACTTTATTTAATATTTTTTGTGGACAATTATAAACACAATAGCAAAAAGTGCAAAAGTATGAAGAGTACAATGCAACTAGTGAGTAGCTTCTCTGCTGTCTATTGGATATGTTTTCATTTTTGTTCCAAATTAGTAATCAAATTTGAGTTTTTATGTATGTTAATATTGTAAGGTTTTGCAATTTAGTGTTATTATGTTATTGTTATAAATTTATGAGCCTTATGTTATACAGACATAAACTGAACTGAAATTGGGTTTGGTGCATTTAAGGTTTGCCTCTTCGAATATATATTTTTGGATTTTTTCCCACAAACGATTGAGATGTCTTCTCCAGGTAAGGAGGAAGAGGAGCTGCCTTAGTGTTGGAGCTAAATTACCTTAGAGTCTTGTTCACAAATGAAAGTTCTGAGAATTATGTGATTGATCCGTTTATTTATGGGGCAGTGTGGTCACCTCACCATTGTGGGTTGATGGCTTATAGGAGGTGATGCATATCAGAATGAAACTGTCACACAGCTAATCAAGCTACATAACCATTTTCATGTACCTATATCATCATGGTCACAAGAAAAGTGGCAAAAAGGACTGGCATTTCACTATTATTTCAGAGCCTTCAAGTAAAATATACTACAAATGTCAACATTATCTGTTTATTTTGCAACAGAGGTTTCTAAAGATTGACCTTCAAGGGCTCACTTGCCTCTTGTTGATAACCAGAATGGAAAGACCATCATAAAACATAAAAAAGGATCATCCATCCTCTTGACAGCAGTTTGGCCAGTCTTTGTTGCAACTGCTTTAAGTTTATTGTTATCTGAATTCTTACTACTGTATTTTCTTCTTAACTGTCACCCCATGGGATATAAAGAGAGATGCCAAGTTTCCAAGTATAAGTTTTCCAAAATAAAGCTACAGCAGATAAGCATAAGGAAACAATTTAGAATATATATATATATATTTTATTCTCACACACATTTAGTCACGGTATATTCATTTTTTTGTTGTTGCGTACAACAGAGTGCTAATTTGCCATCTGTAGTTTTGAAAAGATTTTCACAGTATGAGCTTTGGTCTCAATTTTTAAGCCTCTAGTATATGACAATAAAGATGAAGAAATTTACAAAAGTGTGGTACTATATATTAATACAGGCTCTGTTTAATGCGTAAATGAATAAAGTTATATTTAAAACATTCAGCCTTCATTAAAAGAAAGTGTATGCGTCTGCAGTAGTTCAATCATTTTGGTCAGCCATATTCCACACAGTACTTCATTACTGTACTACAGACAAGACAACCAATATTGTTAGTATAATAAAGAAACTTAAAGACCATATTATACAGTTATCAAAAGAAGCAACATTTCATAAAACTAATACATATCATTTAATGGTGATAGCTATGATCAAAGATATACACCTTGTAAAAGGCGCTATATAGCACCCGACCCGGCACAGACTACGCAGAGGCACGTGTAAAACAAACAGGCTTTTTTATTTCTCTTCACCTGTGGGCGCACGTCTTCCCTGTGTCCCACAGGCCCAACACAGTCCCAAAGCACTTTAATACAGAGCTCTAACAACCCTTCCTGGCACCACCACTCCTCCCAGGCAACCTCGTCCTCTTCCTCCCGATTCTGGCCATGAATAAAGGGAGGCTGGCCTGTTTTATAGCCCACCCGGAAATGTTCCAGGTGCTTGACCAGCTGGTCCTGATTGCACCTCCGGGTGGGGCTGATAACTTGTCCATCCGGGTTGTTGGCTCTCGGCAGCATCCCCTAGCAGCCACCCCATCTCTCAACCAGGCTGTGGAGGACTCCATGTCCTATGGAGCCACGTGGGAGACTGGGAAATGAACAGCGGTCAGGGAGGCTGCCCCCAAGCGTCCCGGGGGAGGTATTGAGCTGCCCATGGTGGCTCCCCCGGAACATATGCAGCAAGGGCGTCCCGGCCGGGAATGGGACCCGGCTGTCCGTCACAACCTATATCCCATTTTATTAAGCACATTTCTTTCATCACATTTCTCTCTAGTTTTAGAAAACTGAGGATGAAGTATGGCTGGTGATTACAGAAGATATTCTAATGTCAGCTTTTGATGTCCTACAAAAACAACATAATAAAAACAACTGCACTCAGTATTCCTAAATTTGAAAAGGAAAAAAATAACACATAAATGGATATTCAAAAATAACATCAAATATTTGCTGTGCAAACATTTTAAAATTCTACTGTATCTAAAAGTAATTGTATTAATATTTTGTTTTAGTCCTGACCTCATGGTTGCATTTTAAAAATGATGTTGCATTTCAAGAGCAAAGCCTCCGCAGTTTTGCTTTTTAATATAGAACTCCAAAAATATCCCTGATAATGTATTTGTTTTTTTAGTGTGAAAGGAACACAGTCATGTCTAATAGAGTAAAGCAAATCTAATATTACAATCGAAAAGTGAAAGTGATCTGAAAAAGAGAACTTGCAACTGAGCTGAAAAATAAATTGGGTCCAAAATTATACATATTTACAAGTAATTTTGCCAGGTTCCATTCTCTCATTTTGCTCTTTTTCATATTTGTGGTGTCACTGGGATTTTAAACTAACAAATGATGTCAGGCACTATTGTATAGTAATCATGTATCAAACTAGATCTTTGTCTGAGTATGGTGAGACTAAAAGCTTTTTAGAAAAAAAAACTTAAAAACAAATTTTTTGTATCTTAAAGGAACAGATTAGAAGACAATATTGTTGGTAGTACAAAACATTCCACTAAATTGCAAGGAAGTTTAAAAAACAAAGAAATGTGTAAACAAGTCCTCGACATGTACCTACTTTAGTGTAATGAAAGAAAGTAAACTGGCAGCTATAAGATGATCCTATAGATATTCACTTAACTGATTAAATTCTACAGTCATAGGTGAAGCCCACACTTAACATCACCATTTCTTTTCTAAGGCCAGCTTATCTTTAGCACCTTCTTACATCCTCTATTAGTAAATTCTCCACAGCTGCCAGGCCCCCTGAGAAATATAAACTCCACAGCATGTCCTGGGTTTAGCTCTGGATCTTCTTTCAGTGTGCTATTTCTTTCACACCATCTGTGGGAAACATCTAACTACATGTTTAGCCAACTTAACTAGCTCCTCCTGATTCAAAGAAACAGTGGTTCTACTTATTATAAGGTTATAATTTTCTACTAATCTTATCCCTTAATTGTGAGAAACTGAAGTAGTTGAACTACAACAGACCTAGCAACTCTATTCTGAAAAAGAACGATAACCTCAAATCTGGAGATGTTCCTCATTCCAAACGCATAACACATAGCTGATACATCCTACAGATTACACATCCTTCATTTGTTTTATTGCATTTTACCATAATTCTACTGGGAGCAAGAGGGACCTGAAGGGATTCTGTGACATCAATGGCTTTCCAAAGTTGTGCTGCTGCTTGGCATAAAGCTGCTTCAATATTTAATAATAAAAAGCAAAACAAAACTTTTTAAACAGCTGGAAATATTAAATAATGAATGAAGTTAAACTAATATTTTTCAATATACAGTGGAACCTCAGGTCACAACCATAATTTGTTCCAAAACACTGGTCGTAACCCGATTTGGTTGTGACCCAAAGTAATTTCCCCCATAGGATTGTATATAAATATAATTAATCCGTTCCAGACCGTACGAACTGTATGTAAATATATTTTCTTTAAAAATTTTTAAGCACAAAAATAGTTAATTATACCATAGAATGCACAGTGTATTAGTAAACTAAATGTAAAACATTGAATAACACTGAAACAGACACCCAGGCTCCCTGCTCAGCTGCTTGCTTGCTCTCAGCTGCACGCGAACCTGCGCTCGCTCCTCTCTCTCTCTCTCTCTCTCGCTCTCTGTCTCTCTCGCTCGCGCGCTCTCTTTCTCTCTCTCATGCTTGCTAGCTCACTCTCTCTCTCCTGCACCGCCTTTCTCCTCCTGCTTCCTGCCTTCTCCTGCAACCTCCCGTTCTTTCCTATTCTCTTCTTTTTCCCTTTAGCCGACTCGCACTTCTATTTATGAAGAGGCGTGGCAATCAACAGTTCCTGGGAACAATTACGGATGCGGACCGCTTTTCACCTGTGCACTTAGGTGAGAAACGCCCACATCACGAACTCCTCAGGAACCACTTCGGCCACACACCACCATGCCTCCTCGCAAAGCAGCGAGTGTGGTGATTTTTTTATTAAAACTGGCCTTTTTGACGGGAGCTGTGGACCCACTATACAACAGGAGGAAGCTGGGTTGAGGGGAGGTTACAGTTTTGAGGGAAAATCCCTCTGCGTAATGCACCAAGAACAATGTACAGTACAGGGAGAGACTGAACACGTGCAGAAATCATCGGCGCGTACGAACCGGAAGGGAAACTGGCTTGTTCATCAACCGAGTATGTGGTCGTGAACAGATGCAAAAGTTTGGCGAACTTTTTGGTCGTAACCCAATTTGTACGTGTTCAGAGACGTTTGTGAACCGAGGTTCCACTGTACATAGTTTATAAAAATTACATATATACTTATATATTTCACTTATTACATATATAAATGACAAGTAGAATGATGCCAACATGAGTAGTCCACACTTACTTTTGAAGTCTGTGAGTGGCTTCAACATCAAAAACAGAGGTACGTCAATCACTTATGGTTTTTTGTGTGTGCATCCTGTCACATGGCACTGCATGTACACTTTATTGGCATCTGTCTCTTTGAATATCTCGTGTAGCCTTTCACAGTAGGATGGTAGTTACTATTTCATTTTGTTTATACTTTGGAATAGAGGAGGTTTTTCTCTTTTCTCTAAATATCCTATTTATCATGGAAGGTGAAAGTGATGTGAAAATATTACTGGCAGTGACATTTCTCCCATTGTCTGTGACAAGCTCAACTAGTCACACCGCCATAGTCACAGATTGTCTTTCTCTGGTAATGCCATCAAATGCCTTCTTTCTCCAAATAAGGAATAACATTTAGTAAAATATATAATTGTTATTTACATCAGAAGTTATCCAACATTTGATCAAAGACTTGTCAGGTTTCCTTAACTTCCACCAAGTAAAAACTGCACTTCTGACCTTACTAATAATACATCATGCAGTTATATAAAGTATGCCAAATGTACGTTACAGCAGCAAAGCCATCAGCATGCAAAGTACACATCCAGTATAAACTGGACATGGGGAAAAGAAAAAAGAAATACTGTAGATAGAGCATGCTATGAGTAAAGAACAGTGCTGGAAGGCGGCTCCCTCATGTTTTCACACACACTGGAGATATGACAATGTATGCAAATTTGAGAATAAACACTTGTTTTTTGTTGTACTACGTAAAGATGGTGACTCTAAAACCTGCTTTTTTCTAGGTTAAAAGTTTTGAAAAATAAACCTGGTTTCTAAATATGGAGGATTCTGAGAAAATAATTAACAAATTCATGCATTTACTTCTAGTAGGATTGACTACTATAATGCGTTATTCACATGCTGTTCTAAATGTTCTGTTAATTTGAAATGCTGCTGGAAGAATCATTACAAGGACTAGAAAGTACAACCACATTATTCCAGTTCTCAAGTCATTACACTAAGCTTAAGCTTAGGTCTGATTTCAAAATTCTTCTTCTTACATGTAAAGCCTTAAATGGCCAAGGCCACACTTACAAACCACTGCACATATTAAAATTTCAAGATGGCAGCCTACTAAAGATTCCAAGGATTAACAAAATAACATCGGAGGGTCAAGCCATTAGCTACAATGCCCCAAAACTGCGGGACACTCTTCCTGTTTATATAAAAGATACCTCTTTGGTCTCAGCTTTTAAATTCAAGTTGAAGGATCACCGCTGTCTATATTGCATCTGTGTTTTAAATAGTCATTTGTAGACTAATTTAAATAATATAGTAATTATGAACCATAATTATTTTTGTCTTATTGGTGTTCTGCTGTGGCACTGCTCCACTGTTTTACTTCAAAGCTGTTTTCCTGTCCAAAGAAAGACACCTGTAATACTAGGGGTTTCAGAATCAATGGATTGAAAGTTTCTGTTCAAGGCCTAACACAGACTTACTTGTAGGAGGGGAGAGTGGGTGGCCAGTGGGCCTAGGACCCCAGGACTGTGACTATGTTGACTTATACTTTTGTTTGTCTGTTATAATTAACTGTGACCCACCCGTGGTTCACTGTCTTCAGTTATGCTGCTGACTGGAGTTTTTGTTTTCTTCTACACTAATGTGTACTGGCCATTGTTCAACAATTTTGCTAATGGACAGATGTTATGTTACATTTATGTTAATCAGTTTGAAACTGCTTTGTCTTCCTGTGTTGTTAAACAACGTTCTGAGACTGCACTCAGTGAAGAGTGCTATACAAAAATGTGAACATGTGCATAAGCATTTTAATATTGCTGCACTCATATCACAACCAAGTCCTATGTTCCATCAAGTCACTTCAGTCACTGTTCAAACTTGGACGTGAATATGCTTCCGATGATAATCAATTGTTCCTTGTCTGGCCCCTTCTCATAGACCACTTTGCCACGGGTGACCCAATCAGCAGTTTATATACCAAGATAACATAGTTATAAGGATCACTGAGGCACACAATCTGCCTGGGTTTTAGAAAGCATAGTGAAATAAGTAAAAAACACAAAGCTGACACACAAAAAGGTAAAATAGAGAAATTCTACTAAAGAAAGGAAATATAATTAATTTTAAAAGTATTAAACCTGGCTTAAGGCCAAATGAGCTCATATCCAGCCAAGCTTCAAGATCTGCTTTTGTGTTGCATGGAAGAAAATGATCATTGTGTTATCATATGTCAACTCAAGTGACCATACCTCCAAGACACCATCGTCACTGGAATTCTGAAATAGATTTAAAGATCACCAACTAAACATTGGTCAAGTAAATGGATGGATGGGAGTAAAATTTCAAGTAATCCTTCTTAAATTTTTATCAGATTTTACTAACATCAGTATATGGCAACTATAACTTAAAGCAAAAAATGTACTACTTCCAGCAAGTCAGAGATATATCATATTTATTATATGTTTTGTATTAATTCATGTATTAATTGCCCAGAGGGGACTGGGCGGTCTCGTGGTCTGGAACCCCTACCGATTTTATTTTTTTCTCCAGCCTTTGGAGTTTTTTTTTTTTCTGTCCACCCTGGCCATCGGACCTTACTCTTATTCTATGTTAATTAATGTTGACTTATGTTTATCTTTTATTGTGTCTTCTATTTCTCTATTCATTTTGTAAAGCACTTTGAGCTACATTTTTTTGTATGAATATGTGCTATATAAATAAATGTTGATTGATTGAATTCATAATTACATAAGTTGAGCCAATAATTAAGTTACCTTTAAGTACACAAATATTTGCAAAAAAAATCATTCTTTTTTTTAACATAGTTTAATATTCATCATTTTTCAACTTTGGGCAGTTGGTACCATGTGATCCATTGGATCCTTTTTTCTGTTTCAGTAGTTTTGCATTATTGCCTAAAATAAACACTTTTATCTGAAAGACATTTGGAAAATGCAGAAATTAAAAAATGATAGAGGATGTCTGCTTCCCTGCCTATTTTAGTAATTTACTTTGGTAGATGTTAACCCTTGTTAATTATGCTACTACATATCAGATTTGATTAGCCCTGTGCACATCTACAAAATCATCTTTTAACTTCAATGTTCATCACTTTTGCAAAAGTATAATATAAACAACCTTTTCTGCCACCTTATGTAGAATTGTTACCAGATGTATTTCATGTCGTCTCATAAGTGCTACTACTCTACCGATGCCTCTGTGAAGTAAAGAATGATCTTTTTCAGTCATCTGTTTATACATATGTGCAATTAATTAGCTTTGTAAACTTTGCTGTAGGCATTTATATACAGGTACAGCATGCAAGAGGATATTTGTCCTTGCATGTCTTTCTGTGTTTTATTATACTTTCCACAGCATTTCAATCAATGGAAGAAATGAGCTATTCACCTGCTTGTCTGCTGAAAGGACAGGAACTTCAAGTTACAGTATACTGTGTAGAAAGCTGTTTATTCCATTAAACATTTCTTATTAAAATTATCACAGGGAGCTACTTTTTCATGTGAATAACGATGTACATTAAAATAACTATTTACCATACTTACAGTATATTGTATTGTCAGCAGCATACCACATGCACGTCAGAACAGGTAATCCACCTGAAGCTAAGCATGTTCAGGCCTGGCCAGTACTTGGATGTGAGACCAAGATGGAAAAGCTTTGGTTGCTGCTGGAAGAAGTGTTGGTGAGGCCATCTTGGAGCGCTTACACTGAGGTCTAAATGTGGATCTCAATGCCCCAGTACAGTGACAGGGATGCTGTGCTGTTAAAATGGTGCTGTCCTTCGGATAGGATGTAAAATCGAGGTCCTGACTCTCTGTGGTCATTAAAGATCCCAGGGCATCCTTTGAAAAGAGCAGAGTCTATTCTGCTGTCCTGGCTAAATTGCCCGCCACAGCCTTGTAATTCTAGTCCCCTAATCATCCCCTGTCTCTAATTAGCCAACTGTCACCCCTTTACCAGCTAATGTGTGGTGAGCGTACTAATGCAATAATTGCTACCTTTGCATTGTCCAAGTGGCTGGTGGACATTACTAGTGGTTGTAGTGGCTACCCACTCACTGTTTAAATCACAATGAATAGTGAGAATAGCGCTATATAAATATAAAGAGTTATTATTGTTATTATTATAAGACAATATAAAATTGACAATTGTATTATGGTGTATCAACAGATCTTAGATGCATCTATAAATATAAAATGGATATTTATTTGGAAATTTATCTCTAGAATGCATATTTCAAATATAAAATTAATGGGAGTAAAAATGAAAACAATATAAATGTAATATAATTAGTACAATGGGTAATGCGGAAGTCTTACAGATCCATTATCCTGGGTTCAAATCCCAGCTCACTCATTTAGTTCCCTTATATCTTCATGGGCTTTCTTCTGGGTACTCTACTTTTTCTCCCACAACTCCAATAAAATGCTGGTCTCCATTGGGTATATACAGGGTTGTTTCTCACTTTATGTCCACTACTGTTGAGAAAAGCCCTGGCTCAGTGTGACCGAGAAGTTCATTAAACAGGTTTACACTTGATCATTTATAAATGTTATAAAAATGAATGTGATAAAATTGAAGATAAAATTAAGTCAAAATATCACCCATATTCTACTTACATATTAGGCAATATGCTGACTAAAAGAAAATACTGACATGGTAATAAATCCTCGTTGAATATGAATCCCTGGCAGTTATGTAAGTAAAACATTGGCTTGACATAAAATGCCTGGGAAAAAATGCTAATTTAAAAAGCAGCATTGTGGCGATGTGTCTCTTGTCAATGAGAATTTTTTTTTTATTATAAGGCATCTGAAAAGCACAGACTGCACTATTTATACTTTAGATTTGTTTACCATTTAGTAGTCTAAAAGACATGTATTTTAATTAGCATAATTATGTAAGCAACTTTGTGGCAAAACTATTTTCTTACATTTTAGGGATAGCATCCCTCCCATTTTAACAATAAATTATTCCTTTAAAGGGATGTGCACAAATGTAGCCTAATCTTATTTATATAAGGCCTTTTCAGAGACATGAATTAACCTTTCATTTGTATCTTTTGAATATGGAGAGAAATCATAATACAGAAAATCCAGACAGACATACAAGGAATGCACAGACTCCATATAGGCAGTGGCAGTACAACAAATCTAGGATTGAACCTTTTTCTCTAGCAGAATTTTACACACATTGTTCATATGCTTCTTGAGCCAACAACATTTGCAAGATTATTGATTTTCAGATTTCCCTAAACCTTATTCCAGCTATATGTTTTTCATTTCTTGTTTTAAATATAATAATTATAGTGTAGATAGACAGTAACACTTCTGAATAATGTAAATCACCTCATAAATGAATCCCAGTGTTGGGGGTATCAAATTAAAAGTAACATGTGTTACTCAGTCAAATTACTTTTTAAAGTAATGAGTAACATAATGCAATACTGTACTTATTTCCTGAGTTACTTCAAAAAACAAAGATATGTGTTACAACTAGGGCTGGGAGACATGGACTTAAATAGATATTGCACTTACTTTGAACAAAACTGCGATGTACAAAATGTCTTGAGATGTTCTTAAAAACACCTTAAATACTAAAGGTAAATACAATATATACCATAAAATTGCTATATTTTCTCACATTTAAAATATGAAATATTAGCAAAGGAAACTGTTTTCTCTCTAAAATGAAATAATTTCTTGAATAGCTGTGCCTCAACAAAACTTCTCAAACAGCATGTTTTTTCGAACTGTTTTTATTTTATGTCTCATTTGCTTAATTTTGAGTGTCCATTGCATGTATTATGTTCAAATCCCTGTCTTCCTTGCAGGCATTAGTGTCTTTCAATCAGTTAACTTTGATATCTCTCACTATCTCTGTGTTACACTGTTTTATATAATGAAAGACAAACCTCTCAAGTCAGTACTTTGCAAATCACAGATCAAAATAAATGTGCATGAATATTATTGTACATATATGTATATTTTTATCATTTACATTCTTTGTAATGGTCCTAAACTGTATTTGCATATACATACCTTTTCTGACTCTAATCAAAGAATCACAGACTATAGCACAAAGGACAACAGTATATTTAATCCTGTTATTCCATCCATCTATCAATTATCCAACCCGCTATATCCTAACCACAGGGTCACGGGGGTCTGCTGGACCCAATCCCAGACAACACAGGGCGCAAGGCAGGACACAAACCCCGGGCAGGGCACCAGCCCACCGCAGGGCGTGCACACACACACACTAGGGACAATTTAGAATCGCCAATGCACCTAACCTGCATGTCTTTGGACTGTGGGAGGAAACCGGAGGAAACCCACGCAGACAAGGGGAGAACATGAAAACTCCACGCATGGAGGACCCGGAAAGCGAACCCAGGTCTCCTAACTGCAAGGCAGCAGCGCTATCCACTGCGGCACCGTGCTGCCTCCTGTTTTTCCTATTTTATAAATATAAAGAAATCAAGCCTGATGACATTTCATGGGTGGTCTGAAATATATAATGAAACAGAACAGTTAAACTACACCAAATGGTGAGTAAAATACAATATCTGTTCAGTACTTTCAGAAACATTTTCAGCAAATTCTTGAAACAGAATTACAAAACAAATTTAACAATTACTAGAACCTGCAGTAAATAATCTGCATTTGTCTACAAAGGAATTTGAAGAAATGTTGTATCTCAAGCACTGACACATACTATGATTAAATGTGTGAATAAAGGCTTGCTAGGAAGGTAATATATAACTAAGACAAAAATGATAACAATGTATAGACATTAGCTAAACTTTTAGAACAGTTGTATTTTTTATCTCTTATGTTTGATCATTGATGTGTACAGCTCAAAATGTAAGAAGTTAAACACTGCAAACTGCTGTTTCTTAAAGCAGTAAGTACACAAGGACAAAATACAACACTGAGCAATATGAAATAACACAACATTGTAACTTAATCATTCAGGACAGACTTTCTCACAGTCATTAGGAAACTCAAATCACCTGCTAAACAAAAAATCAAACTCAACATGAAAATAAAATGGACAGTAATGCCATTTACCTCACTAGTGACACACAAACTTTGAAGAAAGACATCTCACTTCTGGTGTGATGTTAATTACTGACTATTAAAGTTATTTGACAACTGACAAAGAACAGGAATTTTCTGGGAGCAAGTTAAATAAGTCTGGTATCTCTGCAGCTCAGAGCCTCCACCCTGGAGCTCCAAGTAGGTGGAATTAACTTACTTAACAGTAATTGGCATTATTTCAGTCAGATAACCCTCCCACAACAAAGGCAAAGCTCTAGATGCCTTCAGCTAGACTCTATTGGTGCCTATTGGAGTCAACTCAAACTACTTCGTGCTTGGTGGAGGTTACAGGTTGCAGAGATATATACTTGGAATCTTTGGGTTAAACAAGCAAAAGTCTGCTTTGCAATATGGCATTCACTGTATCTCTTATCTACAAAGCCACCTCACCCAACCCCAAAATCCACCGCATCTGAACAGCAAACAATTTATGGAACTTTGCAGGGACCCATTTTATCTGTGAGGCACAAAAGTAGATTGCTGGCACTGACATATGTGGTAATGTGTTTTACCGTCAGGTGCTGCACTCCCTAAACTGTCACCCTGGAAAAATTAAACCACTTGCAACCAGTTGTGCTAACCGTACCTGTTCTAATAGCTTACTCTTCTGATCCTATCTCTGTTTTTTTCACTCTAAGCATTGGCAGGCTACATGGATGGAGTCGACACAGACAAACTTAGAAAGAGTGCTGTAGATTTTGTGTAATTTAACAGTCAGAAGTATTGGCTTTTGCATATTGATTTTTATTAAATATAAAATCAGATATTTGATATATTGCCCAGCATTAGTTGCAACAGAAAATTATTCCTGTCACTGCAAAAAATTACTGAAGTATTGTTTTTTCTTTCACAAAAACAGTACCTACTGCTGTCAGACCATGCACACACAGCTAGTGAGGAGGAGGTTAATCACGTAGGTAGCATACAATCAAGTGAAAAAGAAATGAACAAAAGTTACAGGTATACATGTAATCTTGTATGTGCTGAGGGATACATTTAATCTGAGCAGTTTATATGGAGCCAGTGATCAGTGCAGCAACATTGGGTGTAATTCAGGGCATATAATGTGCAATTTTGGGACAATCTTAAGGCCTATTTGCAGTTGCTGAATGATTTTTGGAGTTGGCCCAAATTTCATCTTCATCGCCCATTTTTTCACATACAGTATGACAGGGGTTGCAATGCCTGACTTCATCTTACGATTGGGCTTTCGTACAAGTGGATGAATTTCTATTATGTCAAAAATGTCAGTTGGCTTTCTTGTAGTGTGAGCAGTCTCCGAAACTGATTTTCTGTTGTCAATATGAAATTTAATTGTGCATTGATTGCAGTATGTTGTACATTAGGTATTACCAATGTTATGCTTTTTTTCAGAAAAACCATATAGTAACACATATACAACTAAACAGCCAATGACAAAAACATCATAGGAAATGTTTACTGGAAGAACCTGAAATAAGCACACATAACGGCAAATTACATATACAGTACTACGTACTTCAAATTCCCTCCATAAAACAGAAAGACCATGTTGTTGTCCAATCTCACATTTTTCGTTTAGCAAGTATAGCGAGTATAGCAAGTGCTTTTCTTTGTTGATATTCTGAGAAGCTTGTGTTTTTTGAATTGGTTTAACTGTCCGTAGGGACCATGTGCACTTATATTCTAAACATTACAGCGTGTCAGTCAGACCAAACATTTTCGTGCAGTCTAAGCACACATACTACTGGTGACTCTGTCATGCATTGTGAATAGTCACTTGACCACGGTTTGTAAAGTAGCCAGTAGACATGATCTCTGTGGTCTTTAAGTGGTGTGTCCGTGCTCTCCTTTCACTGCTGAGAGGCTGCTTTTTATAGCTAGCTTCTCCAGGCATTCAGTCACCTGAGCAGCATGACCGTGTCAGATCCAGACCCAGGGTGCTACAGTATTTACAAAATAATAGTAAATTATCATATTTGGCTGTGTCTCTGGTCAGTTTCATGAAGGTTTATGGGTACAGGATTTAATAACACATGCTGGCCAGTGAAATGTGCAGTTCTCATATAAAAAGAAAATTTTACACAAACGTAATGCACTGTTTGTAACACATTATATGTATAATACGTAACTATATATTTAGTTACTTTTTTGTAAGTAATGAGTAGTGTAACTAAGTTACTTTTAAAAGTAACATTCCCCAATACAGATAGTACATGAAGAACAACTGAACTGACAACAGTCTCATTGTTTAAATACAAGTTCAATTGTGAACCAAATAAAATATGTTGATTAAGAAAATGCCTTTATTAATTCTCCAGGCTGTATAGTAAAGAATCATTTGTTTACTGTTTGCTTCTTGGAAAATAAAGTAACAGTCTTACATTTAGCCATGGCTGTCTTGCGTTTAGGTTTTAAGGCATATCACTTATAAAACTGAATATTACTTTTAATATCAGACTAAATAACAATGAGTGCAGATCTGCTTTTAACTATGTTCTCCTACAAAATCAAATTTTCTCAAGAAAAATCCAATGATAAAAACAATGAACATTTATTTGCATTTTTTGACACTTATATAATCCTGTGGACAGATCTTCTGCATCTTGCACTTTTTGATCACAATTTATACTGTAGTTTAACTGAAGAGGCACTAGCTTTTTACGGTTTCATACTTTTACGATTTTGATCACCTCTGTATATAATGAAGGTTCAATAGAAAAGCTGAACGAAAAAATTGTAACATTGTACTTGCAATTGATTAAGAAGTACCCCCATCTCCATTTTAAAACTTCCGCATCACAGGTGTAGCCAGTAATGAATAAGTAGAATTCTTAAATAAAAATTACATTAATATCCCTTGTGTAGATCATTTACAAAGAATCACTCTCTTAAAAATACTTTAAAAAAACAAATTGGTTGGGGAAGCATCTAGCCTCCATCTGCCCATATTTTTCAAGCTAAAATGTTCCTCTAACTCTCTCTGTCAGGGATTTTCTTCTTTTTAAAATGTTGGTTTTAAATACTTCACAAGATCCTAAGATTTTACTTTATTCCACAGTATATATGGATCATAGGGCAACAGAAAGTCATGGAGACCTTTCTGACAGCACTGAGCACAAGGCAGAAACCAACCCTGGGCTAAATAACATGTTTGACAAACACATCAACACTCACATAGCAGCAGTTTATATTTGGCCCTTGCACCAGCATGAGGTTTCCTTAGATATATGCAAATATTTATTTTAACAATTTTAAATGAATTCCAGTACAAATCTGTAATACACATGTACTGTAACTGCTTTTCTGAGGTAATATGGCAGAATAGGAAAGTAAAAATCAAACTCATCTATTTTTTTTTTTTTTTTTTGCAATTTTGGGTTGGATGAGTTGTATGCCAGAAATTTCAAGCAAGCCAAAATCACCTTGGGAGTGGTAACTTCCAAAGACAACTACAGGGAAAACTTGAGATCGTATATCCTTTTTTAGAAAGAGCTGTTCTGTTTCCAGAGTGGAAAAAAACAAGAAGAGCAAAAATATTTCAAAGAAAAAGTCAGGCCCTGCACATTCCTCATAACCACTTGAACATTCCACTAACACTATGCCTGCAAATTTCTGTCATTGTGAAAAAAAATATTATGATGTGACTACTTACAGCTTTTGAAGCAAACATTTCATGGTAAATGCCTACAATCAGGAGAAAATGCATTAGTGCGTATGCTTGCATACTGGCTGGTAATGCTGGATTGTATGGAACTTCTTTCCCAGTTATCTGAAAAATAAATTAAAATGAAAATTACCTAAATGGAACACTTATCGGAGTTATAACAAGTAGAACCTTCTGATAAAATAGAAATTTTTTAACACTTAACACATCTTCATATTAAAGGTGATTCAAGTTTTTGAACTAGAGCTTTTACATGTCATTTTCATATTTTAATGAATGTCAGAATAATTTGCTGTTATAAAAATCATATCATACGAAACAATACTTCTTTTATTGTCTATGGGGTAGGAGTGAAAGCTTTAGATTCATTTGATTTCCAGTTTTCAATGGATCTTGACGTCTTAGGGTCTGTTGATACCGAAAATACTGATATCTCAGTGATGGGTGTGTGTCTGTGTGTCACAGTTTTTTGAGGACAGTCGACAACTGAATGAAAAAATACCAAACTCGAAACTTAAGCCTGTTATGAGATAACAATGTGCTAATTAGTTTTTGAGCTAAATTGTGTAAGAGAAAGAGGCACTCAAGAGGAACATTCAAATACCATAATTCTGTGCAGTTAATTACTAATTCTTCTTGTCATTTGCTATCATAATGACCTATTTTATGATCAGAACGATCAGCATCAGAGAAGTCAGTAATACGTGCAATGTTATAGAATAGTCCTTGGGTGCAAAGCCTACTGATGCTCATGTCTGAATTTTTTTTTTTACAGAGCCAGTGACAACCAACTTATTAACTTACTTCATTTTCAAGCTGATGCTTTGAAATGAGAAAGATTAAAATCACTGTGACCAGCACGAAATTTCACCACACTACAAAATAGACTTTATTAACATAAAATTGGGAATAAAATATAGTTTAACAAACCATGTACAACTAACATCTCTTTTCCATCAACATAAGCAATCATTCAGAATAAACCATCAACAGATATTTTAGATTGGTTATTTGTTTTATCACTCGTTTCACCTAACAGACAAACGTTTAAATGCAAAAGTCAATTATAATTTATTGTTAGTTAATTCTTTTCATGAACATTAGGGTAAAGATTGAAATTAATCGGAAATCATATAAAAATGCATTAATTACTAAACCATCTTGATTCTCATGAGGGTTTCAGAAGCTTTTCCCAGAAGCACTTTGTTTTCCTGGAGGGTTTCAGAAACCACTTGCTAGGTTGGATGGTTATTCCAAAATGGATAAGTATGTGTGTGTGTGTGAGTGAGTGGGCCTTGCAATGAACTGGCACTCTATCCAGGGCTCTTTTCTGCCTTGTACCCAGAGATAGTAATGTGCAGTCAAACAAGTGCAAACGTAAAATGTGTGGACCAGAAGAGGAACCCACTTTGATAAAATCAGTGTCTATAAACTGAAAATTAGGATGAAAAGAAAAATCAAATAAGTTTTTTTTTTAATTCATAGCTCTAGTTTTGCTATTTCCAATTATTTATGGATTTTATGAATTTCAATGAGATATTTACTCCTATTTTTAAATAAAACACAATTTAGAAACTATGATCATGTGTCTGTTTAAGAAATGAAAGATCTAGAATTTCAGCAAGAAGGAACCAGCCAGATGTACAGAAACAAAGAAAAACAAATAAATAGATCAGAGAACTAACAGATGTGTGAATCTTAAGAAAAAAAAGAATTTCAGACAAATGCCAGAAAATGTTGAAATATGCTGAATGAAGCCATTGATTAAAACATATAAACAAAATTCACATAGACAATGAGTAAAACACATTTAAAAATGTTTCTGATGCATGCTAGATCAGAGAATTTCATGATTAAGAAAAATGAAAAAAGAAATCTCGAAAAGCATTCAGCTGACAAAGACTCTAAAAGGGATTATGAATATAACAATATTATTACATGGTAGGTGTCTGCTTGATCACAGGCTAGAAGCTGAGGAATGAACAAAGCTAGAGTATATGCAAGCACATCATGAATATTTTCTCTTGTTCTCAAATAAATAAAGTTTATTTTGATAATATTATTCTTCTTTATTATATTTATATTTCATTTTGCATCTGCTTTTACTCAACAGGGATGGACAAAAATGGTAGAAGAATAAATCATTATGTGTAAAACATTCACATTGTTGTTTTTTGACTACTAAAGATCAATAAAGGGAGGGCCATTCAGAACTAAAAGTTTCTTTAAAAGACAAAACAATTATATATTAGCTAGCATTTGAAGGTTGTTATAATTAAAGAGTAAAGGATACATACATTATATAGTACAATATCTTCATTATTTTTAATTTCTGTAAAAAAACTAACACTTTAAATTAGATTTGGGGAACAGAAATTGTGATTTAGATGATAGGTCAGTTGTTAATACTAGTAGAATTTATTATTGACAAGGGAATACGTAAAGCGTGGATTCAAACCCCTACACCTGCTGAAATGGTTGTAGAAGGAAAGATGAGAATACAAAAAAATCCATACATCTTGTCAATAAAAAAGGAATGTTAAGAATCACTACATTATAAAGACAGGCAACAATTTTCCATGATTCTAAAGTGGTCAGAGTAATCTGAATTCAATACTTTTTCATTTCTCTGAACTATATTTTTTAAAAGCCAGTCTAACCTCAGGCAGTTCTTCAGGAAGTCCGAGTCTTGGTTTGCCTGGACCCCAGCCAGGTCCTTTGAAAATGACAGATAGCTTGTTTGAAATGCCAGGTGTAGCCCAAAACGTTTTCCAAATGTGAGTATAGTGGTGAAACTGAAAAGGAAAGAAGTGGCTATAGATCATTAAAAATTGAACAAATACATATATGATATAACATCATTCCATTAATGCTTTAAGTATTTTCATGTCTCTTCAAACAAACAGTTGGTTAAAATTAAAACTTAAATCTTTAAATAAAAATCCCAGAAGCATACAGATCCTTTATGAACATAATACATTAACATAAATAAATTACATAATTTACTTATTGCAGCTTTAAAGTAAATTGCCTGGCTAAGGTTTTTCATAATACTTAGAATACAGAATACTGTTGCTGCATATTGTTATACTAATGAATAAAATACAGTGTATTATCTATTTTCTTCATTCATTAGATATACTTTCTTCTGTAGCACTGTCATTAACATTTCAAACTTATATATAAAATGTATAATATATACTATCAATATAAAACAAAATATGATGCAATGGCACCTGCTACCTAATCACTGTTAAGATCAATTAAGTAATCTATCCATACAGTACTTAACTGTAGGAATATTCTGTGGAGCTGTAGAATTCCATGTACTGTACCCCAGGCTCTAAGCAGATAACTGACAACAATTTGCACAACCCACATAAAGTCACTATAGCAAGTATGAGGTAGGAAAACAAATCATTTTAGAGGAAAATTGTAAGGGAGTCATTCATGTACTTTTCAGTAGTGTGAAATGTATGTAAGCTCACATTGTTAAGTCATCCCAGCGCTTCGCCAAAATAAGCAGATATTTTTTTTGCCTGTATGGGTTGCTGGTATTAGATTTTGGTACTCTAAGGTATATGCTAGGTCTTATATTCTTACTGCTGAATGCACACAATTAGAAGTTTATTCATGTTTACAAACTTAGATAACTGAAAAAAAACAACTTCTAAGAGTAAGCACTAAAATTAGCTCCCTGAAAAATATTTAATGTGAAATAGCACACCAAACAAAGTATTTTGTATAGCTTCCCCATATCTCTTTTACCCCAGGCATTCACCTTATACCGCTATAAAAATAGATCACAGATTCTCATCATCATAATAAACAAACACACACACTCAAAATTTTATAGGCTGTCATAATAAGCATAATAAAAAATCTAAATTAACATAACTGATCAAATCCTAGTCCATTGACCTACACTATATAAGTAACTTATTTTTCTCTTAGAAAGAATGCTTTATACTAATCAAATATTAAGTCATGAATAGCTAACTTTGATATGCTCACCTGGACCCAAAATGGATCAAATGTGTCGATTGGATGAGTAAGACCATACACAACTTTTTCACTTTCTGGTGCAAATGTTCCTGATAAAAAAAAAAAACAGAAACACAGCGGAACAATCACTGTACTTTTTACTATACAATTGATTGCATTAAAAAACATATATACTGTAGTTCAGATTTCAGCTGTCAAGCTCCACAACCAGTTGAGTATGCTTGTACATTTGTTTTTTTTTGGCATTATCTCATTTATATTTTTTGTTTGTCTTTTTGCTTTGGCTTGACTGACAGGTTACAGTTGTTTCCTTTAATTAGCCATTTTTATAAAATTCAGAAGTGACACATTGAGGGGTAAAAACATCTTGCTAATTAACCATAAATGGATTACATTTATTCCACCTCTCTCCTTTCACTTCCAAAAATTAATTTTAATGAAGTAGGATGTATTGATGCAAGCATCCAAACTGGACAAGACTATTAATTCATTTATAATTACCACAGTAAGTTTTCCTAAAAATCAAAGCAAATTTTAAAAATCAAACTACTCACCGAAAATTCTGTCCCATATTATAAGGGTCCCTCCATAATTCTTATCAATGCAGTACGGATTTCTTCCTAAAATAATTAAACATATCTTAAAGATGATATAGCATAATATTCATTAACTGAGTGAAGTGGTTAAATGCATTCCATAAATATGTGTGCACTATATGTGCTGTATGATTGTTCTGTATACTGTATATCCCACTCTACTTTTTTCCATTAAAATGTTTAATGCAAACCATAAAAATGCAACTTCACTTTTGATATACAATAACAAGCTGCAATTTATAAGAAAAGACCATATAACAGCAACGATTACAAAATGCATGTTTATTTTAAATCTATATTATATCTAAGACAGAAAATACAGCAAGTAGTCATATTTCATGAGTTAAGAATATAGGTAGATTCAGACTATATTGTAGAGTATACTGTATGTACTGTATATAATATTTCTTTCCAGCAACATTATCCATCCTGGGCAGCAAGGTAGTGCATTGGTTATTACTGCTATTCCACAGCTGCAGTTCAAAACCTATGCCCAAACATTGTCCTTGTTAAATGTACAAGCTCTTATCAATGTATGTTTGAATTTTCCTCCCACATCTCCAATGATATGCAGGTTGTGCTAACAGTAGATAGAAGGCAGGAAGCAACCCACAATCGGATATAAATCTATCACAGGACATATTCTTGTACAAAGCTGTAATAGCACACATCCAGCCAAATGAGACTTGCAAATCCATATGAGCATTGCAATGCTAATTTTGTTGCTTAGAGCTACAGAATATGTGCAATAGACGTATTGTGTAGTACATCTGTAAGCACACCTTACACTGTAATAAGTTTTTAAGTTAAGGAACTCGGTTATCTTGAGATTTAAATAGTTCTAATCTGTGTTTCATTTGTTCCTGCATATACAAAATGTCAATATCTTGATTATCTGAAAAGGTTTTCCTCCCATATTTTATTTAAAACACACATTTAGTGTTGATGACATTTCCTAAATAAAATGTGCAGTACATTCAACATAGTACATACGCTAGCATCAGTTTACATACCATGATGTACCCTGTGGTGGCTTGGAGTGTTTATAACAAACTCAAGAGGTCCAAGGTTTCCCACAGTCTGTTAATAAATAGAAAGATTTTTTATACAATAGACTGTATTACTGGAAAATGGAAACATTGTAAATAAAGAATATTTCTACTTTATTAAACATAAAATTATTAGAAATAAGAAACAAAAATTATTCTACTAGGTTAACAAACAACTTTTTGTAATACTGAACATAAAATTCTGACTGTATATCATATTAGTTGAGTTCATACAAATACTACATTCATATAAAGGTATAATGTGTTTTGCATTATGCAGTGAGATGACAAATGTTTATCGGTATGTGACCAGTTCCATTTGAGGAAATAACAAGTTGGATTTGCTGTATTCAATAGTTAAAAGGTACCTTTAAGTGTAATTTACTGGATGTTTTAGGCAAATCTGACCACAACCTGATTTCTCTTATTCCCAGCTGCAAGCGTTTTATTATACTGCAGCCTGTTACGACCAGAACAGGGAGTAAGTGGAGCCTGGAGGCTAAAATTGCTCTGAATGACTGCTTCCAAATGACAGACTGAGAAATGATGTGTGAGTCACATGGGAACAATATCAAGGAATTGCATCACAGACTATGTTAACTTCTGTATTGACACAGTTGTACCCACAAAGACAGTATGTTGCTTTGCACACAACAAGCCCTGGATTACTAAGGAGCTAAAAAGGCATTCAAATCTGGTGTCAAAGTAGCTCTGAAGGACATACAGCATGTACTAAAGAAAAATCTGAGTAGAGAAAACGAAGCTTACAAAGCTAAAATAGAAAACAAACTCATTCAGAAGAACATGAAGTGTATCTGGAATGGATTGGGTATAATTATGGGACTTACACTATCCAGAGCTCAGGTGCTAGAAAGGAATATGGACAAAGCTAACACCTTGAACCAATTTTTTAATAGATTTGCCCTCCCACTGCCACAGTCTTTCAATGACCAGCCTCCCCAAACTATCCCTAATGCATCAACAACTCCTACCTTATCAACTGGAATGGTCAGTGACAAGTCCACCTCTGACCATCAGTGTAGACTGTCCATAACTGAAGACCAAGTAAAGAGGCAAATGAGGAAGCTACACACAGGAAAAGCTGCGGGACCAGATGGAATCATTCCTTAGTTCTTAAGGCCTGTGCTGATTTACTTTGTGGTGTCCTCTATCACCTGTTCAGTCTGTCTCTAAGGCTTCAGAAAGTGCCTCTGCTGTGGAAAACATCCTGCATTTTTCCTGTTCTAAATCAGCCAGGCACCTCTTTGCCTAATGACTACAGACCAGTGGCACTTACGTCTTACATCATGAAGTGATTTGACAGACTGGTCCTGGACTATATGAGTCCTCTTGGGGTAGATCACCTACATCCACTGCAGTTTGCCTTTCGGACAAAGATTGGAGTCGAGGATGTAATTATTTATCTGCTCCACAAAGCTTATTCTCACCTGGACAAAGCTGGCAGCGCTGTGAGGATTATGTTTTTTCCAGCACCTTCAATACCATCCAGTCATCCCTGCTAAGAGGTAAACTCACGAGATATGCAAGTGGATGAGCCTATGGTGTCATGGATAATGAACTATCTATCAGGCAGACCACAGTTTGTGAGACTCAAGGACTGTGTTTCCGATACAGATGTAAGCAACACTGGAGCACCAGAAGAAAGAGTCCTGTCTCATTTTCTTCTCACTCTGTACACCTCAGACTATAAATATCACACCAGGTCATGTCACTTGCAAAAATTCTAACATGATTCTGCTGTTATGGGGTGTATTGATAAAGGGGATGAAACATGGTATAGGAGTCAGGTGGAGAAGTTTGTTTCATGGTGCAAAGAGAATTGTCTGCATCTTAACCTCAGTAAAACTATGGAACCAGTTACTGACTATTGCCACACCAAAGAGCCTCTATGTCTGGTCACTGTTCAAGGAGAGGATGCAGAGATGGTGCATTGCTGCAAGTACTTGAAGGTCTGCATTAATGACAGGTTGGACTGGTCTTGGAACACAGAGAAACTAAATAAGAAAAGGTACTTTCAGCCAACAAAGTATTTAGCAGAAGTGTATCAAGAAACGCTGCTGAGGCTCCTTTATACCAAAAGCAGTATGTTTGCAAAATGCCCCACTGTGACTGCGATAATCAGAACTTTTCTTTCCTTTTAATTTTCTTGTGTTATAGTAATTCTCGTGTGTGTTCAGACCAAAGTGTGTTTATTTATTTATTTATTTATGTATTTATTTTTTTATTATTCAAAGAGCTTCTGTAAAAAGCCAAATTTCTCCTTGAGGACAATTACAGTTCTTTTTTTGTTATCTTTTATTGAATTTATTAAAAGCAATTAACTTTCCACAAAATTAAGTCAAACTTTACAAAACTAAATTCAATTAAACCCTGATCCATGAGAAAGAGAGGAAGGCCAATAGTCAGAGGAAAACTTTGAGTAGTACAGAGGGAAAGAAGTCCTTCACCCCCAATATAAATACTTATTCTAAAATGTTATTGATTAGATCCTTTCAGGTTTTAAAAAAGTTTTGAACAGATCCTCTAAGTGAGAATTAGATTTTTTTCCAATTTGAAATAGTATATAACATCAGTTACCCACTGACTTAAGAGGTGGGCTAGGATTCTTCCAATTGAGCAAGACAAGTCTACATGCTAATAGTGAAATAAAGGCAATTACAGTTTGTTTGTCCTTCTCCATTTTAAGTCAATCTGGGAGTACACCAAAGACAGCTATTAATAGGTTAGGAGTGGTTGTGACACCAAGGCTATCTGACAAACATTTAAAAATTTTTGTCCAGAATGATGTTAATTTGGTACATGCCCAAAACATGTGGCCTAGTGAGGCTAGAACTCGATTCAATTCAAAAGCCTGAACTTCAAATGAGGAGGGCAATGACCCCTTTATTTGAAATGCCTTATTTATAGCAGATTGCAAATGAAAAATATTTAACTTAACTTCTTAGGTGTTTAAAGTTTTGTTGACAATAATTTACCTGTCACTTCTCATAGTAGTGAGAAATCTTTTTTTTGAAAATAAAATAGTTGTTGAATGCAATGATAGAGATTTAATAGGTCTATATATGTGAGTAGAATGTTGTTTTTGACAAGTCCTTTATGGTCTGTAAAGGTCATTTGGCAATGAAGTAGTAAGTTTCTCGTACAATTACTGAGATGGGGGAGCCTATAGTGAACAACAGGAAGAATTTATTGCTAGCTTGACAAAAGTGTCTTGAGTCTGCAAACTAGTGAAAAACTAAAGCTACTCATGTGATTTTATTTTATTTTGTATATTTTATTTTTTGTTTTTTTCTTTTTCATAGATTGACAAATAAAAAATTCTATAAAAAATAAAAACCTTCTATGACGAATAAAAAATTTGAACGGCGTTTTCCCTTGCCCGGACGCAGGCGGGCCCCCCCTCTGGAGCCAGGCCTGGAGGTGGGGCTCGATGGCGAGCACCTGGTGGCTGGGACTGCACCCATGGGGCTCGGCCAGGCACAGCTTGAAGAGGCAACGTTGGTCCCCCTTCTCATGGGCTCACCACCTATGGGAGGGGCCAAGGAGGTCGGGTGCAGTGTGAGTTGGGTGGTGGCCGAAGGCGGGGACCTTGGTGGTCCGATCCTCAGCTACAGAAGCTGGCTCTTGGGACTTGGAATGTTACCTCTCTGAAGCGGAAGGAGCCTGAACTAGTGCGCGAGGTTGAGAGGTTCCGGCTAGATATAGTCGGGCTCACCTAAACGCACAGTTTGGACTCTGGAACCAATCTCCTTGAGAGGGGCTGGACTCTCTACTACTCTGGAGTTGCCACCGGTGAGAGGTGCCGAGCGGGTGTGGGCATACTTATTGCCCCCCAACTTGGAGCCTGTACATTGGGGTTTACCCCGGTGGACGAGAGGTAGCCTCCCTCTGCCTTCGTGTGGGGGGACGGGTCCTGACTGTTGTTTGTGCATATGCTCAGAACAGCAGTTTGGAGTACCCACCCTTTTTGGGGTCCCTGGAGGGGGTGCTATAGGGCATACCATTTCAAACATACTGCTTTTGGTACAAAGGAGCCCCAGCAGCGTTTCTTGATACACTTCTGCTAAATACTTTGTTGGCTGAAAGTACCTTTTCTTATTTAGTTTCTCTGTGTTCCAAGACCAGTCCAACCTGTCATTAATGCAGACCTTCAAGTACTTGCAGCAGTGCACCATCTCTGCATCCTCTCCTTGAACAGTGAACAGACATAGAGGCTCTTTGGTGTGGCAATAGTCAGTAACTGGTTCCATAGTTTTATTGAGGTTAAGATGCTGACAATTCTCTTTGCACCATGAAACAAACTTCTCCACCTGACGAGAGGTAGCCTCCCTCCGCCTTCGTGTGGGGGGACGGGTCCTGACTGTTGTTTGTGCATATGCGCAGAACAGCAGTTTGGAGTACCCACCCTTTTTGGAGTCCCTGGAGGGGGTGCTAGAGGGCATACCTTCTGATAACTCTCTTGTACTGCTGGGAGACTTCAATGCTCACGTGGGCAATGACAGTGAGCCCTGGAAGGGCGTGATTGGGAGGAATGGCACCCCCGATCTGAACTCGAGCAGTGTTTTGTTATTGGACTTCTGTGCTCGTCACGGATTGTCCATAACGAACACCATGTTCAAGCATAGGGGTGTTCATATGTGCACTTGGCACCGGAATACCCTAGGCCTCAGTTCAATAATCGACTTTATGGTTGTGACGTCGGACTTGCGGACACATGTCTTGGGCACTCGGGTGAAGAGAGGGGCGGAGCTGTCAACTAATCACCACCTGGTGGTGAGTTGGCTTCGATGGTGGGTCAGGATGCCGGTTAGGCCTGGTAGGCCCAAACATGTTGTGAGGATCTGCTGGGAATGTCTGGCAGAGTCCCCTGTCAGAAGTAGCTTCAACTCCCACCTCCAGCAGAACTTCGACCATGTCACAAGGGAGGTGGGGGACATTGAATCCGAATGGGCCATGTTCCGTGCCTCTATTTTTAAGGTAACTGACTGGCGCTGTGGCCGTAAGGTGGTCGGTGCCTGTCGTGGCGGCAATCCCCAAACACGTTGGTGGACATCGGCGGTGAAGAATGCCGTCAAGCTGAAGAAGGAGTCCTACCTGTGGGACTCTGGAGGCAGCTAATAGGTACCGACAGGCCAAGCGGAATGTGGCTTCGGTGGTTGCTGAGACAAAACTTGGGTATGGGATGAGTTTGGGGAGGCCATGGAGAACGACTTTCGGACGGCTTCGAGGAGATTCTGGTCCACCGTCCGGCATCTCAGGAGGGGAAGCAGTGCAGTGTCAGCACCGTATATGGTGGGGATGGTGCCCTGCTGACCTCGACTCGGGACATTGTGGGTCATTGGGTGGAGTACTTCGAAGACCTCCTCAATCCCACTAACATGCCTTCCAATGAGGAAGCAGAACCTGGGGACTCCGATATGGGCTTCCCCATATCTGGGGCTGAGGTCACCGAGGTGGTCAAAAAACTTGGTGGCAGGGCCCTGGGGATGGATGAGATACGCCCGGAGTTCCTCAGGGCTCTGGATGTTGTAGGACTGTCTTGGTTGACACGTCTCTGCAACATCACATGGACCGGGGACAGTGCCTCTGGATTGGCAGACCGGGGTGGTGGTCCCCCTCTTTAAAAAGGGGGACCGGAGGGTGTGTTCCAACTACAGATGGATCACACTCCTCAGCATCCCTGGAAAAGTCTATTTGGGGGTCCTGGAGAGGAGGGTCCGTCGGATAGTCAAACCTCGGATTCAGCAGGAACAGTGTGGTTTTCGTCCTGGTCGCGAAACTGTAGACCAGCTCTACACCCTTAGCAGAATCCTGGAAGGTGCATGTTAGTTTGCCCAACCAGACTACATGTATTTTGTGGACTTGGAAAAGGCGTTTGACTGTGTCCCTCGGGGAATTCTGTGGGGGATGATAAAAGCTGTTCGGTCCCTGTACAACCAGTATCACAGCTTGGTCCGCATTGCTAGCAGTAAGTCGAGCCCGTTTCCAGTGAGAGTTGGACTCTGCCAGGGCTGCCCTTTGTCACCGATTCTGTTCATAACTTTTATGGAAAGAATTTCTAGGCGCAGCCAGGGTGTTGAGGGGGTCCTGTTTGGTGGACTCAGGATTGGGTCACTGCTTTTTGCAGATGATGTTGTCCTGTTTGCTTCATCTGGCTGTGATCTTCAGCTCTCTCTCAATCGGTACGCAGCTGAGTGTGAAGCGGCTGGGATGGGAATCAGCACCTCCAAATCCGAGACCATGGTCCTGAGCCGGAAAAGGGTGGAGTGCCCTCTTAGGGTTGGGGGAGAGATCCTGCCCCAAGTGGAGGAGTTCAAGTATCTCGGGGTCTTGTTCACGAGTGAAGGAAGAATGGAGCGTGAGATCGACAGGCGGATCGGTGCGGCATCCACAGCGATGCGGGCTCTGCATTGGTCTGTCGTGGTGAAAAAGGAGCTGAGCCATAAGGCAAAGCTCTCAATTTACCAGTCGATCTATGTTACTACCCTCACCTATGGTCATAAGCCATGGGTAGTGACCAAAAGAATGAGATCGCGAATACAAGCAGCTGAAATGAGTTTCCTCCACAGGGTGTCTTGGTGTCTGGGCTTTCCCTTAAAGATAGGATGAGAAGCTCAGTCATCCGGGAGGGACTCAGAGTAGAGCCGCTGCTCCTCTGCATCGAGAGGAGTAAGATGAGGTGGCTCGAGCATCTTATCAGGATGCCTCCTGGACGCCTCCCTGGTGAGGTGTTCCGGGCACCCTGGAGGGACTATGTCTCCCGGCTGGCCTGGGAACGCCTTGGAATTCTCCCAGAAGAGCTACACTGTAGAAGAAGTGGCCAGGGAGAGGGAAGTCTGGGCCTCTCTGCTCAAGCTGCTGCCCCCGCGACCCGACTTTGGATAAGCGGAAGAGGACGGATGGATGAATGGATAACCTATTGCAGGACACCAGTCAATTTCAGGGTACATTTATTTATTTCTCTATTTATGTATAAAGAGTGTTATTATAAATCCATTTACATACTCTGAATTTTATTAATTTATTTTCCCCACTTGTAAATAAAAAAAAATACTCAAAATATACAGTGGTAAATTTCTCATACATTTTGCAAGAACATTCAGCAAAACTTAAGAACCACTAAAGCCTACAGTAGCTTGTATCATTAGTAAAACTAGAATCTGTAGGCATCAGAGGTAATCGACAAAACTGGATTTCTAGTTGGTTAGCTGGCAGGAGACAACAAATATAGACAGGAGGAAAATGATCCACATGGAGAAAGGGCATCAGTTGAGTCCCTCAGGGGACTGTCATTAGAACGTTACTTTTCTGATTTATATCGATGACATGTATTCCAGTATGGTTATTAAACTTGTTAATTTTGTAGATGATGCTAAAATTGGAGGAATGGCAGTGTGGTAAAGTGAGTAATGGGTCCATGGCAGTGCTGATTTTCAGACACAAAAACAGTGCAGTTTGGGCTTGTTTGTGTGGGTGGAAACAATAAAGGGAAACCCTGCAGAGGAGCATGGTGAGAGGCACCCCAGGAAAGAACCAGATTGCTTCTGCTACACAATGGAGAGCAGGAGTGATTATAGATTCCTAGGGATACCAGAGGAACCAAAAGTCGTAGCGGAAAGATGGATTCGGGGTCAGCATATCCAAGTGAACACCAAGGGAAGGACACCAGGTCAGGAACTTGCGAGTGGACAGCTTTTGCCAGGGCCTAAGCCTTGTTAAGTTTACAGTGCATGAGCGATTGGTGAGAGAGGCAACACAAGACAGAGATGCACTGGGGAATGAATTAAAAGGCAATTCTGACTTAATGGAGTATTTTTTGACTTTACAGTGCATCCAGAAAGTATTCACAGCGCATCACTTTTTCCACATTTTGTTATGTTACAGCCTTATTACAAAATGGATTAAGTTCATTTTTTTCCTCAGAATTCTACACCCAACACCCCATAATGACAATGTGAAAAAAGATTACTTGAGGTTTTTGCAAATTTATTAAAAATAACTGAGAAATCACATGTACTGTACATAAGTATTCACAGCCTTTGCTCAATACTTTGTCGATGCACCTTTGGCAGCAATTACAGCCTTATGTCTTTTTGAATATGATGCCACAAGCTTGGCACACCTATCCTTGGCCAGTTTTGCACATTTCTCTTTGCAGCACCTCTCAAGCTCCATCAGGTTGGATGGAAAGCATTGGTGCATAGCCATTTTAAGATCTCTCCAATGTTCAATCGGATTCAAGTCTGGGCTCTGGCTGGGCCACTCAAGGACATTCACAGAGTTGTCCTGAAGCCACTCCTTTGATATAATGGCTGTGTGCTTAGGGTTGTTGTCCTGCTGAAAGATGAACCGTCGCCCCAGTCTGAGGTCAAGAGCACTCTGGAGCAGGTTTTCATCCAGGATGTCTCTGTACATTGCTGCGGTCATCTTTCCCTTTATCCTGACTAGTCTCCCAGTTCCTGCTGCTGAAAAACATCCCCACAGCATGATGCTGCCACCACCATGCTTCACTGTAGGGATGGTATTGGCCTGGTGATGAGAGGTGCCTGGTTTCCTCCAAATGTGACGCCTGGCATTCACACCAAAGAGTTCAATCTTTGTCTCATCAGACCAGAGAATTTTGTTTCTCATGGTCTGAGAGTACTTCAGGTGCCTTTTGGCAAACTCCAGGCAGGCTGCCATGTGCCTTTTACTAAGGAGTGGCTTCCATCTGGCCACTCTACCATACAGGCCTGATTGGTGGATTGCTGCAGAGATGGTTGTCCTTCTGGAAGGTTCTCCTCTCTCCACAGAGGACCTCTGGAGCTCTGACAGAGTGTTCTTGGTCACCTCCCTGACTAAGGCACTTCTCCCCTGATAGCTCAGTTTAGATGGCCGGCCAGCTTTAGGAAGAGTCCTGGTAGTTTCGAACTTCTTCCACTTATGGATGATGGAGGCCACTGTGCTCATTGGGACCTTCAAAGTAGCAGAAATGTTTCTGTAACCTTCCCAAGATTTGTGCCTCGAGACAATCCTGTGCTCTGACATGAACTGTCCACTGTGGGACCGTATATAGAGAGGTGTGTGCCTTTCCAAATCATGTCCAATCAACTGAATTTACCACAGGTGTACTCCAATTAAGCTGCAGAAACATCTCAAGGATGATCAGGGGAAACAAGATGCACCTGAGCTCAATTTTGAGCTTCATGGCAAAGGCTGTGAATACTTATGTACATGTGCTCTCTGTTCTTTTATTTTTAATAAATTTGCAAAAACCTCAAGTAAACTTTTATCAAATTGTCATTATGGGGTGTTGTGTGTAGAATTCTGAGGAAAAAAATGAATTTAATCCATTTTGGAATAAGGCTGTAACATAACAAAATGTGGAAAAAGTGATGCGCTGTGAATACTTTCCAGATGCACTGTATATATTGGATTTGTTTTTTAAACTATTGATGTTTGGGTTCAAGGAGGTTATAATAGCTGCTGCCACCTGGAAATTGAAGGTAAACATTGAGGGGGCAGCAAAAAGAATTAAAAAAAATACCTGGACAACTTTCAGAATTGGGTAAACACTTGGAAAATGCAGTTTAATATAGAAAAATTCAAAGTGCTACAGGGTGGCAACACGAACAGCAATTATAAATATATGATGGTAGACACTGTCCTACAGGGAGCAAACTCTTAAGTTAGGGAATTTATGGGTTTATGTTGACACAACATTTTCATCATCTAACCAATGTGCAGAATAAATTAAAAATGCAAATAAAATGATAGGCTATATTGTGGCAACTGTAGATTATAAATCAAGGGATCTTAAACATAGACAATATAATGCATTAGAGAGACAGCATCTGGATTATTAGGTGCAGTTCTGGTCACCACACGACAAAAAAGCCATAGCAGTACTTAAAGCTGTGCAGAGAACAGCCGGGTGAATCTCAGGATTTATTGGACATGTCATACTCTGATAAATTCAGAGAATTAAACCTGCTTAGTCTCAAGCAGAGGAGACTGTGTAGGGACCTAATCCAGTTCTTGAAAATCCTCAAAGGCATTCATAAGGTAGATCCAGCAGAGTTTAAGAGTGAATCAGGAACTCAAATACACCACTGAAAATGAAGTGGAAATGCATTTAGGAGCCAAGAAGCACATCTTTACTCAAAGAGTTACAGGAATCTGGAACAAACTATCAAGCCATGTATTTGAAATAGAAACCTCAACAACCTTTAGGAAGTATCTGGATGAGATAATGGGATAGCTTATCTATAAGTTAAACAAATGAGCTTGATGGACTGGATGGGCTCCTCTTAGCTGTCAGTTTTTATGTTCACGTGCTCTATTGCAAGTCTGCATGGTTTTTGGGCCGAATGGCCACTACATAAATGAATATGTTTAGAGAAACTGTATGTATGTTCCTTTGCAAAATTCACATAGATAAGGATCTCACTGTCAGGGGATTAGATAAAAACAGTAAATAAAGCAGATATACAGTAACTAGAATGGATTACATACTGTATATAGTTTTACTGTATACATTACAGTTGTAGCACGCATTACATTTAGCAACACTACATTTAACACATTTCACTGTGGTAGTATTTCATGAATATGTTTGTGTAGATGTAGGCTTGGAAGTTTCTTAAAAAATATATAAATAAGCTACAAGCAGCTGGAGTTCAAAGCATGGAGTTACAGATAGCTGATTATTTTGCTTTGACACAAAAAACGTGTCAAGGTATTTCTTTTTTTAATTAGATGGGACTGGAGTCTTAGAAGGATCTCTACTGGCTTCAAAGCTTTTTTTTTATTACTGAACAATATAGAATAATAAAACAAACAGTATTGTTAAGTTTACATGTAACACCTTTTACACTGAAGTGAAGACCATCTGTAGAGCTCGATCTCCTGTGATGCTCCCCTATGAGACATCTAGAACTGAATAGTTGGTGCTGCATGATAAAGTATAAATATATGGAATTGTCAGCGTTGGACAGTAATCTTAGCTTTGATGCAGATTATAATAGAAAAGACAAGTACTTGTGTATCTGATACTATTATGGGTTGCTGATCTGTAATAAACAGACACAAGAGCAGGTGAGGACATATTAGAAGACAAGTCAAAAATGTAAAATAGGCAAAACTGTAAACAAAATGGCAATGTAAAGAATAACTCAGAAATTTAAAACAAATGGTCCTAAGAAAAACAAGGTACATACAGCCAGGATCTAGAATTTGTGGGACTTAACTAAATTAATTACTAGAAGCCTGCTTTAATGTTATAGTGATTAAAATGGTTAAAGGTATGGCCAGATGAAAACAATTTTAATTCTACATTAAGTTGATTACAACATACTTTAGATTATACATCTCTGCGACTCCAAATACACAAAAATCAGATGTGGGCAAATTATATGCAGTAAATAAAAGTTAACAGATTAAAATATAAAATTTTATATATAAAATACAGTACATTTATTAATGCAAGAGGAAGTGATTTCAATTGATCATTGGATGCTGGATAATATACTTTCTTATATATAAAGATAAGATGAACTGCTTAATCTAAAGTACTGTATGCACTTCACACTAAATCGGCTTTAGCACTAATGGCTCACATTATATACCTCCATTGCCTTTTCTGTTCTGTTGAGTCAACTATCCTTTGCTGCTTGTCATACTTTAGATGCCAAAATCAAAAAACACGAGTCAGAAATTACATTTTTTCAAGTTTGAGTTAAAAGGTGAGAACTGTTGAAGAATGGTCAGACAAAAGATGTGTCAATATGCCATCTGGTCAACTGCAGGAAACAGCAATCGAAAAGGAAGTGCAAAAGGCAGTTAATACATCAGAATACATTTCAAGGATATGCAAACAAAAAGTTCAGTAAAATCATAAATCACATGCAATTACACAGTTACGGAGTACCGAAAATGCAAAGCATTTGATTAATAATATAAAAAACTAAACTAAAATCAGCCTCAAGTGATGCCTCAGGTGTTTATGTGGAAACAAAAGAGATACGTATGTGGTGGTCAGGATAATGACATTGGCAGTTTTGTTGTCTAGATAACAAGGAGGACATACATTAACATTACTAAAAACATATGGAGAAAAACTAATAAGACTTTCTCCATGACATGAAGAAATAAGCTGTGTGATAAGATTGATGACCTTAAGCAAATGAAGACTAAAAGAATATCTAACAAATATTTCTAAAATAGTACTCGAATAATAATATGGCATGAGCTGTTAAAACAAGAACTTTATCAAAAAAAATTTCAAACAACTACAAAAAATATTTTCCACAGAGAAATATACATATAAGAAACAAGCTATCTTGAACTGTGGTTGAAAGTACCATCCTTCTTTAGTAACATAATGTGAATATAACTAGAAAGTGATAAGCTGATGTTAGATGAATGAACTGGTATCTGTTTTTATTGAACTGAGCTGTTACCTATTTTATTATTTATTTTTTGTGCAATAATAGCAACATTATAACAAATATTTAATAATTACAATATTAATAGCTCGTGTAAATGGAGAAATGTTTAATAGACTTCTCTATAACATCCAAACAGGCACAGAGGCTCACACGCACATGTAGATTCTGGTAAATGAAGCCATGCTTTGTTCTTTTTTCTTTGCCTTAGAAAACTATAAAACTGATATGACCACTGACTAAAAGTACTAAAAGTATGCATCTGTGCTTCTATTTGCCTGTTTTTTTTTTTTTAATCTCTCATTATTTTTTATTAAACGCAGGTTTTCATTTCACCATCCAACCACAAACTACTTTCTCTGAAGAATAGCTGAAGGTGCTGGTTTTATAAGAAGTTACTGGCAATATCCCCCCACCCCACCAAAAAAGGCATATTCTACTAAGGATCATTGTCTGCTTAAGTTTGAGGATCGGCTCATTATCACATTTACAATGTTATATCTCATCTTTAAGTACGTGATAACGTATAGTGTTTGTTTTTGCTTTTGGCAAATTCTGGTAACCTAAGGGCTATAGGGTACTAACAGAATTCAGTTTAGTTCCTTCATAAGTGAACACGCAGATTACCCAGTGTTTAGAATTATTGTGAAGGATATCTACATGTACCTGTAAACATTTTTATGAGCTGTCAAATTTACAACAAATTATGTTTGATTATATCTGTGCAATTAGTGTAAATAAATGATTTAAAGGCACATATGTGGCCAGAGGTCACTTTGTAATGGCAATTACGGGAATGCATGAAATATTCATTTTTAATATGAAGACTGGGAAACATGTTTATTTGCTGGCATGAGTAGTTTGGTAACCTTTAAAACTAAAATTGTATGTTAGAATATCAGAATATTAGAAAATATTAGAATATTGGAACAATCTAGACAAGAAGAGACCAATCAGCCCAAAGTCTCCTAACGTTACCACCTTATTTGGACTTAAAATGTTGGAAAGAAATTACTTATGCAGTCTTTATATGCATTTCAAAAATTAATGCAAAATATAACACAGAGAAAAGAAGGAACACTGGTTTTTCAGGGGTATAAAGTTCTTTTGTTTTCATTTTGGTTAAGTCAGAGGGATACATAAAACACAGCCTGTTGCTATCTCCCTCTTCTCTATCTTGTTTCTGCAGTGTACTGCAGATCGTAGCGTACTAGCACAGCATTAAGACAAGATTACATAGCATGGTCTAAGTATTGTTGCAATTAACTGTGGAAGGAGATCTTTGTATTTTTAACTACTACATTTTAATTATCATAACTCACAATTCTGGATCATTACTTTTAAACTAGATTTTCAGGTTCTTAATCTTTGATAGTTTGATAGTAGTGTTCAGTGCTTAGATATTTTCTGGTCATGGTTTACAAGCACCTGACCATGTATTTGTTCAGATTTTATTTTGTTATTTTTAATTATTTTTAAGTGTATACTTGCTAATTCTCTGTTCCTTTCTTACCTTCAAAATGGCCAAGCTATCATAATGTGATATGGATGATCAAGGCATTTTAATAAATAGGGACATGAAGGCACCATAATATTTCCTTTCTGATCTTTTTTTGAAACTAAAGCCCTCAGGTTTTTCCTTGAGCAAGGTGGGTAATTATATTTAACCAGGTGGGAGTAGATGAACAAAGCAAGCCCTTTCAGGCTTTGCCATAAAACATACAGTATATTTCAGGGTTTATTTAAATTTCAAATCCAATGTTACTCTGTTTAGTTTAGCAAAAGCTTTCAGAGTTCACCACTTTGTACACTGGCAATTTTATTTTTCAATTTGCACAATTTTTAAACGTTTTTTTAACTTTTTTTTACTTTCTCTACATTTCATAAAAGAAGGAATTATTATTTTCATGAAAAAAATTACTAAACAAAAATAAATATAAAAGCAGCGTTGATATCCCAAGAGCCCTAGAAAATGTGTTATGTACTTTTTAAAACTTTGCGGACATTGTAATTTAAGAAAAAATGAACTGATTCTTATGACATGTTGTGGAGAACTGGCACCTGCTAGTCTAAAGAGGTGATTAGGTTTTGGATGAATTGTAATATTCAGCTTTATTTTCTGCAGGCAATACCAACAACAATTAAATCACTGTTCCTAAGTTCACAAAATTTGGCATATGAATTTAGGGAAGAACGATTTGTGTATTTTGAGTACAAGTCAAAACTTCAGGTCAGATTTTCAACCAGTACACAGTAGTCACAGAAGCTAAACTGTGAGGCATTCCTTGTGCAATTCTGGGCTATACAAGAAATAAGTTGTTGTTGTAAACTCTAATTACAAAAAAAAACTGGTTACATTGTATGACTTTAGTTAAGTAATTACCGTGATAAATTTGCCTTCAAAGCTGATTAAATGCATTGCATTTGGAATGTACTATATTTTTGAAGTTCCATAGTGTATACTGTATCCAACCATCCATTATCCAACCCGCTATATCCTAACTACAGGGTCACGGGGGTCTGCTGGAGCCAATCCCAGCCAACACAGGATGCAAGGCAGGAAACAAACCCTGGGCAGGGTTGCCAGCCCACCGCAGTGTATACTGTATTCGTATTGTAAATATGGAGAAAGAAATTTGAATATCACTTCTTATTTTTTGCAACGATAAAATAGTTTTAGGATTCTATTAGAAGATTAAGGTCAAATTTGTAAAAGTGCTACAGTCCCTTTTGCGCCATCACTAATGGATTAAATTTGACATAAACTTGAATATTTCACCTGTTGTTTGCCCCAAAACCTTGCATGCTCAAATGAGTGGTCTAAAGTGGGATTCTGTTTAATTCTACAGTTAATTTGTGCTGATAATCATAAATTAATATATGTTTGTAGAAATATGTGTGTGATCAGTTTATGGAAATGCATTTCCTAACAAGCACAACATATTACCTTATTTTATACATAATAAAAATGAGAATGTTTTTTCTTGGAGAAACCATTAACTATCATATTGAGTTGTGTTGTGAGTCCTGTCAGTCACATTCAGGTACTGTTTATAGTTTGATTTAATGATTATATATAAATATAGTAATAACAATGTCAAATTAAACTAGTCTATACAACAGACACTCTGGTTTAATAATCTTAAAGAATAAAGGAAGTACTATAATATACTTTGGATTATTATAGATATAAATAATCTACTGACTAAACTTTAAAAATACTAAGCATAGTAATTTAAAATATAAAGCAATTTCATTCTGGAAGAACAGCAAGCTGCTTTAAGGAGAAAGCCTTTTTCTTCCAGGAGTAAAACTTGAGCAAGTGTTGGAAACATAAAAATAAACTTCAACCAAAATGCCATTCTAATGTTTCTTTTAATATCATAACAGAATATAGTTTTTTAATGTTGACCATTTGCCAGAAGTGTT
Source organism: Polypterus senegalus (assembly GCF_016835505.1). NCBI lineage: Eukaryota > Metazoa > Chordata > Cladistia > Polypteriformes > Polypteridae > Polypterus > Polypterus senegalus. Next base: position 58,873,363 of record NC_053168.1, on the reverse strand, counting down.
TTTCTGATTGACAAATTAAATGATAAAGTTACTTAATTCCCACTGTCTCAAACCATAGGAGTATAACACATGGCAAAATCTTAAAAAATAAAACAGCAAAAGTAATAGAAACTCTTGGTTCCTTAAAAGATTTACAATTAACGCAAAAATGTGTATTTTTTTTAAATACATTGCACTGTTTCATTAAAATAATCAAAATACCTACAATAAAGAACTATATAGATAACCAATGGATATTAGACTTATATAAATCATATTGTTTGATAATGCTGACAGTAATGATTATAATGTAATGAATGTTTCTCACTTGGCACACAATTAATGGCAGCTCCTACAAAGTTACAATACTTTTGCTGTGGGTGATTTACTTCCAATGTTCAGTAAGGCAATTATGTCTAAATGGATTAGAAATTAAGTTTGGAATGAAACGACTGCTCAGAATGCAAGATGAAAACTAGCAAAGCATGCTAGTTGTGTGTTTGATATTACACTGATCTTTGTTCCAGGCCTTCCTCTCACATGCTGCCTGTCTCTTACTGTTAGTTAAAGATTATTATGCAGTAAATGTACTCCATCAAGACCAGTTGGTTCTTTATTTGTCTTGTAATGACCAAAAGACTTCTAGACAGACTTGACGACAGGAAGGCAAGATTATGCTAGTGAAAAAGACAGCATAGCCCGAAAGTGAGCCATTAGGTCAAGGAAAGAAAACTGTCAAAATACAGAGCACAAGTTGAGGAGCAGAAACACAGAAACAAGAACTGCTTACAATAAAGCCTTTTTGGTTTTAAGTCATTGCCTTCAGCTTATTATTATTTTTGTCATTGTTGGAAACTTGTACAAGCAGTCTGAACATGACCTTAGTGAAGAATGATAAACAAAAACAAACTGAACTGACATAAACTTGAGACTTTATTCCAAATATGTTTTCTAGATATTTGTAGTTTAATTCAAGTGTATGTATTACACAGGTGTTGCAAAAATAATAATTTTGTAATGGATCTGATATATTAATAACAATAATATTTTTAAACCTTTTAATCAAATTCAGGGTAATGGAGCACTTGGGCCTTTCCTGGCAGTATCAGGTCCAAGGCAGGAAGCAACCCTGGGCCCATTCAAGCATAGACTAACTCAAAAATATCCAGTTTGGAAATGCCAATTAACCTAAACTGCATGCTTTAGGTATTAGGGAGGAAAACACTTGCAAACACAAAGGGAATGTGAACATTTCATACAGGCAATAAGTATGCTTGAGATTTGAAAAAAGGACACTGGATTTCTTAGGAAGCTCTGCTACCTTTTTAATAATTTTTGATGAAGCCCCCTATTGGTTTACAATTTATCATAAAGGTTAACTTCCCTCACAAATTATGATCCAAAATAGCCTGAAAAGGAGGGTTTTTGAATTCTGGATGGCCAAAAATAGGGGGACACTCCCAAAAAAATCAACAGCTTGCACAAGTAGATATCAAAATGAGTGAAAACAATATTTCATTTTTGGGGGTTTTCTTATACTGGTGAGTCAAAAGGCACTGGACAAAAAAAAAAGTGAATTGATTTTAAAGAATTCCTACAGTAGGTAGTTCTTATAAACACAATCTATTAAACTGTGGATTGCAAAATAACATTTTTAATGGTGGTGATAAAATATTAGGGCTAGAAAAAAGTAGAACAATTACAAGTTAATTTAATTCAAATGTAAAAATAATTGAATTTGATGTAAAGAACTATAAAGTGTTACAGTTACAAAAAAGTTAAGGCTTGTCTCTACAATATCAAATTCCTGAAAATAAAAGACCAAGTGTATTACAGCGAAAAACACACAGCTCAAAACATTAGTCAGTCTTTAAGGAAGTAATCATCAAATCATCAAAATTATACCTCAGTGTGTATCCAGAATTGGTAAATGAGGTTAAATTGTGTATGAACAGCAAATACAGATGGTGGTATAACCAAGGCCATTGGAAGGTAAAACAGCTAACAGGAAAAAAAAGAAAAGAGAGATGGCATTATTTAAAATTTTACTTAATGAGTGTACTTCACTTTTTTTACACAATAAAGAGCGAAGAAATTATTAAAGAATGATAAAAGTTTCATATTTACAGTTGAAATCATTTCAGATTGGTCTTTCCCATTCATTTTATCTAGTGTCACTCAGTGGACTCAAGAAATCACAATTTGATTAAATCATGTAAACGCAACATTAATTGACCAAAAATTAAACTATGCAAAAAATACAAAATAAAAATTCTCATGTTTAACCAGCCGTTATTCCTGCATTTCTACCTTCACATGCAGCTTAGATAATAAGAAAAAATTCACATTTCCCATTCCTATATTTACTTGTTTTTTTTACTTTTCCCACTGTTGAGACATTTAGTTTATACTGTATATTTTTTTGCTAAAACTGTATGAAGATAAAGCATAGTAATACACTAATAGTTCTATTGTAATAATTATCCATCAGGAGGAAGGCAAAGTGCTTAGAGCTGCTGTTTCATAACTTGAGTCTTAGATCCAAATCTTACTGCTGACTTTTTCCAAGTATACATGTTTTCCCCACGTATACATGAGCTTTCTCTTATTACTTTACTTGTATCCTACATACTACAGGCATGTAAGTTAAGAAGATTAATGACTAAGAGTCTGTGTGCCATGAGATGAACTTGGCATTTGGTTTCTGCCTTACGCTCAGTGCTGCCTGGAAAGGTTTCAGCCCTCAGAAGCCCAAATTGAGAGAGGTGGCTTTGATTACGTTAATGTATATGTTGTCACGTAGGGGCATCTAACCTATGCAATACCACCCCGGATGAGAGGGGGTGCTGTCGCTAACTGTGCTCTCTCTTTCTTTTCCTACAGCACTGAGAAAATGCCCCATGAAGACAACTGAACTCCTCCCCTTCAGACTGGGACACTATAAAACTGATTTCCCAGAGAAGTGTGTCTCACTATGTTGCAACTCCTCGTAACTGACCCACTCAGACAGGTCACTTGTAAAGCTGTGCCAAGTTGGCTAAGAATGCATTTGAGAACCGGTTTCTGTTGCACCATGAAGTGCCTGTTTCTGCTAATTATTTATTTATTTATTTTTTAAATTGCATTAAACAAGTGTCTCAGCACCTCAAACTCTCTTTGGAACAAAGTTTGTGAATTTCCCCTTGGGATTAATAAAGTATCTATCTATCTATCTATCTATCTATCTATCTATCTATCTATCTATCTATCTATCTATCTATCTATCTATCAATAATGCTTCCATTCTTCACAATGTGCATTATTAACATTAATAAAATATGAAACCATTAATTTCAAATGCCTACTTTTATATATGTATTTTTTTGCTATGACCTATTATTACTCTTTTTCAATGAATCAAATACTGTATTTTCTAAATTTTCATTTTCCATAACAAGTTAGAGCTGCACAATGTGTAACATGGAACACAACATTGAATAAGATGGCAGCCCATTGCAGGTCAGCCTAATGTGTGCACGCACACTCACTTAAAAATCAAATGAAAACCCATGTAGACACAAGGAGAATGTACAGACTCTACACAGACAGTGGGCTGGCTACGAATCAAAAATGGGACCCTGAAAGAATTAAATTGTACCGCTAAGCACTTTGCCATCATGCCACCCTGTTGTTAAACATTTTAATATAGCATGTCTAAAATGCAAATGACATCTGAACAGAATGGTAGCATAAAGGAAATGTTCAATTATTTGATGCACAGTATGCATTTACAATCTTAAAATAATCACAACCATATTTAATATAACATAGGCTGATTTCTGTTCTTTGGTAATTTAGAAGAAAAACAAGTCTGGTAAATGTCAGTAGTAATCTATCTAAAGAAATGCTTGTTGTAATATGTACATTTGCTTGCCAGAGCATGCATTTCTGGCTAAAATCATTAACTTGTAGCCAGACTGAATTTTTTATGGCTAGTACATTATAGTATGCCCTAATATTTTGGGTTTAAAAATATACTTCAGATAAAAAATAATATAAACTCCAGCAAGCTAAAAATACCTTGCTATAGCCTAATCATTCAGGGATATGTTTTAACAAAAACTAGATTTGCACCTAATAACAAGGATCTATAGCTTCTAGTGCTAAGTAACCTATAACGGTAATGTCAGGAGAAAGTATGTTCAACCGTTTTTAAAAAATAAGTTTTCTAACTGTATTTACTTTTTTAATTTATCTATCTATACATATATATATAAATATATATATATATATATATATATATATATATATATATATATATATAGATATATAGATATATATATATAGATATATATACAGTGTATCCGGAAAGTATTCACAGCGCATCACTTTTCCACATTTTGTTATGTTACAGCCTTATTCCAAAATGGATTAAATTAATTTTTTTCCTCAGAATTCTACACACAACACCCCATAATGAAAACGTGAAAAAAGTTTACTTGAGGTTTTTGCAAATTTATTAAAAATAAAAAAACCTGAGAAATCACATGTACTTAAGTATTCACAGCCTTTGCTCAATACTTTGTCGATGCACCTTTGGCAGCAATTACAGCCTCAAGTCTTTTTGAATATGATGCCACAAGCTTGGCACACCTATCCTTGGCCAACAATAAATAAATTATAGCATTTTATAGAGCATTTTCAAAATGTTTTCTTTATAATTAGTAGAAAAGAAAAGATGTTCATTATTTAACAAGTTAATTAACAGGACAGTGATGCAAAATCAAAAACGTATAATGACAAATGCTCTATTGGTAGCACAGAGAAAAATATTGACTCTGGTTTGAAGCAATCAAAATTATTTGGGCACAACTCCAAGGAGCTGGTCATTTAGGAGGTGTGTTACATGTAAGTAATTCAGACAAGTGTAGTCTGATAAACATTGTTCGAACACACATGTTTTAAGTGGACATGAAAATTTAAGTGAAGTTTGACTGGCAACTAAAATCAAATAAGAAGAGCAAAGTTGGCTTAAACAATTGATTAATACATTACAAAAGAATTTGTAGGTACATTTTTTCCCCATCACTTACCCATGACAAATACTGATTCATTACTGACTGTCTCAGAGCAGTTGATAAATTATAATCTTCTGAACTATGATGTGCTTGGTGGGCTGCCCACATTATATTCACCTCTGCAGAAAATAGAAAAATTCAAGATAACAGCTTGCAAGTGAAAACTGTAATGAAATCTTTCTTGTTAAGTTACTGTCAGTTACTGTCAATGAGTTTCACCCTAACTATATGTTAAGAAAATGGCTATAGATGTCATAAGGCTTCAATAGTGCTACCCAAATTTCAGTTCACTATATTATTTTCTTTTATACAGGATTGCAGGCAATACCATGATCTTTCTATTTGATAAAAGAATGACTCCACCATTTCTGAGAAAAATAGCTTTCTGAAAAGAAAATTAAAGAGGGATGAAGACTAAAGAGATCCCTGTTACATAATCTTTACCTGACTACATGGCCCTAAGCTATTATTTCTACATTTTTTTAGCAATGAATTCCAATTTCTAATCACACCTTTACCAACAGTTATTTGACTCATGGAAAACTGTTGACCTGATAGCCTAAACACTGGCCAAACCTATCGTTCTTGGATTATGAGGGAAACTGTCTTGATTTTTATTCATCACACACAATTCTGTAAACATATTTGCAGCTACCTTTGAGGGCTGCCAATAACACTAAACTGTGTAATTCTGAATAGTTTAACACTGCAAAATAAACTGGAATATCTGAATCCTTGTATATCTATCTATCTATCTATCTATCTATCTATCTATCTATCTATCTATCTATCTATCTATCTATCTATCTATCTATCTTTATTTATGTGTGGATCAGGAGGCATGTATAAGGGAATAGTGGGTTAATGAACAAATTATGAATTACTTATTTAATATGGAAATTCTGTACTTTATGTGTGGAGTAAGAAGCGTGCACGGGGCAATAGCATTGCATGAAGTAAAGTTAATTTTAATATTATTTAAATTTTAATATTAAAATAATCTATTAATATGCAGAGTGGGAGGAGTGTAAAGGGGGAGTAATGGTGGTCTTTGTGTTATAATGAATTACCATTTGATTTTCTTATTAATGTGCGGAGTAGGAGGAGTGTAAAGGGGGAGTAGTGGTGGTCTTTGTATTATAATGAATTGTTAACTTTTTGATTATATTTATGTGCGGAGTAGGAGGAGTGTAAAGGGGGAGCAGTGGTGGTTGTCTGATACAGACTTTTTTGTTAATATCCTGAATATTGGGATTGTTTGTCTTATGACTGTATTTTTTGTTATTGTTCATAATAAAGGTCATTTTAAAAATAAAAAAAAAATATCTATCTATCTATCTATCTATCTATCTATCTATATATATATATATAAAGATCTCCAAATTTACACACCAATAATTTCCTCATTTAATGTTATTTTTAACATGGATAACTAGTTTCATTCTATAAATATTCAGATTTTAATTTATTTTGGCAAATCTAATCTATTTTCAGTTTTTAGCTAATGCTATCATGCCAAAGCTACTAGAGCTGGGTACAGATGTTAGGCAGACATTATCATTCATCACTGACAAAAATATTCCACTCCGTTATAACAATAGTACTGTGATCTTGGGATTTTTCTTCACTTTATAAATTATTACACAGTTACACATGATTGGTAACCTTTACAGGCCCCCCAGATTTTGGCCATTCTTGCACACTCCCAATACTTTTAAGTTCCGGACCACACAATACATATGTGCATTTTGGCAAAAACAGTGTCTCGGCTGTGCAATGAAGGGAACTGCCTTCCTTCTTTAGTTAGACCACATCTCATGCAAACTCAATAAAATATCTGAAAAGACACACCCCATAGCTAGTGCAGCTGATTAATGGCCTCACTGGACTTCAGAGACTAATGTAAGTATGTGCCACCTGCCAATAATCATGCTCAAGCAACTTTCTGAGCTAAATTAATACAGTATAATTTCTGCTACAAATTCCAAAGTTTTTATTACACATTACTACATATTAAAATGACAAGTATTTTTATCAATTACAGTCAGAGGAGCCAGACTGTAATATTCTTAAGGATTTAAGTAATTGAAGGTTACTGTTACTGTAAGCTGTTATTTTAATATCAGGGAGCAGGATGAAATGTGTTTTTTGCTAGCCAACAGCTACAGACTAAGGATCTAAGGGGAACTTTTCAACATGTTTTCTCCACACTTTGTGATGGATTCAAAGTCGAAAAGATACTTTCAATAAATTCAAGTATTGTCTTTGTTTGAATCATATTAATGTTAATTGAATTCTTAAAATCCCTGAAGATATAGCTCAATACAATTAATTAATTAAGTGATTAATCATGAAGGATACTGGGTTAAATACTGTAACTTGATGTGGAAAGCACAAGCCTACAGAGGTTATGGTTAATCTACTGCATAAGTTCAGGTAACACAAAAAATTTATTCTGCGAGAAAACCAAATACATTAGGTGGCAAGGCTGAAGGTAATGAACACTTTCAGTCTAGGAAAACAGTGAGAAGGTAAATTAAGTACAGTGTTGTCAAACATATTTTTAGAACTCCAAAAATGTGGTATCTCTTTAAATATGGAAGAAAACACAGTTATGACCATGGTGAGCACCATTTGTACCTCCTTAACACAAAAAGTAGCTGGACCTGTGTTTAGGGGGCAGCTGAACTGCAATGAGTGCCACATCTACTGTATGGGTGTGAGTGGGTAATTCGGTCCTGTGGGAAAAATGCAAGTTTTTCACATCTTTTTTCTGTATGCTGGGTATTTATATTGATATCCTTGGACTAATTATGCCTCTCATCTACCAAAGTAACATTAGCATTTGTTATACAACAATGCAAACAAAACTGTGGCAGCATGTTAATAATTGGTGTCATAAATTTTTGGATCATCCAATATTTACAATTATGAAAATAATTTGCAGGTTAGGTTAACTATAAACTGGTTTGCTGAGAGTCAATATGTGTGTTTGAATGTTAACACTTACTGAAAATGGAAAAAATACTGACACAACTACTGACAGTTTAGCAACTGAGAAGGAGGAATTCATTTTGGAACCATTTGCTATGAGAAATGTGAATAAATAAAGAATTTAAGAAATAATAACAGTTACCTTTGAGATGGCAATGTTGAGTCAATAAAAATGACTTGTTTAAACTTAACTGTCCCATGTAAGTTTATTCCAATGAAAAGAAATAGGGTACCCTTTATTTTACAGTGGTGTCCTTAAGTGTGTGCTCTGCTACTTGGTTGAATGACCTTAAATGTCCATTTTTTTATATTTTTGGTGTTTTGTGAGCATGATATTAAAGCAGAGAATGCACACTTTGTGTGAAGTGTAAGATACCCTACTGATTTAGCATGGGTGGGGGAATTCTTAAATAATGGCATTCATGATTGATAAACAACATTGCACACACAGACACATTTAATCTCTGCGCACTCCCAGAGATGAGAAGATATATGCTGCTGCACATCTCTCATTTATGTACAATATACAGTATAAAGTATAGCATTTGTGAGTTTGTATCTTTATAGATTCAGAAAATAAATACTGAGTTGCTTATCATAATGTTTATTGTTTAGAGCCATCAGCAGTATTTACACATGTCCCCCAGGCAAAAAAAATACGTAATATGAACAACTACTGCTCATGGATGTGATATTTGTTTTCATCTAAACCAGTCAAAATTGCCCTCTTCATAATCATAAATCCGGTCTTAATCTGAAAGAGCAACTCTTCAATTACCAGAAACTAATGCCATCAGAGGGTTTTTTTTTTTAGCATTGACAGCAGAACAATGTATTTTCACAAATATATTGTACAGTGTGTGCATAGCTCTCTTTAATTTACACACTGTAATAAACAATAACGATAACAGTTAGCCTTTGTCTTTATTTCTGCATTACCCACAAGAAAAGGACAATGGCTTGACTCAAAAAATTGACTATTTTTCATAATTTGTGTTTTGTTTAGTGTAACTGTGTGTTCTATTTTGTATTTAAATTTAAAGCATGAAAATTGCCTGTGTCTTTTCTGAATTGTTTTTCCATCTTTCCAGTGTTTACAGTCCCCCTCAAAATTTAATGGCATCATCTAAGACAGAAGATTGACTGTGTTATGCAAAATTAAGCCATGAAATGTCAACTGAACTGACCAATGATTTTATGACATAACAAATAAAGCAATCTTAACAGTAATTCTATTCCAGATTAAAACAACTTAATGAAAACCTATTTACAGGACAGACAATGCAGTGTGCATATGAGAACAATAAGATTCTTAGAATAATACTTGAATCTGGCACTGTTACTATTTCTTTCTTACTATTTCTTTGTCACAGGAGTATCATCTTGCTTGTCTGTTCTTCCTTTGCCTCATTTTAATGAACCATCTTTCTGAAGACATCTAGTAATATTTACAACATTTTATATCTTCTTTTCATGTTTCATATTAGCATTCTCAATGTTCTGTTGTTAGGATACATACTGAAGTATTCTAATATCTGTCTTTTTTTATACCAATGAGAGAAATTATGTATATTTGCTTTAATTGAACATTTATTCTTAACCCAAAAAAGGAAATCCTGTCTGTTGATGGAAATTTCTAGGGATAAAATTATTCTAAATCTCAACCATTCATCCATATACTTTTAACCCTGCTTTTAACTTTACAGGTATGCTTGGACCTGAAAACTGTCTTGGGAGGATAAGGTACTGAGCAGGGATTCGAGTTAACCATAATGTCAACACTCGGCCTCCCCCTGATTCCACCCAATTTTCCTACATCTAGACCTTTCCTCACTTCATTTATCTATGAACCAGCAGAGGCTACTTGTGTTAAGGGCCATTATGGCAAAATTACTCTTGCATCTCACTGTAAATCTCCTTATTCTTTCTCTTTTTCTGTCTGGAAGTCTTGCTTTCTTAATCTTGATTCTTTTGGAGATTGCAACAAGGAGGATCAAAGGGTCTTCTGGCTATTATATTGATAAATTGATGGATATGGTACAGTTGGTCCAGGCATGGATACACCAAGGTCCTGGCTGCAGCCCTAATCTTCACGTCTTCTTCTCTTTAATTTGGTCAATGCTATACTGTTCCCTTACTTGCTGGTTGGCCCTCATGTGCTTGTTAATTATGTTGTTGCTGCAATTATTTTAATATAACATTTGGTGGTAGGGTGGGGGATGGGCCTTGAGTTTGAGAGTTTTAATTTTATTGTAATTACCGTCAGAATGGCTTATGTAATCCTTTAAAGTGTTTGTTTTTTATTTCAATAAAAATTTGATCACAAAAAAAGTCAAAACAATTTCAACAACATAAATATGCATAAATCACTGTACCATTGTTTTAGCGACACCACTTATTAAATTAGATACACTTGGGAATGAATTATAGCATGGGCACACATTAAAAATTATGTAGTAACTGGTAAAACTACAATTGCTTTGAAAAATAGTATAAACAAATCATTTTCATTTACTAAAAAGTTATTTTTTGTGAAAAAATAAAAGGCACAAAGACAAAAATTTACTTAGTTGGACTTAGTTGCCCATTTCTGCGACTTAAAAGAAAAAATAAACCATCTATAACTTGTTTCATGATATTCCAAATTTTTCTTCGTTTTACTAATATCGGCTATTTTAAACAGGTTACTATTGCTAATGGTTGGACACAATAAACTGTTTTGCCATCTGATTTGCTCCTGAAGATGGAGTCAAGATTAATAAGCCTTTCAGAATAAAACATTACACAGACTTATAGTTATGATATAATGCTTATAAAGTCTTTACAGATCACAGGGAGTTCTAATCATTGAAATAGTTAATTACTTTATTGAAGTGGCACCATTCTGTATTTAATTAATGAAAACATGTAAGTTTCACGTAGGCCTGTGCAAATCATAAACCCAGTTTAGCAGATGCTTTCAGATTGCCAAATATTACACCCTGACCTCCATTTCCTTGATATCACACTGTGAATGTCTGCAAAATAAATTCAACAATTTCAAAATGAGCCACATATTAAAAATTTCACTTTCCTAAATATGTTTTGAACATTATATTTTGTTTAACATTTTAAACAAAATATTACCTGTTTTTCTAAACTCACATTTTTCTATTTCAGAGATCCATAGTCTGTTGTGGCAGAATCAGGCAAAACCTAATTCTAGATGGTCCTCCTGTCCATTGCAGGACACTCCTCCTCAGTACTCGTCTGCTGGGTTTAAACAACTGGCTGAGAGGCCATAATGTTGTCCTCTCCGAAAACATTGCTAAGGTAATTCGTCTATCTTGACTGTCTATTTCTACTTTAAACCCCTTCCGTAATGCTACTGCTTTGATAGGACATAATGGCTTAACACAGTCTTCCGTTAAAGTGCACAACATTAATAATCTAATAACCAATCTTAATGCACGTAAAAAATCTAGGCAGTGCGGCATAAACACCAATAATTTAATTGCAATTACTATTTTAGATCAACAATGCATTAAAACTATAAAAACAGATTGTAGATTACATAAAAAATACACACAGAGCGGCGTTAACAAAAATAACTTAGTTTTTGTTCCAAATACCAATAACGCATAGAATTCAGCTCTGCCTCTCCGAAACATTAAATATGGCACTATTAAATGTTAGAGCTTTAACTAACAAGACATTTTTTATAAACGATCTTATTAGTGATAGAAACATTGATTTTATTGCACTAAGTGAAACGTGGCTTAGCTAAGATGGCGCGGCTGTTTTAATAGAATCTGCGCCTCCGGATTACAGTTTTACTCGCAGACCACCAGGGAAAAAAGGGGGGCGGCTTGGCAAACATTTACTCGAGCCGTTAAAATGTAAAGATGTTAGTTTTGGTAAATTTAAGTCCTTTGAGTATCTCGCCGTTGTTATTCATGGAGATTCTCACGTTCTAGTATTATCCGTGTATAGACCTCCTAAATATAACGCGTCTTTCTTTGAGGAATTCTCTGACTTAATGTCAATTTTAATTACGAACTATGACACACTCTTAATAGTCGGTGACTTTAACTTTCATATCGACAATCAGTGTGACCAAAAAGTAAAAGAATTCATGAACCTCCTGGACTCTTTTGATTCGTTAATAAACCTACACATAAAGCAGGTCATACGTTAGACTTAGTGATTACTAAAGGACTAAAAGTTGATATAAAGCAGGTCATTGATATTGGTCTATCAGACCATTTCCTTCTACTATTTAATATAGAAATAATGATAGAAAACATTCATGAGAAGCATTGTTAAAAAACGCTTCTTTGACTCATCAGCAGCTTTAAAACTTACAAACATTCTAAGCAATCAGTCCGTTTATAGTGCCAACTATAATAGCGAGGATAATGTAAATAGTAAAGTGGAAAACTTTAATTCTAAAGTAAGAGCTGCTGTTGACATAGTTGCACCTGAAAAGACAGTTAAAAATCTTCTAGCATTGTTATTCCATGGAAGACCCAAAGAGTGTCTGATTTAAAAAGAACATGTCGTAGAGCTGAGCGTAAATGGAGGAAAACTAAACTAACTATCCATTATGAGATATTGAAGGTTAAAATAACAGAATACAATAACACAGTCCGTCTTGAGAGGCGCTGCTATTTCTCTAAGATTATAAATAACAATGCTAGTAATCCCAGAGTCTTATTTTCTACAATTGATCGTCTGTTAAACCCAGGTAACACAAAGGAATGCCCCCAGAATACTTCCAGTGAAACCTGTGAGAACATTGCTGTATTTTTCAATCAAAAAATTAATGATATTAGAGATAACATAGTATATCTCCCCAACACTGCAGAACCTCCAAAGCCCCAGTACTCCATTATAAACAAATTAAATGCTTTCACCAGGATAGATTTACCTGAATTACATAGTATAATCTCTCAACTGAAACCCCCACCTGCGTCCTTGACCCAATACCAACAAGGTTTTTCAAAGAAGTATCAGGCGTGCTAATTGACAATATTCTGACATAGTTAATTGTCATTAGATACGGGGTCTTCCCAGACTGTCTTAAGACTGCTGTAGTTAAACCCCTGCTCAAGAAAAATAATCTTGACCCCTCTGATTTGAAAATTTTAGACCCATCTCTAACCTGCCCTTCTTAAGTAAAATTCTAGAGAAGGCAGTCATTATGCAGTTAAATGACCACCTCAATAAACATGCTATTCTTGATAAATTTCAGTCAGGTTTCAGAACAAATCACAGCACAGAAACTGCACTCGTTAAAGTAGTAAATGACTTGCGGGTAAATGCAGACAGAGGCCATTTATCTGTTCTCATCCTCTTAGATCTGAGTGCTGCATTTGACACCATTGATCACAATATTCTTAGAAATCGCCTTAGTCAATGGGTGGGCCTCTCTGGCAGTGTCTTAAATTGGTTTGAATCCTACCTGGCAGGGAGAAAATTCTTTGTGAGTTGTGGTAATCACATCTCAAAGACACATGATATCCATATGGTGTTCCACAAGGCTCTATCCTGGGTCCGCTGCTCTTCTCAATCTATATGCTTCCGTTAGGTCAGATTATCTCAGGTTACAACGTGAGCTACCACAGCTATGCTGATGACACACAGCTGTACTTATCAATAGCACCTGATGACTCCGACTCTCTCGATTCACTAACACAATGTCTTACTGGTATTTCTGAATGGATGAATAGTAATTTTCTCAAACTAAATAAAGAGAAAACTGAAATTTTAGTAATTGGCAATAATGGATTCAATGAGGTTATCAGAAATAAACTTGATGCATTAGGATTAAAAGTTAAGACGGAAGTAAAAACTTAGGGGTAACTGTTGACTGTAATCTGAATTTTAAATCGCATATTCATCAGACCACTAGGACAGCATTTTTCACTTAAGAAACATAGCAAAAGTTAGACCTCTTATATCATTGAAAGATGCTGAGAAATTAATTCACGCTTTTGTTTTCAGTAGACTAGATTACTGTAACGCACTCCTCTCAGGACTACCCAAAAAAGACATAAATCACTTGCAACGAGTGCAGAATGCAGCTGCTAGAATCCTAACTAGGAAAAGAAAATCCGAACACATTTCTCCAGTTTTGATGTCACTACACTGGTTACCTGTGTCATTCAGGATTGACTTTAAAATTCTGCTTATGGTTTATAAAGCCTTAAATAATCGCTCCATCTTATATATCGGAATGTCTGACACCTTATATTCCAAATCGTAACCTTAGATCCTCAAATGAGTGTCTCCTTAGAATTCCAAAAGCTAAACTTAAAAGAAGTGGTGAGGCGGCCTTCTGCTGTTATGCACCTAAAATCTGGAATAGCCTGCCAATAGGAATTCGCCAGGCAAATACAGTAGAGCACTTTAAAACACTGCTGAAAACACATTACTTTAACATGGCCTTTTATAACTTCAGTTTAACTTAATACTGATACTCTGTATGTTCAATTCATCATAATAACTAGTCATAGTGGCTCTAAAATCCATACTGACCCCTACTCTCTCTTCTGTTTCTTTTTCCGGTCTGCGCTACCACCACCTATTCAAAGCATCATGATGCTCCAACATTGATGGACTGAAAGCCAGAAGTCTACGTGACCATCATCATCAAGTCCTTCCATGAGAACCCTAAATACAAAGAGAACTGTTTCATTTATGTTAGGTAGATTGCCCAGTGGGGACTGGGTGGTCTCTTGGTCTGGAATCCCTACAGATTTTATTTTTTTCTCCAGCCTGGAGTTTTTTTGTTTTTCTGTCCACCCTGGCCACCGGACCTTACTTATTCTATGTTAATTAATGTTGACTTATTTTTATTTTTTATTGTGTCTTCTATTTTTCTATTCTTCATTTTGTAAAGCACTTTGAGCTACATTTTTTGTATGAAAATGTGCTATATAAATAAATGTTGTTGTTGTTGTTGTTACTTGCAGTAGTAGTAGTAGTGCAGGCCTATGCTCAGACATACATGGCTTTTATAGAGATGCCAATCAATCTGACTGAAAGGTGAAGTATGAAAGGAAACCATAATGCCCGCAAAGAAAACACACAGACAAAAGAAATGTGTGAATTTCACTGGGACAGAAACTGAACCCAGGTCCCTTGAGCTTTGAGATGGAAGTACAGTATTAACCACTGCGACACACGGCTTTCCTGTTAAGAAATTAAAAATTCCAAGAAAAATGGAGTTGAAGCAAACTACTTTACTTATTAAATCCTAAAATACAGGTTATATAAAGTATTTAACAGTTCATTGAATCTCATTATATTTCCTGTAGAAATATTCAGGTGTAACCAAGTTATTATGTAACAGCTATTTCTCTAAGTTAGCACTCACTTTCTTTATTTTTTTTCATGAATCCAAAAGGTGCAGGTTAAAGACATGTCTCCTTAGTTGTTTTATAAACATCAACTTCCTATCACAAACTGTGTGTAACACAATCCTTCAGTCGATGAAGTACAGCTGAACAAACACTCAGTCGTGACTGTACTTCTGCTCTTCACATGCCAGCTTCAGCATTAAAATCTCAGGCTTCAGATGGGATGTTTATAATAGTGTGGCCATTTTCCTCAAGGCCAAAAGTCACATTTTGCTTGTACTTAAAGTATATTTCTGAAAACCCACAGCATAAACTTAATATTTATAAAAGATTGCCCCTTGAGAAAACAGAAATCATGACTCCTTAAGAAAAACAGAAACTGGCTGCTTGACATATTTATAATATGCAGGATTTCTCATCCACAGGAGTAGAGCACATTCTGCCCACACAAAATGGTTATTTTATTAAAGTGTATTTTGATATTTTTAAAAATAAATGATTTAAAGCTAAAAAACAGAAGAAAGTATTTAACATGCCTTAACTTCAGTAGGAGGGCGAACACTTAGGAATTTTCATGAATGTTCATTTTTAGCTTCCCTTTGGTTATTACAAGATATTATTAAAATGTATTTCTTACTTTTATGCATGCTTTATTTACATACATGCATACATAAACACTCTAAACTTGTGTCCTACATCCCAGTGAAAAATGACATATACAGTGGTCCTTGAAAATTTGTGAACCCTTTAGAATTTTCTATACTTCTGTATAAATATGACCTAAAACATCTTCAGATTTTCACTCTAGTCCTAAAAGTAGATAAAGAGAAACCAGTTAAACAAATGAGACAAAATATTATACTTGTTCATTTATTTATTGAGGAAAATGATCGAATATTACATATTTGTGAGTGGCAAAAGTATGTGAACCTCTAGGATTAGCAGTTAGTTTGAAGGTGAAATTCGAGTCAGGTGTTTTCAATCAATAAGATGACAATCAGGTGTGAGTGGGCACCCTGTGTTATTTAAAGAACAGGATCTATCAAAAAGTCTGCTCTTTACAACACATGTTTGTGGAAGTGTATCATGGCACGAACAAAGGAGATTTCTGAGGACCATAGAAAAAGAGTTGTTGATGCTCATCAGGCTGGAAAAGGTTACAAAACCATCTCTAAAGAGTTTGGACTCCACCAATCCACAGTCAGACAGACTGTGTACAAATGGGGGAAATTCAAGACCATTGTTACTCTTCCCAGGAGTGGTCGACCAACAAAGATCACTCCAAGAACAAGGTGTGTAATAGTCGGCGAGGTCACAAAGGACCCCAGAGTAACTTCTAAGCAACTGAAGGCCTCTCTCACATTGGCTAATGTTCGTGTTCATGAGTCCACCATCAGGAAAACACTGAACAACAATGGTGTGCATGGCAGGGTTGCAAGGAGAAAGCCACTGCTCTCCAAAAAAACATTGCTACTAGTCTGCAGTTTGCTAAAGATTACGTGGACAAACCAGAAGGCTATTGGAAGAATGTTTTGTGGACGAATGAGACCAAAATAGAACTTTTTGGTTTAAATGAAAAGTGTTATGTTTGGAGAAAGGAAAACACTGCATACCAGCATAAGAACCTTATCCCATCTGTGAAACATGATGGTAGTAGTGTCATAGTTTGGGCCTGTTTTGCTGCATCTGGGCCAGGACGGCTTGCCTTCATTGATGGAACAATGAATTCTGAATTTTATCAGAGAATTCTACAGGAAAATGTCAGGACATCTGTCCATGAACTGAATCTCAAGAGAAGGTGGGTCATGCAGCAAGACAACGACCCTAAGCACACAAGTCATTCTACCAAAGAATGGTTAAAGAAGAATAAAGTTAATGTTTTGGAATGGCCAAATCAAAGTCCTGACCTTAATCCAATCGAAATGTTGTGGAAGGACCTGAAGCTAGCAGTTAATGTGAGGAAACCCACCAACATCCCAGAGTTGAAGTTGTTCTGTACGGAGGTATGGGCTAAAATTCCTCCAAGCCGGTGTGCAGGAATGATCAAAAGTTACCGGAAACGTTTAGTTGCAGTTTTTGCTGCAAAGGGGTGGTCACACCAAATACTGAAAGCAAAGGTTCACCTACTTTTGCCACTCACAAATATGTAATATTCGATCATTTTCCTTAATAAATAAATGAACAAGTAGGGAATCCATTTCCGGACAGGTTTATCTATTCTCAGGAATTCGTGAATCCCGCATGTCATTCCTGGGAATCCCGGGATGACACAGTGCACGGGCATCTCACATGTGAACGGTTTTAGAACGACCGACACTTATTTTTAATAAAACTACTGCAGTATGTTGACACCAATAAAAGACTAACCTTATCTACAAGCAGTTCATGCTGTCATACAAGTACATGTATCTAGTTCAGGGGTGCCCAATGCATCAATCGCGATCGACCGGTAGATCGCAAAGGTAGTGCAGGTAGATGGCGTTGCATTAAAAAAAAAATTTTAAACGTTAGTCTATCATATATCCTCCCTATGGCATTTGCCACTTGATTGACATACAGGCCAGTCTGAGATCTCCATTCTTCTAAGACACTGATCATCCCGAACGCACGATCAAACGCGCGAGCTACTGCAAAACTCTGGCTGTGATCTATATTAGCCTTCCAATTTATATCGTCTAAAGAAGGGATTTAAAAAAAAAATATTTGGGGAGGGTATAGGCTTTATGTGAAATTAGAAAAGGATTTTTTTCTCTCACAATGTCACAATCGAAGTGTGTTTGTCTGATCTGTCAATCTATCATTGCTATTCCAAAGAAGGAAAATGTGCAAAGGCACTTTCGAACTGTTCATAAAAACTACGAAACTGACTTCCTTCCGAAAAGCGATCTGAGTAAGATACAAGAGAGGGAACTAAAATTGCAGTTAATCGGACAGCCGTCATTTCTCACTCAGCTGAATTCAAAAGCTCCTTGACTGCATTATTCGGCTCTACTTATTTATGTGAGTCAGCCCTTTCCCACATGAAGATTATTAAATTCAAATACTGTAGTGACCATAAATATACAGTATATACTGTATATACTTTTTAATGTAGGTAGATCATTTCGACCTGGTCATTTTAAAAGTAGCTCGCAAGCCGAAAAACATTTTGGTATCGTTGCTTACACCTCAGATATTCAAAAGACTTTTGGCAGCATTTGTGTTTGGACCTCATATTACTAAACTACAAATTCAGACAGTTTGTGTGAAGGAGATCTAGTGCTGGGAAATTAATGGTGAGTAGCAAGAACTTCTACTTCAATTTGGCTCGACCACTGAATGCAAACACAGACAAGAGAAATTCAAACTGTACATCAGGAATAGGTGGACCTCTTTTGTTTTTATTACAACAGCTCCTGAAAAAGAAGTGAACAGTTTCTCCTTGCAGATAAATAATTAGCAGGCAGATAGAGAGGCCTAATGGTGAGCTAACTACCCCATTAGAATAATGAAGTCCAGGGCAGCCACAGGTGGTCCCAAATTATCCTGGAAATATTGTAATATAATGTTCTTGGAACAAGCTAGATCTACAGGTTACAAGGCATTTTATATTTTATTTGGGGTCCCTATTAGTGGTCATTTAAATAAAACTATTATAGCTTATGTGGAACAATGTCCTCATGGTCTAAAGCTTGGTTTGTTTTTATTTTGATGGTAAGGGTGAAGTAATCACATAAATTTGTGTATTCATGTTTGGGTTAAGGTACTGTGCAAATTCCAAGAGCAGGACCCACACTGTTCCTGACTGTATTCCTGGGATATCCTATAAATGTTACTAAGAGACCTCTAGAGAACTCTCTCTGTAGTGTCCCTAGGAGATTCATGGGATGTTATTAGGACACCAGAAAAGGTCACACACAAACATCCTGAGTTACACTTAGGTAACCCAAACAAAATAAAGTTCCAGGGACATATATTATATCCAACATTCCCATGGCACACTGGGACCTTCTATGGATGTCTTGATATCATTCTGCACAAAATTTATTAGTGATATGTCTTAGAAAAAAAATATAATTTCAATTTTACACTGAAGACCTCTACTTTATGATTAATTAAGCAGGTTTTGTTTGAATTTGTTTCTTTACTGCTTATGAACGAGTCATTTGTTTACCTACACCTTCAGGGTTGTGACAACAGTAAATACAAACAGGAACCAGCCCAGGACACAAAGTCAGTCCACCTTGGGTCCCATTCACGCACATATGCTGTACATACTCCCACTTATACTGGAGCAGATTAAGGTCATCAATTAACATAATCATCTTGAGAATGTGGGATCAAGTACATGCGAAGACGAAACGAACATGAAAGCTCTACTCAGGTTCTGGGACCAGAACCCAAATCTTGAGACAGTGAAGCAGCAAAGCTAACTACCTTTGTGTTTTTCACATTTTATCTGTTTATTTTAATAAACAGGGTGTTCCTGGACTCATCTTGTGCCCAGTAATATTAGAAAATCAGTTCTGCATCAAGTCAGAAATGAGCACTGTCCCATAAATGGTTTTAAAATGATAGAAAAAAGCTTTTAATTTCAAACATAACAAACTTCAGGCTGTTGTTAACAGTGATTCAAAAAGACGGTCATTAAAGCAGGTGTAGTCTGCATGATATAAAATTTAAAGTAGAGGTGGCACCTGTTTGAGTTGCAGTATTTTGGATATATTTAAAAGTAGCAGGTGAAGAATCTTGAAAATCCTCAAATGAAAGAAGCTGCAAAAGAATACTTTTGGCTTATATAGAAAACTAGCAATGAGAGGCCACATACAGTAAAATATGTACGGAAGGTTCCCCGTAGTCTGGTTTTCCTCCCACTTCCCAAAGTCATACATGTTGAGTTACTTTTACAACTCTAAATTGGTATCTAATGTATCTGGCATTGAAGCTTTAAATCCTATCCCAAATTGTCGTTACTGTAGTAATTTTAACATACAAGTTGTGATGACCACTTTAAATAAATCAGACATCATAGATCTGAAGGATATTACTAAACAGTAGTCAGATGTAGACAAGGTCAAAAATCATTAAAATTGACTGAATGTTAATTTAAAGGAATTATGCTAAAAACCTGAAGTAATTAGTAGTACTAAGGCGAAGCCAGAGTTTTGCTAACAATAACAGTGCTCAAAACCAACTTTATTGTTTGCAAAGGCTTTTTTTATATAGGTTCAGAGTTCAGATTCTGTTGATATTGCACAGCTGACTTTTAAAACATTGACTCCATGATGGTACATATCACACGGTGTGTGTGCATCATATTCGTGGCAACTGCTAAGCATCATAGAAACCAGAAAAAAAAAAATATGAATAAATAATGTACAGCAGAGTTTTCCCAAAGTCTGTATGGACTTTTCTCCACATTACTGGGGTTTTCCTTTATTCCCAAAATATCAATATTAGATTAATTTGTTGAATCTGAATTGTATATTTCTGGATGTATGCATGAGCCCTGTGATAAACAAATGCCCAAGATTGTTTCCTGCGACTAGAATAAGCTTAGGCCCCCATAACCCTAAATTGAATCAAGTAGGTCTGAGAATGTTATGCTATGTTATATTTAATTGGTGCATTGTGAGTGCTGCCAGAACAGGCTTTGGCTCTGGCTTTAGTGGGTTCAACAATGGATGAATCAAAGTTGGTGTGTGATCTTCAAGTCAGTCTTAAATGAACAATCATTACAAATTTTCAACACTACAGTCATGTGCCGATTTGTGGCCTAATGAGTTAAGGTTATTCGTACTTACGGCTGAGGGCCATTGTAAAACAATAGGGTAATAAAGTTCTAGATACTGCCAAAACCAGATGCAGTAGCGACATATTTTGTTATTTATTATTTCAAAGGGTCTCATAAATTTTCTTACTCTTGGAGGGCCTTTCAGAATTTGTTTTTATTAGTGTTGCTCCCTGTGGCTAATTCTTATCCATTCGGCCCACACCATCTTTTTAAATTCTATGAGGATCTACTAGCAGCTATTACAAACCACCCTCTTGGTGAACTTAGCTTACTTAGAAACAGGGAATCTAGGCCAACATTCAGCCCTCACCAATCCTATCTACTTAATTCCATCAAAATAAGACCTAAGCCTAGTTTTAATGGTCACTAAAGTCCTGCTCCCACCCCACTACTTGTTAACTTTTCCCATGTGTCTGTGGTTCTTTGTGTGAAGAAAAACGTCATAACGTTTGTGAGAAATTTACCCTTAACCAGTTTCCATCTGTGCCCCCATGCTCCTGTTGAACTCATTTTAAAATACCAGTTTCAATACAATGTACTAATTCCTTTCATAATTTTAAACTCTTCAATCATGTCAACTCTTGATGTTCTTTTGCTTAAACGGAAAAGGTTGAAAAGGTTCAACTCCTTTAATCTTTTCTCATAACTCATCACCTGCAGTAACAAGGTTCTTCATATTTACAAGGTTGCCTTTTGATTATACTGTGTAGAAAACTTAAATTTTTCTCAACAGAGAAACATGACATGGAAATGTATCCAAAATGTCAACCAAGACTGCAAGACATACAGAAACATGTTCCAACTAAGCAGCTGTAACCTCACCTATTAACTTTCAGATTTATCTTTCATCTGTCTCTAAGGTGTTTCACTTAAGACTTCAGCTCTTCAGCGTCCAGTATGCAAGATCTGGGAATGTCACACTCTGCAAAATGCATCATTGATCACCTAAAGTATCAGAATGACACAATCTGTGTGGCATTTCATTAGGTAAAAATAACGAGGAAATTATCACAGCAGCTACAGACACAAGGCAGAAAGCCATCCGTCATAAGATTTCCTCAAGCAAACCCACATATTTAACTATGCAGAGAGGTCCATTGAGAGTATCTGCCTAATATGAATATCTATAGACTTCATGTGAAAATGAGAGACGCGGTAGCTGGGTTCAAACGAAACATCAAACAGTACTAGCCATCGTGTCTTTTGGAAAATCCTAAATTGTACAGTATTTTGTAACTGGACTTTATAACTAGACTCAATTATCTCTACAGTGTAATTCAGTTTCTTTAGTCGTTTATTCAGCAAAACCCTCAACTCTGCCACTCTAGAGTTATAATGCTATGATGATTTAATGTTGATGTAATTTCCAAATCCATTCAGATGACAGCATAATGAGAACTAATTAATATTTAAAGTAGAATTTACCAGTTAATAACTCAGTGATTGTAAAATATGGGAAATTCACTACTCTTTGGTTGTCTATTCTGTATCTAGAAAGTATTTTCTAGTCTTTTTCTGTTTGATGTTTTCTAGGATGAAAACAGAGCATCTACAGTTTTCAATTATTCCAAAGTTCATACTTCTGTAAAAACTAAACTGTTTTATGAGGAAAAATTAAATAATCTGTACTATCTATCCTTAGTAAATATTATTATACAAATGTGGATGCATTTGTGTCCTGCTATAGAGAATAGCCCATCTTCAGTTCTTAGAGTTTCTTCCATTTAACATCCATCCATTTTCCAACCCGCTGAATCCGAACACAAGGTCACGCTGGTCTGCTGGAGCCAATCTCAGCCAATACAGGGCACAAGGCAGGAACCAATCCTAGGCAGGGTGCCAACCCACCACAGGACACACATAAACACACCCAGACACCAAGCACACACTAGGGCCAATTTAGAATTACCAATCCACCTAACCTGCATGTCTTTGGACTGTGGGAGGAAACTGGAGCGCCCAGAGGAAACCCACGCAGACACGGGGAGAACATGCAAAGCCAGGTCTCCTAACTGCGAGGCAGCAGCACTACAACTGTGCCAACGTGCCGCCCTCCATTTAACAGTTAAAAATGAATTTAGAACATGCTAGAACTAATTGTAAATCAATAAATGATGCACCACTTCAACATTTTGCCATCAAGGTTTGCTTTATGAGGATGCACTAGTGAAATGATCCTGACCATCCTCATGTCCTGTGAATGAAACTGTAGCTTTGGCATTCTAGTTCCATATTATCCAGCCATTTTCATCACTTAACCCAAAAGTGCAATAACCAGGTAAGAAAAAGATATATGAATAAATCAAATGGGAAAGAAATATTGCAAATATTAGTGATGTATTGCATGTTCATTGGGCACTCAAGGATGAATTTCACTGAGCAAGTGACAACACTACTAAAAAATATACCACTGACATTGCAGACATTTCCTTTATCCATCATTTTGCATGTTTGTCACACAAAATGTTTCTGATCATCAAACACATTTAACCATTAGTCAAATATAACACAAGTAAACACAAAATGCAGTTTTTAAATGATGGTTTTTATTATTTAGGGACAAAAAATCCAAACCTACATGGCCCTGTGTGAAAAGGTAATTGTCCCCTTGTTAAAAAATAACCTAACTGTGGTGTATCACACCCGAGTTCAATTTCTGTAGCCACCCCCAGGCCTGATTACTGCCACACCTGTTTCAATCAAGAAATCACTTAAATAGGAGCTGCCTGACACAGAGAAGTAGACCAAAAGCACCTCAAAAGCTAGACATGCCAAGATCCAAAGAAATTCAGGAACAAATGAGAACAGAAGTAATTGAGATCTATCAGTCTGGTAAAGGTTATAAAGCCATTTCTAAAGCTTTGGGACTCCAGCGAACCACAGTGAGAGCCATTATCCACAAATGGCAAAACATGGAACACTGGTGAACCTTCCCAGGAGTGGCCGGCCGACCAAAATTACCCCAAGCGCGCAGAGACGATTCATCCGAGAGGTCACAAAAGACCCCAGGACAACGTCTAAAGAACTGCAGGCCTCACTTGCCTCAATTAAGGTCAGTGTTCACGACTCCACCATAAGAAAGAGACTGGGCAAAAACGGCCTGCATGGCAGATTTCCAAGACGCAAACCACTGTTAAGCAAAAAGAACATTAGGGCTCGTCTCAATTTTGCTAAGAAACATCTCAATGATTGCCAAGTCTTTTGGGAAAATACCTTGTGGACTGATGAGACAAAAGTTTAACTTTTTGGAAGGCAAATGTCCCGTTACATCAGGTGTAAAAGGAACACAGCATTTCAGAAAAAGAACATCATACCAACAGTAAAATATGGTGGTGGCAGTGTGATGGTCTGGGGTTGTTTTGCTGCTTCAGGACCTGGAAGGCTTGCTGTGATAGATGGAACCATGAATTCTACTGTCTACCAAAAATCCTGAAGGAGAATGTCCGGCCATCTGTTCGTCAACTCAAGCTGAAGCGATCTTGGGTGCTGCAACAGGACAATGACCCAAAACACACCAGCAAATCCACCTCTGAATGGCTGAAGAAAAACAAAATGAAGACTTTGGAGTGGCCTAGTCAAAGTCCTGACCTGAATCCAATTGAGATGCTATGGCATGACCTTAAAAAGGCGGTTCATGCTAGAAAACCCTCAAATAAAGCTGAATTACAACAATTCTGCAAAGATGAGTGGGCCAAAATTCCTCCAGAGCGCTGTAAAAGACTCATTGCAAGTTATCGCAAACGCTTGATTGCAGTTATTGCTGCTAAGGGTGGCCCAACTAGTTATTAGGTTCAGGGGGCAATTACTTTTTCACACAGGGCCATGTAGGTTTGGATTTTTTTCTCTCTAAATAATAAAAACCATCATTTAAAAACTGCATTTTGTGTTTACTTGTGTTACATTTGACTAATGGTTAAATGTGTTTGATGATCAGAAACATTTTGTGTGACAAACATGCAAAAGAATAAGAAATCACGAAGGGGGCAAATAGTTTTTCACACCACTGTATAATGTGATGTTTGCTGTTTTGTGATGGTTTCAAAGGTGCGTGCCTGAGTATATCCTACAACAGACTGGGTCCATGTCAACAGTCAGTTCTCACCTTGTGTTTAATACTGCTGGTACAGGCCTAAGCCCTCCCGTGATCATGAATTGGATTAAGCAGGTTTGAGAATGTCATGTTATGAAATACCATGATGTTGTGAGTTGAAACTGTTAAGAAAAATTTAAAAAGTTCTTAGTATTTGAATTGCTGCCTGTCATTTGAGAAGCACTACGGCACATACCTAGGAGGAATTCAGAGCTGTACAAAGGCAGCAATGCTAGGAAGTAGCTTAGAGTGCTGTTGGCTTAGCCCTGGGAAGATTTAATACTTTTTACTGTTCAGTTGTTATGCCCAGGGGTCTAAAGAGGAATTTAACCAACAAGAAAAAAAATATTATTTAATAGAATAACCAGTTTACCAGTTTTACTTACTAAGATAAACGTTTTGATTCTGATAAGGCCAAAATTTGGTTATTTAGGATTTTGCCACTAAAAACTTAACTTTCCCTAGTTTAGAATTAATTTACTTTATGTTAAGCTGTTCCTTAATAAAAAAACAAAAACGTTTCTGCAAGCTAAACTGTTTCATTCTCTTATCTCTGGTTAAAGCTTTATCTTAGAATTTGATATAATCAACTTTTTATAACTTCTCAATTTATTCCCACATATGCTTTTACACACTTCTTTCTCTATTCAGTGCTCTCTTCTTCCCAATCAGGGTCCCAGCATGCTCTCATTCTTTTAGCATAATTCCTAAAAATTTTAAATATATCTGAAGTGTGCAGTTTGCATACCTGGATGAACTTCAAACAAAACCAATGCAACTGTCAAAGAAAAAAAATGATCTAGAATATAATTCTCCCTTTGTTTAACTAACTAGTTTATTTTTCATTTACTCAGGCTTTTCACGGGCAAGACTAATGTTTCGTGTCATTGATAGGAAGTATGAACTGTTAGGCTTCATTGAAATCCATGTCTTCATCCTCCTACTCCACAGGACACTGCATAGTTTGGCAGCTGATATTCAGATGGGAAGCTCTTTAATGATGAGAATGAATACCAGCGAATATGTTTCCCACAAAGAAAAATGTTCTAAATATGTACATGTCGAGCTCTATCAATTAAAGATACATTTTTCATGTATGATGTATAAAGTGTAGATATTTTTCCTCTGGGTAATTGAAAATTGTCCATATAATGTATGTATGAAGATTGCACTTTTATCCTTTTTTGTTACATTTAGAAAACAAAATACTAAATGACTGAGGCTTTAGAATATAAAAAAGACAGAATATACAGATTGTCTTCTAAAGGTCTACAGAGACACTGTTTCCCTAATAATAGCTTTAAGAAAATGAATTAATTGCATTGCTTTTAATAATAAAACACCCTAGCAGTGCTATTCGAATCCCCCATAAACCATAGGTGAATATTTAATTCACTGTAATTTTATGTATGGTATAGACTTTCATCTTAATATTTCTAGTAGTAGTAGTAGTAGTAGTGTTGTCACAGGGTACAGTTTAATTCTTTCATGCATGTTTGACCAGCATGAAATGCCTTTCTCCAACACCATAGTGAACGAGAATGGACCAAAGTATGCATGAAATTCAACCTCTACAATGCGTGATAAGTGCTTGGGGGTGCATACAAGTAGTAATGCTCAGTATGAAGCGTGTCTTGAAGAAAAAGAAAACAGATTGTCTGTAATAGTATTTAAATTCAGTATTTTTCACCATCCATTCATTACTAAGTGTATAAAATGTTATTTAGCATTTTTTTGTAAGACATTACTACATTATATTGTCTGAGCATAAGCTATGCTTGAACTTAGCTTGATAAATGTTTAAATAATTCACTGTCCATTGTCAATTATACGTTGAATTACAACACATTTTCTTTGGGAAACACTAGAGTTTGCATTTCACTTTTCATTTTTATCAGTTTATGTTTTGTGAATGTATGGTTTGTTGAAAAAACATATCACAATAAGTTGGCACAGGGTTACCACTGCTCACAGCTTGGGTGACCTGGGTTCTAATACCAACCTGGCTACTATCTTCATAGGTTTTGCATGCTCTTTTCAGACAGTGTTGTATAGTGGATAACAAACTGGACTTTTAATCACAAAACTGCTGGTTCAATTCCAGCCTCTCAATCTGCCTGTGCTCCAACTGAAACAGTATATGTATGTATAAGCTTTTGTACTACATACTGTAACTGTACTTGTAAATTGGGATAGTGTTGCTATTAGAAGTAGCTATAATGGACATGCGATAGTAACCATTGGATACACTGTTATAAGAAAATGTAAGAAATTACTTTGCTAAAACCCTGCAAACATTTGAAGGTTATTATGATTAATATAAGTAACATACATTTTGTTATTTTTTCTCTTTTCCGCTATGTTTTATCATTGCTGTTGTGTATTTTAATCTTTCTGCACCCTTCTGTACTGCTGTGTCCCATGTTTAACATCATTATATTCAACACTAATTCTCCCAAATGCGCATATTATGATAACTGGTAAATTTTAAATGGTGTGTTTCTGATGAACTGTTGGGTTGCTTCTTGTCTTGTGTCCAGATGAAAGGTGAAACTAGTAATCTTACTGCAGGTAATTATCTGATAAAGGAGGTAGGAAACTTCTAACTGTGTTTTGATGAAGCCATGAAAATATCTGCCATGACAGTGGGCAGTTTTAATTATGTTTTCACCATTATTCCACTTATTTTTCACCTTTATTAAGAAAATAAAGCGAATGTGCTATTTAAACATAAACTGTGCTAAAATAAGAGTTATTACAAAATCCATATCTATTTAAATAATTTGACTTGGAAAAATAAGCCACAGTTTCAGTACATTATAATGTAGTGTTAACAAAAATTTCTGTTAAGATTTTATTTTGTTTGATTCTTCAAAATACAATTACGAGTAAGAGAACATACTGTTTTGTTTGTTGCTCTGTGGAAAAGTTCTGTTTTTCTCTTCAACCCTTTCAAAATTATTTTTAGTTAATTTACTTTCTTAATTGTATCTAAATATTCAAGACGATAAATAAAAACCTGTTCCACTAGATTCTATGAAAATGGAGGTGTCACACGCGTACACACGCATGGGTGACAACCTAAGGGCTTTGGTGATAGTAATTACCTGCTGGACAAGGTGTTGGTGCTGCTGGGGCTGTGTACTAATGCCCGCTTTTCTCCACCCTCTGCAGAACAGAAGACTGACAGTGACTCCATCTCTGACATCACTTTCGTGTCCTCTTCCTGCCACTTGAACTCATAACCTGGGAATTGGCCATTTTGTTTCAGTTCAATTGATAACTCCAGTTTGAAAAGACTACTCTGGGTTTACTGCAAGTTTTATTTTTTTATTTCTCATCCAATTATATGGGGTCACCAAGGTGACACCCCAACTTTTAATTTTTGTTTGCGTCCTCTTTTACAGGATTAACAGCTACATTGTTATACAGTGGCAACTTCCCCTCAGTTAAAAAGCGTTGCATTCTTTCTTCTCAGAACTATATTCTGTTACTATTCTCCTTAAACTTTATAGTCTCTATTACTTGAGCTGTTCTGCTCCCAAATTCAAACTATTATGATCCAGCTGGGCAGTTGAAAAATGAACAAAAATACCATTGTTTTCTTCATGTTAATTCAAAACATCATTGGTGCAGTACAAGCTAAGTTTTGGAAGTTAAATGGGATAAATAAGAATGGCTGCATTAGACACACCAAAAAGGTAAAATCTTAAAACAGAACTAGGAGTTTAAAGCCATGTGTACAGTGAAATATCAGAGAAAATTTTATAATCAATAATGTAACTTGCTCTTTTTTACTACAAGAAGAAATGTAAAGCTCTGGAAGAAAGAAAAGCATTTTGACTGGATTTTTGGTTTGAAACCCCACTTTTTGTGCAGGCTCCACTTTTTTAGTTTACTCTTTGTTTTGGGATTTTTTTATTTTCTGTAAATTTATTGATTCTGTGTTGGCATTGATTCCTTAAATTAATTACAGAAAAGAAAATTTTAAAATGAAACCGGCCACCAGTTCCTTAGCCCCATTTACCTGTTTAGGAAAAAAAAATCTCAGGCTATACAGAATACTGTACAATTACCAATGTTTTCTTAGCAAGTGCAGAAGACAGTACTCCTTCATTCCCATCTAAAATCAGATATGGTCTCCATCTTGGTTAAGTGCTAGGATCCACTATTTTTTTTTACTTTATACATAGCTTAAATCTAGAAAGAATACTTAGTTTCATTTGTAGGTCAATAACTATTTGTATTTATCAATGAAATCAAATGGTCAGTTTTAATTAACTGGGTGACTGAGGTGAAACAGTGAATGATTAAAAACAGTTCCTTTAGTGTATACTATTGAAAATTGAAAGACTCAGACCTTCAACTGGCTGAATTTTGACAAATTTTAGGTATCATTCCTGATACCAATATAAGATTTAGTCATCACATACTTTTTCCTGCTGTGAAGTATTGTAAAATTAAGGTGGTTTCCTAATAAGCAATTATTTTATACTGTAATTTAAAGAAAGTTCTTACTTTGATATCAAACTGACTTGACTACTTTAATGTGTTATTCTTTGATGGTTCAAATCTTTCAGGTTTTCTGCAGTTAATTCAAAATATACAGTAGTAATGATTACAACTAAAACTAATATGTTCAGCCATATGATTCCACACACCCACTATCTAAATTCAGTTAATTTATTAAAAAGTCATAATACAGTTATCAACTACGACCATATTCAATCTCAGCATTAACATCAAAGCTGTAACTGGTGATGTCCTATTGCCTTTTAAAATCAATACGGTCATTGTTGTGGTCTGTTAGTGCTACTGTAAATGTTTCCCATTCTCTTTCTTTTCATGATATGGTGGAGTGGCATTAATTATGTTCAACAAAAGTACACATACATGGATTAAAAAACAGGATTTAAACCAGTTACATACACATTTTGAGGCAGAAGCACTAAAGTCTGTAGCACTATGTTTACTTTGCTTAACAATAATTATTTAGGAAGTGAGCGGTTAATGTCTGTCCTATCATCTTATTAACTACAACTTACAGCAAATGAACTATGCCTAAACAATGAAGATATTCATTCCAGGGAGGCTAAATAAAGGTTCTGGCATGTCAGTGATCTAAATGAAATCTAGGAAAGATAGGATAATCCACCCCACCCCATGTTCTGCAGTAACTACTAAACTTTACTGCCAAAGTAAATTTGTCTGACTTGTCAAGAACTTTGGAAACTGATGTGAGCCAGGGACTCAATCAATTAGAACACTTACCTTAAAAACCATAAAACACAGAGATTTAATTACTAAAAGCTGAGGAAGAAAACTAATTTTAATGATGTATGTTTGCTTTAGATGTATGTATATTTGTTCATGTACAGCATATCCTGCCTATCTAACCCACAAACCTCATGATAAACAACTGTGAATGGAAAACTGAAAAACAATCTTAAGATATAAGTATAGCTGAAAGGGAAAACTTGATAGCAGTCAGCAGAGAACACTTGAAAAGAATATAAACATTAACATTCACAAGCAGAAAAATGACCAGGTTTAAATATATGTACCCATCCATTTTTAATCTACTTTCTCCAGTACAGCTTTACAGAGGAACCACATTAGGAGAAAGGCAGAAACTATCTGTGGAAGACCTAGTGTAACACAGAGCATATTAAAGTATACTGTATATTCACAATGATGTCAGTAAAATCTGACAGTTCTAAATATAATTTGAATATAGTGCATAGGTGTAAGGTTTTGTGTCATCAATCATTTGATAATAAACCAGTAATAGCACATTTTATGATTTTTAGTAGTCAGGTGAAAACAGATTTACACTGCTGCTATATGACAGGATGACCGCTGAGACTGCATGTGATGTCATGGTCGTCCAAGGCAAGATTAATACTACCCCCACAGGCCTCTTGGTGATGTAATAAAAAGGGAGATGTAATCACTTTAACAATTTATTTCAGTGCACAAACACCCAGCCATTTTATTGTATAGAGGGAATGAAACTGGGGGTATTGGAGATGTCCCCCTTGGTAAATTTGCCACACAAACACTCAAGCATTTTAATCAAGGTCTGATCGCAAGGGACTTCTCATTTTTGAAATTTCATTTCTAAGCTGATTTAGCTTTTTATTCCTTGTTTGTCTGGGAGTTATGCACATCGTGTTTTGACTGTTCTAAGAAGAAATTTTACATTTTTGCAATATACTTTGCCAACAAAGTGAGGTTTACATTATGATTAGTAGCTAGTTTAATTGGAATGTTTTATGGTCTGACATTTCTTTTAATTTTGAGTTTATTGGAAATTATTTCATGCGTTTTGCAGTTCAACTAGAGTTTCTTAGGATCTAGACTCCATTTCTGTAATTTGCTTCCACATTTGTCTTCATTTCCATGTTCCATGTTAACAGTTTTTTGTGTCATCAAACTGCCATTTTGTTTTGTATAGGCACTGTCATTTTGTGGCCCATTTATTTATGATTGTTTACAATATGACAACAGAAAGACTGCAATGCGTGATGTCATTATTGCAACAAAATTTAGGTCAGCATTGTGTACTTTCTCGTTGTCCAAGACTGAATAAGATTAAGTCTGAATGTATAGTGTGCTATATACAGTATGTCTTGTTCCTAGCTTAGGGTTTTTGTCTTGATGTATTGGTTAAACATTAAACATTTTTTAACTTTTGTCCTGGTTATTTTAAATTACATTATACTGTATCTTCTGATCCATTAATTAAATCCACTGCCACTTTACAAATCGCTGGCACAACATTGTGCACATATAGGAGCTGGTGACTATAACCCATAACACCTTTGTTTATTAGATCTTCTTTTTCCCTTACTAGTTATAGGGCCTGTAAAGGTAGTACATGTGAGATTTTTTCATGGACAGTTTTGATATCGTTTTCTGTTTTCTAATGTTGGTCACCACAAATTCCTATTCTATCATAAACTTTGAAGTCTCCATTTTGCATGAAAATATTTTTTTCTTGACCATTACTACAAAATACATGGGATAAGTAACAAAAAAAAACATAATTTTGGAAGGAGTATTCCTTTTATACTTCAATAAAAAATGCATATTATTTTACATGTGAGATGAGTAAGAGTAAAGGCTGCAGTGATACTCTATATCCCTGCTAGACTGTGGAAGAAAATTATGTATACTTCACCTTATCATTTTCTCTATCATGTTGAGTTCAGCTGTAGAATAGTGCTGTATAAAAATAGGGTGTATAATTAGACCAAGAGATAAAACTAGATCCTCCACCAGGGGCATCAGTTATAGTAACTTAATTCAAATTAAAACAAAAAAAAACAAACAAACTACAGTATATCACAGAAACATCTATACAGTTTTAAATGCTGCTTATTAAACATTTGTTCTCTTGGATGCAAAGCTGCTTTGATATTATATTAAGTAAAAAATCTGATTGGTGTCTTCTTACTGAAACCTGGCTTAGTAAATCTGACACTGTTCTCCTAACTGAGGCCTCACCAGATGGATACACATTCCTTCATAAATCTGGACATACTATTCGAGGAGGTGGCCTTGGAATAATTCATTGTGACAAAATGTAAATCACTTCTAAAATTTTAGAGGAATTCACATCCTTTGAGGCACTTAATTTAAATATTAAAACAGATTCCAGCACAATCTACTAATCTACTAACCACTAAGTCCATTACAGTATGTTTGTTATGTATGGTACAGACTACCATTCTAAAATATAATAGATAATAATAATAATAATCCTTGTGCATTATTAGAGCAGTGACTAATTTAACAAATGGGAATTCAGATCTAGTGTGCAAAATACAGACTTTATGAACATCTTTAATCTCAGCATCGCAGTGCAAACCTAATACTAGTTTGGCAAACCCTATCTCACCTTGCATTCATAACTTTACAAATGTTAATCCTGTAGCAGAACAGGAAGTATTAACTTTAATTTCTAAAATGAGATCTGCTACTTGTTCCCTAGATCTTGTGCCAAAAAAAACAGTAAAAAGTGCAAAGGATGTTCTTGAAGTACCTATCCTTAGCATTATCAATAGTTCATTATTGCATGGCACATTACCTGATACACTAAAAGTGTCAGTCATCAAACCATTACTTAAACAGTCAGACCTAGATTCACATATACTTAATAATTATAGACCCATTTCAAATTTACCCTTCCTCTCTAAAATACTTGGAAAAAGTAGTCGCCAATCAACTTCAGTCTCACCTTACACATCACAATTTATTTGAGCAATTCGAGTCTGTCTTCCACATCGGTCATAGTACAGAAACGACACTAACTCGTGTTGTACACAACATTCTGATATCATCTGATGAAGGAAATTCCACTGTAATGATGCTGTTAGACTTAAGCCCCACATTTGATACCATTGGCCATTCTATTTTACTACTAAGGGCTGGAAAATGACAATCAACGTGCAGGTAATGTCCTTGAATGGTTTAGTTTGTATTTATCAAATTGATTCCAGTACATACAAAAATGTGCTGATAGTATTCCGTAACTATACACAGAAGTCAGATATAGTGTCCTGCTGGGCTCAGTACTGAGACCTTTAGTATTTTGACTTTACATGCTTCCACTGGGATTTATTATTACAAAACAGAAAGTTAATTTTCACTTGTACACAGATTGTAACCAGTTATACCTTTGTTTTAGCCCAATTGATGTTTTTCCAATGTTGTCCTTAATTAGATTTGTTACAAAGTGAAAGGAGTGGATGGATGAAAACTACTTGTTTTTGGACACAGAAATTAATTACTGGAGGGAGTGATGCTGATCGCAACAATATTTAGTCATTTTTTAACTCAGCTAGAATCACCATTAGTTTAAATGAATCAGCCTGCAATCCAGACGTTACCTTTTACACTAGCATGTCATTTAAACCACACATTACAAAAATGTCCAAAACATGTTTTTTTCCATCTTAAAAATGTTGGGAAATGAAGGTGTTTATTAAAATATGCAGGATACTAAGAAACTAATTCATGCATTTATTTCATGTAGGATTGACTACTGCAATGCAGTGTTCACTGGATGTTCAAATTATTCTTTATATAGCTTTCAGTTAATTCAAATGCTGCTGCATTTTAACATATAAAGCCTTAAATGGTCAAGATCCTGCTAACTTATCTGAACTTATCATTACTTACAAACTAGGCTCTCAGGATGCCGGTCTGCTTATGATTCCAAGGATAAATAAAATAACAGTGGGAAGTCAAGCTTTTAGTTACAAAGCCCTGAAGCACTGGAATGGTCTGCCTGCTACTAGTGTTGATCAGTGAATATCGCCAATGCGTTATTCACAGCGAATTTGCTATGTTCCCCTTTGTTTGTCGAATTACTTACAGAAAATTTGTGCAGTTTAGGAGAAGTATTTATTTATTTATTTGTTTATTTATTTTTAAATGCTAGTGCTCCACAATGCTTTGCAAGGCCAGTGCAATGTCCTTTGGAGCTATAACAGCCAACATTGATGGGACCACTCCCCCGGTTTATAAGACGAGTCATTTGTGTTTGTAGCCAAATGTGCAGGTTGATCTTCGAGTTCCACCTCAACAAAAGAGAAGGAGGCGGGTACCCTAAGCAAGTAAAATAATTAGCCACGTTGTGCGGTGAGAGAGAAAACAAACACAACAGTTTTAATTAATTTAATTTTTTTATTTAATTTTAATTCCACAACATGGAAGACTCTATGAAATAATAATAGTAATAATAATAATAATAACAAAAGATTTATTACTATTTACAAGACAATCCTATCTTTTTGATATACTAAAAAGTGCAAAGCATCAGGCCAGACAGTTAAAGGCACCTTCAGCGTGAATTAAAAAATAGAACGAATCAGCAGTTTTAATCATGACATGACACTTCGAATTTTCTGCCGTTTATTTTATTTTTCTGACTTTTGACTACAATTTCTGCATTTCTGCTTTGTTTTGATGAAACTGATGATTGCACATCTCTGACTGTGTTCTTTTTTCTATGATCTCACTGCATGGTGGTGCACTGGTTGGCACTACTGCCGCACAGCTCAGGTCAAAATAATGAAACATATACAGCATAAATAACGAGTTATCTCTGCTTGTGAAGTTGAAATGTATTGTAATAAACAGCATAGAGTAGCATAGAGTAGATCCACCTACTTTTTTAGTTGCAGCTGACATCTTTCAATTGTTAGCCATCAACAGGGTTTGTGAGCAGCAGCGACTTTATGAAATACTAGACAATAAAACCGTCTGACTGAGAAATGTTAAAAGCCATTAAGCAAATACAAGTTGTTACCAGAACCAAGATTCTAAAACCATAACTCAAGTTGATAAATGGAATGCTATGAGTCATTAAGCAAAAGGTTTATTCAAGATTTTTTTGCCAATATGCAGATCGATCTTCGAGTACCATATCAGTATAAGAGAAGGAGGCATGGCCACATTCAGTTAAAAAACACATTTTTGAAGGAGCCTGTCAACCAACCCCCCCCCCCCACCACCACAAACAAACTCTATCTATACTAATAAAAGGCAAAGCCCTCATTGACTGACTGACTCACTGACTGATTCACTGACTCATCACTAATTCTCCAACTTCCCGTGTAGGTAGAAGGCTGAAATCTGGCAGGCTCATTCCTTACAGCTTACAAAAGTTAGGCAGGTTTCATTTCTAAATTCTACGCGTAACGGTCATAACTAGAACTTACGTACATATATACAGCCATAGCCTGCAGCTCGGTCGCAGTGTGAGGCAGAGTTGCGTCCCTCATCATCACGCCTCCCACGTAATTGAGTGCCTGCCCATATAAGGCCGTCTGTCAGCATTACACAATTGAGAAGGCAGCAAAAGAATATGAAGTGAGTGACGCATACAAGCATATTCATAAATGCAGCTACTGCGGAAACAAACCACGGTGTAAACCTTAAGTTTAAATGAAGTTCATAGACACGCTGCCGCTGGCGTTTGTCATGCCTAAGACGAATACGATATTCATGAGATACAAGTTTACTAAGAGGACGCAGGGTATAAACGAGACTTTTGATCACTTTGTAACAGAGTTAAAATTGTTGTAACGGAGTTAAAATTGCTGGTGAAGGACTGTGCTTATGCAAATGAATAGGAAAGCAAGGTATAAAGCTTAACTTTAAATTAAGTTCATAGACACGCTGCCGCTGGCGTTTGTCATGCCTAAGACGAATACGATATTCATGAGATACAAGTTTACTAAGAGGACGCAGGGTATAAACGAGACTTTTGATCACTTTGTAATGGAGTTAAAATTGCTGCTGAGGGACTGTGCTTATGCAAACGAAGATGAGAGGGTCAGGGATAGAATAGTGTTTGGCACAAACTCAGCAAAAGTGCGAGAAACTTTTAAGTCTGATGCAGCTAGACGGAAACAAGTTTGTCACGCTGTCGCTAAATACTCGCAGAAAAATCCACAAGTTAATAGACACGCTGTCACTAAAATACTCGCAGGCAAATCCACAACTTCATAGAGACGCTGCCGACAAGAAAGCAGGAAAGAAAGAAAGCAAGGTAAAGAAATGGAAAGAATATCTTATTTATAATCGGCGCAAATATATTTACATGTACTTAACCTATATTACAACTATATACACATATAAATTAGATACCCAGACACACACAATTTCCACACGTTCCCCAGTCCTTTATCTGAACTTCTGATTTATATAAAGGAGAGTTGGGATCCGAGAGACTGTGTTTGTGGAGTGATGGAGAGTTAAGGCAGGTGGGGGAGTCACGTGATCATCTCCCCACCCATTCACGTCATTTCATTCACTTCATTTCGCTCCAAGCTGAACTCCGCAGCTGACGCGGTCTTGCCATTCTTTTTCCTTAGTGTTTAGACCTCTCTCCTTTACTGATTTATATAAAGGAGAGTTGAGATCCGAGAGACTGTGTTTGTATTTCTGTGGAAGGATTGAAAGTTAAGGCGGCTGGGAGAAAAACGTTATCATCTCCCCTCCCATTCACCTCATTTCATTCACTTCATTTCGCTCCAAGCTGGGCTCCGCTGAGCTCCGGAAACAACTTTGTGATGCTGCCGCCAAATACCTGCCGCCAAATACTCAGAGAAAAATCCACAAGTTAATAGACACGCTGTCGCTAGAGTTTCTCCACACTTTGAATCCTCCAGGCACTCCTGAGCATAATCTAATTTTGAAGGTTGGGGCACCAATAATGTTACTGAAAAACTTTCAGCCACCGAAACTTTGTAACGCACGAGACTTCAGGTCACGTTTCTGCAAAAGAACCTAATTGAGGCAACTATTTTTACTGGCAATTGCTCAGGGGAGAGAGTTTTTATTCTTCGCATCCCCATTATACTCTCTGATCTCCCATTTCAATTCAAATGCCTACAATTTCCAGTAAGGCTCTGCTTCCCGATGACAATTAATAAGTCTCAGGGACAGACCCTACAAAAGGTTGCCACTGTGTTGAGGCAAGATTGCTTTTCACATGGCCAACTATACGTTGCATGCTCAAGAGTAAGCTCACACAGCTTGGTCATATTACAACCGGAGTGCCGAACTGACAACGTGGTATACAAAGAGATCCTTAACAAGTAATTATTGGTATATTTACCCTCAGTTTAAGAAGGTTTACTTTTCTTCTTAATAAAAATTTAAAAGCAGTACTTCGCCGCTGCGAAGCGCGGGTATTTTGCTAGTAAAATAATAATAACAAAAGGTTCATTACTATTTGCAACACATTTCTATCTTTTTGATAGAAGAAAAAGTGCAAAGCATCAGCACAGATAGTTTGGAAAGCCTTCAAAAAACAGAATGAGCTAGTAGCTTCAATCATGTCACTGCAATTTGAATTTTCTGCAGTCAAAAGACTTATTTCTGTCTATTTCTATATTTTTTCTGACTTTTGACTGCAATTTTGGCTTTTCCATTTTGTTTTTGGGCGAAATCTATGATTGCGCATCTCTGTGTATTTTCCTCTTTGATATGACGGAGGAAAGGTGGTACAGTGGTTGGCACTGCTGCCTCACAGCTCATTTCACCTTTTTGGCCACAATAATTGGTCCAGTATAGTTGGTGGACGTTTCCCTAGCTCCCAGGGACACTTAAAGACGTCTGCGCCATCACAATCCAGTCAAATCTAGTTCAGTTAGTTCTTCCCCATTGACTTTAATGTAGTTCGCCAAGTTCAGCAAATATCACACACATTTCTGTGATTTGGGGGAACTCACGGTGAAGCAAGCTCATCAATGTTCGCTCATCACTACCTACCTCTTCAGTGACAGCTTTTAAATCTTGGCTGAAGGCTCATTACTTCAGTTTAGCATATCCTGAGTAGAGCTGCTAAGTAGCTGTGCATATTTAATCTGAATTGTTAGTCATTAGTACTAAAATGTATATAAAATATTATATTTATAATCCGTTACTAATACTCTCCTACTCTGTTTCTCTTCTTGGTACTCACATATGGCACTTGGTGTCACTAATTCTACTACCAAGTTATTTGCTTGCCTATGTAAATATCATCTCTGGTAAAGGTGCACTGGAATCACTAGGTTGAAGGATCCTTTCGTCAGATTAGCTGACCCAGCACTGACTCAGCTATGGAATGGGCAGTAGGGGGGAGGCAGCTTGTTGGCCGAGGTCTCCAGGACTCTGAACAAATCTGTATACTCATATGTGATAGTTCTGCATTTAGTAAGTTTTATAATCTATTTTTGCTTTTTGCTTTGTAGTTTCTATTACTGTTGTACTATTGCAAAGCATTCCTGAAGTGGCAATGATAGATTGGCCAACTAACTCTGTGAAGAGGATTACTAGTGTTTTGTTTTGTTTTGTGTATTGTGTTTACCCCATTTTTTTGATACCCATTGCATGCCCAACCTACATGGAAAGAGATCTTTCTCTGAATTGCCTTTCCCAAGATTTCTTCCACTTTTTTCCTTACAAGGGTATGTTTTGGGAGCTTTTCCTTGTCTCCTTAGGGAATAAAGGCTGGTGGACCTATCCAAAAACAGGGCCTTTTAAAGTCAATTGCAGCACTCCTTGTGTGATTTTGGGCTATACAAGAAATAATTTGTTGTTGTTATGTATTATATTTAAATAAAATGATCACCTTCTGAGGTTTGCTCAAAATTAGTGACACTTGTTAAAAGGTGAAGGAAGTAATGGATGAATTGGTTAACTGTGAATAAAAAAGGTTGCAGTGGCCACAAAGAAGGAGGATGAGTCCATTTGTAATTAAGTAAGACATGTATCAGCTTTGCAGAGTTTCTTAAGTGGCTAGAGAGGCGGAAACAAAAATTTATCAAGACGTGGATACATTTTGGAACAACGATTTAGTTAACATTGCTTTAGTTTTATTTGTGTACTTCTTCTTGGCAGACAAGAGACCAAGCAGGAATTCTGTGCACAAGTGAGTTGCATAGAGTAAGGAATGGCATACATTAGTACATCAGTAAGTTATTTGTGCTGTTGAGTTGTTGACTGGTCTATGACCTGGAGAAGCTTCAGCCATGAAGGATCCTTGTGATATTGCTCCCCAAGGTACATTAAACAATGTGTTGCTACTATATGGTCCACTGATTTGCTCGGGCTTCAATCTGTGGAGTAGGCATCTCTGTTATCATGAAAGTCTTTGCAAGAGTAATCCTAAACAGCTTTAGTATTCATAGTTGGTACTAACATCCCCCTCTGGACTGAGGTTTGAGTAACTTACATAAATTTTTGTACTGTACATGTGCACTCAATACTTTCAGGATTTTTGTACTTTTGGATTTTATTTATTTTTCATGAAATTCATGAACGCTGTAACTTATGAGGATTTTACTTATTTTAAACCACTGGGACATATGAGTTATTTTTCGTATTTTTAGCCAAGAACATAATAAATAAATTATGTTGAACTTGAATCAAATGAGTCATTTTTCTTTATTTTCTTGGTAGAACTCTAAGATCCTGGACATGGTCTTGTTACTCTTGGGTGAAGGACTGATGACTGGAATCTACTATATGACAGATGCAAGCTTATGAATATTTTTAGCTGCCTTCTTTCTGATAAAGAAAATGTTGTAGGAAGAACTGATTAATCATCTAAGTATCCATTTTCTGCCACATTATCTATAGCACAGTCATGTAGAGACAGAGGCTTTTCTGGCAGAAACATGAGCAAGTTAAAAAACAATCCTGGATGGAGCACCGGGTTATTAGAATGATTAATCATATGTACATCAACACTGCCATGAGGCTAACTCCAGATATTACACCTATAGAATAAAGAAGTTAAGAAATATACAGTAATGCCTTTATTTACATCAATAGTTGTGTTATGCAATGTGATATAGGGGAATAGCCATGTTTTTCATTGTTCCAATAATAATTTCAATCACATGAATAAAAACTGAAAGTATAAACATAGAGATGGCAATAGGGGATGGTGCATAAATGATACGGAAGAAAAACAAATTACTAACTATAGTAGTAGTAGCAGCATTAGTAGTAATAGTTGTAGTTCTATCATAAGAACAGAGTACAATGAAATTCTTACTTGCATGTCTAACTAACATGTGACTTTTTACCCATGTTTGGCATCCTGTTCAGTAAGAATGGGTTGAAGCAGGCATGATATCAAACTATTAGAATGTGTGGTAGATTAGGTGAATGCAACAGTGGTCAGTAGAAAAGACATTTTGAACAACACAGAAATAAATTCTCAATATCTCACAAAACAAATAACTTTGACTTGAATGTTTTCACTTATTAGTTAGCCTCACTGAAAATGGCAATTCATTATCTGTAAGTTGAACAGCTTAACTTTTATTTATATGTGAAGCCTTAAAATTGAAGTCACATTATTTTATGTGAATAGCAAATACAACAAAGTTTAAAAAACAGCTCATTTTCAAGCATTTGCAAATAAATATAATTTTTTTTAATGTTGGAAAGAAAAAGCATAGTTTTGCATGATTTAGTATAATACTTTTATATATTTGCTAGTATACAAAATTATGATCCTTTTAATTAATTTGATACTGTGTACATAATTAAAAGCAGAACTGCAATTCTGTACTATATTAGAATAAATTGCATTCATTCTGTCACTAAAACAAAGTATGCTTTATTACAGCACATAAAAAAACTTTTCCAACAAGTAATAACTGCGTTGAAAGGGATTATGGGAGACAATCTGTCTTTGCTTGGAAACACAGGCACACCAGTATTGTAATTATACACTGTCAGCCACCAGATGTCCTTAATCACTGAAATCTATTTTAGTTTGGTCATTTACAATTACTAGAGTAGCTACACAGTAGCCATGCATTGTTAGCACATAAGTGTTTAACAAAAAGAACACTGATTACAATTGGATTACATTTTTAAATCTGGTATGAAAGTGACTAACTTGTGTCGTGCCTGGCACCATAGGGTGGCAAAAGTTGCTGTCAATCCTCAACTGGAACTGTCCCTTCCCCTCAGTTTTGTATGAATGAATTTTTGAACATTTTCACGAAAAATAATATCAGGTGATCAGATAAGTTACACTAACCCTACCTAAAACACCAAAAGTGACACACCAGCACAGTTTAAGCTATAGAGGACTATTTCTGACAAAATTAAATAACTAAATAAATGCACAAATAAATAAAAGTATTGTGAAATGTGAGCATAAATAAATAAATGTATCATGAAATGAAGCCTTAATAAATAAATTTGTCATGAAATGAGAGCGTAAATAAATAAATGTATCATGAAATGAAGCCTTAATAAATAAATGTATCATGAAATGAGAGTATAAATAAATAAATGTGTCACGAAATATGTTTTTCGTTGCTTATTTATTTATTTCATTTTGTCCGTAACATTCCTGCAAACCGTCATGAAATACGACTTGAAATAAAACTGTCACTTTCACTCGTCAAAGTTGAGAGGGTGGGCTCTAACACGCCCTCTAGTTACTGATTGGTGAATCGATAGCACAAGAATTAATTAGAAAAATGCTTACTACTGCCGATAAAATGGATTCTGCCGAAGATATTATGTATTTCAGAGAGAGAGTTGAAGATTTATCGGAAAAATTACAATGTTGGCGGCCCTTTTAGACTCCGATATAGATGAAACTATTTTTGAAATTATCGAAGAACAGGTGGAACGGACTCTACTACACTCCAGTTCAGGTGACAAAGTTCCCTGCTCTGGACGTCCATCCTTTGACATTCCAGCTGAGTCAATAGAACACCGTCTGTTATGCGGTTTAAATGTAAGACCGATTACAGATCTATATTGTGTATCGGAGAAGACTATCACAAGGCGAATGAGTCAGTTTGATATACGGTATGCTGCAACGGCTGTATTAGTTTAGGTACTTTGACATGGAATGCCAAAAGCAGCTCCAGCTAATATTTTGAACTGAACAACTTTGCCACTGATCACAGATGTAGAGTTGTTTGAAAAAGTAGCTGCGAATATGCACCTGACTTTATACTCGTAAAACAAGGGTCAAATACTCAGTTCAAAATATTAGTTGGAGCTGCTTTGGGCATTCCATGTCAAAGTACCTAAACTAATACAGCCGTTGCAGCTTACCGTATATCAAACTGACTCATTCGCCTTGTGATAGTCTTCTCCGATACACAATATAGATCTGCAACCTGTCGTACTTTTAAACCGCATAACAGAAGGGGTTCTATTGACTCAGCTGGAACTGCATCACCTGAACTGGAGTGTAGTAGAGTCCGTTCCACCTGTTCGTCGATAATTTCAAAAAAAGTTTCATCTATATCGGAGTCTAAAAGGGCCGCCAATATTGTAATTTCTTCCGATAAATCTTCAATTCTCTCTCTGAAATACGTAATATCTTCAGCAGAATCCATTTCATCGGCAGTAGTAAGCATTTTTCTAATTCATTCTTGTGCTATCGATTCACCATTCAATAACTAGAGGGCGTGTTAGAGCCCACCCTCTCAACTTTGACGATTGAAAGTGACAGTTTTATTTCAAGTCGTATTTCATGACGGTTTGCA
This sequence comes from Polypterus senegalus, assembly GCF_016835505.1. Taxonomy (NCBI): domain Eukaryota; kingdom Metazoa; phylum Chordata; class Cladistia; order Polypteriformes; family Polypteridae; genus Polypterus; species Polypterus senegalus. The sequence continues at coordinate 58,830,089 of NC_053168.1, read as the reverse complement.
GGAATGTTACGGACAAAATGAAATAAATAAATAAGCAACGAAAAACATATTTCGTGACACATTTATTTATTTATGCTCTCATTTCATGACATATTTATTTATTTAGGCTCTCATTTCATGACACATTTATTTATTTATGCTCACATTTCACAGTACTTTTATTTATTTACGCATTTATTTATTTATTTATTTAATTTTGTCCGAAATATTCCACCATATTAAGCACTCATCAGTTCACCTCCAACTCTGACTTTGTTCCATATATAAATACTACAGACAATAATAAAAACAGCAGTTTTTTTTTTTTTTAACAATCTCTTTTGGTCATTTTTCAATGGTCATGTATCAGTTATTGTAAACTGCATTTCAATTTGTTTTGTTTAGCAAGTGAATTGAGCTTCCTAATTACAATAACAGTGGGTATTGTTTGAGCAAAATTATTAACAAGAGAATGGAATACCAACTAATTAAATAAACAATACTTAAAATACCAAATTTTGGGACTGATTACTTGTTATTTCACTGTTTTAAACTGAATGTAAAGTTCCACTTGAGCAGTTGCAATGGCTCTGTAAATATCAGAATTTCGGAATTGCCCCATCTACATTTTTCCCAGGTACTGGCCCTGGTTCGTATTACTGCCTTTTGCCCTACCCTTGCTAAATTGTGCACATTTTGACAACATTCAGCTCTGATATAACTTACATTAGATGCTTGTATAGCAAATATGAGATATATTAAGATGAAGCAGAGCATACTTATTTCGACAAAAAACCCTGATATGAAACAGAACATTATTACAATCTTCAAAATGATATGCAGTAAATAATTTGCTCCACCATTTCTAAACTCTTTTGGGGCTCCCTCCAATGGGACAGCATGCCGAAGAGTGTTCCAAAGTGCAATCACTGCGTCAATGGAAGATAGCCTTTTGATTGCCGGGGCAACAGCGGGCTCCCACTGCTGTGGCAGTTTGCCACGAAAACAAATCTGAAAAGATTGTGGTCACGCTATGCGCACCGGCCCTCAATGGGTGATACAAGGAACATTATAACTACAGGGAACAGTATTACTTGGCCATTAACCTGGTCACGATCCTGCCTGATTGTTGTGTCTGTGTATAGGAGAGTGGTAGATCCTGCTATAATAAATAACCATGCTGTTCCTATTTCAAGATGAAAAAAAGTTGGTTTTACTAAAGTACTGAGACTCAGCTTCATGCTTTGGGGTGCAAGACAGGGACTCACACATTACAACTTCATCTCACGGTTATTGTGCTGTGCCCTGGAGAAGTTTGCAGCAGAATCTGCATGACATTCCACAAAATTTCTGAAGTTTTCTGACCTTTACAGATTGTCAGCAATTTTATTGGAGAATACAAACTATCAATGGAGCTAAGTCTCAAGGTACAGTATCTTGTACTATTAATGGAAGCCATTTCCCCAATGTTTCGAAATCTAGTAAGAAAGCAGAAGCAGTTGCCATTAACTTTATTGTATTATTAAATGCACAACTCCATAACTACCACAACTCCATCAATATTAGCCACTCCAACCATAGCAACCATATCATCCAGTAGGATGCCTGGACCTTCCAGTACATGTGCCACATCATTACTTGATGCTGATGATTCCTCACTCTGGTGACAAATATGCTCAACAACACCAATGGTAAGCATTAAACTCTGTAATATTATCTATATATTTATTTTGATAAGAAAGGTGATGTGCAGCCAGCAAAAAAGAACAATGTAAATAAGTGAAAAAAGGCAAGTGAATTGCTATTGCATGCAGATGGGTACTGTGTCTATGGTCTTTTAATGTTTATAATGTTTTCTATAACTTTTTTTGATACTGTAGCGTGATGTTGCTTACAGTATATGCAATTCTTGAGCTTATTAGCATAGGTTTTGACTTCCCTCTATTGTAATTTAATTAGTAAAAGGAGTACTATAAATGTACATTTTGATTTATTAATTTACTTTTTTATTATATATACTTTACCTTGCCATAACACATTTTCTAATCCTTCATTTTGAAACTTTGTTTTAAATTAATGTTATTAATTTGAATGTTTATTTAAATGCCACCAGAATATCTTGCTATGATTTACTATTTGTGGCAAATAGATGCATATAGCATAAAGTAAATATAGTTGCATTTGTAATTGTTCTACATTATATATATATATATATATATAAAGAAAAAAATATATATATATATATATATATAATGAAGAAACTGTGCTTTTAGATATGAAGTGCATTCCAATCTACTGTGAATAATTGTCTTAAAAATGACACAATGTGCTTATGATTGTTAGATTGTTATAAAGTAAATATTGTAACAAAGCTAGTGGAATATTTCATTTCCCATTTTTGGGACAGGTTAGTGACATTCTCAACTCTGCTGTGTGCAGACCTTGAGACTTCATCCCCACAAGGATGTGAACAGGATGGAGAGAGATCAGAAAAGGGCAAAAAAGCTAAGTATACACTAAATCCATACACTCCTAAGGAAGAGGGGAACATGCCTTTAACAGCCCCAAGGGGAATCAACACAGTCTAAAAATGCAGCAGGAAATGTACGCAAACATAGGAGACATTGAAGAATGGAAGACTCAGGAGAATTTTTTTTCCACAGGGAAGTTGCCAGATGCCTGGGGTGATTCAAAAAGAGCAAGAGAATTAAAGATGACTAGGGAGAAATATACTGTACATTCAGGGAAGGTGGGTGTATTGTATGTATTGCCAAAGGAGAATTAGATTTACTATTCAGGACACACATGGGCAAGAAAACAAAATTATAAAAATTAAACTTAAATTATAAGAGAACAACTGTACAGAGATATACAGTAAGTGCAAAAAGCAAAATAATAATAAAATGAAAAAATACGCACCTATCCACCCCACAAAAACAAAAATAAAAAGAATAATGCACCTAATCATCCAATGTTACTAAGACTACAAGCATTTAAATCACCAGATCTAGACAACATTTGGAAAGCAAGATGCTACTGATATATACTGTATGTACATATATATATACACTAGCTGTATTACTCCCATGCTTCGTCCAGGAGATTACAGTGCCATCGGTTAATCAGGTATATCAGAGTTGATATGTAACTAGCTAAATGCTTTTCTGTGCACAATATTTGTATTATTAGATTTTAATATCATTATTGGTAGACATCATGGTGTAGTAGTTAAGGTGTTTGGTTCAAATTATGCTATGGACCTGAAAGTGTGTGACCATGAGCAAGTCCCTTCACTTGTCTGTGCTCCAATTGGAAAAACAAACATAATGTGACCTGTTGTATCACAAATGTTGTAAGTCACCTTGGATAAAGGTATCCATCAAATAACAAGTAATAATAAAAATATAATTTGGTCACTGTAGCTTGAACATGCTATACATACAGTATTTGTCCATCAGTAAAACATTTCTGTATTAGATTGATTCCTCTTTTTTTCTGCTTTTCATAGTGACTTGGCTTTTGTTGATGGTCAGTGAAAAATACAATTTTACAGGAAGTCTATTCTTTTCAATTGAAACAGGTAATCAGCTATGTTTTCCTTGAACTCCAAGTGTACACCTTTTTAATAGAAGCCTCGCTGCACTTTTGAACTGGCATGTAGCTATTATCATGCCTCTCAGTCCCTCTCCCATGCAGCAGTTATGAAGAGCTGTCCAGTTGTTATTACACCTTTCACCCTTTGGTAATACACCCACTACTCATGATACTCCACAGGGAAACTCCTTTCTCCGCTCTTCATTTATATGTTGGTGCCTCATGCTACTCAATACCCACTGCAAGCTCGTCACACATTTAAAGGGGATCCGCTCGCTTGTCATTCGTGTAAGAGTGCTTAGCGGTGCTCAATACTTAATGCCAGGAGTTTGACAGAGCAGAACAGATAAATAAGAAGAAAGCTGGTACACATTCAAGAGTGCTGGTAGTCAATAGTAAAAGAAACCTCCATGAAATTTCTCTTCATTTCACAACAACATGATCATGTCACTTTTTTCCTATACTGCACTGTCTTCAATGTCCTATCCACCCTATTTATGTGGCACGTCAATCACTTCTGCTGCATCCTTCATTTGCATCAGGCACACAGAGTATGTAAGTTAGCGCAATTATTAATAAATATTGACAAATAAAAAAACTTGCGACAAATAAAAAAAGTGTAGGCTGTTTTTTTTTCTATGACATACCAAATTTCAATCAAATCCATCAAGGCATTTTTGAGATTTTGGGATATTTAGTTTTTCTACTGGGACTGGCTTTAACCACTAAATATTGATATATATCAGAATGCCTTAGTGTATAGCTATTGCTCTAGATTTACCATCCTGCCATATTTCAGCTTTTTAACTAAACAGAAATAGTGTTTATGTTGATGAGTGAGTCAGTCAGTTTGCATATATATATACATATATATTAATAGCATCCATAGTCTGAGTCCCAAGGTAACCACCCATACAATGAGATCGGGACCCCGATCTCCAGGATGTCAAATAAATGAACCACACGCTTGTTGCGCAGTGTTAAGGGGCTTCGTCTCTGACGCTAATATCCGAGGTTCGAACCCCGCGAGGGGTGCAGTGGAGTGTGTATGCCTGATGTGCCCAAATAAGGGCAAAACACATGTCGCATACTCTTTGCATTATTTGACAGTAAACTATGTAACATATATATATATATATATACAGTATATGTGTGAATACTATATAAGTGAAAACTAGAAAATATGATCTTAGACCTTGAGGGTCAAATCCATTCCAAAAAGACCAAAATTACTTAACAGTCAATAAACAATACCTAAATAATTAGAGAATTACAATAGTAGGTAAGATTCATTCTACTTGTTACTTTAAAATAAAATCTTTAACAAGAACACCATGTTTTATTAAGGGCACATTTAGAACAAGTTATGTACTAAGTAATGAAGTTCAGAGTAATACCTTACAGACCATCAAAAGTTAAGTTGATCACTGAGCTTGTTAGGCAGTGGCATGACTTGGTTATGGCCAATTTTTATAGAGTTTTGGATGCTATTCTGAGTCACTTGTGGTGTTTTTGTGGTTTTTAATTTTTTGGTGTATTTCCCTTTTTATTTCCTGGTTGGGAAAGTTGTTACACTTACAATCCATTTATTTTCATGTGTGGCATACCTGTAGCTACTCTTGCCACTTGCAAAATAATAATAATGCAAGCCACATAAAATATTTATACGTTTTTTATTTAGTTTTGTTTACCCATCTGGCTCTTGTTATTGTATTGCCTCTTAGAGACTACAGCCCACATTAAACCACAGAACATAAAGTGACACTAAAACAAGTGCCAGATATATCAAAAGTCATAACTATTTCTGCCAGAACCTAATGCACATCGCTGCTACAACCCAGATAAAAAGACAAAAAGGTATAGCAACTGAACATTTGTAGGATGTACTGTAACTATTATTAAAATCATTTTTAATGACACTTATGTTATCTTTAGCCAGGGTAAGCCGAGCAGTGATCTTCTCTGTCATATGCTGTGCCAATTTCCCAATTCTTGCCTCTTTTCTCAAAGCAACTTTATTTTTTGAAGGAAAATAGCTTTCTGTAATTGAATAGACTACTTTTGATTTCTCAGAATACCTTCATTGGCTTTATTTTTGAGAGAAAATCTTCACTTAGATACAATCTATCTTATATAAATAAAATGTATTATTATTATTATTTATTATATGGCTAAAAATGCTTTTGACAATGTTTTACAAAACAGTGTGAAGGTGTAATAACTGAAGAGAGAAATATAATATTTCTGAAAAATTAATGAGGTTAATTCATACAGATCAATATTCATCTTCAAAAATGTATTCCATTAGGTCTGTGTGCATCATTGCTTATATCATAAAACTGTTATATCTACCATTGAGAGAAAGGTAAAACAGAAAAAAAACAAACAATTTGTTGAATGTGTGTTAAAATGCCACAGACTCACACTGAATCTGACAGGTTATACAGAATTCAGCACCCATGGTTTGTGTCATTTGTGTAAAATGAAAGCTTTTACACACTGTACTTTAAATTTGCTACCCAGTTAGTTGTGTCAGTTAAACCTTTCCTTTTTCAACAACAATTTAAACTGATTTTCTAGGACAACAATCAAATTTAGGCAACTGAACAGAAAACACAACAAATATTGCTACTAGACCTAACTTACATGTCATTTTGAACTTTTACCTACTCATAGGTACAGTATGCCAATTATTTATGTCATTCAAACCAGCTGATTAATGAGTTCTGTCTTTCTAATAACAACATCCTAATCATTGATTCACATCAACTGGTATCATCTGTTTCAACTAATAGATTTTTAGCTTATGTCTTAATATTTTTGCAACCTCTTACGCAGTACTCTTAGCCAACTTTAGAAAAAAAATACTTGTATAATACAACAAATGGATTTTACTGTATTAGTATAACATTTGAGAATCAGATAATTGCAGGGTTTTTAAGATACTTCTGATAGTTATTCAGAAAAAAAATTATCAATTCATTCCTTTATCATTCTTTTTAATGTGCAGCATGTATGCAGATCTCTGCCTAAAGGGCGCAGTGGAGAATGATCCTGTTCAGATTTTTTACTTTTTCTCTGATTTTTAATGTAAAATACATGCAAGTAGTAAAACCAATTCAAGCAGATGTAGAATGCCTTTGATAAATGTTTTTTTTAATCAATTATTTATGTTAAGATTTGGCCTTTTGAATTGAGGATATGCTGCTCTAATTGCAGACCTGTACTTCAGCTCGTCTGAACTGACTTTTAGATGAGCTGCAAATTTAAGCGAAGTCACAGGATGAGCACTGAGGGTGCAAAGGCTATCTTATGCTCACAACACCTCCCTTAACTTCTAATAACTTGATGGAACCCTTTCAGTCTGGTTTTAGGGCGCAGCACAGCTGTGAAACTGCTCTGCTACGGGTAACCAATGATTTTCTTATGGCAGCAGACTCTGGACAAACCAGCATATTAATTCTATTAGACCTCAGTGCAGCATTTGACACTGTCAGACATGACATTCTACTGTCCAGAATGGAGAACATGCTGGGTATCTCTGGCACTTCCCTCCAGTAGTTCAAGTCCTATCTGACTGATAGGCAAGTTTGTTAGTCTTGGCAACAGCAGATCTAGCTCAGCGCTAGTCACACAAGGAGTTCCTCAGGGCTCTGTCCTTGGCCCTCTTCTCTTCTGTATTTATATGCTTCCCCTTGGCCATATTATACGTAGCTTTGGAATGGGTTATCATTTTTATGCAGACGATACTCAACTCTATGTCAATGTTAAAAGTGGAACTTCATCAGATCTTTCTCAGCTCACAATCTGCTTCAGTGAAATTAATACCTGGATGAATCAGAACTCTTTAAAATTAAACTGCAACAAAACTGAACTCCTGCAAATTGGAACTAAAGTGCAACTTAATAAAATGAGCTCCTTCCCAGTCCATCTTGGCAGTAATCTCATCAGACCTGCCACCACTGCAAAGAATCTTGGTGTCATTTCTTATTCCTCCCTTTCTTATTCCGCTTGCATAAAACACATTAAGAAACTTTCCTACTTTCACCTCCGTAACATATCTTGTCCATGCTTTTATCACATCCCGCATCGATTATTGTAATTCTCTACTAGTAGGTGCCCCTTCTAATCTTATATCACAGCTCCAGCTTATTCAAAACTCGGCTGCAAGAGTCCTTACTTGAACCAGCAGCAGTGAGCACATAACACCCTTCCTGCTCCGCCTTCACTGGCTCCCCGTGTCTTATAGAATCGAACATAAAATTCTGCTAATAACCTACAAAGCCTTAAACGACCTTGCGCCAAACTATATCAGTGACCTTCTCCATCACTATGTGCCTGTCCGCCCACTAAGGTCCTCTGACTCTGGCAATCTTGTTGAGTCCCACACTAATCTACACTACATGGGTGACAGGGCCTTCAGCTGTATAGCACCCAGACTCTGGAATGACCTACCGAAATTAATCAGATCAGCTGAATCCATGAATTCTTTTAAAACACAACTCAAAACTCATCTGTTTAGGAAGGTTTTTAGTTCTGCCTGACTTTATTACCCTTCTCTCAGTTTACCTCTATGTCAAGATGCTCATGTAACATGTGTGTGTGTTCTATACCATCAATTATACTGTCTGTTAGGCTTTTCTCTGAATTTACTATCTTACTCTTCTTTATTTATTTATCTGGTTTAGTACAATGCAATATACTGTATACCCTGCCATTCTTTCTTAAACTCTGTCAAGCACCTTGAGCATGGGAAAGGCACTATATAAATAAAATATATTATTATTATTATTTACTGCTGGGTGTGTTACATCTCGTATGATCAGATGGAGTGGAAAAAGCAGTAGGGGTCTGGAGACTTAAGTGAATAAGATATACTAAAAAAAAGTGAGCTCATTACAATTAAAGCTTAAATATGTGATACAGACTTTGAAATGCAGTTTGAATTTGTCCAGGTGGTTGCATCACCCTATTGAACTTTTTTTTAACTCAACATCAGAAATGATTCACTCTGTTATAAACACTCTAGAGATGAATTATTCTGAATGCTGGAGTATTTAATCAGGCAACTTTGGACTGAACAGACTTCCAATGACATGTTCCTTTTGTGGATACAGCTAGTGTACAAAAAGTGCTGTATTGAAATGTTAATGTCTTTAAATGTAAACCTGTGGTACATCTGGATAGGTTTCACCATCTTACTGCCACAGAAGAACAGGGTGAGAGTAACAAAATGTTGAGCAAGAGTCCATCTACAATAGCTCTTCACAGCAAACTCAGATCCTGGTGGCCTACAGTGCCTGTAAGTTTTTATTCCAGCCACTTTCTTAATTAGTAACCAATTATTGCTCTTAATAGAACAAACTTTTTACTTAATTTTAATCAACTTGATTTTTAAGATTCATTACCCTAAATTGTTTCATTTTCCTTAACCAACATTTAAACAATAATGAAATGTAAAGCAGCCCAAGTGATCAGCTAACACAATTCAATTTGCACCTAATGTATTTGTCTATCATATAATATGTGTTTCTATAACATATTAGAAAAATATAAAGGGAATAATAATATTATAATATTGATATGATCTTGTACATGATATATTGGAATGGTGATCTCAGGATGAGAAAATGAACACTTTTGTAAATATCTGGTGTTGCAGAATGATAGCACTAACAAACCACAGAATTAAAGAAATTGTTTCATTAACAACAAGAACTGATTAAGAAACTGCTTTTGTCTGGGAACACTGAGTTTGAGACATATTAACTGGTTATATCGATTTACATTTCATTAATGTTTAGCTGCTTGTAAATGAAACAAAAGAAACAAAGGCTATAGATATTAAAAATCAAGTCAATCAAAATTAAAGGGCAAAAGATTATTTTCGATCAGCCACAGTAATTTCCTACTAATTAGTAAAGTGGCTGAACCGAAAACCTGTAGCCACAGCCGGCATCCAGGACTTGAGTTTGGCACCCTCACTTGTAAAGTCAGTAAAGTGATCACTGCCATGGAAACAATCTCGGCTACCATAACCTTGCACTCCTGATTCTGTCCACCTAGAAACTTAATATTAGGGTCCTAGGGCTGCATCAGGAGTGAACAGGAGGAGGAGTATAGGAACCTAATCAAGGACTTTGTTAAATGGTGCGACTCAAACCACATACAACTGAACACCAGCAAAACCAAAGAGCTGGTGGTGGATTTTCGGAGGCCCAGGCCCCTCCGTGATTATCAGAGGTGACTGTGTACAGAGAGTGCAGACCTATAAATACCTGGGAGTGCAGCTGGATGATAAATTGGACTGGACTGCCAATACTGATGCTTTGTGCAAAAGAGGACAGAGCCGACTATACTTCCTTAGAAGGCTGGCGTCCTTCAACATCTGCAATAAGATGCTGCAGATGTTCTATCAGACGGTTGTGGCGTGCTGGGGAGGCAGCATAAAGAAGAGGGACACCTCACGCCTTGACAAACTGGTGAGGAAGGCAGGCTCTACTGTAGGCACGGAGCTGGACAGTTTGACATCTGTGGCAGAGCGACGGGCACTGAGCAGGCTCCTGTCAATCATGGAGAATCCACTGCATCCACTGAACAGTATTGTCTCCAGACAGAGGAGCAGCTTCAGCGACAGACTGCTGTCACTGTCCTGCTCCACTGACAGACTGAAGTTCCTCCCCCACACTATGTGACTCTTTAATTCCACCTGGTGGGGAGGGGGGGTAAACATTAACATTATACAATGTTATTGTCTGTTATACCTGCCTTGCACTCTCCACCTTGCACTGCATTTTTATCACTCTTTAATTAATATTGTTCTTTATCAGTATGCTGCTGCTGGAGTATGTGAATTTCCCCTTGGAGATTAATAAAGTCTCTCTCCCTCTCTTTCATTATTAAATGGTGTGTCAGTTGCCATAGCCTTGCACTCCTAATTCTGTTCACCTGGAAAGTTAATATTAGGGTCCTAGTATTATTAAATGGTGCCAGTATCAGGGGCAAGTAAGACAACAACACTTTAAACCCCTCTTGACCTGTTTTTTTTTTTTTTTGGTGCTGAACTCTATCAGGAAAAATGGCTTATACACTTGCTTAACTACAATTACCAAAGGTGTTCTCAAAACTCACCTTCCATCTTCTTGTCTCTCTACATCCTTCTGCCTGTTACCCCCAATCCCATTTTAACTCCCAATTCTAGGTTAATATGTCTTTGGTTGAGAGGCAACATTGGGCACTCTCTTGAATAATTTCTGGTGTTAGGTGCAGCCCTACCTTTACTCCAGGGACATCAACTTAGGAATACCGGCAGCAGCCACTTGAGTGTCTTTATATGTGGAATTTGTGTTTTGATATTCTTATAATCAATTTGATTCATTCCTCAACTTATTAGACTCATTATTTATAATTTATGTATCACTCTAGCCATTTTTATTTTGTTTTTTTGGGGGGGTTTAGTGTGTTGCTGTCATTTTTTGCCTTTCCTAGCATAGCCACGGCCATACTGTAAAATATTGCTATGCTGGATGCCAATCACGTGACATGGAGGTCTGCATGCTGTGCCTATTTAGTAGGGATGCACGATAATATCGGATTTATATCTGTATCGGCAGATAATGGGTTAAAATAATTTTATTGGCATCGGACCGATAACTAAATTGGACCGATAATTCGAACCGATATTGATGACTCATTCACTATGTTCCGGATGTGCCAGACGTTTAAGCAACTCTGGGCTACTGTGCGAAAATGTCTGCAGTGTGGAAGTTTTTTAAAGTGAGTGAGAGCAACATAAAATATGCCATTTGCAACACTTGTTAAACTAATGTTTTGTGCAGAGGGACCAAAGTGCGAAATTTCAATACCACCAACTTAATTACACACTTGAAGACACGCCATCATGACAAATATCCAGAATTCCTCAGAGCAAAAGAGAAGAATCCTGCACCACTGCATACAAAATCAAAAACTACAGTTGCTCAACGCGTTGATCAGTTACTTGAGAAATCAAAGAAATTTGATAAAGATAACCCTAAAGCTCAAACAATTACTCCAAAGGTGATGGAATTTATTGTTCTGGACGATCGGCCATTTTTTGTTGTAGAAGATATTGGATTTCGAAGGCTGCTTGAGCATCTTGAGCCCCGTTACCAGATACCCAGTCGCCGTTATGTTTCTGACATAGCGTTTCCAGAGTTACAGTACATAAGATTGTGGAAAATCGTGTGCACAAACTCCTTGATAAAGATGTCACAGCCATAAGCTTTACCACTGATATATGGACATCTGATACGAGTGCTATTAATATGCTTAAATTGCAGAAAGCAATCTTGCACGCCCAAGAATGCTCTTGATCACACATGGGTGCTGCACTCTCTGTGGCGTTTAAAAGCATGTTTGAAACATGGAAAATACCCAAACAGGATGTTCATGTAGTATTACGAGACAATGCACGCAACGTTGCAAAGGCTATGGTTGAATGCGGGATACCAAGTTTGCCATGTATGGCTCATACTTTACAGCTTGCCGTGAACGACGGCGTACTATCCCAGCGCAGCGTCTTGGATACAACAGCGATCGGCAGAAAAATAGTCGGTCACTTTAAGCATTCACAATTAGCCAACTCGCGTCCCAAAACTATACAAACTGAACTTATATGTAGCCAAAAATACTTCAACAAGACGTTTCGACTAGATGGAACAGCACATTCTATATGCTGCAAACCTTGCTGGAGCAGAAAAGAGCCCTTGGGGCTTATGCCTCCGATTTTGAGTTACCTGCAATTCTAACGCCTAATCAGTGGGGTTTGATTGAGAACATAATCACACTCCTTGCTCCATTTGAACAACTGACAAAAGAAATTTGCCAGTCTGAAGCCTTGGCTTTTAACGCCATTCCTTCAGTTAATGCTTTAAAACGACTGTGATTAAAAGCGCTCGTTCTGACTTCGGAGTCAAAACCAGTAAAAGCGCTCTCTTGGATGCTGTAAACAATCGTTTCATTTATATTTACACAGAATCCATGTACTGTGTTGCCACTATTGTAGACCCGAGATACAAAGACCGCTATTTCGATGCAGATGTAAAATCATCCATCCATCAATTTAATCAGTGGCACTCAAAATGTTGCAACCTCAGATGGAACTTGCAGCGAACGAAATGCAAACGAGTGAATCACAGATAGATGGTCCACAACAGAAAATGGCCAAGATAAATGACGACGTGGCATGCACGCTCTTTGAAATTTTCTTGAAGAGATCACATTGATGCCTCGGGAAAACAGCCAGACGACACAGGTGAGTTAAAAAAAAAACCCCTGTGGAGCTCTTTACAACATTGTTTTAAGTAAATAACTAAGGCTATCGGATCGAATATCACTATTCTAACATAATTCGAATGTATAAAACGTCTTAGAAGGCAAGAAAGAAAAACGGCAATTGAATGTAAAAGAGCAGCACGTTGGTTTTACCTCGCACTAACTTTGGCTTCATGTTACTTAAGACGTGCTGGACACTACTGTGGGATTTTACAGATCTGTTTTTGCACGTAACTTTTTAGGATCAGCCTATACGTGTTTCTAAATTGTTAACCCATATTGTTATTAGTCATTAGTTAAACGGTCGGCATCTTCTGTGTTATACACACCCATTTAAAGATCGCTAGTTTTCATCAAGCAACTATAGCCTATGCTTCTTTGCTTCACATTTTTGTTCGGTGCGTGTTAACTAAATACGTTTCATAAATAAACGCAAACTCGTTTTACATTTTTTTGTTACTTTGAAAAATGCTGTCTTCTAATAATTGATTATAATACACAAAATACTTAAAAGACCTCAACAAAGTAACATTTAATACACTTGTTTAATTTGTAAAACACTTAAAGGGTCACAATGCTTCAGTTTATTTACTGTAAAAAAATAGACACAGGGATATAAGGTCCTCTGGCCTCTAGGAAAAAAAGAAAAAAAAAATGGCTGCATTTACTTTGTTTAAACAATCACTGACAATTTTGTTTTTTTTTCTTTTGAACATTGTCTTTAGAAAGTATCAGTGCGGTGTGTGTCTTATGTTGCTTTTTGTGCGAGAGCCAATCGCATTCATGGAAGCCACTGTTTTCACCTGAGTCTCTTAAGCAATAATGAGCAACTTGTAAGCAGATCATGATCTACAGTGAAAAGCAAAATATTCATAATAAAATATTTCAAAAAACAGAAAATACAATACAGACATGCATTCAATTCAAATGCCATATATTTATTTTTATTGTAAGGATTCTAATCTTAATGACAGCCCTGGTAAAAGCCAAAATGCAGATATATCTTTTAGATATGAAAGTTGATGCAGAATATAATACTGTATATGTATGCATGCTACTTAGCAGGTGCAGGGATTTCTTTCTGAAGCACCAATCCCGAGGAATGAAAATCCATTGAAATACTGGAACAACTGGAGTCGGTTTCCTACCATTACCAAAGTAGCATGGAAGTTCCTGTCAGCCCCATGTAGTAGCGTGGACAGCGAGAGATTATTCAGTTTGGCTTCTAATGTGATCAATGAAAAGAGAAACAGAATTTCCTGCAACAAGGCAGAGATGCTCTTGTTCGTTAAGAAAAGCCTCCCTATCATGCTTAAAAAACAGAAAAGAATGATAAGCCTCCAGAAAAAAAGTTATTTATTTCTTTACTGTTGTATGCTTTTCTGTTTTTTAAAATTATAGATTGGTTAGACTTATTCCATCAAAAAGAAAGAAAAAAAGTTATGTGATGTTTAAAACTGCAGACTGTAAAACAAAGGATCACATAGCCAGCCAAATGTGCTCGAGCAGAAGCCATTTTAATGATTGTAAATAATCTACAAAAGATGTTATTCTTAAGTGGTATTGCTTATTTCATTGTCATTATACATTTTACCATTTTTTTCAGTTTTCATTTTTTCGATTATTGTTGAATTTGTTGTATTTGTTCCATCAAAAAGAAAGAGAAAAGTGTTATTTAAAGCAACAGCCTGTAAAACTGTTTCCCATATAACCAACAGGTAGCAAGCCAAATGCGACATATCATTTGTTTTTAATGATTGAACAGGGTGTGCAAAACTGTTATACAAATAAATGTTTATTTTGTCTGTAATTCTTGTCCAGACAGATCAAGTCTCATTTTTCTCTGTATCTTATAAATATGTATATCGGCATCGGTAGATAAGTACATAGACATTATCGGATATCGGCATCGGCCCAAAATTCCCATATTGGTGAATCTCTATTATTTAGGATGGTTATGTGCAGCTTAATTTTGAATTTCAGTTAGGAGTTTTTGTACTATATATTTTTCAAGATTTTGGCTTAGAATTTTGCTTTTGTCTCTTTTGTCATTCTAAACTCAACCTGTTCAAAGTCTACAATATGTGCATGTCTTCTTTTGTTCTTTTTATCTTCTGGCCATTTTTTTTTGTTCAACTGAAAATTCCTTCAGGGTAGCTCCACCACACAAGGTATTCATAGCACTGCTCCCCGCGAGTCTTCTAAAGGGCTATGCATATCAGGTAGTAACGTGATGTATGGTGTTATGTAGTAGTTTAATATTAAGAGAACACTTAAATCACAAGAAATTAGAATTGTCTCTTGAACTTGCCCTGAATGCATATGATGGAATTACAATCATTTGATGTTCTCGTTCTCCTTTGATTGTACCCCTGTGACCTGGGGTTAGAATGAGGTCACTCTTCCTCCTCCATGTAATAAAAGGAAACTAAAGGAGGTTGGCATCAAGAAAGGGATCCAATTGTAAAAACTTGTGCAAAAATACCCATCAAATGTTTGGGGGCAAGTGACCAAATTGGATAAACAAAGAAAATTGCCATTAAAGATCAGTTCATATTGATACAGATTTTTGTAGCTTCTAATGAAATTCAGGGATGTTGAACTTGAGATACCTAGCTCAATCATGAACATATAAAACATGTTACATGACTTAAACATACAATCTTTATTTAAAATTGCACTTTGTTTTCTGGACATACACAACCGGACAAAAGTTTTAGAACAGTGTTTGCCAACTCCGAGGACCACCGTGGCTGCAAGTTTTCATTCTAAACCTTTTCTTAATTAGTGACCTGTTTTTGCTGGTAATTAACTTCTTCTGAATTAGTTTCAATTGACTTTCTCTTGAAGACTCAGACCCCTTAATTGTTTCTTTTTTAGCAGCCAAACAATAATGAGATACAAAATGACCCAAAACAACTGGGGCCTCATGTATAAACGGTGCGTACACACAGAAATGTTGCATAAGAACTTTTCCACGTTCAAATCGCGATGTATAAAACCTACACTTGACGTAAAGCCACGCACTTTTCCACGGTACCTCATACCTTTTCGTACGCAAGTTCTCCGCTCGGTTTTGCAGACTGGCGGCACCCAGCGTCAAAGCAGTGCTACTGTTCCTGTGTGGTTACACCTTATTTTCCTGACGCGGCTTTATAAATACACCGAAACTAACTGCATATTGTTTATTAGTGTAATGCATCTGATTGTAATTAACTTGTAACAATATAATGGACCAGGGAACAGCCATAGTATTCCAAATACCATAACTGTTTTAGCGTTGTTACTCTCACTTCTTCTTCTTCTTTCAGCTCCTCCCGTTAGGAGTTGCCACAGCGGATCATCTTTTTCCATATTTCTCTCACTGCACCACTCGGAGTATTTTTATCACTTTATATCACTGTATCTGAGTGTGTCACAGCAGCAGCTGATCGGAAAGAGAATTATCGATATACAGCTTCAAGGACACGCTGTCTCAGCCACTGCAAAACGTTTTAAAGTCTTTCCTGTACGGACCTCACGGTTCAGAAACAGTTTCATCCCAAGAACTTTAAATGCACTCAATCAATTGCTCCTTGTAGAACTGTTTGTACTTATAAGTACAATCACCCCACTGTAAACTTGCACAACAGTTATAATATCGCACAGCCTGAGCCACTTTATAAAGCGCATATTTACATATGATGACGATATCATTTTTAAGGTGAAATGCAGCAAAATATGTTTATTAAATTATACAGATAAAACTTTAACTTTATTTAAATAATCTATATTCTTCACTGGGAGTGAAGAACTGTAGTAGTGGGAACTGTAAACGAACTTAAAACTTTAAGATAAATAGGCTTATAGGATCATCATTGCCATGTGCTCGAAGTATAGTGAAATTCTTACTGTTCAACAACATGACTAATAAGTATAACTACATACCTTGAAACTTCTGTCTTCTTTACCTGACAAGTCACAGAGAATTAAAATTACATGTTTTTGATATTGTTAATATTTAATAAAAAACTCTTGCTCTGTGGGTGTTTTATTATGCACCAATACAATGTAATGAAATAGATAAAATGCAAATGTGTAAGTTAAATGAGTGCATTAGGATGAAGCTGTGTCATTCCCATGAAGGTGAGAAGGTTGATGTTAGGATGCCAATGTAAACAACATAGCTACACAAAGGAGATTCAAGTAGCTAATAGGCTTACTGTATACTGCAATTATAATGTGCATTTGTGTGAATAAACCTTTACATTACTGTGGATGAGTATATAGGTGCCAGTTTCAATGTATTACTAGTTTTTCTTTTTATTCTGACTATCAGTGGAGAATAAAAGCATTTTCATATTTTTAATGTTCAGTTTTGCCAAGCTAAATAAAATACTCCCTCTTGATGCTGGACAAACACTTCTAGCTGTCTTTACTCCATTGCCAATTACGTCTTTACAAACAGAACTGCTGCAATGCATACCATTTAGAAAACTCTTTAAATATCAAATTCATACACTGATCTAAAATTAAGTTTTTAGAAACTTTTTTAACCTTGTTTTAAGGTAATGCAGCTAAGGATTTTATTCAAATGTCTACCCATTCATCCTTCTATTTAAACAACTTAGTCAGATTTCAGTGTCATAGGGACTCACTAGTCTCAACAACACTGAGCACAAGGCAAGTACCAATCCTGGACAAAGTACCAGTCCATAGCAGGGTAGACATTTTATTGCATCAGGGCAATTAAGTGTTTTCTGTCAATCAAACACACATGTCTTTGAGGTAAAACTATGATAACCATAGTGCCTGATGACAGAGCAAGAATTTGCATGCTCCATACAGCCAGTGAGGAAGTTGAGACTGATTCTGGAGCTGTGAGACTATAACGTATCACCTTGTAATTTTCTATTAAAATTGCAAAATTTTAATCCATTGCTTCTTGTCACATTTAAAGCGACAATAAGAAATATTATACATAGCAATTAGGACATTCTCATTTAACAATCTTTAATATTTCAATGAAAAAACTGTCTATTGCCAAAAAACAATTAAAATTGTTCATTGTTTTTGTAATATGACAAAATTCATCCATTATTTTGAAACTCCAATATCAGGTTCCAGGCATCTGCAATTGTCCTGGCAGCATTAAACGCAAAGTAGAAAGCAAACATGAACTGAGAGTAAACCCACATAAAAATAATACCAACTGAAATTTATAAATCAACCAAACAACCTTCTTTGGATTTGGGGATAAAGAATAAAAAAAATGAAAACTGATGAAATTGTTTGGAAAATCCACATGGACAGAGGAAATGTGCAAACTCCACACAGATATGCTACGAGCTAGGAAACAAATCATGGATGTAAGAACTGTAAAGCAATAGTACTAACCACAGAAAAGACAAAGTGAGAACTAAAATAAAAGTATGGAATTATTCAAATTTGAAATTTTATTTGACTTGGGTTGTGCTTGTTCCTATTACAAGGAAGTATGAGCTATTTTCCTTACATAAAATGTCTTCCAAACAAAAGAAACAATTGCATATGGATTAAATCTATTCAAAACATATACACATGTTAACATGAAACTTTCACATGCTTTTCAATGTATCCATCTATCCATTATGAAATTTGCTTAACCCTCTTTAAGTGCCATTAAAAAGTCTAATTGTATTTCATATTTTTAATACATCCAGACAAAACTTTTCACCACATAAAGTTGATTATGATTAACATTTTTGGCACATGCAGCCCTTGAAAATAGCACAGTTACTTACTAACGAATGCACATGCTGTAACATCTCAGTGCCCGGAATTGGATTAAGCAGGTTATGTTATGTTATTTGAAGCAGGGATGTACCATTTATTATTGGAATGTGTTCCCATGTTCAAACTGATACTTCCTCATAAGCCCACAATGCAGTTGTTTGGACACGCTATTCATTGCATTTTGTATTTGCTAATGATTCTATCCAAACAAAATAGTCATTGAAATGTTTTTTGCAGAATTTAAAGATTTATCATATGTAGGCAGTTTAGCTTATTGCTTCATTAACACTCCGGGGTGGCGAGATTGCACACTTGCACCCAATGGCAGTTTAAAGAAGGAAAAGGAAAAGAGAGGAGGAAAAAGTTAAAGGTTAAAGTGGATGAAAGAGGAAGGCAGTCTCAGAAGAGAGTGAGTGCTATTTAAGAATCGAGGCAGATGGTCAGGTGTATGAGCCCAGAAGGGGGGAATCTGGCCAGTGCTTGAAGAGGGCTGACGTTGCTCCTGTAAACAAGAGATACCTATTTTCTTCAGGAGGGCTCCCGTGTAAGTCCATGGAGTAGCAGCTGGAGGCAAGGGAGTAAGACTCAGCACGGTACCCCATGAAAGCCTAGGACTGGAGGCATGAACCAAGGTCTGCTGTTGTTGGCAGGTGTCACTGCTTGCTGCATAGACCTGTACAGATGAGCAGCAGTGACAGAGTTGTTAGAGGAGAGGCATTAAGGCTCTATAATTGTTTTAGGAATAAATAACTGCCTGCGAATTTTAATGTAATTTTAAGCAAGTATTTATTTGGAATTTGTAACCTCCACAGACACTTTTTTAGTCTTGGATTATTTATTTATTCAGAAGAGCCCTGAGCCGTTGGAGCACTTGGTTTAAAAAAGGTACTTTTTACACCTCCCTCTTGCTAACTGTTTGTGTCCTTATTTGCCCAGCTCATCCCAGACATGTTATTAATGATTTTGGTTTCAAGTGCTGCCAGGAATCGTGGAGCCAACCTACACTGAACAACCTATAATGACAAAGTGAAAACATTTTTAAGCAAAGTTTGCAAATTTATTAAAAATCAAAACTGAAATCTCTCATTCATATAAACGTTCAGACCCTTTGCTGAGGAACTCCAAAATTATGTCAGGTTCATGCTGTTTGCTTTAATTATCATTGATGTGTGTAGAACTTGATTACAGTCCACCTGTGGTAAACTGAAAGGCACACACTTGCAATGTATAAGGTCCCACCATTCACATTGCATATCAAGACAAAATCTAAACCAGGAGGTACAAGCAACTCTCTATAGACTTGCCTGCACTAAAAATTGTGGTGACGTATAGATAATAGTTAGGGTATAAAAACCGTTTCTAAAGCTTTGAGTGTACCCATAGATGTCAATACTTGTAAAATATTTCCTAGATATGGCCTTCCTGCCAAACTGTGTAACCATGCAAGAAAGGCCTTGGTCAGGGAAGTGACCAAGACCCCACTGGTCACTCTAAGAGAGCTTCAGTAGTTCTCTGCTGAGTTGGGGGAACATGTTTGAAGGTCAAGCATCTCAGAAGAACTCCATCAATCAGGTACTCAGGGTACAGTGGTTAGGCGGAAGCCACTCTTGATAAAAAGGCATTTGACAGTTTAAAGGATTCTGGTCAGAATTGTGGGAAGAATGGATACAGCTAAATACAAAAAGGTCATTGAAGGAAATCTGCTTTAGAGTGCAAGAAATCTCAGACTGGAGCAATGGTTCATATGATATGAAGCATACAGCTAAAACAATGCTGGAGTGGTTTTGGGAAAAGACTCTGACAGTCCTTGAATGGCCCTGCCAAAGGCCAAACTAAAAGCTTATAGAGTTTGCAGTTTACAGATGCATACCATCCAGTCTAATGGAGCTTAAAGGGATCTGTCGGGGAGAATGGATAAACTGCCCAAATCCATGTATGCAAAGCTCCTAGGGACTTACCCCAGAAGACTCAAAAGTACTGAATTAATGGTTTGAATATTGTATAAATGAGAGATTTTAGTTTTTGGTTTTGTAATAAATTAGCAAACCTTTCTGAAAACATGTTTTCACTTCGTCAAATTGTGTTATTGTGTGTAGTTTGAAGGAAAAAACTGCAAATGTATCCATTTAAAATTAAGTCTACAACACAACAAAATGTGTAAAAAGTAAATGGGTTTAAATGCTTTCTGAATCCACTGTCATATATTCCATTAACTTTAAGTTCTATTTTCTTTGTAGGATGTTTTCCCAGAATTAATCCCTTTACTGATATCAATACAGTACCTATTCATAAAATTAAAAATGCTTATTTTTCACTTACACCACACATACACATCATAAAATGCATAACACTTAAAATACAGAATAATGAAGCAAAACCAAAAAATCACTGCAATATATATTGAACACATAAGGGCAATAAAATCAGAGCCTGTTACAGCTGAATATCTAAAACTGCAGATCTATCGCCTTTGATTTCAGTAAACCCATTATTTTACACAGTGCAGCACAAGATGAGAGCTCAAGCCACACTCTCAGCAGTCTTGGCTATTGTTAATATTATTCTAATGTCCCAGGGGCCATCTTCACATGTATAGTACAGAGACTTCACATCCTGGCTCTTTTGATTCTTTTGTACACCCTCCAGCCTGCATGGCCAGGAACTTCCAGTCAGGGGTAAGATTTATGAGGCCCCCTCCAAAAGGGCTAACCCTGCAATATCACCAGAGGATTTCTTAAAACAATAACATCCATCTACTGCTCAATAGGACAGTCTCTTCTCAGATTAACATTATCTGTTTATCTTAACAGCCCTTGCACGCCATAGTCTGCAAGTCCAGGGGGCACGTCTGTCAACTCATGAAGGGCTCAACAGTCCTGATTTCTGTCATCCGTCAACTGCTTATGATCTGATTGAGTTAGAAGGTCAGGCGGGTGACAGTAATACAAGTGATACATAGGATTAATGGGGCATGTCATTTGATGTGACATTAATCAATTTACCTTGTGGAGCTCTCAACCAATTAAATTGAGGTATTCCAATTGGGACTAAAATACCATTTTCTAACTCCAGTTAATCCTAAGCAGCGTTGTGGGGGACAGGAACATATCCCAGAAGCATAGAGCACAAGGCAGGAACAATCCCTGGACAGGGCATTAGTTCATCATAGAGAGAACACACTCACATACCATACACTTGGTAGGGCTGTTTTAGTGTTGTTAATCTACCTAATCTCAATGTTTTTGGACTGAGGGAGGGAACCAGAGAAACTGGAGGAAACCTACTCAGACCTCTGACATGAACTCTGGTCTCCTTGTTGCAAAGCATCAGCACTTGCACTGTGCTACTGTGTTGTATAGTAAAGAAGCAGAAATACTTTGGTTGAACTGTTTTTAGAATATTTCTGCTTCACTTCAGTATAAACATTTCTGTCTACTTGTAAGTGTACTTCACAACATTTTCATGTGCAAATGGCAGATTTAACTCTGATATATTTTGCTGGACATTATTTACTGTACTGTACTGCAATATTAAAAAAGAACACAAAAGAACTATGCAAATACACAAAATGTTTTTATTAGTCAATTATCTTAAATGGGCTTCCCCATATTAGTATATTTTGCATATACAAGGAACCTGGAAAGATTTTCATATGTACACCCAATCATCTACGCAGTTGTTCCAAGTATACCTCACCACAGCTTGCAAAACGGGTTTGGCCTGGACATTATTTACTCTGCTAATAATGTCACATTCTGCCACTATTCTCACACCAGCTTGCCGTATGGGGCAGGGATAATCTGCAGGCTGCAGAAAGGTGTATTTGTATGTTTATATGTTGTGTTTCATTCACCTTGTCACGTGCGTTTCACACTGGTATTCTCACATTGTCCTGGGCATCCTGGCTTCAAAACAGATCATGAACTAGTTGGAAAAGCCCAAGGAAAGACTGAAAGTCTATTCCTTGGAATGTGAAATGGTAGTTTAGGTAAAGCACTTAATTCAACATTATTAGGGTTTGCTTATTATTAAACTAATTGCTAATTTTCATTGCACTCATTGATTCTGAAGAAAAATGGGTGTCATTTTTGAGACCAGTAAAGGCTTAAAAATATTTCCATATAACTTTACTGTAATTAGGTGTTTTCATTACAAAAAGTCTTTACTACGAAGTTTTCAGGAATGGATTGTCTCTTCTTAAAGTGGGAGGAGGCTGTACACATCTTCTATTAGTGCCTACCCCCTAAATTAAGATACATTAGTAAAGATGTTAAATGTTACTGTTTTAAGTTGCAGTTACTTGGTGCATACTTTAGTGACTATAGTACAAACATATAGTTTGTATAGTTTTACTCTGAGTGCTGTGGTTTCCTTGCACAGTTCAAAGGCATGAAGGTCTTGTGGATCGGCGATAATAAATTGGCCCCTGATGTGTGTATGTGTGTCTACTCTGCAGTTGTCTAGTGTCCTGTCCAGGGATTGTTCCTGCCTTGTTCTTGATGCTTGCTGAGGTAGGATCTAGCTGTCCTGCAACCCTGCTTCAAATAAGCAGGTTTCAAAATGCATGAAATGAGGCGAGACCTAACATTTACTTGTACTAAAGAACAATCACTATCAGATGCATTTGTCTTCTACTTGAATGGTTTATTTAAGCCACATTTGATGAAAATATCTCAATTTTTACTCATGTATGTCCATTGAGTACTTTATACAGCAATGTAGGCTCAGAATGTTATGTGTTCATATTTCAAGAATGTTGGAATCTTCATGCAAATCACTGGATACTGTAACTACGCTTCTAATTGATTTTTGTACTTTTTAACAATGCACCGGTTTTACATTCATTGTAATTTTTGTGAAATATTTTTCAAATTGGGATAGCAAGGTGTCACAATGGTCAGCACTGGTATCTCACAAATCCAAAACCTTCAATTTAATTCATGTTGTCAGTTATTGCCTGTGTAGAGTTTCCCTATGGAGATTCTGTTTTCCCTCTTAAAAACAAGTGTTTTGTGCTAACTGGCAGTTCCAAACTGGCATTCTGTGTATGTGTGTGTGTGTGACTAAAGACTGCAATGGGCTGTTGCTCTGACCAGGTTTGTCTCCTGACTTGCTCCCAGTGCTGCTAGGATAGACCTTATCTCTCCTGGACCTGAAATGGATTAAGCCAATTTGAGTACTTCATGTTATTTTGTATTTGTTTTTAGATTAGACATTTGTCGACTTTCCACATTAATGCATGTTCAAAACAATTATTCCCTGTTATTATTATTCCAAGTTGTGTGTGACTGAAGCCAATTACAATATTCAAGAGGAGCCATTTGGTTCTGTCTGGAAGAGCCTACAATGTAACATAAAGCGTCAATTAGGATTTGTCAATTAAAGAAAATCAGAAGGAGAATAAAAACTCCAAATATCAAAACAGAGTATTTCATCACCATGTCACACTTACACTCTGTGAATGTTAAATTAATCAGGTTGTATAAATTATAATTAATGAAAAATTAGACATATAAATTCATTAATATGCTAATAAAAAATCATGGAATATAATAGATGTGAACATTCAAATTAAATATAAATTTAAGTGAAACATTGATAAACTAAAATATGACATTAGGTCACATAAATTAAGAGAATGAAAACTCCACAATGATCCCAAATATCAAAAGAAAGGTACTCCATCGCCATGTCATTCTTTTAATTAACTATAATGACATGAAGGACTTAAAAAATATTAACAGAATGCCACCTCCCTTCATTAAAATAATCACAAAAAATATTTTTTTGCCATTTGCTTTTGGTATTTTTTGTCCGTTTTACTATAAACAACATTGACTGCCCAGCCTTCTCAATTCTTACACAGAGTCATATACAGAGAAAACAAAAATGTATTCAAATGTTTGACAAGACACTACATATAATGGTATGTCTTCTGTTATTTGGATAGATGGTGTAACACTTTGGATTGCCTATACACATTGGCTCCATGTCAGTTTATGGTTAATCTTTAAAACTTTACATATCAAGTGCAGAGAGCTCTGAAACAGAAAACACCAACATACTGCTTATGCTGTTTCCTTACCATAAAACATCTGTGACAGCTAAAACCCATTGCTTCTGACAGTACAGCCATATTCTCACCATTCCTAGCCTTTACAAGCCACTCTCTATATACTGTATGTCTGTTCCAGTAATTTCTACTTTACATTGATATCTGAACTGTAGATTGGGAGTACCTGATGCTGCAGGATTTTGTTCTAAACCAAATGCTTAATTAGAAGCCAATTTTTGTTGATAACAGAACTTATTTAATTTTTTTGGCTTGTTAGTGTTTTCATTCTACCACATCAGTTCATTCTTATGCTGTAGGCTTTTCAGTAAATATCATGCAATTAATTGTGGCTTGAAACAGATTAGTAATTCTCAGTCTTTCTTCTCTTCTATTTCTTTCCAAATACTGTATTTCACTAAAGCCAATACTTCATGATGAACACATGCAGGTATAAATGGGACCAAGTTTAATGAATAGCTGCCTATTTTTTTGGCATGTTAAGAAGAGAAAAATAATTGAAAACATTGAATGGAGTTTTTTAAGACAAAAAAGTGACTAAGGCTTGGCAATCTTAACAAAAATGTTCACCAAAAGAAAGAACAAAAACATTGCTTGAGTAACATTGGCATGAGCAGCAATAAGTGCCTTCAGTTAGGCAACTGGTTCAAACCAAAACCAGCTGCCACTGCCAGCCTTCAGGATTGAATTTGAGGACTCCAGATGTAGATCCAGCTCTTTCCGATTTGATTAAAATGGTAATACTGAATATTGTTGAGCATCTATAACACAACAACTACTCTCATACCAAATATTTTACCTGATTTGATTAGCACATGCAGACAAGAATTTCACTCAACTCTATGAATGAGATTATAATGAATTTATAAACTTATAATAACCCTCTAATATACTGTACATTTATATAATGCAATTATGTCCAAAGAGGACCTGACCAGCTAGCTAGCCTTTGTGTAATTTACTTGAAATATTTCATGACCTCAAAAGGTTTGCTTTCCTCAAACTAAAATTAAGAGTTTTTGATTTACTCCACACTTTAGAATATACAGTATTTTATTGCAATCTGCTACATTTGTTAATTTAGAATTTAGTTATTTTCCATCTTAACTACTTGTGCACAATTACAAACTAACCTATTATAAATATTTGTCTTTTCACTATTTGAACCTATCCCAGCAGAACAGTACAGTAATAAACATAGTTTCAGTGCTGGTACTAGCTGGTATGTATATGGAGTACTGGCAATATTTCTTAGTATACTGGCAAGTACCTCAGTGGCACTTCAAAGGGCACATTCCTCACATATCCCACTGGCTGCGCTTTAAGTTTCCTGGTTCCACTTCAAGAACTGATTTGTTTTAATTATGAAGGCAACAAAAGTTAGTGTTACTGCCTCACACAACAAACAGGCTGCATTTGAAACCCAGATTGTTTAAATACTCTTTACATGTGCAGGATTTTCAATGGTTTCTTGGGTTTTCTTCCTACAATCAGATGTGTGTTAAGTTAACTGGAAACTCTAAATTTTGCTGGTATGAAGAAGTGTGTCATTAAACAGACTGGGAACACACTTACACTTGGTTTCTGCATTATTTAAAAAATGGAATTAAGTGAAACAATTAAATAAATGGTTACAAAATCTATAAGTATCTAACCCTTTATAAATTTTTACATTTTATTGTTATGCAATATTCAATCCCAATGGATTTTATTTGGCTTTTTTGTGACTGATTCAGAGAAAAAAAACAATTTAATGTCAAAGTGAAAACAGATCTCTGCAAAGTGGTGTAAATTAATTACAAGTTGTCACGCTTGGGACACAGATTTGCACAGAGACACAGGAGGTCGTAGAAACAAGAAGGATTTTTATTCAGACACTGCAAACACATGAGCTTAAACGTGTTCCATGACAAGTCAGAGATGACAGTTCCGCTAGGAGCAGAGAGAGATAAAAGCAAACAATCAATTCCAAAACTGACAGGCGCTGCAAGGCTTATAAGTCGGCGGAGTACCGCACGAGGCTTGTATTACGCGTTATAGTGCAAGGATAAGGAGCAATGTGAGGGTAGTCAGTGTTTCAGGGTTTGTGGTTTTCCCAGGGGTGTCTGTATCTATTTGGGGTGCGATCAGCCCTCCAGCTCACACCTTCCCCGTCAGCTTTATTCACATTCCTGTGAATCAAGCGACTCTCTGTACCAAGTTCATGTAGTCGGGATAATACGTCTGCGTTGACGTGTTCAGAACTTGGTCGGTGCTTTACTGTGAAACTGTAAGGTTGTAAACCCAGAAACCATCTCATTAGACGAGAGTTTGTATCTATCTGTCGGTACAACCACTGAAGTGGAGCATGATCAGTTACCAAAGTGAAGTTTCGTCCCTACAAGTAATAGCGAAGCGCTTCCACAGCCCACCTAATTGCCAAGCATTCTTTCTCAATTGTAGAATAATTGCGTTCCCTAGGAAGTAATTTCCTACTCAAATATGTGATTGGATGTTCTTCTCCATCAAAAATTTGTGACAGGACTGCGCCCACACCAAATGCACTTGCGTCTGTTTGCAAGATAAAATAAAATCTTTTGTGAAATCCGGGTTCCTTAGAACTGGGTAAGAAGACAATGCTTTTTTTAAATCGTTGAAAGAACGTTCGCAATTTTCTGTCCACAAGATAGGTCGGTTTTTTCTGCCTCTAGTGAGTTCTGTAAGAAGAAGCTCTATGTGCAAAATTTGGAATGAATTTTCTGTAGTAACCAGCGAGCCCCAGAAAAGCGCGTACTTGTTTCTGTGTCTCAGGTCTCGGGTAAACAAGCATTTCTTCTATTTTCCTTAACTGTGGTCTAAGTAAACCCTTGCCCATAGAATAGCCTAAGTAATGAGTCTCGGACATGCCTAGTTTACATTTCTTAGGGTTAGCAGTAAGGCCAGCCTGTCTCAAGCTTTCAAGAACGGCTTGAAGCCGCTCTAAGTGTGTTTTCCAATCATTGCTAAAAATCACGACATCGTCAAGGTATGCCCCGGAATATTCAGAATGAGAACGTAGGATCTGATCCATCATACGCTGAAAAGTTAGAGGTGCCCCGTGAAGACCAAACGGGAGTCTTGTAAATTCATAGTCTGTCAGGAGTCTCAAATGCCGTTTTCTCACAACTGCTAGCCTCTAAAGGCACCTGCCAATAGCCTGTCGTGAGATCTAGCGTGGAGATATAGCTCGCCTGACCCAGTTTTTCCAACAGTTCATCAACACGGGGCATGGGATAAGCATCGAATTTAGAGACCTTATTCAAGCGTCTGAAATCGATACAGAACCGAACCGAACCGTCTTGCTTTGGGACTAATACGACTGGGCTGCACCAGTCACTTCTACTTTCACGAATTACATCCAGTGTCAGCATCTTTTTTACCTCTTCGCGCACAATATTTTGCCGCGCTTCCGGTATCCGGAATGGCCGCATCTGTACTCGAACATCAGGTTCAGTGGTAATTTTATGTTTTGTAATGTTAGTCTTGCCTGGTAAATCTGAAAAGACATCAGTGTTCCGTTCTATCAAAGATAACAGTTCTGCCTTTTGCGTGTCAGTAAGATCGTTACCAATGGTAACATCGGTCTGAGAAACAGCAGCCAGGAAGTGTTAACCTCTTGTCGGTCGTGCCATTCCTTCAAGAGGTTAATGTGTAAAATCTGGAATGGTTTGCGCCGGCCTGGTATTCTAACCTTGTAATTTACCAGACTCAAACGCTCCTCAATAATGGCGGGCCCTGCCATTTAGCTAAGAATTTGTGTGGATCCGAGGGAACCAGTACCAAAACACGATCGCCAGGTTTGAACTCACGGAGCTTGCTGCGCCTATCGTAAAGACGCTTCTGAGTTTCCTGTTCTCGTTGTTGGTGTTCCACAGCAATAGAGAAAAGCATAGAAATTCTGTCTTGCAACGAAATTAGTCGATCTGCAAAGCTTCGACCTTGAGCTGCTCTCTCGCTTCCTATCCATTCCTCACGCACCACATCCAGGATGCCTCGCGCCGCCTGCCGAATAACAACTCAAGGGACTCAAGCCAGTGGACGCCTGTGGTGATTCTCGCACCGCGTACAAAGCAAAAGGTAGGACAGTGTTCCATGTTGTGGGATCATTATGAGCAACTCGCCTGATCATCTGTTTCAATGTTTTGTTAAATCGCTCAGTTAAACCATTCGTTTGAGGATGGTAAACAGTAGTACTCAATTTCTTAATAGCAAAACTGTCACACAATTGTTTCATCACGCGAGAAGTGAAAGGTGTGCCTTGATCAGTTAAGATTTCTCTAGGGATACCAATACAGTAATCCCTCCTCGATCGCGGGGTTGCGTTCCAGACCCCCCCGCGATAGGTGAAAATCCGCGAAGTAGAAACCACATGTTTGTATGGTTATTTTTGTATATTTTAAGCCCTTATAAACTCTCCCACACTGTTAACATTATTAGAGCCCTCTAGACATGAAATAACACCCTTTAGTCAAACGTTTAAACTGTGCTTCATTACAAGACAGAGATGGCAGTTCTTTCTCACAATTAAAAGAATGCAAACATATCTTATCATATCATATCTTCTAGCTCGCTAAGAAAAGCAAACAATCAAAAAATCAATACCTGCTTTTAAGTATACAGAAGCACCGCGATAAAGCGGCATTTTGTAGAGGAGCGTCCTATCTTCTAGGCAAACAGCCACTGTGTAAACAGCCCCCTCTGCTCACACCCCCTCCGTCAGGCAGAGAGAATGAGAGACAGAGAGAAGCAAACAAAACAAGCGCCACGCGGGAAGCATATCTTATAGCATTGAGGAGTTTTAGTTAATATGTAATACATGCTCTGATTGGGTAGCTTCTAAGCCATCCGCCAATAGCGTCCCTTGTATGAAATCAACTGGGCAATCAAACTGAGGAAGCATGTAACCTAAATTAAAAGGCCCATTGTCCGCAGAAAGCGGCGAATCAGCGAAAAATCCGTGATATATATTTAGATGTGCTTACATTTAAAATCCGCGATAGAGTGAAACCGCGAAAGTCAAAGCGCGATATAGCGAGGGATTACTGTACGAGTAAAAGTATCACATAGTGCTTTGGCTACAGTCAAAGAGTTGGCCTTTTTCAGCGCAATCATTTCTGGATATCGTGTTGCATAATCAACCAACACCAGCAAATATTGGTACCCATCCTTAGTCTTAAGTAAAGGTCCCACAATATCTAATCCCACACGGTAAAAGGGAACTTCCAATATGGGCATAGGACAAAGGGTAGCCCGAGGAGGCTTATAAGCAGAGACGATCTGGCAGTCTGGACATGAAGTACAAAATCGTTCAACATCTTTTCCCATATTAAGCCAATAAAATCATTTTGATAACCGGTCTCTAGTTTTGTCGGCACCGAGGTGTCCCCCCAAGATGTGTGAATGTGCCAGATGCAAAACAGTTTCCCTATGTGCTTCAGGTATCACCAGTTGTTCAATAAATTCCCCCTCCAAATGATCTGAGATCATTCTGAAAAGGTAATATCCTCTGCGATGTTCACATCAACGTGCTCTGTAGTGTCCACGGTTTCCTCGGCCCGCTATTGCCGCTGTCTCCCCAGAAACAGGCGTCTCATCTACGACTGGATTTCCCGGGGTCCTACCTGACCCCATTAGATTTTTAGGTCCTGCAGCTTGTCGATCGAAGCGACGAGAATGTCCTGGACGTTCGTTCACAGGTTGCGAAGCAGCACGAAATCCACCGCTCTTTCTCCAAGTGGACTGTGAACCCTCTAATCGTCTGGACATAATCGTTAATGATTTAATATCATGACGTAGAAATTCATCTCGAAGAACTTCAGGTATGCCGGCCAGTAATATATTCACGACAACTGTTTCCATCACGTCTCCTTCAAACCAGCAGTGCACTTTATGTATCAAATCTTGAATTTGCGCACAGATTGGGTCATCCATGTTTAGTTTCCAGTCTTTAAGTGCATAAGTTTTAGACCTCTGAAATAAGTCTTCCGCGGCATCCATCTGTGCAACCACACCTTGTACCACTTGTCACGCTTGGGACACAGATTTGCACAGACACACAGGAGGTCGTAGAAACAAGAAGGATTTTTATTCAAACACTGCGAACACATGAGCTTAAACGTGCTCCATGACAAGTCAGAGATAACAGTTCCGCTAGGAGCAGAGAGAGATAAAAGCAAACAATCAATTCCAAAACTGACAGGCGCTGCGCAAGGCTTATAAGTCGGCGGAGTACCGCGCGAGGCTTGTATTACGCGTTATAGTGCAAGGATAAGGAGCAATGTGAGGGTAGTCAGTGTTTCAGGGTTTGTGGTTTTCCCAGGGGCATCTGTATCTATTTGGGGTGCGATCAGCCCTCCAGCTCACAAAGTATAAAACTTAAAATAAATGACTGCCTACACATTTACTCCCTTCAAGTCATTATTTAGTACATGTACTCTATTCAGTCATGTCAGCCTTGAGTTTGTGTGTATAGGTCTGAATCGGCTTTGATTATCAGGGTACTGTCATTTTTCCCCATTCTTCTTTGAAAAACTGTATGGGAATTGCAAATAAACAGCCGTGTTCAATTCCAGTCACACATTCTGAATTGGATTAAGATTTGGACTCTGACTTGGCCACTCCAGGGCCTTCGTGTATAACGCCGTGCGTAGAACTCACACTATAACATGGCGTAAGCACAAAAGCGGGAATGTGCGTTCACACAGAAAAAATCCAGATGCAGGAACTTCCACGTTCTTCCGCTACATAAATCCTGATCAGCGTGAAAAGTAATGCGCGTGCACGTGCCTGCTGTCCCGCCCCAACTCCTCCCAGAATTACACCTCTTTGAATATGTAAATCAATATAAATAGCCCTTAAGCTCAGCATTCTGTGAAAAGACAATGGCAAAACCACGAGGAAAAATAGAACAATTTCAGCGAATACCAAGTGGAGGCAAGTAAAAACGTATTATTTGTTGGTTAAACAGTGGTATAAACAAGAAAAGGAAGATGATTAAGTGACATAGCGTGTCGGAGAAACTCGAAAGCTCAAGTTCACAAAGTCGCACAGTGCCTGAAATAAAAAAGAAGTCACATATCAAAGTCGCCATGAAAAGGCAAGTCATAGCCCACTGTCTGAGTGTCATATGAAAGCTTATTAGAGTACAGAGAAAAAAAAAGCACACAGTGGGGAAAAAGCATGAAATGTCAAATTTAATCTCGAAATTTCCACTTTAATCACGTAGTTTATTTTGTCATTAAAGTAGAACATCATAAACTTAATCTTAAAATCGTTTAATTTACTAGTTTCTCAAATCCCATCGTAAGTAAAGTAGTACATTAAATGCTTTATTTTGTATTTGATCTTCTATGTGCTCTATGTGCGTGCATCACTATGTGCTTCTTAAACCGGCTTTCTCTTCCTCCAACAGGACACAGAATCCATTACATTCGTGATATTACAGCTCTCTGAATAACTAAAATACTGAGATGTATATGTGATATCATTTTCATGATGATAGGAGTTAAAGCATGTTATTAAACATGGAAACACGGTGGCACATTGATTGTGCGCAACCTTCGATGAAATAATTTATTGCAGCAGTACTGTCTCTTTCAAACGTACTAACCTCCAATTCCTGTCCTTCCTTTTCTTTCTCGAAATACCCAATCGCCACACAATCAGCTCTGTAATAGACGTTAAGCCATCTGTAAGCTTATAACGCCGATTCCTGAAAACTTTTAAGAAACATTGAAATATCTTCGTAGTACATGTTTAATTATTCTATCCTTCACACCAGTCCCAGTGAAGCATACAGTGCGAGGCAGGAACAATCTGTGAATGGAGCACCAGATCCTTGCTAGTGTAGCAACACCATGTCCTTTAATTATTAACAATATACAGTCATGGCCGAAATTATCGGCACCCCTGGAATTTTCCCAGAAAATGCACTTTTTCTCCCAGAAAATGATTGCAATTACAAATGTTTTGGTATACACATGTTTATTTCCTTTA
Organism: Polypterus senegalus; assembly: GCF_016835505.1. Classification (NCBI taxonomy): domain Eukaryota; kingdom Metazoa; phylum Chordata; class Cladistia; order Polypteriformes; family Polypteridae; genus Polypterus; species Polypterus senegalus. The sequence continues at coordinate 58,797,361 of NC_053168.1, read as the reverse complement.
TGTGCATTGGAACAACACAAAAAACTGAGAAAAAAGCCAAATCTCATATCATTTCACACAAAACTCAAAAACCAGGCTGGACAAAATTATTGGCACCCTCAACTTAATATTTGGTTGCACGCCCTTTGGAAAAAATAACTGAAATCAAGCGCTTCCTATAACCATCAACAAGCTTGTTACACCTCTCAACTGGAATTTCCGACCACTCTTCTTTTGCAAACTAGCTACAGTGCCATGTGTTGTGAACTTCTTGATTATGTTGCACACAGTAGACAAAGGAACATGAAGATCTCTGGAGATGGACTTGTAGCATTGAGATTGTTGATATTTTTCCACAATTTTTATTCTCAAGTCCTCAGACAATTCTCTGCTCTTCTTTCTGTTCTTCATTCTTAGTGTGGCACACTCAGACACACAACAGAAAGGATGAGTCAGCTTTTCTCCATTTTAACTGGCTTCAGGTGTGATTGCTATGTTGCCAGCACCTGTTTCTTGCCACAGGTGAATTCAAACGAGCATCATATGCTTGAAATAAAACGATTTACCCACAATTTTGAAAAGGTGCCAATAATTTTGTCCGGCCCATTTTTGGAGTTCTGTGTGACATTATGTCAGATTTGGCTGTTTTTCTCTGTTTTTTTTGTTGTTCCAATGCACATAAAGGAAATAAACATGTGTATACCAAAACATTTGTCATTGCAACAATTCTCTGGGAGAAATGGTGCATTGTCTGGGAAAATTCCAGGGGTGCCGATAATTTCGGCCATGACTGTAGATTATTTAAATAAAGTTAAAGTTTTATCTGTGCGTCACTTTACGCCAAGTTTAGGTTTTATACATTGCGATTTGAACATGGAAACGTTTATATGCAACATTTCTGTGCATACGTACCGTTTATACATGAGGCCCCAGGTAATTAAAATTATGGTTTCTCAGCCATTCCTGTGTAGCTTTGGCTTTATGCTTGGAGTTGTTGTCTTGCTAGAAAATAAATCTTCGTCCAAGTCTCAGGTTTCTTGAAGGCTGCATCAGGTTTTTCTTCAGGATTTCCATATATCTTGTTGAATTCGTTTTACTCTCTACCTCCACAAGCCTTCCAGAACCTGCTGCAGAAAAGCATCCCAAAAGCATGATGCTGCCATCATCATGCTTCATGGATGGTATGTTTTTGTTAATGTGCAATGTTTGGCTTATGTTAAAAGGTGTTTAGTGTGAAGGCCAAAAAAACTCACTTTTGGTTTCATCAGACCATATAATTCACTTCCTGCCACCTGCAGAGTCCTCCATGTGCCTTCTGGCAAATTTTATCCTAGATACCATGTGAATTTATATCAAGAGTAGCTTTCTATTGGTCACTGTCTCATAAAGTTGTGACTGGTGCTGCACTTAGGCAACAGTTGCTTTCCACACAATCTCTCAAATCTCACTGTAACTCCTTTTATCCATTGCCAGACTTGTGCATTTCAGTCCTTTTCATTGAGTAGCTTGAGGTGTTCTTCAGATTTTCATTGTGTAGGTTAGGCTACAATACTAACTCATCACACGTGATTATTCAGAAAAGATGCATTTATACGACAATCAACTGAAACTCCTTGACTATAAACAGGTGATCTCCATTGAACTAATTATGTGACTTCTAAAACCTGCATGATTGACCATAGAGGTGTGTCATTACAATGAGTACTTATACAATAAATTATTTTATGTTTTATAATTGTAATTAATTTAGACCACTTTGCAGAGACTTATTTTTACTTTGACATTAAAGAGTCTTTTTTGCAGATCAATGTCAAAAAAGCCAAATTAAATCCACTGTGATTCAATATTGTACAACAATAAATATGAGAATGTACAAGGGAGTGAATACCTTTCATAGGCACTGCAGTTTTATTATTTCAGTCAAAATCTCAGTGGCTTACTAATGACATTTTCTTTAAATCAAATGTGAAATTCAATGTCAAAGTAATTTTTAGGTGTGGAGACTGACCACAAAGCCTAAATACTATTACAATATTATTCTTCAACCTCATCAATAAACACAATGGCACATTGACTACAAGGTTGCTGTAAGAAGTACAAAACTCTTAATTATGCTAATTGCTGCACTTAGCAATTGCTTCTAAATATTTCTGTTTGAGTCACAGGTTCACTGCAGTCAGCAGCTTAATGGACGAACACTCCTGTTCTTTAGAAGGCTTACTGGTATTTTGAAGCAGCAGATTAATCAGCCACCCTGGGTATCTGCTAAAATATAATTAATTTCTCCATCTTCGTAGGACTACTTTTATCATTATTTTTCTCTTCCACCTGCAAAAACATGCGGAAACATTACTCCTGACACTGGCACATGGTATGAGAATATGAATGTTATGTGTTATAAGACATAAAGTATAAAACTGACATTTGAAATATTAATGTAACTATTTATGACTATGTTTTCTTTCATAATTCATTGACAGAATTTCCAAGCTTTTTTTATAACATTTACAGTGGCTACACAAATAGACCTTCTCTAGTCTAGCCAATTCCAGTCCACTGGTAAATCATCCTAATGGAGCCTAACAAACACAGCACTGGCTTCAAAGTACAGTTAATTATACCCCATAATCTAAACAAAGGACTTGAGAAGGAGGATTTATCATGAGGCCTGTATCAGTATATCAAGCTTTTACATAAAAAAAATATCTTATTTTATTTTCTACTTCCATCAACATTGTTTTTTCTGTTTTTATTTTAAATTGTATAATAGGAGGGGGCTGCTCGGGCAGCACTTTGCATGAACAAAAACACCAAGGTGGAAAAAGTGGACAAAAACAGTGATTAAACAAAAAACTCGTGGGAGAGATAAATACAGAAAATACACAGAGTTGACAAAAGCAGTGTAAAATTATTAAATTTCCGGTCTAAAACTAAGAAAACGGGTCTTCAATACTGTTTACTAAGTGGGAGGCTTACCCACTTATCCATTCCAAAATATTATACAAGAACTCTTTTTTTTGTCTTGTTCCATCATTGCTTCTCTTCCTTCTGCCAGTTGTCCAAACATATCTCCTTAGCCCTTACTATTTACTTAATTAGCTTCTGGCCACCTTGGGCCAGGGATACACTTGACGCTACACGACGCATGCACTTGAGGATGCTGCTGCCATGTAAGCAGTGTACTAATTATACTTGCGTGCGTACTTTAATTAAGTCTGGAGGATTCCACAAGGTTGCATTATGAGAAATCATCACAGTGAGAAAACAATTTAATCACACACACCACCCATATTTTTGCTTGTACTGCAACTTGCGTACACGTTGCATTCATTTCTGATAACATGCTCAAAAGATGCAACAAAAAAACACTGCAAAGGCATGACAGTCATGATGTGTGCATGTAAGCAATCTGAGTGTGAAGTATAAACTGGATCTTAGTGTCTACCTTAGGGTTTAGATCCAGAATCACTTCTGAAGTCAGGGATAGCCCTGCATTTTCCCCAGGAGCACCAGGTTAGAATTTCCCTAGTGGCTCCTCATATTCCCACACCTCTGAAACTTTACATACCCCTGAAGGGCGTGGTCTCCAAGGCATCTCCTCTGTTGCCAGTCTAGATAGAGTAACTTTCTGTCTTGGATTGTTGGCCTTATTATGGAACAGGAGTTGCTTAAAGTTCTGATTTCCCCTCCTTGGCCTCTCTTTCTCCATTCAAAGACGGCCAGGAATTCCTGTCAACTTCAAGATCATCATCTCCCTATTTTTCTGTGGAGGTATTGTTTACTTCTGTCAATGCCATCCTTTTCCTTGTGAACGTGCGCTGCCTATTGGCATTCCTGGACACTTAGCATACACCCGTACACAAACAAAGAGGGTGTACCATCCAGAAACAACTCCTGTGTTCCAACAGGTATACACAGGACCTCAGCTATTGCCAGTATGGATTTCTCTTTTCTATGTAAACTTAGGTCTCTCCTGTGCCATCCTGGTTATCCCCTTGGCCCTGGCAACCTCTTGCCAGCTGGCCATACACTTGAAAGGCAAAAGCATCAGTACTGCTTGGAACTTCCTTCCTCTTGAAATATTCTATTACAAGGTTTAATTAGTTTATAAATTATATTTAATTAACATAACACAGTTATGATTTAAAAGTGACCAATATCTAACCTAGCAGCACTGGGCAGAAGACAGCAAAACCGCCCTAAACAGAGTGCCAGAACCGTAAAGTCATTCAAGAAAAACAACTAAAATCACATTTTCAAGGCTATGTTTTCTTCATTCCTTTAAAGGAGTACAAAATGTAAATGTGTATAATGAACTACTTCTTTACATAAATCAGAAAAAAAAGCTTCTCATTTGCCAAATGCTGTCTAAATGTACTTCCAACATCTACTGTTAACAAACAAGTACGGTCCCTGACAAAAGTCTTGGTCGATTCTCTATTTTGTAGAAACTCCTGCTATTAACCTGACTTTTAATTAATCAACTGGTGTTAGAAATAGCTCATATGAAAAGCTAAAGCCCTCCCAAATGATGTTTAATGTACTGAAATAAATTAGTTTCACTGAAAAAAGATGTATCATTTAATCAAGACAGAAAGGTCAAATTTGGGCAAGAAAAAAGTTTTGTCGCCTATACAGAAAATGAACAACTTTACTGCAAATCCAAAAATATGTCAGCAAATTAAGTAGTGGTGCTGTGAGATCCAAATTTAATATCTTGTATGACTTCCATGAGCTTGAAGGACAGCATCCATGCGGTTTGGCAAGGATTCATACAATTTATTGATGAAGTCATCAGGAATAGCAAAGAAAACAGTCTTGAATGCCTCCCAGAGTTCATCAATATTCTTTGGTTTCGTCTTCCATGCTTCCTCTTTCATCCTACCCCACATATGCTCAATGATGTTCATGTCTGGTGACTGGGCTAGCCAATCCTGGAGCATCTTGATCTTCTTCGCTTTAAGGAACTTTGATGTGGAGATTGAAGTATGCGATGGAGCACCATCCTGCTGCAGAATTTGGCCTTTTTTATGGTTGGGAATATAAGAGGTAGCTAAGATTTCTTGGTATTTTAGACTTTTGATGTTGCCTTCCACCCTGCAGATCCCTCGCATACCCCCATACTGGATGTAACCCCAGACCATGATTTTGCCTCCACTAAACTTCACCGTTTTCTGGGTAAATCTTGGCTCCATGCGGGTTCCAGTAGGTCTCCTACAATATTTGCGGTGACTTTGGTGTAATTCAATAGAAGATTCATCTGAAAAATCCACCTTCTGCCACTTTTCCAGCGTCAATCCTTTTAGCAGGCTGTGGGCCTTGGCAAAAGCCACACGGTTTTTCAATTGTCTTTTGTTTAGTGCTGGCTTATGGGCACTGATTCGACCATAGAGGCCAGTTCGAGACAGAATCCGACAAACTGTTCTGGTTGACACAGGGACTTCAGGTGACCAGGTCTCGTGGAGCTCTGCTGCAGTGGAAAATGGGCTGGCCTTGGATTTTCGAGCCAACAAACGGTCCTCTCAAGCAGTTGTCTTGTGGGGTCTTCCTGACCTGGGCTTGTCAAAAACGTCTCCAGTCTCTTCAAATCTTTTTTTTATCCTCTGAACTTGACGCTGAGACACATTGAAGGTGTTTGCCACATCAGCAGTGGATTTGGTCTTCAGCCTCTTGATAATCAACACTTTAGTCTCAGGGTGAATCTAAGCCATGTTTGCAGAGGTCTAGTTGCAGTTGATGTGAAGGTCTAGTGTACTGGGGTTCTTTTTATACACCCCTGAGACCTAATTGATCCATTATTAGTCACAGGTGAAGCTCATGTGACAAGGCGACAACACTTATGTCTTGCCAAAAATTGACTCAATGGGCTTTACTAAGCTGTGAATATTAGAATACTTTTTGTCAGTTTCGTTTTGCACTGAAACATTGTTACAAAAGCTGATGGGATTAAAATGACCCATTTCTTGTAACAAAATCTTGATTAGAAATATATTTTAGCGGCACTTCAGGTCAATTCGTACACAAGCGACAAGACTTTTGTCAGGGACTGTACTGTGGAAAGTATTTTGTCAGACAGGACTCGCCCCATGCATTCTCAATTTCATTTGTTGCTATCAGATCATAGGTTTAAGGTTCTAATGATAAAAAGCAACTGGTTAAAATACTCATTCTTATCATCTACTGTTAATCATCTCAATAAGTTCGATTTTAACAAATACAGGATTAAATTGTAGGATGAACAGTTAAGATTTGCGTCAATCATCAATCAAGTCTAAATGTTGCTTTAATTATAATCTATACTAATAAAAGGCAAAGCCCTCACTCACTCACTCACTCACTCACTCACTGACTGACTCATCACTAATTCTCCAACTACCCGTGTAGGTAGAAGGCTGAAATTTGGCAGGCTCATTCCTTACAGCTTACTTACAAAAGTTGGGCAGGTTTCATTTCGAAATTCTACGCCTAATGGTCATAACTGGAAGGTATTTTTCTCCATTAACTGTAATGGAGTTGAGCTGTAAAGACGTGGGGGGCGGAGTTTTGTGTGACATCATCACGCCTCCCACGTAATCACGTGAACTGACTGTCAACGCAGTACGTAGAAAACCAGGAAGACCTCCAAAAAGCGCTTAAGAAAACATGCATTATATAATTGAGAAGGCAGCGAAACAATAAGAAGCGAGCGAGTGACATATACTACCATATTCATGAGTGCTGCTACCTCGGAAAGAAAGCACGGTGTAAACCTAAACTTTAAATTAAGTTCATAGACAGGCTATCGCTGGCGTTTCACATGCCCACAGGTAATGCGGGATACAAGTTTAATGAGAGGACTCAGGATATAAACGAGAGTTTTGATCACATTGTAACTAAGTTAAAATTGTAGGTGAAGGGGTGTGCTTATGCAAATTCCGAGATACTGTGTTTGTGGGGGATTGATAGTTAAGGCGGGTGGAGGAGTCACGTCATCATCTCCCCTCCCATTTACCTCATTTCGCTCTGAGCTGAGGTCCGCGGCTAACACCGTCTTCCGAAGCAACTTCGTCACACTGCCACCAAATACTCACAGAAAAATCCACAAGTTAATACACACACAGTATCTAGAGTTTCTCCACACTGAATCCTCCAGGCACTACTTACAAAAGGTTACATTGACAATCGTGTTACGTTATTTTTAAAATCTTTCCTTTTCTTAGCACAAGCACAGCTGAGAAGCTTCGATGCATGTGCTCCATACGCGTTAAAAATAATGCATTTAATCACACTTTGCATTACAAGCAAAGGGGAGCTTTTGTCAATGCATGATTTCCTGGTACACCGATTACATAGATCAGCGCATTCCGATTCATTTTACCCTCGCACCACCTTAGTTTGAGAAGAAGTATGAAAAATATGAGGTTAACACAGAAAACAGATCACCAATTCAAGCTTTATGAATAATCGATTCGCCATCAGTAATTGTTTTGGTAAAGCCATCCTCCTTCCATTTTATAATTTTTCCGCCACTAGCCATGATTAAATGAACGGTAAAAAAGAAAGAGCAAACCGAGGGTGACTTATTTAGGCAGGCATATATATGACAGCAACACTCATGACAATGTCAATCATGTTACGTTATTATTAAAATGTTTCCTTTTCTTTTTCATTACTTCTTTAACACACTACTTCTCCGCTGCGAGGAGCGGGTATTTTGCTATATATATAATATATGAATGACCTCCAAAGAGTGCTGAGACTTTTGATATCATGAACGTGTGTACAAAAACTGGGGTCTCCTGCCCAGCAAAAGTCGAGCAGCCAGCGTGCATAGCTGTGCCGGCCTTTGAGACGCTGACTGCGCTTCTGCCTTAAGTCAAAGTGAGCACTTTTAATTTTTTCATCCTCCCCTGAGCTATAGCCCAGACAAGTGCAAACACGGGACCCCTTTTCTACACCACGGCAAAATAATATTAAGGCGATTCACACTTTCTTTTGCACGTATACGATTATGAGGTCCTCAGCTCGGATTATGAAGACAAGCACACGAGTGGAGGACTGACAGTGCCATCACAACCGATTAATGGCGGGACGTCTCACCAGTCTACACAAGACCCACCGACTGTCCCCAAAAGGCGATCATAACGCCAGCGAACACATCTCTCTATACTATATAAAAGAAAAGGCAACTTTCCTTTCTTTACACCTTTTTCCTTTTATCCCAAACCAAAGCCTTTCTCTCTTAACACTGCAGAGGACACAAAAATAATTTTCTTTAATTGCCGGTAAGGCACATTACCAGAGGCACAAATTTGAACGTTCACATAGAAAATGTAATTTCTATACCACAGCCATGTAGCGCCTTTCAAAAGGGATCTACTACCGAGAGATGATCCATATATATTTTAGCTGCTGTTAGTTACTTACCTGTTGTGTTACACAGTCTTTAAAATGTAGTTTACCCGCAACCACTCCAGTAGTGCTCAATGTACCTGTACTTCTTAAAACGTTAATGTTTTACTGTTTAATAACTTATAGACTATATTTTATTATTTTTCCCTTGCACTCAGTGACCAAAGCTATACACACACATATAGACACATACAAACATACACACAAGTATATGTATGTGTATATATATGTATGTATGTGTATATATATATATATATATATATACACACACACCTATCTAGATATATATATATATATATATACACACACACACACACACACACACACACACATACATACATACATACATACACACATATATATAATTTGTGTGTGTGTATGTATGTATGTGTGTGTATATATGAATATATGATGTAGATAGGTATGTATATATATATATGTGTATATGTAGATATGTATATAGATATGTAGATATGAAGATATGTATGTGTATATATGTATGTGTGTGTGTGTGTGTGTGTGTGTGTGTGTGTGTGTGTGTGTGTGTGTGTGTGTGTGTGTATAAATGACAGCAGCAATCCAAGCTGTGAGAAAACACTAAAAAGGAGGCATGTCAGACGTCGTGGTACATTTTCTGATGCAGCTAGACGAAAATAACTTTGTGATGCTGCCACCAAATACACAAAACAATTACTTTGACAATCATGTTACATTATTTTTAAAATGTTTCCTTTTCTTTTCATAACTTCTTTAACACATGACATCGCTGAAGCACGGTATTCTGCTATATATATATATATCACAGCGACACTCATAACAGTGACAAAACAATTACATTGACAATCATGTTACGTTATTTTCAAAATGTTTCCTTTTCTTTCTCTTTCCTTCTTTAACACACTACTTCTCCGCTGCCAAATAGATAGATATATATATATACTGTATAGATAGATATGAGAACAACACTCATATCAATGACAAAACAATTACATTAACAATCATGTTACGTTATTTTTAAAATTTTTCCTTTTCTTTTTCGTACCTTCTTTAACACACTACTTCTCCGCTGCGAAGCGCGGGTATTCTGCTAGTGTCTTATATGTCTGATCTAATGTTTCACCATAGGTATTATGGTTATTGCTATCTGTTATTTATTTGTACCAAGTATATGTTTGATGGCTGTGTTCTTTGTTGAATGTTTTTAATGTTATGTCATGGTCTTTCAGAAAAACCGGCTGACAAACTAAATTTCCCTCTTGGGACAATAAAATTGAACTGAATTTATTTGAATTAAAGGTCATATTTTTCACATATCTGCTCAGGACACAGAATAATGTTTCTCACACTCTATTCTTATTTTTAAAACATAAAAATTTGAAACTAAGTGAAGAATTATTTACTAGCCATTTCTTTTTTTTAAAATATTTTATCACTATTTGCATATCAAATTTGGAAAATGTGGTACAAATAATTAATTGGAAGTAACATTTCCCTTTTGCAGCTTTTTCATTAAAGGTGTAGCTACAAATTAAGTGTATGCAAAATAAGTTGCTTTATCATAGTGACTTCTGCCTTAGAAATAGGTCTTTTAATAATTTAATTTAATAAGTCTAGGAAACCTACAGGAAAACAGCTAACAAAATAAGAATAAATGCATACATTGATACATGAAAATGTAATCTAAAGTAATAAAAAAAATAAATAAACAAATAAAGGCAAAGAGCAAACTCTAAAACAACTTAAGTTATTGTTTTTTTCTCTCCATAATATTTTATTATTGTAAAGTATAACATTTTAGGGTTTTTTGATTACAGATAATGCAAATTAATTGTTTTTTCTTCTTTGTACAGAATCCTTGGACTAATGCTAATTTTTCAAAACCTTATGTTTTATATTGGGGCAGTACAGTGGTGAAATGGTAGCACTGTTGTTTCACAGTAAGGAGATACAGGTTCAAATCCCAGGTACTCCTTGTGTAGAGCTTGCATGTTCTCCCCATATTCATGAGGGTTTCCTCTCACTGTCCAAAAATATCAAGGCTGGGTGGACTGCCAATGCTAAATTGACCTGTGTGTGTGTGTGTGTTCACCCTACAATAGCCTGGTGTCCTGTCCACAGATTGTTCTTGCTGTCTACCTGTTGTTTGCTGAGATGGGCTCCAACTGCCCCATAACCCTAGATTGGGTAAGTGGGTTTGGAAAATGGATGGATGATTTATGCTTTTACTGTGTTGCCATTTTGTTTTCATAGGCACTGCCATTTTGCAGCTCAGTTGCTAGAGTTCATGGTTCCCAGAAGTCACATTTTATGAGCTGGTGCTGTGAGCGAGGCAACATTTAATATTATGCTTATCCCATAAAAGTCTTTAGTATACACATTTCTGTAGTTCTTTGTGGTATTTCAACTTCTGGGTAGGGTTATTTTGGCTTTGAGTTTTGGTTAATGTTTTGGAACTGACAGACAATTTAGTGTCTTACTAGATTTGACCCTGGCTACGTTTTTCACTTGAATTAATCTCCTCATCTTTTACTCTGCCTTTGTGGTCTGCCTGTATTTGCAAAATAGTATTCTAATTTTTCCTACCTCCAAGTGATATCCATATTAGATTTAATTCCTGATTCTAAATTTGTACAGTATGAGTAAATGTAAGGGTGTGTGTGTGTGTGTTTTGTCAGCTGGGAAGCATGTTTGGAAGATATGTAAAAATAAAGAGAAAAATATTAGTTTTTTGTATAAAATTAAGCAATAGATGTTATATTTATAGTGTATTCACTAGTGATTCCACGTTTAGCCTACCGTTTTCAGTCTCTGTCAAAACAATACACTAAAAAATTGAATGTTTAAAGACAAGCACTAAATAAAGAACACAGAATTCTGGATCATGCAATATTAAGACTTAATATCTCCTACCTTCAAAAAAGCATACTAAATTTCCAAAGGCATCAACAAAGTCAATTTAAAAGACATCTTCCAACCACAGTGAAAAATACATCTGAGCATTCCAAGAATACTTGAGGAAGGGCATTTAAGATGGGAAACAATCAATAATAATGATAATAATCATATTAAGCACTGCTTACTCTAATAACATGGTGAGACACCTGAAAAATGAAAACTCTAGCTTTTTCCCTCTATAGCAACCTGGCTATATGCTTTTTTAGCAAGTGCTCTTTCAGCTTTGTATCAGATGTTTTCATACTCTAAATTTGTCCATTAATATCTTTCATGCATTTAAAAAGACTTTTGTTTAGTTTAATTTGTAATACAGGTATGATGTTGCTATTTAACCTTGTCCCTTTTATTTCACTGTGCAGCTGTTAATGCATGGAGGCATGTTGTGCTGAGTTTCATTTTAAAGTTACAGTACTTTTGAAACTGTAGGTGATATTTTTGAATATTTTTTTCTACTTTTTATGCTAACATTAATTCAATATGTAAGAATGTATGCATCAATGTCTAAAGAGGTTCATTACTGTTAAGAGTACAGAAAAGCAAAACAGTATATATATATTTGCACAAAGCAGAATTGACTGGTTTGATGCTTAACTTTCTAGACATTCATATGTATTGCTCTGTGCTCAATAACTGAATAATAATGTAGCAGCAAGGATTATAGCAAAAAAGAGTATAATTATATTTCTTCATGTGATCCAACTGAGATTAGAACATTCTTTTCAACTTGCACTTGCTGAATGAATTGATGTGTGTGCATTATGTGCTCTGTGATAACAAGAAGATATTACTAATTATGAAATCAGCACAATATCATTTAGGAATTTGATCACTTACCCCATGTTTGTGTGGCTAGGATAGCTTAACTGTAACTCCAAACTAGCCTTTTATGAGTGAGTGTGGGTGTTAAGCCAGACACAAAAAGCACAAAATGGTCCAAAACCTTGCACCATGGACACCCACCACCTGTCTTCTTTTTCAAACTTGTGTTCCACCTTCTTTCCCAAACCCCACGTTTCCCATTGGCATGATGTTTTATAAAGGTGACTGAAAGATGCACAATTATCTTAAAAACTAAACAGAAGATTCTTTTTTTCTTGAAGACCAAGAAAACAAAAGATAAGCTCTCACTGTACAAAAAATATGAAACCGTAACAAATAAAACAAAAGAGAATTTAAAAACCCTTTCAAACCAAAAAATATGAAATTCAAACTTCAATAATATGAATAATATGAAATTCAAACCCATCTAAACTAAAAAAATAGAGTTTGAAAAAGAAATGTTAGACAAAACAGACTTCCCAGTTCTCAATGGTGGGTATGCACAAAGGTGTGGACTAATTTCTTGTACATGGCTGGTTCCTGACTTGTAGCTATTGCTGCCAGAATATACTCCAGCTCTTATAACGATGTACTGAAATAAGCAGGTTTCGTGTTTGGATACTTTATGAAGTATGGGCAACACAGTTTCACATTGTTTAGTTCTGATGACTCAAAGACCTAGACCCCTGGGGTATGAATCCTGGGCTAGTCACCTTCTGACTGGAGTTTACACACTATTCACTTTTGCATGTATTTATTTCCCTGACACTCTAGTTGTCAAACTATAACCCAAACATGTATTAGGTTAACGTGAGAATCTAATTTTGCCCCCTATGCATTAGTGTGGTTGTGTGTGTATGAGTGCACCCTGTGAGCAGATGGTTCCTACTTTGCTCACATTGCTGCTGGGATAGAATCTGGTCTCCCATGACCCTGAACTAGATTAAGTGGATCTGACAATGAATAGATGGATGTACTGTTTCTCATTATAATTATGGTATTGCATGTACTGGCTTTGATGCCAAACATTTGCCACTTCTAATACTTAACTTGAGCTTGTATTTTACTGCCAGGTAACATACAGTAATTGCTAGGAATTTCTCTTGGTGTTAAATCCATACACTAACAAGGTAACATAGAATTAACACAATACAGTATACAATACACCATCACATCATTATATACAGTAAACACAGATATATAAAACAATCCATCCTATAAAATATTACATAAGCACTATATAAAATAAATATAATTTACAGTATATTGTATAGAGGAGAATAGAAATCAGCAAAAGACTGAGATTAATCAGAGACTGTGTTTAACCAGAGTGCCTGCAGCAGTTAAAGCACCGGTTTTCCTAGTTGTTCATGCATTTAGTGACTACTAAAGTTTCTTTGATGGTAATAACCGAAAGAGATGGTAGCCTGCGTGAGTGTAGTCTTTGCTTTAATTTCCAGTACGTTTCCTGACCCTTGAAGTACACAGGACTTCAATGGAGTCCTAATTCAGTCCTACAGTCTTTTGTATTATTTGAATAATATGCTGTTGTTTATGTTTTGAGTGAGCAGATGCATTTCTGTACAGACTGCTATGGGGAAAATGAGGTGCCTTTCAGTGACAGCTCTATAAAGGCAAGCAGTTTAAACTTTTTTAAATTGATAGCAAAAAAACATCTGCAGCTAAGCTTTTTTGATAAGTCCAGTTATGTTTTTATCCCAGTTCACACTGTGAGTGATAGTTGTGCCAAGAAATGTAATGAAGAATGAATAAATGTTTATGTGGAATGCCTATAAAGAACATAAGAGTAGCTGAGTCATGATATTTGGATCCATAGTGATTGCTTCATCAGTCTTCTAAATTTGCCTGAATGATTTCGTTTGTCTTGGAGAGATGTTATTTTGTCTGTTTCTGAACTGCTTAACAACTAAAAGTAGTGCTACACCATGTACATACAGCATATACTGAAACCCCCACCAGTGAAAAAAATTTTTATAATCAATTGTTTTTAATCGTTAAAAGGCATTCTTGAAATGTTTAGTGCAGGGCTTCACAATTAAGATATCTAGATAGAGGCTCGTCAAGTCTAGGATTAGGCCTAACTTCTTTAGTGTGAATATAACAGAAAAATGCATTCCCTTACAATGTCTCCAGATAATTAAGGAGACATCAAGAAAATGTGTATATCAATAAGAAAATTTAAATCATATTCAGAGAAACAATGGGGTGTGCTGCCTCTCTGTAAGTGGTATGGAGCCCAAAGTAATCTCCCTGTGAAATTTTAAGTGCAAAAGTAGGGTAGGTTATATAGAGTTTTTTTGTACAATCTTAGTTCACTGTTATTATCTGCCATCCAGTAGATGTCTCCATAGGTGCCCAGCAAGGCTGGGGTCTGGTCAATTAGCAGGAACTGAATATTTATATAGGGCAAACTTAAAGTAGAACTTTATGCATTTTACATATAACTTTTGCAAGAAATACTTACAAGAAGAGCTTATGTTGAAAAGTTTATAATTTTTATATCCATTTGAGTTTTGAAATATTTTGTATTAAACCTCATCAACAAAATGTTTTATTATCAGTGTTTTGAATGCCAAAATAATATTAGTAATTTCAAAAATGTTTGTTCAATTTTAGCAATTAAAGGAACAATAAAGACATGTCATTTATAAGCCAAAGTTATCCACACCTTCTTTAGCCACTTTCTTCCATGCCCACAGGAGGCAGAATAAAGAAACATCTTTTTCTATTGGTCATCATTAAAGAAAGCAGACAGTATGTCCATATAGAAAGCTGTACATTTCATTAATTTCAACATTGCCAAAGTAAATTGCATAAATATGGTTATTTTTCAATTGAAATAATTAATAAGACAAAAAAACTCTTTTCATAGTGGGTACTGAAGCCAAAGGAAACAGCTGTGTTATTTACAAGGTATTTAATATGGTCTTGTCACTAAACTGTCTTCTGCTGATTTGGAAGTCTGTCATTAAATTATTGGAATATTTCTGTTTGTAGATACACTCAAATGGTTTAGGAGTACTTCTAATGGCCCTCAGTAAAACTCCCCTTCAAGTTCAGAATACAGTTTATCTAAGAGTTCTGACAAGAAGTGACTCCACATACAGTAGCTGTGGCCTGGTAATAAATGCCTTAATGTATCATTACATTAATCACTACAGGAATCATGCAAAAGGTTTTCTAACCTAGTGGCAAACAAAAACATTGTGGACAACATTTTATGATTAGCACAAAAAAAGGAATATACAAATAGAAGCTAAACATGTATTGCTGTTAAGCAAAACAAGCAACTAATCTGAAGAAGCATTCACGCTGAATGGCTTTAATTCTGATGGACTTCACAGGCTACTACTACTACTGTCAGAACTGTAGTATCTCGTATTGATGAGACAGTTCTGAAACAGAAAAACAAACAACCTGGGTTTTAATGTAAAATCTCTGAAAAAAAGAATTTACAACATATATGAATTTTCAGGATATGCCACATAAAAAAACACATTAGTAAAATTGGTCAAGTGGGAGAAATTAGCTGAGGTGAAAAAGACTAACCTTTCTGTACACAGTGAATTGTTAGAATTTGTTTCACTGCTTCAATGACTAATTTTCCTTAGCTTGTTTACCTTACCAGTGATCTGTGCTACCTCTTTGGGGAAGATGTTTGCTTTCTGCTTGTTTATGCAAACTTTTATGTGGTTCATAGCTGGAATGGTTTTCTTAAAAAAACAATAAAGAAATTTTACTCTAGCAATTCTTTCATCACCGTTAATGTACACACCTAACATAATGCAAAAAAAAAGCATGCCTGTCTTCTTGATTTGTTTCTCTGGATTCATAGGCTCTACTTTAATAACGGGTCAGGTCCTGATCCATTAGGCTTTGAAGAAAAAAATCCATCAACGCATATAAGTAAAATATATATTCTGCCAGCATTACAGCCTATTAAACCTACAGACTCACACTATCAATTGGATTTGTTTGTCCAAAATGTGCAAGTTTTTTTTGACACAGAAATCAACTAAAAGTTAAGTAAAAGTAAACACATAAATACAGTATGCTTGAACTGTTTTTTAACCATCAAAGGCATCTTGGCATTTCATTCAGCAGCAAGTCATTTGGGAGAGTAGTGCAGGAATGGTTAGAAAAGCTGGCAAGGTGACAAAAATAAGTTTTTCTGGCTGAAAAACATAGAGGGCAATGGCAAAAGGGAAAATGACAAGATCCCTGGAAAATTATCCAGACGCTGGAAAAAGATCAGAGTTTATGAAAAATGACAGGAACTTACTGTAACCATGGGTGAATGAATGGCTAACTTTACTTTTCATTATAGATACATGTAAAAACTACATAACAATATTTATAGTGTTCGTAAGATTTGCCACACTGTCCTTGTGTAGCTATACTTACGCAAACAAAACATAGGCAACAGAAATAATTGCTAAACTACATGCTTTTCTTTATCATCACATCAGCATCTATTTTAGAGTTCCACTAACTATACTGGAGTTTTCATATGGTTTAATGAACTTGGGGCTTAACGAAGCAGAATGCCAAGTTATCTGATTTGTGCTTTCTACTCAATAAGAGGAAGTTTATCATAGCACCATTGAATAGCAATGTGGTACATGTTTTTGGAACATGAAAGTAGAACATTGCTTTGATGGGAATATAAATCATTGTCTACAATTTAAATAGTAATAATTAACTTTGGCTGCATTCAACAGCCTACTGTTGACAGACTTATTGCTTGAGTTTGGAGATTTGTCACTGGTATCAAAAGGTTCATCAGTAGAGCACTATAGCAAACTTTTAATCTAAATGAAACCCTGCAAACCCCAACACATTTGAGTCTTGTCTATTTAAGACCCTCTCTGTCGTGCTTAATTTTTCATAAAACAACAAACACAAAAATAGCTATAATAATCTCTATATATAATCTTCATTTGGGTCTTGATCTTTGTTTGTCCGCGAATGAATTGGAAGAAGCACTAGATGGCAGTAGACAGACAGCTAAAACATAGGCATTGCATTAAGAATCTCCTCCAGGCTTATACTACTGAAGACTGTAGTACTCCAGTCACACCTCAAAATGCAGACATTCCAACTAAACTAATTGTTGTGCTTTAAATTAACTAAAGAGATCTTCATTTAGATCTTGATCTTTGTTTGTCCGCGAATTCCACGCATGCGTAGACCACCTTCCAGTTTAGTACGTTGTTGTTACTCATGGATGTCAACAATGTGCCGGAAATAACGAAAGGGGTGGTGGACAGTGTTACGCTGGTTAGCTCATGAGGCCTGGTTAAAGAATGAGATTGCCGAAGATAAAAGGTACGTGCCTACGTAACATATGAATGAAAGAAATACAGTGGGTAAAATGAATTAAAACGTAACAGCACGTTCCGGAAATTATTATTGTTACGTTGTAGCCGGCGAGTGCTGCGCATCTCACAGTTGTACCGTGGCTTGCTCACATGTCAGTGAAGTGATCCCTATTTATGCTTTAAAAAGCCTGGATACCTATGTGTCCCCCTTTAATAACCATTGCTCCGTGTACATTGCCTTACTCTTTGGATTGCCACAAACCAACCTGCGAGATTGGAGAAAGGTTGAGAAGACATCGTGAGAGGAAACGACAGAGTTGTGAAAATGAGACGGACTGGGAACGGACAGAAGCAGAAATGCTCCTACACCACCACATAATTACGATTTGGATAGTGATTCCGAGTAGGCCGTTCCTATCGAATTAACATCAAAGGGTTTTCTTTTTTAATTTTGTTTCCTTTATAAAAAAATCATAATGCTGTGCGACGAAGGGCCCAGTTCACGACTGGCAGCTGCATATAAACAGGGAGCCCTTCACAGACAATTTTAACACGCGCAATGTAGTTGGGCGCACATGGCTAGTAAAAATAATAATCTTCCAGACAGAGTGGTATAAGAGAAACAAAGATGCATCAAAATAATATCAAACAATCATCACAAGAACATGAATGTAAGTCTAGTCATTGACTAGTCATGAAGTAAAACTCTCCCAAATAGGCTTCATTAAAACTTGGAAAATATCATCATCTATTATTCACTACCACCTATGAATTAATTGATGGTAGTTATGATTCTGTAATGGGCCTTCCCATTTGACAAATGTTTTGACATCATTCATTTAGTGGATAGTGACATTGTGTTTGTTGCATATGCAGGCATGGACACAGTAAACAATAATCATGGGTCAATGTTTAAAGCAGTAGTTGAGATGTAAAAAAACAGAGCCAACTGTGCATATGTAAGTTAGGAGATGAAGAAATTTTTGCTAGGAGACCAGTAGACAATGTACTCTAGGAGATGGAGAGAATTTAGGTAGGACACCAAAGGGTCCCTCTCCCTACATTTACAAGACAATAGCTGCCAGTTAACCTGTATGACATTATAGTACAAGAGATTGTTAAAAGTACCGGTACTGCATACTTAAGATTCCCAGCTAACTTCAACCACTGCAGGTATTCAGGGAAAAATTCTCAATACTCCAAATAGCAAAACGTAAAATAGCCAGTATGGAGTACCAGTGATTATTGGTGCACTTTAGGCATAGATTTAAAGATAATAACCACTACTGTTACTTCTTCTGCTACTTCATGTATTATGGTTTCCTAACAACATACTTTCTTTTCTTTGCTCATCTCATTCCATCATCTCATCTTTCAAAATTAGTTTTCTTACCAAAGTGAAACATAACAAAATCAATAGGCCAGTATCCTGAATATTGTATGACAAAACAAACTTTTAATTTAACCATTCTACCATTCTGAGATTTTTTTATATTTTCAAAAAATCAGTTTTCAACACTTACCAATGGTAGCCTGGGAGGATCTATAAGGATTAACTGAATAATAGAGATTATTAAGTAAGGTCTTGAAATCGTTTTCATCATGGGCTTCGTTCACTAAATTGCTAAATAAAATCCTAAACTCAAATGAAACAGCACTTATTGCAATCTGTTAATAGTTGCACACTTGCTCCTGCTGCTTACATAAAGTAAAATGACACTTCAGTTGAAATTCTCAGTCCTAGCCAGGCACATACAAGGGTTCATAGTATCAAAGCAGTTATTCTGTACCACTAAGATTCTGTGCTATGTAACAAAACTCTTGGACTATGAGAAGGTTTTCTGGCTAAAGTACCATATTTCCACTCCCAGGCAGACAAACAGTGGGAGCCAGATGGCTCACTGCAGAGAGAAGACCTCATGCATAGTCAGTTGTTCAGGCTCATGAATTACTGGATTTTTCAGAGTAGGAGGCGAAAGAACAAGTATTATGGACGTTAACCATTTATAACCAAGACTTTTTTCTACAATAATTTGACAATTATCATAATATATGTATGAGTTACAGTAAGAAAAAATGTTTTCTGCCTATTACAAAAATGCAATAACTTCAAAAACCTACATGCCAAAAATGCTATACTTAACATTTTATTACTGAACAACTCATCTTTGAAATGGGTCAGAAATAATAATGATATTTTCCTTGCATACATAAGTATACTATTAGGATGCCTAGTCTTATGTTGAATGAGTTCTTGTATATAAGAAAATAGCTAAACAACAAATTATGTTCTCCTATCATGTGCATAAATAGAAGGGACTATACGGAGTTTATGATTGACACAGGCAAATTAGAACTAAAGCTAAAAGAAAAAATCATCCATCCATTTTTAGATCTTACTATACCCTCTTGTAGAGACATTCTGGCTGTGATAGTGGCAGCTACAAAGAAAGACAGAATACCAGTCTTTCATAGAAAAGTAAATAAACTATGATGGGTAACCACAGCTATACAGGCAGAAAACAGTGGCACAGGGGAGGAAAGGTCCCAGCATGGTTATTGATGAGAATGTGAGGGAGAAAGAGAAAAAGGCACACACACAAACAAACACATGCTGATAATGACAACTCACATCATCATCACATAGGTGTAAGAGGAAAGACATTGCCAGAGTATGTGTACGTAATGCACTGAAACACTTAGAAATTGTTTACCCAGGAATAAAACAAAGTATGGCAAGCTTGGAAAGCAGGCAATCTAGTAGGTGTCAGGGATGCCTCACCATTCTGGAACACCAGTTGGTGTCAGGAAAGGAGAGCAAACAGCACTGTTTTGAAGACATGGATATATATTCTCAATTTGCAGCTTTTCTGTTTTCTGTTTGTGCATATTTTGGCATCTTTGGTGTGATTTACTGAGAACCCCCCTCCTTACAGCACAATGTAAAATAAATCTACAGAATGCTAAAACACAGTCTAAATTAAATGCTGGATAATATTTCAGAAACTATCCTTATGTCTCAGATGGTTGTAATTAGTGTTGTCTTATTCTAATTCTTACTTTGTCTTTTATTTCTCTTTTCTTCATCATGTAAAGCACTTTGAGCTACATTATTTGTATGAATGTGCTATATAAATAAATGTTATTGTTGTTGTTGTCGTAATACACCTCTATCATTAGCTGATACTTGAACAGCACTGGGCTAAATGTGTTAAGAACTAGAAAGCCTGTTTAGTCTAATTAGAAAACTTTATTTTGCTTGAGATAATGTTTTTTCTTCATGAAATTTAAATATTTTGGAGGCTGGATTTTTGAGGTTTATTTTCTTATATGTGTTTTCATTTTATTTCTTTGTTTGAGGAAGGTTTAATTTTTTGTTTAATTTTTAAGTTAAAAAAATCACTATGTCTGTCTTTTCTGAAAAGGAATATCAGCATGCCCTAGAGTCCTAGACAGTCAGGTAGGAAACTGAATCTGAGAAGCTAGTTCAAGAAGTTTTTTTTACCAAGACAACAAAATTCTCTAAATAGGAGGTTAATCTTCTCTCACTCACATGCACTCATACCAGACAATTTATTTTGTTTAAATTAAACTAACAAGGGTAACGAGGAAACAGAAATTGAGTATGAGGCAGCAGCCACCAGTAAAATAATAGTAAAATAAAATAATAAACACAAATATACAGGTAATTGAAACCTTATCGCTCTATTATAAAAATAATCCTGTAAAGCATGGTGACGAGACGTGATCTTCTCGAAATACACTTAAAAGACCCGCAAGACGCAAACAATATCAAATAAGAAAGCAGAGCCAGCAAAACACTCAGTCGTGTAAAGGCACGTAGCACACACAGATCCTGTGCTTTCAGCACATATAAAGCGTATAAGACCAGACATTCTAGATGAAACGTCAATGACTAAGCAAAGAAGAAAGAGCAGCGCGGAGAAAAGAGACCCAAAATCGTTGAAGAGAAAAAAAGGCAGATAAGAGATAATGAAAGCATTGGAATTCGAAAGGCTCAAACAAACGATGGCGCGATACACATGCAGAGAAAGGTAAAGAATATGAAAGCACTAAAATTCGAAAGTATTGTAGTGTCCCAGCCAGGTTGAAGCCTTTTTTGTTTTAAATGACTGTTAGGTTTGATTGAGGGAGAGTGGAAGACTGATAGCGGGGTACTGATTGATGCGGTAAGGGGGGGAGGCGAGACCCGGGGGATGAGGGGTTGGAGAGGGTGCTAGAAAGTTGTGTTTGGGGTTATGAAGTCTGTGATTGTTCAAGTAAAACTTTTGTGACACTTTATTACGTCAGTCGCTATAATATCAAAAAAAACATAGTAAAGATTGCATAAGTGCAAACAAAAGGAAATTAATCATCAGGACCAGGTGTAATTGAAAAAATAGTGGGACAAAGCGAGGTCAGAAATAAAAGGCAAAGAGCAGAAAACAAAGTATTTTCGCCTTCGCATCATTCAATGCACAAAACGTAGATTTACGCAATTAATGGACCATACGCCATGAGAATCTGTGGTCCCGCAACAGTTAAAGCAATGACAAGTTTAATTTCAAAGAAAATACAATTCAGTCAGGTGTATATTTATGATCATGGAGAAGCGATCACAACACAAGCAGCAGAGACACAATGTGTCAAAAAGGACAGCGGCTGTACAGGCTTTAAAATGATCGACGCTGCCCCCGCTTCACAACACAAGCAGTGTTATACGTCCTGCGAGAAAAACATTTAACCACGCCCGGGGCCGGAAATAAAGGACAAGTACTGTTTTTACAACGTCACGCAAGACAAAGCAGTGAGCCATCATTTAAAACAAGTCCACGGACATCTAACCTAGCAGTTGTTGGATTGCTTTTGGCAGACACGCATCATGTGCTCGCAGCTCTTAAAACAACGACATGCAACAAGCAGAACAGGCAGCTCGCCAGCAGCAGAAAGACAACAGATGATCCGACGGCATCTCCTTAGCGTGCGTTCAGTTGACCCCCCCCCCCTTCACAACGCGAGCAGCGTTATACGCCTTGCCAGAAAAACATTTAACCACGCCTGGGGCCGGAAATAAAGGACAAGTATTGTTTTTACACAAGTTTTTAAAGTAAAACTGAAAATAATGCATATGTAACAATTCCCATGAAAATAACAATCTCTTTAAATTGTATATCCAGTAAACCAAACATGGGGTGGACGAGCGAAGCGAGCAGGGGGCGGAGCCCCCTAGTTTAATAAAAGTACTAAGTACTGACAAAGTTTTAAGTAGTACTGTTAAAATTACATTACATAAAGTACTTTTCTACTGCTTGCTTATTATTAAGTAATCATAACCAGTCACCGATCCTCTCTAAAATGTTGGTACAGTGCTTTTGACAAATGTAAATCCAGCTTTATAGCAGTAACAATCTGAAACACTTCAGATTCAATTGCTATCCATAAAGCTCCCACCAACAATCAGATCCATGCTATTGTTACCAAAATTAGTCATTCTTATTTAATTGCTACCACTGCTTATTTTCCCCATTTAGTTAATCCTTGCCTGTTTCATTTGAAATTAAGAATATAAAAGACTCTCTGTCTACTGCTATTGGATGTGCTCTATATAGTGCTATGTAGTGCAGTATATTTTTATACTCCAGATTAGCACATTATTTGAATGTACTTTATGATGATATGTACTGTAATGTTAATAGTTTCAGATAATGCAGTCACTACAAAACAAACTGATTAATCAAATAATAAATCACCTATTGATATATGAACTATTCTGTTATTCACAATAATTAGCACTCAGTAATTAACATACAACTTTTGCACCTGGTCATTATCTGTATGGTATTTTCATATTTCTCCCTGATTACTTCATTTTTCCCACCACATCTGAAAGATGTGTGTATCAAGATGAGTGGTGATTTTAAGTTTGCACAATGTGACTGAGAGTGTGGGCACTACAATGGGTTGGCAACCTAACCAGGATCCCTTCATTTCTTGAACCCAACACTGCTGGGGTAGGCTGCAGCCTCCCTGAAAACTGAATTGAATTTAACAGAGTAGAGAATTTTTTGTCATGGTATTATTCTCAATGTATATCACAGCAAGGGTTGGACAGATTATAAACGTATAGCCAGAAAACAACAACACTCCAAATAAATGTCATTCTTATTGTTTTTGTTGCAATATAATGAAATAGGATATTTAGGCTTAGTTCAAAGAACAACATAGAAGGAGACAGAATTTTGTCAATCAGGAAATACTGTTGAATGTTCACATAATGAAAGGCAACACATAATTAAAGTATTCAGATGGAAAATGTAAGCTGATGCTGGATGATTGGCATAATATGGTTGCACAGTTAATGGACAAAAGAACAATAGGGAAAATAAATATATCTGATTATTTTGATTCACAAGTTAGAAACATTTCACTTCTCTGTAACAAAAACAAAGTCTAAACTTGACATAAGTGCAGCAGACTGGGAACAAAGTTAAGCATAAAGTGCTTCTGACAATGTTGTATTGCAATAAAGTACAAATTCTTCGTTATTGTACTTGAGTATGTTTTGAGTATATTTCTACTTTGTGTGAATATAGAATTTTCTGTTTTCACTTTTACTTTACTTCATTTTCAAACACAAATAGCTACTTTTAACTGTGATTTATTTTTCTAGACGCATTCATTACTGCAACGTTAAACCAGAAAATAAAAGGGCTATGCAAATATGCACAATTGTTTAGTCAATTATCTAAAATACAGGCTTATGTACAGTATATTCATACAGTATATACAAAGAATCTTGGCTGATTTTAAAATTCACTCCATTGGTGATAACACTAATCACTCAAAGGACATTCTGACTCAGCCTGCACAAAGGTATGGGGCTGAATGTTTGCAGCAGAGCTGGAAGTTGGTGACGCACAATCCCAGTCTCAGTATTATCTGCTGCTGATGTTGCTGTGTTCAGACACTATCCTTGCAGCCCATTGCTGAATAAAGCACAGCTGGATGTTTGGGGCAGGGCTAGATGGTTGAGACACACAATCCCAGTGTCATTTATTTTCATAGTTGTTGCTGCTGTCTTCAGATGTTGCACTCATTGCAGCCTGTCAAACAGTGCAGGGCTATAGCAAGGTGTTCATGTGTCTTGGCATGCCGTTTTCTCATTTGTGTTGCTCACAGGTCTTCTCACATTATTTTTGGCATCATAGCTTCAAAACCGATCATAAACAAGTTGGAGAAGCTCAAGAAAAATTCAAAGGCTATTCCTTTGAGTGTGAAGCTGGAAGTATTAAAGTCTACGTAAAATGCTTTCTTAAAATTATTTAACGAAGGGCAATGCCTTACTAGGGTTTGTTTTGATGACTAATGTTATTTCCAAACTAATTCTGTCAAGTTTCATTTAGTTTGGTGTTATTTTACCACAAATAGGGGTAATTTTTGATGCTAGCGAATGCTTAAAATGTTTTCTATTTAAAGTAGTTGTAATTAGTTGTCTGAGTTACAAAAAAATCACTTTGCAGTTCCTTTCCTGATACTTTAGTGATTGTAATATGACTCACACAGAAAAAGAAGGTATTTGGAATTATTGTGTTTGCAATAACTTTTTTGAATATATATAAAACAGGGAGCAATCCTACACATATTTTTACTTTGATACTAAAGTATAACCAATAGCAGATACTTCAAAATGTCTTCTTGAGTAGTTTGCTCATGAGCAACTTTTACATTTACTTAAATCACTAACGATAAAGATATCTGAACTTTTACTCAAGTTAAACAGTCTGGCACTTTATACAACACTAAGTAAGCGAAAGCAGAGGGTCACATCTTTGTCGACTCATTAAAGGTTTTAGGGACTGTTAAAATTTCATTAACTCACTTTCATTTTTGTCATTTTATATAAACTACTGAGTTATGGGCTGCCATTTTAATAGGAGTTTGAGGGCTGATCAATTAGAAGAACAGGAAATGTAAGACAGAAATGTATTTTGACAAACAGAGGACACATGCGGGGGATTCCAAGGCAATACCAATACTGCAGGCAGTGCTCAACCACATGGTCCAAAATCTATAAAAAGACAACAAAGATATCTGTTAAATCCATCCATTTATTTTATAAACATACTTTATTCTGGTCAGAGTTGCAACTCCAAGCTTATTTAAAATTTAGGAAATCATCCTAACAGTAAATATCTGGACTGTGGGGATAAATTGGAATCTAAGGATGTAACCTAACTGGGCACAAGAAGAACATACACACCCTTCTAGACAGGATACCATGCTGGGGTCCATCTGCTATGATGAAAAACTGCTACTTGCTGTGGTTTCAGGCTGCCTATGTGGTTGATTGATATAATGAATATTTACACCATTAGAAAAATTACAAAAATCAGACACAGAAGAGTTAAAAATCAAACTATTTCTTCTGAAGGTGCCTCCTGCTATGAGTGTAGAGTTAATGTATTTACTATTTATAACTTCCTCTCAGAAGACACAGGTAGGACAACTTAAGTCTCAGAAACTGTAATACAATACATCTGCTGACTGCACATCTGGACATTTATCATAAGTCATCATTTCCTTGAGCGGATCCAAAAGAGCAGTATGATTTCTCAGCTGAGACTTCTCAGTGTCATCTTTGCTTTTGACCAAAAAAGCAGTTATCACACAGTCTGTTAATATTTGCAAATAAAAACTCGATAAAAAGCCAGAAACCACCATTTTAAAATGCCTACAGGCATTTTCCAAAAAAACTTTATGGAAACTTTTCCTAAGCCGCCTCCTAGGAAAAACAATTATTCTTCAGGGTCGCCCCAACTGTACTGTATATCCTGGAAAGCTCTTTAGGTACATTTTAAAACATAACTTTGTGGATTTTGGAAAGAAAAATGAAGACAACAATACTGGCTCTTAGCAACCTTCTACACTGGAATAAAATGTGGGTATATACAAATTAGAAAACAAGCATTCAGCAATCCAGACAAAAATATAATTAAGATGATTTGAACCATTACCAAACTGTAAAACTACAGGGCATGCCAGAACTTGATTTATGGCAATGCAACTACTTTAAGAGCAACACTGTTGCCACCATCTACAAATAGTACAAACCTATAAATTATATATTTCCTAATCCTCAAGAAATACTTACTCTATGTAGCACTGAGAGGAAAACAGAGAATAAAACTGTAAATAGATTAGCATACTTGTGTGCCAACAAAATGTTATGAGCTAAGGTCTGGTTATGTCTCTGCAAAGTAAAGAAACAAACATGTACTGTATAAGGGTTCAGCACTTACACATATCTGAGACTATCAAGAAATCAGTAACAGACTGAAGATGAAATGGCAAAGCTCTAACACACTAGCACAACATTATGATATGTCCAATCAGATTAAATTTACAGTGCACTTATTAAATGTCAAAACTGCAATAATTAGCTTTTAATGCTTGTTACATTAAAGTGTCACTAATTTCCATGTTAAAAAAGAATTCACCACACTTTGATTTTCTTCTGTCATGTATTACTTTAAGCTATTTATCACTTAAAAGTAAAGTTTAATATTCATCTATAAAATTATGACCAGTTACATCAAAGTATCCATTTATTAGAATCTTAAACAGAAATATTTTTATATGATTCGTCTTCATATTATTGAATGGCTCAGAATAGCGATAACAGACATTTTTCAGTTGTGATATAATCTTTGAAAATCATTGTGTTAAACAGTTGTATTGATATATTTTACATCATCATTAAAATCAATATAGAAGTTTTATGTATTATATACTAACAAAACATGTGAAATTGAAAATATAGAAAATAAAATACAAATATCAGAACAGACTTTGTACATTTTTCAATTTTTTGTATAAGGTGTTCCTTTTTGATCATTTAATAACCATGCTCCAGATCTAACATCTCACGCATTCTCAGACCCTAGGTGCTGTCAAGACTTGAGATCTCAAATAGCCACTGTCTGTCAAAGCTCAGTAGTGGAAAAAATGGAACATGCAGTTTCTGTCAAAACTGGGAGCCTGAGAGAAATTGTATGCAGCTGGATGCTTAAGAGTTTTTTTATTTTTTTATTAAAGGAGTGAGCTTGCAGGAGAAACAGTATTCTTTGCAACACTAAAAACTAATTGTACTGCAGAGCTGTGTTTTTTAACAAGGTTTGCCATCATATTCCAACATGTAAGGGGTTTTCTTTTCTTTCTTTGATCACCTCTTTATGCCAGTACATTAATCCTTCACTTCAGTAACAGTAGCAGATGTCTCAGGTTTAGAGTGAGCATTTTGAAAATAAGTACTTACCTTAACCGTATGCACCAAAATGCATAATAGGTAATAAAATAGGCTAGTTATAAAAAAGAAAATTCTAAAATACTGGTAAAGAACATTGTATTAAGCAAGGTAAAGGGAATCTCAGTAATTAAAATCTTCCTAAGCAAAATAGTTTAAAGTCTATTCCAAAAGTAACACATACTGTAACCAATGAAGAAACTTTAAATAGCAGAACAAATCAAATTAAATTTTATCACCTCATTATAATCTTTGAAGTGAACCGAATTTCAGAAAAATAAAGCTTTACTGGTCAATTATCCTACAAATGAATACATACATTTTTTAGTACTTAATAGAGATAAATATACATTAAATTGAGATTTTTTTCAAGCTGAAGATACCAGTGGGCATTAATGAAATGTGCATTCAATAAAGAAACATGTAAGTAATTCTTTTAAAGGAAAGTAGGAATTTGCAGCAAATTTTCCAGCTAATGTTGCAAAGACCCTGCAACTGTGAAAAACAGTGGGTAAGATACTAGAACAGAATGGGTATAGGCTAAGCTAAAAAGACTGACAGTCTCCTCTTCTTTATAAAATACTAAAAGTACTATTGTAATAGCATATTTAACAAAGCTAAAAGTAGGCCCTCTTGACTTAGACTGGATAAAACTGCTTTGGTATTTGCCTAATTTCTAAGTATTATGTTGGTAAGAATTACTAATGTATG
Organism: Polypterus senegalus; assembly: GCF_016835505.1. Taxonomy (NCBI): domain Eukaryota; kingdom Metazoa; phylum Chordata; class Cladistia; order Polypteriformes; family Polypteridae; genus Polypterus; species Polypterus senegalus. Next base: position 58,768,861 of record NC_053168.1, on the reverse strand, counting down.
CTTTGAAATCATTAATTTTTTTTTCTGGCACCTCCTGACTCATTGGTTTGAGAAAACTCCTGTGTATGATAAAACAGTTGAATTATGTTGATGTCTAGTAATGGAAGATGTTGAGATTTTTGGGGGTTTCCCCTTATTTTTGGCCCTATTGATATGAAAATCACTAATTCTTAAGCCACTTGTGCAGGTCAGTGATTATGAATAAGATGTTATTTTTGATCCTTTACTAGGGATCTAGCCATCTGTGGACTTCTGTTGGAAGGAGAAAGATCGAAAGAATGTCTGATTTAAAGAGAACATGCCAGAGAGATGAGCGTAAATGGAGAAAAACTAAACAGAAAATCCACAATGAAATATTGAAGGCAAAAATAACTGAATATAACACTGCAGTCTTATTCCTCTAAAATTATAAATGATAACACTGGTCATCCAACAATTTTATTCTAAAGTATTGATTGTCTTCTAAACCCAGCTGAGTCATTGGAATGTGTCCTAAAAACTACTAACTAGTAAACTACTTTGAATAATTTCTCATCTGAAACTCTGCACCTGAGTCCTTGCCCCAGTACCAACAGGGTTTTTCAAAGAAGTCTCCGATATCTTAATTGAATAGTGTATTTGACATAGTGAACTTATCATTAGATACAGGGGGGCATTCCATGACTGTCTAAAGACTACAGTTGTTAAACCCCTGCTCAAGAAAAATAATCTCGACCTCTCTGTCTTCAACAACTTTAGTCCAATTTCTAACACTCCTTTCTTAAGTAAAATTCTAAAAAAAGGCAGCTAAAGGATTATCTGAATAAACATTCTATTCTTGATAAGTTTCAGTCAGGTTTTAGAACAAATCAAAGTAAAGAAACTGCAGTGGTTAAAGTAGCAAATGATTTGTGGGTTAATGCGGACAGAGACCATATGTTTGTTCTTGTTCTCTTAGACTTGAGTACAGCTTTTGACACAATAGACTGCAGTATTCTTATAAATCGCCCTAGACAATGGGTGGGGCTCTCTGTCAGTGTCTTACATTGGTTTCAGTCTTATTTAAAAGGTAGAAAATTCTTTGTTAGTTATAGTGATTGAATCTCGGAGACCCATGATATTTCATATGGTGTTCCACAAGGATCTATTATAGGTCCACTGCTTTTTTCAATCTACAGTACATGCTTCCAATTAGATCAGGTTATCTCAAAGCACAAGGTGAGCTACCACAGCTAAGCAGATGACACAAAGTTTTATTTATCAATAGCACCTGATAACCCTGATGCTTTTGACTCCTTGATCCAATGTCTTAGCAGTATTTCCAATAGGATGAGTAGAAACTTTCTCAAACTAAATAAAGAAAAAACAGAAATCTTACTGATTAGGAAACATGGAAGTAGGGTATTAGAAGTAAACTTGATCCCTTAGGTTTAAGTCAAGTCAGACGTAAAGAATACAGTAATCCCTCCTCGATCGCGGGGGTTGCGTTCCAGAACCCCCTGCGATAGGTGAAAAATCCGCGAAGTAGAAACCATATGTTTGTATGATTATTTTTATATATTTTAAGCCCTTAGAAACTCTCCCACACTGTTTATAAATATTCTCCGCACAGTTATACAGTAAACCCTTGTTTATCGCGGTTAATCCGCTCCAGACAGATAAATGAATTTCCACGAAGTAGGATTCTTTATTTATAAATCTAATATTTTCGCAGTTAGAGCATAGAAAACCTGTTTACGACCTTCTAAATACGTTTTTAACATTATTAGAGCACTCTAGACATGAAATAACACCCTTTAGTCAAAAGTTTAAACTGTGCTCCATGACAAGACAGAGATGACAGTTCTTTCTCACAATTAAAAGAATGCAAACATATCTTCCTCTTCAAAGTGCGCGTAAGGAGCGGAGAATGTCAGAGAGAGAGTAAAGTAAACAATGAAAAATCAATAGGGCTGTTGCGCTTTTAAGTATGCAAGCACCGCGATAAAGCAGCGGCAATGAAGGGATCAATGCGAAGGTAGCCTTTCAGCATTTTTACAGGAGCGTCCGTATCTTCTAAGCAAACAGCCTCTGTGCAAAAGCCCTCTGCTCACATCTCCTCCGTCAAGCGCAGAGAACGTCAGAGAGAGAGAGAGAGAGCGAGATTAAAGCAAACAATCAAAAATCAATAAGTGTGCTTTTGGGCGCACCTCGATAAAGCGGCATTTCTTAGAGGGCGTCCGTATCCACTAGGCAAACAGCTTCTGTGCAAGCAGCACCTCTGCTCACACCCCCTCCGTCAGGCGCAGAGAATGTCAGAGAGGGTGAGATAGAGGCAGAGACAAGCAAACAATCGAGCACCGCGCAGGAGGCATATCTTATAGCATTGAGGAGTTTTAGTTAATATGTAATACGTGCTCTGATTGGGTAGCTTCTAAGCCATCCGCCAATAGCGTCCCTTGTATGAAATCAACTGGGCAAACAAACTGAGGAAGCATGTACCATAAATTAAAAGACCCATTGTCCGCAGAAATCCGAATCAGCGAAAAATCCAATATACATTTACATATGCTTACATATAAAATCCGCGATACAGCAAAACCGCGAAAGTCAAAGCGCGATACAGCAAGGGATCACTGTATAGGGGTAATCATTGACTCTGCCCTAAACTTTAAATCGCATATTAATAGGATTACTGGGACTACACTTTTTCACTTATGGAATATAGCAAAAGTTAGACCTCTTATAACTACACAAAATTCTGAAAAAATTAGTTCACAATTTTGTTTTTAATCGACTAGATTACTGTAATGCACTCCCAACAGGACTACCTAAGAAAGACATCAATCAGCTGCAATTAGTGGAGTATGCAGCAGTCAGAATCTTAACTACACTAGAAGAAAAATCAGCACATCTCACCAGTTTTAGCGCTGTTACATTGGATACCTGTGTCATTCAGAATAGACTTTAAAATACTACTAATTTTGACTTAACTGTCATTTTATATAATATATATATATATTCCTGTTTTTTACATTGCTATGTATCATTTCTTAATCTCAATAAATCATTGATCGCAAAAAAATCGTACTAATGGTTTATAAAGCCTTAAATATTCTTGCTCCACCCTATAATTTAGAATGTCTGCCCCCCAACACTCCAAGTCAAAACTTTAGATCTTCAAACGAGGTCTGCTTTTAATTCCAAGAGCCAAGCTTAAACGAAGTGGTTATGTGTCCCTTTCCTGTTATGTACCTAAAATCTGGAATACTTTACCAATAAAAATTCATCCATCCATCCATCTTCTAACCTGCTGAATCCGAATACAGGGTCACGGGGTCTGCGGAGCCAATCCCAGCCAACACAGGGCACAAGGCAGGAACCAATCCTGGGCAGGGTGCCAACCCACCGCAGGACACACACAAACACACCCACACACCAAGCACACACTAGGGCCAATTTAGAATCGCCAATCCACCTAACCTGCATGTCTTTGGATTGTGGGAGGAAACCACGCAGACACGGGAGAACATGCAAACTCCACGCAGGGAGGACCCGGAAGCGAACCACTGCGCCACCGTGCACGCCACCAATAAAAATTCATCAGGCTAATACTGTGGAACATTTTAAAAAATTGCTTAAAAAACTTAGCTTTTTTATAGCTATGTTTTAGTTGTATTCCTGATAGACTATATGGGTATTATCATATTCTTCATTGATCCACGATCTGTACTAATTCCTACTATTCTCTTCTGTCTTTTCCAGTTCTTCTGTGGTGGTGATCTGCACCACCACCACCTGATCACAGCACCATGCAGCCACCTGTGATGATGGAATTAAGGTGGATGTCTCAGCTGTCCACAAGACCAACTTCATCAAGATTTAAGAACATTTATGTTAGGTAGAATGCCCAGTGGGGGCTGGAGAGTCTTTTGGCCTTGGAACCCCTGCAGATTTTGTTTTTTTTTTCTCCAGCCTAAGATTTTTGTTTTTTTCTGTTCTACTGGCCATCTGACCTAGCCGTTTTCTTTTGTTACTTATTTCTTAATAGAATTGCCTAATCTTGTTTTTTTTCATGTAACCTTCTCTTTGATATCTTGTAAAGCACTTTGAACTACATTGTTTGAAGGAAAATGTGCTTTATAAATAAACTGGCAAATTGTGCTTGCAAAAATTTCACAAGAATAAAAGCATTAATGAAATGATGATGAGGGAGAGAAGAACATCACATGTTACAGTAAGAAAGGATATTATTTTAATAGGTAGTGACTTGTGAGAGGACTTAATATTAGAACAGTCGCATGATTAGTATGGGATGTTATAGTCCCTTACAACAGCATGAATACTTACAATACAAAGTGTAACAAGTTTCCCTTTCGGTTTGTGCGCGCCGATGATTTCCGCACGTGTTCAGTCTCTCCCTGTGCATTCCCTGTGCAGCGAGAGAGACACACACATGCACACACATATGCACGCGCACGTGTGAGAGAGAGAGAAACACGCGCACGTGCGAGAGAGACACACACACACACTCACACATGTGAGAGACAGCTGGACGCATAAGGCTTGTTTTTAAAGAGACAGATCCGAGCATTGTTTTAACCTCATTGTATTTAATGAAGACTTTTTTCTATTGGATTTTAACCTCCACTTCTGTTTACAGCGATCGGTTCGTAGAGTGCATTGTTGCAATGTTAGTTTTTTTGGTGGTTTATTAAATTAAGGATTTTTCAAATGTTCATTTTTTTCCTTGTGCTTAAAACTCATTAAAAAAAGTGTTTTTAGCGAGCGGTTCATAGCGCTATAGCACGAACTCTTGCAGAGTTAGTCTTCTCTGTTGTTCAAGGTTTTCTCAGTGTTATTCAATGTTTTTACATTTAGTTTACTATTACGCTGTGCATTCTATGGTGTAGTTAACTATATTTGTGCTTAAAAATCTTAAAAAATATATATTTACATACAGTTTGTACGGTCTGGAACGGATTAATTGTATTTACATACAATCCTATGGGTTCACGACCAAATCAGTTTACGACCAGAGTTTTAGAATGAATTATGGTCGTGAACCGAGGTTCCACTGTATGTACCGAATAAACAGTCAAATACCACAGTCAATTATTGGTAATATAGAAGAATTGAAGACTTGATGACAAGCCTAAGACCAAAACTCTGCCACGAACACAGATTCCTCACTATTATTGTAGAGGGATATAGTACTTGTGGCAACTGTTGTTTATATCAAGCACGGACAGACACAAGCAAAATAATATAAGGATGTTGTTGTTAAAAAATTACACATTTCTATTACAATTGATAATATTTAGATTTTAAACATTTAAATTGAAACACACATTTTAATATCTCAAATATCTGATGTAAATAATTATGTTTATTATGTACTTTTTTTTTCCCTCATGGAATAAAACACTACAGTTGTCATGAACCTCCCACATTATGCAAATTCAGACTTTTTTTGGTTTGGGCTTAAATCACATTAAACTGACTCACCAAGGTACTAAAAAGGTGAGTACTGTATGTTTTTTTTTAAATTACAGAAGTAAGCCTGATGGATATAATCATGTATTCCACAAGTCATGGGGTACACACTATCATGTATTTTGTGACACACTTGTTTATTGTTATATTCACCATGTTGACTTATTAGAAATCCTTTCTATACCATCTGCCATGTGGGTGACAAACTCTCTAGTGTGTAGGGATTTTTGATTTTTGGTTTTAGTGAAGTGCTCATAGAACCAGTAGTATGGCAATATTTCATCAAATGCTCTATACTTCATAATGTTTTTTTTTTGTAGAAGACTCTGTACAATGTTATAATATATCTATAGATACTACAGAATAAATTACAATTTCCAGAATAATAAAGGAAATTAATAGCGTAGATTCCTGGCTCACTTTAAATAAATTGTTTAACAACAATGCAGGCAAGGATAAAATTCACAAAAATACTAGATTTGCTTCATCACACAAAGAACCATACACATATGAAATAAACTAACAAGTAGCAAGACGGAGAGTAGAACCTTAGCGACCTTCAAATCTCAACTTGATGATATGTTGGGGAATCTGAGTGATTAGGATTGGAGTGGTTGTTGGGCTAACTGGAATGTTCACATCATAAATTGTTCTGATGTTCTAGCTAGAAGCTGTTATTTTTCATTTCTTGTATCAATGTATTTTAATGTACCTGTAGTTACAGTTGTGCCTCTTCCTCTTGCCAGTAAACTTTCTCCCCATACTTCTCTCTTGAATTGACACAACTTAAAAAAATCCTAGGCTCCTCAGTGACCAAGTCTCACTTCTGCAATTAGAGTCTTACTTTTATCACAGAAACACCAGGCTAGACTGTGTGCCACCTCTTAATAAACTAAAAGTTTGTAACAAGCCAACTGTAAGTCTCCTCCTTTTATTAGCCAAGGGGGTGTTCAGACCTCCCAATTTTTTATGGCCATTGTCTTGAATACATCCATGGTGCAAACCTCTCCCTGTCTTATACCAGTTTCCATGCCTTTAACAATCTTATAGGGCAACTAATGTATGCACCAGGCTTATCCTTCTTCCTTTCATCTATCAAAAAATGCAAAAAGTTTCTTTTTCACAAAGATTAAGTTCTTTAATGCTATTGTTTGTTTTTTAACATCACATTATTCACTATTTCAAAAAGCACTATTTTTTTGCTGAGTAAAATTAATCTCAATGGATTGCCTAATTACAGCTGCACATATACTGTAGGATTTAATGTCAGTTTTTATTTTTTATTAGTTAGAAAAAAAATGGGAGGAAAAGAATGTAGTAAACAATTGAAGGACTAGGAAAAACTGAAAAAAAAGAAATGGGAGGACAAGAATGTAGTTAACAATTGAAACACTAGGAAAAACAGAACACCTTCAACTCTATGAATGCCTTTAGCTCCTGTCATATTATGCTTTTGATGTTGGCTGGATAATGTTTTTGCTTAATCAATGATCCTAGCTTTCATATTTTTTTTTTCTTGGACTGGGTTAGCCGCTACTTACATTTTTTTAAATTCACTCTCACATATTTTTAGTCATAATTTTAATTGTGCTCCTAGTCATGGCACACATGATCTTTTACTTTGATTATGCAGTTTCGTTATTTGTGTCCTTTGTTCTGATGTTTGCATTTGACAATTCAATTGACAATCCGTTATGACATAATATGGAATGTAAAAATATCTGGATGGGATTTTTATGCCACTTTTTGGCTCAGAATGTCACACACATAAATGAATGGTGCACACTTATTGTGATTAAAGAGTTTCTTATGTGTTCAAGTAATTATACAGTACACCATTTTGTAAAATGACCCAGGGCCAATAAAGTTTGGCCCAAGACAAACCAACACTAATCATAATTATGTTTATTGAACAGTACCAATAATGTGAATTGTGTAAGAACTCTGGTTCTCATGACCTTGAATTAGATTAAGCATTTCAGAAAAGGAACGGAAGGTAATTTACTGGAAGTGATACAGTATATTTTAATTATGAACTTATTGTTCCACATTAAGTGTAACATTTGTTTAAAATGACACCAGAGTGAAACAATATATACTATGTTGGTAGCATATGCAATTAATATTTTTTTTAACTGTTATTGTGGAATAAATTACAAGTAATTGCATGTCAATGCATTAAAACAATAAATAAGTTAATAAGAAATAAGTTAATGGTAATAGTCACTTATGTATTCTTTTTCCCAATACTTTCATTTTTAAAGCTAGCCAGAATCAATCTAAGCAGCACTGAGCACAAGGCAGGAATTAACTACTGTATAAGTGGGATACCAGTCTGGTGCAGAACACACTTAACACACAGACCAATACTCACTCCTAGCCATTTTAGAATAGCTAACCAACTAGACCTGCATTTGTTTGGGATCCAGGAGGAAACCAGAGTAAATACAGGTGGGCACAAGGAGAATATGCCAACATCATGCAAAACCAGAGAACTACTGTGGGACAACAGCAACAACCACTAAAGCAACATGCTGCTTATTGAACAATAACTGATATAAGCTCAATAAATCAAGTTTAAGGTTTTACTTCAGTTTCAGATATGGGATTCTGGTATACAATAAATTTTCAGTTACTCCTCCTAAACTGTAAACCAATTCCTGATGAATGTAAAACAGATGCTGGACCCAGTATTAGCACAGAAGCAAACACAAATACTTTTGTATTTATTTATTCATTATAAATCAAATACAACGTTACATTCTTATATTCTTAAATCAGTTACCTTTATTACCTTAAGTTATGTTTTAATGTTTATTTGATTTCTAATATAGATGTTTTTTCACTCTTGCCACTTACACCACCAGGCCAACATATACTGTTTCTTATGACTGTAATATTTAATGTCTGTAGCAGGTGCTTTTTTGATAGACCATATAAGTGCAGAAGCACACTCATGTATTTAGAACTTCAATTGCTTTGAAATGATAATTAATAAAAAAAAAAACTGTAAAAACCAAAGAAAGCATTTAATATATTTCACAATTTTACAATTTACAGCAAAACTTAATACAAATACGTTCTGAAAATATTTTAGAATAATATGAGCTGGGAGTTTAATTAGTTTAGTAAATATTAAAAGAATTTTTTTGATGAAGGATTTTTGAAAAAAGCTTTTTTGTTACTGATTTTCTCATATGGTTAATATATTGTTGTTCCTTCTTGTTGGAAGCTCTTTAATACCTTTTGAAAGGTGAGAAATAATGCCTAAAAAGCCATATATACAGTAAAACTTTCTAATTGATAATAATGAAAGGATTTTTATATCTCTGCTTTAAAAATGTAATATTACAAACACTAAAAACATAAATATGTTAAACTATAGGAAAATAATTAAAATTCATACTGCAGTGAAATACATCACTTAAAAAAGCATGTATTAATGTAGCACTCATATCAGAAAAGCCTGTGGAGCAAAAATAGCACATTCACCACAGAGACATGAAGACTATAAATCAAAATCTTAGCTAATGGACCATCTCCAGGAAATACCTGTCGAGAGGACTAAAACCAACTTTTGTGTTCTGAGCTTAGGAATTTCCTGGCATTACCCTGCTGGACAAGAGGTGTGCTTTGCCCGCTATTTTCTCATATTCTGTCATTTATTATACTTTACTCTGGAAATTATTTTGTGAATAATGTATACAGGTTTGTCATATACTTAGCAATATCTTACACCACACTAAGACCAAGCAATGTATGTTTCAGTTTTTGATGAATCAACATCACAGAATGAATAGTTTTTGAGCTTCAGAGACATAAGAAAGTGACACTTTCATAATATTATTATGTTATCCATTTCATAAAAAGAGTCTAGGACAAAAACAATCGTGTACTAAGCAGTTTGATACATTTAAAAATGTTTGAGAAGCTACTAAAATAATTGTCAACATCAGGTAGAATACAAGGCCAAACTTCCAGCTGATGCTACATCAGATCCTTCTGCTTTAGATATTAATAATGACAATGGTAATTCACATTTAATTAAAATAAGGAGGTGATTTTTTCTGTGAATTAAAATAATTAATTGTGGCTAAGACTAACTTCCAGCTTGGGTAAATCCACATAATAGTGATTATAATGGTTATTGCTAATCTTCATCTCTGCTATTTTCTATCTTTGGATATGACTAGTTTATTAGATTATTAGCTTTTCTATAAAGAAACATATTTGTATTTGCTGTAGGCTATGCATAATTCAAAACTTATAAAATAAAGAATATTACTATATACTGCATACTGTAGATTGTAACTCTAGTACTATGTATGTGTAACAACTCTAAAGCATTTGCAGTATTTAAAATACTATGGTACAAGATGTACTAATGATGCTAATATATATATATATATACATATACAGTATACATATATATATATATATATATATATATATATATATATATATATATATATATATATATATATATATATATATATAGGGGGAGTCAAAATTATATATATTATACAATAAAGTTCAGGCAGATGCACAGGCATCCCAGCCAGATATATTTAGTGTACTTTCTCTGACCAGGATAAAAGGGACGGGCTGTTTATAGCCCTTGATAGATGGTAGCGGCCCTAGATATCAGTGCCCGATTGAAAACCAATAGGGCATGCTGGTAAATGTAGTCTGGTAATGCAGCACCGCTGGGTTTCACAGGTGCTGTAAGAGGGTGCAGCAGGGAGTTATACTCCCTGTTATTGGGAACATCTGTATGAACCAGAAGTACTTCAAATCGGCAGAAGCCCTGGCACCGGAAATAATCCCAGGTCCTCAATGAAAGGGACCGCATTGCCTTATCCAGATGAATCAGAGTTGGGAGGAAGGAAGGCAACACTTGACTGGAGGAGAGAAGTTTGATAGAGAGAGGGACGAAGAAACAACTGGTTTTGTGCTTGTGTTTACAAGGTATTTGAAATAAACACCTTTTATTTGAACCTGGGAATGTGTTGGTGTGTTTGTGTTTTTGTCTTAGGGGCTCTGTGGTGCCCCCTAGCCTTCACACAATTTATATATTTAATTTTTTAAAGGTCTTCTGTAAAAAAACACATTTCCGCCTGGGGACAAGTAAAGATCTATCTATCTATCCGTCTATCTATCTACTATTCAGCAAATCATAATCAACTGTGAAGTGTAGTTGTTGTCTTTAGCAAAGTCCCTGTTAGGCAACAGTACATCCTGTTGCATAACAATTGAATTCATTGAGCCCTCATGATATACCTTTTCACTAAAGGTAAATGTGCTTTGTCTGAAGACCTTTGTCTTCAACTGTTTTCTTGATTTTTTTGTTGATATCATATACTGCTGGCTGATTATTTGTGGCTAGCCATTTAGGACTTTTTTTTTTAATCCTTGTGAACTAATTGCTTTCTACAGCCTTAACTTAGCCTTCTAAAAGTGTTGCTGTTTATTCTCCATACAGTGACATTTTTTTAAGGATACCAATGCAATGAAATGAAAGATGGAATCCAAGAAGTACTTTTTCCCTACACATAAGTCTGTAAGACCCTGGAACAAATTATAAAGTCAGAATGAAGAAGCTGTCCTGACAGCTTTTACAAACTAAATCAGCATGAAATTTCAGCAGTTTAATCATTAGCCAACCAAGCAAACTGTACTGTAATGGGTAAAAGTGTTATTCTTACAATAGGGAAATCTTTTTACAATAAAAAAAAAAATCACAGCAGGTAATATATGCTATTTTCTCAGAATATGAAAAATATTTATCCAGTGTTCATAAATATTTATTTGGACTATAAAAATATTTTATTTCTCATCTAAATTTTCTAAATGAGAAATCCTCCAAATAACAAGAACTTAGCCAAGAATAAAGGAGACCAAACAAGCTTAATACAGTATATATATATATATATATATATATATATATATATATATACACACACACACATATCATTTTTTTGCTCTTTATTTCACCTTATACAATTTCTCGTATTAGGAATTTGTTAGTTTTTGCATACCTCTTGGGGTCAGAGTGCAGGGTCAGCAAGGGCCCAGCAGAGTAGGATCGTTTTTGGCAGTGACGGGGATTTGAACCAGCAACCTTCGTGATACCAGCGCAGGTCCTTATCCTCAAAGCCACCATTCCACCCTTATTTTTACAAATTAGCAAAGATGTTAGTGGTTCAAGTGGTTTTTATTAAGAGTACTCCGGTGTTTCACCAACATTTCCTCATGCCAGGTTATTTGGTAATTCTAAATTAGCTCAGAGTAAGTGTGAGTGTGAGGACCTTGTGATGGCTTGGTGCCATTTTCACTGTTATTTTCTGCTTTGCAGCCAAAAATGCATTAAATGGGTTAGAGAATGTTATATATTTTATTGATTTGAAATGTCTTAATTAGTTGTACATGTATTAGTCTCATCTATAATGTTCACAGATTGGATATTATTTATATTATACAGAGTTTGTGTATATCACAGTATAAGAACATAGTTTTCAAAGGGGGCACTTTGAGCAGACCCTAAACCCAAATAATATCAAAAAGGTCAAAGTAAACAACACAAGAACTGCTTGTTCCTTCCTTTGGCCTCCCTTTCTCTTGCCAGTTTTGAGTACACCTCTCTCTGCTCCTCAAACTCTAAACTAATTGGTCTGGTCAGCTAATGGTACTTTTTAACCCCACCCAATAACTATATCTGGGCAAGGTTCTGAGATCATGTCAAGGGTTCAAGAGTAACCTACGGGACTTCTGGGGCTGTCCATCTTTAATACACCAACATCCCAAGGAGTTTCAGCATTTCTTGATCCCAAACCTCTCTTAAAGGGTAAACACAACATCAGGTCACTTGTTCATTAAAAGGCCTGGGACTCTTCTAGTCCAGTTCCCATTATTGTCTACATTGTTGTATTTACTTTCTCCAGTGTTTGGAAGGAATATGACTTTTGAGAGTGTTGTAAAATAATTATGAATTTTGTGATTTGAAATCAATTCTATGATTCTCTATTATCTTTTCTTTCTTTTTGATCACTTTGAGATACTCGGCTTTACTGATGGCAACTTGTGCACAGCAACACCATATTTTTACCATCATGTGACACCATGAACTTGCATTTAATGATATTGTTACCTAGCAATTAAGGCTGTCACCTGCTTCTCCTGGTGTCAAAGATTCTGGACATTTCTAAAAAGATTCTTCATGGTATTGGGTTTGGTTTACTTAAAGATTTTTTCATGGCTAAAAGTCTTTTTACTTGTTTACTTTGACTTTGATTTTTTTGGATACATTTCTGGTTAGTTGTTTTAGTTTCATTTTGACTTCAAGCTTTTCTGCCCGTTGTTTTCTTTTTGATCATGTTATTTAATGGTTCAATTTTTGTCCTTCCAAATCACCTCACTCTTCTTTTTATCTTTTCAAGGCAGAATGTTATGCTAAAAAAGAATTTAGCAGAAAAAAAGGCAAAAGATGGAGTCAAAGCACTAGCAAAGGTCAAAACTGAGAGATAAAAAACACAGGTGATAAAACTGAAAAACAAAAAACAAAAATCAAAATTCAGTGTAAAAAAACAAAGTGAGGAGTTGAAACCAGAAAAAGCTTTTTGTTTTTAGAGAACTAGGTTTTGAAATAGCAAGAATTAAGAACGCCAAAAGGTGTCTTGTATCCACAAACTTGGATACAGAAACAGAGCAAAGTACACAACCTCTGATGACTTACCCCTAACAACTGCAGGACAAACCCTAGATATGGATGGAAAAAATGATGACGGCCATAACTTTATGGTGACAAAATCAGTCCAAATAAATGATTAATTGTTAAACTATTAATTATAGAGAAAAAATATTGTGGGGAATGAATTTCTGGGAAAGGAAAACCTCTGGCAACACAATCATATCAGTAAAAGCCTTGAAGGAGAACTAGTAAAAAATTAAATAACAAAGACTTAATAACACAGTACAACTGTCTTTCCTCCTTTATACCCCCAGAGTAATTGACTCGGAGCACCATCCATAATTTTGGGGAAGAGCACAAGATATTATGGTTTTCTGTCCTGCACTATGTTAAATAACTTGTTATTATGGTCTCTGCCAAGCCCCTATTACAGCAATATTATGATAATTTCTATTTAAAGAGTGTCAGAGAATATAATTTCATTATTTTCCTAAACAGTTCTGTTAACCTTAATATGTGGAATTAGGTTTAAGACAAATATTAATTTACCAAATTTCTATTTATTGCTCATACATTTATATAAGTAGAACTACATGGAAGAACCTTCACTGTAATAAGGAACTCTCAGCAATGGCTCAAAATCATCTGGAACTCAATTCAGGATTGACTGTGCTCATTTCACATGGAGCTACAACCTGGTGGTTGGCTTCCAAGCAAAATTTCAAAAGACACTCAAAAATCTAATTTTAAGCTTGTCGCATCTGAGACTGGGAATTGCCAATGCTGCTACCTTTACTAAACACCTGTAGACCTTTAAAAAGCTACCTATTGACCTGCAGAACTCACACAAGATGAATTAGCTTGCAGTCATTATATATTTGGTGTTACTATATCTTAATAAATATAATGAAGCAACAAGCAAGACAAAAAAAGTTGAAAAGAAATTGGTAATTTCATACCATGAGAAAAACGATGAACCCAGTAATATGCAAAGTCAACGCCAAGAAATGTCAGCCACCACGTCCATGGAGAGTCCCATGGCATTTCCCAAATTCGGTAGTTATTCCATACGTAGATGTATGCAGAGACCTCAAGACTTCTTCTTAACATCCTACATAAATTGAAATGTTTGTTATAAATACAGTAACTCTGGTAATTACTGTATAACAGTATAATGAGTATTATATTTTCAAATGCTTATTTTTGTAATGGTACATTTCAGGTATGTTACTTCATTACAGCCATTCAATCAGTCAGTGCTTCTTTTGCATGAACAGTCATGATTAAAGCAAGCATTCCTTACTAATATACCTTCATCCTTTTAATATCTAGATCTGAAGAAAGAATTCTTAAGTCATGAAAAAGAAAGTCAGAGTGGACCTATTAAGTTGACAATATACCTAATAAAGTGGCCAGTGAGTGTACATCTTTTGGAGATGAAAATAAGATTAGTACATGCAGAGAAAATCCCTTACAAACAAAGAAGTTGGTGCCAATTACACACAGTCGCTAGACCAGGATTTGAACTAGGTCTAGAGAGTGGTGAGGTAGCAAAAATTCCTGTACCAGATTCTAGCCATCTAGCAAAACAAATGATGACATTATTAATTCTTAAATATAAAGATCCTATTTACCATGGACCATGCTATTAGTTTTTAAGCCTATTATTTAAGGTAATGTCCATAAATGTATCTGTCTGCAAAAATAATGTATTGAAAATTTTTAATGTTTGGTGATTTTGATACAAATTTAAAACTTCTATTTTGACTGAATCTGCCTGTTGGGTTAGGTTAGGGTTAAATTCAACTGCAATTTAACAAATCTGTCTTGTCTCAAAACTGTTAAAATGACGGTAGCCCAACCAGATTTAACACTTTAGAGAGCCAATTACACATCATAGTTTCATGCATTAGATAAGGCAATGTGCCAAGTTTGCCAGTGAATTAGACTAGTATACTCACACTGGAGTATGCGCAATTCAAAAGCAACTTAACAAAGGAGTCTGTCTTGTCTCAAAAATGAGAATTAAAGTAGTCTAACAGAGCTTAAGCCATTTGCTGTATACGTACACAGGAGCCAAAATGAGAAATGAGTGTTTTGTAATTATTTGTCACTTTTAATGACACAAATCAATATATAACTTATCTCTTACTGTTCACACAGAATAAGTAACTGGGAGTGAGCAAATAGCCAGCCAAATAAGTAGGTAACTTAATTCTAAGGCTGTTTATAGTGCTTGTTTGTTTTCTTTTGCTTTTGTTCTTATTCTGGTGTTCTTTACGTGAATTGGCTGCCAAAATGACCCTACACTTAATGTAACTCGTGTTACAAATGTGACTTGGAATCACTGAGATTAAGTGACTGAGGAGTGGAAAGATTTTAGCAACTTTAATATTTAAATGTGACATACTTTCAGTTTAAAACTCGTTTTGATTTTTAACACAATCTTCCTATAATTCTTACTACCCTTTACATAATTTATCATATATTGCAAAGCAAACAACATTGTTCTGACGATCTACTTATTAACAAAAATAAAAAACTTTTGCATTGCATAAGAAGACTAAATTGAAGACTTAGTTAACCGTATGAAGATTGGACTATTTCTATTTTTTGTATAGTTTATTAGATAGAGATAGCAATATACCGTTTTTTGTATTATTTGTTTTTATAACAATGAAACTTATTAAAATCAGTATGGAATAGTCGACACTGTACTGCCATGTAAATTAAATTTTTTACTGATATTGCAGAATATCACTCAATGTAAGATTTTACAGTTTAATATTATTAATTCTACTATACAATAATATATTTTATACAAAAATGTAGAGTAAAATGAAAAGGAAATTGAATGAAGTGAACAACTTAAATAATATTTAATTTGGAAATAGACACATTGAGCCAAATGAAGTAAACAAGCTGCACTGACACACAGATTGGTACAGGGCAGACTTAATGCTTCTGTGAGCATCAGCTTTTACAAAGCTATTATGATGTGTTTGTATGCATTCATATCTTTCTCTTCATCATCCAGCATGTGCTTTGTTAAGGCACACAAGATGTCAGCTATCTTCACTTAAAAAATTTTTTGCACAGATTTGATTGTGTGTGCCTTCATGTGTGCATACATGATATTAAAATAATAAGTTAACACTACAGCTTAGGCACTGCAAAAATGTGTCTATTACTTATACACTGCTCTTTAACAAAACACTAACAAATGCTTATTTTTCATATTAATAATACAAAGCATCAAAAAAGAGGTTATTTATCTTTGCAATGTGGTCTACTAAAATAACTTCAATTGTAAATGATCAGAGCAGCCGTAAATGAGACAATTTTCTCTTGATATTGCACACTTCAGTATAAGACCTGTGACTACTTCATATACTTCATATGTTATGGAAAATGCAATAAAAAAACAAAAACAAAATGGAGTGATTCTTAAATTTACTTAGATTTTTATTTCATTGCAGACTTTATGCACCCAAGATATTTTATATTTTCTCTGCTAAACTTCATTTTATTTGTTAATATACCTCCTCCATACACAAAGCATTTACCACTTTGTAATTTCGCCATTCCTTCTAACAAGACTTAAAAAATGTTTTGGCACTGAGGATACCAAGCGATGAAGTAGTTCAGGTGTTATTTATCCCATTCTTCCTGCAAACAGTTGTGCAACAGGACAGGGTCATTGGTTGTCACGTTTTTAGTTTCAAAATTCTCCACATATTGTCTTTTGGGCACAGGTCTGGATTTCAGGCAGGCCAGTCCAATATCCACACCCTCTTCTTCCACAGCCATGCCTTTGTAATGTGTGCAGAATGTGGTTTTGCATTATCTTATTGAAAAATGCATGACGTCCCTGAAAAAGATGTCTTGAAAGCAGCATATATTGCTCTAAAATCTCAGGTATTCTTTTGCATTAATACTGCCACCACAAAAGTATAAATTACCTTTGCCAAGGGCACTGACACAACCCCGTATCATAACAGACTTTGACTTTTGGATGTTTTGCTGGTAACTGTCTGGATGGTCCTTTTTCGTCTATGGTCCTGAGCACACGGTGTCCATTTCTTCCAAAAAAGATCTGGAAAACTGATTCATCCGACAACAGTACATGTTTCCACTGTATGATGGTCTATCCCAGTTGCCTCTGAGCACAGAGAAATCAAAACTCCTTCTGGGCATGGTTAATATAAAGCTTCTTTTTTTACAGTAAAGTTTTAAGTGGTATTTGTGACTATAACTCTGAATATAACTCTGTATTTTAGTGCTTGTCAAAGGTTTGCCAAAGTAATTACTTGCCCATTTGCTTATATCACCTATTGATGAGTGGCGCTTCTTGATGCAGTGCTGTCCAAGAGCTCAGAGATCATGGGTGTTCGGCTTAGGCTTGCACTGAAATTCCGCCTTGAATCGTTTAATGATGTTATGCACTGTGGAGGAAGAAAAATGCACATCCCTTCCAATCTTTCTTTGAGGAAGATTGTTTTAAATGTTTCAATACTTTTCTCACACATTTGTTGACAAACTGGAGATCCTCTGCCCATCTTTGCTCCTCAAAGACTCAGCCTTTCGGGGATACTGCTTTTGTACTAAATCATGATTACAATCACCTGTAGACATGATCTGTTTGAGTTCACATCGTTATATAATTTTTCTACCTTATTACTGGCCCTAATTTGCCCTGTCCCAACTTTTTTTTTAAATGTGTTGAAGGCCTGAAATGCAGGAATGGATGTGTTTTAACAAATGAAATGAATTGTATTCATGGATAAACAGTAAGAGTGCATAAAGTCTCAATGGAAAACTTTAAGTAAAAATATAAAGTTAGAAAAAGTACAAAAAGAAACAATGAATGAACATAATGTGCCCTGATTAATTTAACATTTAGCAAAGAAAGCGAAAACCCCTGCAAAAACTAAGGAAAATACAGTACCTAAGAAATGATCACAACTGTATGTTAAAACATTGTTTATATTGGTAACAGGTGAAGGGCTTACCTGACTTTGCTGCTTGTTAAGTGTGCAATGAAAAAGCTTATATGGTGAAACACTTTGTAAAGATCAATACAAGTGGAAAATCATATAAAAAGTTTCAACTAACAAGGCTGTGTTTGAAATCCAGCTCTGTTTCCTGTACAGGTGCAAATCTCAGGCCAGGCTTCCAATTTTATTTCCAGCAAGCAAGTAATGGCAGACTAGAATTGACAGATCTTAAACTGACAGAAAACAGCCCCTGCCACACAATCCTGTACCATATTCACTTAGGCATTTATCTTTTAAAAATGCCTAAAGGGAAAAACAAAACTCCTTTATGCAACAAAATGATCTATGGTATATGCAAAAACAAGCACATTGGAAACAAAAAAGTAAAGGTATTCTTTACCACAATATAAATTTTAACAATAATATTGAGAATAAAACTAAACTTGTATCCATGCAGTTTAAGATCACTGTTATGTGTGTTAATAATTGTGATACTCTGCAATACATGAAAACAGTTTGTGATGGATGTCCGGCAAGAGTTGCCGGCCCTCACCCCCAGGCCGCCAGGAGGCGCTCTCCCAACAGCATGGACGTGCCCCGAGTTCCAGCAGGGCCTCATGGACTTTGTAGTTTTTATACACAGCCCTGCTGGATACCTTGGGGACCACAAGGAGTCGCTGTAGCGAGGCTTGTAGACTCATATGTACCCTATAACCTGGAAGTGCGTCCTGGTCACGTGAACGGGAGGAATGACATACTTCCAGGTTAAAGAAAAGAGAAGTTTTTACCTGACCCGGAAGTGATAGAAAGTCACATGGACTGAGGGACAAACACTTCCGGGTCAAGGACTATAAAGGACTGTGGGAAATCCCAGATGGACGAGCTGAGTTGGGAGGCAGGGTGGCTAAGCGTCTGGGAGAGGAGGACTGTTATTTGTGATTGTTTATTGTTATTGGGAATTGTGGAGAGGAGTGTGCTTTGTGCACTTATTATTAAAATAAATAATAATTATTTGGACTTTTACCTGGTGTCTGACGTGTGGTCTGAGGGTAAAAGGGTGCGAGCAAACCCTTATCTGTCACAAGTTATATATGTTAAAACATACAGTATTTTTAAATATATTTTTGTGTTTACTGTTTTACAGTCTATAAATAAATTCACTTCTTAAAATTCTGTTTTAGGAATAAATTTGTTTGATTCCTTAAATGTAAATGTCACTACTACATTAGTTTATAGGCCAGTGTATGTCATAAAAAGTATACATTTTTACAAGAAAAACATTGACACATACTTTATTTTTGTTATACTTTTATAGAATCTAATGGTTATTTTACATTAATATGCAGATCTAGGCAATACAACATTGTTATTTTATCTTGTTCTCAAATTTGTATAACCCTGTTCAGGGCTGTGGGAGATCAGCATTGGTCACAGAGTAGGAAACGGCCACGGACAAGGAAGTTGTCCAATACAGCTTCTACTCATACACATAACCATGCTCACACATATATGTGGACAATTTGAAATTGCCAAATAACCTAACCTACACCCCATGCAAAATTTTCATGGACAATGTCTGGATGTGACATTCACACCAAGGATAATAGTTCTATGAGGAAGCAGTGTTACACCATTACTGTGCCATCTATCAGCACAAGGCAAGAACCAGACCTGGATAGTTCTGGCAGGCCCAACTCACACATTCAGCTCACACTCCCAGGATCACACCTAACCTAAAATTCACATCCTCAGGAATGTGGAAAGAAAACATGCCACTCAGAGGAAAGCTCATGCAAACACAAAGAGAACAGGCAAACTCCAAACATTCAACAACTGGGCACAGCATTTAAATAGAGTGCTGGATAGGTGAGGCAGCAGTGCTTACCACTGTCCTACCCCAACATCTTAAGTAAATTAAATTTAGATAAATATAGTTAGGTCCATAAATATTTGGACAGAGACAACGTTTTTCTAATTTTGGTTATGTACATTACCATAATGAATTTTAAATGAAACAACTCAGATGCAGTTGAAGTGCAGACTTTCAGCTTTAATTCAGTGGGTTGAACAAAAGATTGCATAAAAATGTGAGGGAACTAAAGCATTTTTTAACACAATCCCTTCATTTCAGGGGCTCAAAAGTAATTGGACAAATTAAATAACTGGAAATAAAATGTTCATTTCTAATACTTTGTTGAAAACCCTTTGCTGGCAATGACAGCCTGAAGTCTTGAACTCATGGACATCACCAGATGCTGGGTTTCCTCCTTTTAATGCTCTGCCAGGCCTTTACTGCAGCGTCTTTCAGTTGCTGTTTGTTTGTGGGCCTTTCTATCCAAAGTTTAGTCTTCAACAAGTGAAATGCATGCTCAATTGGGTTAAGATCAGGTGACTGACTTGGCCATTCAAGAATTTTCCACTTCTTTGCTTTAATAAACTCCTGGGTTGCTTTGGCTGTATGTTTTGGGTCATTGTCCATCTGTATCATGAAACGCCACCCAATCAATTTGACTGCATTTAGCTGGATTTGAGCAGACAGTATGTCTCTGAACACCTCAGAATTCATTCGGCTGCTTCTGTCCTGTGTCATCATCAATATACACTAGTTTTCCAGTGCCACTGGCAGCCATGCACGCCCAAGCCATCACACTGCCTCCACCGTGTTTTACAGATGATGTGGTATGCTTTGGATAATGAGCTGTTCCACGCCTTCTCCATACTTTTTTCTTGCCATCATTCTGGTAGAGGTTGATCTTGGTTTCATCTGTCCAAAGAATGTTTTTCCAGAACTGTGCTGGCTTTTTAGATGTTCTTTAGCAAAGTCCAATCTAGCCTTTCTATTCTTGAGGCTTATGAGTGGCTTGCACCTTGCAGTGCACCCTCTGTATTTACTTTCATGCAGTCTTCTCTTTATGGTAGACTTGGATATCGATACGCCTACCCCTGGAGAGTGTTGTTCACTTGGTTGGCTGTTGTGAAGGAGTTTCTCTTTACCATGGAAATGATTCTGCGATCATCCACCACTGTTGTCTTCCGTGGATGTCCAGGTCTTTTGCGTTGCTGAGTTCACCAGTGCTTGCTTTCTTTCTCAGGATGTACCAAACTGTAGATTTTGCCACTCGTAATATTGTAGCAATTTCTTGGATGGGTTTTTCTGTTTTCGCAGCTTAAGGATGGCTTCTTTCACCAGCATGGAGAGCTCCTTTGACCGCATGTTGCCTGTTCACAGCAAAATCTTCCACATGCAAGCACCACACCTCAAATCAACTCCAGGCCTTTTATCTGCTTAATTGATAATGACATAACGACGGACTTGCCCACACCTGCCCATGAAATAGCCTTTGAGTCAATTGTCCAATTACTTTTGAGCCCCTGAAATAAAGGGATTGTGTTAAAAATGCTTTAGTTGCCTCACATTTTTGTGCAATCTTTTGTTCAACCCACTGAATTAAAGCTGAAAGTCTGCACTTCAACTGCATCTGCGTTGTTTCATTTAAAATTCATTGTGGTAATGTACAGAACTAAAATTAGAAAAAAGCTGTCTCTGTCCAAATATTTATGGACCTAACTGTATATTTACAAAGTCAATTTTTATAATATATTCATACAATAAAAATTAGATACACTGGGATGCTGTCAAATCATACGTTCCTATGTTGAAACGACATATGTGATCAAAGAACTCTGAACTACAGAATGTGGTAGTAGCGATTATTTCCAGGTTTTCTTTTCAAGTCTTTTGCTAAATCTGTTTCTTTTTTTTGTTTGGTTTTTGTGAAAGTTTTTTTTTAGATTGAGATGCATTATTTCATTTTTAACAGGAAAGCTCTAACAATAGGATCTGCTGTGTTTAATATTAAATTGCTTATATAGCCATACCAATTTCAAAAATCAAATCATATTTAAATATTACGTATTAGCAGCAGTGCATGAATTCAAACAAAACATACAATGGCAAAAAAATTATCAAGTGGGCTGTATGGTTGCGGTTTTTAAATGCCAGTTTTATGTGGACCTAGCTGTTTGATTAATACTTTCTCAATTACTGATTGAATTAAAATGTTCGAAAAGAGTATCTCAAAATATGTAATTGGTGTAATTCTATTGCTCTTTCAATCATTTGAGTCAGCCTTTGAGTACCTGCTAATTAGAAATATGATGCTGATTTCAGTACTTTATTATGCATATGAATGATAGCCGTTTAAAATACAATTTAACAGGTGTGCAAACTCATGGAATAACAAAATTACATTACGTAACGAATCATTAATACTTTTTTTGTCAATAATTAACTGTTAGTTCGGTATCAGGCTTTATTCTAAAGGTTTTACTATTTATTAATTACTGTACAAAACCTATTCTGTCTAAATTTGTAAAAGCTTACATATTATTTTTGTTTTATTGTGATAGCTGATTGGAATATCCTAGCACCATATCATTCATGAATAACAGTAAAGTGCTATAACTCATTGTCTTCAGAATATGTTATGTGTTAAGAAGGCTAAATCCTTCATTGTAAAGAACAAATCTTCATAATAGGCTTGTTTATATAGAGTCTGCAAAGGGGTGGAAGGAGTCATTATCATGTCAACTATTTTTATATGTTATTACAGTATGTGCATAAATGCTGACATGTGCTTTGGTGGCTGTTTTGGAAAACAATTTTATTTCTAATACTTTTATACAACTACTAGCTATCCTACCCATTTAAGATGGGTTAAAATCTGAGTAATCAACATAGATATCAGCGTTAACATTGGCAGTGCACCATCTATTATAATGTATTTTGTAGTGCATGTAGTAATAAAATACTGTACATTGCATTTCTCATTCCAGCAGATGGCGTATCACAAACATTTGTAGTACTAAAAATGCATTACTATAAATCTTTGTGATGTGTAATCTGTTGTAATTACAAATACAAAGCACATATCTTTGTTATATGTTATTTGATATGGGATTTGTAAAAGTAGTGTTACATGTGTGATGCTTCATCTGTTGGAATGACAAAAGCAATGCATTTTATTACTACAAATATCGTTGGTAATGTGACACTTAGCAACCGGATGACACACAGATACAAAGACATACAGACACTTGTCTTTTTATTAAGGTGGATTGATTGTGCTTAAATTTTCTGTACAAATGGGAGAAATAAACATTTATTTTTAATTTAAGATTTTTGCACAGTGGAGAACATACACAGAAGAAATGTTAATCCATTTTATTATTCTGTTACCAGCAGTCAAATGATTAAAAACAGCAGATTTAAGTCATACATTTGGAATATGTTTCTGTTTCCTAAAACTCGTACTTACATTGGAAGTCTAGAAAATATACCTGCAGACACGGAAGTAAGACCATCGTTAATTCTGAAACCTGGTTGGCTCTTTGCATAGTTCACTAAAGTCTCAATGATCAGCATTCCCAAAAAGAAAGGTGTTGCCTAAAAAACAAACAAAGCTTCATTAAGGAATTGATCAAAGGATGTAGATGAATGCTAAATATGACAAAAACTTATCATAAGTACAGAGTTGGCCACACCAGATCCCAGGCTTTCACAGTAACCAGTGAGTGCATCAATAGCTGATTGGTGCCTGTAAATAAGCCCCTTGAATGTGTGTCTACTGATGCATTGGTAAGAATGTGGAAATGTGACTTTTGCTAATTTGAATTGTAGCAGAGTTTCAGGTTTAATGCACATAAACAGGTGTTAATTGCTTTATCTGATTAATACCTGTATCTCTAGTTGACTTTACATAAAACGAGTGACCTTGCTAAAATATAAAACTTTTAAGCAATATAGGGTCAGGGTTCATTTTCTTAAAAAGAGCAAATCAGACACTATCAAGGTTTTAAATGCAGCATATGTACACAAAATAAAATTATGTAACAGATTTTTCTACTAGCACAAAAATTTACTACGTTTGAGGATAAAATTGAGCTTCTTCAGCACTTCACTGATAAGATGCTACAGTATTTTTATGTCATGAACAAACGTCACATTTTCTAGTCTTTATAACAAGTTATTTTTTAATATTTTTTGGCTTGTCAGTTTTCTGAACCAAGTTCTGTTCTTCACATAGTGTGCAGTACTTGGTAGCTGGAGTCTATCCCAGCATAGTGGTGACCAATGGAACAATGATTAAGCTAACAGACTAATCTAACATGCAATTCCATGGGGAAAGATTCAGAGTGCCTGTTAAAACAACTTTTGTGTGCTGCATTTGGAGAAAATGTGCAAACTCTACACAGACCGTAACAGTGCTTGGAACCAAATGTCGGTTTGAAATATGACCAATAAGTAAATGTTAAGTTTAAAATTGCATGTTGGTTGTAGCTTAATTCTTTTATATTCTTGGTTGTTGGAGATTTAAACACAAAATAAAAATTGTAATCATAAGAAAAACAGCTTTGAACTGCTAGGTGAACTTTCTTTATCAGCCAAAACCAGAAATCATAGTCAAGAGGGCTGGACTGTAAATTTGTAATACTTTAATAAAACCGTACTTTCTTCTTTTTGTCTTCCAATTATTTTTAAGATGAGGACTTATTTCAAAATCTTGTCCTTAAATGAGATGTTGCCTAACTTGTCAATATGAATGCGAAGAAAAAATACAACAGTGGTGGCTGAAATGGTTCGCCCACATTTGAAGAATGGACGAACATCATTTTCCACACAGACTACTTTGGAAGAAACACCCACTGAAATGGATGATAAAAAGATCAGCCTCAAAGTAAAAACCTGGGCCAAACACATAGAGGTTGATTTATGCAACTTTAGATTCAGCCTGGTAGGTGCAAAATAGCACCAAGACCACCCTTTCTGAAAGAAGTATACATACTGTACCAATGATACCTACAGTAGCATACTGGCTTTGAGGCCAAACTGAGCCAGGTGCCAGCTAAAAAAAAGAAGAAGAAGAAGATGTCAAGAACAGATAAAAGCTGAAACACAGCAAAGGGAAAGTGTTCATAGACTCACAGTGCAAAGCCACACAATAACACCATTAAAAGAAGAATAAAAGAACAAATATATAAAAAACAAATAAAAAGCTAAAAAAATTCCAAAAGGATAACAAGGAGCAGAAGCCCATCCATGCTCTTTGTCACAGAACACCCCTCTAAACATCTACTGGGGATCACTGGCTCTGAGATCAACTCCTCTCAAAGTTATCAATTATATTAATCAATATTTATCTTTTCTACTTTATTTTTATTTTCTCGTGGCCTTACCATTCTGGATTTAAATTTTCCATTTCTTCTCTGCATACTGCATACATTATGTGGCTAAAAGAAAGCTTAGCAAATAAAATTGCACAAATCAAGGAAAAGACAGTGTTGATATAAAAGCAGGACCTCTTAATTGTCATCACCATTACATGTAGCATGGTGGATGGTTATCGTGGTATATTTTTTTACCTTTACATTACTGTGACCGTAATAAATATCACAATTTAAAAAATGTGTATTTGAAACATGTGAAAATTAACTGTACAACTATACAGAAAGTGTACATTAATTGTCGTTTTCAAGTAATGTTCCTTCTATTAAGTAATTTAGATTAAAGAATTATTTATACACTCTGGACCAGCATTTAACTTTCCTTTTTTATCAGACAGATAGTGCATTCATAGTCTTTAAATGCCTACTGCAGAATAAAGTTTAGAGTCTGTTTAAGTGTGAACAGCTATGGCACAGCTAGAGATACACCAGAGGCAAAGCTTCCTAAGATAATTAATGCAGTGAATGGTAGCTTTGACAAACATTCCAGACCTTTTTTTCTCAGAAAAAAGGACTAAAGTCCAATTTCTTATCATTTGAAGGGCTGATAGAAAAACCTTTCATTTCATATTTCCAGTCAGCAAATGAAACATTTAATTGTGCCACTTAAAGCCCCTTACAACACTACAAAAATCATTATTCTGCGTAGCATTTTTGTGCAACACTCAACCATCTCAAAGTGATTGAAAAAGCAAACTCTATTTCATTTCATATAAATCAAACAGTGCACTGAAGGCATTCATTACAAACAAAGTTAAGAAGCCAACAAATGAGAATAGACAAATATTACTGTACATATGGTCTATAAAATGTTACACTGAATATGCATTAAATGCACATTTTGAGTTAAAATGATATCCTGATTTTTTTAGTGATCAATATTGTCTTTTGTGTTTTTTGAAATGTAAAACTTTTGATAACTATTAAATGCATTATGCAAATATAATTTGTCATCATAAAACCAAGGTGTCATGTTTGCATAAGGAGCAGTATGCTGTCTCACAGTTTTGCTGATTGTGGTTTGACTGTCAGTCAGGTCACTATGTAATGTATGAAGGTAATTTGAATTCCTTTTTTGCTTTAATTGAAAAATGGAAGTTCAGAAAATGTTTATCCTTAAGTAACCTGGGTTAAATTCCCAGCCTGGTCATTGTCTCAATGGAGCTTGCACTTTCTAATTGTACTCTGGTTTCGTTCGACAACCTAAAAATCTTTGTTTGGTTGACCACTTATTCTAAATAGACCACATATGAGTAAGTGCAGAGAGTGCCCTTCAGTGGACTAGAGTTCTTGCCAAATTGTGCCCAAAAATTTCTGGCTAGTACCTGGCTCCCTATATCCATGGATTGGAATAATTTATTTTAGAAAGTTGATCGATGGATGGATGCATGGATGGATAGATGGGATATTTGTTACAGCTCATTAAAGGAAAGAGAACAAAATATTTGACAATAAACATATTGTTATATTTATTATTACTGTACAATTCAACAGGTGAGCGCTGCAAATACCTATGTATTTATTATAAGTATTGTTATGAATCTGTACATTGGCAAATTATTACATGCTTCTTTAAACGTTTTTATTACTAATTAACTATCACTATAGGTTTTTTAATGTACTTCCATCTGATTTTTGCATTTATTTTTATTATAGAAATTGTTTTCAGTTATTAGAAATTTTTTTCTGTCATTTTGTGTCGTGGTTCCAGATGTAACATAGTTGACACCATCAGCATGCCACTAAAGAATCACTAAATTGGATGAGTCACTATCCAAGTCTGAGGATAAGAAAAATCAGTCTTTTTGAATGTATTAATTGTACTATGAAGATTTCCCAATTCTTGACTTCTGCTTTTGTTTCTTGGGTATACTTTGGGTATTAACGCACGATAGGACAGATCTTTGGTTTTAACGTCATGTTAAATTACGTTCCCTTCTCCTGGTCATCCCCTTTAATCATGGTAGTCTTTTCTGAGTAAGGCTAGCAAGTACATTTTATATACTTTTTAAAAACTTCAGAGTTGTTTTAGAAAAATACTTGTCTATGCTGACAATTACATCTTAAAGAAAAGGACTTTCATTAATTAAATTCTGATTCACTAGTTTTTGGTTATGTCAAAAGCAAAACAAAAATGATGTACATAGTTGAAAAGTAATTCATTTTAAGCAACAAAGGACTATCCTGTTTCAGCAAGATGAAAAGCCCTCACTTCTCTACAATGTGTTTGTAGCACTCCGAGTTTGATTGGGTTGGATAATATAAATATTTTGCAAAATATTTTTGTGGGGAACAATACCAGATTATCTTCATATCATTAAGCAACCTTTATTATAAGCAATGAGTGCTAGCAGACAGTACTAAGAGTGAAACAGAGTGAGAGAGAGAGAGTAAGAGACAGAGAGACATTGCAACATGGCCTACATTACCAACCCTGCCTTACTCTCATCACTAGTTTTTATACATTTTAAATCCTGAGCTTGTCAATAATATGAAGCTTATCATGGAGCTAGAAAATGACGACATGTTGGATGTTTGGTTTAACATGCAAATAAGAATTTCACTGTATACATGACAATATCACTACTACTGCATGAAATTTTCATTTTTTCTGTGCATTGCAGATATCCATGTTGCATGGTTTGATTTTTTAGTAATGGTTCTATTTTGCTCTTCCCTTTTAATTTTTTGTATATTTAAATATTTGAATTTTAAAATAACATATAGCTAAAAAAATATTTTTCTATAGCACATTTTCACATAAAGTATGTAGCTCAAAGTGCTTTACAACATGTCAAAGAAGTAGTTACATTCAAAAAAAAAATAAAATTTGGATAAGAGTGATAATTAATAAATACTAAAAAAAATAAATAATGTACACATCATAAGAAGTACTGTATATGTAACTAGCCATCCTCCGCAGCTTTGCCCGCATATTAGTGAAACAGAACAATGAGGAGTGCCCTGCCCAGCTCTCACTCCTGACGTCACTCTTCCCCCTCCCCTCGGCCTGCAGCCTCTGTCTCGGACTAGTGCAAATATATCGCTCCTGCACGTGAACTATGATTCTTAGCACAATGAGAGAAGTCGCAAAATCATCTGGAATGTTCAAACAAATTATAGAAAAAAAAATCAAAATCCGTTAAGTTCCCTAACTAAGCGGAGTTAAAGTTATGCCCTGAGGCAGACACATGAGTGAGGAGGGCCCTGCCCTCCTCCCCGCAGCTTGATGAGTCTCTCTCAGATTCGTGCTAATAAATCGGTACCGCAAGCAAACTATGATACTTAGCTCGATGAGAAAGTCACAAAATCAACAGAATGTTCAAGTAAATTATAGAAAAAACCTGATCTAAATCCGTTAAGCAGTTCTCTCATAAAAAGCGGACAGACATACAGTCATATGAAAAAGTTTGGGAACCCCTCTTAATTCTTTGGATTTTTGTTTATCATTGGCTGAGCTTTCAAAGTAGCAACTTCCTTTTAATATATGACATGCCTTATGGAAACAGTAGTATAACAGTGACATTAAGTTTATTGGATTAACAGAAAATATGCAATATGTATCATAACAAAATTTGCCAGGTGCATAGATTTGGGCACCCTAACAGAGATATTACATCAATACTTAGTTGAGCCTCCTTTTGCAAATGTAACAGTCTCTAGACGTCTCCCATAGCCTTTGATGAGTGTCTGGATTGTGGGTGGAGGTATTTTTGACCATTCTTCCATACAAAATCTCTCCAGTTAAGTTACATTTGATGGCTGCCGAGCATGGACAGCCAGCTTCAAATCATCGCATAGATTTTTGATGATATTCAAATCAGGGGACTGTGATGGCCATTCCAGAACATTGTACTTCTCCCTCTGCATGAATGCCATTGTAGATTTTGAAATGTGTTTTGGGTCATTGTCTTGTTGGAATATCCAACCCCTGCATAACTTCAACTTTGTGACTGATGCTTGAACATTATCCTGAAGAATTTGTTGATATTGGGTTGAATTCATCAGACCCTCGACTTTAACAAGGGCCCCAAACCCAGAACTAGCCACACAGCCCCACAGCATGATGGAACCTCGACTAAATTTGACAGTAGGTAACAGGTGTTTATCTTGTAATGCGGTGTTCTTCTTCCGTCATGCAAAGCACTTTTTGTTATGACCAAATAACTACATTTTTGTCTCATCAGTCCAAAGCACTTTGTTCCAGAATTAATCTGGCTTGTCTAAATGAGCATTTGCATACAACCAGCAACTCTGTTTATGGAGTGAGTGCAGAAAGCGCTTCTTTTTCATCACCCTACCATATAGATGTTCTTTGTGCAAATTGCGCTGAATTGTAGAATGACGTACAGATACACCATCTGCAGCAAGATGTTCTTACAGGTCTTTGGAGGTGATCTGTGGGTTGTCTGTAACCATTCTCACAACCCTGCGCATATGCCGCTCCTGTATTTTTCTTGTCCTGCCAGACCTGGGTTTAACAGCAACTGTGCCTGTGGCCTTCCATTTCCTGATTACATTCCTTACAGTTGAAACTGACAGTTTAAACCTCTGAGATAGCTTTTGATAGCCTTCCCCTAAACCATGATACTGAACAATCTTTGTTTTCAGATCTTTTGAGAGTTGCTTTGCTTTGAGGATCCCATGCTGTCACTCTTCAGAGGAGAGTCAAAGGGAAGCACAACTTGCAATTGACCACCTTAAATACCTTTTCTCATGGTTGGACACACCTGTCTATGAATTTCAAGGCTTAATGAGCTAATCCAACCAATTTGGTGTTGCAAGTAATCAGTATTGAGGAGTTACATGCATTCAAATCAGCAAAATTATAAGGGTACCCACATTTTTGCACAGTTTTTCACATTTGATTTTATTTCATAGAACTAAATACTGCTTCACTAAAAATCTTTGTTCAGAAAACACCCCAGTACTCAGATATTCCTAGGAAATGAAAAACATACCACTGTTATCTTTTCTGTTGAAAGTAGAGTAAATTATTATGCAGGCTGAGAGGGGTTCCCAAACTTTTTCATATGACTGTACAAACGGATCTTAAAAACTATAACAAATTTCGAACTTGGACCACAAAATTTTTAAAACCATTTCTTAGCAAGCACCTATGGGCCAAGGATAAACCTACATTCCAAATTTGAGCTCCCAAGTCCTCATGGTTCGGGAGATTTTGTGATGAGTGAGTCAGTGGTATTTGGCTTTTATACTGTATACAGTATAAAGATTAAGAGAATTTGAGTCCTTAAATGTACAGTATAATGAAATGTATTTTTCACAAAGCTTACTTAGCTGCTGTTTCAATTATTTGAATGTGTTACTTGTGTATCTTGTAGCTGTTGCTGCCTAAATGGATAAAATCCTTACTGGAAACTGAAGGGACAGGCAGATAAATGAATACTGGTTAATTTATGTTTATTATTTTAGATAAAGTTGTGTTTCCCCCAATGTAAGAATACCCTGTGTAAGAAAGCCACAATGTTTGTATAAGCTCATCTGTATTTGATGACCTACTGTATAATTTTATGTGTACAAGATCCCATTATCTTTTAACAGGAGTATGATTTATTTGCTTATTTCCGATAGGCCATATGTTATACATTTTTCCATGAATTAAAGGAGAGAATTTAAACTAGCAGACAAAATTCATTCATTATAAGTTCAAAATATTCAAAATGTTCATACTTACAGTACAATGCAAGGACATTACGTGTTATTGTATATGTCAGTTAACCTTAAGTAACCTGGGCAGCAAGCAAATTGATGAAAACTGATATGCAGAACATGCACTGGCTTCAAAAATAAGTGAATGTTTCAAGAAGAATGTGCTTCCAAAGTTTACATAGCTAAATACTAACTAACCACTACGGATGTAGCTTTTTTAAAATCTCCATTTTTTATAAATGTAGCAACTTGCTTATTTCTTACAGCCTGTGTGGAAATGGGTGGATTAGTAACAATGTTTTATTGAACAATCATTATAGTTATCTAGTAAAGAAAAAAATGTACACTTAGAGGAACAACAGAAATTTTGGGTTTTCTTTTTAAAACTATGCAGACGTTACTTCTTTTATTGACAGGGACAAAAAAAATCAAATGCCTAAGAATAAATGCCAGGCTCTTAAAATGGTCAAGAGACTTTTGAAAATTCTCCCTTGGAAAGTAAACTTTGAACTATGACCTCTCTTGTCAGATGACAACATTTGCACAGCAGATGTTCTGAAATTTTGTTTTCCAGCTATAAGAATTTTTAGCACATTTAACCTCTCAGTGAGCTGCAAACAAAGTTACTCACTATGAAAACAGTAAAGGGAATGAAAGATTTGTATCTGCCTCAATTTAAACTGAAACTGATTGTAAAATGCACAAGCATGCTTTTACAGATGGACTTGTTTCAAAACACAAAAAAAGTGTTGCACTCATCAATTTATTTGTTGGGTTAAGTTGTTTGGGTGTTTAAGCAGTATTTTTTTATACCATATAACTTAATAAGCTGTATGATTTATAGTATGCTATAGTGCATGGGGTCTCATTCATAGCAACACAAGAAAAAATTGTACAGTGTGTTGCCAAAACCTCCAAGAAATGTTTTAAAGGAGAAGGACTGAATTTTCATATGTATGTAATAAGTCACCCATTCTTTCACTTTCAGAACCTGCTTTGTACAGTACATAGTTTGGAGAGTCAATTCAGGCAGCACCAAAAGAAAGGAAGGAACCAGCTCTGAAATAGAAGCCTCACTATCACACAGCACAATAACATACATACACACTCACAAAAGGGTCAATTTGCATTTCCTATTCAGCCTTACTGCAAATCTTAGGATTGAAAAGGGAAACTGAGCATATCAGAGGAATTATATGCAGATGTTAAATTAATTTAAAATATAATCAACATACTGTATAATCAGTACCCCAAAGTTGAATCAGACTTAGCTGTAAGGCAAAACTTTTGTCAGCTATGCCACAAGACACCAACCCAGTGACATTTCTATATTAAGACCCACCATATTTTGGACAGTAAGTAAAATTACAGTGTCTGTAAAAAGTAATCACCACCTTGAATGGTTTCACATGTTACTCCTATACAATTGAATCACAGTGGATTTAATTTGGCCATTATGACACCAATCAACACTTTTAACGTCAAAATGAAAACAGATCCCTGCAGTGGTCTAAATTAATTACAAATATAGAAACAAAATAATTGATTGCATAAGCATTGACTCAATTTAATATCACGCACGTAAATCATCAGTGGTGCAGCCAATAAGTCACATAAGTAGTTACAGAATAGATTACCTGTGTGTACTCAAGGGCTTTCATTTGAATTGTTTGAATTTTTTCATGCAAAATGCATGAAGTTGCACATCTTCATAGTCATTAACAGCATAGAGTCAGATATGATTAGTTAGGTAATATTATTGTTAGTCTGTACACATATAACATTTTCATGTCAAAAATGTCACTGCACCCACCTATCTACCTACCTATCTATTTATCAAAAAGAATAATCAGGTGACTATGGAGACTGAAGGCTGGGAAGGGTGACAACTAATTGGAACTAAGCATAGCAATATGCTCATTTAATGAGAATATTTGACAATGATTGGAACGACATATGCTACTGCTAGAATAAAGGGAAAATACAACTGCAGTGATATTGTATGTTACTTAGATATATTTGTATAGGTATATATGTATAAAATATTACAAATTACATGCAAATATGAAAAAGGCATGTCTAAAATCTCAGAATCACTACTTGGAGAATTTTAAAGTTTGTATTATTCTTTGATGTGTTTTTGATTATATTAATGTAAAACATTTGTGTCAGCCTGAATGTTTAATGTTCATTACTCCATTAAAATTCAGTCACCTACCAACTAAAGAAATGCAATTCTTCTTTTAATTTTGGAGTCTGCTAAGCTATGACAAAATATCTTATATTATGATCAATATCTCAGAAAGTAAGGGATTCATAACGATACACAGTGTTTCACTAAATACGATTCCTAAGTTAGCCAGGTTTGGGCCGCACCTCATTGTTGCTTTGGAGGATGCACCTAGGATAGTACCTAGGAACTACAACAACCCCACTTCTTCTGCTTCCACAGATATGGATGGCAATTTGATTTGATTAATTTAAAATATAAAAATTATTGAGGATTTCACATTTTTGCTGGAGACTGAAGGTTTGATCCAGCTTCTTTCCCTATATATATTTTTTAAAGTTTTTTGTTTTTTTAAACATTACAATTAGTAAAAAAACTAATTAAAAAAAGAAGTCAGCACAACATCACCAATTCTTTAAATCTTAATCAATAACCAAATGTCACTCTCGCCAGTTTCAAAAGCCATATGAACAACAAGATAGTTCCTTACGTAGTTTATATTAAAACACCAAAAGAAAAACATCACAGATGCTGAGGTTGGGCAGGATTATTTTAGAACAACACATATGATTCTTGACAAATTCTGAAGCTTTGCACTATTCCTTACAAATGTAATTTGGATTTTTTCTAGTTTTAGGTAATACAAGACATAATTTTTCCATTGATTTATAGAGGGTCGTTTAGAATTCCCTCCATTGCCCAATATAAATTGACAGGTAAGTAGTTTAGTAGGGCAATCACAACAGATTTATTGCTGTAGAATCTTATCCTAGTGATGGGTGACTTTCAAACGATTTGTTCATTTTGAACAACTATTTCAGTGAATCATACTAACAGTAAAGCTTGTGTCCTGTGTGATGTCATCAGCGTCTTTTTGTTTCGCTATTGCTTGTAGATGTTTAAAGCACATGCACAAGAACCACTTGAATCATGACTTGCTTCACTTATAATTATTTTGAGTTCAAACTATATTAATATCAGGAAACAAAAAATGTCACTGATGATTCTCTCATTCATTATACAAGCACAATACAGTAACAATACATTTATAATAAAATCAATTAATAGTGCAATTCTTTATTGGAATTTTTTTTAAACTGAATATGTAAACAATTGTCGCACGTGTGCACTTAGGAGGCAGTCAAAAAGCCTAAAGTTGAGTGAAACATTGCAAGACAAAGGGGTGTCATACAGTATTAACCCTACTCTCTCGTTCTTCTCATCAGGAAATCTGAAGATAGAAAAGATAGAAAACACACTTCTGGGTTCCAAAATGGCCGCCGAGACATCATTTCCGGGCATGTCCTGACGATACCTCCGGCACTTCCTGATGACGACACAACCAACGCATTCTGATGATAGCAATTCTTGTCCTATGTTGATGATATCATTTCCATCCCACAGCATCGACGTCATATCCCGACAACTCATAGACATAGAATTGCTAGACGCCACATGACCAGCAGCATCGTATGTCAACATCGCCGCCATATTGCGAGTGGCACTGCTGTGCAGTGAAGTAATGAATAAAGATGCCTCATGCATATGCTGCTTGGGATTGTTCAAAACCGCTGTACGCTCCACACCAGATCCCGAGGGATTACATTTCATAGGTAAGGCTGAACAATTGTTTTGGTTATATTTGGCCATTAGAAAATCCCATTTTATAATCTTAACTTTAGCTACGCCAGGCTAAGCTAGCAAAGCTATGCATTTATGTGCTCAAGTGAGCCTCCAATGTTTTGGCTAAACATATCACTAGTTTAGTAGTCACTAACTATCTAGATTGTTGTTAGCTGTGAACATTTCTCAAACTTTGAAGTTTTCCCAAAGAAATTCACCTCAGGAAGCAGTGGGAGGTAGCCCTTAGACGGATTTTTGAGAAAGCTGTCCTGTGAAGTGTGCCATGCTAGTTTGGTAACAGATGTTGTACTGGCATCATATGATCAAAGCTACGACTTGCTCACATTAAAAAATAAAGGAGGTTTGATGATTCCTTCTGAGGGTACAGTCAAGGTGGTCAAAGTAGCTGAGAGTGTTATCAAACAGTCAACATTAGGGCAAGCTCAGTTTGTTCTGGCGGAGACTGGTTCAGATGATGTGTTTTATCTCAAGGAGCACATTGAGGAAACACAGTTTGAAATTGACACCCATCATTTTATGCTCATGTCTTTAGTTGTGTCTGTCTTCCACAAACTAAGGCTGCACCATATTGCGAGACTGAATACTCTCAAATTACAGGATCTGAGTGAGCGAGAAGGAATGTCAGTCTGTAGGAGATCAGTGAGGTTGTGGGGAGCAAGACTGTGAAGAGCTTTAAATGTTAAGAGCAGTATTTTGTATTGTATTCAGTAATGAACAGGGAGCCAGTGAAGTTGAGAGAGAATAGATGTAATATGTTCAGTGGATTTAGAACAGCAGGTTATTATCCTGGCAGCAGGATTTTGAAGAAGTTGTAAGCGATGGATGTGTTTTTGTGGGATGCCAGATAGAATAGCATTACAGTAATCTATACATGAGGTGACTAGGGCATTAACCAATACTTCAGTACTGTGCTGCGTTTTTATTTAATAATAATAATGTGGCATGGTGGCGCAGTGAGTAGCGCTGCTGCCTCGCAGTTAGGAGACCCGGGTTCGCTTCCCGGGTCCTCCCTGTGTGGAGTTTGCATGTTCTCCCTGTCTCTGCATGGGTTTCCTCCAGGTACTCCGGTTTTCACCCCACAGTCCAAAGACATGCAGGTTAGGTGCATTGGCGATCCTAAATTGTCCCTAGTGGGTGTGTGTGTGCGCCTTGCGGTGGGCTGCACCCTGCCCGGGGTTTGTTTCCTGCCTTGCACCCTGTGTTGGCTGGGATTGGTTCCAGCAGACCCCCCGTGACCCTGTAGTTAGGATATAGCGGGTTGGATAATGGATGGATGGATAATTATTATTATTATTTAATAATTGCCATTATTAGTGTATAAATGGATATAAATAATTGCATTTAAACAGTTCACCAAAATCTGTTGTATGTAAACGATACTGTTTTAAACGTTTTTTCATCAGAAAACCCGGTTTCCACGTCTACCTGTATTAGTTTAAATGGCACTTTTGCCACTCTGACGTATCGTGTCAACTGGGCAACACAGTGAATGCAGCATCTATCTATATATGTCTATGCACCAAGTCATTTCCTGTCCCCATTTTTTCTTCTGTATAAAAACGCAATCTTATCATGTACAACTGATAAATTGCTACATACATATGCTTTTGATCACTTTAAATGTCTTTTTTGTGTTTTTTTCTTGTCCTACAGACATTATACGAGGACGGCCCCCAAAACTTTGTTTTTGTGACACTCCTTATTTCAAGAAGATCGATACACATCACACAATATTAAAACAAATATGTTAATGACTCTTCATACTTTTAAGAAACTAGACAGACAAAACTGAACTGTATATTATTTAAATTTCTAATAAATATTTGCTTTCATATTTACTTTTGTGCACAGTTTTTTACAGCTCATTGACTGCACTGTGCATGTATCAGTATCTGATTCTTTTGAGTTAAAACTGAATCATTACGAAACAACTGGTTGTATGATTCTAATTATTTTGACTCTTGAATGAATCGTTTTATGAACAAATTATTATCCAAGAATCAGTTGCATAATTGTCATTCATTTGATTCATGAAGAAGACATTACCTAAGAAACAATCAGTCAGTCAGTCATTTTCCAACCCGCTATATCTTAACACAGGGAAGAAACAGTTGGACGATTTTCAATCATTTCATTCATGAATGAGTCATTACCCATGAACGAGTCACATGATTCTCATTCACTTGTGATTCTGTGACGTAACATCTTTTTTTAATTATGTATCTTAAATGTGTTGTATTGTCTTTGAGTACTGAAGCAGGACATGGTTATATGAATTATCATCATGATAAATACACAAATAATTCTATATACATACATACACAAAATAATATATAAATTATTAAGTTAGAGGGAATTTACATATACACTAGTGTTTTATCCTAAAATGAATAAAAAATTAATCAAAAGAATATATTCACTTAAACAAGTAATTTGAAAGAATTGATTCAGTAATGTGACTCAAAATGCCCAACATTATCTTATCCCATGTAGTGGATTTTTTTAATAGAAGTAGGACTATTTTCAATAATATATGCATTTACTCTGAAAGAGAATAAAAAGGGTTGGAATGAGAGTTATTCTAACAATATGAGAACTGAAGAAGACCACTAAATAACATGTTTTTTGATGCACAAATTAAATTTAAGTAGATCTTTACATTTTCTTGTGATTGTAATTTTTAGATTATAAAAAATATCTCGGATGTTCTCAATAAAAAGTGAGCTAATTTAGTATTACATAAAGAGAGATTACAGAGAATAGTGGAAGTGAAGATCTGTGATACAGTTTGCATATTTGTAGTTGGAGATCCACAAAGAGAGAGGATGAATCATATTGCATAAAGTAGTTTTTATTTCTGAGGTTTCAGCTCCTGCCAGGAGCCGTCATCAGAGGATAATGATTATTCTTGTCTTATAATGATACAAGAATCAAAGGCAATATACAGTATAGCAAAATTAGGGGCGAGATTATGAGGTGGGGTGTTGGTTGTAAAGTTTTATTTATTATGAGGATGTTCTTCTTCTTAAGTTTGTATATTCTGGGTTCATGTCCAAATGTCTGTTAATGGTGTTTTCGTTTGATAGCCAAGATTCAGCCAGCTTGACACTTTTAGTGCTGGCCTTAAATCTTACTTGTACATTGAAAACACACAGAGAAATGTATACTCTTATTCAAATTAATTTTGTACACAGATATCCTGGGTTGTTCATCATATAGATTTAACAAGACTGGCAATAATGTGTTTAGATTTGTAATGAAAAGTACAATGCCATCAGCATAGAGAGAAAGTGTTTTTCTTTATCTATGATTTTTGTCCAAGATGGATGGCCAGAGTTTCTGTGGCAATAGCAAAAAGCCTAGGTGATAGTGGGCAGTCTAGTCTAGATCCATATTCTAATGTGAAAAAGCCAGAATTTATTTTCCTTACATAAACTGTGGCTAGCAGTCAAGAAAATATAAATTTGATCAAAGTCCATATATTGCACCCTAACCTAAATTTTTATAGTAAAGTAAAAAGAATCTCCATTTCACTCTATCAAAAACCAGGGCCTCAGTAAACTCAAATACTGTAGAGTTTATTGTACATCAACTAATCCGTGATTGTTAGAGAATAAACATCTTAAATATAACTTGCATTAGTGAAATATTTAAATTTAAAAAATGTATAGACTGCTTTTAACAAAATTCTGCTGAAAAGCTGTTTGGACATCAGGCTTTACTGTTTTGTAAGCCATGTTAGATTTTGACAAGCCTTACAGCATGTCCAGTTCTTCTATGAGCAATGTATCAACCTGTGCAAAAAAGTTACATTTCTGGTGCTTTTCTTGTTAGGTAAAATTTGTTTTTGATTCTACACTTTACTTCACATTTAGCACTAAACATTGATATTCAATCTCTAATGCTACTATGCTTTGACTTTGGCTATGTTTGTCTATACTTTGTAATGTCTCTAAAATTTCTGACACGTGATTAAACTAAAATGTCTATTAGAACTTTTATGGACAAAACCAACAACAATGACACACTATTAACTGAAGGCTTAAGAACCACATGCCATTCTGCCCAATAAAGCTCACCAGTCCCATCTATTCATACCTCCAAACTAACATCAAGTTTTATAGGTGCCTAAAATTCTAATGTCTACAACAGTACTTGGAAACTTACTTAATGTGTCTAAATTTTAACATGTTTCTGAAAATAAAATGGTAGAATGTGTTGAAATACGGCACAGCTAAAAGTGTACATTGTTGCCCGATGGTTATTCTTCACCACTTTCATACACTTAACATTCCCTTATTTTTTGCAAGGACCTAATCTGGTACCCACCACCATCCAAAGAGCCGACATTGGTTTTGTTAATAGTGTTTGCAGTTTTAGTGTTAGTAAACCATAATTGCAGACACCCGTTTGTTGCCTGGCTCTGCAGAGTTGTTTTTGCCATCTTAGATATTAACATAGACATATTCCAGAGTATCTTTGCCAGTCTATGGAACCAAGTCTGTTGTGCCATTTGACTGACATTGAATTGGTCTGGGTCTGAATTTGCCAGTGGGTCAAAGTAGTCCCCATAAATGCAGTTTCTTGTGTTCTTCACCAGTTCAGTTTCTTGGAAATCCGTGCTGGTGCCTAGAGCTAGTCAAATAGTCCAGACTGTAAACAATATCTCAAGTCAGATTTTCAAATCTAAATATTGGTAATACTACCAATTGTATAAGTGATGCACAAAGAGAATTATCACTAAGGGCACAATGAAGGAAGCTAGCCTCAAGATACACTGAGCCTTATGATACACTATCAGAAGTAGGGCTTTTAAAATATATGGCACAAACAGACACTTTCCTTCTTATTTCTTTCTTACACACCTCAAAGCTGAAGCCATTGTAACTGTTCCCAATTGAACATAATTGCATGTCTTGTGGGGTTGTAGATCATATTCATAATCATCATTACTTTCATGAGTATAAGATGGAGGGTCATTTAAATAGCCCCTGAAATAATCTCGTTTCCCTGCTCTGTTTGGTTGCTATTTCTGCTGCATTAATGCAATCCGTTACACATATTTGGAGAATATGTTTTAGGGAAGATCATTTCTCAGGATTTGGAGATATTTTCATGCCGTCCATTGTTATTTTGCTATTTTTTTGTGTTTTTTGGCCCTTTCCACTATTTTGCTAATATTGTCTTTAGTCTGGATAGTACATTGATAATGTTGTAAAACTCTTGATATGCAACATTAAAGAAACTGTTTCATACATAAGTAGTTAAATAATACGGATTCTTTGAGTGTTTTGGCAAAATAGAAGGGGAAAATTAAAAATAAGCAATATTAGAGAAACTCACAATAGGAAAACTCTTATGGAAAAATCAAGAAAAGAACGTTTCAGTGTTTTTTTAAAGAAATTGATGGCTTTCAAATGAGAAACAGCTGTCATATAAAAAAGGAAAGGCAATGATATTATAAAGAAAAAGTTTAAAGGGAATAAGTATGAATCCCCAATATTTTATCGTTTCCATTTCCCAGAAATTCAGTGACTTAGCAATCTTTTATTGTCCTTTATAACTTTTTTAAAATTTTCTGATCTTATATGCTATTCTTTTCAAAAACATTTGACATAAAATAGCAGAACTTTAAAAAATATGAAGGGCTGTTTTCTCTGGTAAGTGGATGCTGTGACAACATGCAATGATTTCTTTTCCTTAGCAAAAATCTCCATTTTTTTTAGGGAATTCCCAGGCATTCCCTGCCCAGAGAGAGCTATCACAAGTCATTCTACAGAGCAGTTCAGGACAAAATAAATTAAAACAATGCAATGAAAGTACAACAAAATAGTTTCTCATCCACAGAAAAATCTGTAACATCTTTATCTTACCCGACATGAATGCAGCCAAAAAACGTATAAAAAAGCAAATAACGTTATTAATCTTAAAATTCATGATGGATGTTACAAGCAATTACATTGCTGGATATGTAATACAGTAGTTATTGTTTTAATTAAAGAAAGAAATAATAAAAACTAAATTATGTTCCAATGTTGGTTCTTTCAAAGCACAAAGTAATAAAAAATGGGTCATTACAACATGTCTGGCATGACACTGAAACACTTGAACACATTCCTGTTAATTTTAATTTTTCACTGGTGAAAAAGGCTTGCAGCTGGCTGTAAAAAGTGACAAACATATGTTTCAACTTATAAGTCAACATTTGATGCACATCACTAAATGTTCTCTACAGCTCTCCTATCCTACACCAATTGCAAAGAACAAGTTTACATTTCATTGAATAACTTAAGCAAGTTGAGTACTTTATATAAAATTGTTAGGAAGCTACTGGCTTGATATATCTTGGGGAGAAAAGTACACAAAAAATCACAAGACCTGTGGTTTTATAAAATTCAAACACCATAAAACCCACAATGTTATAAAATCTGCATAAGCTTTAATTGTTTTAGTTGTATAATGGCAAACAAAATGTGTCTATGAAAACATGAAATAATACAGTAAAACAACTTTGGCATTTCCTCTTCTTTTGCTAACTTAATTGCCTGACCAAATTCACATAGTGTACCATACATAACGTAAACCAGATCTTTGTCTAAAATAACTGCAATGGATTTCTGTATTTCTTCTGTTTTTAATGGATGTTATTTTAATATTTAAATAATGTTCTTTTTTATTCACAAACAAAGCATCTATTCTTCTGTAACAACAACCTTTCCTAGCTTTTATATTAAAAAAATGAACTATATATGTTGAAAATTAAAGTAGCTATATAACTGATTTTTTTATATATGAAAAAAGTGGGGTATGAAAATAGCTTCCATGCCTCAGGTGACCTTTACTTTCTGCATTTCCATCCAGCCTGAGACTTCTTTCTATGTGAAATGATCACATACAAGTAGTTTTCTACAGGGTTCCACTAGTTTCCCCACACAATCTAACAACCAGTTATTAAGACAGCTTATAACACTGCTAACACTGCTAAATTCCTCCAAGTTATGTTCACATGTAGGTGTAAAGGCATGAACTTTGAATTCCTGCTTGGGGTGGATTCCAGCCTTAAATCCATTGTGGTCCCTTGTGACTGTAACAGGTGGGCCCATGTATCATCTGAGAAAGCAATTCAGGAAATTTAAACAACTATTTTATGTGAAGGACATTATAACTTGCCACTGGTAATTTAAAAAAGGCATGGAATGTATACAATAGATTTGCAAAACTTAAAGAAAACAGGTTAGCTTTAAGCATTCTCATCTGCTACAATACATCCCTTTGCTAGCAAAATGAAGAGCAACAGATGGGCACATTGAGTAAGTCAGTTTCACGCACACAGCTGGTAGCATGCATGAAAATTGTCAGGCTACTATAGAAGCAATTCAACATGATAACAACAATAAAATAAAATGCAAAAAATATATACATGATGGGTTTCATTTTGGCACGTTTTTTCAAAATCAAAATTAAAAACATATCAACCAAATAAGTGATGCTTCTCACTACGGCACATGATTTTCATGTCAGTTTAAAATGCCACTCCATGTCATAAGTAAAAGCAAAGCAGACATACTACGTACATTTTGACCAAAGTTGATGCTTCGATCAGGCCAACACTAAAGAACTAAATACTTTTCATTGTTTCATTAATCACTCCACTATCCACATTGATGAAACTTATGCTTACTGCTAGAACACAGACATGTTTAGAAGTGGAATGCCTCTTACCCCAAACTAGGGATGCGTCTGGCCCTGCCTTTTGACATTGACTGGTCTTTTGATTACTTTCAGTTTTGAAATGATTGAATCATTATATTGAGTAGAAATGCAGTACATTTCATATGCTTTGCTTTTAGTTATGACACACAATCTATGGACATTAATTAAAGTACAATACGCGTTTATATTGCATGTTAAACTGGCATGTGCTGTAGTTAAAAGAAATTGACCATTTGGTTGATATGTTTTGAATTATGACACAATAAAAACCATGTAAAAATAAAAGGCATCTTCTTCATATTCACTACATTTTAATGTTGTTAACAAATTTGATTTCATTTAATTATAGCACGAATAATCTTCCATATACTACAGCTAGATCCAGGATGTAAGGGTAGTGGAGACTATAATCAGTACAATACAGTATGGTACATAAAGTCAAACAACTTTACGATTACCTCACATTAAAATGATAATAATAATAAAGTAAAACACACACACACACATTATAACACAATCAACATGTGAAACGTATTTGTAGCCTAGGCAAATGTGACAGGTCATTTTGTGTTTTGTTTTTTAACACCTTGGAAACTGACAGATTAGTTAGTTTTATTGAATTGCCTATGCTCGTATTCACATATGTTTTCTTAGCCCTTTATAAGTACTGTTTACACCTTAAGAGCCAACACATGAAGATGTATTCAACCTGACTTTTTTCAAAGGGATATTGAAGAAAAATATAGGGACTACAACAGTAAAATGCACAGGCATATTCCAAAGACAGGAAACGGCACTGGAAAAAGCAGAGATCACCAAAAATTAGAGGAATCCTCAGTGACTGTCATTTGTGAATGGTAGTAGGGGAGAGGCTGGGTGAGCTACATGGGATTAATAGATGTCTGCTAGTGGAAAGCCAGAACTGATAGGTTTCTTTGAACTCAGCAATTGGGTGATAAGAAATCTACTGACTTAACATTTACTTGAGTCTGATATAATGAATCAGAAACAATGGCGCTCACTGTTGAAGACTAGAATCACCTCTGCATTATATTCAAAAGAGTCTTACAGTTCACTTTCATAACAGCCAGCTATGCTTGTACATCTGTGAAAGAGAAAGCAGTGGGATTTTCTAAATGTTGTAGTTGTTTTGAATTGTGTCAGTTTAGCTTGAGCGGTTTGCTCATCCTCCATGAACAGAGCTGTGAGTGCTGCAAATCCTTTCTCACTCACCTTTTCTGTAAATTACATCTGAGCATGATATGTTTTTCAGTAGGC
Source organism: Polypterus senegalus (assembly GCF_016835505.1). Classification (NCBI taxonomy): domain Eukaryota; kingdom Metazoa; phylum Chordata; class Cladistia; order Polypteriformes; family Polypteridae; genus Polypterus; species Polypterus senegalus. The sequence goes on along the minus strand of NC_053168.1, from coordinate 58,724,901 downwards.
GGTAGGGACTAATTTTTTTTCAACACCTTGTGCTTTATAAAAACATAAAGGATTTTTTAATCAAAGTATTTTTTATAATAAATGCTAACACAGCTTTGATTCACCATAGCTTCACAAATTACTATGCAAACATCTAGGTTACTTAATGCTAACAACTGCTGACAAGATTCATGAACAACAAGAGCCTCAACCCAAACTTTTAGAAGGATTACAATTGTGCTAAATGTCCTCCTCTGCTCTTATTAGACCAAGAGATGAGGCTGAAGAAACATCACCAGTGGAAACTGAAGAAACACATAATGAGCATCTTATCCTTGAGGACAAATAAAGTTTGTTCTGTCTGTCTATCTATCTATCCATTTATTGATTTAAGTAGTACTAGGGTGTTGTACCGTGTTAGCCATTGTGAATAATAATTCATTACATTTATATAGTGCTGTTCTCAGTACTCAAAGCGCTATCCACACAGGGAGGAACCAGGAAGCGAACCCACAATCTTCCACAGTCTCCTTACTGCAGTGCAGCAGCACTACCACTGCGCCACCTGTAGTGAGAAGTCAAGTAAAATGACACATTTTATTAGCTAACTAAAAAGATTACAATATGCAAGCAACTCAGGCCCCTTTTTCAGGCAAGATGTAATACAGAAACTAGTGTCCCCTGTGTTTATATAGAAAATAGGACAGATGCAACATTGGAAAACCTTTAAGTGAGACATCATAAATGTCAAAAATTAATAGACCTCTCCAGGCTAAGATTCATTTACCAAGAGAGGACAACAATTTAAAGTCAAGATCTTTAGATATGATAACTGTCCAGCAAAGTCTTTTGAAGTTTCCAATGAGTTTTTCAATACAATGTGGATCTGGTGTCAGTCCGAGAGATGCAAACAATCCTCATTGAAACAACATGGAGTGAGAAACAGACACAGATCCTTTAAGTTATAAATTACATAATATTAGCTTGCACTCCCTACCACACAAGATTACCTTCATTCTTCTTAGTTGTATTGTGTTTATTTAGTTACATTTTACAACACAAAGGGCAAATGTAACTGCCAGGTTTGAAGAAAATAGCCTTAGATAGGCAGTAGACTGGTGCTAGACACAGCACGTATTTGAAAACCAAAGTACAACAGATTGCAATGACAACATGTGAGACCCAGATCCAGTTTAACTGAGCAACTTGCTTTTAACAACATTGATAGGGTTCAAAAATGACATGGTTCAGGATGTTAAGTAGCAGAAGAGAAAAAAATATTAAAGCAGTACTTTAACAATAGAATAAAAGGACTATAACAAAAACATGTGTCTAAGAAAGTGCAGCAAACCTACAGCCCAATTCAAAATTTACTAGTATAATTTAACAAATGATTGTCAGGTACAGTATCTATAATATAAACATGCCAACACTGGGGTGCTCCAGAACAAAGCTTGGCTACTCCTGCGCTAAAAACTCCAACATCCTCACCCCAAATAATATACGGTTATATGAAGTGGTTACATTCAAAAAAAATACTAAGTATCTTTCAGGACATATAGAATGATTAGGACAATGTATAAAGTTTCCTTTGTCTTGGCACTAGTATTGCTGGTACTTTACCTCAATGAGCACACCCCTCTATCAGGGACATGAACTTGGGTTCTAGCAGCAGCTGCACCTTCTCCATAGAGTGGCAAAAACATGCTTTTGTTTTTATTTATCCTTGCAGCCTCTTTGGGTCAAATGTAACCTATTTATGTGTTTGAAATCAATAAAATTACCCTACATTTTATCTATTCAGGATGAAACTTTGTGACTGATCCTAGCAAATTAACAAACAGTAATAAAAATTAAACATTCAAAATTTACACAGCTTCAAAACATTTTTTCACCTAACCATGTCTTTCAGGCTAGTTTTTATCCTTAATTGACTTTAATGCATTTTTGGGTCTGGTTGCTCATCACCATACAAACATCCCCAAAGTTAACTTTTCAGATAAAAAATGTGAAGGCTTTTGTAAAATGACCTACATTTACAAAAGGCAAAAAAGTTGCCAAATGTCATATTTTTGTAGAAATGCTACATATTTTAAATGCTGCCATACCCTTCAGGTCAGTTATGACCCACCATTGACTTTCATGGATTTTTAGCTACATTCACAGAAAACTTTGTTCACAACCCATAAATGCAAACTGCGATGTAAATGTCATCTTCTCGGCACCGAAATATGATGGCTTTTAGCAAAGTGCTGTAACTTTAAAATAAGCAAAAAAGTTTCCAAATGTCTCTCTTTTGTACAGCTGCTATACATTTTGAACACAATTACAGTACATCCTTTAGGTCACTTGTAAATAACTCATCCTATACTTTAGTTGATTTTACTGTTCGTTTAGGGTGGTTTGTTTGTTCACAACTCTTGTACATAAATATCATCTTTTCAGCTCAGAAATGTGAAGAGTTTTAATAAAGTGAACTTCTTTTACAAAAAGCAGAAATTTTCCACATGTCTGAACACCTGTGACAAATTTTGAACCCTGCCACATCCTTTGGGTCTGTTTTAACCCACTATTGACTTTAATGGATTTCCCACTGGGTTATATAAAATCTATAAAAACATCCTAATCATCATATGCTTTAAAACTTACTACTACAGGTCTAGATAGTCAATTAATATAATGTAGGTTTATAATGTAGTTCTGTGATGAAAAATTTGGTTTTCAGAACACCTTGTGTCAGAATTAGGTCAAAAAAGTCCTGGAAGGCACAGCATTGAGCCAGCACTTGAAGAAATTGTCAGAGTTACTCTTAATGATTACAGGGGCAAAGAGCAAGTGACATAACATATTTACTTTTACTTGCTTAGCAGATACATCCATATACTCATATGCTGTACTTGCACATTTTGTATAGGACCATTCACTTTAAATCTGTCAAAGATGGAAAATGAAATCAGCAGACTCTACTGTCATTGAAATTTTAATGCAAGTTTCCCATCTTTCTTGCATCCTGCAAAAGATGATTCCCTGCATTATCTCAACAGTGTGATAACATTTTAAAGTAAACCACAAGTCACAGGCATAAAAGGTAAGAGCAAAGGTATCTTAAAACAAGTGAATAATTACTGAATAATCAGTTTTAGGGCACTACGACTGTTCACAGCCCCAGGCATGTGGGTTCAAATCCTTAGAACATGCTTTCCCAAAATCGGAGTACCTGACTCTTTAGATTTTCCTCTGACATCTCAAAAGAAAGTTAAGATAATTGACAAGCCTATACTGTAAATGTATTGTTGCATGTGGGTATGTTTCTGCCCTAGTGTGGACTGTCTCGCCCACACTTATTTTCCACACCTTTGGTTGCACGGCAACTGCGCTATACAGGGTATAGCTATATATGCATTGACTGGAAGAGTGAGTTTCAAAATGGAATTCTGCGTTATCATTTTTAGATGTTTAGCGGTAATGCACACCACTATTAGTGGTGTTACGGTAAAGTGTTACTCCCTTGTAATCACGCAGTGTTTATCTCGTTTTGTAGTTTAGTTGGGGCTGCTACTCCTAGAAAACCTAAAGCACATGTGTGCAGGTGCTCTAACAGATTCTGATTTGTAGTTATCTCAGAAATCTAGCATCTAAATAATGACAATCTTTGCAAATATGTTCCTTTTTTATTCGATAGCTCTCTTAATGTACTTGCTTTTCCTGAATTCAGTAACTAGGAAATGAATCAGTACAGTAAACAAAGAAATTAGTTTCACCTGCTGCACATATTCGGGCACCTCCTCTTCACGTTTGAACGAAGTTTCATTTGGCGTGATGACGTAGAACATCATGCGAATTCCCAGAAAAAGGGTGGAAGAGGGGTTTTCGGGGACCGCCATATCCACGGCTTTCTTTCGTTTTCTCCTTTAGTCAGATGCAAACTAGTTGTGCCAAGTGCACACCTGTACGTGGCCGAGTCCGGTGTTAAACTGATTTCTTCGTGTTAACCGCAGGTTTCGTGATCTTTATCTCAGAAAGCACTGGGACAAAGTGTCAAGGCTGGTCGCTAGATGATAAGGAGGCAATGTACACTAGGTCGAGTGATGTAAGAGCTTTTTCTTATTCAGGTTTTCTTTTACGTTAACTCCGTGTTCATTCGGCGCTATGCCGGATCACGTTATGAAAGCGATGACAAAACCCCGAATTAGTTGATTTTTCGACTTGTCAGTCATAACGCACGGATGTTGATACAGACGAACGCAGATCTCGTGATTTTTTTTGCGAACGCATTTATGCTGTACTTCAATTAGCAAAGAATACGAATGAAATTTTGCCTTATAATACAATAGGAAACAATTTGGATCGTGAACTACAGTAAAAACGGGCCGTTTGTTCATTGTGAAAATAAAGGGTGTACTCTAACATTATTACAGACACACATGTACACAATCGGTAGATGTTAATTCAAGAAAAGTGGTGTTGTCATATTATATATACACACACACACGTTTTTTTATTATCAATTAATCACTGATTTTAAGTCTGCAGACCTTGTTGGCTTTCTCAGTACGCTGGCCACTTCCTTAATTAATATTTAGAATGTTACTGTTCTTCTTTTTCAATGAATGCTAGTTCTTCCACATTTGATGTTTGCAGCAGTTTTTTTGACAGGCTTAAACCTTTTTTCTTTTTTCTCTTCTCTGCATCTTCAGGTGGCTGCTAGTGGGTGTATCAATACCAGTGATGGCAGAATCTCATAAGGTTCTGTTATAATCATTGCTGATACCTAAACTGTGATCAGCTGCATTGTATGACATGCTTTTACATCTGGAGATAGTAAAAAGAACTATTCAGCACTGAAAAACTTTTATTAGTATTGTGTATGTACGTATTAACATTCAGTTCAGGCAGAACAAAGGAATCAGTCCAGAACTGAATGAACTGACTGAATACAGCCACACATGTATGGGGACGATTTTTAGACAACAATTAATCTAACCTGCATTTGTTTGGGATGCATGAGGAAACCAGAATACCCAGAGAGGAAGCACAAATGGGTAGAGGGAGAGTATACACTCGGACTGCAGCTAGGGCTGCAATGAAAATATAATAGTAAATTACAAGTACACAACATTATGATATTATTTGTAATAGCATAATCTATTTTAGTGAATGGTGATAAGTTAGTAAATGTTATTACTACCTTTTCATGATTTCATGAATAGATAATTGGAAACCAGTTTTTTTGACATAGTTCCTCATTTTTTTTCCTTCTCATATGTTGTGCTGCTTTCAATAACCTTTCATCTCCAGTAGGTGATCTGCTGAAAAAAACACATATGCTTGACTGCAGTTTGGGCTTTTAATGTTTATAGCTGTATCAGAACAGACATTTCTTTTTATATCTTAAATATTTTTTAAGAAGCGGCAGCCATCAAAAATAAAATACACCATTGAGGAGCACTACTAAAGCAGAGTGAAATGAGAAATGAATAATGTCAAAGGCTAGGGGATGTAAAGTAAGCAAAATAGTTTAGTAAGCTGTCTGGCTGTCATATAGGCACTCAAGGTGAGATCCGAACCAAAGTTTGTGTGGGAGGTATTTGTCTTGCAAAGGTCACACATTTAGGCATATGTAAACACACAAACAAAATAGACAATCCATCAAGAAATTAACAGCTTAAAATAGTTGCATTGTGAATAAAACCTCATCTTTAAATATTCTGTTTGACGTGAACTTAAGTTTTTACCAGTAAACATTCTGGCTTATAAGTAAAGGGCCAGACTTTGTCCATCTTTGTTTATAGTATGTCTGGCAAACTATGGGGTAGTGTATCGTGGTCCAATTGGCCATAAGTTAAAACTGGGAGCAGAAAGAGTTTTTGTATAAATGTTCATGTCCGTTAGTGGTGAGGTAATGGCTAGGTCTGCCAAAAGACAGCAGTATATTGGTATCCATGAACTTTTGAATAAGGTGACAAAATTCAGATGCCATGCACATGTGTAGTCATGTTCCTCAAAAGATAAAATATCCAACTTCTTTTTAATTAGAAACCCTCTTCATAATGGTGAGAGAGGATGATAGATGGCATATTGCCATCATGTTAAGGTGCAATCAAAGGCAAAGAATTTGTAAGGCAGTGATGTTTTGTGGGTCACTCCGTAATCCCTTAACAGTGACAGATAATTTGTGTAGTTTAGTTAGATGCACTGGAGCTGTTATAGCATATGTCTCTTTGTTTGATTACTTAATTTTTTTTTTGCTTCTTAGTTTTTAACTGTTCCTTGTGGAGTGCAGAAACAGTGAATCACATAAAAAAAACATTTTGGTTGTTAGACTTATGTCCTTTTTTATACCTCTTATGTCATGTTCTGAAGTTGTCGCAGAAGCCACTATTATAACATAAATCAAAAATATAACTATACTACAATGATATTATGCACATTTCTGGAGATTTGTGGTTGTAATTACAATATTTGTCAGTGCTTGCCATAGAGATTGCATTAGGGTGTATTTATTAATGGGGTTTTGCACAGTTCAGCTGTAGAAGTGGCCTTTACTTTCAATGCACTTACTGGTTACTAATTTTTATATATGAGCATTTAAGCGGTTGTGAACGGCATTTACATATACCTAATTAGCCATAGATACATAAAACAGGCTTGGACATTTTACAGATCTAATTTTTCTCTAAAGCAGAGGACAAGAAAGACCACATTTTGAAAGCAAGCCAAGCAGTCTGCTAAAACTGTGAGAAATTTAATACAGGCATTTTGAAGGCAATGAAATTTTAACTTGAAGGGGAAAAATATTTTGTATAAGAACATCTGTTCAGTCCTTTCTAAAGGCAGTATCATATTGGTGAAGGCTGTGATTTTCAAATTTTTCAGCTTTCACATAATTCACAACATGCACTTTTCTAATTCATTTTTTTGTTTGATAAAAGTTTTGTATAACAAGATGCATAGAGTTTTTTTGGGATTAGATGTTTTTTTTTTTTAAATGGTAGCATAAGTTTCGTTTTTGCATGACAGTTTTCTCTCCGAGTCTGAAGATGTATTGCTAATTTGACTGGCCAGTCTAAGCTGACTTGGAAATAATGAGCATGGTTATGTACAATGAGTGCCCCCTATATAGGATTTGCATCTTATCTAGTTTGTTTTCTTTCTTTGTTGCTACTAAAAAAACTCTTGCACAGTACAATTAGGAAAATAATGTATAACTACAAAGTTTGATCAAAAACAAAACATTGTGTCTTCTGTAGCTGACATCTTTTATCATTGGCATTGCATGAATCAGGCAAGTAGTTCTTTAGGGTTGGGAGCAGGTGGCAGTGTAACCATCCCACAGTATGCATAGGACTGGGAGAGGGCCCAGCTTGAATTTATACACATTAAAGCACTCTGTCCACCTGGTGGATGGGAGGTTTTCTTATTTCTCTGTGTGATGCAAAGCTTCTGAGGAAGTCTTTGTTACACACCGGTTGCTGGTTCAAATCACAATTTTCTCTAGTGTTTGAATTTTGGTACTTGATGTAGAAGTTTTTGTCATCCATGTTAACTTTGTTCTCATATAAGAAGCATGCACTGCAAACTACAAATGTTAGAAATGTACAATTCACACATTTTACTACATAGGAGATCATCTTTTTGCCACTTACAAAATGGACACCATTTAATATCTCTTTCCGATCCAGGCTCAAACTACTAAAGAAGCTTTTTTTTTTTTTTTTAATGTTTTACTTAACCTATTGTCGTGGATGCCAGGGGCGATGACCCGGCCGGGATGCCTTGGAAGACCGGAAGTGGGCGTGCGCCCATCTGGGATCACGTGGGGGCTGCCTTCTTGGTTGCTTTGGGGGCCATGGGTACAGGGCATGGAAGCCCCACCTTGTAGGGGCCCGTTGTCACTGCCAGGAGGCGCCCCAGTGCCTTGGGGACCTGTTGCCCCAGCACTTCCGCCACACCAGGAAGTGCTGGGGGGAAGACTTTGGAAGACACCCGGGGAGCTGCCGGAAGGACAGCCGGCACTTCCGCCACGCTGGGGCGTGGCCAAGGGAGGAATGTCGGGAACACCTGGTGCTCATCCAGGGACAGAATAAAAAGGGCCATCTCCATTCATTCGAGGCTGGAGTCGAGAGGAGGCAGGACGAAGCACAGAGGATGTGTGGAGGCGGCCCGAAGAGAGGCATTTGTGGCCAGGACTGTGCATTGGGGTGAAGGTGTGCACTGACTGGGTCTGAGTGACTATTGAAACTATTGTAAATATTGTAAATAAAACGTGTGGTGGTTGAAACAACATGTCCGCCTGTCTGTGTCCAGGCCAAGTCCACATCATGTAATTTCTAGTAATGAGAAACATTTTTAATCTCATGTTGTGAATGCTGAACAACAGCAAACAATATTAAAGCATCAATGAAAATATATCAAGTTGTTTGTGTTGTATAATCACATGCTCCTTATGAGTCAAATGCTCACAGTATCTAATACCCAAACATATTTTGCTAAAATATTGTTAAATCAGAAGAATGCATGAACGTGCAGTGTATTCAGGCAAATTCGAGCTTTTGAATTGCACATTCACCTCTCTCCTCATTTTTTACTCAGCTGCCCTGACTTCATTTCAAAACCCAAATCTGTAGTTTAGCACTATTGGATCATTTTTTATATTCCTAAAATGTAAAATCTGATGTTTCTCCAGCATTTTTTCCTTCAATGTCGCACAATTTAAGAGATTGCTCTTTATTCATCATCTCAGCTTCAGCTTGTCTTTTCCACTCTCAAACTCCTTCCCATAAAGACTGGAGAATGCTATCCACATATACAAATCCACTTTGATACGATGTTAAATCTGGTCCCCTCAGTGCAGATCTGATTCATCTCACTTGCTGTGCTTAGTGTAAGGTAAGATTGACTGTAATGTCTTAAGAAAAAAAAAATCCCACTACACTGGAAAACACAGTAATAATAAATGTATTTTTCTCAGCTTTTGACAATATTGATTTTAACACCCCCTTGATATGCCTAAAAATGGTGCTTTGCCAGGAAGTAACCTGCTGCTTTTGGACAACGGCTTATCTTGTTTGATCACCTGCAGTCATTTGTCTTGTCTCCTCAAGGTTCTGTTTTCACTGCACTTTTATGAATATCTAAATATTGCCACTAGGCTACTTCCCTTATCAGTATGAACTCATGTGCTGCTTTTCCACAAATAACATCTAGCTGTATATGAAAATAACCCCTTGACATACATCCACAATAGAATAGGTAACTACCTCCCTTAATGACCTCTGTGCCTGGATGTCCGCAAACTTACTTACTCAGTACAACCAAAAGAAAATTTTATGTCTGGAGCTCATCTGTACCACTCAAGAAGCATCCGACCCTATGATATTTCTCCCGACCATACTATATGGTGAAGCACTTTGAAATGTGTTTATAATCTCAGAGTTTAACTACTGCTCTTGTCTTTTAATGATCTCATATGTGAAGTATTTACAGGTTACAACAGGTTTAGAACGCTGTCAGAGTATTCATCCAGAGAATATTATCTGGCCACATTAAAACTCAGTTGCTCATCTACACAGCCTTCCTGTCATATGCTCAATTACTTTAAATTTTCCACTGATTTCCGAGTTTCTTGAGTTCATAGGATTAACCATGTGCATGACACAGAAAGTATTTAAGCTTCTTTTAGATTTTTTCACAGTTTATTTTGTTAGTGTAAGGAGGTTTATGGATTGAATTGATAATGTGTTGTCATTGGTTAAATAAACTTGCATATATTGAAAGGAAAAATAAATTCTAAGTGTACCTCTAAAAATAATTATTATTATAGAAAACCACTGCATTTACTGTTGGACAAAATGCTAAACAGCTACATCCTTGTGCAGAAATAAAATATACAAGCATTCTCTATTTGTCTCATTAAAGCTTTAAAAAAATGCAAAAAATGTTTTCTAAGTAGAAAACAATCACCCGTTATTTTTTCCATGTACTTTCTTTTTCACTTCTTGCATCATGTCTTATCGTTATTCTCTTTGCACAGTTTTCTTAGTATTGACAATGGATGGCAATTGCAGTTTCTTTTGAAAAGTTTATATCAAATTATATACTATAACTGCACACAAATAAATTAATTGTACTATTTCAATGTATATATCATTTGTGATGTTTTAGCCATGTGACAAGAATAACTCAGAAAGAAAACGAGAAGTATAGAGTGTGTAGAGACGGGGTATGGTCTATATTATGTATTTTCCGTGTCACTGGAAAATTAAGAAATTTCAAAGAGGCACCTTAAACAGCAACAATAGTATTTTTATAGCACATTTTCATATGAAGAATGTAGCTCAAACTGCTTTCAATTAAATTAAAATTAAATTTAGAAAAGGATAAGAATGAATATAGGGCGTACAAAAGTAGTAGATAAGGGTAAATACAGTATACACTTACAAATATCAAAGTAACAGAAAAAGTAGAGCCTTTTTATATAGATGAATTTTTAAGACTGTAATGATGGGTCTCTTGCTATGGTTAGATAGCTGGGGAAAAACTTTGAGGGCAAGGTTGGAAGAAAAAACACAATCTGCAGGGGTTCCAAGGTCAAAAGAAACCTGCTGGGCATTCTACCTTACATAAATGTACTTAGGTTGTTTTTTAAGCTTCATCTTAAATAACATCACAGCTTAGAAGATTTAATGCACTGGGTCTCATATATTCCAACATCACAGGTGGCTGCACAGTATTTTGATCAGGTGATGAAAAAAACAGACAAGAAAGTAGAGAAAATTAGAGATTAATAATGATCACAAATCCCTAAAAATATGATATTTCTAATTTATTAAGTAAGTAACTTTGGATGTGAAAATTTAATCTCACTTATAGGGAAGATAAAAATGCAAAAGCTAAAAACCATTTATGAAAAATGCAAAAGCTAAAAACCATTTATGAAAAATGAAGGTTCTCACACTTTGTGCTCATTTTCCCCAGTATACGCATGAGGTAAACATGAATGGTTTTGTTTCATGCAGACCTGGTTTAGGCCTTGAATCTAGTGTTACTGGGATAAGCTCCAGCTTGCTAATATTCTGTAATGGAAAAAGCAGACAATGAATTGACATTCAGAGAATGAATGGATAAGTGGATGGATAGATAGATAGATAGATAGATAGATAGATAGATAGATAGATAGATAGATAGATAGATAGATAGATAGATAGATAGATAGATAGATAGATAGATAGATAGATATTTTAATTAGAAAACAGCACAGCAGTTGGACTACAAACTACTTATTCTGCTGTCAGGAAAACCTTTAGAGCAGGGGTTCTTAAACTTTTTCCTTGGCATGTCACCTCAAGGAATTGAAGTGTCTTGGAAGTACTGCCATTTTTCTCTTTCTTAAACTGTTCAGGACAGGACTTTTAATTATGCAAAACTAAAAGTACTTCTTTAATTAGGGGTAGTTTTTGTTTGTGTCTCTTTTAATTTTTGGTAATTTTTAAATTTATTTTTAATGTAAGAAAAATGGTATGGTTTAATATGTGGAATAAAAATTAGGAAGCCTAACATTTTCAAACTTTTAAACTATCAAGTTACACAGTTACATATGAATTCAGATCAAAATAAGGAGAAAATAACTTACAAATTACTTTAGGTAAAAAAAGCAAAATAACTCACAAACATTTACAGGTCCTGTGAATGTTGAGTCAACTTTATGGTACCGAGAACCTTTGTTCGGTTCAGGTTTTGATAACTTTAAGTGCAGATCTCCTTCTACGATTGACCTATTCCTGTATTTATTTTTGAATTATACAAGGAAAGAGGACCCACTGTCACACAATTACATAGTTGTAAATGACATTAATAATGTGACTGCCTTCTCAGAAGTAGTGGGAATACTCTGTGTTTCTCCCCAGCCAGAAGTCAGTCATAGCTTTCTTTTACATGACTGCCTCACTCTTTCACCACAGGAGGGTTGTATCAGCTCTTCTGTATTTTTAATTTTCAGGAAAAGAGAAATCTTCAGCAGTAGAAAATGGTTCTGAAGAAGTACGAGTACAAATCTTCAGGAAAATGTTCACTTAAATCAGCAACCAGTCCATTACAGTGATTTACTTCCTGAAGGAAGCGGAATGACGGTGAAATTCAGTTCCTACAAAGAAACTTTGTAATCAAGGAAAGAAGGATGTTATTATAGTTTATAATTCTCTGGCTACTAAAGAACATTTGTTCTTTTCAGCTTTAATTTTATAATTCTCAAGGAACTAAATAGTATTTACTCCTTAAACACTCCTTTTGCCTTCATTAAGGTGGCTAAAAATGCCAGCTAAACATTACACTATATGACCAAACATTTTTGGAAACCTGACCTTCCATACCTATATGAGCTTGTTGGACATTCAAAACAATCCAAAAACATTGACATTAATATGGAGATGCTCCTCCATCCCCTTCATGGGCATTATAGTCTGCAATCTTCTGGGAAGGCTTCCCACAGGATTTTGCAATATGACTGTTGAAATTTGTGCCCATTCAGCAAAAAGAACATTTGTGAGGTTAGGTACTAACATTGGACAAGAATATTGATGTGAAGATTACAGTTCAGCCCAAACGTGTTCAAAACGGTTGAGGTTAGGGTCTCTGTTCATGCTACTCAAGTTCATTCATACCAAACTCCTCAAACCGTGTCTTTCCCAAACTGTTGCCACAAAGTAGGAAGCACACAATTGTCTAAAATGTCTTTTTATTCTGTAACATTAAGAGTACCCTTCACTGGAACTCAATAACTTGGAGGGATGTCCACATACGTTTGGCAATATAGGGTATATCTCATCAGTGAAATGGTCAGTCAGTTCAAAGAGACATCTGGGCTTTACTATGCATCTTAAAGTCATTGACAATGTTTCCTTGGGAAATCCCACCTGAATTAGGCACAAAGTAGTAGTTGCTTATTTTCACTTCCCACCTTCTTGGAAGTAAAAAAGGTGAGATTTAACACCTTACATTTTTATGAAGTTTCCAGTTTTTTATTGCATCACTGAGAACATGTTTTAAACTTAGTGGACTTTTCTTTTCTACTAATGCCTCTTGGCGAATGCTACAATGCACAAATGAAGAATTAAGGGATTTTTTTTTTTTTTGGAAAATAACCCCAATGTGGTTTCCTGTTATAGCTCTGGTCCTATCTGTATAAACACCCTCACAATTTTACCAGTCTATCTCAGTGGATTTCATAAAGTCAATTTTAATCAGGAATATTTGGTTTAAGTTGTTCAGGTATGTAATTCTTTACAGAATAAAACCTCTTTAAAAAGTGACGTATTTCAACCCTACAAAACTCAAAAGCTGTTATATGTTTGTATAGAAGTGTGGTACTCAAGTTGTACTACAAAATATTGACAAAATGTAAGCTTCCAAGTTACTTTCTGGTTTTCATCTGAAGCATGTCATTTGTTCTTTTTAACATTGTATTTTTGGCCAGAGAAATTTCATCAGGCCCGTTTGACACCTCCTCACTTTGGCTACATGGAAACACCATGGACCTCCCAGTAGCATTGGCTTTGCTAACAGCAAGAAATGAAACAGATCAGAACAGGAGGCATAGTCATCTAAAAAAGCCAAAATCAAAAACCAGGAGCCTACAACTATCTTTCGTAGAACCCTAAACATGAACCACATATCAGAGTTAAAAAGATGTGGCAAAAATTTGTTAACCAGAAAGCAAAAAGAAAAATGAAAGTCTTTTGAAATTCTGAAGCTTTTGCAGTTATCTGCAGTCCCAGATAAATACATACAGTATAATTAGGCACAACCTGTTCCGACTGCAACATAATCCTATTACTCCAGTGATGTCAAATGGTCCATGACTCCAGGCCATTTTCATGTAAACAAATGGCAGCGGCTTTAAGAAAAGAAATATGGTGATAAAACAGAATAATGTTATTTTTATAATGCCAAAAAACATTAGAATAAGAAACTAACACTATAATGAAAATGTCCATGATTAAAAATCAACACAAGGTGAGAACAAGTTAATAAAAGAGCAAAGAGAAGGTCAAGAAAAATTTAATAAGAAATACTGTCATAGCACTGCCCAGCATGCACTATCCTCAGGTTTACCTTAAAAGATACTTTTATTTCAAAAGCCTGAAAAATTAAAAATTTTGCCCTTGTTTGACTTGTGCTTAGATTTTTTCTTTTTAATGTAATCAAATTACTTTTTTTTGCTTGGTACTAAAATTGTACATGGGTAGGGAAGTTTTCATGGAATGTTATGATAAAGTTTCTAAACAAACAAAACACTGTGCTATTAGTTTTGATAAATGTGAAACCGTATGATAAACAGACAGAATCACATTATCTATTTACCTTTTTTTTTAACCCTAATGGCTTCTCTAAATAAACCAGATTATTAAATAACACTAGCTTATGAGGGGGGTGCACTTTCATGGCACTGCACGGGAACATTGACGTTGTCTTCAGCTCCTTCTGATATCACCCTCTGTCCTTTGAAATAGCAACCAGTAGTTAACCAGAAGAAAATTGAGTCAACATACAATAATTCTGTTTGGCTGTATGTACCCCTGTTAAAATCCGTAAAGGGATTTCTGGCAAAGGGTCTTGGTCTGGTTAAAGAGAATGGATAGATAAATGCACTCTGTCCCTGACAACATATGACACAACTACAACATTATTCAAAAGCTGTTTTTTGGTGGAGTGGTTAAAATTAATGTTAGGAGGCATATAACACAAAACTTCATTTGGGCAAAAAGTTTTAAACAGAGATGTTCGATACAAGTTCTCTGTTTAATCTTGTATTTTTCTTTTTTTGTGACAACAGCTGAGCAACTCGTTATTCATAAAACAAAAGGACAGCAACAATTTAATTATACGGATGTCACACTATTAAAAGCCTTCCAGCCGGATGAAAGACAAAGTATCAAGTGCAAAAGGAAGCCATTTTCATTTCTCATGTTTGTCAGGTAGTCTCCAACCAATTCAAAGGTGTTGCCTTTTTAAGTACTGGTTTACTGTTAAAGATATCATGCTGATTTCAAAGACCAGTAGCTTAAATTTGAGCTTTTTAGCCCAGAGTTTGACGTTCTTTGCCAGCCAATGCACAGATAATATTTACACAGTTGAACCCAGAATGAACTGACAGAGTTGCTGTATGATGGATACATTTGCTGCAGCTGCACCTTTCTTGTTGTCCCAATGCCTCTAAACCACCTTACAGATGCCCATGTCCTTTCTGTATTTTGGGTGAAGAATTATTTCCAACAGCTGTTTTTATTGATGAACCACAAAAATCAAAATACAAATTATATATCTAGAAACTCTATGACCTATTTTAGTAATATAAGAAAAATTGAGCTGACTGAAGGTTTGGAAGGCTGGCACTGGTGCCATTAACTAAAGCCTAAAATATAGTATAATACATATCTCCATAAGTGTAGTGGGATAGGAGTAATAGCAGCGGATTATGCTGATTGCCACAATTCTATTAAACTAAAAAAGCTAATGAGCAGGTTTAATAAGGTATGCTAAATGAAATGAATGAGTCTTCCCCCTGCATTTACATACCGAGATCAATAGATTATTCTTCACACTAGCAAGTGACGGGATTCATGAATTACTCATTTTTTATATAGTATGCAGTGTATTATTGTTCTTGTCAAAATTGTCAACTTTCCTTGAGCTGCATTCTTCTGATGCTGCATGTGCAGTTCTAGGCATATGGGCTATAACAACACAAACATAAAATAAGAAAAGATGGCCTACAGCCAAGCTGACCCATGTGATACCTATCCAACTGTCAAAACTGCCTCTCTAAGGTAGGTTAGCTGTTCATAGTTTATGTCAACTGTCATCTTAAGATTGAACCCTCATATTATAGGGCATATAAACTTTGTTCAAGTAAAAAACTGTTGTGGTCACCAACAAATAGCATTCAATAAGCCACAACATTGATTCTTTCAGTACATTCTCCATCTCTGCGATGTGGGAGGTGTTTATCTCAACAAGTCGGTCAAAAGGAGAACTATTTATCACCAACAGATCTCTAACCAGTTGTCCTTTTTTCATCCAGCAAATCTATTCTTAAAATAAAGAATGAAACAGCTAATCCCAATCAGCAATAAGTAGTGTGAAGGACAGCTGGGTCCCATGCCCGGCTGGGACGCCCCTGCTGCTTATGTTCCGGGCGATCCGCCATGGGCAGTCCAATACCTCCCGGGACGCTTGGTGGCAGCCTCCCTGGCCGACGGTGATTCCCCAACCACCCGCAGGGCTCCATGGGAAATGGAGTCCTCCACAGCTTGGTTGGGGCCCGGGGTGGCCGCTAAGGGGGGCCTTCTGCTTCCAACAGCCTGGCTGGACGAGTCTTCAGCCAGGTGGTTAATCACCTGGAACGCTTCTGGGTGGGCTATAAAAGGGCCCAGCCACCACTACTCGAGGAGCCAGAGTTGGGAGGAAGGAGACGAAGCTTGAGGAGGAGTGGTGGTCAAGGAGAAAGGTTGGTTGTGCTTTGGGACTGTGTTTGGGCAGTGTGGCATGGGGAAGACGTGTCCCACAGCTAAAGAAAAATAAAAGTATTTGTACTTTTTATACGTGCCTCCATGTCTATCTGTGTTGGGTCAGGCGCCTATATAGCGCCTTTGTTACAGTAGGCATTGTCTCCTTCCCTCACCGTCAGAGTCAGGGTCCCTTTTTAGCTTTATTGCAATGAGCAAAGTTGAAGAGACCTGGATCTTTTAGGTTTTGCCTGGCTTTTAGAAATAACAACAACAACATTTATTTATATAGCACATTTTCGTACAAACAGTAGCTCAAAGTGCTTTACATATTAAAGAATAGAAAAATGAAAGACACAATTATAAAACAAAATAAATCAACATTAACATCGAATAAGAGTAAGGTTCAATGGCCAGGGGGGACAGAAAAACAAAAACTCCAGGCGGCTGGAGAAAAATAAAATCTGTAGGGATTCCAGACCAAGAGACCGCCCAGTCCCCTCTGGGCATTCTACCTAACATAAATGAAACAGTCCTCTTTGGATTTAGGATTCTCACGGAAGGGCTTGATGATGATGATGGTCACGTAGACATCTGCCTTTTAATCCGTCCATCATTGTTGGAGCATCATGAAGCTTTGAGTAGGCCACCACAAAGAAACCGGAAAAAGAAACAGAAAAGAGAGTAGGGGTCAGTACCATGAATAGTTATTTTGAGGAGATTGAACATATAGAGTATCAGGATTAATTTAAATTAAGATTAAAATGAAGTTATAGAAAGGCCATGTTAAAGTAATGTGTTTTCAGCAGTGTTTTAAAGTGCTCTACTGTATCAGCCTGGCGAATTCCTATTGGCAGGCTATTCCAGATTTTAGGTGCATAGCAGCAGAAGGCCGCCTCACCACTGAGAAATGTCCTTCCTCAGAGATATCCAGTACTAAAAATTTTGGATGATTTCAGGGACTGAGAACAGAAAAGTAGTCAATATGCTACTTTATCATCAACATAATTGAAAACATCCATTGAGGCCACCTCTAGACGCATACTTTTTACACTTAAATTTAGATTTAATGCAGTTTGTTGCAAAGATCCATATTTCAACACCATATTTTTAATTAAAAAAAAATGTAATAATGTTAAATGTTTAAACATAATTGTCAACATCTTGTCAGAAAATAAGCACTAATTTTATTTATTGATGTCTAAACTACTCAAAGCTAGTTGCATTCTAGTTGCCAATAAAATATTAAAAGTTTCCTCATTAGGATTACTTTTTATTTCTGTTTTAACGTTTTAAAATAATTGGTGCTGAAATGCATCATGACCCTTTTACCAAGAGCATTATAGTTCTAAAATGTACAGTAAATACATGCTGAATTCATCCCCCATTCAGTTGTAGTGTGGAAAAGTGTTTAGGTAGCTCTGTTGCTCTTGGCAAGCGACTTTGTTTTCATAATGCTGCTTTTTTCCTGCAAAAGGAAAGGGTTTCCCTAATGGATCAAGGTACAAGGTTCATCCGAGATCAAAAGTAGCTGGTCTGAAAATATTTTCCTTTAGAATCCAAAACAATGAGAATGTAGTTGTACATTGTTTCAACAATTCAATGTCACACTTTTTTACGTTTAACTAAAAAAGGTCAAAAGTCTCTGGCAGTCTAATGGCATCAGGGACTTGAAAAAGTCTTGGGAGGTGCTTTATAATGGGTCTATACGTTTGTTCCAAGAATTTGTCAACTTATTATGAACAATAGATGGGATTTTAAAGTAACATACAATAACTCTTTTGACAAATAGCATGTTGATAATTTTAACCTGCCTATTACGACAGACATTGGTGAGTAGCCATGTGGGACTCTAATCTTTTCCTTAAAACAGGTTAACTAACTTCTGTAGTCATTCCAGCTCCTTACCTTTGTTATCTACTGATACCAGTGAATTGTTGTTATAACCATTATGTGGATTAACTCTCATGACTTTGAAACTCTTATAAATCTCTATGTGGTCTCCATACGAGTGTGGTTGTGAGCATGAGTGGGCCCTGCGATGGACTGGTACCCTGTCTAGGGTAGTTTCCTTCCTTTTGCCCAGTGCTACTGATATGTGCTACAGCCCCCTGCAACCCAGAAGTTTACTAAGTGGGTCTGAGAAGGTTAAGTTAAATCATAATGTTCACAGAAGCTTCCCCATTTAAGTTACACAAGTGATAATTGTCTTCCTTATAAGATGCTGAAAAAAGCTATACAGAAGCATAATACTCTTTTATATTTTCTGAATTTTTAAAATTTGTTTTTCTTATGAAGCCTGTTACTCACTGAACATATGTTGTAAACGATGTTTGCCACTTCAGCTTAATATAGACATTCACTTCCATATTGAATAGGCCCTTGATCAGAGCAGGGTCCTCACCTCCACCATTTTTCAAGACTTTATGATAGACAAATTTTGTTTGTGTCCATTATAGTGATAATCTTTCTCTGTTTCCACATCTTAATTGCCAACCCATTCCCTTAATCTGTGCACTTAGCACAGAGTACTGGATGAGAAGATGAATAGGAGGTGTCGTTGTTATGTGCCTTCAAAACGTTCTTCGATGTCTTGATTTTTCAAGCGTTGGATGGTTGTCCAATTTGTGGATCTCATTTATGCTTTTTGGAGCATTAACCTCAAACTTACTTAAGATTTTACCAAGCTCATTGTGCCCTTTTCAATATCTCAGTGAATTAATAACTTTCCACTTGTGCTAACTGTAGAGTAAAAAAAAAAAACTTTATTGTTATCGTACATTACACATTCTGTTCCACTTTAACAGAGCTGTTATGAAATCACCAACACATTCAGCATTAGCGTATGGCATGGCTTTTTAACTAGCAGCTTACAAACGTTCCACTGTCTGGTAAAGAAGGTACAGGTACAGCCAAAAAATAGCATTGGAAAGACATTTGAAAATGAAAGCACCCAGCATACATAATATTAATGCCCCCACCTTATTATGGTTATCTGTATGATGCCAAGACTTATTTTGGAAAGTACAAGCAACATGCTGTACACCATGTCTCATTTTTCCCATGAAATTTTCAAGGTGGGCATCCGTGTCCGCCAAAAAAAACAGTAAGGAAACAAAAAACAACTTTGGCCCATCGACTTACTTAATGTGTGCGGCCCTCTAAGAAAAAAAGTTAAAAGGTCTTGCAATATGGTTTGTTATGGCCTCTAACCACTCTAGGGGGTATATACAGGGTGTCATCATTGGCTACTAGGCACTAAAGCTTGGTCAATGCCAAAGTAAAGAAACAAGTGTGAAAGACTGCTTTCAACACCATCTACCCAGGTAAATGCTACTTAGGTTGACCAGATATCCTGTGTTTGTTGGGACAGTCCTGTATAGTGCATCAATCCCAATTTTGATGTCATGACTTATTCTGAAAGAATTTGGATTTCACCCACATTTTATGTGATACTAATTTCTTCATGTTGTAATTAGTTAAATGGAGAGCACCTCTTTGTAGTCAAGGGGTTTCTAATGATTATTATATAAATGCCCTAGTAATTGGAAGTTCCAAATCTTTGTGAGTCAGTACCATGACCTAACCTGCACTATGAAGACAAAAGAACACTCCAAGCAACTCCATGAAAAGTTGAAGACAGAGGATGGATACAAGAAAATATCAAAGTTACTGAAAAATCCCTTGGAATCCAGGTAAAGCCATCATTAAGAAACTGAAAACGTATGGCACAGCTGTAAATCTGCCTAAAGCAGCCTGTCCACAAAAAGTGAGTGGTCATGAAAAAAGAAAACCAGTTAGGGCCACCAAGAAACCCATGAGAGCTCTGAAGATTGGAGAGATTGTGCAGATAACAACTGTTGACTGGGTGCTTCTCCATTTGCAGCTTTATGGGATAGTGGCAAAGAGGAAGATACTGATAAAAATACGCACGTGACATCTCAGCTAGAGTTTGTCAGAAGGCACATATGAGACACTGAGTTTATCTAGAAGAAGATTTTGGTCAGATGAGACTAAAATTGAGGTTTTTCACCATCAGACTGAATGCCATGTTTGATGTAAACCAAACACTGCATATCATCCAAAAAACACCATCCCCACTGTAATGCATGGTGTGAAGATGCTTCTGTGCAGCAGGTTCTGGAAGGCATGTGAGGGCACAGTGTAAAATGAAAGCAGCAAGATGCAAAGGAACACCTAGTGAAAAACCTGATACAGTCTTCAAGAAACCTACACCTTGGTAGAAGATTTGTTTTTCTCCATGACAGTGACACAAAGCATAAAGTCAAAGCTACACAGGAATGGTTCAAAAATATCAGTGTTAACATTCTGGAGTGACTGAGTCAATGTCCAGGTCTCAGTCCAATTGAGAAATTATGGCTGGACTAGAAGAAGGCTGTTTGCTCACAATTACCACACAACCAGGGGAAATATGGGAAAAAATTGCAGTGTCCAGATTTGCAAGGCTATTAGAGAGCTGTCCACAGACCCAAGGCTGTCATGGCTGCTAAAGGGGCATCTACTAAATACTGACTTGATGGGGTTAATACTTATGGGAGTCATACATTTTGTGGCTTATGTTTGTAATTAATTTTGAATCTATTTCTGTTGGTCTGTATCAAAGAAACCAAATTAAGTCCACTGTAATGCTGTATAACAAAAACAATGAAGACTTCTAAACAGTGAATACATTTTATAGGCATTGTATATTTGAAAAATAGCCTGCACACCAAGGTTAGGGTTTGTGAAAAACTCAGGGATTATAATTACAAATCTCTAATTTACTTTTTAAATTTGAAATCGTTAAATATTTACATTGCACTGTATTTTGTGACTTCTGTCTTCATTTAGAACCTTGTCAGTTTTCCCAGATTTTCCCCCATTTCTTTTGGTACTTTGTCTGTTGCTGTTTCTCTGTCTTAATGACATTCCATTTTATTTAGCTTATACTGTACATCTGGCTTAATTTGTGTAAACATTTTATTTGCCTTTAGGCAGAAACATGCTTTTTAAATTGGATATTTAAAGATAGGGCGGCACGGTGGCGCAGTGGTAGCGCTGCTGCCTCGCAGTTAGGAGACCTGGGTTCGCTTCCCGGGTCCTCCCTGCGTGGAGTTTGCATGTTCTCCCGTGTCTGCGTGGGGTTTCCTCTGGCGCCGGTTTCCTCCCACAATCCAAAGACATGCAGGTTAGGTGGATTGGCGATTCTAAATTGTCCCTAGTGTGTGCTTGGTGTGTGGGTGTGTTTGTGTGTGTCCTGCGGTGGGTTGGCACCCTGCCCAGGATTGGTTCCTGCCTTGTGCCCTGTGTTGGCTGGGATTGGCTCCAGCAGACCCCCGTGACCCTATTCGGATTCAGCGGGTTAGAAAATGGATGGATGGATGGATGGATATTTAAAGATAGATGAGCAATTTATTTTTCATTTTGTACATTATTTTTGTGTATTATGTTTTTTTGGGTTGTTAACAAATCTTGAATTAATTACAAGAAAAAGCTTAATTTCTGATCTGGATAATTGTTACCTTTGCTCTTTTAGTGCTCTTTTTTGGCACTACTGTAAACCATAAAACTTACCGCATAAAAGCATCCAATAAACTTAGCTTGCTGTAAAAGAGATTTTATTACAATGGTAAACTTTATTTTGTACTTGCTTAAATTGGAAGAAATTATCAGTATGAGCAATTTCAAAATGATACATTACATTCCACTTGATTCCTACTGCAGAAATTAGATAGATACAGTAGATAGATATGTATTTGTCCCTATGTCGACATTTGGCTTAATGAATAAATAAATATTATATATCTTGGCAAACAACAAACCCCTCCCAAATACACACTAGAATGACTAAAAGAAAACTGAAAACAAAGAAAACGTTTGACCAACAGAGTTTTAAGACATACTTCTGTTGAATAATTTGTTGGCATATTGTTTCATACAGACTGTTATTGTTTATAATGACATTTGCTTTTGTCTGCATTCTGTCTTCCTCTACTACCTCCAGCGGGTCGAGAGTTCATCCCATAACTGAGCCTGCATTTTTAAATTATCTTGTTGATTAGGTGGGCCTCTCTTAAGTGATGTTACCAGCCCAGTACACCACAGTACAGAAAGTTCCACTGGCCAACACAGAGTTGCAGAGCATGTAAAGGAGAAAAGACTCCTAAGGAAAAAAGAGTCTGTGCTGCCCTTTCTTATATAGTTTCTCTGTGTTACAAGACCAGTCCAGCATGTCATTGATGTGGACCCCCAACTACTTATAGCAGTGCACCACCCCCCCACACCCACTTCATGAATAGTGATTGGACAAATAGGCTGTTTGGTGTGGTGAAAGTCAATAACCAGTTTCTTGATTTTACTGATGAATTGCAGGCAATAGTTTCAGCGCCAAGAACCAAAGTTCTCCATCTGACTATACTGTTGTCTCATTCCCCTTGTCAACACAGCTCATTTAGTGCAGAATCATCAGACATTTTCTGTAAACAATGTGACCTGGTGTTATAGTTAGTGGTGTACAGAGTGAAGAGACAGGACTGTTCCTTGTGGTGTTTCAGTGTTGCTCACATCTATTCTTGAGCTTCACAAACTGTGGTCTTCCCAACAGGCAGTCCATTACCAGGACACCATAGGCTCATCTCCCTGTATATCACTGAATTTACCCCTTAATATACCTGGCAGGATGTTACTGAAAGCACTGGAGAAGTCAAAGAACCTAATTCTCACAGAGCTGCATGCTTTGTCCAACTATTCATAATCTTTGGGGAAAAGACAGATAATTACATCTTTCAATCTGTATAATAGTCAAACTGCAGTTGGTCAAGGTGGTCTTTAACAAGAGGACTCACGTAGTCTAGGACCATCCTCTCAAACATGTTCATTACGTAGTAAATACTTAAAGGTATATACTCGTCTACATTAACATTTTGGAAAGGTGCAGCTATTTGCTCTTCAGTTTGACCAGACCTTAAAAATCATATAATGGGTGGAAGAGGAGTGTACAGCAGCATCTGCACTGTTAAGTTGGTTGTTCACTTCCTCTTCTTCTTTCAGCTGGTAACTCTTCACTGCCACCCACTGCCTGTCTTACCTCCTCCCTGAACTCAACTTTGCAGTCTTTTTTTCAACTTCCACCATTTGATTCTTGACTCTGCCCTCACTCTCCTCCTCTTCTTGATAAAGAAATAAACAACAAAAATATATTTCATGACATAGTAAGAGGAACAGAGGAGTCCAGATATGTTCTCAGCTATTTATGATACTTTAAAGAGTCAGGCACAATTTTCTATCTATTACTTTAGTAGTTTAGTTTTCTGCAGCCATTGGCATTTACCTGTGGTTTATGTTAATCAGCTGAGCGAAGCATGATCTGGAGATTTAACAATAACAACAAGAAGAACATTTATTTATATGCCACATTTTCATACAAAAGTGTTTCTGTAAGTGCTCTACAAGATGACAAAGAAAAAGGTACAAGAAAATGAAAACAATTAAGATTTGGTAATATTAAAGAGGGCAGCATGGTAGTGCAGTGGTAGCGCTGCTTTTTCGCAGTAAGGAGACCTGGGTTCGCTTCCCAGGTCCTCCCTGGGTGGAGTTTGCATGTTCTCCCCGTGTCTGCATGGGTTTCCTCAGGGTGCTCCAGTTTCCTTCCCACAGTCCAAAGACATGCAGGTTAGGTGCATTGGCGATCCTAAATTGTCCCTAGTGTGTGTGCCCTGCGGTGGACTGGCGTCCTGCCTGGGGTTTGTTCCTGCTTGCTCCCTGTGACCCTGTGTTAGGATATAGCGGGTTGGTAAATGACTGACTGACTGACTAATATTAAAGAATAAGTAACAACAAAACAAGGTAAGGTGAGATAGCCAGGAGAAAAAAAAAACATAATCTGCAGTGGTTCCAAGGCCAAAAGACTTCCCAGCCTCCACTGGGCATTCTACCTAACATAAATGGTCATAGATCAGCCCCATTGGTTTTCACATGATAGTATTTCATGATATTGGTCTCATGGACAGCTGAGACACCCGTCTTCATTCTATCATCTCAGGGGGCTGCATGGTTACTTGATCAGGTGCTTGTGGTGCAGATTGCCACCATAGAAAAAATGGAAAATATAGCAGGGAATATTAGGGATTAGTAAAGATTACAGATCCCTGAAGAATATGATAATTCTATGCCCATGAAGTCTATCAGAAATACAACTAAAATTTAGGTATAATATTTAGGTAGTCCTGTTGGGAATGCATTACATTAATCTTGGTCTGGAACCCCTACAGATTTTATTTTTTTCTCCAGCCTTTGGAGTTTTTTTTTGTTTTTTCTGTCCACCCTGGCCATCGGACCTTACTCTTATTCTATGTTAATTAATGTTGACTTATGTTTATCTTTTATTGTGTCTTCTATTTCTCTATTCATCTTGTAAAGCACTTTGAGCTACATTTTTTTTGTATGAATATGTGCTATATAAATAAATGTTGATTGATTGATTGATTGATTGATCTAGCGAACTAAAACCAAAAGCGTGAATTGATCTTTTAGTGTCTTGTAAAGTTATAAGAGATCCAATTTTTGCTATATTCCTTAAGTGAAAAAGTGCAGTCCTCATAATCTGGTTATTATGTGGCTTAGAGTTTAGGTCAGAGACAACAATTACCCCTAAATTCTTTACCTCTGCCTAAACATAAGGGATCAAGTTTATTTCTAATGCCCTAGCTATAGCCATGTTTGCCAATCACTAAGATTTCTATTTTTCCCTTATTTAGTTAGAGAAAGTTATTACTCATCCATTCAGAAATACTGCTAAGACATTGGATCAGACAGCCAAGAACAGTAGGGTCATCAGGCAGTATTGATAAATAAAGCTGTGTGTCATCTGCATTTCTGTGTTAGGTTAACTTGTGCTTTAAGATAATCTGACCAAATGGAAACATGTAAATTGAAAAGAGCAGTAGACCCAGAACAGATCCTTGTGGTACAGCTTATACAATATCATGGGTCTCCGAAGTACAATCACCACAACTGACAAAGAATTTTCTACCTGTTAAGTAAGACAGAAACCAATTTAAGATGCTGCCAGAGAGACCCACCCATTGTCTAAGGCAATTTATAAGAATACATTGTCTATGATGTCAAATGCTGCACTCAAGTCTAAGAGAACAGGAACAAATACTGTATAATAAATAATATAACTGCCACATTAATGTCTTTTTTGCAGGTTAGTGAGCAGGACTGAAAGAGTTTAGGTAACAAATGATTTTCATTCTACTGTTGATTGCCCTATCACCATTTTTGGGGAACATTCTTCTGCACTGCTGGTGCTCCAGTAAAAAAAAAAAAATTCTTCTCCTTAATGTGCTAGAAAGCCATAACACAGACGTTTACTGTATTATTGTACTGAGGATGGGTCTTCACTGCATCTGACTGAATAAAGTGAGAACAGAATTACATTTTTTGATCAACCAGTTATTTCCTGTGGCACTTTTTAGCTATTTTTTATAAATATTTCCCTCTTAATCAAGTGAAATAAACAGTCTGTAATCATATTAATGATTGTATTGGTTTGAAATAATGTATATGAAAAACTCAAGCATTCTGTATACCAAACATCTAATAAACAAGGGAACTAGGGAATCAAAGTTCATTCCACTCTCAGATTTGATTTTTTAATGCCACAAGTTAAGGGTAAATTATTCAAAAGTTCTTACAGCAAAAAACGACTTTCTTATTTTATTGTCAAAACCATTAAATGTGGTGTAATGTTTAGACCCTGCCTACTGACGCTGCAATACTTTGTAGAACTTCTTGTTCGTTTCAGGTATGTAAGTATCCAGCAAGTGCAACCTTACAAAAAAAGCGAGAGTCTGAAATCAGTGGCTCAATGACTGTTGAGTACATTATAAAGTATGTTACGTCATTAGTGCAAAACCTGTACTCTTGCAAAAAAAAAAATATTTTTTAAATTACATCTGTAATCCTGTAACACAGGAGAACCCCTGAGGTGTATCTCAAGTTCTATATAAGGATTAAAATGTACTCAATAATGTCACTTACTACTGAAGTTCCTTTATACCATCAGCAATATGTCTGCATAATGACTTACCGTGACTGTGACAGCTAAGTGTGTGTTCAGACTAAAGTGTGTTTATTTATTTATTTATTTAACAGCTTCTGTAAAAAAGCCAAATTTCCCCCTGGTGACAAATAAAGTTCTATCCAAAATGAAGGATTCATTTCCAAAATATTAGGAAATAATTAATAAAAAAAAGTCTAAAACACATATGCTACACCTTGGTGTTCATAAGATTTAAAAGACCAGAAAATAAATTCAGGATGAAAGGTCTGACAAAAAGGACTGAGTAAAATCCAAAGTCAAAAGATTAAGCAGGCAATCAAAACTAGGGAGTCAAAAATCAAAAGGGAGATTTCAGTTTTGGAACAAAAAAAAGTCAAACCTTCAGGTTAAAAGTTTATACTAGTAAATCAGCAAAGTAAAATGCAAGTGAACAATTCCAGTTCTCCCAAAATTAAGATGACAGGTACCGCTTTCTGCCATCTTATATAGGTGAAGCATGGCAATGCAATATTGTATTGCATGTTGCTTCCATGAGATGTGACCAGTAAATAGCACATCCTTTAATAGACAAAGGTCCTAAGATGGTGTTAAAGTAACATCATCATTATAATGATAAAAATAATTAGATGCACATATTACTCATCATTTGGTAGTACAATCTCATATTTTGTCTATCAGAGTATCTGGAGAAAAATTGAAGGTTTAATTTTCTGTACTCTAAAGAAACAAGAAAAGTGATTTTCTTTCTTCTGCTTTTTTCTGTCTTTGAAATTATCACTTTTTGCAACTAAGATGCACACTAAAACTTCTTGTTTATCATATTGTGACCAGTCTGAATTTAAAACAGCGAGTTTAGGTATATTTTAATTACTAAAAAGTTGATTAGTTTAATTTAGTTTTTTCATGGTTAAATAAGCAGTGGAATAAAGAATTGTCAGCTTTCTCATTTTTATTCACATGCTGTAGTCTGAAATCCCACTTTCCATAACAAATTAGAACAAGGGCCCATAGTTTCAGCTACAGTACCTGCACACTTACATTCAGTCATTCTAAAGCCACAAGGCTATTCCCTGCTGGAACTGGAGCATTTGCCTAATTACACTACTTGTGGAAACACAATCAATCTAAAGTATAACATTTAAAGGCATTTGCATTTTTATCATGTATTTTAATACACAAAAGTGCATTTGTCATCTAACTGGCAAGTTTTATAATTACTTTCATCTTTTATTAAAATGGCTTTTAAAAAGCAAGTGATTTGTAATGATGAAACAGATCTATACCTGTTCTGCAGAATCTATTTTGAAAAAAATAAAAGAATATTTAACAGAATTATTGAAGGTTTGCAATGCACTTTAAATAAAAAATCTTGTACTAAGAACCAATGGCTTCTTTACATTTTTATGTGTATTTTATATAAATCAAAGTGCAAAAACTCAAAACACACCAAGCAGAAATTAAATCAAACTAAACATTCAGTTAAAAAAGGCACAATTGCTTCATCATCTCGCCCCTTTTTCTTATTTTAACCTGCACCCTTGCCTTTAATCTGTGTTTTCAGTTTCTCCCCAGCCCCTTCCTCTTCATTTTTATTGGTGGCACCACTGATTACATTACTGCCCTCAGGCAGTGTGGTCTTTAGGACTGCAGTTACATGAAAGATCTTTAAAGACCCCCCGTGTCACAGCCTCTTTCCTGTGGCATTGGTCATTTGTAGCTCAGTACTTTCACTCCTTTTTTTTCTCTCTTCCCTAAATATTTTTTTTCTGTTTGCTTTCAGTTCCTCAATTAAAACTTTCTTTTTGGCTATTTCAAGTTTAGGATTTTATTATGGAATTTTAAGTAATAAGTTGTCTCTTTTCGTTAATTTAGTATTATTTTAATTTTTTGCTTCATTTATTTAAGTTTCTGTTTCTCAATTGATTTTCATTTTATCTTTTGGCTAGTATTGTTTGGAAAATTATTGTTATTTGTTATTTTCTGACAAGGAACTTTTTTGTTTAGAATAATTTATAATTATGAGTTCTTTATTTAACTAATAAATTAATAACATTTTTTAAGTGTTGTGGGAGTGAGATTTTGGTAGTTTCTCCTTCCCGTTTGATGAAAATAACAGCAAAACTTATTGACAATGAATGTGAAATTGGCTGAAGTTAAAATCCACAAACCCCTCCATGCCCCTCCAGGACTAGTTTTATGATCTTTGGATAGGAGGCATTGTAAAAATTGTCTTCATATTTGAAGTTTATTTTAGTACGATAAAAAGGTGTCAAAATTATGGTTGGTTAGCGATTTACTGAAAACTGTTTTCTCCTTCTACCTCAAGCACAAAAGGAGCCAAAATCTTAAATCGTTCCTTTAAAACATTGCAAAAATGTTAAAAATGATTTCAACAAAATCCAATAACAAAAGCAAAGCCTCCGTAAGTATAATTGTAAGATTTATTTTTACCAAACAAAAAAGAAAAAATGAGAAGGTGCTATCTTTTTTATGTTTAAAGACTTTTATAATGTTTTCTGACTTAGCAGCAGGTTGTAAACTTTACAAATGTATGTATTTAAAATAATACAACAGAAAGAATAAGAAGCCATATTTTCACAGACCAGAGTATAAGGTGAATGATGTACTTACTGGCTTTCCAGCTTCATTGGCTGGGTGATATTTAAAATCTCATTATAATGTGAACACTCATAAAATTATAATGGCTGGAGACTTTAAATGTATTTTAAACCTGGACCTGGATAGTCTTCAGCTACAGTGGCAATAACATCTAATATTGCAAAAATATTGGATCAGAATTTATCAGACCCATGGAGGGTTTAAAATCCTAACCTAAGATCATATTCAGACTTCTCACAAGTTCATCATTACTTAAAAATTGATTATATACTCTGTCAGGGATGCCATGAGGGACCGGATGTGGGTCTGCGCCCACCCTGGATCACGTAGGGGTCGCCTTCCTGGTTGCTCTGGGGGCCACGGGTACAAGGCATGGAAGCTCCACCCTGTAGGGGCCCGTGGTCACCCCAGGAGGCCCCAATGCCTTGGGACCTGTTACCCCAGCACTTCCGCCACACCAGGAAGTGCTGGGGAAGAATTAGGGCGGCGCCGGAGAGCTGCTGGGAGGACAGCCGGCACTTCCGCCACGCTGGGGCGTGGCTAGAGGAGGAATGCCGGGAACACCTGGGGTTTATCCGGGTCATATATAAAAGGGGCCGTCTCCCTTCATTCGAGGCTGGAGTCGGGTGGAAGCAGGACAAGGCAAGGTTAAAGTAATCACAGAAGGATCTAAGCAGGAGCTTCAGGACTGCTTTCAATTTACTCATTGGTTGATTTTAAGACAGGTGCTATGAATGAGGATGGCACACTGTTAGCCCGGAGGAATACAGTTTAGTATTTCTCAGCTACATAGGCACTGGCACTAATTTTATTGTGTCCCTCAAACACATCTGGTCTTGTCCAAACAATAAACCATATATTAAGTCAGATGACCGCTTCATGCTTCATGTTCATTCCAAGGCATATACCTCAGGCAATACCTGTGACTACAAAAAATTCAGATACGATGTACACAGAGCTATTAGAGAAGCCAAGAAGAAATACAGACTTGAACTGTAAGGTCTCCACAGTACCTGTGACACTCAGTGTATGTGGCAGATATTGGGAACAGCCATTTCTCTCCAGATGAGTTCAACAAATTCTATACCAAGATACATTATTGTCTACACTTTTATAAGAGTATCATATAAGTCCACGGGTGGCACAGTGGGTAGCACTGCTGCCTCGCAGTTAGGCGACCTGGGTTCACCACCTGGGTCCTCACTGTGTGGAGTTTGCATGTTTTCCCCGTGTCTGCGTGGGTTTCCTCCGAGTGTTCCAGTTTCCTCCCACAGTCCAAAGACATGCAGGCTAGGTGCATTGGTGATCCTAAATTTTCCCTAGTGTGTGCTTGGGGTGTGCGTGTGTCTGTCTGTGTGCCCTGCTGTGGGCTGGCACCCTGCCCAGGGTTTGTTTCCTGCTTTGTGCCCTGTGTTGGCTGGGATTGGCTCCAGCAGACCCCTGTGACCCTGTAGTTAGGATATAGCGGGTTGGATGATGGATGGATGGATGGATGGATATATGTCCACTATCCTTAAAATAAACAATATTTAATTTATGGAATACACTCCATACCGGGATGGTTAGGAATGCTCTTATTAATAATCTAGTAACATCCTTTGGAAAAATGTTCCTGAAATATAACCATTCATCAAAACATTTCCTTTATGATAGATCTTTAAAAGAAGCTGAATGAATTTCCCACCCTTCCTTCAGTATATACAGTACTTTCTAGAAGTGATAAATATTTAGTTACTTCTCCTATACCACAGGAGTGTCTTGTAAGGTGTGCACACCTAGATGATCTGAGACAGTGTAGGAAATTGGTCCTTTGAATTCCATTTCAGATAAATGAGAAGCAGGTTTGAGAATACTGGCTAAATAGAAATCATTCCTAGATAAATTACACTGTTCTTCCATCTCTGCAAATGTGGTCTAATTCAACCCAAAATTGTACATTTCATACATTTTTCTTCACTAAAACTGACTTTATAAATTCTGGATTAAGAGTTCACTTCTGAATGATACCATTGGGCACTTTCTTTAAATGTTTTGGGAGTGCTTCCAGCTCAGACCTCATTAGAATAAAATTTTTGTTCATTTATCAGATTCATGGATTCAAAATTATTCCTAAATCTCTTAACAGCTCTGTTGGGACGTTACTATTTAATGGACAATCTGTGATAAAATACACTGTACTGTATATTGTCATATGTTTTTCCCTCACTTTGGGAAATTAATCTTCTTGTTCTTTCGGCTACTCCCGTTAGGGGTTGCCACAGTGGATCATCTTCTTCCATATCTTTCTGTCCTCTGCATCTTGTTCTGTTACACCCATCATCTGCATGTCCTGTCTCACCACATCAATAAACCTTCTCTTAGGCCTTCCTCTTTTTCTCTTGCCTGGCAGCTCTATCCTTAGTATCCTTTTCCCAATATACCCAGCATCTCTCCTCTGCACATGTCCAAACCAATGCAATCTCGCCTCTCTGACTTTGTCTCCCAACCGCCCAACTTGAGCTGACCCTCTAATGTCCTCATTTTTATTCCTATCCATCCTTGTCACACCCAATGCAGATCACAATGTCATCAGCAAACATCATAGTCCACGGAGACTCCTGTCTAATCTTGTCTGTCAACCTGTCCATCACCATTGCAAATAAGAAAGGACTCAGAGCCGATCCCTGATATAATCCCACCTCCACCTTGAATGCATCCGTCACTTCTACCACAGACCTCACCATAGCCACACTTCCCTTCTACATATCTTGTACAACTCTTACATACTTCTCTGCCACTCCCGACTTCCTCATACAATACCACAACTCCTCTCGAGGCACCCTGTCATATGCTTTCTCCAGGTCCACGAAGACGCAATGCAACTCCTTCTGCCCTTCTCTATACTTCTCCATCAACACTCTCAGAGCAAACATTGTATCTGTGGTGCTCTTTCTTGGCATGAAACCATACTGCTGCTCACTAATCATCACCTCAGTTCTTAACCTAGCTTCCACTACTCTTTCCCATAACTTCATACTGTGGCTCATCAATTTTATCCCCCTGTAGTTACTACAGTCCTGCACACCCCCCTTGTGGCTTGGGGAAATGAATATCCTGTTATTGTTTTTTTTTAATTAGAAAAAAAATAGATTCACTTTACAAGTAACAATTGAAAAGATAGGCAGGCATTTATCAATGTTGTTCTCAATTAATTTTGCACACTCTGCCATATGTCAGGCATGTATGAGTAGGGGAAAAGTACAGGGCTGCAATAAAAATGGGCAATACCCCTCTTGATTGTGAGAGGGCACTGTTGATAATGCCTTCTATTTTATCTCTAAGACAGACCCGACACAAGAATACTGACATCACATCCTCTACCATTGGAGTGAGAGTCCCGCCCCTTCCTTTTGGGATGGGATATAAGAAAGATTAAAACCGGAAGTCGGCATTCAGTTTGGAACCCAGCACTTATGGCCACTTGTGCCAGAGCACCACACCGCAGCAGCTTACTCATTGAAGAGTTTTGTTTGTTGTAACCTATTTTGAACTTGCACACTTTATTTTGTTCTCATTATACAGGGCTTACCATGGTGATATCCCAAACCAGCCTTTGTATTTGTGCTTTTTCTTATATAAGATAAACAAGAACAGGGTGAAGTGACAAAAATGCTATTTCTCAGTATCTCTGATACTCTGATATCATATTAAATGTTTTTTCTCTTTTTCTCTATCTCAATAGATGGGTTTTGTAAAGGGTGTCAAATCCTATTTGAATAAGATGCAGCACAGCATGTCTCACTGATTAATAATGTATCTGTTATAATAAAGTTCTTAAAATTAGTGAAATCATTTTATAAAATAATAGGAAGTACCCTTTGGTGCTTACTGCTTTCTCAGTAGGGTGCTTGGGATATACTACAAGACCAGGGGAAATGACATCTCTGAAAGGGGCTGCATAATTTATGGTGTGAGCAGCTCATACACAGTGCACCATGCCACATTCACCAGATCAATAAATGTACACATTTATTAAGCAAGAAATAAATACTCCATATATCCATTTATATTTTGAATCTGTCTTATCAACTACAGGGTCACAGGAAGCTCTAATATATTTAAGAATTACTGGGGTGCAAAACAGGAACCCCCCTGAATGGGACCTCAGCCCATTTGATTACACCTCCGTACATACAGTACAACTTCATTAATTCTGGCCCGTTTTAGATATTTCAGTCCATCTAACAACATACCTTTACACTGTTAATGTAATGGGCTAGAATTCAGTATTCTAAAGAAAATGACATTTCTGTGTGTTGCTTAGTGTAATTTGATTAAGTATCTCATCCACACACAATGTGATGATAACAGAACTGTCTGCTTCATTTGAAAATTAACGAGTTCTGGGGACATTGGTTTCTAATCAAGTACTTTTGATAGCTGGCCACAATACAATTGTTGAACTAAAGTAAATGTGTTTACACCATTTGTTCTAAAGGAGGAAATTGGCTTGCACCATTGTTTCACTGATTGCCACGTTGATCTATGCAGAAACTGAAGCATATACAGTTAGGTCCATAAATATTTGGACAGAGACAACTTTTTTCTAATTTTTGTTCTGTACATTACCACAATGAATTTTAAATAAAACAACTCAGATGCAGTTGAAGTGCAGACTTTCAGCTTTAATTCAGCGGGGTGAACAAAATGATTGCATAAAAATGTGAGGCATTTTTTTAACACAATCCCTTCATTTCAGGGGCTCAAAAGTAATTGGACAATTGACTCAAAGGCTATTTCATGGGCAGGTGTGGGCAAGTCCGTCGTTATGTCATTATCAATTAAGCAAATAAAAGGCCTGGAGTTGATTTGAGGTGTGATGCTTGAATGTGGAACATTTTGCTGTGAACAGGCAACATGCGGTCAAAGGAGCTCTCCATGCAGGTCAAAGAAGCCATCCTTAAGCTGCGAAAACAGAAAAAAACTCATCCAAGAAATTGCTACAATATTACGAGTGGCAAATCTACAGTTTGATACATCCTGAGAAAGAAAGCAAGCACTGGTGAACTCAGCAACACAAAAAGACCTGGACGTCCACGGAAGACAACAGTGGTAGATGATCACAGAATCAATTCCATGGTGAAGATAAACCCATTCACAACAGCCAACCAAGTGAACAACACTCTCCAGGGGGTAGGCGTATCGATATCCCAGTCTACCATAAAGAGAAGACTGCATGAAAGTAAATACAGAGGGTGGTTTCTGCATGAAAGTAAATACAGAGGGTGCACTGCAAGGTGCAAACCACTCAGAAGCCTCAAGAATTGAAAGGCTAGATTGGATTTTGCTAAAGAACATCTAAAAAAGCCAGCACAGTTCTGGAAAAACATTCTTTGGCAGATGAAACCAAGATCAACCTCACCAGAATGATGGCAAGACAAAAGTATGGAGAAGGCGTGGAACAGCTCATTATGCAAAGCATACCACATCATCTGTAAAACACGGTAGAGGCAGTGTGATGGCTTGGGCGTGCATGGCTGCCTGTGGCACTGGGACACTAGTGTTTATTGATGATGTGACACAGGACAGAAGCAGCCGAATGAATTCTGAGGTGTTCAGAGACATACTGTCTGCTCAAATCCAGCTAAATGCAGTCAAATTGATTGGGCAGCGTTTCATGATACAGGTGGACAATGACCCAAAACATACAGCCAAAGCAACCCTGGATTTTATTAAAGCAAAGATGTGGAAAATTCTCGAATGGCCAAGTCAGTCACCTGATCTTAACCCAATTGAGCATGCATTTCACTTGTTGAAGACTAAACTTTGGACAGAAAGGCCCACAAACAAACAGCAACTGAAAGCCGCTGCAGTAAAGGCCTGGCAGAGCATTAAAAAGGAGGAACCCCAGCATCTGGTGATGTCCATGAGTTCAAGACTTCAGGCTGTCATTGCCAGCAAAGGGTTTTCAACCAATTATTAGAAATGAACATCTTATTTCCAGTAATTTAATTTGTCCAATTACTTTTGAGCCCCTGAAATAAAGGGATTGTGTTAAAAAAAATACTTTAGTTCCCTCACATTTTTATGCAATCATTTTGTTCAACCCACTGAATTAAAGCTGAAAGTCTGCACTTCAACTGCATCTGAGTTGTTTCATTTAAAATTCATTATGGTAATGTACGGAACCAAAATTAGAAAAAAGTTGTCTCTGTCCAAATATTTATGTATATATTTCTGGTAAAAGGAGAATAAAGTAGAACAGAGAAGTATGAGACTCGGGACTGCTGCCTGTTTCTTTTATGCTTTCGACCATATCGCTGTGGCTACACCCTGTAGCAACAGTGAATTGTTCCTGGCCCAGGTTCCCCTAGGCCTGAGGCCGGTAACATTAACAAAAAACTGAGTCTTCAGTGGAAAGCCATATAACATTCAAACTATATATGTAACGGTTTATATTTAATTGCAATAGAGTAACAGCAAGGCAGTTGTGGATACAAAAGAAATATGAAACCAGATGAAGCTTCAGACAGCAAGTCCGTGTTGAAAAAGGAGAAACTTGAAGGAAAGTCTTAAACAAACAGTGAGAGCACATTTAGTCCACATTGATAGACCCTATGCTATAATTTTAAATCACAAATGTAAATATATCAGGCAGTAACCCTAACCACTCTGTCACCCGTTTCAATGGCAACTCATTTGGGAGTCTAACTAGACTTGTTAATATGGCTTGTTTCTCAGTTTCTAATTTATACTAAGATATCTAAATAAAAATAAAGAAAAATGAGTACTCCAGAGAGACAAACTTTAGGCACTGTATTCAAACCCATGATGATGCTCTGACTTGTGTCCAATGTTGTCATGATAAACTCTGACCCCCCTTGATCCTAAATTGGATTAGGCTGCTTTGAGAATGTGTGTATAACAGTATGTGTAATAGTAACGATCAGCTAAATAAAAAATACAATGTGTCACATAATTAACAGTTGACTCTTCTGTGTTCCACAATACATGGTAATCTTGAATTTGCAGGCTGAGGACAGTAGCAGAAAAATGAAATATAGAGTAAACCAAATCAAGACTTCAATTACAGTCAGAAACTAGCTTCTGGATATGACATTCAGAACTTTCCAGATTCATTTTTCTATTCCTGATTTTGAGAATTAAAATTTGTGATAAAATGTATTTTTAGTTAGATTTTATTCATGAAGAAATGTGAAACTGACTGAGAGATGGAGTCAAAAATCAGACAAAGTTTTGTTAATCTCAAGACCTAGATATTCAACAATGCCAGATCGCTAACCAAGAATTAAGTCACCAAGTCAAAAATATTTTTCATAGAATAAAGAGAAATTAAAAGAATTAAAGAATTGATAACTCACACACAATTTATCTAAATCTCAGATACTTAAGGAATACAAATGTTATAGAGTCGCATACCGCACATTCATGATGTCTTCTGAGTAATAATGTAATGGAAACCATCAACACTTTAGCACAGAAAATGTTGCGACCATAGTAATTCAAAACGGAGACATGATATAATGATAAAATTTTTTTCAGAAGACTTTTACAAACAAACACATGTAACATATGAATGCCTTGTGTAAAAAAAAAAACAAAAAACACCAAATGTATGTCAATAAATCAAAAAGGAGTTGTTTTGTGAGTTTTGTTTATTTCCCTGTTACTTTTCAAGCGTCTGTTGTAATTATGTATTTTTTGTTAATACTGCTCTGTTTATGTATTATTTAGTCTCTATATATCATGCTTCTATGTTCTCCTATGTTCCTTGTCCTTTGTGGGTGGAACCGCAAGAGGCAGGGCCACCCTAATGTCACTTCTGAAGAACTACTCTCAGCCTTGATATTCCAAAGCTAGGAGCAGATCCTTCAATGATTCATTAATGATCACAGAGTCTGTATCTGGATTTTTAGATTTATTGCTTCTATTTATGATTTTACATTACTGGATTGTTCATTAAGATTTGTTGCTGTAAGTTGCCTTGGTAAGCAAACTCTTTTTGCCTTTGTATTTTTGTCCTTTTTATATTTTTCTCTTGCTTACATAAAGAAATTCTTCTTTAATAAGATTATTTGTCAAATTCTCAAGCCAAATGTTTTTTTTTTTTGTAGTTTTCCTTTCCCTTTAGGGGAATTGTGATATATTTTGTGACATTTAAAGTTATTTGAATTAATAAATCTGTTGCCCATTTTGGGCCAAAACAGGTCCAAAGCCAGCCAATAAAGTATTGGGGTCAGGTTGTCTTAGGTGAGGCCTATTTTGGGAAGGCTAGGGAAGATCCTCGTCTGAGTTTGTGTATCTTTCAGAAGACTCACACCAATGTGTGCACTGAATCATAACATTGAGATTCCACAATATGTTTTTTTTTTTTAAATGCCAGATCATAACAATCACTTTGCACATCTTTGACATCCACAGGGTTATAGTTTAAAATCCTTAGCCAATGTTGCTGTGCAGCTCTGTGGAAGTTAATTAAAGTGTAAATTAAATTAAATCTACTACATTTTTTAATATGCACTCAGTGACTACTTTATTAGGTACACCTGTCTAGTAGAGTGTAGAACCACTTTTACCTCTAGAACATTCTAAATTGTTTGACAAATGGATTCAAAGTGGAGCAGGAAAAATTCTTTATTATTTTTCACCCATGGTGACTCAAAATCATCATGCAATTCCTGCAGGTTTTTAGGCCACAAAGGTATAGGATTTCACCTCATCCTTTTGGATTCAAATCTATGGGTCATGGGAGCAACTGGAGTAAACTGAACTGACTTTGTTATTCATCATTGGGGTTGATGTGATGCAGGCTTTGAAAAATAGAACATAAACGCTTAAGTATCCTTTAGAAAATGAGAAACTGTAGCTGTAAATGGGGCGTATATGGTCACTAATAATGTTTAGTTATGGTGCTGAATATAAATATGCTAATACCTCATTAAGAGGAATTATGTATTCTACAAAACAAATCCCCACAGCCCTACACTAGCACAAGGCATGATGGATGCATGGGTTCAAGATGCTTATGCCAAATTCTGACCCAAGTTCTCCACGTCACGGTAGAAACCTAGACTTGTCAGACCAGGCATACAGTACTTTTTACAATCAGTTATTCATTTCATTTTGGAGAATAATTCCCAAATGTCACCTTATCATCTTATTCTTAGCTGACAGCAATAAAACTCAATATAGTGTTCTGCTTTTGTAGCCCATCCATTTCACAATTTGCTTTG
Source organism: Polypterus senegalus (assembly GCF_016835505.1). Taxonomy (NCBI): domain Eukaryota; kingdom Metazoa; phylum Chordata; class Cladistia; order Polypteriformes; family Polypteridae; genus Polypterus; species Polypterus senegalus. Next base: position 58,686,502 of record NC_053168.1, on the reverse strand, counting down.
TACATTCGTTTGTGCCGTACAGCATGCTGTTGTTTTAAAGAGCTGCTTTTTAACTATTTGTGACTTGTCCATTAGCTTGCATGGGCCTTGCCATTCTCCCTTGGTCTCTTTGATTAACAAATTGTTTTTGCCCACAGATCTGATGCCTGCTGGACTTTATTTGTTTATTGGCCCATTCTCTCAGAAATTTAAGAATCTTTAGTACATGAAAATTCCAGAAGACCAGCCTTTTCTGAAATGCTAAAACTACTGTGTCTACCATCAACATTACATCACACTCAAAACTGCTTAAATCAGACATCTTACAAAATCTATAGGGTGGTCCAGATCTAATTGTGCAATTTTCATTATGCTATAACTTATTAAGTTTATTACATAGAAAATCACCCGAAAAATCCCGGACCATCGAGAAGTATGCGAACTGGCGACATGAAGAATTGTCTTCGTGCCGAACTGGAATCGTGCCCGCATAAATCAAAGTCATCCAGACGATCTGGATTTGCATAAATAGATCTGGACCACCCTGTAATTTTGGGCTGGATAATCAAATTGATCAGGATGCTTGAGTTAAGGAGAAAGAGAACCTAAATAAGTGTTCACGGAATTTATGCCTCTTAGAATGATGAGTTGAGCTACTAATGCAAAGAAAAGGCATTAAACACCAAAGGTCTAAAAAAGAAAATAAAAAATAAACAACAGTGTTGTATTATTACAGAACATAAGGAGACATACAGCTATTTCCCATCAAAACAAAATGTCTATTCATTAGTCTACGCTTGATTACTGTAACAGATTAACACTGAACATCAGGCAAAAATAAAGAAGCAAATGAACAAACAGGTCACTCATTAACAAACACATTTTAAAACTGATTACTTACCTTAGATGTGAAATATTCTAAATTGTTTGATCCTTATTAATATTTTTCACGTATGTACAACCAATGATAAAACACTTCAGCCATTTTCTGTGTGGCAAATTGTAGGCTTCACCACCCTTCATTTTTTTTTTTTTTTGCAATTAAATCACAAGAAGTCTGATCAGAAACATAGCATGTTTATTGTGGTAAGAGTTGCTATACTGAAAACAGAAAATGATTGGTAGAATGAAGGTAAGAAAATATTGATAATTATTTACAGATTTAATACTTTTTAAGCTGAACAAATATTGCTGTATCTGTTTTAATATTCCTGCATATATGTAAGGCAGTTTAGACTGATTTTTAAACACAGCAAGTCAAATCACAAACCTGCCCATTGTCATCAGGTGGTACAAACTATGGAATGTTCATTATTTCAATTCTTTATTTGTGAGGCACTTACCCAAAGCAAGAGTGGTCGAGGAGTTCATTTTAGAAATAACTAGACTTCATCTCTCACTTTTCAATCATTTTTACAATGTTTTTGCTAATTATTTCACCTAATCATTTATTTAGATATGTTCATTCAATGTATCATTTCTTTCCTGAGTACTGATGTTGGCTCCTCTGAAATGTCATAAGTGAGTATGCTCAGAACTCTGATCACTGTCACGGCTATCTTCGTTAGCTAAAGAATCTGCCGAATGGTGGAGTCCAGTCATTCCTGAAAAATCTGTTGGAAGCAGGGTCCCTTTTTTCACATTGACAAGTTCTTTTTCTCGAGCCACTGCTCCCTGCTGTCCACCTTTAACACGTTTCCACTTCATTCTTCTGTTCTGAAACCAAACTTTCACCTGAAAAGAAAAAGAGTGAAGACTATGTAAAAGGAGATTATAGAATTTAAACATATTGAGTATAATGTACCTTTTTAATGGGTACACAAGAGAAGGAATTGAATGTGACACGGCTTTTTGTGGGTTTTCCTCTTCCATCCTCAGTCCGGGGAACCGCAACCAGGAAGAAGAATCCTGATGTGCACTGTAATCCCTATTCCCTCTTAAAACCCCACTGCAAAAAGAAGATGGCGTAATTTAAAGACCATCACTAGAGGAAGTTGTATTGATGGGACCAGACGTTTATTTAAAGATTTTTTTCATCATAGCCATTAAATGGGGCCTACCACTTAAACGGCAATTGTTTTTACATGCATTTTGTCTGTTTTTAAAGCTATCTGAGGATTTAAACTGTAAAGTAAGAGACCTATACTTGTATATAGGGTACATTAACTACAGCAATGATTCTAAAAGTTTTTAATCTGAGGATCCACATAAGAAAATTGGAATCATACTGATACCTTAGGATTATTACCATAATGACAATAAAGCCTTGCAAAGACAAATAGCAACAACCATGTAATAAAAACAGTAAAGTTTTTTTTTCCATTGTAGCTAATTTTTAACATGAAAATCACTAAAAGAGAAAAGTTTAAAGAAAACATGTTGCTAATAATATCTATCTATCTATCTATCTATCTATCTATCTATCTATCTATCTATCTATCTATCTATCACAATTATTATAACTCAAAATGGAAAAGATTCCTGAGGTATGTCATACCAGTGTAAATGCTAAGTGTAAGCTTAGTAAAACCCAGAGAAATACATTCTGTATAACCAGTGTGACTTAAGGTAGTCACCTGACAATGTGTACCATAAAAAGTAATTATAATAATATTATTATAATCAATACAATTTATTTACCTTGTCTTAAATAACATTATTGTAAAAAGTTAACATTTTCTGTATGAACTCCATGAATAACAATGCATTCTTCGAAATGTTTGTCAATTTTTCAGCTCTTCCCATTTTTTATAGCTAAATTATACCTAAAAATGCATGTGCTTTTACATTTTATAGAGGTGAATGATGTTGATGAAGAAACTGGCAAACCGTCCAGTCTGAAATGTTTAATGGTACTGACTGACCATGTGCTGAAGACAGAGTGCTCCACTTTACTGCCTGTCTAAGCCTTTTAATATATTCTGGTGTGCTTAAAGTTCTCAGTAGTCCAACAAACACTTCCTTCACACCAAAAGTAGATTTGAAATGTTTTGAACCACTTTTAAATAGTGTTACGAGAAGTGATTTGCCCTTGCAGGGGTGTATTAAGCCTAATACAAAATCTAATTTGCCCCTCAGTTACAGATTAAAATGCAATGTGCGCCTTAACAGGAAACACATCATGAGGCACCAACCAGTTGGCGATGGCCACTGAAACTGCATTTAGCATACAACACAGCCATGGCACTATATATGCCCACACTATATTCACTCAGCCCTTGCAAAACCCAGAAAATTGCCACGTCCATGTGCCACACCTGTTATTTTCAAGTCCCTTCAACTCACAAGTGTGAAAATGTGTCATTTGTTCCTCTCTCCACTTCATATACATGTCTTTGTCAATTATCTCAATTTGATTGTTTCACAGGTGGCAAGAAAGGTGTTGATGCTGGTGGTGTCATGGAGAATATTTAATTTATTTTGGTACCGTAGAAACTAAAGTTCTATATGATGTTTCAATGTTGTTGTTTATAAGCTACATCTCAGACTGCATACTACTGCAATAAATAGTACAGTAAATTAGAGGGCAGTTTATCACTTGCCTCAGAATTTGCACTCTTAATATTACTTCACAATCATGTGGTGACCCATCACAAACATGTGCATGACTTGACCCAAAATTTAAGAAGCACTGATTTACAGTATATGACAATGGCAGAAAACTAGCACAGTCAAAAGAGGATGTAAGAAAATGTACACAAGATTATCTGATGTGACCCAAAATATTAACAGAGTTTTATATGATGTCTTCAACCATGAAAACTGTTTAAAGTGAGAATTGTTTTCATATACACTTCATCCAGGAAAGTCCAGACACCAGTGACCTAACCAGCTCAGCTAAACAAACATGTGTGGCTCAACTGAACTAAACTAATGAAACTGAGAAACGGAAACTAAATGAAAATCACTGAAATGCAGCACATTTTTTCTGAGGTGTATGTTGAATCCTTTTATAGTAGCTCTAGAATTCCATGTTCAGCCTTTGATTATCAATGTATTGTTTGTATATCTTCATGGCTTTTCTCCAGATGCCCCAGTTTTACCCCCACATCCCAAAAATCTGTTATGTAAAATGTCATCTCCTAACTGCTCTAGCTTGTGCAAATGTTGTTATTGATGAAGTGTGCCCTACGATAAACTGTCCCTAGGCTCTTCATGCAACCCTGTGTGACCCCGAACTTGAATAAGCAGATGTGGATAACAGATGAATGACTCAATTAAAGGAGTTTAAAAACTTTAATAAAAAATAACATGGATTAAACTCTTACAGGGTTGAAAGATGGTGTCCTGTAGAGTGGTAAGTGAGCTACCTCACAACTTAAGAAACCTTGACTCAGACCCCAGCCCTGTCACTGTTAATGAGCTTTCATGTTCTTCCCATGTTGGTATAAATATTCTTTATGCATGCTGATGCCCTCCAACTACCTAAAGATATTACAGTATTTTTCAAATTTTACGATGAGCCCTGTGTAAGTGTTTGCATTAGTATACCCTATGAAGGAATAGCATCTTATCCAGTTTTGCTTCCTATGTTGTCCTCAGTGCGCTGGGGTAAACTTTAGCTTCCTGCAAAGGAGATGACAGGTTTATAAAATGGAATGTGAATTGGTGGTTGTAACTACAGAAGACATTCATAATGCAAATAAAAAGGAACTTTTAATAATGAGCAACTGTCTTTCAATAATGATTCTGGCAGTCATGCTTCCCCTCATCAGATAATTATTACAGAATATTAAAAAATATGCTCACAATTATAATGAGAGTTTAAAAACTTTACACAAAAAAGTGAATTGAAATTATTATCAAAAGACTGCCATTTTTTTCTTAGACATTCCCCAAACATTGAACCAATCCATAATCTATGGATGCGATGATTCAAAGGTTTTTTCTTGGCAGCTATTTCTATATCAGCAATTATGGACTGATGTATTAGGCACATCTGCTCTCTTGCATCAAACTCTTCCTTCTTTCCCTTACTCGACAAGTTGTTTAGTATTTACGTCTCCCGGACTGATGATTAAGCTGTTTCTTAAAAAGGTTGACAAAGATATGACCCTGTGCAGCAGATCAACCAGGGAATAGATACTTTGGGAAAGATTTGTTCTGTGTAATTTATTTTAAGAGTTGATCCTGCATAGCCTGTGATCGGAGTGTTAAGGAGTAAACTAATAGGCCCGACGTTTATGTTGGTTTTGATGATTCATGAGTTATTATTCATTTTAAATGCCAAGATGACACAGTGTGAAACTTTGACATATTATAGCTTCCACGCTATGTATTAGAAAAAAAAAAAAAAAGATAAAGAAGACTCTTGGTGTCATTTATTTTTTTCTTCAAAAAATAACATTCTTTTGTTTTCTACACTTAGTTGGCCTATTAGCTTACAGTATTCCATAATACAGACCATAAGGGTCAAGTTTCCTACAAGGAAGAAGTGTGCTTTAAATGTCACATCCAAACAACAGTTAAGAATAATACAAATGTGTGCTTATTATAACAAGAAATCTAATACTATATACGTTTTCCTTACAAATTTCTAAGTGCATCTATTTCCAGGAATACTTTTTCCTATGGTGTGCCAAAAGAAAAAAATATGGCTAGAATATTTTGACATGTAGTAGTGATACTCACTTTTAATAGCATCTAGGAAGCAACTAAAAATAATGAAGACTTGGAATGGGCTATCCTATTGTAATCAAGATTTTATTTATTTATTTAATCAAACACTTCCTATTAATTTTGCAACAATGAGACAGATTAATCAATCAAAATAAAGCACACCAACAGCTTGGAGGAAGGTAAATGAGGAAGAAGATGGGTCAAAAGGTTAAAATTATTAACTCTAGTTTGGATAACCACTGCTCAGAAATGAGTGCCCTGCTAACCTCATTGTACTATCAAGCCCTAAAATACTCTAAATGGGCTGAGCTGTAGTTGTAAGTAGCAGTGAAATTTCATTCATATATGAACATTTAAATAAATGCAATAATCATAAAAGACTTCTAAAGTGTGGCACAGGCATTGACTGAGTAATTTACTTGGAGTTTCTGTTTTAGTCATTTCTGCTTTAAGTGTGTTAAGATTGAAGTGACGAATAAATAATGTACTTCCTCAAGCTTATGTGTTAAACTACAGAAAACTATCTAATTCTCCATCCATCCTCTGAACCTGTTTTATCCAATTTTAGGGTCACAGAGAATTGGAAGCTTTCAATACACTGGATTAGCTGATGTTCAGAAGTACTACAACGTCTATAGACATGTTTATTGCCCAAATACATAAAGTAAGAATAAACAACGTTACAGCACAAAGAGACAGCACTGTGCCACTCCTTCCATTCAGGGATCATGTGCTGACACTGACATGCTGGAGTTGTATGACTGGCCTCCTGCTATTAACCAATATAGTCTCAGTTCTGCTGAACTATTCCAACCTCCTGCCAACATTTTGTGGTCTTTATATAGAGGAGCAGGTATCCCTGGCACTCTTGACCTCTAGCATTCCCGGTGACCAGTACATAGGAAAAGGGTTAAAACTGTTACTGTTCTGCATTGCTGCCCCCATTTATTGTCCTTCTAGGAGGGCATATCTGATGAGGCTGGCTGCCCCCTACAGTCCCTTAAATTTCCCTACAGACATACAGAGTTTTTTTTCTTTCTGTTTACATCTCTCACAGTGTGAACCACCTTCTCATTTTACTGGACTTTACCCTGGCTGTTTTCATTATTCTGATGCCCTTAGCCCTGGCAACCTCATCCCTCTTCCACTGTAGACTCACCACTGTTCAGAAAAGCAAAAAACTGAATAACAAGCTGAGGTAAGCAAGAACCTCTGAAGCCTAGAAGGCTACTGTTGTGAACCTATTGAGCAAAGTGCTTCTATCACCTTTCAAAATAACAGATCTGCTCCTTAATTCTGTTGCACTTTCCCAGGTTCAAGCCACTAAAGCAACAAACATCCTGCTCTGCCAACAATGTTAAACAGTCCCACAGGACCTGCTGCACATTTATCGCTTTCAGACTTATAACCTTGCACTTCCCATCCTGGCTGCAGGGAACGCAAATGATAAATCTAACCTGCTGAGCAAGTAGAATATTCCTGTAGTCTAAGAAATTACATAATTTGTCTATCTTGAACAGTAGCTATTCTACTGACACTTCTTGATGTTAATAATAATGCAAAGAAGTAAAGCATATAAAAAATGGGTATGTTTTATTTTATAACACACAATGGGAAAAAACAAAGTACAAAAAGAACAGGATGCAAGTAAAACCATGCTGGGCCTCTGGTCCCTCTGTAGGTATTTGAGCTTTTTTATAGAAAGGTTATCTCGCTGCCCCTCAAGATCCAAATCAGAAATGTTCTTCTGCACTATTCTCGTAACATGAATGCAGTTATTCATCCAATGGCAGTTCTTGTTTGCATAAGTATAGTATATAGTATATATAGTATACTATGCACAGCATTAACCTCCATTGGATAGTGAGGTATTTGTTCCAGAAGGTGGTAGAGCTTACGCTTATAGAGAGTGCCTGAAAGTGATTACTCCAGGAGCAATAAAACAGGAAAAGTGCAACAAGGTAATTTAATAATTTAACTGAAATGTCCCAGTTGTGGTCCACAATAGGAATTATGGGTAGCAGTGTATCTGTGGGGTTACCTGGCCTTTTAAAGATGAGCTGGGACTCAAGGTTTGTGTGTGTTTCAGAAGATGTATAAAGAAATGGACATTAATTTAGAGGTGAGATGATTAAAGTGTTCAAAACAGTGGTGGAGCAAGGTTTCTGAACTGAAGTGGGAAGCTCATTGGTAGATGAAATTCCAAGGATTTATCATTTAACCAATAAGAACTGTTAAGGCATCAGGGGTGAGCATCTGATTTTAGAACCTATGCATGTTGGTGGAATAGCTATATTGAGCTTTAAACCTGAATGAGGGTGCTTCTTAGCACTGTCAGCACTGGGAAACTGTGGTGGGACACCTGACTCAGCCATTTTCCTCACTTGTTGCATGTTCATCTCTTTCAATCTCATTATTATAGTTTTCATCAGCATCCATCTGTATCTGTATATCTGCATGTTCTGTATTATTTGCACAATTACTTTCGTTATTGAATGATCATTCTTTTCCTCTCATCACTTTGCTCTTCCTAGTGCACTTTGTCATTGCACCTTTGACCATGTGTGGTTGTCATTTGGGTTGAAACAAATAAGATTTCAAGTAGAATTAAAGCTGAAGTAAAGAGAGCCCTTCATCTCTGCTTTTGATGCATGCTTACCCATTCTCTGACAGGATAGCATGTTGGGCAAGGGAGTAATCTTGTGGCGACATGAGGTGTTTAGGAAACTTAAAAACTGCATTTTACAAAGTATATTTTGTTTATGTAAGGTTAGGATGTGCCAGAATGTTTGTTAAATACATTTTTTGTCATGTTTTTGAGCCCACCATTAGGGTTCAGCCTGGGGTGCTCTGTCCTCCTTGCTGGCTCCTTCACTGGTTGAAAATTATGAAGGGGGTTAGTATTTTTGCTGGCTGTTACTTTAAAATGAGTTTTTTAACCATAACTTGGTGACACAGATAGGAACTTCTTACGGGTAAATTGTGTACAAACGTTTTTTATCCTCTTCAGACTTATGAAATAAGCTACCAGGTATTCTGTTAGACAGTTGAACATTAAGGATCTTTAAAACTCAACTTGATGTTATTTTGGAGAAATGGCCTGAACAGGATTAAGTAGTCTTGGACTGAATGGCTACTATTTCACAAAACATGTATGCCAATCTAGATGAAGGCTTATTTTTAATTGCCAGTTACCTATGTCATGCAGCACATAGCATCAAAACCACTGGCAAATAAAATGGAGGCAATCTTTACATCAGCTTTGGGGCTACTTTCTCTTCTTGATGTAATTCTAGTTTTGATGACAACTTAAACGCAGCCTCTATTTCACACTATATATATATATATATACACATATATATATATATACACACACATACATATACACAGTGGGATGCAAAGGTTTGGGCAACCTTGTTAATAGTCATTATTTTCCTGTATAAATCGTTGGTTGTTACGATAAAAAATGTCAGTTAAATATATCATATAGGAGACACACACAGTGATATTTGAGAAGTGAAATGGTTTATTGGATTTACCAAAAGTGTGCAATAATTGTTCAAACAAAATTAGGCAGGTGCATAAATTTGGGCACCGTTGTCATTTTATTGATTCCAAAACTTTTAGAGCTAATTATTGGAACTCAAATTGGCTTGGCAAGCTCAGTGACCCCTGACCTACATACACAGGTGAATCCTATAATGAAAAAGAGTATTTAAGGGGGTCAATTGTCAGTTTCCCTCCTCCTTTAATTTTCTCTGAAGAGCAGCAACATGGGGGTCACAAAACAACTCTCAAATGACCTGAAGACAAAGATTGTTCACCATCATGGTTTAGGGGAAGGATACAGAAAGCTGTCCCAGAGATTTAAGCTGTCTGTTTCCACAGTTAGGAACATATTGAGGAAATGGAAGACCACAGGCTCAGTTCAAGTTAAGGCTCGAAGTGGCAGACCAAGAAAGATTTCAGATAGACAGAAGCGACGAATGGTGAGAACAGTCAGAGTCAACCCACAGACCAGCACCAAAGACCTACAACATCATCTTGCAGCAGATGGAGTCACTGTGCATCGTTCAACCATTCAGCACTTTACACAAGGAGATGCTGTATGCGAGAGTGATGCAGAGGAAGACTTTTCTCCGCCCACAGCACAAACAGAGCTGCTTGAGGTATGCTCATAGCACATTTGGACAAGCCAGCTTCATTTTGGAATAAGGTGCTGTGGACTAATAAAACTAAATTTGAGTTATTTGGGCATAAAAAGGGGTGTTATGCATGGAGGAAACAGAACACAGCATTCCAAGAAAAACACCTGCCACCTACAGTAAAATATGGTGGTGGTTCCATCATGCTGTGGGGCTGTGTGGCCAGTGCAGGGACTGGGAATCTTGTCAAAGTTGAGGGACGCATGGATTCCACTCAGTATCAGCAGATTCTGGAGACCAATGTCCAGGAATCAGTGACAAAGCTGAAGCTGCGCCGGGGCTGGACAACGACCCGAAACACTGCTCAAAATCCACTAAGCCATTCATGCAGAGGAACAAGTACAACGTTCTGGAATGGCCTTCTCAGTCCCCAGACTGGAATATAATTGAAAGTCTGTGGTGTGAGTTAGAGAGAGCTGTCCATGCTCGGAAGCCATCAAACCTGAATGAACTAGAGATGTTTTGTAAAGAGGAATGGTCCAAAATACCTTCAACCACAATCCAGACTCTCATTGGAACCTATAGGAAGCGTTTAGAGGCTGTAATTTCTGCAAAAGGCAGATCTACTAAATATTGATTTCATTTCTTTTTTGTGGTGCCCAAATTTATGCACCTGCCTGATTTTGTTTGAACAATTATTGCACACTTTCTGTAAATCCAATAAACTTCATTTCACTTCTCAAATATCACTGTGTGTGTCTCCTAAATGATATATTTAACTGACATTTTTTATCGTAACAACCAACGATTTATACAGGAAAATAATGACTATTAACAAGGTTGCCCAAACCTTTGCATCCCACTGTATATATATATATATATGACTACACAGATATATATATACACACAGAGTTTTAATCCCACAGTCTTCTTAATATCATAAGTATTGCTAATGTAGCTCTTTTGAAATAAACAGTTGCCAAGTTTATGGTTCCCTGAGATTTTCAACTGCATTAGCGAAGAAAACACAGTAAAACATTTTAACCTAATATCACTTCTTTTACACCAACAATAGAAAATGGCCCATCTCAGAATCTAAGCAGTTGTGAGCAGTATTATGGCAATTTTAAATGGTTACAGGTGTTATAGGTGACAACAATTTTTAAAAACAAACAGTATTAGCAATACTTATTTTAGACTTTACAATGTTTGCTTTTTGTTGTACATAATTAAAATGTATCGTGATTATATCTGATAAATGTTACATGTCAACATGAATTTGAAATTAATAGACTTAATCAACTAGTCTTTAATACATTCTCAGTAGTGAAAACTTTGCAGAAAAACTTTAATTTGGAAGACCTTAAATCAAAGTGATGTACTCAGACTCTGATTTCCTGAATTGAAACCCACATGATTTATAAACTGCAAAGCCAGAGCCTAAGTAAATATGATATTGTAATCCATTGTAATGTAATTACTTTTTGAATAGGCAGTTAATTGTTTCAGTAAGTGATCAGATTTGAGTTTTCCACCTCAAATTAAAAGCCAGAGTAAACAAAACCATTAAATAAATTGCACTTACATCATAAAAGCAAGAAATTCCATAAACTAAATACTGATGGAACAGATTCCACAATAAATAAATCTCTGCAGTATTTAAAGAGTAGACATCTGCTCAACAGCCTGTCTATAAAAAGTATTACATCCAGATTGTATTTAAGTTCATCTAAATAAAATTTAAAAAAAATCTCGCTTTTAAGTGTGTGAAAATTGGGAGTATTTCACAGTCACCTTTGATTTCAGCATATGAAAGTAAAAGTGGTTTCTGTGATATTAGGTATTGTTGGTTGTTATTAGTACTTGCATCCAACTGTTGAATCCTTCCTAAGACAATTTCTAAAGGATTTTTTGCATGTGTGTTACTCCTGCTGAATTGTAATAAGATTTTAATATGTGTGGCTTCTAATAGTTGAGTGCATATCAAGATGGATGAACATTTTACAAGTAAACATTTCTTTGTCCATTCATTAGGAGCTGCAAAAATTATAGCTTCTGCATTTGACACAGATATTTGGAGAAACATTGCAAACTATTATACAATGAAATCATGATGGTTAGCTGGAGTGTTCATTTTGCTGTTATGTAGAACAGTGGTTCAAAACAATATTCTCACTGCATTATTTTAGTTTTTTACAACATTCTTAATTCTTTCTCATCAGGTCCCACCATTTTCTGACATCTGTTGATTGCCACCACCATTTGTTGTGTATAGGAATACAGGATATTAATCGTGATGTGTTACATCACTGTGTTGCCCTGCTGTCAAGTTAGACTACGATACATCAATGTCAGAGCTAGTTTTCTGGGGTATGACCTCTGGTAAAGTGCCGGTAAAGCGCTATGTATCATAGTTCGCTTGCAGTACTGATTAATTTGCGCGAATTTGAGAAACATGCAGCAGGCTGGGGGGAAGTGGGCATTTACCTCTTAACTCATGCACCACCCTAGGGACGTACTTTATATCTGCTTAGCTAGTGAACAAGAGAACTACTTAACAGATTTAGATCAGGTTTTTTTCTGTAATTTACTTGAACATTCTGGTTAATTTTGTGACTTCTCTCATCTCGCTAAGAATCATAGTTTACTTGCAGGAGTGATATATTAGCACTAATCCAAGACAGAGGCTGCAGGGTAGGGAGTAGGAAGCTGGCCGAGGCCCTCCTCACTGTCCTGTTTCACTACTACGTGGGTGTCTAGGTGTTTCTTTTTCTTTTGGTCTGTATGGTTTTCCTCTGACATAAAAAAAAGAAAAACACTATATATCAGGTTGATTGGTGTCTCTTAATTTGCTCTGTATATGTAAGTGTGGGGGTCTGAGCATAAGTATTTAGATTGGTAGAATGGTGTTTTATTCAGAATTGGTTCCTTCCTTGTGAGTGATGCTGTTGAGACACACATCAAGTTCCACAACCTAAATTAAGTGAACATGATATTGGTTAGAATGATGTAGCAAGTATCTTCTTTAAACTACAGATGCATTATGACACTGAAGTTTGTTTAACTTTAATTATATTAAAGCATTAATTTCAGAATTGATGAAGCTATTTTTAGGCAGAGTGCACATACAGTATTTGTGGGCTGGCTTGGTGGGGTAGAGTATACAGTAGCTGCTTCACTTCATTTGAGTCTGAGAGTTAGTAGATGCCATCAAAAATCTAGTTTGTGGTGTATCATATTGCTAAATATTCACTTTTGTTTCCTGTAGCCTACAGTCGAAATAATAAGTCCTACAATTTTTCTTTAGGAATTTATATTTTGTCAATTTTACACCCAGGCATCACCATACACTGCAAAAAATGAAATCTAAGCAAGTGGAAAAGTATTTATATTATGACAATAAATCTTGTGTAGCTTAGAGTAAGATTTATTGAATTATCAAAAAAAAATATTTACAATTATCTAGCTTACTTTAAGAAATCTTGTCAAGGTAATGTTGCTTACCCCATTGACAATTTTTTTTTCTAAAATAAAAGCATAACAACTCCCATTTTAAATTTTTTGTCTAGTTTTGGCATATGCATTTTGCAGTGTATAATTTCAAAATACCACAAAAAAGAACATATTTATCTTATAGCATTAAATACATAAAACAGAAAGATATTTGAATTTGTATGTAAATTATGTATTTCTCCTATGCATCGTCTGCTCTATGCTAACACAATATATTTTTACAGGACTAATTTCCATCAGCCTGACTTAAAAGTTTTCAAACCTAATCTGTCTTATTTTATTTGAAACAGTTGAACACTACAATAATTTTTAATACATGACAAATAAATCAATAAGGACTAATTGAAATTACTTTTTTTGAAGTAAATAAAATTAATAGTGTAACTGAAAACACATTTCAGGGAATAATCTTTAATTATATTTTAGTCTGAGACCACACAGCGGTACAGTACATATGAAAATACTTATCACACATTGAATTATTTTTTCTCCATAAAAATAAGAAGGTTTTAAACACCTTTAAAATGCAATCTCATTATTTTTCATGTCAACTCTAATTTTAAAAATAAATCTAAGCAAAAATCTATTTCTATCATTTTGGATTTTTCTCCATCTTTGTTGTTGAAAGAAACTTAATAATATAAATAATATAATATTTTTTAATATTTAATAATAATATAATTAAACTAATTTAAGGTAACCTACAAAATTAGGTTTTATATTTTTAAGTGGCAATAGTTTAATAATCAAAAGAAGATTAAGAGTGGACATGGAGTGTTTACAATTATGAAGGAATTAGTACAGTGGATTGAGAACATGGGGACACAGTTGGAAATTTGTTAAAGGTACATTTTGCACAAACATTAGGAAGTTTTTCTTTACCAGAGAACGATAGACACATGGAATAAGTTACCAAGAGGTGTGGTAGACAGTAGGACTTTAGGGACTTTCAAAACTAGACTTGATGTTATTTTGGAAGAATTAATTGGATAGAACTGACAAGCTTTGTTGGCCTAAATGACCTGTTCTCATCAATCTCGTCTCGATTGTTCTAATGTTCTAAGAATAAGGTAAAAGTGAATATTAAATGAACTGCGAGCACACTTCATAAAATCAGAAAGTAAAGGGAAGTAAACAATGAACATACTAGAGAAGTTGTTTTACTACCAGGCATGGATCTGCCAAAGGCAGAAAGTTCGTTAGCAGGAAATGGTAATGGCCATTGTGAGGATTTTAATCTCTGAAAATACATCATAGTTTAGCTGTTACTAGTGTTATCTGTTTCTTATTTTCAGTTGAGCAGAACATAATTAGACGTGACACTCACATTTGAAAAAGGCAGTGGCTAATTTAAAGTGGATCAGTATTCATGCTTGACTCATTGGCATATGAACCAAATTAACAGTTCCTTTCTTTTTCTCAGCTCTCGTATCTGTGATTTGGTTGTTTGTATTGTAGTGAGAGAAGCTTTTGCTAAGCATGCTTTGCATTATTGGGAGGATCAGGCATAACCTTCACATACACCTGAACAAACAATTTTGTTTTTAAAACTGTTCTTGTACATATTCATCAAGAGAGGCGTTTGGGGGTAGCAAGTGGGGAAACCGCCCCCAGGCACCACCCCTAAGGGGGCTCTGCTTTTGTGGTCTGCGTGTCCCATTCGAGCGGATTTATCAACTTATATTCTCGAGTATATATATATATATATATATATATATATATTTGAGATGCTTTGAAGAGGAACCCTTTTAAAATCCCGAATCCCGAATGTTAATGCACAAAATATATGCAATTTTGGTACTTTTCTAGAAGAGGCCTTGCTAATTTTCGCATGATACCACATCACATTTCACACTGTCGTGGTATTGTCATGAATTATGAATTACACTTTTTAAATAAATAGCATTTTTATATTTTGATAAAGTCCGCATGTTATCTTGCAAAAAATGTAGCTGAATACTGTAATAAGAAAATCTTGTGTATCTTAACATTATGTTTATTAAATTCGTGCACAAGTTTAACAGTCCACACATACAGCGTTTGACGTAACCGATCCCACGTGGGGTTGGTCAGCCATAGGGCCTGCAAAGGCTGCCACTGGTGTTCGTTCAGCGTGTATTCTTGGCTGGCTTTTTTCTTCACTTATTAATTTGTTTATTTACCTGAACATGCAATTTATAATTTGACTTTGTCGTTTTTGTTTAGTTCTAAGAATCTATAGCGCGCATGATATACAGCTGCCTATTTTCAATTATCATAAGTGTGGTTTGTTTAGGTAAGCTCTTGCACATTCATCAATAGGTTGTGTTTGAGATTCCCGGATGGTTTTAGAGTTATGAGGTAGGTTTGCTCATATACAGCAGCCATAAAGGACCAAATTTTGCTCTTCCATTTTGTGGTATAATCATTCCAGAATTATCAGGTATTGGCAATCTATACAATTTATAACAAGTCAAAAAAGAAAAACGCATCCTGCAATAACTTAAGTTTTATTCTTCCATTAGGAAATTTAGAAGTTGGTATTGTTTTGCAAACTTTAGGTTTTGACTGAAAAAACAATATTAACTAACATAATAACCTCTCACTGCATTTTTTGATAGTCTTAGTATTTTTCTTAAAACCATCGGTTATGCTACAGCCAGAGTTTATGTTGCTTTACTGTTTATAAATTTTCATTTTTCATAAGCATTTTGTTTTTATGTAATTTTTGTTAATATTGTTATGTTTATTATTTAATGTATTGTTTATCTAATTTGCTTTGTGTTGTTCCTTGTGTTCAGTGGATGAAACCCTAGGAGACGGGTCCACCCTGATATGATTGCTGCTGGGACCGCCCTGTGCCTTTATATTCTCTCCCGGCAGAAGTTTACTGAGGTCGGTGGAGAAAAGTTCTTATTGTGAGTTTTGTATTGATTGTTCTGTACTTCTGAATTTTGGTATTGTTTTGAGATTTTTGCTATTAGATTGTGGATTTGGACTCTTTTGAATCATCTTTTAGGCAAGTTACCTTATTTTCCATTTTTATTTTTATCATGACCACTCTGATAGCAGTATTGGTTAGTTCTGTTGCTAGGATCGTCCTTGAGTGGCCGTGTCTTTAGAGGTCATGGTCTGTCTGAGAGGCTAAAAGTTCATCCAGGGATATGTCACCCCATCAAACTAACATGATTTCTAAAGCCTTCAAGCCATTTTAAACATACTCTTTGCTTTCTCTGATTTTTGAGCTCTCTGAAATCCTTCTGCCATATCCATTGCAATCTGTACCATCCTGGCACACTTGTATAAAAACTCTCAAATCAGAATGCTATTCATAACCTATAACTGAGTTTTTAAGACTGCTGTACAATTAGAGTTGATCACCAAGCTTCTAGATTTTGTCATCAACATTGTTAGCCTGATTAGGAATAGTGCTAACATGCTTCAAGAGAAGAGATTAACCTTTGATAACATGCTGAAAGAGACAATTTAACCTTCCAACTACAGTGATGCTAGTACAACAATATCAACCTTAATGCCAGCAAAACTAAGTAACGGGCCATAGAGTTCAGGAAGGAGGCAGACCATACATCTGCATTTGAGAGAATATTGTGAAGAGGCTCAACACCTTTAAATTTCTTGGAATCACCATCAGTATCAACTTGAAGCTGGTAGCTATTGTCAACAAGGCTAATCAATACCAACAGGTTATCTATCGAAGAAAAGCACGGATTTCTCCATCTGTGATCCATCAACTTTATAGGTGCACTGCGGAGTCCATACTCACTGCTTGAATAGCATCTTGGTATGGAAGCTGCCCAGCTCAGGACCATAAAGCACTAATGAGGTTGGTGAAGGCATAATAGAATATTATTGCCAGGTTAATATAGAGTTTAAAAAAGGTCAAATTGTGCATGATACATAATTGCTCAGTAAATATTAGCAATACAGGATTTTTTTACCTTGTATTTGTGGTAAACTTCTCTCACTGTAATGCAACATGTTTAGAAAACTGACTCCTAAACATTACATTTTTAATTGATAACCATATTAACACCACATACATAAAACAATTTAAGGTATAAACTAAATGGAAAGAATACTTCTACCTTACCTGTCTTTCAGTAAGATCTAGATTCACAGCTATTTCATATCGTCTGAGTCTTGTCAAATAATTGTGATGAGCAAATTCAGCTTCAAGCTCTCGAATCTGTTCTTTGGTGAAAGCCGTTCTCTCCTTTCTAGGTTTGCTGCTCACATCAGTCTTGTAGTTCCCATCTTGGGAATCTAAAATTTGAAAAATTACATTAAAACTCTTATACATTATTCATTGTTCTTCACCTTCAAAAATTAAACACATCTAGTTTGTGACATTTATTTATTATAGGTAAATTAAATATTAACTGTAATATGGCTGCAATAACTTGAATCTTTTTGGAAGAAGAATGAAGGAGAGATAATGACACACTTCTAAGTACTATTGGCTCATAGTCCCAAATTACCGATCTCACATTACACATTCTTATCCCTGGTAAGACCAGTTTCTTCATATATTGCAAAGTTGTGGTGACTCTAATCAGACCCAGAATGAATTAAGTGTAGATGTGTAAGTGGATGCACCATTGTGATAGAGTTGTAATCAATGCGTGTGCAACAAGATATTGGCTCCCAGTTCTAGACAATGGAAAAAGGAAGTTATGGAAAAGTAATGAATGATAGTAAACAAATTTCAAATTGTTTTCAAATAACCAATCGATAATACACATTTTTTTTTTACAACTAATTAATATTTTACATTATTCATTTTTGCTTTTTCACGACTGAATTAATTAATTTAGAGGAAAGGTTTGCTACATTTGAAGCTGAAGTTATTTTTTTCAAAGATTCGTTTTCCCCAGAAACATCCTCTGTTAAGTGAATCATTATTTATAAATTACAAAAGAACTTATATATTGAAATTATGATCAAAGGAGCACTAGAAGAAATGGGAAGCTTAAAATGCAATGAACTCATTCAGATTGAAGCCCAGAATGTTCCCAAATGTTAGTTTACAACTTAAGATTGTACACATATAAAAGTTTAATGCGAAAAGACAATTTCCCCATTGGGTTAAATGAAGTTTACCAAATTGCAAAAAATAAAAACAGTATTGTTTTTTCAAACACGTTATTTCTTTTTATAAGACTGTTTTTAAAGAAACGGATCTTCCCACTTCTTTCCATTTCCCTAAATAAATGTGACAACCTGTCGTCCCCAGGGTGTGGTTACTTGTAGATGGCTTTGTGAATGCTGCTGTTAAAGTCATACTTGGAAAACAATTCATGCACTCAGTGTTCAAGTAGACTTTTTTCCTGTGAAATTTAGATTTTGACCACTAGTGTCAAACTTAGGGTCTGTGAGCAAGATTTGGCGTATTTAAATCAGCCCAAAGACTGTTATTTATCTTAAAGATCCACTTGTCTGTTCATATATAATTTAGCTGAATTGCTTTTACAAGTGTTATAAAAATGAGTTTTTGTGTAAATCTTTGTTGGCCAAGGTCCCCAGGACTCCGACTGTGTCTAAATTGTCTGTGACTTCTTTTGTATAATCCAGCTGTGATTCTACAATTAGCTAATGTACGGATATTATTGTTTTCCATTTATGTTAATTACAGTAGTTTCTGCTTTGTTTTTGATGTATTTTTTCAAATTCATATCCTTATATGTGATAGATCTGTATTTATACATATAAAAATACAATATAAATAATATAATATAATATATATAAATACAGTAGAGCACTTTAAAACACTGCTGAAAACACATTACTTTAACATGGCCTTCTCCTAACTTCACTTTAACTTAATACTGATACTCTGTATGTTCAATTCATCACAATAACTATTCATAGTGGCTCTAAAATCCGTACTGACCCCAACTCTCTCTTCTGTTTCTTTTTCCGTTTTCTTTTTGCGCCACCACCACCTACTCAAAGCATCATGATGCACCAACATTGATGGACTGAAAGCCAGAAGTCTACGTGACCATCATCATCAGGTCCTTCCATGAAAACCCTAAATACAAAGAGGACTGTTTGACTTATGTTAGGTAGATTGCCCAGAGGGGACTGGGCGGTCTCGTGGTCTGGAACCCCTACAGATTTTATTTTTTTTCTCCAGCTTTTGGAGTTTTTTTGTTTTTTCTGTCCACCCTGGCCATCGGACCTTACTTATTCTATGTTAATTAATGTTGACTTATGTTTATTTTTTATTGTGTCTTCTATTTTTCTATTCAATTTGTAAAGCACTTTGAGCTACATTTTTTTGTATGAATATGTGCTATATAAATAAATGTTGATTGATTGATTGATATTTAGTGAGTGGTATAATTCAGTGCTGTGGACGTTCACACCTCACAAGAACTAGCTCAAAGTTCAGGTCACACAGATTAAAATGAATAAATTCACGTTCATAGTTCACCATTTCAATTTTGAACTAGTGCATGTTCAGTTCATTTTTTTTTTTAAGGAGTGAGTTTATTTTTTTCAATTTTGCATACCTTATATTAGGATATTACAGTGTTCTTGAATAAAATACAATAATTATGAAGAATTTTTTATTTAAATTCACTTTATTGAGTTATACCCAACAACAAACACGTATAACCATACTGTATATGCTAAAATCCTCCCGGTGAAAAAAGAAATTAAATAGATGCAACTATGCCTCTAAATTACCACTCTGTTTCCAACTGTGTGGCACAAATGGTGACTGTGGAACCAGCGTGTAGGTGAACTAACCTATTACACTGCCGGTCAAAATTCACGTTACATATTGCATGTCCAGCAGGGAAAAATATTAAGTGGCCTCGCGAAGTAAAACGTTTTCCTAAAAGTGAAATTGGAGCTTCACTGTGTGCTTGTGTCCGCGGGGTTACAACTTAAGCACAAGCAGGCAGACACAGACAGTGCCTATTTGATTTTACATTATTTTTTCCGAATACAAATAAATGGCAAAAAATTTGCACAAAATAAATATTAGTAAAAATGCACTATTTGAGGTGCTATACGAATACCAGATTCGGATTCTAGCTCCACCCCTACATTACAGGGTAAGGCAAAATGTTTAATCTGGACCTAAACCAGATCCAGAATGTCACATAAAACTGAACTAGCTCACAGTTCAAGTTCTTCACTTGCAAATACGTTACGTTACGTTCACAATTTTTGTTCAATGAATGCGCTCTTTTGAACCAGTTCATGCACAACACTGGTATAATCTATTCTCGCTTTTTGCTGTGAGAGTTGATGAGGAGCTGTGCAAGAAACAAAATTACTTTGTACTATTGTATTATGTTTGTGAGGTGGCAGTGATAGATTGGCCATCTAGCTCTGTGAACGACAATTACTTGTGTTCTTTATGTATTGTATTTACCCCATTTTTTGACACCAATTGCATATCCAAAGTACCTGGTAGGGGGGTCTCTCTCTGAATTACTTTACCCAAGATTTCTTCCATTTTTTTCCCCTACAAGTTTTTTTTTATTTTTTTGGGAGTTTTTTTTGTGTCTTTTTAGAGAGTCAAGGCTGGGCCTGACTCAGGGCCTGTTAAAGGTCATTGCAGCATTCCTTGTGAGATTTTGGCCTATACAAGAAATAAACTGTCATTGTCATTTATCTGTGCAGCACAGCAGAATTCAGCTACTGTCCTGTGGTGAAAATGGAAACTAGCTGTTTGCAATGACCCAAAAAGAAAGAGTGAAAAGAAGGTGAAATGTCACATTGCCATTAAGAACTTTAGTATTTCATCATGATGTCAAAGATGTGACCCTCCCATAAAGACTTCACACACGCCATTATTGTCAATTTGCTCACTTTTTAATGCTGAACAGGTGTCGAGACTGGCCAATGTTCTGTGGCTTACCTGACTGCTGCCACTGCCCTACATGATTTCTTTTATTTTTTTCCTCTGACTATGTGATAGAAAACATATTTGCATTTCCACTCATGTTGTGATTGCTATCCATTTCTGATCAACTCCAAATGTGGTGTGTGTGATTAATTACTAGCACATTTACACTCATTTTTTTTTAATGTGCACAAAAAATGTGGTCCAACCATGGCACATGTTAATACAGGCATAAACAGATGTACTTTGCTTTAGCTACACATTCTTACATGTATTCTGATTGCCATTCTCACTCAAGTTTATATTCTGATGTAATGTTTGCACTCAGTTCTGATTTTGGTCTTCTGGCTAAAGGTAGCTTTCCTAATCCACTGCAATGTCCAAGAAAAGAAAAACAAAATATGTGATTGTGAGGTACCTGTGTGTCTTATTTGTCCAGAAAATATAGCAGTAGTTGTTTGGTGATATGGCCGAGCCCATGGTGGGTAAATAAAGCATTACTCAATGAAACTGAGTTTGACACCCCTGGGTCAGACAATGAAGATGACAAAATATTTAGCCTTTCACCTAAACTTTATCTGTAAAGTGGCCCAGGACAACTAGTAGCTACTGTTGCTTATGTAAGAAACCTAAATTAATGTCTACCAACAGTAAAGGCCTTTATTGCAGAAAGTGAGATTTACTGCTGCAACTGCTGGAAAACTTACATGAATCCAGCAAAGAGTTTTCCATTTTCTAAAGTTACACTGGAAGTAGCAATCCAAGCTGGAATGACCCAACAGACAGCATTCATTAGAGTGAATGTGTTTATTGATCTTGTTAGTGGCAGCAGCACAACTCCATACTTACTGCTGCAAGCCTTAGCTATCAAGATTACTGAATTAAGTGGGGTGGATGGAAATCACTCTTATTTTTCATTGTATTGTTACATTCTGAATCTGCACATCTTCAAACCATTTTAGCTGAAAGGCAATGTTGTACTGAACAGCTAAGTACACGTGCTTTACTTTGTGATATTCTACTCTAGCACCACCACCACCTAATCAAAGCACTGAGATGTCCCTACACTGATGGATTAAAGGCCAGAAGTCCAAATGACCGTTATCATCAAGTTCTGCCATGTCAACCCTGAATATAATGAGGAATGATTGAGGACATTTATTTTAAGGTAGAAAGCCTAGAGGGGGCTGGGTGGTCTTGTGGCCTGTAACCCCTGCAGATTTTATTTTATTTTATTTTTTTTTTCTGTCCCCCCTGGCCATCGGACCTTACTTTTATTCTATGTTAATTAGTGTTCCCTAATTTTAATTATTTATTTTGTCTTTTTTCTGTTTCTTCATCATGTAAAGCACTTTGAGTTACATTGTTTGTATGAAAATGGGCTATAGAAATAAATGTTGTTGTTGTCTAGCGCTTCTAATTTTCACTGTGGTTTTCTAAACACTGGCTGTTGCTTTGTTGCTTACATGAAATGTTCACCTGTCACTGTGAACAGAGAGTACAACTTATACTGTATCTATTCTTTAGAAAAGGCAGTGATCAGAATCTTTGTTAAAAACGAATTACTTCTAACTTCATTTTGCTGCCATAATCATACCTCTGAAATGCAGTTCCCACTTCATAGTGGCAATTTTCACTAAATGTTAATGCTTTTCTTTAACATTTCTTCTGGTGCTCCTTTGACCTCCACTGGACACCATGGTGTGGAGTTTTTTTTTAATGCTTCACTTTACAACACGTTTCTTGGACAAATGAATGTATACCATAATTGTGAAATACCTGTAATAACTTTTACTTCAAAATTATACAACATGCCCTTTCAGCAGGGGATTAAAATGTTACAACGTTTATTCTCCCTTAACACTCTGGGAAATGTGGTAAAATCAGAAGTCCACAATTGTATTTAAGTGTTAAAGACGCAGAGTAATGTTTGTTAAATTCAATAAGTGAACTCACTAAGTGAACTCAAATACAGGTTTTGTAGGTCATTGTGCGAACTAGATAAAACGTAACATGGCAGAACCCATAGTGTACACATAAAAAACTCTGAATGATTTTCCATTTGTCAAATGCTATGACATCCATACATCCAGTATCCAACCCGCTATATCCTAACTACAGGGTCATGGGGGTCTGCTGGAGCCAATCCCAGCCAACACAGGGTGCAAGGCAGGAGACAAACCATGGGCGGGGCGCCAGCCAACCGCAGGGCGTACACACACACACACCAAGCACACACTAGGGACAATTTAGGATCGCCAATGCACCTAACCTGCATGTCTTTGGACTGTGGGAGGAAACCGGAGTACCCGGAGGAAACCCACGCAGACCTGGGGAGAACAATGCTATAACATGACATAATACATTCAATCACTCAGAAATGTATGATTTGCCTAATGATGAATTTAAAGTTCTGAATATTTAGGCTCACTGTCAGGACTGCTGCTGTGCTCTGCCACTTATACCTCTCTGGTAGCCATGGCCCCGCATATTCAAACTCATACTCACTGCGTGATGTAACGCTGTGTGTTTTTTGTTGTTGTAACACCTTGTGTTATTTCTTTGCCTTGCTGTTTCTGCTTTGTTTCTCTGGTTTGTAAAAATTCTGCTTTACATTTTTGGATTGAACATGGTCTCCTGATTTTAGCTTGCATGGATACCAGGCTTCCTCACGATATGCTGTGTTGATGCGAAAAGGATAATCTCATCTCACCATTTTAGTTAAACTGGATTCAGATCATTTAGAATTGAATTTCATTCTTAAACTTCTGCTAGTGTTACTAAATGTTTAGAGTTATTGGTCTAATTTAATGTTAGCCATTTTTGTTGCATCATACTTTTCTTATGAAAAGGGTTTAAGATTAAAAAAGCATGCATGCATTCTCATCAAAATATAACAACACTGATATGCTTAATCTCTTTGGGAAACCCCACAGCATGGAAACTGCCATGTTTTAATGGATTGTTGCTGTTTTCACAGAGAGAATTTTAAGCAGTTGCCAACTCCCCAGTGTTACTAGAGAAAATAATGACAAACTCCTAAAAGGTTTAAACTATATTCATTTTTTATTCAGTCAGTTATTTTATGAATCCTCATTATCCTTTTTAAGGACACTCTTGATAGCATCAGGAACAAAGCAGCAACTTAACCTCGAAGGGCATGTCAGCTCATTACAGAGCAGACACATCCACATTCACTTACATTGTGCTAATGGAATATGAGAGAAAAATCAAGTCGCTGACATAAAATAGGCTCCCTATTGCAACATCAATATAACCGATTACAAAAAAAACAGCAAGCTCTAGGTTGCTTTTGAAATAGCTGGCAACAGCTTGTACCACAACAATTCAATAAGGCGCCATAATAAAATATGAACTGACACCATTTCCGTTTTTCCAGTGTGTCTAGAGTGCCAGTAAAATTTATGTTACTAACTGTACTTGTGCAAAAATGCTATGAAGTAAAATTATGTAAATCATAAAACATATGTTTTCTTTCAAAGTGTAGCTTTTTAATGATGAAGGTATATAAGGCAATCTTAAAAATATTTAAATTAAACACTGTAACCAAAGAAGAATCTAGACAATGTGGTGAGTATAAATAAAATGTATATGCATAAATACGTTCATACATACTGTATATCTAGTCATTCATTTTCTAAACCTGCTTTATCTAGTTCAGGGTCACAGGGAGGTTAGAAACAATCAACAATACATCCTTAAATAAATAAATACAGGTAGATGGGTGGGACAGTGATTACATCACATCTCCATAGATGTGGAGTTTGCACATTTTTTACTGTTGTTTAATTAATCCTGTCTCCTAAAACATCTTAAATGTAGACATACTATATGTTTAAATGGCAAAAGTAAACTGTTAGTCAAGTAATGTGTGTGTGTGTGTGTGAGAGAGAGAGAGAGAGAGACATTGAGTAGTCCATAACAGACATGTGTTCTGTCCAGGTTAGCTGCCAGGATGGACTCAGTAATGGAGAAGAGAAGTTCAGAAATGGAGATAGATAGATAAACGTGGTAAATGATGAGAACAGCAAACTTAAGACTCAGATGTGAGAAGCAACCTGTCCTTCACTGGAAATTTTATTTTGTTTGACAACTGTGGGTGGAAAGCTCTCTAGTGGTGCGTCTGAGGACACTAAGAGGACACTAAGGTGAAACGAGGCAGTGACTACTTGTGGTCCAGGCCACTACGTCATGGAGAAAATGAGCAGCATTATCCATAATGGTCTTTGATTTTGCTATCATCATTCTTTCTGCCACTGTCTTCAGTGAGTCCATGGTTAGTTCTGTGCTGCAGCTAGCGTTCCTATCAGTTTTTTCAGATTTTCTGCTTTTTGCATCCCTCTAAGTTGATGTTACTCCCCCAACAGTCCACATTGTAGAGTAGCACACTGGCCATCAACATCTATTAGAACAGACTGCTCTGGCCTTTTTTGTGTGTCAAGTAATACACTGTCTACTCAATTTAATCTTCTACTCAGATGAACCCCAGACATTTTGTCTTTACCAGGTCGACTCCATTTCTTTTATAGTTCATCTTTCCAAATAGTAACCCATGGGATCGTTCATAGCTGTAACTCCCAGGGTTAAAAAAGTGCAATTTAAGTACTGCATAACCTTTCGTCCTACCAGAAACCTTTGCTTCCAAAGGGAAATCAAACATTAGAGGAGGAGAGAAAAAAAGTAATGCAGCTGTGGACAGTGCTGTGCTGGCAATTGTCCATCATGCATAATTATTTATTTTTTTATCTGTCTTCTTTACTATATAACTGTTAGATAGACCTTAGCAAGGCACACTTAAGTGCAATATTGAGTAATACAAAAACCTAAGTCCCAGATATTTGTTCCAAGTTTTGAGATTTATTTCTTTTAAGTTGTCCAAATGTTTTTTTAACATTTTTCACAGAAAAATAAACTTAAAGCATTTCTGGAAAAAATAACACAACCAGATATTTAATAAAAAACAAACATTATTATTTCTGAAAAAAATTAAGGAGTTGTGAAATTGTCATAAAGAAATGAAACATGAGAAATTCCAGTTTTCCCGTGCATTAAAAGCAACATAACATACAGTAACAGAGCAGACTATTCTCTAAGTCACATAATACATAATACAGGGTCACGGGGCGGAGCCTAACCAGAGAGCATTGGGAGTAAGCAGATACCAACCCTGGACAAGGCATCCACCCGTCGATAGCCCTACACAAATGCTCACACACTCACACACACCCACATGCACACTGGGCCATTTTAGAATTGCCAAATAAGTCTTGGGGTTGTTGGGTAACCATGGTACAAGGAAGACACTAAATATAACTTAATAGTAACATTGTGGCTGATTTTACTAGAATAGTAAATTCTAGTTCCCTACAATCCTGCATTAGGATTGAGACTTATAAAATGATAATATTGGAAGGAATATTTTAAGCGTTATTATTCAAACATAACTAATATAAAACCCTTTACTGACAAAGGTGCTTCACATAAAAAAGAGTAACAAAGAAATTTATTACATGGTATTATAATAATATTGTGATATGTATGGAGGACAGTAAAATTCCTAAATTGGCATCAACACTTTCTGGCAATGTTCTGTCATAGCCTTCATTTCCATAATCTTAGTGAGCTGGGGGGCAGTCATAGTGCCCATCAACGACTACTCTTCATGTAGGATGACATCCCCAATGACTCGGCCATAGTATTGGGCAACCTTCCCCAAAAAGCTCAAGTGATGGGTTCCTGTGTATGCAAGAGTTGACGACCAATGATTGATTGCTCAGCTGGACGTACAATGCAGATATTGTCACCACAAGGAAAGAAAAGAAGCAGGTATTTTGAACTGAAGAGAAGAATGTCTGGCTGGTGTTTCATGTTTGTTGTGCTACAATACTATAATGGAAAAAGGGAAAAGAAGGGCAGACACTGTGGCTGAATTCATGATAATTGGAAAACATTTGTATAGCCAGAGGTGATGTCAAGCTGGTTGTCAAAACATGGCAAACCTTGCAGTACTTTGGAAAGTTGAAACTGTGCAGGAAAGTCATGGGGCACTCATGTAATCTGTCATCCCTTGAAATTCCTAATCTTGTAACATCAAATCAGTGAGATCTAGCAATGGCAGTCATTAAGTCTGATATGCACTCCAACTGTACGTCATGGACAGGCATACACTATACCAATTTTCTCATGTTGTCACCACATTGGGTGACCTCTCACACTGAACTACTCATTTATATTGAAATATTTATCCCAATCAATAACAACAACATTTATTTATATAACACATTTTCATACAAAAAAGTAGCACAAAGTGCTTCATGCAGTTATAGCATACTGGAGTGAAACAGTTGTAGGTGTTAAACTGAATACTCACACATCAGAAAATAACCCTGTAAACACTTCTTTTGGTAGAACACCAGGGTGTCCAGAAAAAAATTATGAAGAGATTAATATAGTGGATCCCTGCTGTTACTTTAAAATAAATTATTTAACAATAATACAGAGACGTAGGTGGAAATTTCTTAAGGGTAAATTTTGAACAAATGGGTTCCTTCACAAAAAACATAGACACATAGAATAAATTACCAAGCAGCGTGGCAGAGAATCAGACTTTAACATTGAGCTGAGATTTGAAATGTCCTTATTTTGGACAATCTCGCTGAATAGGATTAACAAGCTTGTTGGGCTGAATGGCCTGTTCTCATCAAAACTATAGAATTGGCTTCTATGGATTCCTCACATCTGACAAACTCAAGCCTACAGTGTTTGAATGTTTTTTTTTTTTTTACTGTCAATATATAGTCAGAAGTCCATACACCATTTGGATTATGTCAGACCGTACCTCATATTTTGCAAGTAGCTAAGCAGCTAAACTAACGCTCTTAAATGACTATATAGGGATTTAGTGCCTATTTGAAAAATCACTCAACAGCTCGCAAGTCAGAGTAAAATTGTATAGTGTGTACCTACCTTTGCTTACATTTCCAGCTAACATTTTGCCACTCTCCTGCACCATGATATAACAATTTACTAAAATATATAGCTTAATTTTTAATGAATGTTTTCTGTATTTCATGCAAAACAATCTTGGGTACATTTTTCTAACGTATGATGCATATGTATATATATATATATATATATATATATATATATATATATATATATATCAGGGGATCAGCTATGGACTGTGCAATACCTACCCCTGGACACTAGATGGCAGCCTCCCTGGGTTGGAGCGGTGCCTCGGTTTCCCACAGGGCTCCATGGGAATTGGAGTTGGGTGCAGCCGCCAGGGAGTGCTGCAGCTGGGACTCCTGAGTCCTTATGGGCAGTGTATTTGCCACACCCGGAAGTGCAGCCAAAACTGGGCAGTCAACCACCTGGATCACTTCCCTGTGGACTATAAAAGGGGCCAACAGCCACCACTCAGGGGCCAGTCGGGAGGAGGAGGACAAAGCTTGACGGAGTGTAGTGGTGGTTAAAGGAGAAGAGTGTGGTGTTTTGTGTGGTGCTTTGGGACTGTGGGACATTGGGAAGACGTGCCCACAGGTGAAGAAAAATAAGTTCTTTGGTTTTTATACGTGCCTCTGGTGTGAGTCTGTGTCGGATCAGGCACCTATATAGTGCCTTTGTTACTATATATATATATATATATATATATATATATATATATATATATATATATACATATATATATATATATATACAGTAATCACTTGCTATATCACGCTTCGACTTTCGCGGCTTCACTCTATCGTGGATTTTATATGTAAGCATAACTAAATATAGTTGGATTTTTCGCTGCTTCGCAGGTTCTGCGGACAATGGGTCTTTTTACTTCCTGTACATGCTTCCTCAGTTGGTTTGCCCAGTTGATTTCATACAAGGGACGCTATTGGCGGATGGCTGAGAAGCTAACCAATCAGAGCACGCAGTTAAGTTCCTGTGTGCTGAATGCGGTGTTAACCAGAAAGTCTCGTCTCGCTCATTCAGCATAAACGTGTTTCGCTCTGTAAAGAGTTAAGTTTTGTGCTCTTTTGTGTTTATCTTGGTGCGTAGTCAAGCCCTTCATTATGGCTCCAAAACGATCTGCTACTGCTTCAGGGGCCGTGCCCAAGCGCCAACGGAAGATGTTAATGATTGCCGAAAAGGTAAACGTTTTGGATTTGTTGAAGGAAGGGAAAAGCTACACCACTGTAGGACGCCATTACAGCATCAATGAGGCTACGATTCTTTTTATTTAAAAAGTAGGAAAGGAATATAAGATCTACGCCCGCAGTGTCCTTTTAACCAGTGGGCAAAACGAGTTGTAAGTAGATGTAATAAGGCAGTAGTCTGGATGGAATCTGCTTTAGGGATTTGGATTGAAGACTGCCGGAAGAACAACAAAGGCGGTGCTACACAGTCGCCTGAAGTGGCTCCTTTAGAAGGGCTGTAACGCTCTCCTTTGTTGTGCAGTAAAATTAAACTCATCATTATCGGACAAGTCATTGTGTCATTGTTGGTGAGTAACCATAATTAATTTTCTACTTACAGTACTTAGTACATGTACGTACGTTTAGTGTCACTGTACACACATTTACTGTATACAATTTTTCTTGCATTATACGTATTTATTGCTGGTGGCCTGTCTATCGTAATGGCTGTAAAATATGTGATATCGGAGACACTCGATATCTTTAAAATAATATTTAGGTTTTACTGTATATAAACAGTGTGTTTACATACATAATTTCAATGAATCTTACCTAATATCTAAGAGAATACAAAGGGATTATGCTGTATAACTGTGTAGGGAATATTTATAAACAGTGTGGGAGAGTTTATAAGGGCTTAAAATATATAAAAATAACCACACAAACATATGGTTTCTACTTTGCGGATTTTCACCTATCGCGGGGGGGTCTGGAACGCAACCCCCACGATCGAGGAGGGATTACTGTATATATATATATATATATATATATATATATATATATGCCTCGCAGTTAGAAGACCGGTTCGCTTCCGGGTCCTCCCTCGATGGAGTTTGCATGTTCTCCCGTGTCTGCGTGGGTTTCCTCCGGGCACTCCGGTTTCCTCCAACAGTCCAAAGACATGCATGTTAGGTGGATTGACGATTCTAGATTGGCCCTAGTGTGTGCTTGGTGTGTGGGTGTGTTTGTGTGTGTCCTGCGGTGCGGTGGCACCCTGCCCAGGATTGGTTCCTGCCTTGTGCCCTTTGTTGGCTGGGATTGGCTCCAGCGGACCCCCGTGACCCTGTGTTCGGATTCAGCGGGTTGGAAAATGGATGGATGGATATACATATATATATATACATACACACATATATATATATATATATATATATATATATATATATATATATATATATATATATATATATATATATATAGTGGTGGTTGGCTGGGGATCCTGCTCAGCCGGATAGCTTGGAGGGACCGGGAGAGGAGCAATACCTTCCCCAGGCCACGAGAGGGCAGTCACCCTGGCCTGCATGGGGGCCACGGGAGTAGAGCTTGGAAGCTCATTCTGGTTGGGGCCCGTGGTCATCGCCAGGGGGCGCCTGTATACTTATGGAGCCCTGGAAGGCAGCACTTTTGACACACCAAGTTCTTCCGGAAGAAGATTCCAGGTACGCCCAGAGTGCTTCCAGGTGCAAGAGCAGCACTTCCGCCACACCAGGAAGTTCTGCTGGGAGAAGATCAGGAAGCACCTGGAGCACATCCGGGGGTGGTATTAAAGAGGCCGCCTCACTTCAGCAAGAAAGCTGGAGTCAGGTGGAAGTGGACAGAGCTTGCCTGGGAAGAGTTGGAGGCGATATAGAGAAGAAGAAGGAAGACTGATTACTGCACTGAGGGTTGCAATTAAACGCATGTGTTTTAAGTCATTCTCTGTCTGCCTGTGTGTTTCGGGTCACAACATTTCCACTGTATATATATATATATATATATATATATATATATATATATATATATATATATATATATATATATATATATATATATATATATATATATATATATATATATTGTAAAGGACGAGAGAGACAGTAGCAAGGGTTGGGGTTTTCCGGCCCGTATATTGTACAGAAAACAAAAACAGGTCAAAATCATAAACTAAACAGTTCATATCGCGCGCCGACTCCTGGCGTCGCGCATTTTATTGGGAGGAGCGGAAGTGGAGGAATGTCGGGAAGGACCGCAAGGGAGGATGGGAAGGATGGCGTCAGGGCAAGATGGCGGAGGAAGGGCGGAAGTATCGCACTGCGGTCATCCATGCCTATGGTGCAGGACGGTCTTTTTCCTATGAGGAAGCAGAGGGAGAAAGTTAATACCCCACCATTCCCTGGCGAGTGGTTTCCCAGGTGCTGTCGAATCAATCCGCGGCCTCCTACTGGCGTGCGTGACCGATCCCCCTTAGCCCAGGACCGTCAGGTCGGGCGGACCTAACCGAGAGGTCGTGAATACGAGAGAGGGCATCGGCATTGGCCTGAAGGGTGCCCGCCGATAAGTGACAGTGAACTTATACGGCTGTAAGTCCAGGAACCACCTGGTGACCCGCGGATTCGACTCTTTGTGCAGGGACATCCACTGAAGTGCAGCGTGATCAGTCACCAGAGCGAACTCGCGACCCAGCAGGTAGTACGGAGGTGGGTCACTGCCCACTTAATGGCCAAGGCCTCCCTCTCCACTGCAGCGTGCGGGTCTCCCGGTCCATCAGTTTCGGCTAAGGTACATCACAGGGTGCTCGACACCATCGGCGCTTTGGCTCAGCACGGCACCCAGGCCTGTGTCCGGCGTCGGTCTGGAGAATAAGCGGGAGCCCAAAATGGGCGTCCGTAACACAGGTGCCGGCGTTAGGGCCTTCTTTAGGTCACTGAGCGCGTGTTCTGCTTTGTCGGTCCACACCACGTATAGGGGCGCCCTTTTTGTCAGGTCAGTCAAGGGTGCTGCTCTTTGGAGAAACGGGAACAAACGGCGGTAGTAACCGCAAGCCCCAAGAAAGCCTGCACCTGTTTCTTGGTACTCGGACGGGCCATTCTAAGATGTCTTTCACTTTGGAGCTCTGTGGCGCACCTGTCCTTGTCCCACGAGGTAGCCTAAATATTTGGCCTCCTTTAATCCAAAAACACTTCCGGGGTTTATGCGGAGGCGGCTTTAGCCAGTGTTAGGAGGACAGCTGCGACCTGCAGTAGATGCTCCTCCCAGGTGCGGAATAGATGACAACGTCATCCAGGTAAGCGGCGCTATAGGACTGGTGGCGTCAGCACTCTATCTACCAGGCGTTGGAAGGTCGCGGGCCCGTGCAGCCCAAATGGGAGGACCTTGTACTGCCAGTGCCCGCTAGGGGTGCTAAAGGCCGTTTTCTCCTTTGCGGATGCCGTTAAAGGAATTTGCCAATACCCTTTTGTCATGTCAAGGGTAGTCAGATATCGAGCCGTACCCAGCCGCTCAAGGAGGTCGTCAATGCGGGGCATGGGGTAGGCATCGAACTTGGAGATCTGATTCAGGCGTCTAAAGTCATTACAGAACCTCCAGGAGCCGTCTGGCTTGGAGGCGAGGACAATAGGGCTGGACCAGGGACTATGGCTCTCTTCAATTATGTCCATGTCCAACATACGTTTCACCTCCAGTTCGACCTCTGCGCGTTTTGCCTCCGGAGTCGGTAGGGCCTCTCCCGGACGATTACCCGGGCTCCGTGACTATATGTGCTCAATCAGCGCGGTCCGGCGGGTGACTCGCTCACTACCTCGGGGATGGCTCGGAGTGTTTGGGCTAACTCCTGCGCTGCTTGGGGTCAGCTCTTCACCGAGGTTAAGGGCAGTTGTGCTTGCGAAAGGGAGAGTGACCTACGGGAGCTGGGAGCTCCTCTCTATCTCTCAGGGCTTTAACAGGTTGACATGATAGATCCTCTCACTTTCGATCGGCGGTTGGGCTGTTTTACCAAATAGTCGACGAGTCCTTTCTCTCCTTAACCTCGTAAGGCCCTTGCCAGTGGCGAGCAGCTTCGAAAGTGGGAGGTGGGGCGAGCACCATAACTTCGGTCCCAGGCGGAACTCCCTGAGGGCGGAGTTGCGGTTGTAACACCGGCCTGCGCTGCTGGCGCACGAGTCACGTGCTCTTTTAGGAGGGGCCTGATCTTTGTGAGTCGGTCGCGCAGTTGCGCACGTACTCAAAATATTAGAGGAGGGAAGAGCCTCGGCCTCCCAGCCTTCTTTTAGGATGTCGAGGATTCCCGGGGTTGTCGCCCGTATAGTAATTCAAAGGGGAGAAGCCCGTAGAGGCCTGGGGTACCTCCCGGTAGGCAAAAGCACGGCGGGAGGAGCTGGTCCCAGTTCCTGCCGTCGCTGACTACCTTGCGGAGCATCTGCTTAAGCGTCTGATTAAATCGCTCGACCAACCCGTCAGTTTGCGGGTGATAGACTGACGCTTTCAGGTGCTTTATCTGCAGTAATTTGGCCACCTCCTTGACCGTATCCGAAGTGAAGGCGTACCCTGGTCCGTGAGGACCTCCTTGGGTATGCCCACGCGTGAAAACAAGTTAACCAGTTCCCGCGATGCTTTTAGTATTAGCGGGCGCAGGGGAACCGCCTCTGGGTACCGGGTGGCATAGTCCACCATGACTAGGATATACTTGTGGCCACGGGTTGAGGGCTCCAGGGTCCCACCAAATCGACCCCTATCCTTTCAAAGGGGATGTCCACGAGGGGAATAGGGACTAGAGGAGCACGGTCCCTCCTAGGAATCTGGCGGGTCTGGCACTCCGGACAAGATTGACAGAACCGCCGGACCTCCTCGTTGATCCCAGGCCAGTAAAAGCGGAGCTTAATCCTCTCCAGTGTTTTTGGCCCGAGGTGGGCCTAGGAGGTGAGCATGTGCCAACTCGCATATCTCCGCCCGGAAGGTGCAGCGGAATTAGCAACAACTTCGCACCTCGCCCTCATGGGTAGCCACTTTCGGTACAACAGATCATTTCAAGGACAAAGAAGGGTTCCCGCGGTGTGGATCCGTCCGCTGTCGAGCTGTTAGGCAGAACAATGCGTTCGGGCAAAGCGCAGGGAGTCATCATTCCACTGCTCCCTCTTAAAGGAGGCGGCGTGGACCGAAATTGATGGTCCAGGCGCGAGAGGGTCTTGGGGCCTGGGCCCGGGAGAGTTCCTGGCTAGTCCCTTCTCCGGCGGAATCTTCGGGTCA
The DNA here is from genome assembly GCF_016835505.1 of Polypterus senegalus. Classification (NCBI taxonomy): domain Eukaryota; kingdom Metazoa; phylum Chordata; class Cladistia; order Polypteriformes; family Polypteridae; genus Polypterus; species Polypterus senegalus. The sequence continues at coordinate 58,652,168 of NC_053168.1, read as the reverse complement.
AGGTCCGTAGCCACGGAAGGTCCCCGAGACACCAGCGCCCATAGGGCCTGCCCTTGTGCACGGCGTGGAGGCGCGGGAGGTTGCCTTTTCCCCTCATGACAAGATCCAACGAGGCCCGGGGGCGGCGAATGGCTTACCGCTGATTCTTTTAGACCAGTCTTGTCCCAGGATCACTGGGAAGGGGGGGTCAGGTAACACAGCGACCGTCATTTGGATTGGTTCCCCTTCCAGGTAAGATAGCAGTGGCGGAGCGATATGACCTAGTCCCCCATGTACACAGGTAACCAACAAATGTTGCTTTAACCACTGTTGCGGTAAGGCAAGCGGCGAGCAACAATGGTAATGTTGCTGCGGAATCAAACAAAGCCACCACGGCGTGCCCATTTAGCAACACCACTCCCGATTCCGGACTCGCCAAGGGATGCGGCGGGTACAATACCTCTCCGTTGATGTCCAGCTGCAGTCCATAGGCTCCGGGCGATGTGATGGGGGCAGTTTGGCAGCAGGTGGCGGTCTCGCCACACTTGAAACAGCGCTGGCGGACCCGGCCTCTCTTTGGCTCTGGCTGGCGCTTCTGCAGCGCGTCGAGGGGCTCGGGGGTGGCCGCCCGTCCCTGCGGTTCCAGCGAGCAGGCTTTTCTGACCCCCAAGTCGGAGGACCGCCAACTGGCGCTCCAGGGCGTCGAGGAGGCCCGACATGTTTGATAAGCGTGCCCGGACCTGCTGGGCGAGGGAACTGGGCATTGCATTGACCAGGCCTTCACAGGCCACCCGCTCGACGACTTTCCGCCCGTCGGGCTCTCTGGCGTAGCCAGCGGCCCATCTTGCCCCAGAACTTCGAGCGCCTGGGCGCGAAGGGCTTTTCGGGTCAAAGACCCAGTTCCGCCATTGACGCCTGCTGGCCGGGCTAATGCCGTAGCGGGCCAATATTTCGGGCTTGAGGAGGTCGTAATTAGCGGCCTCCTCCTCAGGGAGGTCATAATAGGCCCGCAGCGCGGGTCCCTTTGGTATGGCGCCAAGATGGGCGCCACTCGGACCGCTGCCACTCGTTCGGGTGGCGTCCTCTCAAACATGCCCAGGTAGGCATCGGCGTCCTCGAAGGGCCCATCGGTACCATAGGAGGAGGCGGCTGCCTGGCGGGTCTGGTCTCGCCCGTTGGGCTTCCACTAACCTGGCCCGTGGCCTCCAGCTCCCGGTTGGTAGCGGCTTGCGCTTGCTGCAGGGCCTGGAGCTGGCGTTCATTCCCTGCAGCACGGTGTTCAGGTCCTGTCCCTCCGTCATTCCGGGATCTCTTATCCTGCCGACTCGCCACTTGTAAAGGACCGAGAGACAGTAGCAAGGGTTGGGGTTTTCCGGCCCGTATATTGTACAGAAAACAAAAACAGGTCAAAATCATAAACAAACAGTTCATAATCGCGGCGCCGACTCCTGGCGTCGCGGCCATTTTATTGGGGAGGAGCGGAAGTGGAGGAATGTCGGGAAGGACGCAAGGGAGGATGGGAAGGATGGCGTCAGGGCAAGATGGCGGAGGAAGGGCGGAAGTATCGCACTGCGGTCATCCATGCCTATGGTGCAGGCGGTCTTTTTCCTATGAGGAAGCAGAGGGAGAAAGTTAATACCCCACCATTCCCTGGCGAGTGGTTTCCCAGGTGCTGTCGAATCAATCCATGACCTCCTACTCAGCGTGCGTGACAATATATATATATATATATATATATATATATATATATATATATATATATATATATATATATATATATATATATATATATATATAATATATTGTGGCAGACAACTAGGGACCTTGCCCCACTGGGACGCCTGGATCAGGGAAGGACCGGGAAAGGGGCAATGTCTTCCCTGGGCACAAGAGGGCAGCCTCCCTGATTTCCATCAAGGGCTACGGATACGGAGCTGGGAGGCTCAACCATGTGGGGGTCCATGGCCCAACCAAGGGGCTGCCTGGATGGTTCCTCAGCTCTAGAGGACAGCACTACCGCCACACTAGGAAGTCTTGCCAGAAGACCATCACCGAGCACCCAGAGCACATCCGAGGTTTGATAAAAGGGGCCATCTCACTCCCTTTGAGGAGCCGGAGTCAGGAGGCAGGAGGATGGAGCTTGCGAGAGAGGAGTGGAGGCAGCTAAAGACAGAAAAGGACTGCGGAGTAGTGTGTGAGTGGGTGGAACCAGTTGTAAATAGTACAAAAATAAACCCGTATGTTTTGGACAATGGTGTCATGGCTGCCTGTGGCCGTGCTGTCTGTTACTATATATATATATATATATATATATATATGTTATATATATATATATATATATATATATATATATAAAACTGCAAAAAAAAAATTAAAGGAACACTTTGAAAACACATCTGTACTTGCCACATTGTTTGATGGAAATGAAAATTATTAACCTACCGAGGGCTGAATTCAAAGATACCCCAAAAATCTAAGTGAAAGCATGGTTGGTCAATTTTGACGAAATTTCATTGCAGCAACTCAAAATCATACTCAGTAGTTTGTATGGCACTCACATGCTAGTATGCATGCCTGACAACGTTGGGGCATGCTCCTAATGAGACGATGGATGGTGTCCTGGGGGATCTCCTCCCAGATCTGGACGAGGGCATCACTGAGCTCCTGGACAGTCTGAGGTGCAACCTGGTGGAGTTGGCTGGACTGAAATATAATGCCCCAGAGGTGTTCTATTGGTTTGTGGTCAGGCGAGCATGGGGGTCATTCAATGGTATCAATTCCTTCGTCCTCCAGGAACTGCCTGCATACTCTCGCAACATGAGGCCGGGCATTTTCGAGCACCAGGAGGAACCCAGGAGGAACCCAGGACCCACTGCACCAGCATAGGGTCTGACAATGGTTCCAAGGATACCTAATGGCAGCCACGGTGCCATTGTCTAGCCTGTAGAGGTCTGTGCGTCCCTCCATTGATATGCCTCACCAGACCACCACTGACCCATCACCAAACAGGTCATGCTGAACGATGTTACATACAGCATAACATTCTCCACGGCTTCTCCAGACCCTTTCACGTCTTTCACATGTGCTCAGGGTGAACCTGCTTTCATCTGTGAAAAGCACAGGGAGCTAGTGGTGGACCTGCCAATTCTGGTATTCTATGGCAAACGTCAATCGAGCTCCACAGTACCGGGCAGTGAGCACAGGGCCAACTAGAGGATGTTGGGCCCTAAAGCCACCCTCATGAAGACTGTTTCTGATTGTTTGGTCAGAGACATTCACACCAGTGGGCTGCTGGACATCATTTTGTAGGGCTCTGGCAGTGCTCATCCTTGCCGAAAGAAGCAATTACCAATCCTGCTGATGAGTTAAGGACTTTTTATGACCCTGTCCATCTCTCCTAGAGTAACTTTCTGTCTCCTGGAATCTCTTCCATGCCCTTGAGACTGTGCTGGAGGACACAGCAAACCTTCTGGCAATTTCATGTATTGATCTGCCATCCTGGAGAAGTTGGACTACCTGTGCAACCTCTGTAGGGTCCAAGTATTGCCTCATGCTACCAGTAGTGACACTGACCGTAGCCAAATGCAAAACTAGTGACAAAGCAGTCAGAAAAGATGAGGAGGGAAAAATGTCAATGGCCTCCACCTGTTAAACCATTCCTGTATTGGGGGTTGTCTCATTGTTGCCCCTCTAGTGCATCTGTTGTTAATTTCATTAACACCAAAGCAACTGAAACTGATTAACAACCCCCTCTGCTACTTAACTGGCCAGATCGATATCCCAGAAGTTTCATTGACTTGATACTATACTCTAATTAAAAAGTATTCCTTTAATATTTTTACTAAATTGTTTTACTAAAATTTCAGTACCATTATGTAAGATACTTATACAGTAGCTACTTATTAAAAAGTTACACTGAAGAATAGTTTCAGGAGCCCATGTTTATAGGTTTGTAGGGTCATTATTGTCATGTGTACAGAGTACAGTGGAATTCGTACTTGTATGCCATGGCTGTGCTATGTGTAAATTTAAAAACTGTGTGCAAAATTTCACAAGCTTATATACTGTACATCATATTTGTTTTTTAGGATTTTATAGGATGAAAGAAATATATACCACAACAGAAATATAATATACAATTTCAACTGGATAGTGCGGCTTTCAATAATGGCTTTTTCTCACCATTGTTCTTTATGTGTAAATGGCTTTGCCCTATTCATACCATATGCAACAGTCATGATTTGATGAAATCATCTCTAAAAATAAGGAGCATTGATTTATTTGAATAATAAATTGTATTTTGCTTCTGCTAGGCAAAAGAGTAGTTTCATAGTGGAACTTCCACCCAAGTATCTTTATAATATTTTCTGTTCATGTTAGTTTTTTATTTTCATTTCAAAAGAATACATTTTCTGTCTTTCACATTAAAATATTACTTAAGGCCTAGAAAAGAAAATATTTACTAGTGTAACTCAATATTGGCTTTTGGTTTCTTACATGACATTTGTTACTCCTCTTTGGTTAAAGCATTTGTGCCTCCATTTTGGTTTTACATTGGCCACTGTTATTCTCTGTGATCTCTTGCTATTGTGGTAATTAGTTGAATGTGTTGATATCTGAAACCTTTGTACAGGTAAATAGTAATAAAAACAGAATTAATCCATTTAGGGCTTTACTGAATGGTTAATTATTTCATAAATATTGTGCTGTTAATAGTAAAACTTGATTTGAGGATCTATGGAACAATAACCAGAGTTCAGTTTTGCATGGACAGAAATATTCTTTTCCATGCCTAACACTAACCCAAATACTGCAAACCTCTAGCCCCTTGAAGACGTCATACTAAATCTGCAGTATAAAGATACAAACTTAAAAACAGCCATGTCATTTATCAAAACAGTTTTTAGATCTCCCAACGTCAATTTCACAAAAATATATTCTTTACTTAAGTATAAATAGTTCCAACATTATTACTTGAGCACAAAGGCTTCCAACATGCTAGACATTTTTAAAATATAGGCATGTCAGGTAAACAACTCTTAATTACATATAAGTAAAAAAAAGTCCAGAGGGTCAATATAGCCATAGTATCCAAGAATTAAACTTCTGTCAATGAATATTAACACCATTTTCCATCAGACTGACTCGTTTCAGGCTCTAACCCTTTTATCAGGGCAAGAAACCAAGAACTAAAAATAAATAAATTTCACATCTCATTAAGACATTATTTAATCCATATGAACACATACTCCAAAAGGGGTGTACATAATAAAACCTTACCAAAGGTATAAGATTTTGGAGCGATTCTCAGGCAAAGCGTCTTTAATTTTGACTCATGGACCTCTCCCCTATTTATCTAGCACTAGATTGAAAATAGGTTCTGGTGTGCCCATAAGTCCAATACATAAATTAAATTAGGAGTTTGTTAAAACCTCATAGCCTGCAGAGTGTAGTACAATGTTGCAAACTGAAACAAAAACCAATAATCCCAGCAGAGCATTTAAAACATATGCTGAAGGCTTATATATATGATCCCTCTATAGTTATCTTCAAAAGTGATGGAAACAGTCAAAGATTGAATAATCAATTAATCAGAAAACCAACTATGCCAAACCAGCTGCAATTCTTATGAAGATACAAGCTAAAAAAACAGCCAGATCATTTATCAAAAAATATTTTTAGTTCATCCAATCTCCTCTAAGTAATTTAAAAGTCTGCTGTAGGAGTCCTGGAATTCATCATTTATCTTTCACAGCAACTCCTCCAAGCATTGCAGGAGCCTGAGCTGGTGTGGGTGGTGGAAAAGTACCAGCTAGATATACTGTAGTTGGTGTCAACTGCACACATATCATGGATTCTGGAACCAAACTTTTGGATCAGGAGTGGCCTATCTCCTACTCTGGAGTTCCCCATGTGTGAAAGATCTCGGTGGGATATGGGGATACTCCCAAGGCCCTGGCTGAGTGCTGTGCAACTGGATTTCTGCCCTGTTGATGATACAGATGCTTCAATATGAGTACGAGTTGCAGAAAGGAAATCTCTGATTGTTGTTTTTGTGTATGCACCAAACAACTTTTTTGGAGTATTCAGCACTCCTAGAGAAAGTGGGTGAGGTGCTTGAAAGGGTGCTGCCCACTGACTCAGTTGTTTTACTGGATGACTTCACTGCTCATGTTGGCATTGGCAGAGATAACTAGAGGGATTTGATTGGGAGGAATGGCCTGCTGAATCTGAGCCAGAATGGTGAGTTGTTCTTTGATTTCTGTGCTAGTCATGGTTTGTCCGTAACAAACACCATGTTTGAACACAAAGAAGCTTATAAGTGTACCTAGTATCAGAACACCTTAGGCCAAAGGTCGATGATAGACTTTGTAGTTGTGTCAGCTTAGCCGAGACCATATGTTTTGGATACTCTGGTGAAGAAAGGGACAAAGCTGCCAACTGATCAATTGACAAAGTTTTGGGTAATAACCAAAAGATCCTGAATACAAGTGATATAAATGAGTATTCCTTTGCAGGGGAGCTGGGCTGACACTCTGTGATGGAGTAAAAAGTTCAGTAATTCAGGAGATCCTTGGAGTGGAGTTGCTACCTCTCCAATTCGAAAAGAGCCAGTTAAGGTGGTTTGGGCATGTTGTAAGATTTGCTACCAATTGGTTGCCCTTAGAGCTGCTCTGGGCATGTCCCATTGGACAGAAACCATGCAGAAGACTCAGGACACGCTGGGAAGATTAAATTTCTCGGCTGGGTTGGAAACACCTTGGAATTACCTGGGCAGAGCTGTCATCTGTAGCTTTAGGACAGGGAAATCTGGGCTGTAATACCTGAAATGCTGCAACTGCGACCCTCACCAGGAAAAGCAGTTGGGAAGATAAGGTGAGATGATTAGATGAGTAACCTCTCACTTGACAACACTACACTACATTATATTATTTGTCTTGAAAAGTTATTAACATCCTTCTACTGAAAGATCTTGGTGTACTTGTCTTGCACTTCTTTATCCAATCAGCCTTTCTCTATGCACAGATCTCTTGTGATAAGTTTCGCTGTCAGGATAGCTAACGCCCACAATTGAAGGGGGTCATACAGTATACTGAGCTAACAACAGACAAATTGCCACAACTTGTGGCACTCGTATCATATATAGTCTTCCTGGAACCTGAAGCTGTCTGTTTCTGTGCATCACTCAGTACTTTACACTGTTTCTTGCCCACTTGGTTAGGTGAAAACCACCTTTTGTATTACCCTCAAAGAGCTGAAACATAGGACTAAGGTGTTCCTTATTCTGCAGATGTTAGTGTATGCAAGTGAGTAAGTCAGTAGTAATCTACATTTTAAATGTAAAGAAAATAATAACTGCTTCTACAGAAGTTATTTCTTTTACATCTTCAGGTGGTCTTTTGAAAGCAAAAGATGCACAGCTTGATGAAGATGTGATGCCAACAGATGTAGTGTCATTTTAAATTCTTCCAATTCTTCACTCATATTGTTTCTGGCCACTTAAAAAACAGAAGATCTGACTTTTTATCCAGAAGCACTGAAATAATATCTAATGTGAATGCCACTTAGTCCCGCCTTAATTTGGTAAGGACATCAATAAGTGTGTTGGTTAGGTCCACACCTTATAATAATTTCTTATTGAGAGGAGTTCCTTGGTAAGTGGTTGTGCAATAAAATGCTTCTCTAATCTTTTTCTTTGGATAATTAATTTCATGGTGAGGAATGTACAGTACCACACCTTATAATCACTGTGCTACGACTGTTCTTTTAGGTACTTTCACGGCATAGCCCTTCTCTGTTATGCCTTTACTGAGTGATTTGTAGTCTTTAGAAGCTTGGATTCCTCTTATGTTTCTTCTTGTGGGCAATCAAGTGCTTTTGGGTCATATGGCAATTGTTTGCATAGTAAGTGTCTCCCCTCTTATAGGCAAGCTCATGTCCTATTGTTGTTTCTTTATTCCTCCCTTCTGTGTTTATTTGGTGCTTTCCTGATCTTTTGGTCCTTACTTGCTTTCAGTGATAGTTTGAGAGTGCCCCCATAGGCATCATTGTGTACTTACAAAATAAAAAAAACCCTTGGGTAAAAACAAACAAACACTAGTAATGTTGATGTAGTAATCAATAAAGCATTAATCTGAAGAGATTTTTCATTACAAGAGGTCAGTGCCACAAAACAGCAGACATCCTACGGTCTAGCAGATAAACTAACAGCAATAGAATTGTGATTTTACTCAGGAATGAAAAACTATAATTAACAAACAGAAAATGCCACCACCCAATAAATGCATTGAAGGCTTTGACCATCACAGCAGATTCTACAGGATCAATATACAGTAAGTCTGTGTCAATCAAATAATATATAAATAAAGGTACAGACTATATTAATTACTCACTCAAAAAAAAAGATTGTAAAAAGATTGTATTATTATAATTTGTTTTCATTACTTAGGGTTACAGATATTTCCCAAACCTTTCTATGGGTTTGCTTCCTTTCTTACAATACGAGCACTTTTTCTTTAATATAACAATCTTTAATGGTGGACTAGCAGTCTGCTTTGTACAGACACAGCCTTTCAGGGCTTTCCTTTAACATCAGGTCTGACTTTTGAGGATGCTGAGTAGTAAATATTTTGAGAAGTATACGTAGAAAGTTTCTAATTTCCACTATGGCTGCACAGTTACATCCTACATTCCAACCTCCCATCAAAACCAGGAAGCACAGGAAGATCAGTACTGTCAGTGGTAGGCAATTTGCAGAACAACACAGTCTTCAATGAACTATGATAGAAAAACAATCACCCACACTGAAAGCAAAATAACTTGGTAGATTTAGTTAAGAAAACACTGAGAACTGTCTTTGCTTTTATTTTCTCTTTTCAAGCTAACACAGTTTGCACAATGATCAAGCATGCTCACAGCACAAGCTGCCCATCGGTTCCTGTAAATCACAAGCAACTGAATCCTTGGTGTAGAACAAGATCTGCGGAGTATAAACAGGGATTCTGAGCAGTGATTTCTGGTGACCTAGAAAAACAATCTGCACTAACACAAAAGTTAGTTTTTGCTGCGTGTCTAATTCATTAATATTTGCCTTCTTAATAAATAACAGAATATAACAAAGCAAGTCCAATAGGGCAGTAAGGTGCCTTGGTGGTTAATGCTGCTGCTTCACAGCTCCAGGAAACTGGATTGAAACTCTGACCTGCTTTTGTGGAGTTTGCATGTCCACCTCATGTATGTGTGAAATGATTGTCCTCCAGGTTCTCCTTCCAACTCAAATATGTCAGTGAGTGTACCCTGGATCAAAGTACGTGCCATGTAGGACCTCTTCCTACCTTATACTGAATGCTGCCAGGTTGGACTGGGGGCTCCTATGAAGCCAAATTGAATAAAATTGAACAAAATTGGTACAGAAAATATAAGGATGAATAATAAGCACAATAGCACCAGCTAGCATTACGTTTGTCTGTAAAAAAAAGAGCCTTTCAGCATAGAAAGAGAAGAAATCAGAATACAGACATTTCCTGAATTTAAAAAACAATTTAAACCCAAATAAAAATGGGATAAATATATAGTCTCTTCAACAAAACTACTTATTCATACTGTAGTTAGTGCAAGGGCAGGAGAAAACTACAATGTAACATTTCTGATCATTATAAATGTTTGTTCAACTAAAAATCAAAGAAAACTCTAATACTATAGTACTAGGGTGTTGTACCATGTTAGACATTAAAATATAGTGAAAAGTCAAGCAAAATGACACCTTTTATTGGCTAACTAAAAAGATTACAATATGCAAGCTTTCGAGGCAACTCAGGTCCCTTCTTCTTTACATCTTGCCTGAAAAAGGGGCCTTAGTTGCCTTGAAAGATTGCACATTGTAATCTTTTAGTTAGCCAATAAAAGGTGTCATTTTGCTTGACTTTTCACTAAACTCTATCACTAGTAATTCAGTGGTTTTTTTTTCATTCTTGACAAAAAGGCTAAACTGAAAAAAACAATTTATTATGTGTGTTATTGGAAGATACAGATGCCATGGACTAGAATAACAAAAACACAAAGGAACAGCAAAATTGATTGCAAGACCAGTGATTTTTATTTGTTGAGAGACATGGGTTATGTTTACCTACTGACAATACAAAATTAGGAATTAAATACCGAAGCCAAGTTTGTAACTAGAAGGTCAAATTTAAACATTGCACCAAAACTAAAATATAACTCTGAAAGACTAAAACAAGAATGAAGATTCACCAATCCCTGATCAGCCTCCAAACAATAGAAATCCTCCTAATCATTTTTCTTAAATTGTGTAAAATGACTGCTAAATCTCAATAAGTTGCTGCTGTCAGACAGACAATGATCCTGACCCTTCTTTTGCTAAAGTAAAGATTCAAAGTAAAGATTCAGCTTGGAAACTCTCCGCTTTTATGTAAAAATGGAGTCAGTTAAAGTTGTACACAGTTTATACATCAAAACATGGTTGGATATACCAAGAAACTCCTTAATTCATTGCAGCTTTAACAACTTCTTGAACACAAAACATAAACAAGGAATAAGAAGAAGCATTTAAAACAAATTCAGTACATCCTATGCAAATATGTTTGTGATTGTTAAATAGGCGTATTGGCATTGAAAAAACACTCCATGCCATTGTATGTTTTAGTAAAGTACTAACAGTACTGGACATTCTGAAGTGGATTACCTATGCTGTGTGATGATTTTATCAAAAAATTAAGCTTGCCTGTTTAAGCTATTATCTGATGTAATTTTGCTGGTCTTTCATAGGCATGCACAAATAAAACCACAAATCTTTCATTTGTGTATGCAGTGGTAAAGTTCATTCTGACTTGCCATAGTTTATCTCTGGGGAGGTGTTCCAGTTTTCATATCAAAACATCACTGTTATTTAATTTTATGACATCTGCCATACAAAAGTTAAACATTTACTCTCTTTGGCAACAGGAACACTGATCAGGATATCTCTGTAGATATACGCTGGCCTGGAAGGATTAGGATGGCTTCTTCTTAGCCCTTTATTGCCAATCCTACGTAGAGAATCAGAGATTCTTCAATTGCCTTCCCTCTGGCTTCTTCTAAGTAAAAATGAGCCCCTTGTATGCTGCCAGTCTGTCATTCTTCATATTTTTTCCAATTAGAAAATTTATTTTAAGGTCATTCTTCATATTGTGAATGATGTCGCCGCTGGTTAGTTGCCCTTTATGGTGGCAACCATTGCTCATGTGCAGTTCAGTAGTTCTCCTCCTTCATTTTTCCTCCTGCATGGTGCCGCCAGCAGCACGCTCTTACACTCTTAACTGAGAGCCGTATTAAACCTATGGCAAAGAAACACAGCTGCCCTTCAGAAACTCCCTCTTAAACAGTATTTCAATGAGAAACAAACACACTCTTACCCATCCCTTTTACAGGATCACCTGCAGGCTTGCAGGCTTACCGCACAACGTGCTTCTTCCACATGGTTTAGAACATTTAAAAGACTGATCCCTAGCCAACCTAACGGCTCACTATCCTGTCCTCTCTCCCTCAGACTGCATCTGCTCCAGTCCTTGCTTCCAAGCTGCTGAAGAAGAGGACTTTGCATTCTTTTGACCTGGAGACGGTAGCTGGACCACCACGTTTTCTGCTTTCGACAAGCTCCTTCTGATTAAGGTCTTATGTTCGTATCTGCCAGTTCAGCAACAAAAATTTTGTTCCCTTTTCTAGTCTCCTGTGCAACTTTGTGACCCAAGCTTGACAATATGAAATGGCAGCAGGCCACGCTTTCCTACATACAGTATTCTGGAATATGAAGCTGAAATATGAGCATATTTTTCATTGTGTAGGCACTACCCTGTCACACGATATGCTTATGTCAACCCATATGTCAGCATCTACTTAAGAGGTGAACTGCAGTTTAAAATATGCAGCTACTGTTGCCCTTAAGAGCCAAATATAAACATAACCGGAAGAAATTAGGGGGGGCATTTTGAAGCTACATAAAGAGTCAAGCAAACATTTCAAGGGCAGATAAACGATTAGTAGAGTGTTCATTTTCATTGTGAAGAACGGGTATATGGAGTGGCTTGTTCGTGGTTAATGCAGAGTCTTACCTCTGCCTGCAGCTTTGTTGTTTTTGGTCCAGCTCTTGAACATGTTCATCGCAACTGGCTAGCAGTCAGTGACAGACATAAAGTACCACAAAGATGTGTGAGAAGGAGAGAGTGGAGTAGGAAGGCAAAGTAGTTTTGTAGGTAGTGACAGTGACAGTGACTGTGAGTTCCAGATTGTTTCTTTCTTAGCTAAACAGAAGTTTGTTTCTTCTGCCAAAAATGTATTCATGTGGTAAAGTTGTATAAAAATCTGTTTGTAAACAAACATTCAGTAAACCAAGCCAGCAGGAGACAACCACAAGAAACGTTTATTATTTGTTTTACTTTTTATTTTATTCATTTACACTGCTACTTGGCATTTGAAAAGTGTTTCTATTTGCTACAATATCTTTCTTTCATTTCAACTATTACATCTCTATATGGTATAACAACACCAAATAGAATGTAGATAAGCATTGTGGTCACTGTGTATACAATGTGTTAAAGCACTGCGATTATATTCCATTTGCATTTACAAGTAAACAGTAATCTTAACTTACTTTAGTTATTTGTTTAGACGTGCAGTCACAAGGTGGATATTCTGAAGCTGTATTCATGGTTCTACTAGTGTTGTTAGCCATACTTACTGATTCGGTGGCTCTTCTTCATCACCTCTCTTAACGGCAGTCCTTTTGACAGGGTGTAACACATCATTTACTTTGAATTCATATTTTCTCAAACATAGCTGACAATTCTTTCAACCTCACATTGACTCCTATGCTATTGTTGTAATAACAGAGAACACAAACAGCACCAGAGGCAAATTATCATTCACTTCTACCACTAGTCACCTGATGTCTTTGAATGCCAGTGTATAATCTGATGTTACAGAATGTGCTTTCCCTTGTAACCGGTTTGTTAATTTTTAATAGGTGCAATGTGCTCTCTACACATGCAACAAACATGTTTAATAGGGTTTTTTAGGAGACCTTTCGACTGTAGACAGTTCATGTCAATCACAAGTTTGCTCTCTATCAAATCTGGTAAACACGAGCACCACTGCTCTTTGTCTTCATGAGGCGTTGGATTGATTTTGAACTGTGACACTCAGTGAGCTGATTAATTGTCTTATCCAGTTTAAAGCAAAATTCATTTAAGTTGTCTCCAGATGTATATCTTATAACTTTTTCTCAGCAAGACTACATTCTTCCTGGCAGTTTCTCTCAATCTCCATTAGATTGCATGGAAAGAATTTTCTTCTTCACAGATATTCTATGGGATTTAAGTCTGAGCTTAGGCTAGACCACTCAGAAATTTCACCCGAAGCCACTAAAGCATTGTTTTAGCTGCATGCTTTGGGTCATTGTCATGCTCAACCATCACCTCAGTTTGAGGTTGTGTGCACTCTGGAGCAGGTTTTCGTCAAGAACCTGTCTGTATTTGGCTGTATTTATCCTTCCCTTAATTTTGACCAGTCTCCCTGTCCCTTCCACTGAAAAGCATCCCAATAGCATAATGCTGTCATCACCATGCTTCATTGTAGGGATGGTATTAAGCAGGTGATGAGTAGTTATAGAACTTGCAGCTCTGCCCAAAGAGTTCTGTTTTCAATCATCAGACAAGACAACTTTTTCTCCTCATCATCTTTGGAGTTCTTTAAATATCTTTTGACAAACTCCAAGCAGGAGTCAACCACTTTGCCAAAAATGCCTGATTGATGGAGTGCTTCTGAGATGGTCATTCTTCAAAACATTTTCTCCCATCTTAGCAGAGTACATCTGAAGCTTTGTTAGAGTGACCATAAGATTCTTGGTCACCTCTTTAACCAAGGTCCTTCTTCATCCAGTTTCCCTGGATGGCCAACTCTATGAACAGTACTGGTGATTCCAAACTTCTTCTTTTTCACAATAATTGTGGACACTGTATTCCTGTAGATACTCAGAGCTTTAGAAATTGTTCTATACCCTTGCCCTGATCTATGCCTCACCACAATTTGATCCCAGAGGTCTATAGAAAGTTTCATGGTTTGGTTTTAGCCCTGACATGCAGTTCAAATTGTCTACACAGGTGTGTGCCTTTCTCAGGTCAGGTCAGTCCCACCCTCCAGAAATTACCCTCTATCTGCCACAGCCAGGTGTTACGTGGGCGTCCCCTTGGCCTGGTCCAGCCACTTGGGTCTTCAACAATAAGGATCCTGAGAGCCAGATCACCCTCAGGGAATCGCATCACATGGCCGTAGTGAAGTAACTGACACTCGCTCACAATGCAGGTAATGTGCCTCATTCAGGACTCTGTGAGCAACTGCTCATTCAACACAAAGAGACCTGCTTCATCTCAGGTCACTGGATAGCATCCATGTCTTGCAATCACATTGGAAAACAGGAAGCACAAGGACTCTAAAGACTTGGACTTTCGCCCTTTGCATAGATATTGCCTTTCTCAACAAAGTTTAATTTGCTCACAGGTGGACTCCCATCAAGTTCGAGACACTTCTCAAGGAAACATAAAGCAAACAGGATGTGCCTGACCTCAATTTGGAGTGCCACAGCAAAGGGTCTGAATACTTAAATGAATTCGATATTTCAGTTCTCGATTTTTAATAAATTTGCGCACCTTTTTTAAGACTTGTTTTTATTTTGTCATCCTGGATTATTGAGTACAGATTTGTGGTCAAAATGGCAAATTTATCAATTTAAAATTAAATCTGCAACACAATAAAGTTTGCAGAATGTGAAGTGGTTTGAATACTTTCTGAATCCACTGTATGGGTGGAAGCTATTTCCATTGTTACTACTTTTCAAGTCTGCGGTCATTTGCCTGTCTCTTTTTATATGAATTTGCTCATAATTTGGTTTATTCATGTGCTATCCTAAAAACTTTTTTGAATGATCTTTTGTTTAATTTATTATATTATCTTGTCAATAATTATAAGGATATTGAAGCAGTTGTGTTCCCATCAGAAAAATGTCTATAATTCTGATATACACATTTTGTAACAAGACTGTGTAAGTTAGTGTCTGAATTTTTAATTCATTGTCATGTGTATTAGAGTTTAAATTGAAAATATTGAATCTTTCTAATTGGTGACATATAATGCTAGACTTCACCATGTAACACTGTATTTATCCATTTCCATGAACTGTGTATTAGTATTTTTTGTTGAATTGCAAATATCATCATCAATGATATGGACAGCTTTTTGTCCAGTAAGTCACATTAGTGTTTTTCTTTTTAAATAGGTGGAACTCATTAAAGTTTAACTCCTGTTAACTAGAGGAGCCAGCCAACACTTGACTATAATATATAAACTCAATAAAGTTGTAGCACTACAATGTTTATATGCTATTTATGCCTAAAACAGATCCTCTGAGCACATAAACTGACATAATCAAGTAACAAGTCATTGTCTGTTATTGACAGAAACGTAACTGAAGCCACTACTTCTCAAATACATCAGGCAGTTGTTATTAATCCACTACTGATCTTTGTAACTACTTCTCTCTTGGAGCTGCTAAAGGTTAAAATATGTAAAGTCCCTGATAATCTCTGTTATATACGCAGAGCCACTGTAAGTTTTTATTTGTTTATATCTGCATCACTAAATGTAAAGTTGTAATGATTATTGGATGTCTCATCCTGAATATTTGTTTATAAGTTACATTTATCCAAGACAAATTAAAAAAACTAAATAATAAATGAAATATTCATTTTAAAGTAGAGCACAAGAAGTATAATTCTACAGTGAATCCCAATTTTGTTTTTGAAATCCTGAGCATAATTTATAGGGAGACAATGAGCTGCAACAAAACTCGTCATCACAGCATGACCTTGTCTCTAATGATAAATTAGTAAAAAAAAATTTCAGTTTTAAGAAACAAATCGTGTACTTTTGCTTGTTTGACATCAGTGTTATGTTTCATTTGAAAAATCTGTTGTGAAAACAGCATGATAATGTAATGATCATTTGGCAAGTTTTGTGCTCATCATATGGGAATGCAAATGTAGCTCTCAGAATATTTTGCTTGTAGTTGAGAATATATAGCTTAAAAAATATATATGTTTAATGTAAAACTTTCAAATCTCGGTTATAGGCTCGGATGACAGACCTGCTTTGTAGGATTTTGATCTTTACGTGCACTAAGGTAAGGAGTGAATTGTTGTTGCTAAAGAAGTTGTGAGTTCAGAATGTATATACAGTTATAACACGCACACGGTTGGGATTTGCAATCTGCTTCCACTCTGTAGCTTAATTTGAAACTTTGTTTCATGATCATTTATACTGTTTCTTTCAATGAATAAACTACTATTGCAACATGTTTCTGTTTATGGTAATATCTGTACTTCTTGGCCAAGCCTATAACTCACAACTCAGCTATTCATGGACTATAAACAGCACACAATGTGCATGAAATATGAACTATGCATATCAATTTTTCATCACCACTGGAGTCATCCTTCTATTTGCATAGCTCATTTGGCTCAAATATTTGTCACTTTATTGACTATTACTTTATTAACAATCAAACTAAAGCCAGGGAAAAATAAATACATCTTTCTATGGGTATGGAAATTCAAGAGGTCCAAGAATAATATTAATTTACACATATAACATGTGTGGTAAAGCAGGTTTATCAGGCGGAGGTGGGTTTGAGAAGCTCCCTTAAGGACTGGGTAGCGTGAAGCTGACCCACACCGTCTCAATGTGCAGCCTTCATCTAACTGTTTGCTGAATGTTGTCATTTATAAATACATTTTACTGCACCAGCATGTCAGACACTGAGCTACAAACTGCATTATATAAAGATGAATTTTCATATATACGTCAAATTAAAAAACATAGCTGTAAAAATATTACATAGTACTTGAAGACATAGTTCAAAAAGTGGTAAAATTGTCATTAGCAGATGTCAAAAGGAAAAGAAAAAAAAATGAAGCTAACTGGCCAAAGTCAAAGATCATAAATAAAGAAAGTAAAAGACAAATTTGGCTTCCAAATACACGATTATTTGCTTAATGATCCATAGCCCAATTAAACACAGGGTAATTACTTTTGTGGTTGATTCAATTAAATAATCAAAATGCTAGCTACCATTACTGGTAAGATTTGTTCCATTCTTGGTCTTGTGGTTATTGGTCATTTGTGATTTTGGTATGAAAGTAAGTTTAGAAAATTGAACGATGCAAGGGCAGATAAAACTTTTGTTAACCTAAAATTTATCATAGTTAGTTGTTTTTTTAGATACTTGACTTTTTCACAGTCTAAATAATGTGATGTTTCCAGCTCCGATATAACTATTGGTCTTCTTATGGACAAAAGACAGGATTTTTTTTTTCTCAGCCTATTTTCAATGCTGATGAAATGCATGCAAAATTTATTAAATTTCACTTCTATATCTCCAGTTACGTCATCAAAATTGTAATTTTGCTGCTGTCTGCATGTTGAAGTAGCACTGTCTCAGATATTTGAATAGGGGTTTAAAAACTTTAATTTGTCTCAAAATGTTAAAAACTAGCATAATATATATATATATTTATATATATATATTATATATATATATATATATATATATATATATATATATATATATATTTATACAGTGATCCCTCGCTATATCGCGCTTCGACTTTCGCGGCTTCACTCTATCGCGGATTTTAAATGTAAGCATACCTAAATATATATCATGGATTTTTCGCTGGTTTGCGGATTTCTGCAGACAATGTGTCTTTTAATTTATGGTACACGCTTCCTCAGTTTGTTTGCCCAGATGATTTCATACAAGGGGCGCTATTGGCGGATGGCTGAGAAGCTACCCAATCAGAGCACGTATTACATATTAAATAAAACTCCTCAATGATATACGATATGCTTCCTGCATGGTGCTTTGCACATTTCAAAGCTCTAACAGCCCGTATTGATTTTTGATTGTTTGCTTTTCTCTGTGCCCGACGGAGGGGGTGTGAGCAGAGGGGCTGTTTGCACAGAGGCTGTTTGCTTAGAAGATACGGACGCTCCTCTAAAAACTGCTGAAAAGACTACCTTCACATTGATCCTTTCATTGCTGTGGCTTTATCGCGGTGCTTCGTTTACTTAAAAGCCCAACAGCCCTATTGATTTTTGTTTACTTTTCTCTTTCTATCTCTCAGACATTCTCTGCTCCTGACGGCACTCCTTTGAAGAGGAAGATATGTTTGCATTCTTTTAATTGTGAGAAAGAACTGTCATCTCTGTCTTGTCATGGAGCACAGTTTAAACTTTTGACTAAAGGGTGTTATTTCATGTCTAGAGGGTTCTAATAATGTTAAAAAACTTATTTAGAAAGTCGTAAACAGGTTTTCTATGCTCTAACTGCGAAAATATTTATAAATAAAGATTTATAAATAAAGAATCCTACTTCGTGGAAATTCATTTATCTGTCTGGAGCGGATTAACCACGATAAACAAGGGTTTACTGTATAACTGTGCAGAGAATATTTATAAACAGTGTGGGAGAGTTTCTAAGGGCTTAAAATATATAAAGATAACCATACAAACATATGGTTTCTACATGATTATGCCTATCGGGGGTTCTGGAATGCAACCCGCGATCGAGGATTACTGTATATATATATATATATACTATATATATATATATATATATATATATATATATATATATATATATACCAGTAACGGCGCACTACACAATAACGTGCAGTCAATACACTTGACTTGAACATTCATAGTTTTTATGTTCTTTCTCTGTACGTTTAGCATTTGTTTGCTCAGAGGTTGATGCACTTGCTGCTTTCTGAGCAGCTCTTCTTTTCTCCACCCTAGCGACCTGCTTCTTCTCTTCTTTAATCGGCATCTTTCCGCATTAAAACTGAATAAGTCAGTGTTTGAGTTGCAATTACTTAGTACTATTTCCTTCATTTTTCATTTAAACTGGCACTTAAGTCTTCAATCTTTTTTTAAATAATTTTATTGAAATCACACAACATTATATACTGTATATATTTAATATAAAAATAGATAAATAAATAAATATACAAATAGATACATTTTACAAGAATAGGATTAAAAACACATCAACCCCACCCCTGAGAAAGAGAGCATGGGCACCAGAATAAAACTTAAACCTAGTTAAAATAAGTAAATAGATAAATTAATAAGTGAATATAGATAAAAGGAGAAGAAAAAGAAAAAAAAAGAGAATAGGTCGTCAATCTGCCTCAAGAATGATTTAAGATATGAAGAGTTAGGGGAAGTGATGGCGAAGGTGGTATGGATGGGAACAACGCCTGTACGCATGTGCCACACGGCTGACCTGCTGGCCACTGCCGAGATTTGATTCTACAACAAAATAAAATGAAAATAAAAGAGGAATAACTCTGGAGGTCAATCATCACCCTGAATGTGGATAGTAGACGTCATGTAGTATAAGTGTACCAAATTTCAGGTCAATAGGTAAAATGGTTTGTGAGCTACAGGTGATTTAAAATCCTGGACAGACAAACAAAAAGCCACGGTAGTGTATTATATATAAAGATATATATTAACGAAATGAGCCCAGACAAACTAAACACACTCTTGAATACTCTTTAGTTAAATATGAAATTATTCATTACACACCTCAGCTCAGCAATGAAGGATGTGAAGTAGTGGCCACACAAGAAACCTGCTGTTAACTGCTCTACCCCGAAGGTTTAAGATTCATTGACTAACTTAGTTTTGATTTTGAGTTAATTAGAAGTGCCATATCCTTACACTTTTTTCACTGTAAGCACTTTTCAGCAGTAAGAACAGAAATATAAATCAATGGTTAATAGTAAATCAACTTTTTTATTTTGCTGAAAGGTTTAAACCCTCTGCAATTCTGTAAATATGTGTAATAAATAATAAACCATTTTAAAGTACTTTAAGTTTAATTATAAAATTCCATACATCATAAGCACTCAACATATGGAGTGCAAATAATTATATCACTCCTCAGATATGTCTTAATATTATATTTAACATCTATTATTGCAGTATGCAACCAGACATGACCCTGGTACTTGGAAATGCAGTGCTAGTCCAACTACCAAGTTCACAGGACTGTTACTTGAAATAGAGCAGAGCCAGCAAAATGGCACCTGCACACTATGCTAACTTGTTAGCCTAATTGAAGCAAAGATGAAAACTGGAGAACTACAGCAAAGTGTTTTGAAGTTTTCTAAAAAGTAAGTGCAGGCCACCAGCTGGAAACAATGCCTGCTTTGTACAGTCAAATTTAATTCAGTGACACAACAATTCTATTGGGCATACCCTGTAAGGTCAAGCGTGGTTTACAAAAGTCCTCATTTCTTTCCCATCTTGATTATTATTATTATTATTATTTATTTTCAGGCACCTTTATCAAAAATATCTTACAAATTTAGAATTTTAGCAAATAAAATGACTGATGTAATATACACCCTCTGATATCCTCATATACTCACACTATTCTTTCAAAATACCTCGCGATCCTAAATTGGAACAAATTGGTTTAAAAAAAATAATTGATGAATGAATGAATATAAAACTGTAGGCTGTATGACTACCCGAAAAATACAGCTTACCTACTTTTAAAAATACAGGCAATACAAAACTATTACAGTACATCCAAGCAGTATATAAGCTCAGAAATACACAGTCAAATGTATTAATCAGTTCTGATGGTTTATGAGTGAAATAAACAAAAATACACTTTATATGTACAAGTTCAACATTAAAGATTTTATAGTTATACAGGAATGAACATAAATAGAATATTTGTCATTTCAAAAGTAAAATACATGAGGCATGAAAAAGAAAAATGTTTAACAAGTGAAGTTTAAAATACAGTTTATGTTACCATACATTATATGCAGCATATTGTATTTACTATACCTTTGTAAGTTGTACTTTAATCTTCCACTTTTTCTGATACATACCTTAGCACTGTTAAGCTATCAGTACCAATAATATTTTTTTTTACATGTAATTCATTAGTGTCAGAGCCTTTATGTTAATTGCCATTATCAGTATTAGGTACGAGGCTCTGCTTTTTCAGACCAGTTTTTGTTGTCATGCTCATGTCCTGCTAACATCACAACAGTGGCAAAGACTTGGTCATAGCTACCATCTGACAGATATGTGTGTGAGTGGAAAACTGGCTGCTGTGATTTGACAAACTGATTGGTACATGAGAAGGTATACATGTAGTGTATGTGATGTCTGTTTTTAAATGACCTGCTTTTTGGATTTCCATGGTAGCTGGTGTGTTTCTGATTGCTGTGTTTGTCTGACCGAGGAAGGCTGTCACTGCTGGTCTGCATTCTACAGTGCTGCTAATTTGTAATGAGGAAAAAAGCCAGTTTTGAACGTCTTCTTAATTACAATCATGCACTGTGAAACACATTTTAAGAGGATGTAATTAAAAAAATAACATAAAATAAAATCTAAACCAGGAAGAAACTCGAACGTCTCACTGCCTGATTACTGTACATACAAAATGTAATAGAAAATGTACAAAATAAAACAAAAAGGCAGATTAGAGACTAACTATTACAAAATATTATGTATCAGTGAAATGGGAAAACAGCATACCACTGCTCTCACAAATCTCACAAAACAATTGAGGTAATAAACTATATAATGCATAAAAATGAAATTCAAATATAAACATTTTTCATTAAAAGAGCCAGGTAATGCACATCTACATTGATTAGATATAAAAATATTTCTTTATATACAAAAACTAAACTACTGTACCATCTTTATATTACAATCCATGCCAATAAAAAATATTGTGTCACTGATATAATTAATATTTATGTACACATAAACATGTACTGTATATTCAAAAATGTATTGTTACTTTAAATGGTAATACTTTTTTATTATAATGTTTGGATATAAATAAACTGCATTACCCTGTTTTCAGTTAATTTTGGACTTTACAATAAAATGCTTTAATACCAGTCTTCCTTTTTATCTAAAATACTCTGGGATCGCAGAGGAGCTAAAGTCACTTCCTAAAACTCAGTTAATTTGACAACAGCAACAAGAGACAACAACACTAACCAAACTAACAGCCTGCCATTTTGGTTTTTGAACTGTTTTCTTAAATAAAAGTGTAACTTTCATAAGAGAAATCAGATTTCCAATATGAACTATGAAAATGAACAAAAGGTATATTTACAACATGATATCCAGACCTAGTTTTGCCTTGTAGTCTGTGCTGCCAAGATAGACTCTGGTGTAAGTAGATTTGAGAATTGTATGTTTGGTTGTGTTATTTGATTCAATGACGACTACACAGGTAAGACAACGATGTCCTCAGTGGAGCCTACTTCTGGTTCTTGAAGGTTGAAATGGATGCAAAGTTGTCACTGAATATAATTTTCTTAACCAAAGGCTGGTGTGTTTGTGCCTTTTGTATAGTTCCACAGTTTTAATTAATTTCTTTATTTGCAATTTTCTGAGCTTGGGGCTAGTTCATTTTAGTCCAGGACTGCCACAATGGATGAAGATTGTCATTGCAACTCCTTTTAATCAGACACAAATGACAGTGTTGGAAATGTCTGTTTAATTAGATTGCTTGTTGTCACGTGTTTCCATTCACTAATAACAAAAATATGCATTATTGTTGTTTTCGGTTTTGGTACAAAGAAAACAATTTGATGTTGTGAAAGATCAGCCTTGGCACAGACAGACACGGACTCCAAATGTACGAAACACGCACCATTTATTTACAGACCACACAACACCGACACAGTTCACAAGAATACCACACTCTACTCAGTCCTTTCTCTTTTTTCAGGCCGCCTCCACTTCTCTCTCGTAAACTCCGTCCTCTTCCACCCAACTCCGGCTCCACGAGTGGCGGCTGCAGGCTCCTCTTATAGCCCTGGGCTTGTTAAGTCGTTCCCCTCCCCCTGTTAGTGGCCACGGAGCCCAAAAAGCATTACCTCCAGTGTTCCACGATTGTGGCCCCAATACCGCCCAGGGGGGCTGCTCTCTTGCGCCCAGGGAAAGATAGTGCCCCTCTCCCGGTCCGTCATTCTTCTAGGCATCCCGGTGGGGCAAGATTCCTGGTCGTCTGCCACAATATTCACCATTTTTTAATTATTTGAATAGAAAGAAGCATTTGAATGCTGTCTTCAAAGTGTACCACACTTTTTGTATGCTTGTTTTATGAGAAAACTAAACTCATATTACAGGGGTATTACACATCCACTTAAGAATGGCAGAAACTCCTAAATAAGAAGGTAATTAAGCCTGAGCTTAATAAAAGGCACAAGCAGCCTTCAGACTAAGTGTCTGGTTGCAGTGACAACTTGCACCCACTGCGCTTCAAATCCTCATGAGCTGAGTTGAGCTGAGCAGTTAGCCTCTACAGTATGGTTGAAATTGTATCAAGTCCAGACATATTGTATAAGGTCATAAGAGAAGTAAAAAAGAAATTGTTCAGATTTTGCCTTCGACTTTTTTTGCAGGAAAAAAGTAAATTGTGCTCTGGCAGGGGGTCACTGTGGCCCAAAATGAATGATTAATGATTTTTTACACTGTAAGTCAAATTCAAAGGCAGAGATGATCAAGGGGAGTATATCATAGTATAAATGACAAACTTAAAACAATTCCTTTTATCTGACTGAGTACGGCTGCAAACAATTACACTTTCTCCAAGGTCAGGTTACTTCCTCATCTTCCCCTTTTCAAACCCCAAAAATGTTCTTTATCTTAGCTTCCATTTTGCTACTGTAATACCTTGGCCAGCCTGTCTAATTCTTTTCTCCATTTCCTCACCTCCTAAATCAAGGTTCAATTAAACACCATCGATGTGGGGTTTACTTCTGGGAAAATTCAGAAATCATTTACAGGATGAGGTTGGTATGTAAAATCTGAAAGTCATCAGACCACTGTGTCTTCTGATACTTAATGAGACCACAACACCATTGAGGTCTGTCCTGCTTCTACAGGCCCAGAGACCTATGGATGCTTGTACTGTATATTGGGCAGCAGGTTCCAATGTGTGCCAAGTGGAAAAGCTTTGGTTCCAACTGTTGGCTTGAAAGAGATTACCTGACTTCCTGTTTATTCCTCATAGTCTCCCACTCACAAAAGATGACTTTGACACTCTTCCCACTTGTGGTGTTATCTGTTGTATAAGCAGCACAGCCCCACCTGTGTCACATGGGAACTCTTTAATACCCCCTATTGGTAGAGTAGCTAAGCCCTCCTCTCTCTAAGACAGGGTTCTTCATGTTCACGTTTTAAAGTGTTCTATCCAAATCAAGTTTTTAACTAGAATCTAATATCTGGCCTAACTTCATACGTGCTTCATTTTAGTTAACATGTTTGTTAAAATTCAAAAAATGTAATTCCTTCTTTTAGTCTGAATGCCCTATTTTTAATTGCCTTTATTTTCTTAACCAGCTGCTAATTTGGAAGCAAATAACAAAGAAACCAGCAGTTCACCATATGTCTTTGGGACATTTGCACCTGTATCTGGTAATCATGTAGTAACTCTTTTAATAAAAAAAAAATCTAAAGAAATTTAAAAAAAAAAAGGCTAGAAAATTTAATTTCTAATCTGCTGTCGGCTACAAATCATCTGAATGATATCCTCAGAAAGAAGCTGTCTAAAATAAAAGAATAACCTGGCATGGCTGCATGGAAACAATAACAACAAGCCATAAAATTAAATAAGTTATGCGGCTGGCAAGAATTGGCTTCTAATTAAGCAATGAGAGGGCCTCTGTCTCACTCAAGGGCTGAACCTGAATGTACTTATTAGATAGAGACCGGGTATCAACAGGGTACATTCCCCACTGGAATCCACTAATTACCTACACTGGTTTGCACAAGAGATTGAGAACTTTTAGCGTTGGTTTCTTTTGTCTCTTTAATCTGTGTTGAGCTCTAATTATGTTCTGTACAGCCATATTTAAGTCTATGCCTCTATCCAGCTTTGGCAACTCTGCAATTCTTCTCACCTTTTAAAGTACAATTTAGCCACACACTTTACATTTTTACATGATAAACATTAATTAGAGACCAAAAATAAAAACACTACATTCAAATTAGGTTTATACCATTGTGCAGTGCATAGAATGCCTGCATCACAGCTTCAAAAAGATGAGTTCTAAATTTAGCTACTTCCTTTGCTCTTTCTTTTTTTATTCAATGTAAGCCAGTTTTCTCATATGTCTAATAACTCAAAGTTTGCAGAGTGAAGGAGTGTATTATACATGTGTGCTTGAGAGTGCCATGTGATGGAGTATCGACCCATCCAGGGTTAGCTTTTGACTTGCATCATATGTTCTAAGATTAGGCTCTGGCCTCTTATAACCCCGAGTAACTGTCTGCAATGATTTTCAATCATTCTAGAAGGGACTTGTTTGCATCAGTGTAAATAACTGAAACTATGGCTTCTAAATCATAGATAAATACTGTGTTATATAGCCTACTAAGATTTATAATATGAAAAAGAGAAGAATAATATAAACTGAAGTAAAAACTTCTATAACATGACAAATGATAAGGAAAGATAAGGCAAGGCAAGGAAAGATAATAAAAAATTAGATAAGACAAGGCAAGGCAAGATGAGATGAAATGAGATGAGATAAGATAAGATGCTTTTTTGATATTGCAATGCATACAACCAAACGTTTGTGTGGCAACAGTCTTCTGATGGAATATAAAATAATAAAATACAACATACAATAAAAAAATCTCTGTATAAAATATTTAAACATTTTAACATCAAAGACATAATGTGTGCTATATAATCCTAGAGCAAGAATTATTTGTAAATGAAAAAGACTATCACTATTTTTCATCTGTATATATATACATATTAATGCAATGCGCAAAACAATTAAATATTGGTCATCTTTTTATTCTGGACTCCTCCTTTTATTAAACACCTATTCAATGAGATTATACTATTTGAGTATTAGAAGTAAACATATTATTATATTAATAATAATTGTTATTATTAGTAGTAGTATTATTTTATGTTTGGGTGGCACGGTGGCGCAGTGGTAGCGCTGCTGCCTCGCAGTAAGGAGACCTGGGTTCGTTTCCCAGGTCCTCCCTGGGTGGAGTTTGCATGTTCTCCCTGGGTTTCCTCCGGGTGCTCTGGTTTCCTCCCACAGTCCAAAGACATGCAGGTTAGGTGCATTGGCGATTCTAAATTGTCCCTAGTGTGTGCTTGGTGTGTGTGTGTGCCCTGCAGTGAGTTGGCACCCTGCCCGGGATTGGTTCCTGCCTTGCACCCTGTGTTGGCTTGGATTGGCTCCAGCAGACCCCCGTGACCCTGTGTTCGGATTCAGCGGGTTGGAAAATGGATGGATGGATGGATTTTATGTTTCTGCTTCTGTATGTGTCTAAATGTCCTTTTGGGATGAAACTGTTTATCTAATCTAATATAATCTAATCTAATAATGAGTTTTCTGGGAAAAATAAAACAGAACTGTAATCACCATATTCTGAAAAGCAAGCCATGTTTAGCACTAAAAATACCCAACATTCCATCCATCCATCAATCCATCTTCTTCAACATCTTACCTAATTCAAAGTCACGGGGACTATAATTTTTCCTGGAACATCTGACCCAGCCCAGGATAATCTATCTGACCATTGCAGAGCCTACTGAAATACAAATTCACTCTCCAGACCGGACTGATTTAGAGCGGCCAAATAATCTAACATGCATGTGCGGCTGAGCTGTGAGAGGAAGCCCAACAACCAGGAGAACTCCCTCATAACTCTCCACATACGGAAAACATACAAAACTCCTTATAAGTAGAGGCAAATGCGCAAAAAATGTGATTTACGATGTTTCATAAATGTAACTTTCATTTAGAAAGAATATGAAAAACAATGTAACTTTTAAATATATTTACTATACTCCTTAGTGGCTACGATCTTACTATTTATAAAAAATATATTAATATGTTATAATTGCATTTAGTTCGATTTATAAGTAGATTTGTTTATTCATATCACGGTGTCCTCGATTGTCCTTTCGCAACAATGACACACTACCACAAATGCAGGTCAGTTTTTAAATTTTATTTTTGCAGCTGCATTCGTACCATATGACTCATTGTGCATTCACCACAAAGGAAGGGAAATAATACAATCACATAAACACAAAAGAATAAAATAGTGTTGCCTAGCCCAGATGTGATGGCTTGTGCATCTGCACATCTTCAGTTACTTCCTAAAATTCTTCAACTACTTTGCATTTTCAAGCTTAGTCACACATTCTCCACAGCTGTGAATATTAATAAAGTACTATCTATCTATCTATCTATCTATCTATCTATCTATCTATCTATCTATCTATCTATCTATCTATCTATCTATCTACACAGTATATTTACCTCTATATTGCTTTTTTGTCAACTCTGACTATATAAGAATTCAAAAAATAACAGACCTAGCATGATGTAAATAAAAAATGTACTTCTCAGTAACTGTCATATGAACATGTAATATGCACCACATTGTTTAGTTATCTTTCATTTTTTACCAGATTTTGGCACTTGTGTAAATGAAGGAGCACACTGTGGCTTCTGTGTCAACTATCGCTGGTGATATACTATAGGATGAGTTAATCTATACGTTTGACATATGCTGTGGTAAATAAGAGGCACATATTGAGCATCTGCAAGATTAAGAAAAACGTGAGTCCCTTGACAAGCTGGTTTAGACTACATGTTCATATAGTAGTTACTGAGTAATACATTTTAAAAGTGGTCATTCTGTTTTTTTTTTTTTTTATTATTCTTTAATAGCAATCACTACAAGGCATTGAAACTCCAGCCACTATTACACCATTGATCAGCAAAAGTGAAAGGGCTGAGAAGGGCCCCAGTGCATGGACCCACAAAATCAACAGATAGTAAAGTTGTCCATCCCAATATTACCAAACATGTCTACCTAAACAATTTCCCAAGGACCCATTACTGGGATCCCAAATACTGATCCTTACATTCTGACACACTCGATACTTTTGAGGTTCTCCTCTCATTAACTTAGAGCTCCCAAACTTTCCAGAGGCTAACTTTTGTTTTTGGTCCTGTAATAATCTACACATGGAAAAAATGGCATAGAGTGCAAACTTAACACAAGATTACAACTTACAGCATTTTGATTATGTGTTATTTAGTAACAGAATTAATACAAAAGATGTAGTTAGATGAGTTGTAAAATATGTTTTAATTGCATACTTTTACCCTATATTGTTACTTTGTGTAATAATAGCATTTATTCTGTATGTGCTGTTCTTTATTTTTTATATACATGCATGTTAAAGGCACGGGTAATAAAATTGTAAATATTCAAAGTATGCATTTTCATTTTTAAATGTGCTAAAATATAAAGAACTGCAGCATAACAAGAGAATAATTCAGATATTACAGTTAGAGAACGCATTTCAAGCAACAGAGAATTGTTTTCCTAAGGCAGTAGCACAACCCTTATTGTTCAGACACTATGATCTTAAATGCATAGACACATATCATGAAATCAAAAAATAAAAAATGCAGTAAGGCAAAAAAAGCAAATAACAGCAGGGGTTATCCCAAACGACAGCAACTGATGATCTGTCAGCAGAGATATTAACCTCCCTAACTGTTCTGACCCTCCTGTACATTCAAGGTCACCACATCACTAATTCACAAAACCGCAGGGATCATTAAAACGAATTTCATTTTCTTTTAATTTCACTTGTCAATTTTTAAAACAACAAAGATCATTTTGAACCGTGTTAAACCTATTAGGACCCAGATTTCACCCTACATTTTGTTTCTGTAACATAGGTAAAATGCCTAATGAACGGAAAATAAATGAAATACTGTGAGCGAACTCCTGACACATTCAAGTGTTTGCACTTTTTACAGCAATAACTAAATGGTCAGTTTCGACTATGATATTTGTAACTAATTTAAACTGTTGCGCAGTTTTATATTTAAGCAACTTGGAATTAATTCAATAGACGAGCGGATTTTATCTGAGCCAAATGTACAGTAAGCAGAGCAATGCCAACCTTCGGCATTAGCGCGAGTGAGTGCTTGTATCATCTACTTAAACGTTGCCGGGCTCCGTCGCAATTAAATATTAATTATTTAAACATTTTGATGTTTGGTATGTAAAATACACCAAGCTGCATAAATATAACCAGTGCAATTACAATCGTGTATTGTGCGGTAACCATCACTTTAGTGCGCGTTTAAATACTTTGAATTGCGCTCTACAGGCTGCCGTACACTCGGGCTCGAGGAATTCTTTTTTGGACGAGATTGGTGGTTTTTACTTTTCAAAACACTTGGACTCAGGTGGCTAACGCACAACGCAAAGACGGTCATCTTATTTATTGTAGACTATGGATTATTTCTGACAACGTATTTGGCATCTGAAGGCGTTAAGGAATGCTACACTTTGCTAAGAAATGTGATTCAGTATATGCAAGTCTAACGATAAAATATTGTTATAGAAAATGTGAACATTGTAATTAAAACGTTCTTATCGTAAAATGACACTGTAAACGTGAGAATACTAGTAGAAAATGTATCTTATACTCGTCATATCGGGGCCCGAATCACTGATTATTTTTCGTCCGTAAATAAGCAAGTAAAATCTTTCTGTTTTGAATATTACTTGCATACATATCTTAAAGACAATAACAATTCCCCTCTTCAAGCTGAACTCGGTTAATACACAACAACACATATTTTAAGAGGCGATATTATTTTAAACGACAATAATACGGTATTTGGTTCACTAAACATGTAGACCTTCACTTTAACAATAATAAAATCCCTTCAGTTACAAATGCGATTGTATGACAGTTCGGATTTTTTGATAAGATGTTGTTTTTCAATACTTTTGACGAGTTCAGCTATACAGTATGTGTGTTCCTGAAAACAGTTCATCTAGTCTAATTAAGACATGTGCTCAGTCCAGTGTAGTGGAATCACCGTATCGTGGACTCGTGCGCTCCTAAACTGAGCCCATCGGACAGAAACACTTTAGTACATGACGGTCTGTTCACACAGTTTGCCTTTAACTACCATATTTCTCTAAAACCACCTCGCGAAACCAGAATCGCACCGGGATAATATATTAATAATCCAAGGAACAACGAACTTAAATACGTAAAGATTTCTAAATCAAAAACAAAGGCAACTTGCCGTCATAAACTTGAACTTGAATGATGGGTAATTTATTGCATACTTAACTGTTAAACAATGCAACGCGCTTTGACTCGTAAGTGACATCGCAGGTTGGCTGTCACGATCCGCTAAACTTCTTCGGACTGTAATTATGATTGAACTCATCCTGCTCAGTGTTGCGTCTGTCCCTCGTGTAGACCCGAAGTCCTTGCGTTAAAAGTGGATGTTATCACCTTTACGGTTATGCACATTTGTAGAGGCCCGCTGTGTGAACATTACCGTTCTGGTGGTGGGCACTAAATGCACCTTGCGTTATTCACACAGAAGGAAAGCGAACAACCGACGTCGGTTAACAACTGTTTACTTACAGAAGGTTAGATCACTGGAAACGAATCACTCGCACCGCCTTGTATATATGGAGGGCAGCGATCCTAATCTTCTTTACTGTTGTTTGGTAAAACGGGCATATTATACGCAGTACCACTCGAAGTACATATAAATGCAAAGAATTATTATACAGTGTCTAGTTCATAATAATTATATTGCCAAGGTGGCCAAAATTTATTGAAGGCATTATTACATGGCTTTTGGTTTTAAGTGCATATTATCACATAACAGGTAAGGAAACTTAAAAATTCAAGGATACTGTTTTTTTTGGTTTTTTTTTATTATAAAATTCATCTAAACTTAATACTATTTTTGTTTAACTTTCTAAATGTATTCTTGTCATGTTATGAAACAGAAAAGTGCTGCTGACCTGGTGACTTCCATACAACACACCAGCACGGATCAGTTAACTTTGCCTGAAGCCCCACTCCTCCTCTGGTAAAATGTTCAAAGGATATAATTTATTAATTATATAATAAGCCCAAGTAAACTTTGCAATATTCAGGAAAAACGATTACTGCTTAAAATAGTTTTTATTCTTGGGTCAACAATTACAGCGTGAATGAAATCAGATCACAGTTATTCAACCAAGTCAGCTAATCTATGTCATATGATAGACAGATATAGCATCCCTCACAGAGGTGGCAATGAAAAAGAAGTTTAAATACCATAAAGATCACACGCTTTATAGACTTTTAGTTGTTTCATTCAAGAGTCCATACTTTCATACTTATTTGGATATGTACAGTATGTGTGTATATACAAATGTGTGAGTGTATGTGTATATATATATATATATATATATATATATATATATATATATATATATATATATATACAGTAGATAGATAGATAGCGTTCAGGAAAATTAACTTTCTCCTTATTTCTATAAAGTTGTTCAGTTTATTTTACCTGGAAAAGGTTAATTCTATCCAGCCATTATTGAAACAGCTTAATCCAGGTGAGTTTTGTTAGAGGCTGGAGCCAATTTTAGAAAAAATGTATTTGGGTTATTATATACTGTATTGTCCAATAAGAATATTTTTCTTTCAAATGTCCATAAGGGACCCAATTTTGCCATTACAGAAATTAAGGAGCAAAAGCCCATTCCAGTAGCATCAGGTGCTAAGCAATAACCAATTCTGGACTGGACGCCTCCCATCACAGGTTCACTCAGCCATAATTGCTTGCCATATGAGATTCCAGCTAGCCTAACATATAAATCTTTAGGATATAGAAGAAACAAAAACATACAAAAAAAAACCTAAAGAGAATGTGCAAACCTCCTACAGAAAGCGACTGAAGTAAAAATTGAATTTAGGCTTGTAAAGGTGTCAGGCATATTAGCTTCTGTGCCATTGTGTTCTACTAGCGGATATTATTGTTAATAACTTTAAATGAAAATGAATTTTAAATAACTGACAACCCCCTGGGGAGTCATATGTTTGAGGAATCTGACTCCTCGCTGATGCAGTAAACTTACAAAGCGTAACTGGCAGAAGCCCATTGTCACTCTTGAGTGTGCCCTAAACTCTCATCTGTCGATGGAGACCTACACTGTGATTACTGAGCACTTTTGGTCCCTTGGTATCACACACAGAATTAATTTGCTTCAGTTCAATTTAGAATTGGACACAGAGCTCTAACTGGTGGCAGGCTACATAAAATCTTGCTCATTTGTATTAACTAACTAAATAAATAAATAAATAGCACACATGTGCTTTTTTGTTTTAAACTGGAGTTCCAAGTTATGTAGCCTTGACTTTGAACTAAAATTGTGTTGTGCAAAGCAGATTTCTTCAACTCCGTGACAGAAGTTCTTTAACTCTTTGGCCACATTTTATACTATATGTTGATTTGTGTTTTGCACAGCTCGTGTATCAATTGTATGCCTATTTTCAAACAAAATATATCATTTCATTCCATTAGGAAATGTCTATCTGCTTAAAATTATTTTAGCTCAAATAAAATTATTTAAAGACAATCACATTATGTTAGAATAAACAGCTGTTTTAAAACCCACCCTTCTTGTTCACTTTTTATACTTTGCTGAAGTCCTACCTGAACTGTCGCTTTTCCTTTTGCTGCTCCTTTTCTCTGCCTCTGCAGGTGACAGAGCTTGTCTTCCAAAGTCACCTGGCATACAAGATGTCCCGGTAGGAGTGCCAGCACCCAGACTTGGTGTGGAAGCACACAGATTTGGGGGGCTGGCACCCAGATCCTGCGATCCAGAATCTGGCGGTTGAATGCAGAGGCTGTGTCTTGCGGTTGCAGGAGTTGGCATCTGAGGAATGTGCCAGCTGGACTGCAAAGCCTGGTGCTGTTGCTGATGTTGGTGGTGCCCTCTGTGATGCTGACTGGCAAACATGCTCTCTTCGTTGGAATATCCAGCTATGATGCATGATGGTGAAGATGTTGACAAGTCCGGATAGGAAACATGGTCCGATCTTCCATGCAGGGCAAGTGCTGACTGAGAAAAAGGGTGTAAGCCTTGCGCAGGGGCATGAGGGCTGCGCAAGCAGCCAAACAGAGTATGATCCATGGCATGCAACTTTTAAGCTCAGGGAAAAAAAAAAATTAAATATCCACACCAAAAGACCCCCCCTTGCAGTGTTCTAGCTCCACGTTCACCCAGTAGATTTTATTCTCTTTCAACCCTTTTCCAAAAAGGCAGCAATATTTAGCAATAAAGTGAGCATAAATGTAAGTATTCAATCCTCTGCTGCATTGGTAAGGCTGCTGTGGATAAGCACACAGAGAACAAGATAAGCCTCTGAAGAAACTCTCAGATGACAGAACGAGGAGGGTAAAGCCAGTGGAAGGTGGTTCCAAGAAACTGCTTTAAGGGGGGAGAAAGCTAAGGGGATGTTATAAATAGTCTGTAATGTGAGAGGGAGGTTGGGTCAGAGACTCAGTACTGACCACAAGAATATGATCTCCCACCAAAATACTGCTCTCTATAAATCTGCAATATTAAACACTGTTTAGTGTTAGAAAAAGTCACTTTTTGGTGAATTCAGTTTGCTTGTTTGTAGACTTACATTATAGATTAATATGTATGCTCCTTGACAGTTTTCCGGTGGGGTATAAGCTTTTTAAAATGTTAGTTACATTTCTTTACCATTATTAGTAACTTATTCTTATTTGCAATTTTCTTAACATGGAGCCAAAATAAAAAAGTAGTAATTCTTTATGATTCCTAATTTTATGTTTTTGTTATTAATATTTAAATGTTATAATGAAGTAGCCTGGATTTCTACAATTTATTAAGGGAACTTGTTTGACAGATGTGTTTAAAAAGCAAATAACTGTGCACAGTTTTAAGCCTTACAGACCTAGGTATCTCTTTATGTCAGCTGCAAATTTTTCATTGTCCACTTAATATTTAAAATTTAAATGATATCCTATATCCTATATATATATATATCATTCAGCTATCTATTTTTGGACCTGCATAATCCTGTTATAAGGTATAGGTATAGGTATTAAACAGTACAGGGTCCAAAGCAGGAGCCCATCCTGGAAGGGATGCCAGGAATAATGGCTGAATATACAATATTCTTACAGGTAATGTAATAAAGTGTAAATGAAATTGTTTTAAAGTTTTATACTTCACATGTGATGGTAAAAATGCATGTTAATTATTCATTTTACCACATCTTATACTTATTTGTGTGGATTATGATTAAAAATATCTTGCCTAGTACACCATCCATAATTTAGTCAATTAAACAATTAAAATAAAAAAACTCGAAATGTGACACAAACATGGCATTTGCTTTGTCGTTTTTTATTTTTTAATATGCAGAATAGGAACATATCTATTTTTAATAATTTTAATGTTTAAACTATTATATATGAAATGAATGCTGCCTAAAATTGTGCAGCTGCTAAACGGTTATAGTAACCCTACTGATCCACATAAGCAGAATTGCTGAGAAAGGAAATTAAATTCATTTGAGGGAAATTACTTTAGCAGACTGCTGCAAAACATTTGAGTTTTACATTATAGTGAAGCCATGCTAGTCGTTCAACTCTGGAGCATGAAATAGGAAGGGTTGCTGGTAAGTTAGCACATTTCTCTATGTTACATTTTCTCTTCTTATTTTCCAATGTGTGGGTCTATATTTATTTAGCTAATAGTTCATTTTATGACATCTGAAGACCTTTCTTCATCTTGTTTTGTCAGCTGACTAATATTTTAGTAGACTGATCTAACCAGAGAACTGCAGAGACAAATTTACAGCACACCCTTTGAAAGTATTAATATGGTGATGTTCTTGTTTAAGAAAAAACAAAAACCTGTGGCTTTTGGAAGCACTATAGAACTTTTAAGATAATATTATGGTGTAAAGTTAAGCGTGCAATGGTGTGAGTCTTTTACCCGGATATTAAGTGCTATCAATATTCTGTGACAGCATTCAAAGCAGTCGACCTCACTTGAAGAAGAAATATTGCAGGACTAACTTTTAAATAAGGGTAAAGAGACCAATGAATAATTACTATTATTATTATAATTATTATTTGTAAACAATAAATACCAAAAACAGCTACTGATCTGATTAATCCTTTTCACTGAACAGTGAGGCAGTTTTATCATAATACATAGAAGTGAGACACTTATTAATATTTAAGTTCAAGTATGCGGTACATTTGTCAAGTAATAATATAATCAAAAATGTGATTT
Source organism: Polypterus senegalus (assembly GCF_016835505.1). Lineage (NCBI taxonomy): Eukaryota > Metazoa > Chordata > Cladistia > Polypteriformes > Polypteridae > Polypterus > Polypterus senegalus. The sequence goes on along the minus strand of NC_053168.1, from coordinate 58,616,858 downwards.
ATGTTATTAAGTGAAATAATTCATTAGTGACAAAAAATCACTCTTACTTTAAAAGTCATAGTTATATAAATATGATGAAAGTCATAATTAAGTAATAAATTAAGTATTACTATGTATGTTTTATTTATATTTTTAAAATCGTGTTGCTTATTCATCTAGAAAATGTATATAACGTTTGCTGGACATGTTGTTATTAAGCAGAGCATTGCACCATTCTAAAAAAGATTAAAGGGCTCTAAAGTGGTTTTCCACTTAAAAATGGAATGCTTTACGTATGAAAACGTTCCATATTACTGTATGTTAAAACTCACTTCATAGTTACATTGAGTTTATGCAGACAATTCCATATGACTTCATGACTCAAGATGCAATTTAAATTATATTGCTTTACAAAAAAAACATATAGAGAAGAAAGACAGTATTTAATTGCCGGATGGATTCATAAAGAACTCTTATACTATCAAAGTGGAAAGGCTGAAAGCAGACAATAGCTATTATTACACTTATCTTTGATAGCTAGTTTTGATTTTTTTCTTTGTCTCAAATTTTCATACATTATTAAATATTCACAACTTTTTCTTTTTGCCTGATTTTTTTTTTCTTTTTTATGGTGCAGGCATTAACAAACTAGTATCTGATATATGAGTGTACAGTATAATAATCTAATAATGTTTTGGGATGTTTCCTGCTCCACCTGAACAAAAACACTAATATACTAATGAGATTTAATGATACATTTTTAAGGAATCCTTACATAAGTTAATTATATGCCATATTTACAAACATGGACTCTGACATATTTAAGGCAAAAAGAAAACACAGAAAGCACAATTTATTCCGTCATGTTCAAATGTACACGTTACACAGCTGACTGCTTACTCATATCACAGTACACCTTATAGTTACAAAGCACAAGTGTTTAATGACATTTTGCCACAGTCCCCTTTCAGACCTTAACGTTAAAAATGTAGCCCTCTGCTTTGTAGTTTTACTGAAGGCGACCCTCAAGTTTAACTCACATTTCAAAATATCACCTGCATTAAAACTGATGGCTTCCATTATGAGTCAAAGGCCTCCATGTTAAAAAGTGTATCTGTAGTAAGAATAAAATTCTGTCTCATATTACACACAGGTAAAAGAATATTATAACAATAGTATTCAAGTTATAAAGACAAATTATTATAGAAAGAAGAGAAAAAAAATCAATGTGAATACATGTTTCTGATTTACAATTTACTCAACTTTTAAACTTTTTCAGTGGGCTGTATCATAAATAAGCGATGAAAAAATATTGGCAGGACTTTCCATCCTGTGCGGTCCAATAAAAATCTTCTAAGTGTGTATTTTTAACTTGAATTATTTTAAAGTAATTGAACCTTCTGAAATTACATAAGCTTTTCTAGGACTTTATTAGTTAAGAATGACCTCATATATAGAATGACCTACCAACATCAGTGTATAGTCCAGAAGATGTGCCCATCTCGGTGAAATAATGTCTGAAGAATATTATTTTATTATAAACATAATGCTTTCCTTTTTTATTATTCCTGAAACATGATGAAGCACATACACCTTTATATTTTATAATAACACTGGAAATAAATATATACAATCGCTTATAAAATTATATAATGTATTTGTCATTTTGAACATCCTGTTTTGTTACAATTATATATAATTCAAGCTGATACTTTGTTTAATTAACTGTTTATTGCTAATTAATTGTGTATTGAATTAATTCTTGTATTAATTAAAGGGTTTATAAAATTGTAATTTACATATTGAGTGGAAAACGATAAAGATGAACAAGAAGAAGAAGCTCTATATTCTTTCCTGCGCTAGACTAATTTCCTTGTGCTGAATTGAAAATGCCTCATATTTAGTTTAATGTTTCTATATTTCTCTGTTGTTTAAGCACGCAGCACATCCTATACACACATACATACACGGCTTTATTTTAAAAGACTGCCCTTCACTTTCACTTATTTAACTTAGATTTCCTTAAGCCAGAGTTAACCATGAGAGGTCCTAAGATTTAAATGATCTGCTCTGCACTTTGTATAGTAGAATGACTGAAATTTGAAGTTAGACAAAATTATTTTTATAAATTGTTAAAACGTGGGAGACAACATCTGAAAGCATTTGAACTGTAAGAATGTATTATGTAAATCAGCATTATGCAGCTGGGTTTGTCTTTGCCAAAACTCTTTGTGAATCAAACTCTTTGTCCTAAGTGCTCCTCCTTAGGTTGTGGCTTTCTGAACGTATTTCACCCAGATCACATCAAATTTAAGCGCCAAATGTTAGAGTTACCTTATTAATATATAAAAAAATAAAGTTTTTCATATTTCAGGGAGCTTAAATTTCTAAAAAAAAAAAAAAGAGAAAAACCTCCTGATTGACTTTTTTGTATGGTGTTAAATTCTAGGAATTCAAATAATTGCATTTTTTATAATAGTACAAATATTAATTAAAAAATGAAATAGAAATCAAATACATTTTACGTTCAGTTTTTCAGTTTAGGCTTCATTAAAACAGAGGCTGGTTAAGTTTTTGTCATTTGCTTGTTTTTAATCATGCTATGGGCATAAGCTGATTAATTACTAAACACGTTGAGGCCAACTTCTGAAAGCATGTCACCTCTTCGGAAATAATGATGATTGGAAATAATTTGGAATATTTATAATATTTGTTTATGTCCTCATTAGTTTATGCACAAAATTTCAGCTTTATATACAGTATAATGTATAGTTACATACATTTTTTACTTGACTTCAATGTGAATATTTTGATAGTGAGAGAAAGTATTTTTACATACTTTCTCAGCACACCAAGAATAGTTTTATACTTTGAAATTCTGCTTCACAAACAAAAACACTCATATATACTTTCACATAAAATATAACAGTCCGTTTTAGGCTTTCATTTGTACAACTCAAAATCTGTACAGCTACTGCACATAAATTCCTTGTCTGTACCACTTCTTTAGTTAATCGTTAATTCTGATTTATTATTCCCCAGATCTGTGATAAAGAGATGCCTGATAATATTCAACAGAGTCATTTTAGTAAAGCACTTCCTTTAATTCCCAACCTGACAAAAATGATCTTTTATTTCAGCAGATTTAGAGCCGCAGGCTGCTGTTACACATACGTGCAGAATGTCCTCCATCAGCTCATGCAATGGCACACCAACGCCTGTATGATATGAAACTTCATCACTAATATAACTATATATTCCTGGACTTTAAAAGTAGTATTTGTACATAAATTGACGGTTTATTTTTGAACTTTGATGTAAAATAATAACAGAAAAGGCACATATTTTATTTTTCCTCATTATTATTTCTATTGCAATCATCATTTACCTCTCAGTCTTCCACATTCTGCTGATAATAACACGATTAAAAGCCACTTGGCTACTGCAATGCTTAATTCCTTTGTGAATTTTCTGGTGTCATAGTATTTACAGCTTGTAGTCGTGTGTTTTTATCAAAAACACTCTTAGTTTTCACACAATAAAATAAATCAATGATAACTTCCAAAAAAAAAACAGACTTTGGTGCATAGCATTAAAATAATAACAATAATTCTGAGTGCAATTGTTTTTAGTGCTGTGTGGTTTGTTTTGTAAATGAACATTATATTAAGAAAGGGGGCAATCTGATTAAATGTCAAATCTGTTAAACACTCAGTTGCACAATTAAAATGAGCAATAATGTGTAGGAATTACATCATCACACAAAGATAATCCACACATTTCAAAAGAAAACCAGCATCACATTTGATGATTTCACAATTTGTGTTTTTGAAGCAGCTATTAATTCTTTGTTAATACCTTTATAGGCCGTGCATGTTTTTATATCAGATTACATCTTTTTTCACAAACAAGATTTGGGGTGTTTATTCAGTAAATGTTATTAAATACTTTACAGCAGAACCAGAACTAGTTGTATTTAAAGTGGAAATGCATTTTCAGCTAGCGGTTAAATTCTTGAATTGCATTTATGCCTGATGATAATTAAGCAAACATTTCACAACTATAACTGTTTCAGGAGTTTGTATCTACTTAAGATCTATTTAGTTTGCATTATCAAAACTAAATAAAGACATTTAGTCATGATAAAGACTAAAAATGTTGAAAAGCTTTTTTGGACTGTGCCAATTTTGAAACTTATATTGCTTAACTATACCAAATGTTTAAAAGTTTAACAGTTTATTTTCCAAGTATGGTAAAGGAGAAGTAAATGAAATGCCACTGTGTAGAAAGTTCATCTATGATTGTGATGAAATAAAACAACAAGGGAAGGCGATGCTAGTCATTTGTAATAGCATTTAGTGTACTTATTACTTGTCTCCTGAGGTTTTCTCTCTAATTCTGCCGTAATTGATATTGGGTTTTTTTTTTCTCAGCTTTGTGAGGCACTGCCTGTCCTGTAATTATTTTAAGTCAGTTGTGTTGTCTTGGCCAATGTCCGTCACTTGTGTATACCACACGCAGCCTGAGCTGGAGCTGAGGAGAGCACACCAAACGTGTATCAGAATAGGATTTTGTTTTCCTGCATTATAATTATTCTGTATATGAATTAAACAAAAGACACAATTTTAATAAGCAAACATTACAAAAGGGAAATACCTTAATAATCTGCTACTATATAATCAAATGGATAACAAGAATAAATTACTTAAGAGTTGAATAGAATGTGTAGTCAAGTAAAACTTCTTAATTTCATTCATCTCTAGCACCCTACTGCTCACCCCTTCACAATGATCCAGCTGTTTACACTTTTAATTTTTATCTAAGATATCACAGCTCAAGAGACATAACTTGCCCGTCAACTCAGGTTTCTGAACACTTCCCTGTCACTGTATCTGCCTTGACCAAAATTTTCTAAAGGCTATTCTCGTAGAACTTTGGCAGTTAGTTGCTAGTAGAATCCTGGTATTTATCAAAAGCTAAAACAAAAAAAAAATATTTAAACACTTCAGCCAGGCTGGTAAAATGAAATATGAATTTACTACAAGACCCCGTTACTCTGTTATAGAGCACTGATATTGAATATTCTGTAATGCCTAATCTTCAGTACATACTTTGGACTTTGCACAGTCCCCTATTTTATCATTCCAAATTCTCACTCATTATATATCATTTAGAAATATCATAACATGAAATGAAAGTCAGGTTTTGAGATGTCAGAAATTCACTGTATGATATATCAAGCACATTGTGTGACATCTCAAAATAACTTCCAGTACATTATTAAAGACCTCAGATGCATTTTAAAATTCCACAGACCTACATGCTGCAGATTTTCTCTCTTTTTTTTTCTTTTTTTTTTTAAAGTACCATTAACATTTCATTTTCAAATCTAGTTAAACCAGTTGAGGGTCACAGGAAGCCAAGGCCCACTCCAGCAGCATTGCAAGGTAGGAGTGAGCCCTGGATAAGCCCCAGTCCATTGCAGGGTCCGCTCACATAAGCTCACACCTTCATTCAGCCTGGGTCCACTTCTGAGCTGCCTTGCGGATTCAGTCTCCTTTATTCAATGGCACTTTCTGCCAATGTGTTAAAAATAACATAAACAGACACTAAGTAGTTTTCTGATATCCTGAAATGTATTTAAAAGATTTCACCCAAATGGAAAACAATGCATTTTAAAATATCTTAAAGTCTATTTTGAGGTAACATTTTATAGTAACGCTAAAGGTAAAAGAACTGATTTGAATTATTGTGAAATTAGACAAAAAAAGTTTTTTATTTTTCTGTAATATAAAACGTATTTTTAAGTTCTTAAATTACATTTTGAAAGAAACATTTGTTATATTTTGAGATATCTCAGATTTGTTTCAAGATATCCGAAATAGATTTTGAATTATCATCCTGTAAGTTCCTATTCCTATTTTTTTTACAGTGGAAGCCAATTTAAAAAGAGGATTTTCTTAAAAGAAAGGCATTTTGAGAAATCTTGAAACGGCCAGGAAGCAATGAAGAGATATCCTGAAATACTTTTGAGACAGCTTAGAATGCATTTCACATGTTTTTAAGTAGACTTTTCTCCTGATACTAATTTTATAACATCCTATAATATACTTTGCCATGTCTGACTATCTTCCCAGATGTACTTTACAGAATCTCTTTGTGGCACTCACTCTATTTATCTCCTTTCACAAAAGTTTTCCATATATTTGCCAAAAAGGTTCCTTTCTCCTGAAATATAAGTCGACATTACAGGCTCATTCTGACAAATGTATGACTATTTCTTGTGGATATTGTACATTTAGTGTATTTATGGTCTGTTCTTAGTTACTTCACTGCCCTCGCTGGTCTGTGGGGGTCATGGAAGGTAGAATTCCATAGTACTATTTACGCTTGACAATATACTTGAATTTGAAACGTTTTTGCTTTGTATTCCGTAATGGATAGTTCTATTTTAAAGCAAAAAAAAAAAAAAACATTTTTTCCCCTCTGGATTGCTGCTATTGCCTTTTTTTAAAAATTTTCCTTTGCAGTAGCGCTCACTAGATTAGTTTAACAACATATTGGACAAAAGGACCACATCACTGTCCCACACCCTATCATCCCTGGAGTTTTCCATTAATTTTGGGACTAAATCACAATAGAACATTGAATTCAGCTACAAGAAGTTAACTCCTAATCTTTTTTCCCCCTTTGGTATTAAAAAAATAAACGATCATTTTGTTTAGCGTGAGTATTAAAAATGTTGTGAACTGCTGAGAACAAAATGCAAAACCTAATCTGGAAATCAGAAAGATTTTGCTAAATTGTAACCATGGCGCAAAAACATTCAGCTGACATTATTGTTCTGTAATCTTTTAAACCTAAGTATTTTCACAGAATTAGTTTTAAAAGTACAGTACCTACAGTAAAGTAGGACCTTGTATAAATCCACTGAATGTCAGTTTACATGTGTAAAAAGTTATACTTTTATTCTTGTGTTTAATTCAGTATGTTTTTTTTTGTCTGAAATGACTAACTGCATCAGATACTGTATGTTTGTTACTATTTTCTGATTTATGCAGAAGAAGTGCAAATTTGAGCTGACTTGGGGTGAGTTTTCCAAAAGCACCATAGCACTTTAAACATTTAAAACACCAGTTTAAAATGGATTATTAATTTATGACTGTTCACCAAAAGGTAACTATAGTAGCAGGTTAAATCCATTGTAGTCTACTATTCTTTTGTCATTCTTTTTACTCACTTAGTGCTTCTTAAACAGGTTACCTCTTTGCCATTTACAGTGACAGGCACGGTCGCCAAACACCACATTAAATTCACATCATGGTAGTTCACTAAAATTTATTAGTGAGATTATAAATTGTACTTTTATTATGAAATGAATTCATGCATTTTTATGACCACATTTTATTGTACATTTGTTAAATTCAAGTTAATTCTACTGTTAATAATTACATATTTAAAAGTTGATATACTTTTTCAATTTTCTTTATAAATTTTGAAGAATCTGTATTCTGAGCTTGCAGCTAGCTTTACTTTCATTGAGACATTTTTTGTAATGTAATTGGCTATGCTCAGAAGAATATCTGTTGAATTATGTATCTGTGTCTCCGACCACCATCTCAGATGCCTAACACATTATGTAAGTTAAATCGACTGCATGTAGCTGATACCCAGTCATGCTGCTAGCCTTTTGGAGCCTTCTTGTACCTGCCATAAAGATTCTCCACATAGAACAGACAGGTGATTTGCAATCTTCAAGAAATTTTTATGGATAGTGTGACAAAATGGACTGGGAGTACCCATGATGTCTTCATTTATGGGCCAATTCAGAGAGCAAGAAATAGCAAATTTGTTGATGGAGGACTTCTGAGCGATAGTGGGTGTCCACCTCAAACATATGCTGGATAGCAAGGGGAAGCTTACCTCTTTTTGACATTAGTGTATTGAATGGTCATCATCAGTGCTTATCAAAACCTTAAGAATAAGTCAAAATCTATGGAGTGTATTGGACATTGCAGGAGGTCCATTGTTAGCAATTAAAGGACTAATAAGAATACTTGTGCACTAAATACAGGCGGGTGTTGGCGGTCTTGACATATGGCAACCTGTAGATAACAATGAGCAAATAAAATCTAATTATATTTATTTTTAACTGAATTTCAGTTAAGTTACAAGTGTTGACATCTGTTTTTTATATATGAATGAAGTGAACTAATTTTGACATAGCAATTACTAAGGCTGAGGAGTACCATAATACTGTACAGTACATAGAGTATTTAGCCACCATTTGCAATCATTTTTTGCTTTTGTTTGCATGTGTCTCACAATCATTAGTTAGTGGCAGATATTTTGTGCCACCATTTGTGTTTTTTTGTGTGTTTCTTGATTGTAAAGTACAGTATTATTGCTTCACTGTAGAGTCGGCATTAGAACAAATTTAGCAGGAGGGCAGTGGGCTTTCACGGAGGGGTTGTGTGATTACCGTACCAATAAATCCAGCATTATCATCAATTAAGAACAAATTTGTCTGAAAATGCATACACAACAGACAAATAGAACTCCATCCTACAAAACATAAGCTATGGCAAGACATTTTAGTATTTGTTCACTTTTTTTTTAATATGAAACTTCAAAATGCCAGTATTGTTCATTTCAAACTTAATATCATCACATTCCAAACTAGTATTAGCTCTTTGCAACTTGATTTTTGATGTTTCAGTGTTCGATTAGTTATTAATTATGATATTTGTGAAATTTAATATCATTATTCTTAATTTTAAATATTAAAAGAAGTCTTTGAAATTTGCAAGACGGACAGACACATTGCTGTCCTCCTTTAGGTAAAGGTGCTGCCTTGGTCTATGTACATATATCCAGTACAAGGATTGCAGTTTAATTCTTATAAAAACAATCTTTCAAAGAACAACTTGATAAGTTGTTGTGCCATAAGTATTTTACTGAATAGATTATTACATCAGGGTACAAATAATAAGATATATGTGAAGATGTTTTAAACCAGGAGTTTGTGAAGGATGACAACAAATGTTTCTGCATGCACATTTAAACAGTTTATTAAAAATATATATTCTTGCAAATAAATAACTTCAATGCTAATTTAACAATGTCTATAAAAGTTTATTTTTGCAAAGAACTTCAGCTGATGAGTCATTTCACTGTGAGGTCCACTTGTTCAGACAGTACATCTCCACTTAGAAACATGGATTAATGAAGTAATTTCTTTAAATATTATTATGTATAAGCATGTGCACCTAATGTGCTAATATTTTTTTATACTGGAGTTAAATTTGTAAAGGTAAATGTAATTGGTAACATATCAGGAAATTAAAATAGCACAATTTTATCAGCTAACTGAACAGATTACAATATGCCAGCTTTTAAGGCAGCTCAGACACCTTCCTCACTACAACTTGCCTGAAAAGGGGCCTGAGCTGCCTTAAAAGCTGGCATATTGTAATCTGCTCAGTTAGCCGATAAAAAGGTGTCATTTTGCTTCACTTCCCTTTGTATCCATAATAGCTAACACAGGAAAACACCCCTACTAATACACAAAATTAGAGCTAAAGTAAAGTGGGGACAACAAGTACAGAGGGCAAAAATCCTATAAAATGTGATGGTAGAGTAAAGTCTACTTTATAATAAATAATACCTTAGTATTATATTACTGTATATATATATATATATATATATATATATATATATATATATATATATATATATATATATATATATATATAGTATAGTAAGACTCTTATGTCAATCTTTTGAAGTCTGATATCAAGTTTCTAAATTTCGATATAAGCTTCTTGGAAATTTGACATAAAAATTTGATAATTTGGTATCATATACTGGGTAGCATGATGGTAACACTACAGCCTTGCAAAGAGGAGACCAAGGCTGAAGTTCCAGTTCACAATCTCTTAATTGTTAACATATATGAACATTAAATACCTGATAATAAATCTAAACCTTTCAGAAGCGTCAGTAAGGACCTATTAGGGCATTTGTGTAGATTTGCTAAAAACTGCAAAGGTCTAATCACTTGAATGTTCAATTGATAAGGTAGTAATTTAAACCATAACTCAGTTTGTGCTTTGTTGCTAAAACTGGCTCACCTTTACTAACCTGTTTTATTTTTGGCAAAACAGACACATTTAACAATTTCCGTTTTGGCAAAGAGTACGACCTGGTTTCTACTATGAATTGTGTGGAAATATTACTGCAGGATAATTTGCAATCCTGTTTATTGTTGAATTCTATTGCTTCCATACTGTTCTTGCTATGTGACCTCCAGTTTGGGTGGAATTTAATGAGAGGCGTAATAGAAAAAGAGGACTGAGCCCTTGGCTGTACAACGCCGTTTTTGTTCTTCGTATGGCCAGCCATTTGCTTAAGTCTAAATAAACAAGAGCATTGTAATGCAAGCCCACAACAGACGGAAGCACATAGCTAATAATACAGTGTGTGTGGTCTAAATAGCCATTCATTAATTTAGAAGTAGTAAAGAAGTGAATCTCCATTTTAAAAAATGTGACATATACTATATGTGTGTAACAAATATTTTTATCTCTACAACACAATACAACAGAACTCTAACTTCTGAAATTCCTTAATAGTTAATGTTTGGATCATCTCTGAAAGCAAAAGTGTTTGGGTTTAATTGATGACATTTTTATCTCTTACTTCTCGTGTCCTTTTTTCAAATAAAAATAATGTTCTTTAAGGTATTTTAGCTTCTTTTAGACAATAATCTAAACATCTTCCTATGGGCAGCCAGAAATCTTACAAGAATTTCTAAGGTTATGATCACTTAATGGGACAGCAGTATTGACTAATGGGCACCAGTCTTTACTCTGTTTCTCTTCTTTAGAGCTGATCAGTAAAATTTGACAAAGCACTTTTCGCAGAGAATATGCTGTGTTCACTTGTGACCTTCTTCACGGATTTTCTTTTCTTGGAAATTCGATGTGTTTGACAAACATTTCTTCCAAGCGCTCCATGATGCTTTGTGAGGCCAGAGTGACATCATAGAACTGTAGCAGCCAAGTCAGGCATGAAACGGCCTGATCTGCTTTGTACTGCCTACGTTTAATTAAACAAACAAAAAAAATTGCAGTATTTTAATTTGTGGGGCATCATAGCTACTATGAATGCCATAACTGAATATATAACATCCTTGTGGTTGGCTAATGCAACAACCATATGGCTAATTATGCGTGCAAATTAGCCATGGGCCACACAAGTCAAAACACGCTTTAAAGGAGCCCTCCCACTCACCCTCTTCAGGTGAGTATGGGACACTTTGAAATAATTTTTGTTTGCAGTTAACGTTCCGTTTGCATGTTTTGTTGTTTGAGACACAGGAGTGAAGTGGTTAGCACTGCTGCCTCGTAACTCAGATCACATTTTTAGCCACAATAATTGGTCCAGCATGGCTAGAAGATGCATCCCTAGCCCTTTGAGACATTTAAAAGACCATTGCACTATTATAGTCTACTCAAAACTAGTTCAGTTCTTTCTTCTCTGAAATTCCAGAACATTTCTGAGATTTCAAAGCACTCACAGCAAAACAAACTGCTATGTTCACTCATTAATATTCTTCTTATTTATTACCAGATACAGAAAATAAACAAAAAAGGCTGCCTACTGATACATGTTTTGCAGCCACTGGTTGGTGATGTGAATATTTGTCTGCTTAGCAGGTGTGACATTTTATTTGAAATATATTGGTTTCAAGTTTTAATATAAAAATTAAATTAATTTAGCCCATAGAATTCCCACCAATGCTCCCTCCACATTTCCTCATCATTCAGATACTTTAGTAATAAGATTGTGTACATTTGTAATAAAACATAAACTAACATTTAGTTAAATTAACAAGCAATGTATACCTTCACTTTTTGTAGTTCCTTTACATTTTAGATTGAATTAAGGCATACTAAGTGTTTTTTCAAAATTAATGTGCAGGAACAGAAACATGCCATCTAGCCATACATTATGATCAAAGATGATTTTTAAGGATTTAGAAGCTCATTCAGATGACTCCCAGAAGTGATGACTACAGCAATATTCCTTTCATCTGCTTTGGAAGGTGAGAACTGGAGTTTTTGGAACTGCATCGGCAACAGCTATGGGTTTCCTTAAAACTGCAATTTCCATAGCGCTCACTTAACACAAACTCCATTAGATTAAACAAGCATTGTAATGTAAACTAGTGGCTAGCTATTAAGTATCCATCAAATTTTTAAGCAGAAAAAAAAAACTAACTGAAAATGTACTATACTATATGTATGTCGCAGTGAAAGTTAAAATAGCTTGTATTTGTATCTGGAAAGTCTTTACACATTTATTGAAGTTATGCTATGATAAAGTCATTAACTTATTAATCTTGTGAAGCTTTTGGTTAAACCACATATGTAAAAGAGTCAGCCTCAAATAGCTTATTGTGGGCAGATATGGATAGAGGGCAGACCAAAATGAGCAGAAAATAGAGCTAAGACCATTAAATCAAGAGCTAAGGTGAATAAAATTGTCAAAAAACAACTGTGGGTTTGTGGTAAAAAGGAGAGATCAAGCTTGTAAACAAAACCAAAGATGATCAAAAATCAGGAGTCAACAATTCAAGCCAAAAGTCCTAACCATAACAAAGATTCCTTTTCATACTATTATAATGCTTGGCAAACCTTTGTTGTTGTTTTACGTCCATTGAAATGTCTATGCTGCCCTCCATCTTACATAGGAACAGAGTTATGATAATATATTACCTGACTTTTGTGCATAGGGATAGCATCCATAAACAATATGTCAGTGCCAGTGAGAATAAAAACAACAAAGTCATAATGTAGCTTCAAAGTTTTCCTCTGTGTATCAGGTTCATTTCAGAATGCACAGTTGATAAAAAACAACATCTTCTTTTAGCTAAAAATAAAATCAAACACAGACTTTTCCGTTTTTCTGTCTAGTATATAGCCTTTTATTTTTTTTTTATTTTAAGTCTAAAAAATGGTGACAAGCGGAGCAGCCAAGTTTATATTTACATACTGTACAGCTTCATGAAACTGGCAGTTTTGAATGGTCAAACATGAAACTCACTAAAAAGAGTTTTTGAGATTTTTACATTTTTTTATGTGGGCCCTGTTTACCATTAATTTTCCCATAGCTCTGGAATGCAAATCATCACCTACACACCATTAAACTCAATTTTGTTTATACCTCTTGGTAACATCATGATGGTGGTGCAGTTCATTTTTTAAATATGTGACATGCTGCATATTTTCCCCATGATGACACCGACATGTACCATCATGCAGACTATTGTGTTTTCTCCACAGGAAATCTCACTATACTGAAAGCCACTTGCCACCTGTCCCCTCCTACCTGCTGTTGCCTATCAACCTCCCTTTCCAGTTTCTTAATTCCTGCAGATGAGGGTTCACATGCTTAATACACCATGGAGATTAAAGTTTTATTTCTGTCCCTTTCAGGATAGTGATCTCCCAGACTGCCATCATAATTGGAAAATTGGGCATCCTCTTACCAGTACAAAAACAACACACATCTGATCACTCAAGAAAATATCTACATGTGAATTGAGTAAGCATTTTTTTTTCTCTAGAGATCTTTATTGAAACACTGCATGACTAGCACATGCATGTGGAATTAATGCTTGAAAATACTTCCAAACAGGAAATAAGCACCTTTCTTTCTGTGTCAATGGCATGTGTTTTGAAGGGGCAAAACCCCATTTGTTTTACAATTTTTTGTTTTTGTGACATGAAACACTGAGTTTTGCTGTGAATTCAGTTTCATGTGATTTATTTCATCACTACTTCAAGACATTGCTTGAGCTACGTTGTTAACTAAAGTGTTAACATGTGTATTATTTGTAGCGTTGGTTTCTATTACTGTAATCTTAGAAATGCTGTCACTATTGTGTCTGGCTAAAAGATAGGGCAGTTCAAATGATTAGACTCAGAGCAAGGTGAGCAGAAAATGAGGAAATTTTAGTGGACACTCAAACGAGTAGTCAGTGGATGTTATCTAAAATGCCGAACCAGAAGAATTAAGAGATCTATTGACTGTTATGTCTGAATTTGAAAAATGAAGTAAATAGCAAAATGAGGAAATGAAAGAGAATAACATGCACTAAGGCAGGCTGTGTTAAAACTGGTGATTCCAAGTGAAATCGTTCAACTAAGACCAAAGCAAGTACTAAAAGTCTAAGTAAAATAAACTTAACTGTCACTGCAGTAAATACACAGATAATAATATTGATTAATTGATCTTTAAATAAGAATACCTGTGATAGCATGCCACCACCTTACAGATCAGTGATGCAATGACATCAAAACACAGCTCTCTAGTCATTAAAAAGAACAAGGGAAACTGTCAAGCAAGAAAGAAAAACAAAACGAAATGGTGAAGTAATGGTGTACTGTGAATGATGCTAAAAATGAATAAAAAGATCAAAACAAGCAAAAAAATAAACAACAGAAAGAAATAATATAATGTGTTGATTAAACAAACCATAAGAGTCTACAAATAACAATTGGGGCGCCAACTAGGTAGTCCAATTTAATGAATAAACAAAAATTAAAGAAAAAGGGTGCGTGATGGCACAACAAAAATGTTGGTTGCCGTAGCCCAAAACGTTGTTCCAGCCTATGGTATAGGGTGTTAACGCGAGGTCACACTGGATCACCGTCTTTGCTCAGGTTTGGGTCCAATATGAGATGCCATCATCCAGGGTGTCAGGATTTATGAATTCCTATCTGGAAGGGGCGGGGACTGCTCTTTGTGCCATCAACAGGGAAATGCAGGTAGAAGGGAACAATCAGTTAGTGTTAGTGCACCCCCTTGTCCCGGAGTGGTACTTCTTGCCTCCGCTGAGCCAGCAAGGTGCCTGACAACATGGAACAAGACCAAAATTATAACAGCGACTAAACCCAAATGAAATCCATCAATCAAAGTCAATAAGAATTAAGGAAGAGATTTCAACATTAACTGGACATCTTTCTCTAAATGACATTATGAGGTTTTGAGTTTTTTTGTTTGATTTTTATCCAAAAGCTTAGATAGCAGATGCACCATGTCACCATCTTAAGTAACATAAAGAGGTCACATGTCATGTTGTTGGTAATCCATGCCTGATAACGAATGTTGGCAACATGCCTGTAGCCATGAAAAATTAAAAACAGTGATATCAATAGCAAAATAAGAAAAATGAACAGCAACTACAAAAAATAATGTTTAGTAACTCGTAAATAACATAGAAAGAAACCATAGACTCCAAAAGATGATTTGCAATATTCAAAACGTTTCTGTATTTTCATTTCTGGGAAACCTGAAGTTATGACAGAAGTTTTAGTTTTGACTAAAATATAAATGAAAATTTCATTTTGATCAGTTGCTAATAACTACATGTATTTGTTTCCATTTTTCTTTTTTCACATTTTGATTTAAAAGGGTGGTGCAATGACACTGTTGTTAGCACTTTTGCCCCACAACCCTAGAAACCTAGGTTTAAATCTGTGTTGAGGTGGCGCTAACACATTCCTCCTCTGTTTGTGTGAGTTTTTTGGGGGTTGCTGTGTTTTCTCTTTCTATATCTCAAAGATGTACAAGTTTTTATGGCTGGCAGCTCTAAGTTATCCTGATAATGAGTGAGAATGGGTGAAAATGTAACATGATATATCTTGTGCCCCATCCAGCATTCATTCCTACTTTTGCTTGATGCTTGGGCTCACTGTGACCCTTAAAGTGTATAAAGTGTGTTCAGATAACAAATATAACATTAGGTGAACAGTTTTAAATAAATATATAGTAATGTAACTAAAACATACAATTTAAATTAATATGAATAGTTCAGCTGTGGATGACGATCACTTATGGCACATATTTTTTAATGCTTACACAATGAAGAACATTTAAAAGTATACAATTGTTTTACACTTATAAATGCAACACTTAAAAGAAGTTAGCAAAATCTCAGAATTTCAGCCTAATGCATGCATGCTTTATAAGCTCTTAAATAACAAAATACAGTATGAATAATTGCTAAAAGTTATGTAAAGACAGTAATGAGCCTTCTGAGGTTCTGTGCTTAGCATCAAAAACACCAAAGCAAACCAAAGACTTAAAAAGTAAAAAAAGTATTTTAGTACCCATTGCAAAACATAATGAATAAATAAATGAATATGGTCAAAAGACATAACATTTTTTACAAGACATAAGTGACCTCTTACGACATTCATTATTACTGGATTGCACTCAGTGCTGCTCCACTTCCCAACAACTCTGAATTGGATTCTGCAGGCAGGTGTATTACAAATATTAAGTCTTTATGTTGACAGCTATAGGTTGCAAAATAGAGTATATGAATAATTTGTTACAGATTTTAAACACAGAACAGATTTGGGTAAGCACTGTGGAATACTGGTCACTTCTGCCGCATAGTTTCAGGAGTCTGAATTTGATTCTTGGCATTTTACCTTTGGTTTAATAAGTGAGTATTCACAGAAACCCAGTTTCAAAAATTCCATGTATCCCTTTATTCTGGTTAGAAAAAACATAATATTGGTCATAGAGACCGGGTTCACATGCGTAGACTTCACTACGATTAACCAGGCTATTTGAACATGTAAACACTGTTACACTTAAGGATTTTGTAGTCTGATTTAGTAGACTGTTGCACTTTCTTAGCCTGTGCGTGTTAATTTTGCACACGCATCCAACAGCTCTGGGTAGAAAACAGTGGAACCATCCACAAAGATCTATTTTCTGAGGTAAATGCTCAGGAGATCACCTTTTTCCTTTTGCTGGTTGAAATAATCTGTCTCAGTATTTCAGAAATTGCTAACTTTGTGTTGGTGAGCTGAACAAAAACTCAGCAATACAATCTCGAGAACAGTGTTGAGGATAACAATTTAAAACTTACATGCATTACATAGTTTGTTTATTTTTTAAAGTGAAGAGTAATCTAATGCAAAACTTATTTTTTTTAAATAATAATACAGTGGAACCTCGGATTGTGAGTAACTTGGTTTACGAGTGTTTTGCAAGACAAGCTAAATTTTTTAATAAATTTTGATTTGATAAACGAGCGATGTCTTGCAATACGAGTAGTATCAATACACTTTGTCTGCTGAGCGTCATGTGATCATAACTGAGCTGATGGTTCTTCTCTCTCGCGCGCGAGTCTCTCTCTCCTTATAACGCTCGCTCGTGCACGCGTCTTTTTCTCTCTCTCTCTCCTTATCTCTCTTGCTCGCGCACGCGTCTCTCTCTCTCTCTCTCTCCTCTTGAGGGCAATCATCTCCTATACTCCGTCTGAGTCTGCGTGCCTCACTCATATAGTCAACATCCGTACGAGCGTATACTGTTTACTACAGCATTGTGACTGTGTGTGTGCTGTGAAGTGCGAGTCCCCGTCTTGCGCCCCAAAACACGAAGCTGAGTCTCAGTACTTTAACAACACCAGCTTATTCAGCCTGAAACAGCAACAGCGCGGTTATTTATTGTAGCGGGATCTTTATAATGTTCCTTGTATCACCCATCGCCGGCAGGCGCTTATAGCATGTCCGCGATCTTCTTGGATACGCTTATACGGCGAACTGCTACAGCGCTGGGAGACTGCGATTGCTTTGGGACACTCTTCGCGTGTCATCCCGTTGGGTGGAATCCCACAAGAGTTTAGAAACTCACTCACACCAGCCATGATTCTTTTTAAAGGTAAAGTGCAGGTTAATTTGTTTCATGTATTTTTACTTTATATTTTGTATTAATCATTTTTATATGAATAATTTTGGGTTGTGGAACGAATCATCTGAGTTTCCATTATTTCTTATGGGGAAATTCACTTTGATATACGAGTGCTTTGGACTGCGAGCACGTTTCCGGAACGAATTATGCTCGCAAACCGAGGTTCCACTGTACCTGCGTTATTATCATCTCAGCAGCACTGAGCTTAAGTCAAGAAGTAAACATAGCATTACACCACTCCTTTGCAGGGCTCAGACGCACAGCCAAGCAGAAATTAGTGTGCTGCATGCAGTCTGGTAAGAAAATATATTTATAAATTGTCTATTTAGTTTTAATCCAGTTATCTTCTATTGATATTTTGTAATAGAGTGACTGGGTAGCTCAGTGGCTAGTGTACATTCCGTTAATCTTTGGGAGCTCTGGTCGAGGATATACAAAAGGGATGGATGTTATTTACTTCACATCACAGAAAATTATTACATTTGGCTGTGTTTCTGGTCAGTTTCATTATGGTTCATTTATGGGCTTAGGATTTATTAACACATTCTGGCTATTGAAATGGGAAGTATTTCAAACAAAAGAAGCAAAGTAATTCATTGATTAAGATGCATTACATTTTATAATAAGTAACTGATAACACTCAGCTCAGGACACACAGGCTCCATGTTTGTTTTGGATCCACTGCGGAGGTTAATGATGTTTAATCCTTGTTTTATTTTGCACATTTTTATGACATCAGAGCGCTATGCCAAAGGAGAACTCCATAAGTGGACTTGTACGTGTAATCAGAGGTTTTTAACTGGGTTACTCACCCTGCCCCAGTTTTGTGTGTAGGTGTAAAGGCACCCAATGTCTCAGTGTTGGTTGAATGATCTCTCTGTCAGCATGTGGGCTTTCTACAAGAAGCTGCATTTTCTCCCAGTGATATGAATGCTAGTTTAATTTGCTTTTTGCTCTATGCATTATGGGTATAGGTGTAATAGGCCATGTTTTCCTAGTATCTGATGTTGCTGGGGTAGACTCTAGGTCTCTACAACCTTTGAATGTAAGAAGTGAAAACGGAAGGATGAAGAAACCTTATTAGAAAAAAATATTTGCAAGTAGAGTACATGTTAATTTTATCAGAAAAACATAAATGTAATGGAACAGAATTGTTTTGTTTTTTCCCATCAGTTTCATATCCTGAGTATCCTACATGAATTATATCTGATGAGACTATTAGTGTTTAAAGCTTGAAATTTAAGGGAAACACATTATATTTAAAGCAAATTTTATGATGCTCTATGACTATTCATGTTTGTCTAGGAATATCATACCACATATCAGACCTTGTTAACCTTAACATATTTTTCACTCAGTGAGGTCATTAGCTTTGGCTCAAGGGTGCAATTTTCCTTTCATTCATAAGGGACATTGGGAAGTAGTGCTCCCAACCATTTCCGTCTGAAATGCGGAAAAATCATATCCCCTCACAATCAAACAAGGCTGAGCTGGGATTACCACGTCTCCAGATGACTGCATGATGACGCAAGCTTTTAACAATTGGAGGATATCAGGCAAAACTATGTTTTCTGTTTGGGAAAACCCAGGAGGGATGTTGATGCTGAACTTTTTACAATTATAACCAAGTAGGAATGAAAATAAAATTGCCTGTATTTTGAAATAAAAATAGTTAATTCAATATCTGCTTAACTTAGTTGTGGAAAATCAGTACCTTTTTTTAAACTTTGTTCCTAAACATTATTGTACTGTTTGCACTGATATAAAAGAAGTGCAGCTTTAGTTTAACAACTACTGTACAGAGACAGATGTTGAGCTGCCTATGCCATTGAAATAGTCAAAAAGATCACAACAATAAGAAACATCTTTACAGGTAATTAGATGATTCTATCAAAAGACATCTTGAGTGAAAATTGATTTATCTTCTTATCGGCTTCTTAGTTATAGTCCGTACATACAATAGGCCGTATATTGTACATTTACCTAATTTGCAAAATAAACAGGAAAAAAAACAAAGCAGAACCTTGTGCTCTTAAGCAGGCACAATACCCCAGTAAAGGCAGGGAATCCAAAAAATATAAAAAAAAAAATAATTTTTTATACTAAAATATACTGCTCTGGACAGGGCCATGGAACCGCATCAACCCAGCAGGAGGACTGATACCTACTACTTTGTGTGAGGAGGAACAGGACGAGCACTGACAGAACACTACAAAATGACCTCCAGCTGTCTACTGGTGTGCATGTTTCTGACTAGACTGTTAGAAACACACCCCGTGAGGGTAGCATGAGGGTCCGACATCCTCTAGTGGGACCTGTGCTCACAGCCCATCACCATGCAGCTCGACTGGCATTCACCAGAGAATACCAGAATTGACAGCTCCATCACTGGCACCCCGTTCTTTTCACAGATGAGAGCAGGTTCACACTGAGCACATTTTATAGATGTGAAAGAGTCTGGAGATGCCGTGGTGAATGTTATGCAGCGTGCAACATCATCCAACATGACTGGTTTGGCAGTGGGTCAATGATGGTTTAGGGGGGCATATCCTTGAAGGGTCACAAAGACCTTCATGTCCTAGGCAGACTAGTGATGAAATGCCATTGTTAGACTTTTCACTTGTGTAGTGGGCCCTGGGTTCCTCCTGGTGCAGGGCAATGCTCGGTCTCATGAGGTGGCAGTTCCTGCATGATGAAGGCATTGATGCCATCGATTAACTTTTCCACACATCCCCAAGCTCTCCTTGTGTAATAGCCTATCTCCTAGTATCACCTATATTAGACTTTTTTGCAATAGCACATATGGATGTGCCAGTCTGGAGCAGCTGGACTACCTGTGCAACTTGAATTGGCTGTAGGTATTGCCTCATGCTACCAGTAGTGACAAGGAGCCTTGTGTATAAACAGTGCGTACACAAACAAATGTTGCGTACTCCAGTTTCCACACACACTTCAAGATGTATAAAAGCTCAACTTTGCTTAGAGCCACATACATTTTCACGACAGCCTCAGACCATACGGATGCACTTTCTGTTCGGTTTTGCAAACTGGCAGCACCCAGTGTCAAAACACTGCCACTGTTTCTGTGTCATTTCCCTTCTTTTTCATATTCGCATCCATACCGCAGGATTTATAAAATACACTGAAATTAATTGCATATTGTTTACAAATTTAATTCACTTGATTGTAATCATTCTGTAACAATATAATTGTGCACGGAATAGCCAAATTATTCTGAATACCATAGCTGCTTTAGTGTTGTTAGAAGAAATGGGAGAGTTAGAAGACAGCGCACATTTATAGATGATGATGACTGGCTTCAAAGTTGATTTCGATTTCCAAGAGCTATCCTCTTGGAGGTGTGTGCTGAACTGGTGCAGGCTTTAAAAAGGCAGACTTTGGGGAATTGTGCTCTACCTGCTCCTTTGCAAGTTTTGTCCACTCTTGGATTTTTAGCCATAGGAGCTTTTCAATGTGAACTTGCTGACCAATCGTGCATTTCACAAACATCACTGAGTCGCGCTATGTCAACAATATAGGATGGTATTATCCGCTTGTCATCCAGATATACAAGTTTTCCTTACACTGTGATTGAACTGGGAAACATCGAAGCGCAATTCACAGTTTTCCGAATGTAATTGGAGAGGACAGCTGCATGCACATTGCTATTGCAACGGTTGTGGACAAATTATGTCAGCCAGAAACAAATCACCAAGAATGAGCTGACATTACTTCATCTATAGTAGGAGTGCCTATGAAAACGGCAACTCCACACTGTCACATGAGCTTTTTTTCCAAATAGTGTGGCAAAAGGCAAGCAGTGCTTTTAAAGAAAGCGAGTCACCTCAACAACAACAACATTTATTTATATAGCATAAATAAGAATTAAAATAAGAGAATACTAACTAACATAAAATAAAAGTAAGTTCCGATGGCCAGGGAGGACAGAAAAAAAAAAAAACTCCAGACGACTGGAGAAAAAAATAAAATATGAAGGGGTTCCAGGCCACGACCTAAATGACCTCAATCAGCCATCATTGTATTTAGGGTTCTCATGGAAGAACTAGATGATGACGGTCATGTGAACTTCTAGCCTTTAATCCATCAATGTAAGGACATCACGGTGCTTTGATCATGTGGTGGTGGCGCAGGTCACCACCCCAAAAAACCGGAAAAAGAACAGAAGAGAAAGTAGGGGTTAGTAAGGATTTTGAATATGAATACCATAAATAATAATGATAATTAATTGAATATACAGAGCATCAGGATTAAACTACGATGAAGCTATGAGAAAGCCATGTTAAAGTAATGTGTTTTCAGCAGTTTTTTAAAGTGCTCCACTGTATTAGCCAAGTGAATTCCTTTTGGCAAGCTGTTCCAGATTTTAGGTGCATAACAGCAGAAGGCTGCCTCACCACTTTTTTTAAGTTTAGCCCTTGGAATTCTAAGCAGGCACTCATTTGAAGATCTAAGGTTACGATTTGGAGTGTAAGGTGTAAGACATTCCGAAATATAAGATGGAGCGAGATTATTTAAGGCTTTGTAAACTATAAGCGGGATTTTAAAGTCAATTATAAATGACACAGGTAACCAATGTAGTGACATCAAAACTGGAGAGATGTGCTCGGATTTTCTTTTCCTAGTTAAGATTCTAGCAGCATTCTGCACTAGTTGCAATCGATGTATGTATTTTTTGGGTAGTCCCAAGAGGAGAGTGTTACAGTAATCTAGTCGACTGAAAACAAAAGCATGGATTAATTTGTCAGCATCTTGCAATATAAGGAGTCTAACTTTTGCTATATTTCTTAAGTGGAAAAATGTTGTCCTAGTAATCTGTTTAATATGTGATTTAAAATTCAGGTTAAAGTCAATAGTTACACGTAAATTCTTTTCCTCTGTCTTGACTTTTAATCCTAATGCATCAAGTTTATTTCTAATAACCTCATTATATCCATTATTGCCAATCAGTAAAATTTCTGTTTTCTCTTTATTTAGTTTGAGAAAATTATTACTCATCCATTCAGAAACACAAGTAAGACATTGTGTCAGTGAATCAAGAGAATCGGGGTCACCAGGTGCTATTTATAAGTACAGTTGTGTGTCATCAATGGTAGCTCACGTTATGCCCTGAGATAATCTGACCTAATGGAAGCATGTAAATCGAAAAGAGCAGCAGACCCAGGATAGAGCATTGTGAAATACCATATAGAATATCATGTGTCTTTGAGTTGTGATTACCACAACTTACAAAGAATTTTTTTTTAACAGTGCCTCTCAAGACGGACTATGTTGTTGTGTTCTGTTATTTTAACCTTCAGTATTTCATAATGGACAGTCAGTTTAGTTTTTCTCCATTTACGCTCAGCTCTCTGGCATGTTCTCTTAAGATCAGACACTCTTTGGGTCTTCCACGGTATAACAGTACTAGAAGATTTTTTAACTATCTTTTCAGGTGCGACTATGTCAGCAGCAGCTCTCACCTTAATATTAAAATTTTCCACCTTACTATTTACATTATTCTCACTATTGTAGTAAGCACTACAAACGGACTGGTTGCTTAGAATGTTTGGAAATTTTGAAGCTGCTGATGAATCAAAGAAGCGTTTTTTAACAATATGCTTCTCGTGAATATTTTAAATCATTATTTCTATATTAAATAGTAACAGAAAATGGTCTGATTGACCAATATCAATGACCTGCTTCACATCAACTTTTAGTCCTTTAGTAATTACTAAGTTTAATGTATGACCTGCTTTATGTATGGACTGACTAATATGCTGGCTCAAATCAAAAGAGTCCAGGAGGTTCATGAATTCTTTTACTTTCGGGTCACACTGATTATCGATATGAAAGTTAAAGTCACCGACTATTAGGAGTGTGTCATAGTTAGTAATTATAATTGACACCAAGTCTGAGAATTCCTCAAAGAAAGACACATTGTATTTAGGAGGTCTATACAGGTATAATACAAGAAACTGAGAAACTCCATGAATAACAATGGCAAGATACTCAAAGGATTTGAATTTGCGAAAGCCGGCATCTTTACGCTTTAACCAGCTCGAGTAAATGTTTGCTAAACCGCTGCCTTTCTTACCTTGGCAATCTGCATGAGCAAAGCTGTAATTCGGAGGCGCAGATTCAATTAAAACAGCCACACCATCTGAGCTAAGCCACGTTTTACTTAGTGCAATAAAATCAATTTGCCTACCACTAATAAGATTGTTGATGGAAAACATCTTGTTGGTTAATGCTCTAACATTTAATAGAGCCAAATTTAATGTTTTGAAAGAGCAGAACTGAATCGTATGTGCGTTATGGTTATTTGAGATAGAAATTAAGTTATTTTTATTAGCGCCGCTCTGTGCTTATTTTTTAATTAATCTATAATCTGTTTTTATAGTTTTAATGCATTGTTCATCTAGAGGTGTAATTGTAATCTGGACAGGATACGTTCTGCACATTTTGACACCCCTTGATGATAAGGAAATGATATGCCATGTGGGATGGTGGTTCAGGTTGGAGTGGATTGTTTCCTGGGGTCTCTGGAGTGTCTCCTATGTAAGCATTGTCTGATGAATGTCTTTGTGTAGCAGTTTGATGTGAACAGCTGGAAAATATAGTGACTTTCATTCATTTTTAGTCTTATTGTTATTACAATGGGTGTGAAGTCTTCTGAAAAGAGTTTCAACATAGCTCCATTTATGCGATGATGGGTGAGTAGTAGGAAAGTTTAATATTTTGCCTGCATAACATTCCTTATGATAAACACCTGTAATCAGAGTGGCATTGTTACCTCTTTCAATTAGAATGTCAAGAAATTGATGCGTTGGTTTATTTTTTTTTCAATAGTAAACTGGATTGCAGGGAATATTACATTGATATAGTTATGGAAATCATTCAGCTGGAAATCATTCATTCATGCAAGTAGGAATTTCACAATAATGTGCTCATATGACAATACCAGTACCACCACTATCGGTATCTATCTATCTATCTATCTAGTCCACTCGTGTTTATCATGGTGCTGATCAGACATGCATGTAAGAATTTCACAGTACAATATAGACATATCAATATTGCTACTTGTACATTTTGAATAAGAGGTTGACAAAAATGCTTTCTGCCAGTACTGTAGCAATCACCCAATAATAAAGTTAAATATTGTAAATATTTCTTTTATATATGAATAACTTTTTATTTGAATGGAAAACAATAAATTTAAACTATAATCGCTGAAAGATGTACACAATAATAACTGAATAAATTAGAAATAATAAAGGAAATGATACAGTCAATGTCTGGCTAATGATTACTGTTAGTGTGATTGTAAATATAACTTTACAGATGTGTCCATTAAATTTTTGGAGGTACCCAAAAAAGTTTCTAAAACTTTCCCTTGTAAATTAGTATATGCTCCTTGAAACAAATAAAAATAAAACCCTAGACCAGGAAGCTGTTTATATGTTTATATGGGGAAAAATCCTTTAAACTGTGAATATTACAGACTAATTTATCTTTTAAAGGAGAACTTGAAGACTTTCGCTTGGGGTGTATAATATAGAATCTGAAGACGCTTCACAAACTAGAAGAGTCAGTTCAGTCTATCATACTCATATAGTTAGCTAATAAATAAGATGTTCCAATATTTTATTGAGATGTCATGGTTTCTACTTTCACTTCATTACTTTATATTCTGCCTCATGTTCCATTTGTGTTTATGTCTTCAGTCTTTAAACCTACTTTTCTAAAATTCCACAAATGTTCTGGAATTCAATATTTATTTTAAAGAATCCTGATGGAAAATGTTTTTTCAAAGTCTTTGAGAATTTTGAAGGCTTATCCTGAATATCTGGGTGTAAGACAAGCTGTTTAGTCTTGGGATGCACTTATCTGTGCCTTTCTAAGTAGATTCTGAGCTGCTGTCCTTTTTGTAGTGTGGTTTCGTGCCCTACTCCAGATGCACTGTCACTAGCACGTTAAGTCTCAGCATAGCATCTCTTGATTTGATTCCACTGACAAACTGAGGAGATCGTTCCTCCCCCACACTACGCGACTCTTCAATTCCACCCGGGGGAGTAAATGCTAACATTAATTTTATTTTAATTTTTTTCATTTTATTACTATTTAATTTAATATTGTTTCTTTGTATCAGTATACTGCTGCTGGATTATGTGAATTTCCCCTTGGGATTAATAAAGTATCTATCTATCTATCATCTATCTTTATATTCAACAGTCTTTAGAGTATCATGAAACTATCTGTTTGTCATTTTAATTACTTCTGCTCATTGTGTTCATGGTGAAAATGTAATTTCTACACACCATTAAAGCAAAAGGGGAGATGGCTCCACCTAATGTATATTTTTGCTGGGAGCTGTACTTTGAAATTTCAGAATAAATCTGACAGCACTGACCACATGCCTGCAGGTTAGCTATGGAAAGAATACATAGCTTGTGCTACTTCTTCCTTATATGATCACCTCCATGTTCAAACCGCTTTATTCTGCAGTAAATACTACAGAAACCTGATGGTTCAGCACATACTTAGAAAGAGGCAGGCAATATATGAAAGAAAAAAAATAATTGTCAGTTCCATGTTTACAAGTTAGCTATACATTTTAATGCATAAGTTCATTATTGTCACATGTGCGTGTACCTTAGTACAGGGTGAGTCAAAATTATGTTAACACTAATGGATTATTTTTATTGCGACCAAACCTTTCCACACCATTGCCAAGGCTTCCACACTCCCCTGATTTGACACCCTGTGATTTTTGGTTATGGGGTATGGTGAGGGAGTGGGTAAATAGCAGAAAAGTTTGTGATATCAATGACCTGAAGGACAGAATATGGACTATGGTATCATCTATTCCCTGCAAAATGTGTGCCCAGGTTTTTAATGGTACTGTTGCTCGTTGTTTTTTGTGTGTTGAACATAATGGCGAACAGGTTGAGACATTCCTGTAAATCATCTTGTACATATGACGTATGTTTTGTGAATAAATTGTTTATGCCATTCAAATGTTAACATAATTTTGAATCACCCTGTATATAATTAATTATAGCTGCATTTTGCTGAAACCTTTAGAAAACTGAAATTTGGTAATACATCTTTTTAACAACATGACCTCAAATAAAACATCCATCCATCTTCTAACCCACTGAATCCGAATACAGGGGTCTGCTGGAGCCAAACCCAGCCAATACAGGGCACAAGGCAGGAACCAATCCTGGGCAGGGTGCCAACCCACCACAGGACACACACTAGGGCCAATTTAGAATTGCCAATCCACCTAACCTGCATGTCTTTGGATTGTTGAAGGAAACCAGAGTGCCCGGAGGAAACCCACTCACACAGGGGAGAACATGCAAACTCCACGCAGGGAGGACCCGGGAAGCGAACCCGGGGCTCCTAACTGCGAGGCAGCAGCGCTACCGATGCGCCACCATGCCGCCCTCAAATAAAACATTTCAGAAAAAAGTATGAAAATGACAGAAATTTCACTAAAAGTAAATTCAATTTCTTCATCTATCTCCATAAGTACCTAAATGAAAGGCCTGTATCTGAAGAAGACATTGGTGTTTCCAGTGGGATTTTCAGATGAATACACGACCAAATAGATTCTTCCTGCACCTGTCTAATTTATCTAAAATGTGTACATTACATACTGTTCATCTCCTTTAACTTTCACTGTCAAAAATATATCCTGGCTTGAATGTTCTTGTGAGGGAAGCACTCAATTATCAGCGCTGCTTGATCGCATGTTTTAGCTATGTCTGTGTCGAAACCCTGAACTGCAGTTTTCACCTAATTTATTGACACTTTCTTGCACACCATTAATCAGCAGCTTTATTTGGAGGAATAATCATTTTAGGACACATTCATGTCCACATCCACACTCCCTCAATTACACAAGGATCATTTTCAATCACCAAAAACTCTAACATACAAAAATGGAAAGAAAAGCAAAGTACCCAGAGAAAAATCATGTAGACACTGGAAGAACATGAAACTCCACACATTGATCAGGCTTACCCAGATTTCCCAAACTTAGAGACAGCTTTTTCTCTAGTCCACCATAGCATTTTTGTTTTTATGATGCTCTATAAATTATTGGAGTATTCTGGCATGAAATTTTTTTAAAGGAAATGCAAAATGATCTCTTTATCAGGCATGCTCAGTCAACAATGAGAAATTACAAACTGTTTTTGAATGCACCACCCATTGTCCATTCCCTAAAGAAACTAAAAATACATGGAAATCTCATTAAAACAGCAAACTTCTAAAAAGAAACAGTTAGCTCAGTTGGCAAGTGTTTTGCTACAGCAGCAGATAACATAGACGTGACTGCTTGCAAGTAATTTGTTTCAATGGTTATTGCGAATTGATCTAGCTGATAACTTGTGTAATATCAAAAATTTATATTCATTTTCCATTCAAGAATGAGGAAAAAAATTATATAGAAAAATTTGTTTTGGACTCATCTGTTACATAGGTTGAGCTCTGTATTAAAATCGTTGAATCTACTCATCCATATCACAGACCACTGTATTGCATTTGTAATAAAAAGGAAAGCAGATTCACTTGTGATTGTAAATAAAATGTAAAATTTAAATTTCACACTGTCCCATACTATATACAATATAGGTTAATGTCAAGTGATATTTAGTCCAACAATATAATGAATAGTTCATCACTTCAAAATTCACAAAGGTATTGATAAAGCTGATTCAGTAGGATTCCTCTAGTTAAACAGTGAATCACATACCTGAGGACAATATTGGAAACTTAGGATAAGTCCATTTAACACAGAAACTAGGGATCTCCTCTTACACAAATAAAAAAAGCAAAAGAGCTATGAGCCATGTAGTTGAGACTGAAATCGTGACAGCATTTAATAAGTATCTGAATTTAATCTTTTGTTAGCATAGCTGTTTGCTAACCATACTAGCTCAATGGACTGAAAGGTCTCTTCTCCTTGGTCAAATTCATTATACTGTTATGATCTAAGGGACCAGCAGTACTCTGTTGTCCATCTTGTGGCTTTTAAATAAGCCATCTTCTTCATACTTTTTATAATGTTTAAATACTGCTACTCATCTGAAATACCATCTCCGGAACCTGAAGAAGTTGTAATATGATGTACATAAATTTAATATAACCAGCCAAAATAAAATAATGAAAAAGGGACAGTTGTTACACTCCTCAACCATTTATGATATAAAGTATTATGTGTAAAGAGTAAAAAAAAAAAAAAATAAGCTTAAGCGAAAACAATTTCCAACTGCTTCATTGAGTCTGGCTACATCATTTAGGTAACTGACTATTAGATGTCTGCCCTGCCATACACATGTGCATGAGAGGCAGCCGCGGGGCTTAAATAAGTGTAATGGTATGCCGGACCAGGGGGTGACACTGACCACTAACACCTTCTCTCTTTCTTCCTCTGCAGATCCACACAAGGAAATCCTGCCTGACTGTGCTGATCTCACTACCGGTTCCAGTTCTCCTGACGTCACTACTGGTTCTGCACCTCAGAGACACACTCCTTCCTTCCTGTCAACCCACTATATATTGATTAATATACCTCAGTTCTGTTTTGAACTCAGTCTGTAAAGATCAATATGACTTCTTTATTTTTTCCTTTTTTTCAAGTATACAGAGTATTTACCCCAAATCTTCATATTTCTATTTGTGATTATTTCCATGGCCCATTTGCTCATTATCTAAGCCCATAGTGCCTCAGGCACAACAACCCTTTCTCACTCAATTCCTAAACCCTCTCCTATACTTGCTCTGTATTCTTGGCTCACAGTTTCTTGTTGCCCCAATTCTACCTCTCTACTCCGAGCTCAGTCAGCCTATAACAAGGAACAGTCAGCTGAATAAGTTTCAGGGTCAGGAATGCCCTCAGATAGACCTGGCACTATCCCCCTGGTGGCTCCAGATATCTGTGCAGTCTTTAGCATCACTTAAAATGCTTCTAGAATACTGTTTGAAAATAGATTGTATATTGTCCTAGGACACAGTTTACCTACATGATTTATTATAGGTTATTCCTTTGTTTTCTTGTTAATTAACAATCATATTTTTATACCCACTTTACAGGTAAACTCTTTTTAATGGTATGCAGCGGTCTCAATGATTCTAGCACTTTTTAAAGCAGCGCCTAACATGGGGTCAAGGTCAATGAATGTGGTGAGTGAGGAATAATACAACTATTTTATATATTCCTGGAGACAACACCTTATACCACCCTTTTGCTGAAACAGCAGCTCTTTATAAAACACCTGATTTACTGTGTGGTCACTTGGGAGAAGCTCATAATGAACAAGTTCCTGAATGTCAAATAACAAAATCAATTTACACATTTGACTGACACTGTCTTATCTTTTCTGGATGTAGTAAGGCTGATGACTACCACTGGACAAGTTTAATTTTTTTATGGGATAAACGTTGACACCTGTCATATATTTACACAAACTTATTACTACCTGTTACAGATGATCTTAACACTTTTGAATCACACCTTGTACTGTATGCCCATATAGCATTATTACCAGATTTCAGGTTTCACAGGTGACAATGGCAGAGATAACTAGGCAGTAACCATTTACCATTAGAATTTTATACACTAAATCACACATTTCAGATTTTTTTGCATAAAAACACACATAAAATAGAATTTATTAAAACATTTTTGTACAAAATCATAGAGACAATGTGAAACTAAATTGGAAAAGATGACTTAGGACATTTCACTATAACATATTTAGATTTTGTAGCGTCTGTAACAATGACATAGTCTTTAGAGCATCTGCGTTTGTGAAAAAAAACACTAAGACAAACTTAAATTTGTATTAGACTAGCAGACTATGTGTGCTTCGCTGCAGTCGCTGTAGTTGGAATAATTATGTATCTACATGCGACTTATAGAGCTTCATTATATACAACATTTTTGGTTTGTCCTCCTGGAGCCAAAATATATACATTTTCTCTATGACTAATTCGTGAACATGCTACATAATAAATAGAAACGGGAAAAATGGCAACACTGCCGGGAACAACAGTAAATGAGATAAAGTAAAAGTCTACCAAACACTAAAGCACAAAAATGAAGTAGAAAGTAACAGTAAACCGCATCACCAGCACACCGCGTCTACTAAACACTAAGAAACACTAAGTAGAAACTCTAAAGGAAAAAGTACTATTCAGTAAGTACTGCGTCTAGTAAACAGTAAATCAGTAAAGGAGTGAGGACTAAACACTAAAGAAAAAGAATGGTAAGACCACATCAGCTGCGGAGCTCATCTCGGAGCGAAATGAAGTGAATTAAATGACGTGAATGGGAGGGGAGATGATCATGTGACTCCCCCGCCCGCCTTAACTCTCAATCCCTCCACAAACAGAGTTTCTCGGATCCCAACTCTCCTTTATATAAATCAGTAAAGGAGAGAGGACTAAACAGTAAGCAAAAAGAACGACAAGACTGCATCAGCTGCGGAGCTCAGCTCAGAGAAAATTAAGTGAATGAAATGACATGAATGGGAGGGGAGATGATCACGTGATTCCCCCACCCACCTTAACTCTCCATCCCTCCACAAACACTGTCTCTCAGATCCCAACTCTCCTTTATATAAATCAGTAAAGGAGAGAGGACTAAACACTAAGGAAAAAGAATGGCAAGACTGCGTCAGCTGCGGAGCTCAGCTCGGAACGAAATGAAGTGAATGAAATGAGGTGAATGGGAGGGGAGATGATCACGTGACTCCCACACCCACCTTAACTCTCCATCTCTCCACAAACACACAAACACAGTCTCTCGGATCCCAACTCTCCTTTATATGTATAGATTACACATGTATATACAGAATGCACTTATAAATTATGTATATTCTTACTGCTTAATTAAGAGGGGACACAAAAGTATGCCAATGTCAATTTATTTATAAAGAATATTTAATACATCATCAGTAATGGTGTAGCCAAAGTGCTTTACATAGAACAAGAACTGCATAAAATACTTAAAACAAAATACAACCAACAATAAAGTGAAAACTGCTGAGTAAGAAGGAAAGACTACTAGTATCACTGAAGATCATGAAAAGCTAAAGAATAGAAACGAGGTTTCAGTCTAGTTTTAAACAAATAAATGGCAGGTACGTCCTTAATGTAGCAAGGTAAAGAGTTCCACAAACGTGGTGCAGCAGCGGCAACAGGCCTGTTTACACTTATTATGAGGGACCACGAGAGACAACTGACCGGCAGATTGAAGCTCACTGGATGGCTGATGTACTCAGTCTGGCGGCACTATATTCTACTGCTGCCAAATTATTCTTACTCTTTTATTAACCTTCTGTATGCCATTACATTATGTGAAGTGCCTGAAGAAAAATGTAGAAAAGCTTTGAGGGCAAAGTCAGGACCTCAACACACACTCATATCAGACAAATTCAGTGTGACAAACCAACACTGTGTGTATTCATTGAAACGATGAAGAAAACACAACCCAACCTGTCTTAAAATACAGGGAAGTATTTCTTTTTATTAACAGATGTTATATTAAAAGTTTACAATACAGTGCATTCCCAAAAAAAAGACAGTAAAATAATAATTATTGTATCAACCGCTTCATAGCAACAGACTGTCTGATTTCTGCAGGTGTCCTCTTACTAAAGCAAATTCTACAATACCATAATTAAAATCTCTCCTGACACAGCTCTTGTCTCTGGTGTAGCCATGGCAGTACAGTATTATTTCCTTTCCTTCAGACTAACTTGTGCTCCTGGAGAAGAAATGACAGCCATCTCACGTTTGATATAAAATGAGTTGGATCCAAGACCTGGAGTTCAATACTTCAATGTGAGTCTGTCTAATTAATATAACTAGAAAATGGAAAATAAGAATCTCGCTTGGAAAGCACAGGTGTATAAAAGCATTTAAGCTGCAGTAGTATGTAAGCAACATACTATTATCATATAATATATATTATTATACATGATTTATAATATATACTATTATCATATTATATATATTTAAAATTATATATGTAATATTCATTTTATATATATTTCTGAATATATAGGGTGAGTCAAAATTATGTTAACATTTGAATGGAGGAAACAATTTATTCAAAACATACATCATATGTGCAAGATGATTTACAGGAATGTCTCAACCTCTTCACCATCATGTTCAACACACGTACCATATGTGGCAAAATCTTTTCCACAAAAATTGCATATAAGTATATACATAGCAGTACCATTAGTGTTAACATAATTTTGACTCACCCTGTACACATAGTTATATAACTATGTAAGCTACCACAAAAGTAAGTAAAGTGCAATACTTTTGCCATATATACTGTAAGTCATGAAGCATGTGCTAAACTTTAAACATATGAAACAAACTAAAGAAAAATAAAATGATTTTTGTCACCATAATAGCACTTTTTTGTAATAAATACATATCAGAACACACACACACACAAACACACAAAGGACAGTATGGAGATATGTGGTGGTGCTAGAATTTTATAACTATGACTAGAAATTTGCAGATATTTTTGACAAAGGCATGCAGGTTCAAACTACATTATGTGGTATTTATATAATTTTATTTTATCTTCAATGTAGTGCTCCAGGAAACCCTGGAAATTTCTCTGACTCTTGCAGGCAGAACATTTATCTACACTAGAGCGGCTTGTTTTAGCCCTGGGTCTTCTCTTAGATGAAACCCACGGCTTCAGGTACAAATAAGGACTTCTTCCCAATACTGATAGATTTCAAGAGTCACAGGTGACAGGAAGCACTTCTAAACTGAGACACAGTACATGAATGAAGACCTCTAGAATAATAACATCTCGGAACCAAGCCTACCATGTAAATAAAATGCCAGGTATGGCAGTAAAACAAGCACAACTACTTACTGTGGCTTAAATGCAATCTCTGTTCTTAACTGTGAGTCACAAGGAATATGCAACTTAATGAAAAAGAAACACAAAATATTTTCAATAAGACAACTGTAAAAAAGCAACAGTTTGGAATCTTGTCCATTTAATTATTCCAGCCTCCTAAGGAAGAACCATCTTATTTATTTATTTTGAAATGTCATGTTTTTTGCATGGTTCTAAGAAATGTGCGATGATCCATTAGGTCTATGACCAACCATTGTTAATCTTGGGAAGTTTGATACTGCAATCAATTAACATCTTCTTTGTCTTGGCAACATTAAAGTAAATGTACTGCCCATTGGTTTATAAAATAACATATTGTTAGATCATGCTCTTGCTCAGACATGGAGAACAATATTGCAATTGTCATGAACACTCTTACAGTCATTTAAGAAATAAATTTAAAAAAGCGTGGAAACACTATACATTCTTGTGGTGAGTCTTTGCACTTGTGCTGGAAAACAGTTCCAATAGACTCTACGTGGACTGTAAATTAAACAAAATCCATAAACCATCAAAATGAGCTTGTTTTCCAGCTTGTATTCAGATTCCAAGCGTCGATGAAGGCAGCAATATGCTGAATGCATAGAAGATGTTTACAGATAGCCAAAATGGGGAAAAATTCCTTTATTTCTAAGTGTTAATGTATTATTTCAGCTAGGAGACTTTTTATCCTTGAAGTCCCAACAAAGAGTTTATTATAATAGGCATATGGTTTTTAAAAGAGAGTAAAAAAAAAAAAAGTTTATTCTTTTTGCATTAATTGAGGTTTTCTTTTCATTGCAGTGGGACATACAGTAGATATAGTTCATTAAACAAAGGAACTGCTCAAGGTGGGCCAGACTGAGGTATTCATTATATTGCCTTAGAGTAATCCTTCAGATATCATCAGATGAAGGGGCCTACTGTCTGGGCTGGGTTCAAATCGTATAAACACGTATATGACGAGCGAGTGTGTTAGAAAACACAAGAGAGAGTCTGGGAGAAAGCGCTGATAGCACATTGCTGCACCCACCACATGATGAACCACCTGGATTGGGACCCGAGTGCAGCAGATGAGACCTCAGCACCATACTGGAGCAGTGAGAGGTTTTTTACGGTGTCAGGAGTGCCAATCCTTCCACCAACCCCCAAGTTTTCCCTGTAAATTGGAGGACCTGCTTGCGGGGCTGGATGCAGATTAACGTCATTCCCAGGATGAAAACACAAGACTTTCTCTAAACTCACCCAACAGTTTCAGAAAGTTGAAGCAACTGCATAACCTGTTTAATATCTCCGGGCAAAGACAAACCATTTATTCCATCTACACACACACACACATGCCAACACTCACACAGTGGCTAAGATTTTTATCCCTTGTCCTACAAGTCTCACACTTAAATTTCTACTTAGTTGTGTATTTTGTCCATCCATCCATTTTCTAACCTGCTGAATCTGAATACAGGGTCACGGGGGTCTGCTGGAGCCAATCCCAGCCAACACAGGGCACAAGGCAGGAACCAATCCTGGGCAGGGTGCCAACCCACCGCAGGTTGTGTATTTTGTACTGATTTTATTTAGCTTCATAGACGATTTAACATTTCTCCATATCTTATTTTTATTTTTTCTGTGAAAAATGCTCCTTTTTTCCTTGTTAAGAATACCCTTCATTTTTTTCTATATCCCTTGAAGTATTACTTGGAAAAAATGATAATCTGTTTTGTTGAGCCTATTTTGTCAACACTTTATACGATGTATTTTGATACTGAGAGTGCTGGCTTGTCCACATGTGGGCATGACTCAAAGAACAATTCTCAGGTGGTGCGGCCCAGGCAGTCTTGTAGGAAATCAGTGCAGCCTGTTTTGACTGTCCTCACCTCCCACTCTACTCATTTCACAAGAGAAGTGTAGGCTGAGGCAAGCCAGATGATGATCTAAGGGACTGAACCTCAGCGTTTAGCCAAAATCTAAATCAATCAGAATCAAAAAATGAGCCAAGATCTCATAGTTTATCTTTTCAGTGTTTTGTTTGTAGTGAGAAGTCAAGCAAAATGACACTTTTTACTGGCTAACTAAAAAGATTACAATTTGCAAGCTTTTGAGGCAACTGAGGCCTCTTCTTCAGGCAAGATGTAATTGATTAATGTATAAAAGATGTATAAAAGCGGACAGGAGGCGAGAAAGTCACCTCAGAATGACAGAGTCTGAGAATAAGGCTTTATATGAATGCGCTGAAATGAGGGAGTGCCAGTGAAGAGACATTAGTAGAGGGTAAGAGGCACACTGAGAGACTCACCTTCAATGACAGTAAGTATAAAACTGGACAGGAGGGAGCAGCAGTGAAGAGACATTCTCACACATGTGAATACATAGAAAAGGCACTTAGGGAAAGCACGTAGGGTAAAAGATAACACATTTTTTAAATGATTGTATTACCTGCCATGGTTAGTATTCAACAAAGATTGATTAATGGAACTCTTCTATTTTTCCCTTTAAGATATAAAGATGGTCAGGGGGCAGGTTTTTAAGAATCAGTAGGGTTCCTTTGAGGTTGTCACTTGATACAGTGAAGCTCTACAATGGTGCGACCTTATTTGCAAGCTCACTAGAATTCTTCTTAAGCAAATATTGTCCATAAAATCGAGCTACATTCTGTTTCCATTATTCAAACAGCAAAGAAAAATATATTTATAATCAGTAGTTATGATGATATTCAGTCTTCAAAACTATTCAGAAAATTGAATTATAAACTGTTCATGTTCATGGCTTTCCAATATAGATGCCAATGCTGCCTTAGTTTATTCAAGTTCTCCTTAACCTTGTGGTGGATTTAGTTAAAAAAATTGCATGAATAAATAGATGGGTAATTTATATAAAAATGTATACAAAATCCATGCTCAAAAAAGGTAAAACTCTGAAGTAAACATTTAGTGTTTACAATGGAAAATAAAGATTTTAACAAAGTTGTTTTAAAATGGTAAAGGAAATATGGTTTGTAAAAAGTACTCACCCGCAACTGACAGGTGTCACTCTTTATAAAACATAAAAAGCATAAGAAAATATAATTGTCACTGTGTAACCATGCTTGCACAGTGGGGGTGTCTACCCATAGGAAATGATAAATGAAGCTATGAGATGGCTCTCTGGAATCCCTGTCTTGCAAAAAAGCTTTTCTTCTGAGACATGTATGCAGCTGGGCCAAGGAAGAACATTTTTTCATTTGCCGTTTCCTGTTTTACTAAAATGGAAATGTGGTCATTTACTTACATACTAAGCTTTCTAAGGTCAAGTAAGGTCTAATAGCCCATTCACACTGTATTTAAACGGGAAATATTCGTGACTTGAGGATGTGGAAAGATTGTGATCACCACCTTGAATATTAATTTCCAGATATTATCTAGTGACCTTTTGGGAAAACATGTTTTAATTTATACAAAATAACAGGCGTCTCATTTTCACAGTTTTTTTATATGCTATTTGTGTTATGTTTTGATGTTTAATACATTAAAAAAGATCACATTTCCTGTTTATTTGTCATGTACATCACACAACAACCACAATAATACAATAGTTTCACTAGCAAATAGTTGCTTTTACCTCGACAGTAATTTTTCTATACAGTATTTACATGTCAAGTTGGTGCTAGAAACCAAATGATACACATTAAACTGTACCTAAAAGAAGCCACTTAGCTACAAGTCATATATAGATGATAATGATATGGATAGCGGCACCCTGCCACATCTCTAAAACCATATGCAGTGCATGTAAGGGTACCAGAATTCATACTAACCACTACGCTCATTTAAAGGGCATACACTTTTTTGGTCTCTAGCGTTAGCATTGTTGAGGGGCTTGTGGGCCTCAATGACCTTTAAAACAGTGGGCTAGCACCCATTGAAGATTAGCATAATGGGATGGGGGCAGGCAAACAACAACCCCCCCAAAAAAATTGCTCCCGTGAGGTTCCTAAATAAATTTAAGGCAATGCTCACACTGCAACCTGCGTCCAATTTTTTAACTATTATATGACTGGTGATGAGCAAAACAATTCACACGAAACTGGATGCGCAAAATAAATTGAGTTTCACTTCCAGTGAAATGTGTGCCATTCACACAAAAAGAAAAACATTTAGTTCCTATCTGGAAGTGTTTTCATGCATTTGTGTTATAGTATTTAAGTAAAGATCCCTAGTGAAAAAAAAATCACTAAGTGTGCATATCCTCAGCTAGGATAAGACATTTACTAGATAATAGCAGGGGTGGCTAACTGTGCATTACAGTGCATTTTAATGTGTCTTTGTATGGAAAATATACAGCTTGTCATATTTTTAAAAAACAAATTGCACTCTTGTATAGTGATGTGAAAAGAGGCATAAACAGAATTAAGGTATTTGTGTGGTATGTCATATTACAAACATCATTGCTCTGTTTTGATTTTTTGCTCAGATCAAATTTGCCTAACTTAACGGTTCATATTCATGAGTTCAAGTGATCTGTCTCTAACTGTAATGTAAATGCATCTGTCCTTCATAAAGGCATGCAAGTGCACAATAATATGTGTGCATCTGCAAACACTTCATGTTTGTGAGATGACTCCTAGTCGTCAAAATGAACACGCTAGTAGCTAGTGTATTTATGACATTTTGCTCTGGAGGACAGCAAACAGTTCATTGACTGTACATAATTAGGTTAAGAACAACAACAACAACATTTATTTATATAGCATATTTTCATACAAATGATATATCTCAAATTGCTTTACAGGATGAAGAAAGAGAAAATATTTTAAATTAAATTAGGCAATACTAATTAACATAGAATAAAAGTAAGGTCAGATGACCAGGGAGGACAGTAAAAACACAAAAAAAACTCTGGAAGGCTGGAGAAAAAAACAAAATCTGCAGGGGTTCCCGGCCGCGAGACCACCCAACCCACACTAGGCATTCTACCTAACATAAATGATCTCAATCAGTCCTCATGGTGTTCAGGCTTCACATGGAAGAACTTGATGATGATGGTCATGTGGACGTCTGACCTTCAATCCATCAATGTGGGGACAGCACGGTGCTTTGATCGGGTGGTGGTGGCGCAGATCGCCGAAAAGGAAGGCAAAAAAAAGCCAGATGGCTAACTTTTGCTGTATTTGCAGCTATTTCTTCCACTGCTGTACCAAAATATATGTGGGTACGAGAAAGGAGCCAGCAATGGTGGGACCATGACTGTTGTCATTACTGTAACTCAACTCTGTTGTTTTGCTGCAATGCTGGTGCTGGTTGATGATGGCAGCACTCAGTCCATACATAGAGGCAAAAAAACACATGAATTCCACAGTCTCATTCATATTGCATGGCCATGATTTTAAAAGATCACAAAGTGGAGAAGGACAAACAAACTATTTGCCTTTACTTCACTATTAGCACACAGACTTATCTTGCTTAACTGGAAGAATCCTAACTCACCTCTTTTAAGTCAGTGGGTAACTGATGTTATATACTATTTGAAATTGTAAAAAATCTAATTCTCTCTTAGAGGATCTGTATAAAACTTTTTAAAAACCTAATCAATAACATTTTAGAATAAGCATTGAAATTGAGGAAGAGGATTCTCTTCCATTTTTTTATTCTATTTATTTATTTACTTATTTCTCCTACTATTAAAGTTTTATTCTGTTAGCCTAGCTCTCTTTCTCATGGGTGGGGGTTGATTTGATTTGAACCTAGTTTTGTAAAACGTCACTTGCTTGTATAGAATTTTAATATATATATTGTAAAGGACCGAGGAGACAGTAGCAAGGGTTGGGGTTTTCCGGCCCGTATATTGTAAATACAAACAAAAGGTCAAAATTATAAACAAAACAGTTCATAATCGCGACGCCGACTCCTGGCGTCGCGCCATTTTATTGGGGAGGAGCGGAAGTGGAGGAATGCGGGAAGGACGCAAGGGAGGATGGGAAGGATGGCGTCAGGGCAAGATGGCGGAGGAAGAGGCGGAAGTATGCGCACTGCGGTCAATCCAGGCCTATGGTGCAGGAAGGTCTTTCTTTCTATGAGGAAGCAGAGGGAGAAAGTTAATACCCACCATTCCCTGGCGAGTGGTTTCCCAGGTGCTGTCGAATCAATCCAGCGGCCTCCTACTGGCGTGCGTGACCACGATCCCCCTTAGCCCAGGACCGTCAGGTGAGGCGGACCTAACCGAGAGGTCGTGAATACGAGAGAGGGCATCGGCATTGGCCTGAAGGGTGCCCGCCGATAAGTGACAGTGAACTTATCGGCTGTAAGTCCAGGAACCACCTGGTGACCCAGCGGATTCGACTCTTTGTGTAGGGACATCCACTGAAGTGCAGCGTGATCAGTCACCAGCGAATTCGCGACCCAGCAGGTAGTACGGAGGTGGGTCACTGCCCACTTAATGGCCAAGGCCTCCCTCTCCACTGCAGCGTGCGGGTCTCCCGGTCCATCAGTTCGGCTAAGGTACATCACAGGGTGCTCGACACCATCGGCGCTTTGGCTCAGCACGGCACCCAGGCCTGTGTCCGGCGTCGGTCTGGAGAATAAGCGGGAGCCCAAAATGGGCGTCCGTAACACAGGTGCCGGCGTTAGGGCCTTCTTTAGGTCACTGAGCAGCGTGTTCTGCTTTGTCGGTCCACACCACGTATAGGGGCGCCCTTTTTGTCAGGTCAGTCAAGGGTGCTGCTCTTTGGAGAAGCGAGGAACAAACCGGCGGTAGTAACCGCAAGCCCCAAGAAAGCCTGCACCTGTTTCTTGGTACTCGGACGGGGCCATTCTAAGATGTCTTTAACTTTGGAGCTCTGTGGCGCACCTGTCCTTGTCCCACGAGGTAGCCTAAATATTTGGCCTCCTTTAATCCAAAAACACTTCCGGGGTTTATGCGGAGGCGGCTTTAGCCAGTGTTAGGAGGACAGCTGCGACCTGCAGTAGATGCTCCTCCCAGGTGCGGAATAGATGACAAGCGTCATCCAGGTAAGCGGCACTATAGGACTGGTGGGGCTTCAGCACTCTATCTACCAGGCGTTGGAAGGTGCGGGGCCCGTGCAGCCCAAATGGGAGGACCTTGTACTGCCAGTGCCGCTAGGGGTGCTAAAGGCCGTTTTCTCCTTTGCGGATGCCGTTAAAGGAATTTGCCAATACCCTTTTGTCATGTCAAGGGTAGTCAGATATCGAGCCGTACCCAGCGCTCAAGGAGGTCGTCAATGCGGGGCATGGGGTAGGCATCGAACTTGGAGATCTGATTCAGGCGTCTAAAGTCATTACAGAACCTCCAGGAGCCGTCTGGCTTGGAGGCGAGGACAATAGGGCTGGACCAGGGACTATGGCTCTCTTCAATTATGTCCATGTCAACATCGTTTCACCTCCAGTTCGACCTCTGCGCGTTTTGCCTCCGAGTCGGTAGGGCCTCTCGGACGATTACCCGGGCTCCGTGACTATATGTGCTCAATCAGCGGTCCGGCGGGTGACTCGCTCACTACCTCGGGGATGGCTCGGGGTGTTTGGGCTAACTCCTGCCGCTGCTTTGGGGTCAGCTCTTCGCCGAGGTTAAGGGCAGTTGTGCTTGCGAAAGGGAGAGTGACCTACGGGGCTGGGAGCTCCTCTCTATCTCTCAGGGCTTTAACAGGTTGACATGATAGATCCTCTCACTTTCGATCGGCGATTGGGCTGTTTCACCAAATAGTCGGCGAGTCCTTTCTCTCCTTAACCTCGTAAGGCCCTTGCCAGTGGCGAGCAGCTTGAGTGGGAGGTGGGGCGAGCACCATAACTTCGGTCCCAGGCGGAACTCCCTGAGGGCGGAGTTGCGGTTGTAACACCGGGCCTGCGCTGCTTGCGCCGAGTCCGTGCTCTTTTAGGAGGGCCTGATCTTTGTGAGTGGTCGGCGCGGTTGCGCTCGTACTCAAAATGTTAGAGGAGGGAAGAGCCTCGGCCTCCCAGCCTTCTTTTAGGATGTCGAGGATTCCCCGGGGTTGTCGCCCGTATAGTAATTCAAAAGGGGAGAAGCCTGTAGAGGCCTGGGGTACCTCCCGGTAGGCAAAAAGCACGAGCGGGAGGAGCTGGTCCCAGTTCCTGCCGTCCGCGCTGACTACCTTGCGGAGCATCTGCTTAAGCGTCTGATTAAATCGTTCGACCAACCCGTCAGTTTGCGGGTGATAGACTGGCGCTTTCAGGTGCTTTATCTGCAGTAATTTGGCTACCTCCTTGAGCGTATCCGAAGTGAAGGCGTACCCTGGTCGTGAGGACCTCCTTGGGTATGCCCGCGTGAAACAAGTTAACCAGTTCCGTGCGATGCTTTTAGTATTAGCGGGCGCGGGGAACCGCCTCTGGGTACCGGGTGGCATAGTCCACCATGACTAGGATATACTTGTGGCCGCGGGTTGAGGGCTCCAGGGTCCCACCAAATCGACCCTATCCTTTCAAAGGGATGTCCACGAGGGAATAGGGACTAGAGAGCACGGTCCCTCCTAGGAATCTGGCGGGTCTGGCACTCCGGACAGGATTGACAGAACCGCGGACCTCCTCATTGATCCCAGGCCAGTAAAAGCGGGCTTAATCCTCTCCAGTGTTTTTGGCCCGAGGTGGGCCTAGGAGGTGAGCATGTGCCAACTTCGCATATCTCCGCCCGGAAGGTGCAGCGGAATTAGCAACAACTTCCGCACCTCGCCCTCATGGGTAGCCACTTTCGGTACAACAGATCATTCTCAAGGACAAAGAAGGGTTCCAGCGGTGTGGATCCGTCCGCTGTTGAGCTGTTAGGCAGAACGATCGCATTCGGGCAAAGCGCGGGAGTCATCATTCCACTGCTCCCTCTTAAAGGAGGCGGCGTGGACGAAATTGATGGTCCAGGCGCGAGGAGTCTTGGGGCCTGGGCCGGGAAGAGTTCCTGGCTAGTCCCTTCTCCGGCGGAATCTTCGGGTCAAGGTCCGTAGCCACGGAAGGTCCCCGAGACACCAGCGCCCATAGGGCCTGCCCTTGTGCGGCGTGGAGGCGCGGGAGGTGCCTTTTCCCCTCATAACAAGATCCAGCGAGGCCCGGGGCGGCGAATGGCTTACCGCTGATTCTTTTAGACCAGTCTTGTCCCAGAATCACTGGGAAGGGGGTCAGGTAACACAGCGACCGTCATTTGGATTGGTTCCCCTTCCAGGTAACATAGCAGTGGCGGAGCGATATGACCTAGTCCCCCATGCACACAGGTAACCAACAAATGCTGTTTTAACCACTGTTGCGGTAAGACAAGCGGCGAGCAACAATGGTAATGTTGCTGCGGAATCAAACAAAGCCACCACGGCGTGCCCATTTAGCAACACCACTCCCGTGTCCGGACTCGCCAAGGGATGCGGCGGGTACAATACCTCTCCGATGATGTCCAGCTGCAGTCCATAGGCTCGGGCGATGTGATGGGGGCAGTTTGGCAGCAGGTGGCGGTCTCGCCACACTTGAAACAGCGGCGGACCCGGCCTCTCTCTGGCTCTGGCTGGCGCTTCTGCAGCGCGTCGAGGGCTCGGGGTGGCCGCCCGTCCCTGCGGTTCCAGCGAGCAGGCTTTTCTGACCCCCAAGTGGAGGACCGCCAACTGGCGCTCCAGGGCGTCGAGGAGGCCCGACATGTTCTGATAAGCGTGTCCCGGACCTGCTGGGCGAGGGAACTGGGCATCGCGTTGACCAGGCCTTCACAGGCCACCCGCTCGACCACTTTCCGCCCGTCGGGGCTCTCTGGCCGTAGCCAGCGGCCCATCTTGCCCC
This sequence comes from Polypterus senegalus, assembly GCF_016835505.1. Taxonomy (NCBI): domain Eukaryota; kingdom Metazoa; phylum Chordata; class Cladistia; order Polypteriformes; family Polypteridae; genus Polypterus; species Polypterus senegalus. Next base: position 58,573,418 of record NC_053168.1, on the reverse strand, counting down.
AGAACTTCGAGCGCCTGGGCGCGGCGGGCAGGGTCAAAGACCCAGTTCCGCCATTCGACCGCCTGCTGGCCGGGCTAATGCCGTAGCGGGCCAATATTTGGGCTTGAGGAGGTCGTAATTAGCGGCCTCCTCCTCAGGGAGGTCATAATAGGCCCATGGCGTCCCTTCAGGTATGGCGCCAAGATGGGCGCCCACTCGGACCGCTGCCACTCGTTCGGGTGGCGTCCTCTCAAACATGCCCAGGTAGGCATCGGCGTCCTCGAAGGGCCGCCGGAACCATAGGAGGCGGCTGCCTGGCGGGTCTGGTCTCGCCCGTTGCGCTTCCACTAACCTGGCCTTCGTGGCCTCCAGCTCCCGGGTGGTAGCGGCTTGCGCTTGCTGCAGGGCCTGGAGCTGGGCGTTCATTCCTGCAGCACGGTGTTCAGGTCCTGTCCCTCCGTCATTCCGGGATCTCTATCCTGCCGACTCGCCACTTGTAAAGGACCGAGGAGACAGTAGCAAGGGTTGGGGTTTTCCGGCCCGTATATTGTAAAATACAAACAAAATTGGGTCAATATTATAAACAAAACAGTTCATAATGCGCGACCCCGACTCCTGGTGTCGCGGCCATTTATTGGGGAGGAGCGGAAGTGGAGGAATGCGGGAAGGACGCAAGGGAGGATGGGAAGGATGGCGTCAGGGCAAGATGGCGGAGGAAGGGCGGAAGTATCGCACTGCGGTCAATCCAGGCCTATGGAGCAGGAAGGTCTTTCTTTCTATGAGGAAGCAGAGGGAGAAAGTTAATACCCCACCATTCCCTGGCGGCGAGTGGTTTCCCAGGTGCTGTCGAATCAATCCGCGGCCTCCTACTCGCGCGTGCGTGACAATATATATATATCAGATTTGTGTCACATTAAAGCAAAAAATTGGATCCGTGTCACTTACACCAGGTAGTGTGAAAATAGCATATATACTTTATGCAGCTGCAAAAAAGAACACAGCTAAAATAAAAGTGTGAAAATGTTTAGGGCAGTATTCTTTGTTTTCTATCAAAATAAAAAATTTAAAGCCCCTTTAAATCTCTTTAGTGAGATTTTTTTTTTAATTCCTTCTTGAGGACAAATAAAGTATCTATCTACCGTATATACTTGTGTTTAAATTCTCCTGCAGATAAGTCGGGACTTGATTTTACCGTATAATTTCCAATATTTTGTAATGTCGGTCATATAAGTCGAATGTGGAAAACACGCTATTGGTCCAAGAGATTATGATATGCTAATGCCCACGTGAGAGAGTAACTATGGAGCACAATGCCTTTTTTTTCTATGTATTGTGCCTACATGACCCCACGGTAATACCCAAACTATTCCGAAACGACTTTTGCACTGTTTAGTGGTTTTAGTATCTCACACCCTCATACACCTTTATCGTAAGAGCATCCCTTATCTAAGATGAAGCATTCGACCAGAAGAAAATATGAAGCTGATTTTAAAGATGAAGTGGCAAAAGAAATTGGTAACTGCGCTGCTGCAACAAACTTCGATGTATCTGAGAAACTGGTACAAGATTGGAGGAAGCAAGAAGATGTTAAAAAAAAAAGTGTCACATTTTTGAATGGGCGTATAAGTTGGGGTCTAATTTTATGATCGATTTTTCAGGTTTCAAGACCTGACATACACAAGTACTGTATTTACTCTATCTATCTATCTATCTCTTTTACAATTGCGAAACATCCCGTGAAACAAACTTCAGCATCAGTTTTACAAAACTCTATGTGGATCGAAACTTCCTTATTTTGGTCATTACTGTATGTAACACATAGATTGGGTTTAGACCACTTTTGTATCCGTTGCTACGTCCAATAAAGACACATGTGACTTGCATATTAATGCTTGGATTTGAATTGTTTAGATACTGTATTTACATAACCAAATAATTTAGGCAACCTTTGTCATATTTCTGTTTTGAAAATCAGGTTGGATAACAGTAATGAGTCACTGTGCTAATGGGAAAAAAGAAGAGTGTTGCAATTAATTAGCATTTGGGGTGATTGTTGCCACCCACCCATCCCTAATACGACATGTTTTCTGACGGAAATGGAACACCTTGAGTTCATATTTTCCTAAGAAGAGTCCTGCAAACAAATGTTGACATAAGTAATTGAACATCCTCATTGACATTCTGAAAATGTTAGTCCACTGTTTTGCATCAAAACTCTCCACATCTCGCTCCTCTCTTGTGTTCACAGGTTTATACATTCAGATACTGCAGCAATAATAGATGCAATTTGTCATTTTCTATTTCTCTTCCTTACCAGCTGAAGAATTTGCAAACATTCTCCACTGTACACAATATTAAACAGCCCAGCAATTGGCATGCTGATGGTGCTCATGGTGGTCTATTAGGTTGCATCTGTCTAATAAATTTGTGTTAATTATTATTAAGCATGTGGCACACATTCAGGCTCAATATTTGTATACAATCATATTGGATTTAAAACACTTGAAAATTAATTTGCACAGTAAAACAAAAAATCCAGAATTAACCCAATTTTTGGCAGTAGTGTGAATGAAAGCTGAAACTCAACCCCAAGCCACAACTGAAAGTGCTGTTAAAAGACCACACTGAGTGAAGAAAGGACATCTATATATATAATTCACTAAGGCAAGACACCCATGGAAAACACGCCGGAAGGGGCGTGGATTCACTAAGCCGCCGACAAGTAAGACACCTATGGTGCACGCTGGGAGGAGCCACGCCCACCAACTCCAAGACCATTGGATACGACGACAACTCGCAGAGCCACGCCCACTAATTCGGACACGATGACACAGAAAGAACAGCGCCATTTATATTCTCATATACTCATGTACCTCCGAGCCACCTTGACTGTTCATAGAGGCATGTTTCTCGTGCAGGTGAGTCGCCATATGCAGTGTGTAAAAGGATCCCATGGGATCCTTAAAACAATCCTTTCCAACTGAGGTTAAAACACAATGAACTAAGCAGTCTTCAAAAACCGTTTTTGGTTACGACGCACGACCTCGTGCACCATAGCAAACTGTTTTACACGCTACATACAGCAATTCGCATCCTCGACAAACTTGCGTCTTCTACACTCACGGACAATTATATGTTGCTCTCTCCAGAGTTCCATCTTTTCATTCACTTTCTGTTGTATCCTCAAACCCTCCCTTTTTACACAACTGTGTCTTTCCAGAAGTGTTCAACCATCAATAAATAATTATGCGGCGTTTGTTATGCCGTGGGTTCACTATTGTGTTGTATTTTACTCTCTCCAGAGTTCCATCTTTTCATTCACTTACTGTTGTATTCTCACACCAACCCGTTTTAGACAACCGTGTCTTTCCAGAAGTGTTTAGCATTCAATAAATAATTATGCATGAGATTGAGCGTGTCTACCCGGCGCAGAGAAGCGTGGGTAAGCCGTTGAACCCCATTCGGGCTGCAAACCGTGGAATTCCCACTAAGTGCGACTCATACGCTCCCACTGGTTACGTCCCTACCCTTTGTACACACCCCCCCTCCCACCTCGCTACTACCGTGGTCGAGTGTCTTGGTGGATTATATATAGAAAAGCAGCCAAAACCGCACAGAGCAATGAAAAGTCTACGTGAGTCACAGGTGCATCTGGACTGTGTAAAGACGACAATGACTCAAGTGAAGAGTTGGAGGTGGGCACATGAGCGGGCAGTGTATACTGAACGAGAAATCAGCAGACTAGCATGACAGAGGGAGCTGAGTGGACGTCCTTCTCCTCTCCTCCCGTTCCACACCATGACTGAGTGGCGTGCACCTGGCAGGAGAAGGTGCGATGGCGGTCCGCCAGTTTTCAGTCACGGACGATTGTGTGTTGGTTCGTTCCGTGCATTGTTACAATGTTGCTTTTCTTGCTAATTTATTACATTACCAAGTTTTCAAATGTTAATTTTCTCCCTGTGCTTAAAAATCATTAAAAAACCGGCCTGATTATGCGGTGTATGGTACACCGTGGGTTGGCTAGTAGCATATATTTAGGTTATAGGCAAGAACGGAACAGACACATCATTGTTAATAGAAATTACATTTTGGAATGTGACACATCTGTGGTTGGAGAGGAACTAGACCTCATAAAAAAGGCTAAAAAATATTGACTATACATAGTAACTTACCTGTAAGTGTGAAATTAATTTGATCAAAGATCCCCACCCCCACACCTCCCACCCTTGGCACAGAATATTCACAAGTCTACATCTGTTTGCCATACAGTGGGTGTTTGTACCTGTGGAGTTTCTATACTTGACTTACAGAGCGGAAAACGTTGACTATTCTGTGCATTTTTGCACCCAATTTCTAGTCAGAGTACTATTTAGAGCAATTCATGTGGGGAATGTGGAAGATACAGAAGCATGTAATGTCGGAGCCTGGTTCAGTATGTCTTGGTAGACATCAGTTGGTGATTAGGACGGGAGTTGAGGAGGAGCTCCGAGGGATCCAGTAGACACCAAGGCATAGGGAAGACACAGTTGGGCTCAATGCATCCTGGAATGATGACCAAGATGGAATTTGGAGGACCACTTGCGCCAGGGTCTCGGCTCCATTGAGCATACCCGGGATATGGGTGAACAGGGGGAGATAAAATTAAGTTAGAGAGAGTACTAGTGAACAAATTTTAATGGCAATTCTGACTTTCTTATTTATAACCTTGGTTTATGGATTATTTGTTGAATTTTAACCTCCTCATGAGAAACTGTTTATAGTATGGATTGTTCATTTACTGCACTTTATTTTTGTTTTAGAAAACTGTTTGAAAATAAAAGCATGAAGCATTTTTACACCATGTCATGTGTGATTGTGTATGTGTGTGTGTCCTCATTTCCCAGTTCATCTTGGTATCATGACTGGTTTTATTAATGGGAGTGTGCCAGCTGTGAGAAACCCGCACAAGTCATTATAATATTCACACAGGCATGAAAATAAATGCTCAGACCTTAAGATCTGACCGAGTCCAAATGATAATGGCAACCAGAATATTAAATTAGAGAACTGTTTTTTTCACAACTATGGCAGGGATGGAGGTGTTTGGGTGTGTGGTTACAATATAAATAAAATCCACATTAATTTCACCTCACAATATTTATGTCTGAGAGTGCATAAGCAATAGATGAGAACAAAGAGCACTTCATTCTGCACAACACAATACCACAGGTTTGTACTATCAGATGCCAAATGTAGGTTGAACTAATCAAACATGTGTAAAGTGGGGCACACGGGTTCAAGAATACAGAAAACCAACACACAGAAATGAATATACAGCTCTGGGTAATGAGGGAGTTTAAAAAAAGAAAACAAAAATTAAAAGATAAACGAATGTATACATAGAAACTCTTCCATATTTCAGCCTGACACTGAATGCAATGAAAAAGGCAACTAAAATAACACTATTAATATAAAACACTTTCTTTTAGATAAAGTAAAACTGCTTCAATGGCTCTTTAATTGTAACAAACTGCCCACGTTCCAGAATCAATCAATTAAACTTGAGATATCTGGAAAGTCCATTTGTGAATCCTTTGAAAATTGATATTAATGTGATTAAAGTATTCCCTCTTATGCTCACTCCTCACAAACATTATTTAGGCAGTTTGGTAGTCATTTTCTTTGAAACAGGGGTACTAAATTAGCCCAAATTAAGACTGGAATAATTATTATAAAAATAGGTATGTACCGTATTTGAAAATAGATGAGTGTGGATTAAAAATTTTAACATGGTTTTTAAATATTTTTATTATTAATATTTTTAACTCTGCTTATAGTGCATAATGCAAAGTGTAAACTCTATGTGATGTGCATAAATTCATAAAAGATGAAGGGAAAAACTGCAATTTTCAGACCAATGTGACAGCTGAAAACAGAGCCTTTCTTGAAGAATGAGTTCACTGCGGGCACAAATTGACATAATCAAAGTGAAAGGATACAGCTTAGAGTGTCTCGTCTGTAATGCATGTCAAAAACCCAGATCAAACTGCCTGTGATTGCTCAAATATGTAGTCATTAATCAATCCATCTTTTTAACACTTATCACAAAAATACTCAAGCTAGTGTACGTTCACAAGTCAACTCGATTTAGTGCTATTGGCAGAAACTCATAGACAACATATAGGAATAAACCAAACTCAGTTCTTCTTTTTCTCATTTTACAGTTACAAAAAAATGCAATATATGTGTGACCTAAATATTTAACGTTTTAGGCATTCTGCGCCAAGTCAACAGCCCCCTAAGGATGCTGACTGTTTGAAGTGGTGTATAAATAGTGTTTTAATGTGAAAATAAACTTTAATTAGCAAACACACAGAGTGATAGAGTCTTGAACAGTGTGGAATACTGGGGCCACTCCAGCCGCCCCAACCTCGACACAGACAGGCGGAGACACAAATGCAGCACACAACACATTTTAATTTTCACACAAGGAGTGCGTTTCCCTCTCTCCCCACAACAGCACAGTATATAAGCACCAAATACAATTTCAGTTTACAGTCCTTTGCTTCTCTTCGTCTATCCCTCTCTTTCTCCACCTCCACTTCTCTCCCTCAAGCTTCATTCACCTAAACTCGACTCTGGCTATTTGAGTAGTGGCGGCTAGCTCCTTTTATAGAACACCCTGAAGCACTCCAGATGTCCAACGAGTTTGTTTCGGCAGCACTTCCAGGTATGGCAGAAGTGCTGCTAAACAGGGTATCCTTCAATAAGGGCGTAAATAAAGGCAAGCTTCAAAAGGGTGACCTCAATTGGGCGCAGCGAATAAAGGCAAACGCAACAAATTTATTACAGAAAATTTATTACATAAAGGCAATGACTGAATGTATAAAAAGGTGAAAGCAAGAATATTAAAACAACCATTTTTTGTCTTTATCCTGCTTCTTTAAATTTATAATTTTTAAACACCCCCAACAGCTTAGTTCTTTTTAAATAAAAGATTATCTCAGAAGCAAAGAGTTAAACCAGACAATTTAAAACAAGATATCCTTTTCATTTTCTTTACACGTACTTTTAATATCACATTAAATATAAAGCTTCTCTAATAGTATAAATAGCACAGTGGTAAAAATATGTCTCTGAAATTTCTATTTTTACTTGTCATGAAACTATTGTTGGTTTAAGGCTAAACCATTAAATACTGTGTGGTAATAATTAAGAAGAAAAGCCGTAAAAATGTATACAGGTACATAACAAGTAAAGAATGCTACAAATCATAAACAATAGAAATAATAACACATATAAATAAAGCAAAAATGCACAAGAAAGACACAAAACATGGACCCTGACTAAGATTTGACAACATGGGACAATAAAGCCTCAGGCCAGCATCTGTGATCTGAGCACTGCGTTCATCAGGGTCTCTGAAGAAGGACTGAGTGTCCGTGGGGTGCGGCAGGCAGAAGAGGCAGGTGAAGGGGTGAAACTTTAGTGGGTTTTCTCCCAGGTTAGCTACTTCCTGCCTGCAAAGGTGTTACTTGCAGTGCAGTCACAAATGGTGCCCACCTATACACCTGTAAAAATGGCAGAATGATTACAGTAAAAGATGAGTGCAGTTCACATGTGGCCATGTTTTTTGAAAACTAATAAGCAAATATTTTACACTTCAATTGCACACTAAACTAAAGTTTGTGAAAGTTCATTTTGTGATTTGTGACAAAACCACTAGGGGGCATGCCAGCCATCCAACCTGACACAGACAGACATGGGAGGCACACTTATAAATAACGAGTGCTTTTACTTTTCTTCACTTGTGGAGAATGGTTTTCCCGTTCCCACAAGCCCACAACACAGTCCAAGCACAAACACAATCACAATATTCTACCCAAATCTGTCCGCTGACCCCTTATATAAGGCAACCGGAAGTGCTTCAGGTGATCATTGCCCCACTTCTGGCTGCACTTTCCACATGGGCCCAGGAACAGCTGCAGCACCCCCTAGAGGCACCTCTGGATCCCAATAGGGCTGTAGACTACTCCATCTCCCGTGAAGCCCTGCGGGAATCCGAGGCACCGCTGCATCCCATGAGGGCTGCCATCTAGCGTTCTGGGAGAGGTAATGCTGTGACTAGGCTGGCTCCCCCGATCCTTCCAGCAAAGAGGTGTTCCGGCCGGGTAAGGATCCCAGCCATTTGTGACAGAATTTATAAAGTTTGATAATAAGAGATAGGCCTGCCAGTGTCGTCTAGTTACTGTGACCCAGGACTACAAGCCACAAGACTAATGTGAAACCTTGGACAAATTGTTGAACAAGATTTTTTCATTTGCAGAAGTGTGGAAATATTGCTGAATATTTCTTTTGAAAAAAGATCAGAACACACCCTCACTATTCATTACCATGGGGAATTTCCACAGAATCAGCTAAAGGCATAAAGGCAGAAACTAAACCTGGATAGAATGCCCATGTAACACAGGGCACACTCACATTGTACCAGCTTACAGCCAAAAATTAACCTAAGGCACATGTCTACATAACATGATAGGAATCATAATAAACTGAAGAAAGATAGTTCAAGCACAGGGAGAAAATGGAAAACTTTTCACAGAAGAGAGACAGGTTAGGAATTAAATCATGTCCAGAATTAGGAAACGGTTACTGTGCAGCCCGTCAGCATAAGTAAATAAATTGGAACCATTCAGTAATTTAGAAAGCAACAGAAAAAAATACTCCTACTACTAATGTGTTTATTGTAATTTGATGCTTTGCAATATATAGCAAAGTGGAAGGAACAGAAAAATGATTCAGTTTGAAATGAAATAGAGACTGAATGGAAAAATTGTATATACACAATCTCATTAATTGTAATTAACCTGTTCATACAATATAATACAATTAAATCAATAATTTAGAATTATCTTAATAGAATTCTGTCAACAATTTTTTAACTATTGTTCATTATTTTTGAATCCCAGTATTCTAGTTCCAATACAAGAATGGTGACAGTTTGGGAAAATTGAAATCTACTGTGAAATGGGACTTTGGCGCCTCCATTACTGAGAGACCCTCTGCAGGGACCAAGGAGTCTAAGTTGGGAGGTGCCATCAAATCTTTGGACCACTTAAGTCAGATTGCATGTGGCTGCCCCCCTTCTACGTATCCCTTCTCTACTTTTATCTTCATAGTTTTTGTTTGAGCTCTTCCTACAGTCACCAAGACCTGAAGCAAGTATGACTTGACCTGGACTCCCACTCTAGGAATTCACTGGTGCTTTGATGAGCAGCATCAAATCCCTATTTTTCATATTTGCACCTTTTTTAATATATGGCTGAATTTTATAAAATCAATTTCCATTGAAAACAAATATTTTTAACTGCACAATATAAGAAAATACCTGAAGATGTATGATTTTTAATGATTGCTAAAAATGTGATGGCCCTTACTAAATATTTCTCAAGAACAATTAAGCACCACATAAAGATACAGATCAGTTCATGTAACTTTATTGTATTTTTATTGTAATTTTCAGTCTTCTAAACAATTGAAGCTGGTTTGGATTGCTATATGGAAGTAAATGAATCATATGGAAAATACTAATTGAAATAAAACTTGTGCTTAAGAAGGTTGTCAGATCAGAGCAATTCCAGTCCCATAACACATCTGTTAACAGGAGAAATTCAGTGGCACCAGCAGATCATGGCCAGGCCTGATTTGGATCTACCTTTAGCTGATTAAAGACATGCCAAGTAAGAACTTTGCAAATTACTTTTGTTATAGTTTCAAAAATGTATTTTCAAGGACGTTTACTTAGCTCATGTTTCCTCAGTTCTGCTAGACAGTTATAAATGTGGTCCAGCATACGCAAGTGTTTTGGAATTAGTATTCAAAAGCCAAAAAATAATCATTGGCCGCAAGCCATTTCACAGACTAAGGCCACTAAATATGAAGACACAGTACTCAAGCCAAAATACATATTTGCTTAGTTTTTCTGGTAATCCATACATATACATACGTATACCCTGGAGCAACTGTGATGTAACTACAAATACGCTACTCTATTGCTCTTTTGTGAGCTGTAAGAATGGCACTTGCACAACTTTAAGTTACTCCAAACTAAACATGACGTCATCCTACATTATTAGTACAATGGTCAAACGTGAAATTCTAGTAAGGTCAAATTTTATTTGATAAAGTCAATGATAATAACAAACACTGTTTGTTCCCTTGATTTTTAGCTTTTCTCCTGACTAAATTGTTTGAAACATTGATAATCCAAGACTTTTGCTTCATAACATTGTAGTGTGATTTTGTAGATGAACTTTAAGGGAATGGAAACACCAGGCATGCAATTGGCATTCTCCAGCTGCCCAGCCTAAACAGGAGTTTAGCTTCTATAACTAAAGACATAGGTATGAAGAAAGATCATTTCTCCCATACTTTTGTTATCTCCACTTTATTGTAATATATTCACAACTGTTGAAGTAAACCGCAGACAGGTTCATTTACATTGTATATCCTAGGAAATATTACCTGAGCATATCCATTTTCAGAAATCACTTATTGCATTACAGGATCGCTGAAGGGAAGGCCTTACCTTAGTTGCCTTGGGCATAAGGCAGGAACCAGCTCTGGATGAGATGCTAGTTAACCCCAGGAAAATTATTTGAGGATTTATACAAATTATTACTATGTACATAGTCTCTTTCATCATTTTGCTTAATTCAGTTTTTTTTAATTATACTCGCTTCACTCGGCAACCCCTTTCCTCCCCCGCTAGCGCTACGTGCCATTGTGAAGAGGGGGGCTGAACGCACCCCAAGGAGATGTGGTCACTCCTCCGAAACCCCTCTTAAACGGTGATACAGTGGGAAACGAATAAGAGTTGTTTTTTACCTCCTCTTTGCTCGATCAGCTGCCGTGTGCGGCGCTTCAAACATTTAAAAGCCTGTACAGCAGCTGTCCTTGTCTCACTGCCTTGTCCCTCTTCTTCCAAACACTATTCAATCTCATTTTGCTGTTCTGTTATTTCACCAATTCATATTTTTTTTCAGACTTTCTAACTTTCCTACTTCCATTATCTCTAACCAGCTCTGCATGTGTACCACGGGAATTGCTTCCTAAGGTTGTAATTATGACGTCACTTCTCTGTCTTGTGGGACGTGAAAGTGTCTCTCTGTCTCTCTTCAAAAGATCACATCTCATCGCAGGAAAAAAGTCTTGTCTCAACGCAAGATTTTTTTTTATACTAGAGAGATTGAATGTTTGATAAATTACAAATGATTTATATTTATATGTAATTCTGAGGTAAGGCTACGTATTTAGTTGCACTTGAACCCGACATGGTAAAGGTGCCATACTTTAGCCCTGCTTGGAATTTTTAGGCACAACAGTGAGAACAAACCAACACCTGAAAATATTTTCCTTTTCACGTGTATTTGAAGTCTCCATCAGTCAACAGTACAGAAAAAAAAGGGCCCAAAAGAAGCTAACATGATTTAAACAGAGCGAACAGCCACAGTCAGTCTGTTAACAGTGTCATAGTTTGACTAAGGCCCCATCCCTGACTTTAGTTTCTTTAACGTTTATTTATTTATTTATTTATTTATTTTGTTTTTCTTGAATATTTTTATGTTTTTTGTTGCTGAATGTATTCATGTATTCTTTCTTTTTGAGTTGCATTGAATATTTTCCAGTATTCTTGTTTATGAATCACTCTAATTCCAATGTTAAATCTGAAAAGGAATGTGCTTGTTGCTTGCATGTCGAGTAGTGCAAGCAGATTGTCCCTGAAAGAGTACACGACAGCCACTATTGGGGAGTGAGGACTGGGCATATCGTGGATTTAGAATGTTATATACAAAAACGTACTGAACTGCTCATACACACGACAACTCTAAAAGATAAAATGAAACAATTACAGCCAGTACTTTATTACATGTGTTCTTTAAACAACTCTTTATGCACATGCTCTGGGTGTATTGCTATGTTGTAATACTATCTACAACCACTTTAACACAGCTTGCACATACGATAACTCTTACTCTTCATCTTTTCAGCATGTTTATATTTTTTGGTATTGATACTGTCACACACGTGTGATTGAGAGGCAGCTGAAGGGCCTGAATAATAGCAGTACCACACCAGACCAGGGGGTGAGGAGCTGCACTGACTTTCTCTCTCAATCCTCTGCAGACCATCCATGGGAAATCCCGCTATGTCCCGGCGCCATTGGTGACATTGCTTCCGGCCCTGAAGATGCCACTTCCAGTTCCAGCGCTATTGATGACATCACATCCAGTTCAGGTCCAGATGACATCATTTCCTGTCCCGGCCTTTAAAGCCACCATATTCTCACTCTCAAATCAGTTCTGTTCTGGACTCAAACTTGAATACAACTCATCTAAACAGCCCTTTTGCAGCCAGGGCACAATATATGGGTGGCTGCCCCAAACCTTTTTGATGTCTTCTTGTTATTTTTGTGACAAAATACTGAGTAATATCTTTGGGTCCTTCATTGCAAATAGAACATCTACCTCCGTGTGTTTGATGCATCAGTTTGTTGTTCTTGGAAACATATTTTTTCAGAAATTTTTATTCTCTCTGAGGTACTCCGCACACGTACCCATATTAATGTATTAAGCATGTGGCTAAAGCAAGCTATCTCAGAACAAAGCACCTTGATATTGCACTTGCACAGTTCATAAGGTTCGCTTTAATAACACAGATTGTGATGGTTCCAGGTTGACTTCACACTAATTTGCAGCTTGAACCCAAGTATGAGCCAGGCAAATGAGGGAATATAGTGTCAGCAAGGGTAGGTGCAAAGTGTTCCAGTGCTTCATTTTAAAACAAACAGTGTCCTAAAATGTAGTGCATCTTCAATAAATAAATAAATAATCCATACAAATCAATTGTGCATTGTGGAGGATAAAACCAACAATTCAAAATTCTAAATAAAACAATCATTCAGATCCAGATAAAACCTCCCAGCTATGAGTTATTCCTCAGCCAGCCCAGCATGTCTTTCATTCCAAGTCTCCCCACCTCACCCCAGTGGGTTTTCTGACTGGTAGAGATACCAACAGCTACACAACCAATTCTCCTGACTCCTGCACCACCTGCCAATTTCCTGGATTTACACAACCAGACCTCTGACATCCCATATGCCAGTGTGGCGCTGCCTGGATCCCTGGGAGGTTCGTTCCATGTCCCCGCACCTACACTGTCCAACGTGCATATGCCTCGGAGTGCCATTCACTTTCCACTGTTCATGGGGCCCATTCACCATCTCCTCTCCTCTGTGATCACTTCTGTTGCTGCAGTTCAGTTTCCTCCTGACTGTTCACCTCTCCTTTATACTCCCAACTTTTCCTCTTGTGCTATGCAGGCTTCCTTTATAGCTCCAATCTGATTCAGGTTCTATCATCATCTGCTCTGAGGCGTGAATGAAGCACTTGACCAGTCCGTTCCCATTAACGTGAATATTTGATCAGCCATGCACCCCAATCAACCTTGGAGATGTTCCCACAGGTACCTGCCCACACCTCAAGCCCACACGCTATGGGACTCCCCATTATTCATTTAAAATGCACAGCGCCAGAAACCTCTGTCATTACACAGACTATGCAATTGGTCTGATATTTCCTGTTTTGAGTACAGAATTAATCTGTTTGGTGATTTTTTAAATGTTAAAGGATTTACTCTCCAAAGTACTCTTTCTACAACTGCTCTGTTGATGAACTGAGAAATGAGTCAAGTTTATAATATAGGACAAATGAGCATTTGGCAAGACATATGTGACTGCCCTGGGAAACACAGGACCCTAATGTTGAGACTAAAGGATGGGGCCTTCTAAAGCTATAGCTGTAACTGCTGGTGGCCTATATAAGACTGATGGTAGGACATTATCTTCTGTCTGTCTTGTTCAGCTCACTCTTTTGTAAGTTTTTGCGCAAATTCTTTTTGTTTTTGGATTTTTTTGCCCAGTCCTTGGTTTCCAGTCCTTTTTTTTGGATAACCTTTGTTATTATTAAAACAAACACTGTTTTGATCTTTGGAACCAGGGGTCTCTACAGCTCCCCTTTCACGTTTTGGAATTTATAAGCCTGGTTTCATTGAGGCTGCTGGATAACTCCTGCAATCAGTTTCAGGACCAGGCCTAATATGAGTTAAATTTTGAAGTATGTTTGAGTTTTGTGGGCTCAGATCTCATAGCAACAACTAAGTGTAACCACTTTATTGAACAAGGCATACCAAAATGCCTACCTCAACAGAAGGTCTTGAATGGGGTATGATAGCTGACGGTCCAACTCTTTTAAGGTCCTCTTTGTGAAAAACAAGAAGTGATGGTTGCAGTGAGCTAAGGAGCACAAACATTTTGGAATGCAAGACTGTAAATCCATCTTAAATCTTTGGTTCTATACTGTAAGGCCCGGTTTATACTTCATGCGATGTGACAAATGCTGCAGCGGACGCTCCTGCTAAGCGTTGTACTGTTTATACTTGCGTGCGTACTTTGCGTAAATTTTCTGTATCAGTATACTGCTGCTGGATTATGTGAATTTCCCCTTGGGATTAATAAAGTATCTATCTATCTATCTATCTATCTATCTATCTATCTATCTATCTATCTATCTATCTATCTAAATCTGGAGGAATCCACCAGGTGGCAGTGTGAGATATTATCACGGTGAGAACAGGTTTGGCTTCACTGTGTTGTGAATAGCCTGGAACACCCATTAAATTCCGATGACACCTTACCACAATATCTCTGAAAAGGATGTTTAATGATTAAATCCATCAATCCAGGGATGTGTCCATTCCAGCTAGCATTGGGCATGAAACAATCCCTGGATGAGGCATCAGCTCATCGCAAGGTGAATACAAGCACTCACATACACTGATGTCATTTTAGTGTCACCAAATCTGCACTCACATACACTGACGTCACCAAATCTACGTATCTTTGGAAGGAATCGGGAGCACACTGAGGAAAACCAGCAGGAAAACATGTAAACTCCAGGCAGAGAATACAAGCGACGTGACTCCCTGCGAGACAGCAGTGCTACCGCTCTGCTACTGTGTTACCCCCATGTGTGTAATTATTAACCGTGTTCGTTATTTAAACAATTAATGATTTATCTGTAAAATGTAACATACATACTTTAAAGCATTTCATCATCAAGTATAAATCTTAGGATTGTAAATGCACAGAGAGTTGGAATATCATACATTTAATGTGTTCTGTGAGGCGATCTATTGCTCTTTGCTGCTGCTGTCAGGTCCGGAGGAAGCCACAGAAAAAAAAAAATGGCACATAAGACGGTATGTGAGACTTTTCCACGTGAAAAAGTCACGCTTGAATACAAAAAGCACCAAAAATGCATTTGTATGTCGGCATTTTGCTTCACCACATCAAACCATTCATCAAACATCAAAGAACGCACATCGATCTTGTAGGAAAGCTGCTTTCAGTCACTTGTAGATAGTAGACAGAGACTCTGACATCACAGTCCAACTTTTAGAACACTACGCCCCCCGACTTTTTGCTGGTACTGCAACTCATGCACACGTCACGTTAATTTCTGAGGACCTGCTTAGAGGATGCGTGAAATGAACGCTGGGAACGTGTGGCAGCCATGATGCGTGCGCGTACGCGTTTTGAGCGTGAAGTATAAACGAGCCCTTAGATGTGAACAATTCAGGCTGTCGGGACAGTCAGCTATATTTAAAGGCTGCAAGAAACATTGTCTGAACATTTGTTAATGTTCTGAAAATGAATTATAGCAATCCAATTAAAATTTATTAAATATGTGACAAAGCATTTCAGTTCTTAGAGGAAGACAAGAAGTAACATTTGGTAGGGGGTAGAAGGGGATCCTGACTGCTCGGAGGTCTGTGATTTTCATAAATATCCAGTATGGATAGTTAAAGTGGAATGGTCTGCAGAAACTGAGATGTAGTGTTAAGTAATCAAGATTGTAAATGTCATAAAATCTAAAGAATAAAGTGTCTAGATATAGTATTTGGGGATTTTTGCTTATTAATGTGCAAATGCCTTAAGTCTGTAACAGTAAATATTTTCTAGTTCCTAACCAAGACATCATCATATTTCTCAGCACATAAAAGCCACAGAAGTTACACATGCAATTTCATTGTCCCCATTAAACACTACACTGTGATTCAAAGTCATTGATGATTTGATTTTAATAACCAGAAGATGATCAAAACTTTGGCTTTAGGTTTGTATTAATTATAAAGTGTAGCTTGCCCAAGCCACATAAAACAGTCAATCCTTGTGCATCTGGTTGGCTTTGGAAACTATTTAAATAACCAATAATGATGAGGGAACATCAATGCCTTCAGAAAAACTGCTTGACAGCTGGAAAGGACCATTAAAATAAAAATAGCATGTCTTCTATAATATTATGTTAAATGTAATATTTTTGGATGCTACAATTTCACATGTGGTTTTTTGAATAATTGTTTCAGAGTAAAACACACCACATGTTTTCAAAAGCTGCAGCTAAAGGTCAAGTTTACTTTAAAAAATGTAACGTTTATTGAGAATATACCATGTTATATGGCACGTCTGTCTCAAATTAACAGCTGCTAACTCTGATCTTTTATGAACCTGGACTGAAACATAATGAAGACTGTGACTTGAAGATTCATTTTGAACTTCACATTGTAGCTTTTCAGAAATGAGGATTCAAACAAAATAAGAAGAAGCTGTAATACAGTGGTTCTTTGCAAAGCTACAGCCTAAAACTTTTAAGTTTGCTTTACATTCCTCTTTTTATGTATGCATTGCTGTAAATAGTTTTTGTTATTTTAGAATACAAGTATAGGAAAGAATTTAAATGTTCCTAGGAAACTATTTCCATCATCGACTCCTAGCTTAATTGTAAGGAATACAAATCCAGAGCGGCTCTTCAGTCTAAATATTCACACAACGATTGTTCATGTGAAGACCAGATCTGCAGGCTGTGTTGCTCTTTCAGAAATAATGCAAAAAATGACACTGTAACCTCCAGACATTCAGAAATCCCTGACCTATAGATCACCTAGCTTGACACAAACCAGAATTGCAGTCTCTTCTTAAAAAGTTTCGTTGTTTAGTAAATTCCCACAGGTTAGCACGCTTCTGTTGTTCAACTATGCCCTTCTTCAAGTTTGCCCTCTCAGTTTGACTGCCATTCTATTAAAAGAACATCTATAAACCTTAACAAAGTTTTCTTTTCTTCATCACATCTTTTTCTTCCATATCTTCCTTCATATGAGCTTGTCAGGCTTAGTGTATTTACCACATGCAAAAACAGAAAATAGAGATAAATCGATTTTACTCTGCACTGCGTACATAAACTGCTTAGTGGCAAACAAAGAAATACATTTTGTCACTTTCAATTGTTCATCAATTAGATATGCTTCTGCATGGTTCAAATCCCATCCTGTTTCTTTCTTTTTCCCCTGTCTGCATATGTTTTTTTTATTTATTTATTTTTCCCAAGGTTCTCTACTTGTCCTCGCACATCAGAAGAGATGTTTCTTAAGTTTACTGGTCACTCAAAATTGCAAGAACAAGATTAGATGAGTTTAATTACAGATGGACGGATTTATTATTTTTTAAAATATACGGATCTGAACACTAAAATAGTATTTATAATTTTTGTGTATTCATTCAGCCACCAATATTATTAAGTCACTTCTTAATTGGCATCGGTTAAATGGTTCTGCAAATCGCTGTTGATAAGTCCCAAGTTTATGTATGATGAGGAGCCATCTTTATAAAGACTCTGAAATGTTGGATGCAGCAAAGCTGTTTAACAGTTTAAATGATTACATTTGAAAACTGAATCTGATAGAAGCTAGTGTTCATTTTAGAGAGATGATAAACATATGGCTTATTTTATTTAAAATGGGTTAAAACTGGTAAAATACTGACTACAGATTTTTGAATCAGGCTAAGATAAACCTTGATAAAGAGATTGACTTATAATAAACAGTCGTGCAGCTTAGTTAATAATAAAGTATGATATTTCCTTTGTCATTAAGATGTTAACATAAATCAATTTAAAAGAAATTCCTTAGCTGCAAGTTGTAAACAAACTTCCTCAGAAATTCAAGTTAGGGTCAAAAAGCGCCAATGGGGTTCTGCATGACAGTTTGACATGAGAGCTGACAGAGTTCAGTTTATAACAAGTTGGCAGGGATTTATATTAAGTTCCAGGAATCTCAACTATTAGCCATTCGACTTAGATATTACATGTAGTGATACAAGATTCAGTAGCTAGCATAAAACAGACAAGCTTAAAGGACATGTTCAGCTGTGTGTCATCTCAAAAAAAAAGAAATGAAACATCATGCGTCAGGAAATGGTCAGCATCTGCTTGTGCACACTGTCATCTATTTTAAATGACATTATATTAGATTAGATAAACTGTTAATCTCATGGGGAAACTCAGACGCATACAGAAGTAGAAATAAAAAAAAACAAAGATACAAACTCACAGAACAAATAATACGGCCTATAAACAGATTAATAAACAAAAAAACTAATTAATAAATAATGTGCAGATATTTCATAATGAACTTAACAAATACATCTGGAATAAGCATTGAATTGCCTGATATCAGTGGACAGAAAAGACCCCCAGAGGGGCTTCTTAGCACATCATGGTGAAATGAGCCTATGGGGTAGAAGTCCTTCAAGAGAGCGTCTCCTGGAGGGGATAGAGGAGATTTTTCATGATGGCATCCAATTTTGCTCCCATCCTCTTCAGTCCACAACAGCTTCCAGTATGCCCAGAGTTCGATCCGGGATGGTGGTGCGGGCTCTCTTAATAAGTTTGTTCAGGTATTGTGAATCCTTTCAGCTCAAGTTACTTCCCAGGAGATGATAGCACAGAACACCACACTGCTTACTCTGTACTGACATAACATTTCCGGCATCTTTTTATAATGTTTACTAATACGCATTTATTTTTGTTTCTTGATCATTGCCTCCTATTTATTTTACCCACTCTTAAACATCATCTTTGAAAGTGATGATAAAATGGCAAAAAATAAGTGCCTTTTGTAAAATGATTGGGATAAATGAATTACCAGATAACACTTTTAAGAAATAAAAACAGATTGCAGCTGTCATTGACAAAGCAAATGTCTTCTCGAATGTGTGCGCTTTTGGTCATGCACAGTTTTCTTCAGTTAGAAGTTAGTTACATTTTTGTAAAGCACAAATATCAAATTATTAAAGAAAATATTTTGAGAATAAAAAAATAACAGCTACCCTTAAAATAAGAAAGGCCACCTTTGTCTGGGTGTTGGCAAAGAGAGTTTCAATATTTGGTAGACGACTGCCACTGAAAAGTGAAGGCTTGACAAGCTGTTTATTTTTATGCCCTTTTTTCAAGTTATTTAATGAATCAATTGTTTAAAAAAAAAAACAAAGTTAATTACATTAGTGAGACGTTGCCAGAATCACAGAGCAGTTGGTTCATTCATTTAACTGAAGTGAGCACAGCAATAAGTTTACGAGGCCCCCAGAGCATACAGTACAGTGTCCATCGTATTCTCTGTAATGTCTGCTGTTACTGTACCCTCATGAACTGTCTATTGGTTTGATATTTAGCACTGCAGCCTCACATCTGTATGCTCCAGATGGTTAAATTGCTACCTCGGGGTGTGTCTGTATGCATTTTGCATGATCTCCATGTGCTCGGATTTCTTCCTTTCGTCAGGGGATCTTCTATTTACATCAATTGGTTGCTCTTAATTGCTTCCTCTGTTTCCTAATTGTCTGAAGATGACCAGGGATTTTTGCATCTTTCACCTGTTAACGTCAGCTGTTAATCACTAGTATTACTGAAAAAGGAATCAACTGACTTAATAAAATGTGTAGATGATTGCTGATTAGCTAATAGTCCTCTTTTAAAATGTTTTTCAGTCACAATGCTGTCTGGTTTTATTTGCAATACATTTGGATGCACACATATGACATTAAGTAAAATATTGTGATAAATACATATTTTATTTCTCAAAAGTGGTAACCGGGCCAAGTACATTTTATGTTTTCTTCAAGTAACGGATTGTTCATTTGGCTGATCATACAAATAGACAAATACTTCAATAATAAGATTTTAAACCAGCACAATTGTTCTGGATTATTCTACAACTGGAGTACTAGTAGTGCTCAGGGTCACACTGTAGGAGTCAGCAATAGACAGTGGCCTGACACCTTAATCTGTATAGCATATTTCCTGGGCTAGTGCTTTTATGAAAGGCATTTTATTCTAAAAATTACCTTCAGGAAACATTCTATAGCTAATAGTCCATGCTGTCTAAGTTCTGTGCATGCTCAGGAATAAAGCCAGAAATTTCACCAGCCATTATTTTCGTACCCCTGAGAGGTGATTTATTGAGGCAATAAATCAAGACTAAGGATTCTAATTTTTATGTATAGATGGCAGAGTATTATTTGCTTCTATAAATTACATTACTTTAGCTTTCCACTGGTTGCTTAATAATAGTGCAGATTTTCAGTATCCATAAAGGAGCTAAGTACTACGCTTCCCTTGAACTGTTGTCACTACTGTTGATTTGTATGTTGTGAGACCTGGAAGATGAAGAGAAGGAGTGTGGGACCTTTTGGGCAGAAAAAAGTTAATTCCATCACTTCAGTGAGTGGGTGGCATGGATTTAATTTGAGTTTAGGGGCTGTCTAGATTACATATGCATGTGTGGAATTTAAGGGGGAAAGACATTCTGCACCTGGAATGGAGGGTCTGGGCCCTGGAGGGATGCATCATTAGCTACAGCTGAGCCAGGCAGTCATTATAATCCAAAAAAACAGGGTTGGATAAACGCAATTACTGGACTGGGAAGACCTTAACACAGAAAATTTGTGTAGGAAAGTGCATTCTCCATTAACTTCTTTGTGGATTAGCTGATGGAGCCATGCTCAAATGAAAAATCTCCTTTTGCTATCTTGGCAAATGAATTGCTTTTTCTTTTTACTTCCTGGACAGTTTTAGACATTGCTGACACGACAGGAGGTCTACAGTGGTGTTTCTCCAGCTCACCTTGCGCTCAAGTCATATGTCTCTATATTATGATGTGACTTTGAAAGAAGACTTGGATAGAGTAGCTCCCCTAAAAATAAAAGTGACTAAAGCCCACAGACATTTTCCCTGGTTTAATAAGAGCACTCGGATTAGTGTGACGAAAAGTCAAACATAGTTAGAGGGCAACAAAGCTACATATCTTCCAAACTGAATGGACAGAGAGAGTTTATAGCCTGCTCTGACTACAATTCCAACAGAAACAATCCTCATGTACTGTTTATAACAGTGGCTAATCAAACAAATGGGAATGTTGAACTGCAATGCAAAATGCCTACAGACATTAGCAGCACAGATTTTATTAACTTCTTTATTGGCAAAATTGACAAAATAAGATCACAGATTTCAGTATCACCTTGCAAACTAAAGACATTGGCAAACCCTGTTTCTCCTTGCACACCCCACTTTAGTAATTCTAACTTGATAACAGCACAGGAAATCATAATGTGAGATTCTAAAATTAAACTTACTACATGTTTCTTAGGCCCAGTCCAACAAAACTAGTGAAAAACTTCTTAGTATTATCAGTAGTGTATTACCGACTGACACAGTGCTTAATGCACTAAAAGTATCAGTTGTCCTGAAAGAAAATAGAGCTAGACCCACATACATTTAATACCTTTTCTTTTTAAAATAAATGTAAAAGTAGTGCCACGCAGTTTCAGTATCATGTTACACATCACAATATATTTGAGATATTTAATTTTGGCTTCCACACCGGTCACAGTATAGAAACAGCACTAACCGTGCTGTAAACCACATTCTAATATCCTCTGGTGAAGGAAAGTACACAGTAATTATGTTTTTAGATTTAAGCACAGTCTTTGGCACCATCCTTGTGTGGTTTAGTTCATATTTATTAATTCGATTTCAATATGTAAAGAAATGTGCTCAAAGTACAGTACAGCAATTATATTCAGAAGTTAAACATGGTGTCCTGCGAGCCTCAGTTTTCGGACCTTTAATGTTTTCACTTCACATTTTCCGTTGGGAGCTATCATTAGAAAATAGAGCATGAATTTTCACTCATATACATGCGAACCACTGATTTACCTTTCTTTTAGACCAAATGACATTTCTTCAATAGTGTCCTGTTGGGGAAAATGTTCAATATCACAGCAATATCCTGTCACTTTTTAACTTAGTTGGACTAAACAGTTTCAACAAAAGTTGTTGAGATTCAAGATGCATGCTGATTCAGTACAAGTTAGGTTTATTGAATCAGCCTGGAACATAAGCATTATCTTCTAAAGCACACATTCCAAAAGTGTTTAAAACCTGCTTTTCTAACTTAAAATATGTGAAAATAAAGATGTTTTTTAAATATGAAGGATACCAAGAAATTGATTTATGTATTCATTTCAAGTACAATTGACTGCAGTACAGGCTGCTCAAATTGTTCTGTATGAAGCTTTCAGTTAGTTCAAAATGCTGTTGCAAGAATCATTACAAGAACTATAAAGTACAAACACATGTAGCAATGCTACTATTAGTTAGAACGGCATCTCTCAGCAGTCCTTGCATGGGCTGTTGGGGTCAAAGGTGGCCAGAGGGGTTCAAAAGGAGGGCAGGTGTCAGGAAGAAAAAAAGTTGTTTTTGTTGTTGTACTTTGTGTGTTGCATTTATATGTCGGACTGCCTGCTGTCAATTCTGCCATATTTCATCATCATGCCCTGGATTTTATTTGTTTGTTAGGGTCTGGATTGTCTGTCTACTGTACCTGTATACTGAGGACTGTGTTTGGATTCATTGGCTTCCCGCAAGAAAAGGAGCGCTCCTGAACCATCCATCCGTCTTCATCCTTTCAGCAACTACCCATAGGACTGTGTTTTCCCTTCCCTTTCTACATACAGATTGCTGGACTTAATCTCGTCACCTCCCATTTAATCCGGTTTGGTTTTTCCATGGACTCTGCTGGGTGGTGTTTGTGTTTATATGTTAAATGTAATATCGCCGAAGGGGTTGGGGTGGTATTATTGTTTGCATTTATTTAAATTAATTTCATTATATGCTTTATTGTTTAATGTTCCCAGCGTGCTTTATTTGGTCTCTGAAGCGAATGTGTGTGGGTCGATCCAAGGCTGGGGTTGCCCCTGGGATTTCCTCCACTAAAATAAATAAATCACCATCACATTGAAGGTGTGAATCTAAGCGGCAGTTGACTGCTACACACATAACTCCAGTTCTTAAGTCTTTACACTGGCTTCCAGTTAAGCTTAATATGGATTTCAAAATCCTTCTTCTTATATAAAAAGCGTAAAAAGACCAAGGTCCTACTTATCAATCTGAACTTATCATTACCTACAAACCAGAGCACACATTAAGATCTTAAGATGTTGGCCTACTACAGAAAACAAGGATAAAGTAACAATGGGATAATGTGTGTTTACTTATAGGGCTGAAAAAAATAGACAAATCTGCCTGCTAATATAAGATATGCCCCTTCAATCTCAGATTTTAAATCCAGGCTGAAGACTCACATAGCTCAGTCGGTAGAGCGGGTTGTCTAGCAGTCGGAGGGTCGCAGGTTCGATCCTGGCTCCCGGCATGAGAATGCAGCTGTTGTGTCCTTGGGCAAGACACTTAACCTACCTTGCCCTGCTGGTGGTGGTTGGAAGGATTGGTGGCGCCAGTGTTCGGCAGCCTCACTTCTGTCAGTGTGCCCCAGGGCAGCTGTGGCTACATAGTAGCTTATCATCACCAGCGTATGAATGTATGGGTGAATGACTGTTGTGTTGTAAAGCGCCTAGGGGGGTTCTTGAACTCTAGTTAGGCGCTATATTAAATACAGGCCATTTACTTTATGGCAGCTATAGCTGATGATTAGCTGTGACACATTGCGTCTCTGTTTGTTGGTCATTTGCATAATAAAAGTAATTCAATAGTTATGAACTGTTACTAACCCTCTATAACTCCTCTCATCTGTTTCTTTTCTTGGTGTCCTGCTATATCACTTGGTGCCACTGCCTTGGACAGGAAAACTGCCACTCTATTTACCTGCCCATGGAAAGATATTTGAGGCATCAAAAGCACTGGAATCAATGGATGTAGAGACTCTATTGTCAGATTAGATGGCTCAAACAAACTTTATTGTAAAATGCCCAGACAGGAGAGTGTGCCCAGTTGACCTGGTTCTACAGAACTATAGTCAAAGTTACAAGAAGTAACTTAATGGAGAGATATTAAGTTTTATTAATGTTAATTAGTTTGGAACTACTTTGTCTTCCTGTGTGTTTAAACAAGTCTGTATCTTTATATGTATGCATTATGCAATCGTGTGATTCATAAAATTTGTAATGGAATTTACATGTGAACTTGTCACAGCGTTCTGAGCCTGCACTCAGTCAAAAGTGCTATACAAAAAAAGAATAATGAACTGAACTTGCATTTTAGTCATGAAGGCATCTGGCTCTTTATTTGTTCCAATATGGTCAATATACAAAACAGAAAACTGTAGACCACCCTCACCAGAGCTAGCAGGGCACCACATGACTAAGACAGGACAGCCATCATTGCTGTTGTCAATATCAAGGCTTAAGTAAATCCTTTAGTCCAGTCATATCAGAGCATGAACATGAACAAGGCCATCCTTCAAACACCTCCTGAGGATTCCATGTCTATTTCAAAAATATTTCATTTGGTGCATGAGCCACCTAATATCCATAATAACAATACTTAACATTCACAGACTTTCTTAATCCCATTCATGGTTGTGGGAGCCTGAACCATATTCTGGCAGCATCGGGCACAAGGCATGAGGCAGCCTTACCCATCAAAGATGCTCTGAATGACTCTTACCACAAATTTCTGGTAATACATTTCTAGGCATAGGAAGATGGCAATCTTACTTGGCATAGTCAAAATCATCCCTGATGGTTCTTTTTTCATTGGCCAACATAATCTATATTGTACAGAAATGGAGCCTGGCAACACAGCAGGTTGTTTTTAGTGAGAATCAGGGCAATGTTAGTTTAACAGTTCACAATCTGTTCCAGTACTCTACACAAGATGGAGAGAGAAAAAAAGCATGCAATAAAATACATATAGTATATAATGAAGAATTGCCTTCTGTTGTAATAAACTCTTAAGACTTTAAGGCCATCATTGAAGGCAGTGTTAGGTAATGTTTCAGAGTCACTCATCATTATCTTCTTCTCAGGTTAACTGAACTAAAGCACTTTAAACCTGCCTCAGAGACTGGGGAGCGGTCTGTGGCTGATGATATGAGTCCCTGCTGATCGCCCCAGCAAAGCAGATACCAATGGCAAGGGACACCTTAGCGATGGCTCTTATTTTCATTGCTCCTTCGTGCAGAACAGCCAGATGAAGACATCATGCCATCTGCTGTATTGTGTTCACCTCGGCAGTGACAAGTTTATGCTGCAGCTAACAGGGGAGAGTATAAACGCTATCACATGTGGTAAAAAGTTCTTCAGTATCTTAAAAAGGCATAGGATTTCATATCATCGTAAAATACTTAGCTTCAATAATGCAATCGTGTTATAGGTGTATATACTGTATATATATATATATATATATATATAGGACAATAGCCATGGTGAGAAAAGCATAAATGTTGTAATTTCACATGTGTAATTTTGTGCTGTCATGAATGTTATTTTTTAATTTGTGACAAATCACACAGCGCGTTCTCAGTTAACATTAGCACGCTTTATTATGTCAAAAAGTGAACTGCTAGTGGTTTTAACAAGATCTTGTGCATGCTGCTGACACCTGCAGGGACTTTTATAATTAAATACAAAATTTTATTTCTTCAAAGACCGCAACGATTCTTTGACAAGTCTCTAAATTTCCATTGGCACTTTCTCAACCAACACATTTCACTGAGACCAAAAGTGTCTGTCCTATTGCACAGGTGAGAGAGGAGGGATTAACCATGAGCCTAATGACTGCAAAACAACTTTCCTCCATGTGTATTGAAAAGGGATTAGTTTTTAAGCTACATAAAGTTACATAGTGCTGTTTGAATGGATTTTAATGGGCATTGACTAGATGTCATTATTTTGATGTTTGTTTGATCTTGAAATAATATAACTACTACTAAAGGATGAATTTTTAGTAAGTAGAACTAAAGCACTAAAACACTAACAAGTTAGAAAATGTACACATGGTGTAACATTCAGGTGCATTCAGGGTCTTAGTTAAGTTGTACTAGGGTGTTGTACCATGTTAGAGAAGTCAAGTAAAATGACACCTTTAATCTATTAAAGGCCAAAAAAACGGGTCTTGGTTAACTAATTTAAAAGTTGGAGCATCTGATATTTTTAGTTAGTTCATCAATAAGTTAATTACCATATTTTCTTTTAAATATTTTTGTAACAATTCCAAAATAACAATGGTAATAGAATGCAATTACATGTGCTAATATACTGCAATAAATACACATTCTTAAAGACCACTTTCAAATATGAGGCATTTAAAATGAGGCCCAAACAGGCTTATGGTGGCTCAATAGCTTTCACAGAAGGCAAATTCAGATTTAAGTGATGTAAAATGGCATCAACTGATATGTCATATGTTCACTGTGGAGGGTCTGTAGCTGACTGTAGTTCAAATCTATTAAAGGTACTGTTTTGAAAGAAGCATCCAATGGAGAGTTAAAATATTTGCTTATGTTTCAAAGTAGAGCAGCAAATAAATAATAGTGTCAGAGAAATGCTGAACCATTATAATGTGCAACTGTGATGTTGTTTTTAGTGTAACCTAAATACTTAGCACATATTTGTTCACTCTATAATTTCACGGTGACAATTACATAATTCCTTTCATAATTCCTTTTCAGATGTGTCACACTTTGCTTAAATTTATCTATCTATTTATTTATTTTAATTTACTTTTATGATTAACTTACCCTGCGGTGGGTTGGCACCCTGCCCAGGATTGGTCCCTGCCTTGTGCCCTGTGTTGGCTGGGATTGGCTCCAGCAGACCCCGTGACCCTGTCGGATTCAGCGGGTTAGAAAATGGATGGATGGATGGATGGATTAACTTACCTCAAGCACACTTGGTGTACAAGTGGCTTGTGCACATATGACCTCTCCCTGCGTTTCACTAACTCATATTGGCGATCAGTTTTGCCATCAGGAGAGGCTATCAGATCAGTAAAAATTGAAAATATGCAAAATATACAAGGTAAAGTAATCTCAATGAAATTATAGTTGTAATTTAAGTCACACAAAATGTTTCTTTGCTTTAAGATCAATGAGTTTGTAAATGCAAATGCTTTTCAGGGGAGATTTTGAAATTTCAAAACTTTGTACAGAGCTCACTATTTGCAACACCTCAATGAAAACTGAACTGTCACAAAAAAAATTCCTTGCAGAAATAACTGTGACAAATTTCAACATAATCGGACCACTGGGAGCCAAGTTGTTTAATGCGGGCAGACAGATAGACAGACAGACAGACATGGCATCCACAATAGATGCTTTTTACATTATACGTGAATGCACCTAAAAAGATCTTAAATTCTCTTCTCTAAGCTACACATGCTGTATTGTAAAAGGGCAGCTGTCTAACATTACAGGTATCCCCGCCTATTTATTAGAAAACCCTGCTGCAAATTTCACATGCACTTTATGAATGAGCACAGAGTGATGTAAGATTATGGCAGCTGGTGTTATGCTGCATCAGCCTTTAGGAACTCTCATTTGTAAGAGTCTGTCTTCTCTACTTGAAATACAGGAACAGACGTACCTGCTTGTGTTGGTGTTTAAAAGAAAAAGACTCACCTTTGAGAATGGCTAAACATTCTAGAGAAGGATTTTATTTTAAGAAGTATTACAAAACACTTTGAATGTCACATTAGGATACAGGGACATAAACGATCTGAAGAGCCAATCTCTAAAGTTTAAACTTTCTAATTCTGTTATAATTTTCCTTTTTCATCATCACTGCATGCATCATCCCATAACTACTTGTATCGTTTCAAAACAACCAGTTGTCACCAACAAGAGTTTTATCATTGTCCATTGCACACCACCTTGGGGCTGCAAAGTGCATACAAAAATGTGGTAGATGAAATGGTTCAGTGGTGCAGCTTAAACGTCAAGATTAAATTAAGCTAAATTTCAATAAAATAATGGGTAGTGGGTGGCACGGTGGCGCAGTTGGTAGTGCTTTGCAGTTAGGAGACCCGGGTTCGCTTCTTGGGTCCACCCTGCATCTTCTCCCTGTGTCTGCATGGGTTTCCTCCCACAGTCCAAAGACGTGCAGGTTAGGTGCATTGGCGATTCTAAAATTGTCCCTAGTGTGTGCTTGGTGTGGGGGTGTGTGTGCGCCCTGCGGTGGGCTGGCACCCTGTGCCCTGTGTTGGTTGGGATTGGCTCCAGCAGACCCCCGTAACCCAGTAGTTAGGATATAGCGGGTTGGATAATGGATGGATTGATAATGAGTAGTAGACCTTGGAAGAAGCATGAAAACACTATCAGATTGATGGCCAGGTTACGGAAGTAGTTGATTCATTCAAGTTCCAGAACAACATGGATACGGTATATATTTTTCATGGTAAAGAACTCTCATTAAACCAGTTTGGAGTGACACATGTAACAAAGACATGATTTTACAGATTTGTTTTTTAAAGTTTTTGACCTTCTTCCTCATTAGAGACACTACAATGGGTGATAACAGGAAATTAATTCTGAAATCATAGTGATGCAGCCTCCCTTTGGCAGCTGTATTCTATCTCTAACCAAAACCTTCCATGTCTTCACTGATCATTCCCACACTGACATTTCTTTCTTTCTTTCTTTCTTTCTTTCTTTCTTTCTTTCTTTCTTTCTTTCTTTCTTTCTTTCTTTCTTTCTTTTGTAGTATTTACTCATAGTGAAATGCATAAACTGACCATCTTGATCTTGAAGCCTTTCTAGGTATTGTGCTGATAGTTGTCAGGGATGCCAGGGGCCATGACCCGGCCGGGACGCCAGGAGGGACCGGAAGAGGGTCAGAGCCCTGCCTGGATCACGTGGGGTTTGCCTTCCGGGTTGCTTTGGGGGCCACGGGTCAAGGGCATGGAAGCCCTTCCCTGTAGGAGCCCGTGGTCACCGCCAGGAGGCGCCCCAATGCCTTGGGGACTTGTTTCCCCAGCACTCCTGCCACACCAGGAAGTGCTGGGGGGAAGATTTATGACGGCGCCCGGAGAGCAGCCGGGAGGACAGCCGACACTTCCGCCACACTTGGGCGTGGCCAGAAGATTGCCGGGAACACCTGGGGCTCATCCGGGTCCTCCATAAAAGGGGCCGTCTCCCTTCATTCAGAGCTGGAGTCGGGTGGAAGGAGGACGAAGCAGTGGAGAGTGGAGGCGGCCCGAAGAAAGGCATTGTGGCCAGGACTTTGTGTTTGGATTTGGGGTTTGTGCACGTGACTGGGTCTGTGTGACCAATGAACTGGGGTCTTTGTGACCATAATTATTCTTGTACATATTGTGAATAAACGTGTGGTGGTTTAAAAACAACATGTCCGCCTGTCTGTGCCCGGGTGCCGTTCACATAGTCTAGTGAACAATCTGCCCACTGCTGGAATTCCGTGATGACAACTTGCCCTGTTCTTCAGCCTTATAGCTGAAGAGGATGGTTTTTCATTCTAGCTTGACCTCTGTCTAGGTGGAAATTTCACATTTTTCCCTAAGCTTTGTGGGAGTTTTCTTTAGGTTCTCTGGTTTTCCTCCAAAATCTGAAAGATGGTCAGATTGACTGTTGACGCCAAATTGTCGGTGTGTGAGTTAATGCACCATGTAACCAAGTTGCACCCCATCCAGTGCTGGGCTTTTAATTGTGCTTGATGCTGCTTGGATGGCCACTGGTAAATCATGATCATAAAAGCTAAATGTTTAAAAAATACATGTATATATCTGTGAATGTTTTTTGTATGTGCTTCTCCAAGTCAAAATATCTTGAAGTTGTGCCATGGCAATAACCTCTTGAAGCTGAGGTAATTTATAGAACATATCTTTAAATTTGTCACACAAATGTAAAAAACACATTCCTTATGGGTTCTCAAAAGAAAACCATTGAAAGCATGAAGTCTGTGGTAAATGATATTTACAATATGTTACAAATTAAAAGTGTTACATTATATCACACATCATCCAGGAACAGGCTTTGTCAGAGTTGACATTTTCCCTCGTTCATCTTGGTGTCCCTCAGTAACTGATATCTTAATAGGACAATACTCTTCTTAGTATAACATGTAGTATGTACTGTAAAATCATTTAAACTAATCCTCTTGGCCTAACATTTCACTTTTTCTGAACTTCTCTGTACCACAACATCAGCTTGAATTAGTGATTTTATCATTGTGTATTACTTGTGGGGAAACATGCAAAATGATGATGAAGAATAACCACTGCAATCAACCTGCCCCATTTTCATTGTTAATGGGCTGTATCCTGAAAGTACTTCAGTGTTTAGATTGTTCTCCATTCATCCATCCATTTTGTGCGCCCACTCTGATTAGCTAAAAATGTGCTAATTATAAAGCCTTAATTGTGAATGTTAGCTCTAATTATTTCACATTTGTGCAAGAAATGTTTACACATCACCAGGAATGTAATATAACAAAATTCAGAACAATTAGTGTTATAAAGGGTGCCTTAAATGGATGAGTGGTCCTCAAAAATAAACATGCTATAGATCTGCAGTTTTAGAAAAGATATTTATTTAAAAGGGTGAAGTCTGCATTTTAGATTTTTTTGTGCTATTTAATATGTATTTTTTATAAGAATAAAGTTTTTTTGTAACTTCACAGAATATTGTGTTAGTATATAATAAAATAAACCAAATATTAAAACATCTTTTACTGACTGATAATATTTTATGTGTATTTCGTTTCCATCTAATGTTCAGATTTCTTGAGTGTAGTGGCTGCGGGTTTTTGTTCCAACCTGATTGCTTGATTAGAAACCAATCGTTGCCAATAACAGATCCTATTTAATTTTATGGCTTAAGAGGGTTTGCATTCTGCCATGTCAGGCCATTCTTATATTATAGATTTCTTTCCTTTTCAAGGATATCATTCAAACAATTTGTAGACTGAAACGGATGAGTAATTCTCAATCCTTCATTTTTTTTTTCTTTTGGTTTCCTTCCAAATCTTTTATTTAAGGAGATAGTGCACGTTGAATACGCCCAGGTGTTTATTGAAACAAGTTAGGTGGAGAACTGCTGGTTGTTTTTTCATTTGCATTTTAGCAGAGCAAACACTTTCTTTAATTGCCATTCAGGAGTAATTAAAATACAATATGTGCAGCCATTTAAGACAAAAGTAAGCAATTTAGAATGAAGCACAGAAATGTTGCTTGAGGTTGACTTCTCCTAAATAGGAAAAACAAGTTTGGAACCAAAACCTGCAACAACTACAGCCCTCCAGGACTGACTTTTCAGCCCTCCAAGCCATTTGATTGACAGGAGTTGGTATGTGCAGAGGTTCCTAGCGTCAATATTGTCCATGCACGGTGACGATTCTTACAGTAGGTATTATTACAGAATTTTCTTTAACCTTGTCGATTTTTAAAAAAATTCCATAATCCCGTCAATTCTCTGGGTACCAAAACAAACTTCAATCATTCACTGAGGGAAACAAGACTTTCTTTCTTGGGGTATTTTTGCTTAATATAATGGCTAATTAGAAGACTATCACACTTATGTTGTTCCTCAAAGCTTACCAACTTGTAGTTTGTATTTTGATAAAACCAAAATAGCCTTTTAATATGTCCTAATAAAGCTGTGGTTTTTAAAAGGGAAAGGTATTTACAATTTATTTGTGCCAGAAAAAAAATAATGGAGAAGTAGATTGCTGAAAGTTTAACAGACTGCCTTAATACAGTTTCAAGTTAAATTTAGAGTAATGAATTTCTATCTGTAGTCTATAAAGCATTGCATAAAACTTGCAGCTTTTGCCATGTGTTCAGTGCTGTCTGTTCACTGACTAGCTCTCTCTAACCCTGTGATAAAAAAGCAAACTCAAAAAATGGACAGATGTATGGATAAAGGTGGAAAGCAACGGGCCTCAAATGAATATGTCATTCATAAAAATGAACACATGTCAATTGGAACATAAATTCCTACTGCATAGGAATCAATAGGGAAATGCAAAAATATGTAAACTACAATATATAAATCTGAATTGATGTTAAGGGAGGTTAGAGCCTCTCCCAGTAGTATCAGTCTGAATCAGCCCACTTATCCTCATATGCCAGGGCTGTGTGTGTGTATGAAGGAGATGAATCCAGATGGCCGAAGACCAGGGGCTGAGTTCAAAAGTAAGGCAGCAGCACTAACCATTGTATACATACACACACACACATATATATATATATATATATATATATATATATATATATATATATATATATATATATAGTGCTTCACTAACACACTAGATTTTTTTTTCAAGTTAAAACACTCCTTTTCAGTCATAAATGGTTTTCATTAACAATATGCAGCAATCCTCCTCCCCCTTAATTTTGTGGCACTTCTGTCACCTCGTAAACTTTTTTTTTACTCAAACTCTTGTTTGATATTTTTACCCTATAATCAAACTTTTCTCACAATCATTTTCTTTTCAAACACACCCTGTAGGGGATCATTTACAAGCTAAATTATTCTTAAAATTACTTTAACAATGTTTCTTGTTTCTTTTCCTTAACTTTCAAGGAATGCAGTCAAAAGTGAAACTATACATTCTACAGTCTTATTCTCATGTTTGGTGAGCACAACACCTATTTGGTAAATAAAGTTTAGCAACAGAAACAATTACGAATTATCTGCTTATTACAGATTTCCAGATGTATGACATTGTGGGTTTTTACTATTATTTAAATTGTTACCCCTTCTGAAATAATAATTGCAAAGAAGTATAAAGACTACAGTATACAGTATATGCAGATACTAAATTTGAATGAATACCAGTTCAACAAGAAATTAGTACTGTAGTTTAAAATAAAGTATTTTTTTCCTGACTCTTTGAAAAGGTATCTTCTAATAAGAAATCTTCAGAAATGAAAGAAATGGGTTAGAGTATAAAAAGTACCATTATGTGTTTGTCTCTGCCTGTTTTAGCTCTTTGTATTTGAAATTGTAATTGACACATAAAAGAATGTCATTAATTATTTTCTGTAAGAGTGTGGCATGAAAACTGTGGTGTCGCTCACCACAATAGAACATAACACCGGCTGTGCTTCACAAAACAGTATATTTAGTCACGAGGAGAAGAAAAATGGGGATTCTCCAACTCGGTTCAGCTTTCTGGAATCAACCTGAGATGACCTCTTACTATCACCATAACGAGCAACGACAACACGCAATTCCATGATATTATTGTAAACCTCTGCCTTCTAAATTCTCTTCCCACCTCTCACATTTTCTTCTCTGTGAAACAGTGCAACAAAATGTGTCCAGTAATTTGATTCATACGGACAGTCTAATCAGCTCCTCTTTCCCAAATATTTTTTCACAGTTCTTATGAGTCTTTCTGCCTCTTGTGAGCTAAATCACACATTGCTTTTTCTCAATATTTATATGTTTTCCCAAATCAAAGCTTGGAGAGATTTTTCACAACCAAATTAGGGATGCTTTCATCTCCTTAGTGCACTGTGAGAAGTTACAAGGTTGGTCCACATATTTACGGAGTTGTTCTCCTTCTTCCATTAGAAGAGATGCACGCTAGGGAGACAGAGTATAGGAGTCGGGAGAGAATTTTAATTCTTGAGTCCAAAAAGCATTGTCTGCAAGTTAACATCAACAAAATCAAAGAACTGGTTATTGACTTCCGCTGCACCAAAGGGCCTCTATGCCCAGACTCTATTCAGGGAGTGGATGTGGAGATGACAAATTGTTATAAATACTTGAGGGGCCTACATCAATGAGAAGATGGACTGGCCTTGTAACTCAAAGGGAATACATAAGAAAGGGAAGAGCAGGCTATTTTCCTTAAGAGACTGTACTTCTTTAATGTGAGTAGTGACATCATTAACATGTTCTGGTGATGGTTTTCTCCACTGTGGTGTTCTGGGCTGGTCACATCACTTCAAGAGAGACCCACCGAAGTTAAGAAGATTTAAAAAGAAGGCCAGTAATGGGATGCACTTTCGATTCACTGGAGACAGTAGAGAACAAGAGAGTGAAAACAAAACTGAGTCCCATTGTGAACAGAGCTGTTCATCCTCTCTTTGACACACTAGCATTCAGGACTTTTACCCAAAGAATTATTCAACAATAAGCCAATCAGCCTTAATAACACCTCACTCTGACTGCTCTCATATCATTAACCAAGTCTTCTTTATTGTAACTCTTGGGTGTGTTTAAGGTAAGGTCGGGTTATTCTTTGTTATGATATCTACTGTGTCTGTCTCCACCTATGACCAGCTTGTGAGATACTTGTCCTCAAGTAGTATGATGTAACTTGTATTTCATGTTATGCTTTCTGCCGTCACCAATACAGTACCACCCTAATCAGGGCAAACTGAGACAAAGTTGGTGTGTTCATGGTTTACACCCTTGTAAAAACTTAAATGACAGCTACCTTGGAGTTTAACTTGTTAGGTCCCCGCAGTCCCTTTTTATTCAGTTGTTTACCACGTAAATTACCTGCTCACCCAACATATTTGTGGCCGCAAGATGCAGATAAATTACAGAGTGATAATCACAATTTTAGAACATGAACTCCTGAAACCGATTACGTACACACCGAAGATTGTTACAGGTAATGATATATTCTGGCAGTCAAAGACTTTTACTATAATGCTTCAGCTGATGCTTCTGTTATTTGGTGAACATCAGTCCATTTGGCACGATCATCTACTATTATCAGCAAGAGTGAAAGGGAAGGTCTACAGGACGGTAGTGAGACCAGCTATGTTATACGGGTTGAAGATGGTGGCACTGACCAGGAGACAGAGCTGGATGTGGCAGAGTTAAAGATGCTAAGATTTGCCTTGGGTGTGACGAGGATAGACAGGATTAGAAATGAGTACATTAGAGGGTCACCTCAAGTTGGACAGTTTGGAGACAAAGTCAGAGAGGCGAGATTGCGTTGGTTTGGACATGTGCAGAGGAGAGATGATGAGTATATTGGGAGAAGGGTGTTCAGGATAGAGCTGCCAGGGAAGAGGAAAAGAGGAAGGCCTAAGAGAAGGTTAATGGATGTGGTGAGACAGAACATGAAGGTGGTAGGTGTAACAGAGCAGGATGCAGAGGACAGAAAGATATGGAAGAAGATTATCCACTGTGGCAACCCATAACGGGAGTAGCTGAAAGAAGAAGAAGATCCACTATTATCAGCATTACTATTTATACTGAAAAAAGGAGCATAGTCTTCACTGGTGGCTTTAAGGACCATCCAATTGATGCAGGAACGTATTACATAATGTGTGATAATTTGCTTGACATCCCCTATCTCTTCTTAGTTCTTTTGCATGTCTTGCCTACACATAGCAATCAACTAAGCTAAGCTGAGTAAAACACCTGGGTGTAGTTCACTAAAAAATGGCAGCACATTTTATAATAATAATAATAATAATAATACATTTTATTTAATAGGTGCCTTTCTTAACACTCAAGGTCACCTTACAATTAAATTAAACAACATTAATAAAATAAAGACAAGCAGAACGATAAAATCAAATAGCATTAAGGTACAGAGGTAGTAGTAAACATACTGTACAAAGATAACTGGCAGTAACAGTGTTAAATTCATAATTGCTATACCAATTTGAAAAGATAAGTTTTGAGGGCAGTTTTGAAATGTGTTATTGAGTCTAGTAGACGTATATGTGAGGAAAGTGAATTCCTGAGTTGAGGAGCACCATGAGAGACACTTGAGCTCCCATAGAACAGAGTTTGATGTGTGGTATAGAGAGTAAAGCTGTGGATGAGGATCTGAGTGAGCGAGAGGACTGTAAGTCAGTAGGAGATCAGTGAGGTAGGGAGGAGCAAGGTTGTGGAGAGCTGTAAATGTTAAGAGCAGTATTTTGTATTGTATTTGGTAGTTAACCGAAATTTTATCTCAATCACCTAACCACTAGTGTGGTAGCACACTATTGATTTAATCTTTCTGTTTTAACCATCTGTCTGTCTCGTTTTAATTTTTCTAATCATTAGCAAATACATATTACTTAACATAACCCATTCAGTCCATTTGATGGTTGAGGGTGCTGGGGCCTATCCTGGCAGCTCTGAGTGCAAGGCAGGAAACACCCATTTTTATGGCAAGGGTGCTATAATACAATTGCCTATGAAGTGGTGCTCATTTAATTTAAACCTTGGGCAACTAAATGCATCTAATTTCAGCTTTTTAATGTTAAAACCTAACCAGAATCTTAAGAGTAATTCCTTAAACTCTGTTTCAGTTTTTCTAGCTCCTTTCATGTTTCCTGACTTTGATTTAGTCCAGTCCTGTTTGGTTTTATTTGATTCTGCTGGCTTTTTGATGTTTGTTAAAACAAGTGCAATTTTATTGTCTTTTTCCCATTCCTGATATTTAAAAAAGAAAACCATGTGTGAAAACAAACATGCTTAAAAAAGAAAGAATTAGGGATTTTTTTGAGAGCAAATTTCCCAAACACAGTCAATTCTTGTCACTACAAATATAAGGCTTGGTTGCATCATTTGAAACTAAATGAAGCTATGATTTACCAGTCTTGAATTGCCAGGATGCGTCTGACATCTGTTTAATTCATTTGTTTAGCTTTGAATGCTACTCATTTTTATTTTAGTATTTGGCCTCACTGCTTTTAATCATTTTATTGGTGATGTTCTTGTTTTTTACAGACACTGCCATGTTGGGTATTTGTTTTATGGCGTCACAATTTTACACGATTTACTATGAGGCTGCACTATTGCTTGTCAAGTGATCCATGTGCATTGTGACCCATGATATCATGGTACTTATGATATATTGTTTTGACACAGTTAAAATGGATTATGGAAAAATGTAAAGGACCAGGAGAGAAATGACATGTGAGTCTTAAACAAAATGAGGTCAAACCAGGAAAATCAACGAGGGCCAGAAGGTCTTAGCCTAATACACAAACCAAAAGTCAAGATGAAAAACACCATAAAAGAATTCATGATGACTTAAGTGACTTAAAAGATTTAGCCACAGTGATTTGTTACTGATTGTATCCACTAACTTGGACTACTGTGTTGTTGTCTTTAAAGAAGGACGCAGGAATTATGTTATGTGTAGGATGTCTGTGTACTGCTTCACAGTGTGAGAGAGAATAGAATCAGAAAATGATATGGAGAATTCAGCATTATCACGGGGTTGTAACTGGGAAGACAACAATTAAATAACAAAGCTCAGGACATGTAACCAGAATTGTAGTCAAAGAAAAAAAAATGAGTATTAAATATTAAGAAAAAAATAGTATACATAACTAGAGCCAAGAAATGTGAGGCATAAATTGTAATCAGAGGGCAGAAAGAATTATTGTAACCGAAAAGCTTAAAATTAACAATACGAAATGATGCAAAGGTTTTTTTCTTTAATTAATCCAATCTTGGATGATTAGGTATACATGGCGCCGGCTTTCAAAGGTTGGAATATTGACATAAAGATGTGCAACCTGTGGGATCTGCATACCAATGAACAGAGAGCAGCACTGCTACTGCTGGAAGGGCACCACTTCCCAGCAGCCCCAAAGAGGATTGCCCGTATTGGGTGTCTGAAACGGGCACAGGGACTACTGGGGACAAGAAGGGCCAGCGGGAAACTTGAAAAAGGGGCCGGGGAAGCAGCAAGAAGGAGATCTGCATTTCTATGTAACCCATGAATCCCGTCCGATTTAACCACTATAAAGTCATCTGTACCTTGGATCGTTTCCCGCTAGGATGGACTGTCTCATGCCTACCTGTTGTGTGAATTGTGGTGGGTTAGTTTTCATGCATCTTCAGAAGGAGCACTCCCACAAATCTCACCCCTCACCGCTCAGGACTACCGGTAGGACTGTTTAATTCATTTATTACGGAAGCTGTTCCTGGGATCATCATCTTTACACCATACCATTTCATCCGTTTCTTCCACACAGAAACTGTATAAGGACATTGTCGTGTTGATTGTTGTGTTAAAATTGTATTGCCAAAGGGCAAGGTTGTCTGATTGTTGTTGTTTGTATTTGATTTTCCATTTAATATATTATTTATTCATTTGTTTGTTTTGTGCCTCTGTCTGTGAGTGAGTGCGGGTCAGGCCAAAGCTGGGTGCATTCCTGGAATCCTCACCGAAAAAATAAATAAATCACCGTCCCATCGATGGTGTGAATCTGAGTGGCACCGGACTGCTACAAGAGTGTCCTGTCCTTGCAACCAATCACCAATATGATGGTGTCCATAAGGAAAACAAGACAGCACTGTGGGTGAATGTGATCACTTTTAACATTTGTTAAAAACACAAGGAAGCAAAAAATAAATTCAACCACTAATTTCCTTGGCCTCAGAAACTCCAAGATCATGCTCAAGTAGTTTTTAGAGGTCAAGAAACAATTGTAAAAAATTAAACTCAAGGCAGATTCATGTGTTAGCAATTCAACTTCATTTACTTACAGCAACATACTTATGGGAGCTCAAAATGGCGGCAGATGCACTTCTAAACACAACACAAAATGATAAAATATTGAAAATATCTCAAAAGACAAAGAATACCATACATAAAATGCAAACATAAGTTTACCGTATTCAAAACCCTAAAATCGTGACATATATAAGATGGCCACTTGCGTTGAACAGCATCTGAACAGTAAGACCAAATCCTAACTTTAACTGGTGATATTACAGAAATAACTTCTGGAAAACTTTTTGTGTTCATAACTTACAGGAACAAGAAAACCCCCATAAATAATATACCGTTCAACTCATCTTGATGTCTGGTTATGCAAGACATCCATCACTCATTCTAGGCCTTCTAGACCCAAAAAACCCTATTTTTTAGGCCAACTGTGGAACATACTGTATTTTGTGCAGGAAATTATACCCTAAAGAGAGTAAAAAAGCAGAAACTAATAGGTGTCTTCAGCAAAAATGATCAGAAGGACTTGAAGTTGTGGTTGCTATATAACTTGTCCCCAGGTGTCAACCCCCAATTGGGATATGAGGGGTCAAAGTTACCCCTTTTCACCAATGTTCAAAAAATAGGAATCTATAGGCACTATAGGCATGTGGAGTGTTGCTTTAGGCCATTTCAATGTTGCTGATTATGAATATGATATGATGTTGGTACTTGATTCTTTACTAGCTCTCTAAAAGTCACTCCCAGAAGTTTAGAAATGACAAATTTAAAACATAAGCATGTGGGGTACCATTTTAGACAATTGCAAGGTCAGTGATTTTACAAATCAAGCCCTCTAAGTACCTCTATGAAGAAGAGGACGGCCTAAGCGAAGGTTTATGGATGTGGTGAGAGAGGACATGTAGGTGATGGGTGTAACAGAACAAGATGCACGACAGAAAGATATGGAATAAGATGATCCACTGTGGTGGACCCCTAACGGGAACAGCCAAAAGAAGAAGAAGTACCTCTATGAAAGGGTGACAAATGACACATTTCTGTTACAGTCAAGAATATTTAGATTATAAATTAAAGCATGTACCTTCATATTTCAAATATATGATGCAACTATTCTTGCGTATTGTGTACTTGCACCTCGTGAAGTAAATCATGACATTTCTTAAGAACACACTGAATTAGGAAGGCTTATACTAATTCAGAATTTTTGACTTTGACTTTACTTCTGATTTTTTACACCACTAAGTGGTTTGTGTGTTGGTTTTGATTAAAGACCATTTTGTTTCATGTGTAGCAGACCCCTTTCTCACTAACAAGTCTCTTGTCTGTGGCTATTCCATCTCCTGTCTTATTCCAGTGTATTATGTTTATTGTAGTACAGTAAAACTTTCAAACATATTAAAATGTATCTACCCTAATGGGTTCATTTACTGTTTTTTGTGATGCTCAGTAGTAATGTTGTTAGAAGATTTGATGTTTGTAATGAGCAAATCACCTAGTGGAGCGCGACATAGCACAAGGAGAACGTAGCCAAGCACAATAAAAGGAAACCATTTTGTGTTTAACCCCTGTGATAAGAAAGACACAGGTACATCAAAAAAGATTTGGGGCAGCCACCCATATATTGTGCCCTGGCTGCAAAAGGTTAAAATTTGATGGGCTGTGTTCAGGTTGAAGTCCAAAACAACAGAACTGATTTTGGTTTGACAAGATGGCGGCTTTAAAAGCTGTGGAAGGAAGTGACATCATCTGGACAGGAACCGGATGTGATGTCTTTGGGACCGGATGTGACATCATCTATGGGCCCTGAACTGGAAGTGACATCATCTATGTGGCCGGAACCTAGTGGGATTTCCCGTAGATAGTCTGCAGAGGACGGAGAGAGAAAGTTAGTGCAAGCTCGCCACCCTCTGGTCTGGCGTGGTACTACTATTATTTAGGCCTTCTGGCTGCCTCTCAAACCCTTATAGTTTCTTTAATAGTATTTAGTTCCACTGTCTAGCTGCTGAAACACTGAAGTTTAAACCACTAAGTTACCAGTTCCAGGTCTGTTTCACTTCCTTACTGTTTCACTGTTAAACAGATTGTTATCCAATAGATGCAAAGAATTGTACAATAACTCTCTATTATTAAAGCAGCATAGATGAAAACAATATAAAAATAAAGATTTCATGCTCTGAAAAGCATGTGATATTTTTATTGTAATTTCAGAAAACAGTAAAGAAATATATTAAGCATATTTAATGTTTTGTTTGTTTGGCTTAATATTGCACTGATATATCTTCATAGATTCAAGGTTTTGGATTCAGATACATGTCTGTGTTTAGTTTGCATGACCTCCCTCTGTTCACTCGTCTTTTCCCTGATAACTCTGATTTTCTCTTACATCCCAGACACATGCAGGTTAGTTTAGCTGGCAACTCCAGATTAGCCCAGTGATTATAGACGTGTGTTTTCTAAAACAGATTGGTTCCTTATTCACACTTTGTTTCTTCCTAGCAAGGAGCATTTCTATGATAGGCTCTAACACCCTGCAGCCTTGTTTTGGAGTAGGTGAGGAGTCAGTGGAAGTGCTTAACATTAACTAATATGAAAGACAGAATGCCTGTGGTGTAACTATCAAATGGTTTGGATTCTATAATTATGAATGGACTAATACAAAAATGTTCTTTACCTTCTTAATCCCATAAGAGTTCCAGAAGGAATGTTAGACCAGTCCTCCACAGGGTGCAAACACTTTTTAGTGGAATACAACAAGAACCGAGGGAGATTATGTAAAGTACACTACACTAACTAATGTAGGTGTTGCCTGGAATAATACTATACAATGTAACAAGGATCTTCCGTCAAAGTGCCTTATTTATCAAAATAAAGATAATCATTAGCATAACAAAATATTTACAAAAATTAATTATCATCCCAGATAATTTCAGTTTGTACTTTCATGTCGATATGTTAATCATATCCCTACATTTAGGACAGGTAAACACTACATCCCATTTTCAAGCACAATTGTGAAAAAAGTAGCAATTTAACAAATTGTTAAAGTCTTCATCACAAACTCGATTTAGTCATCATAAAAAAATGTGTCCTATGTTCTCCATGAAAATTTCTAATCTAGAAAAGTATTTCTTGTTGCCATATGTGAAATATTCTTTGTGCCTGACAATGCTAGCCTGTTTCCAGGTCTGCTGGGCAGGCTCTTCCAAGCGACATACTTGTGTGCCACCCTGGAGTTTGAAGACTGCAGCCCTTTGAACTGATCCATTGGTTGATTATTGATTTTTGTAACACAATTAAATAATTGTGTGAACTTGCTTATTTGAGTATTCATCATTATTATAATAAATCATGTCAAGTATTTACGCACAATACGATTAACCACTTTGCTCATTGAACAAAAGCTGGAAATTTATTTATTATTGTTTCTGATGTTGGTGTTAAGTATTTCATGTTGAGATAAATTTTAATACTGTCCTTTGGTTGTTGTACTCTATGAAAAATATAACATGTCGCCAGGTCCTCATTTCATGTGAATTTTTATGGCATTATTTGACTGACATTTTGTCATAAATGGTGTTGGTAGCCTAATAGATTGTGAAAAGCAGTGTTTCTCTCTCGTGCGAGCTCTCCTTCTGACACCACCACTCCACTCTTTCATGGCTCCATCCATGCTAGTCTCCCAAAGATAGAATAGGGAAATGGTTTGAAAAGAATCAGGAGATGAAGAAAGTCTTTAGCCTTGAGATACATTAAAAAACTGTCATTCATAATATACTATACATGTTCTACACATAAATCTTTGATTCCTTTAAGGTTTGGATGCTCTAGGAATAATTTCCAGTTGTTCGTTTTAAATGAGAATTGACAAAGTTAGTGTTGGTTAAGGGTTTGACTGAGGAGGAGGTGCAGGACTGAGCTATATGGAGAAGGTTGATCAAACACAGTGACGCCACATAGAAGTGGGAAAAGATGAAGAGGAAGAGGAAGAAGAAGAAGAATTTTTGGTTACCATCTTGTTTTACTGGGTGACATAACCACAATGTTGAGGTCAGTTCATCACCAGAGTTGACGGTATAAATGTGTTTGCAGGCCCATTGTCTCTTAACTCTCAGTGGGTAAATATTTCATTACATTCTCTTGGTGGATAGTAAGCATAATTACAAGTAGGCTTTGATCCAGGATTGTTTCTTTGGCTCTTGACTTATCTTTCATTTTCAAGTTATTTATTTTGTCTTAGTACTTTGACTCCTGTCTACTTGGTTTTGTTTTGTCCTATCTGTTTTTGACTTTTGCCTGTCTCTGAATATGTCTTGCTCTGCGTTTATCATCTCCTCCTCCTTCTGCTCTTACAATAATCCTCAGACACATCAAAGCATCCTTAACACTACCTCCTTACAGTGTGAAATAATCTTTTAGAGAATGAAAAATCTTGGATGCCAGAAGCAGCATGTCACTGCTTTTAAATGCCGTCTGGGATATGACATGCGAGCCCCCGACAACATACATCAGAGGGAACACACAATAGCCACCAGTGAAACCTTAAAATTGTGGCAACTGTAGTAAACAAAATCTTCTTCTTCCGGCTGCTCCTGTTAGGGGTTGCCACAGCGGATCATCTTCTTCCATATCTTTCTGTCCTCTGCATCTTACACCTACCATCTTCATGTCCTCTCTCACCACATCCATAAACCTTCTCTTAGGCCTTCCTCTTTTCCTCTTCCCTAGCAGCTCTATCCTTAGCATCCTTCTCCCAATATACCCAGCATCTCTCCTCTGCACATGTCCAACGCAATCTCGCCTCTCTGACTTTGTCTCCTAACCGTCCAACTTGAGCAGACCCTCTAATGTACTCCAATCCTCGTCACACCCACTGTAGTAAACAAAGTAACTTCTGAAAAATAATAAAGAAGCATAAAATTTATTCAAATGATAAATTAAGTAATAATATTGATCCCTAAGCTAATATTTGTACACCATACTAAATAAAATCTTTACACTTGAAGCTGTAACAATCTTTGCTCTTCCTTGTCCAGTGCCTGCATATTCACACTACCAGTTTCACCGCACACCTCACACTTAGGGTTCGGAGGCAACACATTCAGCACACACTTTGGACAACTCTGTAAGCCAACCCAACACAGGATTCCTCCTGAGACTTGTCAGCAGAAGCATTCCCAGACCAATGGATTTAAGTAGAAGAGCGTTTCTCGTATGTGTTGCCATTTAAGTGCTTGATTATCTCTTCTCTCTGTCTTCCACACACCTATCCTCTGATAAGCTCCTTTTATGGCTGGAGTCACAGGCTGGTAGTACCCCTTCCGACGGTCCCTGAACACCTTTGCAGCATCTCTTTCCTATGCTTGTGTTTGTCGCACTCTAGAATTTTCATGCCAAACACGCCACGGTTAATGAAGTAGCAGTATGAAGAGTCATTTTCACCTGAACTACAGATCTTATCATAATTATTCCTTGCTTTCTAGACCTTAAATAAACATTAATATAGTGGTGGCTTGCTCTTTAGTTGACCTCATTTGAATTAGCACTCATTAAAAGTAGGAAGGGTCCTGGTTTTCCTGTACAATTACAAGGTCAGACATCACCACATACTGTTTAGTGGCAGACTTCTAGAAATGTTATTTTCACAGACCACAACTGTGTGTTCTGGCCCCGATGCTAACATCTTTAATTAGTTAGTT
This sequence comes from Polypterus senegalus, assembly GCF_016835505.1. Classification (NCBI taxonomy): domain Eukaryota; kingdom Metazoa; phylum Chordata; class Cladistia; order Polypteriformes; family Polypteridae; genus Polypterus; species Polypterus senegalus. Next base: position 58,529,132 of record NC_053168.1, on the reverse strand, counting down.
TAACTCTGGCCCTTTGCTGAATGAACTTTCCCATTTCCACTTTAGTGATAATATTATGTATGGTGTTATATTCGGAAATGATATAAGCTTTGGTCAGAAAAATATTCTGTTACACCCAAGTGTACTCTGACAAAATCATTCATGCAATGTGGATGTTAACTAACTTATAACCCTGGACGTATTGCAAGTAGTTTAAAAAATGCTCGCACGACCAAAACTATTTTGGCTGGAGCATTTTAGACATCAGAAAGCAGCTGAAAGACACATTTGTCGGGTCATGGCAGGAACATCCAATTTTGAGACATCAACTTTAGTAGACTGATAAATTTTACTGAAGTACCAATCTATTTTCATCTTGGAAAATGTGAAAGGCTGCTTCCTATCTTTACTGCAGCATATGAAATATTACAAGCGTTTAAGTGAATTACACAAGAAGGAAAGAGAAAACTTGTTAGAAAACAGCAAATGGAAACATATGTTTAAACAAGTTACTGTAAATGCATTACAAAGAGAAAGGAGGTAATATGATCCATCCTTATCTTTAAATCATGCTTGTTATATTTTATTGTTTCTACTGTGTTCTTTTTCAACATGGTGTACTAAAATCTATTTTCTTTCCCTCTACAGTAAATGCTGTAAAGCTTTTCCATACCATTTTCAGAGGCCATTTGTGATATGCTAACAATGAAGAGCTATATGTACAGTGATATGGATTTACAATTAAAATAATTTAAAAAATGACATATTAATAGGCTACTAAAAGATACTGTGCATAAATTGTCAAAAGATCACAAATTAACTTAAGGTTTGCATAACTTTTCCCAAAATCGAACACAGAAGAAGGTGTAAAAGTATTAGAGATCCAAAATGGACTTTCTGCGTATTGCCATTGTACAAACAGAAAAGAAATGAAGGGATTCCTGCAACTTGGTCTCACCATTGTGCTGTCCTCAGGAGTCGGCCTCAAATGATGACCAATAGCCAGAAGTTCACAACTTGGTACCCAAGAGACTGGAAAGGGTAAAGCCGACAGACAGTTAAAGGTGTTCTTCCAAGCCGTTGACCTCCTGACTATAGAAACAGAAGATAAGCGAGCTTTGTATGAACCTTCTACATATGACGTAGACTATTTATTTATTTATTTTTTAACTTTTAAACACCATTAATTGAAAAATGGTGCAAATTTCATCAGGGAAATTTGATTATGAGATGAAACTGCCCCAGCCTATGGTTACTAAGGCAGGATATGAAATGCTTACCAGTATCCTGCAGCCTTAGCAGTTTTATAAAAGTGGGCACTGCTCTGTTCAGTGTGTTCTTTATAACATTTGCACTCAAAAACCAAACCAGGCTATTTGCTAGTAAAACTGCCTTAGTTTGACTGATTATGTTTCAGGTCCTGCATTCAGAATGAATCCATAGTATGGCCTTTGGCAAACCATGCACTAATGCTAGGTACACATTTCAAAAGAAGAAATAAACTCTTTCTGTAACTGCTGACTTGCTCCTGTTTATCAGACGCTGTTTCCCTAATAGTTTTTTTTTTTTTAGTCTAACAGTAATTTTGCACTGAACAGGCTAAGATGACCAATGGTTTTTGAGTGTATTTCTATATTAAAATTGAATTTTCTTATTTAAGAACAGTTTAGACGGGGAGTCTTTAACAAGCAGGTGATTTTCAGAAGAGTAATACTACAACAGTGATTATTCAGAATCAGGATTTCAAGTTCAGAAATTGGCAAATTAGTAGTTTTAAAAATGAATTGATAAGAATCATGAATAGCTTTTCACTAAGAATTTGCCTGTCTGTCCTGGATTTGAGAATGGCATGACTTTCAAATACAAAAGAGCATCCAGCCAGTCTTGGAGCAAATGCTGAAAGGTGACAACACAATAATTGTTGCCTATATCACTGATGAAGTTTAGATATTCATGAATAAACTCCATCATCTGAATACTTAAATTCATAAATATGTATCAGTTATACTTTGCTTTTGGTATTCTTACAGTTAAACTACCACTCTATTTAGAAATTTCCACTGAACCTTAGACATTTTGTGGTCACATCAGAAACTCCTAAATCATCTTAATTGATCTTAATTGATTTTCCTGCTTATGGAAAAGTCATCTCAGATAAAGGAGCACTGGAATCGTCGGGTAGAAAGGTCCTTTCATCAGACTCCGCTATAGAATGGCCAATAGCCGGGAGGCGGATTCTTGTTGGCCGAGGTCTCCGGGACTCTGACTGTGTCTGGCTTGTCTGGCTGCTTTTCTACAATCTGGCCATAGTTCTGCAATTGACTGATGGACAGAAATTGTTGTATTTCATTTATGGTCATTCATTTCTACTTTTTTTTGGTGTATTTGAACAAATCTGTAGCCTTATACGTGATTCTATTCTTGCATTATGCCTTGAGGCTATTTGGTGAGGAGTGCAGTGCAAGAACAAAGCATTTAGTGTTACTGTGTTGTATTTCTTTAGGTGGCAATGATAGTTTGGCCATCTAGCTCTGTGAAGAAGGTTACATGTATTCTATTTCATGTATTGCATTTACCCCATTTTTGACACCCATTGCACACCTGATTTATCTGGAAATCCCTCTGAATAGCCTTTCCTCCAGGTTTCTTCCATTTTTTTTACCACGCTTCTTTTAACTTCACCTGTTTGTTGTCTGGTACCAATCTTGTAATTGATATTTAACTCACTTCCTATTGTTCAAATGCATATTTAATCACTTCCAGTGACAATACATAAATTAATAATCAAATTTCACTAATTGATCAATTAATCCATGTTAATTAAGAAATGAAATTTTCATATGAAGACTAGTTATAGATTTCACCGATAGATGGCGCTAGTAACAGATAGAAATATTAAAAGAAGCGTTAAAATATTGATTAGAAAATTATACTTAAACAAACCCAAGACTAAAAAGTTGAAAATAATATATATATATATATATAAATACTTTCTAAAAACCACACTTATATTAAGTTAAAAGTGTACTAAAAGAAAAAATAAGTCTCTCATACATCACTTTTATTTTACAAGTCATGTATGAGAGACTTATTTTTTTCTTTTTAGTACACTTTTTAACTTAATATAAGCCTGGTTTTTAAAAAGTATATATTAGGGAATCCAATTCCAGGCTCCCGTTTACATGACATGCAGGATTCCCGAATTCCCGGGAATGGATAAACCTGTCCGGGAATGGATTCCCTAGTGTGTGTGTATATATATATATATATATATATATATATATATATATATATATATATATATATATTATTTTTTTCTGGTGGGGCTGCCAAAGACCAGGGTCCTTTAAAGACCATTGAGGCATCCATCCATCCATTTTCTAACCCGCTGAATCCGAACACAGGGTCACGGGGGTCTGCTGGAGCCAATCCCAGCCAACACAGGGCACAAGGCAGGGACCAATCCTGGGTAGGGTGCCAACCCACCGCAGGACACACACAAATACACCCACACACCAGGGCCAATTTAGAATCGCCAATCCACCTAACCTGCATGTCTTTGGATTGTGGGAGGAAACCGGAGCGCCCGGAGGAAACCCACGCAGACACGGGGAGAACATGCCATTGAGGCATTCATTGTGTTATTTCAGGTTATACAAGAAATAAATTGTTGCTGTACTTTTCTCTAATCAAATCTGGGCTCCAATTGTAAAAAAAAAATGTAAAGTAAAAGTAAAAAATTGTAAGCTAATCTTGTAGGTCATTTTAAATAAAGAGGCTAGTAAAATAAAAGGCTATAACAGTAATACAGCTGGCATGTAGGATTTTTTTTTAAATACATTACGCAGTCAGTCACAATGTCAAGAATTATCTTAACATATTTCTTTGGGGATGTGAGATGAACTTTAGGGTACTCATGGGGAAAACCCATATGGATACAGGGATAATATGTAAACTCTTAACAGATAATAAATATGCTTGGGATTCATAATGAGTACACTAGATCTGTGAGGTATCAGTGGCATCTACTTCACCACTTTGTCACACATAAATGGCATCACCACTCCATTTTTCTGCACCAACCTGATCTCAATTAGATCAGGTAAAAAAAAACTCATGTATGAAAAAGCTTGCTGTTAGCACAGGGGCACTCGAGTCAATCACCCTGTCGTCTCACCCCACGCTCTGGCTTTGGCCCTAATCAGGTTTTTTACACACTCCATTTTGATGCACTGAAAACTGTGTTTATGAACTGATCTGTGGTTGATTAAGATGCCTGTCCTTTTAACTGTATATTACAAGCTTTTAAAATTGACAAATCCAAAATTTGATATCCTAACAACGCAACTGAAGACTTTGCTAACAATGCTTGGTCTGTTTGTTTTAGCGACTGTATTCTACAGTAATGTATATACAAACTTTGGTAGATTTCTCTCCTATGTTCTTAATCCACCAAAAAATAAAATTGTAATAAAGCAAAAAAAAAAACATGCAGATAATAAACCTGCAAAACCTATAGCTAAAACGTTACCTACCATTCTCATGGATTCCTTCCTTTTCCAAATTTCAATGTGAAAACAAAAGAAAATCAGTTTAATAAATGTAGAAGTGAACCAGTGAAAGGAGTCCCCTGCTGAAGTGACTGTTCTTTCGAAAGCCCATTATTCATATACGAATTGATTTGATTTTTTTCGTATATCAAACTACATGCATAAAGTCCCATAAGCAAAGTTTTCAGCTACAATAGATGCCAAAAGACTTTAGCTGTTGAAATTCTTCACGGACTGCACTGAAGATCCTTGAACTGCAATTTCTCAAGGCATCAGGAACAGCCCGTCAGTGTGGTGCTTCACATTCAGGTCAACATTTTGTTATTTTAATAACAACACGTCCACTGCACTGTTGTTATTCAGGAGGAACAAATTCATAGTGAAAGATATCAAGGCACATGAAGTGAACATTCATGTATGATTTGAATGCAGACAATAAGTCCTTTTTCTTTTTTTATTGATAATAATATGCCTACTCTTCATGCCATGGCTGCATCCATAAGAAAGGGGAACACATGTTTAGCACTCTCCCATTCTTGTATTTTTGGGGTTTTTCATGTTCATATTCATGATAGCAAATGTCATATTAACAAAACAAAATGCTTTTATGATGGAACTGATCTCTGTGATTCTTTTCACATTGCCGACAGCTAGGGTGCCTTTTCCATGACGGGGCTGCAGGAGGCCACCGTCTCTTTTGTTATCTTTCTGTTCTGATCAGGCCCTGAATGGGTGGCTTGTCCATTGTAACATATTTTAAACTATTGTATTAACTATACCAGATCACAAGATATGTTGATTAAAAATATGAGGAAGATAACCTGAGTTAATCCTCATGTTTTTTATTCATTAATACTTTTTTCCTATGCCTCTGCCAAAGTCTTTGTGAAATAACTTACCAAACTCTGGGTCTGCTATTAAATACCCAATGAAACAACGTTCTGATCAGATTTCAGCTCCCAGAGTTTCATGCTGCGTGATACACGTCTGGGACACACCACAAAGAACCTTAACTGAGTGAACAGTCAGGAAATGTCCTTTCACATTTTGGAATTATGCCTTCTGTTGAGTTTTGCACGGAAATTTCATGGAATCAGTGCTAATTCCCTAGTAGTTTGAGAAAATTGATTCTTTCCATTAGTATTTTTTCTATTTTCAATTTTACTGCTATAAATCTAAAACATATTTAGAGTTAAATTGAAGGAACGTCATTGTAGTTATTAACAGAGCAATTTCTGTACAGTTATGTTCTTTATTTTTTTCATTTTCTTATCCTGGGAGCAAGGTAGGAACCTATCCTGGATAAAAGGTCAATCCATGATGAGGCACACTTAGACTCCTTTCCACAATTAGTGCCAACTCAGAGTCACTGTGTTACTTAATATGCATGTTGCTGGAATCCTGGAGTAAACGAGAGTACCAGGAGAAAATCCACGTAGGCACAGGAAACGCTTGGGACTCCGCACAAGCCGTAAACGGGTAGGGTTTTGATCCCAGACCTCTGTAGATGTATAGAGGTAATGCTCATCATGCCATCTTAATTCTCTACATCATAAATTAACATTTTCAGTCACTCTCTAAAACCAATTTAAAGCTGAGGAGAGGGTGGTGGGATTGAAGCCTATCCTGGCAACATCAGGAGCAATGTTGGAATGAATCTGGACAAGGTGATAGTCCATCGCAGAGCCCAATTTCAGCTAAATGATCTTGTTTTAGAACTGCAAATCAGTCTAACAGATACTGTATGTGAGAGGGAAATAGGAGCATAGTCCAGACGGGCATAGAAACACCACAGAAACAGCAACTGGCCTGCCTGTGATCTGTAAATATATACAAACCGATAACGTGCAGTGAATACACTTGCCTTGAACATTCCTAGTTTTCATCCTCTTTCTCTGTACGTTTAGCATTTGTTTGCTCCAAAGTAGATGCGCTTGCTGCTTCCTGAGCAGCTCTTCTTTTCTCCACTCTAGCGACCCGCTTCTTCACTTCTTCTGTTGGCATCTTTTCACGTTAAAACTAATTAAATCAGTGTTTGTGTTCCAACTACGTAGTATGTTTTCTTTAATTTTTCGCTTAAGCTGGCACTTAAGTCTTCAATCTGCCTCAAGAATGATTTAAGATATGAAGAGGAAGGGGAAGTGATGGCGAAGGTGGTAAGGAATGAGAACGGCGCCAGTACACGTGCCACATGGCTGCCCTGCTGGCCACTGCCGAGAGTTGATTCTACAATAATATAAAATGAAAATAAAAAGAGGACTAAAATCTTCACCCCAAATGTGGACAGTAGAGGTCAAGTAGTGATTTAAAATCCTGGACAGACAACCAGACATCCACGGTAGCGTATTATACAGTATATAAAGGTATAGAAATAGATAAGCAGAGGCAGCATGGTGGTGCAGTGGGCAGCACTGCTGCCTCGTAGTTAGGAGACCCGGGTTCGCTTCCCATGTCCTCCCTGCATGGAGTTTGCATGTTCTCACCGTGCCTGCGCGGGTTTCCTCCGGGTGCTCTGGTTTTCTCCCAAAGACATGCAGGTTAGGTGCACTGGCGATTCTAAATTGTCCCTAGTGTGTGCTTGGTGTGTGTGTGTGCCCTGCGGTGGGTTTGTTTCCTGCCTTGCACCCTGTGCTGGCTGGGATTGGCTCCAGCAGACCCCCGTGACCCGGTAGTTAGGATATAGCGGGATGGATAGATGGGCAGATGGACCTTTATTTGTCCAAAATGGAAATTTAACTTACAGAATCTGAAGAAGTATTATGACAAGCAACAACAATGACACCCCTCAAACACATGCAAAATTACAAAAATGAAGAGAAAAAAAAATCTTGATTTTACAATTTATAAAGATGTATTGCTTCTGTTTCTTAGCTTTTCTCAGGGTACAGCAATCACCTTCAGATTTATCTTCATTCTCTCCTCTGGTAATACCTCCAGCGGGTCAAAAGGGTGTCCCATAAGTGAACCTGCCTACTTAATCAGCCCTTTTGATTCGGTGGGCCTCTCTTGAGGTGATTTTATCAGCCCAGCATATAACAATATAAAAAAAAAACTCCAGTGGCTATCACAGGGTCATAGAGTTATACAACATGGGCCTTTCTTCTTAATTAACTTGTTGAATGAGTGATAAGTAATTATAAATATACGTACATATTGTAAGGAACAGCCCAAAGTGTTGGGGTACCTGAAAACATATAATTGATTATAAAATCAAAAAAATGTGTTTTACAAATGGCCGTTAAATACATCTTCTCAGATGGGAGTTTAGTCATGACTTGCTAAAAATGGTGGATTTTCTGGCAGGAAGAGGCGGGTCCAGGTGGATGGACACAGGAAGTGATGACAGTAGGGGTGAAGGCGGCGATCTTCTGGTCTGCAGTAGGAGGAAAAGAAAAGGCGTTAAGTACGCAGTGGAGCAGCAGGAAGACACCATTACCAGAGCCCTTAGGCTTTTCTTAACACATATATAGTAACCCACCGGGGCGCTCCAGCCACCCTAACCCTGACACAGACAGGCAAAGACACAAGTCTGCCACACAGCACACGTTTATTCCTAAGGGGAAGAGCTTTTCTTGCCCACCACAGCAACACAGCACAAACAAACAGTACCAAAGCCCAGTCCTTTTCTTTTCTTCTCTTCTCTTTGTCTTTGTCCGCTTCCATTCATCTCCTGGCAAGCTTCGTCCACCTCCCCCTGACTCTGGCCCTCTGAGTAGTGGCTGCTGGCTCTTTTTATAAGGCACCTGGAAGTGCTCCAGGTGCTCGTTGACCTTCCAGGTATGGCAGCAGTGCTGCAAACAAGGGCTCATCAGTTCTCCAGGTGCCTCCTGGCAGAGGCCATGGTCCCCAACAGGGTTGAGCTTCCCGTGGCACTGCTGCACGACAGGAGGGCTGTCCTCTAATGCTCTGGGGGAGGTAATGCTCTGGATAGGCTCTCTCCCCCAGACCTTTCATTATAGGGAGATCACGGCCGGGCAAGATCCCCGGCCATCTGCCACAATATATACAAAGTATATGTAGTGCATGTGCGTTTGTATGGCAAGAACCCACACAACACAATGAAGCACCATGACACCAGTGAATGGGAAGCACAGAGTCCCATGATGTCTGCTGTCATCACTTTTGGTTTTGCCCTGAATGTCCCATCTCTTCTGCCCTGTGGGCTATATAAAGAACAGTGTCACTAGAAATCTATATTCATCTCTGGACTCGAGACAGAAGAGAACAGAGCTCCAGAGTGGAGGGCCAACTGAAACTTTAGCCTGAGAGAGAGGCCGGGTGCCCCAATGTCCAGGATAATCTTTCATTTCAATTCATTTTTTTTTCTTGCGCATTAAACATGGTTTTCCAACTCTTTGTCATATCCCTGTATATATATATATACTGTATATACAATATTAATTTAAATTCTATTTAAACTGAAATGCAATGCTTTAAAATATTCTCTTTATTCCTGCAAATAGTGATGTGGAGCAAAGCTGCAAGATTACCCAACAGAGTTCAGGTTATAACTATAAATCATTAAAAGAACAGAAAAAGGTAATACTCATAAAGATTGTGAAATTGATGAACTTGCTTTTTTATTATCTGTAACATTTTACTCTTTGGGCGGCACGGTGGCGCAGTGGTAGCGCTGCTGCCTCGCAGTTAGGAGACCCGGGTTCACTTCCCGGGTCCTCCCTCGTGGAGTTTGCATGTTCTCCCGTGTCTGCGTGGGTTTCCTCCGGGCGCTCCGGTTTCCTCCCACAATCCAAAGACATGCAGGTTAGGTGGATTGGTGATTCTAAATTGGCCCTAGTGTGTGCTTGGTGTGTTTGTGTGTGTCCTGCGGTGGGTTGGCACCCTGCCCAGGATTGGTTCCTGCCTTGTGCCCTGTGTTGGCTGGGATTGGCTCCAGCAGACCCCCGTGACCCTATTTGGATTCATCGGTTAGAAAATGGATGGATGGATTTTACTCTTTGCAAGTGTTTGAAAGTGGGAATCAATAGAACTGACTTTGTGTGTGAGTGTCTGTGTTTGCATGTGTAGAGTGAGCAGATGTGATGTTTTTAGTTGGTGTATCAAAATATTTTTTGTTGCACATGTTTTTGTGTTATTCTATTAACAACACCGTTTTTATAATTAGAGTACATTGTTCTAGGATTATAACTGAAAGAGCACTTTCTAAAAATAACACTGCATCTTTCATTCATAATCCAACTCAGGGTCACAGGGGGACCACAGCAAATCCTGACAGCACAGGGCATGAGCAGCAGTCAGTGAGCCCATCCATTTATATTCACATTTAAAACTGTTGCTAATTACGAATTCAATTACTGCTAAAAATCATTTAGAGTAGTCACATTTTACTTACTGCATAGCAAGAACTAACTGCTAGCTTTCTCCTATGATAGGTTTGTCCTCAAGTCAACAGATGATGGTTTCTTAATTCATTCATTCAGTCTCTTTGGTGTATATCTAGATTTGCACCTGAAAGTGTGACTCTTTCAGTTTGGGAATACTGACATTTAAAGACTTGATGCACCACTTTTCATCTTTTTTTACAGTTTGTACACAAGCGACACCACATGGGGTACTGCACTGGCATCCTTATGACTCAAAGTCAGTTGTCTTATCGGGCATTTCCTTGCTTCACGAATTGAGCAAATCTAAAGCCATGGAACGCAGACATGAATCATTTTGTTTTGTGTGTTAGAAGCACATAATTGAGAAGGGCTGTCTGATATGTGGCTAATTTTATTAACCCTCGTAAAATTTAGAAAGCACCAAACCAGATCACTTAGACAGGAGATCCTGCAGCCAAGCCATTGCAATTGAAAATCATTTGTAAAATATGTGCATATGCCTCCTTCATAGTAATACTTAACTAGACACATTCTAAAGGAGACATCCGGCTAAAGCATTATTTCTTACAGTTTTCATTTCACAGCATGTGCTCACCATTTCCAATTGTTTTCAGCCCACATGCTGCTGTGTTTCTGTTTGCCATCATCATTAATGAACAGCGCTCCACAGGTGGGTTATTCTCTCATGTCTGTATGAGCAGCGGACCTTTTTTTGCCAAATTCAGTTTTTTCGGCTTACAATTCATAAATCTATTTTACAAATTTCAAACGTAGGACAATATATTTGTAATTTTTGTCTATTTGTGATCAAATGGATTTGATATGCCATAAATATATTTTAAACAGTCGCATAACTTCCAGTTAAAGTTATTCTTTGTTTAATGGTTACCTGATTTCCAGTATGACTGCTTGCTATTGAAGACATTCTGCCAGAGTTCTGAGAGACAGGATAGGCCAAAAAGAAAGAATGAGCGTAACACAAACAGCTCATAAACGGCCACAGTGTTCAAGGTCTGAATCGGCTGACTGAGAAAGCCAGGAAATGCAGGAGATGCATTCTTTTTGGAAAACAAAAAAGAAATGTGACCAGTTGTATCATAAAGCTTGTAAGTTGCCGTGGATTAAGGTGTCAGCTAAAATAAGTAAATATAAATTACAAGGTTGTTTTTTTTTCATATTGTTCTTTATACCTGTGCCTTTCAGCAATAAAATTTCATAATTCTTTTTTTAGGCCCTTATGAAATACTAGGCTGACCTGCCTTTTAAGGCGACCGACTTTTAAGTTGACCACTTCTTAAGGTAATTCAATATGTAGATCAATTTGATATTTTATACAAACTCATTAATTTGGTTATATTGCATTTGAGCAGTATTACTTTAATACTCGTAGTTTCTGTTATTTTTGTGATGAAATTTAAACTTTTTTTCTGTATTGAGGTCGCCCTTTTGAACCCCCTGATATTTACTATGCGGTGAGACATTTGTACTCCATCAACATTAATTATTTCCAGAGACATAATTTTGTCTATTTTTCCAGAGCATCACACACAAAAGCAAGGGAACGATGGGAGCACCAGAACTCTGCTCACATCATGTCGCTTCGGACCACAAGCTGCAAGTAGTAAGTCTGTGATAAGCGGAATACCGCTACGCTTTCCACTCACGGGACGGAAGGACAATCCCCACCGCTTTTATATAGTAAGAAACAAGAAGAAGATATCACACAGTCTGGAGTAGAAAATCATCTTTTACCTGGAAAAACGAAACTACAAATCCCATCGTGCATTGCAAAATGGACGGGGTGTGTGTGAAACTCCGCGCCTGCGTAGCACTCACGGGACGGAAGGACATCGACCGCTTTTATATAGAAGGATGGTTGTCTCTGCACAGTGTGACCAGGAAACCTTCAGGAAAATCCTTTAGGAACTTTTCATTTGATTGAGGTGTAATCAGAATTACTTGATGTGTCTTTGTACTCACTTACACAACCAAAACAATTAATGTTTTTCATTGTTTTTCTAAAAATGATTAGTTAGTTTTCCAATTATAAATATTAGTTACAAGATCAAAATGAAAAAAAAAATGCTTACTGAGTTTTCTTTATTTCAGCCTTTCATACCTCTATAAAAGATGAATTGCCTGTGTGTACTGTACGCACTGTATATATATATATATATATATATATATATATATATATATATATATATATATATAGCTGTGTAAGCCTGTGCTGTAAAAAGCCCTGGCTCCTAGAAACCATGGATTCTAGCACTTCATTTATATCAATCACATCAGTTATGCATTAGTAGCCAAGCAAAATTCTCTTTCCTCTGTGGTTTCGTTTTGATGATGTGCTCGCCCCCCTTGTCTATCAGCGGCTAAGCAAGTTTCTCTCTCCTCGGAGGTTTCGTTTTGCCGATGTGCTTGCCTTGCTTGTGTATTAGCGGGTGATTTTCTATGTAATAAACTTAATAAGTTATAGCGTAATGAAAATTGTATAATTAGATCTGGACCACCCTATATATATATATATATATACAGTACAGGCCAAAGGTTTGGACACACCTCCTCATTCAATGTGTTTTCTTTATTTTCATGACCATATACATTGGTAGATTCTCACTGAAGGCATCAGAACTATGAATGAACACATGTGGAGTTATGTACTTAACAAAAAAAGGTGAAATAACTGAAAACATGTTTTATATTCTAGTTTCTTCAAAATAGCCACCCTTTGCTCTGATTACTGCTTTGCACACTCTTGGCATTCTCTCGATGAACTTCAACAGGTAGTCACCTGAAATGGTTTTCACTTCACAGGTGTGCCTTATCAGGGTTATTGAGTGGAATTTCTTGCTTTATCAATGGGATTGGGACCAGCAGTTGTGTTGTGCAGAAGTCAAGTTGGACGATCATTTATTTTTCAACAGGACAATGACCCCAAACACACCTCCAGGCTGTGTAAGGGCTATTTGACCAAGAAGAAGAGTAATGGAGCGCTGTAAATGGTCATGAAAATAAAGAAACCACATTGAATGAGGAGGTGTGTCCAAACTGTTGGCCTGTACTGTATATATATATATAAAAAATCCAACGTCTGTCTGTCTGTCTGCTTTTCATGAGAGAACTACTCAACGGATTTAGATCAGGTTTTTTTCTATGATTTGCTTGAACATTCCGGTTTTGCGACTTCTCTCATTGCGCTAAGAATTATAGTTCGCTTGTGGTACCAATTTATTTACGCGAATCCGAGCGAGATGCACGGACCAAGGGGAGGAGGGTGGGGCCATCCTCACTCATGTGCCAGTCTCGGAGCGTATCTTACATCGGCTTAGCTAGCAAATGAGAAAACTACTTAATGAATTTAGATTGGGTTCAGTCAGTCAGTCAGTATCCAACCCGCTATATCCTAACACAGGGTCACGGGGGCCTACTGGAGCCAATCCCAGTCAACACAGGGTGCAAGGCAGGAACAAATTCCCAGGCAGGGCACTAGTCCACCGCAGGGCACACACACACACGCACCAAGCACACGTTAGAGACAATTTAGGATCGTCAATGGACCCGGGAAGCTCCTTACTGCGAGGCAGCAGCACTACCACTGCACCTTTGTGCCGGCCTAGATGGGTTTTTTTTTCTATAATTTGCTTGAACATTTTGGTTGATTTTGTGACTTCTCTCAAAGTAGGAAGTCCTTTCGAATCGTAGTTCGCTTGCAAGAATGAAATATCTGTGGTAATCCGAGACAGAGGCTGTGGGTCGATGGGAGGAGGAAACATGACATCAGGCATGGGGAGCTGGGGGGGCCCTCCTCACTGTCCTGTTTCACTACTACGTAGACGACGCCATGGGGGACAGCTAGTATATATATATATATATATATATATATATATATATATATATATATGTATATAAACATATATATTGGGGAGGGGCTTCGTGGACAAAGGAGTGCAGGCAGGGACAGGGCCCCACAATGCCCTAAAGGAGAGTAAGGGAGGCAGGGACAGAGACGTGAGGCCTGGCAGTGGTCTTTGCAGTAAAGAAGACAGTAAGCCCTGTAACTTTACCAGATGCACAGCAAGGGCTGTGAACAAGGGACCCCAGACATACAGCGATAGTTTTGGCCTAAGCACTTCATATTCTCTCAAACACTTAGTAGCTGCCCGTAATAATAACTCACAGTTAAAAGGGAAAGTGAGACATGGAGGGCAGGGAATAGACTGCAATGGAGGATGACAGCAGCTGTTCTCAGGCTGGGAGAACTGGACCAGGCTGCTAGTTCATTGCAGGACATACTCACTAGCCAGAAGTTAATTCTGAGAAATTTAATTTCTTAAGTGTTACACCTTTGGAGTGTTTCTTGCACCATAAACTATTGCTTTGATTGCTTAAGCCCTATTATGGAGTCAATTTTTCACTCATAGTACACTAAAATATTTTAAAAACTTTTGACAAGAGCAGGCCAATCAGCTCAGTTAAGCTCACCAGGTCTATCCACAAATTTTGAATGTCTCTAAACACTTAGTACTGTCCACCATACTACTTGGTAACTTAATGTACATGTCATTAGTTCTCTGTGTGAAGAAAATCTTTGCTATGCGAAATTCACCCTTAACCCCTATGTTCTTGTTGAACTCATTTTAAACTACCAGTTTTGATCCACTTTTCTAATTTCTTTCATAATTTTGAACATTTCAGTTAAGTTACCTCTCAATCTCTGTGTACCTAAACTGAAAAGGTTTAACTCCTTTATTCTTTCCTCCTAACTCTTACCCTGCAGTCCTGGAATCTGCCTAGTCCCTCTTCTCCGGACTTTCTCTAGTGCTGCTATGCCTTTTTTCCTTGTCTGGAGACCAAAACTGCACCTAGTACTCCAGATATAGGACTCAGATAAGCGTATCTACCTTTGACTTGTACTCCACACATTGTGCTATATAACTGAACATTCAGAAAGTGCTCTTTTTGGTTTCTGAACACTGCCTGGACATTAATAATGATGAGTTCACTATGACACCCAGGTCCTTCTCATAAGGCACACTGTCAAGTTTAAGATCCACCATTGTGTATTCAAACCTAGCATTTTTACTTCATACATGTAATACTTTATACTTACTTGCATTAGATTTCATGTTCCACAAATCTGCCCAAGCCTGTATGCTCTCCAAGACCCTCTGTAATGATTCAATGGATTTTAGATTATCTGTCAATCCACCTGGCTTGGTATCATCTGCAGACTTAACCAGCTTGTTGTTTATACGCCTGTCCAAATCGTTTATGTGTTTTAAAAGCAGTAGCTGTCCTGGCACTGAAGATCACAGACAGCTTACATCAGCAACACTGGGCACAAAGTAACTGCCATCCCTAGATGGGACCCCAATTCACTAAGCGACACAATGAAAGTCAAACTCATTTAATCACAATCAGACAATTAAGAAACCCCAATTAGTTTAACAGGTGTGTTTTCCAAAGAGGAGTCCACTGCTATAAACCCATAAAGACAAAGGAAGTTCATGCAGACTCCATGCAGGGAGTGGTGGGCTGGGAACTGAATTCCGATCATTGGAGCCGCCCCTGCCTTTAAAATGGTGCGCCAAAGCTATTTAGATACAATCCTTACTATAATAAAACACATTTTCATTAACTAAAAAAGACACATCTCCTTGTTACAGATGCCAACATGCTGCTTTTAGCTGAAAGGTGTTATTACACACTTTTGTTTTTTTTAAGACGGTGTCAAAGTGAAAATGATACACAAGTAGGATGTATATAGAAGTTATTGAAAATTAACTTTCTTCAGGCCATTATTTAAGCCTTTTGAAAAACCTACAATTTTTCTTTTTATTTGAGTGATTTTCTAACCAATAAAGCAGTAATACAATTTACTAAGACTTTTGTGGTTTATGCCATATTATTAGTAAAGATTTGGGAAAAATTCATTTCCTTGATGTTACTGACATTTCCAAAGCCTGCCTCTGATTGTGACACCTTCCTCGTATTTTTAGTATTTGATTTTTTTTTTATTGCTAATGGTTTAAGCATGCAAAAGAGAAGTAAAATACAAAACTGCACATCATAAGGAATATATGGGAGATTTCCAAACCAGAAAATATTTTTAACTAATTTTGTGTTGTTTGTATATTTGACTTGGAAATCTACTATTTCATAATCACAGATACTCACACTCAATCTTGATATGTTATATTGATATTTTTTGCAAGCAATTCAAGCAAAAGCTTCTAGGCCAAGCCCATTTGGTTTGGGAAGCAGCATGCGGCTGCTTTAATTCCTGTAATTCAAAGCTCATGTTTTATTTATTTATTTATTAATTTATTTATGTTCCGTTGCACTGACTCCATGTCCACTGTGTGTGCACATGTGTTCTAATACAGATGCAGGAACAAATGAATATCAGACTGTTTGGTGAGAGTTCAAATTTCCTGGAGGTGTTGGAATGTCTGTAAAAAAGAGAAGGAGACAGTTGTACATTATACATTTAAAAAAAAAAAATCCCTGTTGTTGTCCATATTCCTGACTTGAGAAATGCTGAGGCGTATGAATGCCCCATTGTCACAAGCAGTGCATACTTTGGCAGATACCTGTTCTCCTACATCACCCCACCTCTTCTTACTCTACTAAGCCACTGAGCAGACCTCTAGGTTCTATCCAGAGAGGAAGTTGAATATATGAACAGCCAGGAGGTATTAATCATTTTCACAGGGTTATTGATATCGTAGCACAGATGCCTTTGTATTAAGCTGGCTTTAGCACTCAGACACAGACTTGTGATTTCATTATTTGTAGTATTTATTGTGAAATCATACAAAGGAAATATATTATTACAAGGTGTATGTTCTATCAGACGTGACTCTTGCAATGCAAGAAACATATTCTGAAAATGGAAGAATAGATAGATGAACGGTTGTCTTACCAAACATACTGGATTAAGACACTTTTTACAGTTTGTATAGCATTACGTTCAAACACACCAGAAAACTTGAAAACATGAATCTGTCTAACTAGCCAGCCACTCCTCCATTCCTGTATTTTTCCAGTTTGACAGCCACTTTTTCCAGCTATGGTTGTAAGGAGTCAAAAGCACGAGGCAAACTCCAAATGGGATACCATTCTACTAGAGGCTACACAAACATGTAATCATGTGCACACACTCTGGAGGATGTGAACATTTTTAGTTTCCAACTACTAAAGACAAATACTTTAGGCTAGGATGAAAACACAATTCCAGCGAGAAGTCAATGCAATCACATGGCTGACTATAAATTCTTCACAAAAAAAAAAATAGTTAAGCATCAACTCGGGGACATCTTGCTTTATGCTTTGCTAAATAATGTAACGCATAGGTAGTCAGAACAAAATTTGTACTTTTAACACTAGAATTACCAGAGCCCATGAAAAAACTCGTAGATCCGTCCCACCTTAAATCAGCGTCTTTTGTCCTTTAAATGTGTTAATAAGCAGCAAGCAGCAAGCAGGCTGCTATCACATCACTCACCGGTGCACAGTTTTCTCAGCTCAAGTCTGTTTTACCTGCATGTCACTTGCTTAGAGTTGTATAGAGTGAGAAGTCAAGCAAAATCATACCTTTTATAAATACTATATTCTTATTTGGAACACATGCATTTAATGCGTGTTCCGTGTCTACAACGATCTATGTAAACACATCATTAAACAAGAAACATTTTTCATGTTTTAGTAATAATTGACAAAATGTAAACATGAAGTTTATAATGTGTGAAGCCTGAAATCCAAATATCAAGGAAACACTTTCACAAAAGGTACAAAAAAGAACAAGTGCGCTTTTATTAAAAAAGAACCCACATTAGGGTGTGACATTGACACACATTTACTACGACCGCTTTGGTGGTGCAACAGTTTCAGCTGTTGACTGGTAATCAAAACTTCCTGGGTTCAATCCCCGACGAGTCAGTTTTGGGAATGAGATGCTTTTATTCTTATTACCTTCACACCTTTATTTCATCACATCAATGTACCAAAAATGACAACCTATATTGCAATTTTTGTCAATGGATTGTTTTTCAATGAACATATGATGCTTTTTGTAGGCAACTTTAGAGGTGGAATTAACAAAGTTGTACTTTATATTCGCTCTGACAGTGGCTGATTAAGAGGAGTTTTGTGTGATGCACAAAAAAGTAGCTCTTCCATTGGCCATATAAATCGTGAAGATGCTTGTTGAGATTCATCTTTTTCATGAGTTCCTTTGATTGTTTTAATGAACCCTGCATGGCATATACAGTATGAGGGACGTTGAAAAAGTTTCTGCATTTTTTTTAACTATATTAATTAAGAATTTCAAAAACAAATGACATCACTTTTCTACATAGTCACCTTCCTTTGCAAAGTAATTTTACCAGCATCGTACCAACTTTTAAATACCATCAGCAAAAAATGTTTTTGGTTGAGCGCGTAAACACATTCCTTGTGGTTGTGGCTGTAGCTGGACATCCAGAGATGGGAGTAGATTCATACCTGGTGGCATGGATCGTGGACTATCTTACAGACAGACCTCAGTATGTGCACCTCGGGAACTGCAGGTCTGACATTGTGGTCAGCAACACAAGAGCGCTGCAGGGGACTGTACTTTCTCTGGTCCAGTTCAGCCTATATTTATCTGACTTCAAGTCAACTCATGTAAAAGTTCACTGACGACACTGCTATTGTGGGCTGCATCAGGAGTGGGCAGGAGGAGGAGTATAGGAACCTAATCAAGGACTTTGTTAAATGGTGCGACTCAAACCACTTACACCAGCAAGACCAAGGAGCTGGTGGTGGATTTTAGGAGGCCCAGGCCCCTCATGAACCCTGTGATCATCAGAGGTGACTGTGTGCAGAGGGTGCAGACTTATAAATATCTGGGAGTGCAGCTGGATGATAAATTGGACTGGACTGCCAATACTGATGCTCTATGTAAGAAAGGACAGAGCTGACTATACAGTACAGGCCAAAAGTTTGGACACACCTCCTCATTCAATGTGTTTTCTTCATTTTTATGACCATTTACATTGGTAGATTCTCACTGAAGGCATCAAAACTATGAATGAACACGTGGAGTTATGTACTTAACAAAAAAAGGCGAAATAACTGAAAACATGTTTTATATTCTAGTTTCTTCAAAATAGCCACCCTTTGCTCTGATTACTGCTTTGCACACTTGGCATTCTCTCGATGAGCTTCAACAGGTAGTCACCTGAAATGGTTTTCACTTCACAGGTGTGCCTTATCAGGGTTATTTAGTGGAATTTCTTGCTTTATCAATGGGGTTGGGACCAGCAGTTGTGTTGTACAGAAGTCAGGTTAGTTGGACGATCATTTATTTTTCAACAGGACAATGACCCCAAACACACCTCCAGGCTGTGTAAGGGCTATTTGACCAAGAAGGAGAGTGATGGAGTGCGGTAAATGGTCATGAAAATAAAGAAAACACATTGAATGAGGAGGTGTGTCCAAACTTTTGGCCTGTACTGTACATCCTTAGAAGGCTGGCGTCCTTCAAAATCTGACATAAGATGCTGCAGATGTTCTATCAGACGGTTGTGGTGATCGCCGTCTTCTACGCGGTGGTGTGCTGGGGAGGCAGCATAAAGAAGAGGGATGCCTCACGCCTGGACAAACTGGTGAGGAAGGCAGGCTCTATTGTAGGCATGGAGCTGAACAGTTTGACATCAGTGGCAGAGCGACGGGCACTGAGCAGGCTCCTGTCAATCATGGAGAATCCACTGCATCCACTGAACAGGATCATCTCCAGGCAGAGGAGCATCTTCAGCGACAGACTGCTGTCACTGTCCTGCTCCACTGACAGACTGAGGAGATCGTTCCACCCCCACACTATGCGACTCTTCAGTTCCACCCTTGATAACGTTAATATTATACAAAGTTATTGTCTGTCTGTTATACCTTCATTGTTATCACTCTTTAATTAATATTGTTTATCAGTATGCTGCTGCTGGAGTATGTGAATTTCCCCTTGGGATTAATAAAGTATCTATCTATCTATCTATCTATCTATCTATCTATCTATCTATCTATCTATCTATCTATCTATCTATCTATCTATCTATCACACTAGTACGGCCATTTTCAAACATTTCAATCCACTCATAGACGACTCTACGAGAGAGAACTTTATCCCAATACTAAGCACACATGTGAAGATGAATTTGTGCTCCCAACACACCTTCAGCCCACAAAAGTGTATGACAGAACACTGTTCCCCTTTCGTGCAATTTATAAGTTTCACAGCCATCTTCACCACAGGGAGACAACTCTTATACTAAACTGCAAGGGCAGCCACTTTGCCAGACAGAACTACTGTAGTCACATGACACTCTCAGACCCGACCAATTACTACTCTTCCCGCCTTTACTGTTCCTAACGAAAATATATAAGAGTGCGGAAACGTTCTGAATGTTCCTCTTACTTTTGAATTGCTCAGTGAATTTGCTGTGGTAGGCAATCACCTCGTTGGTCTATATGGACATTGTGTACCTTTATTGTATGAACACCCTATTGGTTCCCTAGTGTTTTCATTTTATTCTACAGTCACCTTTCAATTTTATCAATTTTAAGACCTTTTAAACATAACCTCGAAATTCACTAGTTAAAAATGGCAATGGTAGCATATTAAAGTCAAAATTAGGTTTTCAGTATAAGTGTTTTGTCAAAGTGTTCAACAGTATCAGAAACCTGAACATGTGAAGTTGTATTAGCCGTTTGGTTCTGAGCAGAAAGCTTAGTTTGCATCATCCTCACAGATAATGTGCAGGACAGGATTTCTATTGCCTACAAGTGTTCTCTAACAGTGCATGGTTTAAATCGGGGCTTTTGAAAATGTGTTCCAGGGAGTACTTGTGGTCTGAACCAAGTGACATTAAAATTGCTCAAACACATTAGTTCATTTATTATTAACAATAAGGCAACGACAGCAATAACAATAAGGTATTCGTTCAATGTCCACACTTCCAGATGAACATACAGTACATTCGGGTCCTGGAAACCACTTCTTCAGCAGTCACCTCAGAAGACTCCATCCACCTTTCTCGTGGACCATAACTTTTACTTTTATTCCAGGCCTTCCTGCTCCACTCATGTTCACTTACAGCAACTGGTATATTGAAATATTCAGAGGTCCATGAAAACCATCAGCCCTCCCTCATAACTTTTTTAACTACAACAACACTACAACCATACATACTCAAATGTGGGGGATTTCTCTCTCCCTCTCCCATCCAAAATATTTCCATTACTGCACATGACTATCCTTTAATTTTACCAGCCTGGAGAGCCCACCTCTAACAACGTCAGTCCCTGAATTCCAGGGGGCCGGTGATGCAGGTCACTTCTGCTGCCTCAGAGTTGTCACTGCCACACTATTTTCAAGGCTGAAATGTTAATATGGATCACTGGTTGAGTGTTTTTCCTATAAATAAATGTAGAAAAATAGTTGTGCTACTTGTAATGCAAAAATGATGAAAAAGGGACCGTTGGCTATATGTAGCTGGAGACTTGCACAAATGGATTCTTAATCTAAAACACTTTAAACACCACTGGTTTAAGACAACGTGATTACACTTAAATAAGCTACTGTACAATAAAACCTGAACAATTATGTGCAGGAGTGTTATTCTGCTCTCTATTAGGATTGGCAACTGTACTTTTTTTGGTAGACTAACTTCGTAAAGCTTATGTGCCAAACCACTTGCTGCTCCCAATAGTCATTTGTTATAGTATTCTTGGTGGTCTTCACCTTATTCTAGATAAAGAACTGCTCAAATAGAGTTTGTTGTCTGCAGCAGCTGTCTTGAAATTGATATAAAGTGACCACACGCCTTTTTAAATGTGTATATTGAATCTAAAGAGTGCTCACGTGGATGAGTAGCTAAGACTGTAAGTCACAAGTTGCACATTCCCCCATTGATGTACTCTCAAGCTACATGACTTTTCATCAATTTTTAGTCGTGGCCTTCATTTATGTCATCTTATGAAAATCAAAGAAAGTTGGGGATCATTATAGCGTGCACCTGTTATTGTCAGTGTTGTAGTGAATTGTCTTTGCTCTCTGTGGCTGGCTATGACAAATGCAACCTGATTTTAGAGATGGACTATGGAAAGCAAAAATGATCAATCGATGAGCATATAATGCATTAAAAGCCGGATGACTGCATGTAAAAAAGGAAAGCAATTATTTTAGACCATGTAAATGAAGGAGAAGTTTGTCAGACTTTAGAGCAAGAGTGTACATTTGTTCTGTGTTTTGTTCTTTTCAAACCGTGATAAGATGAAAAAGACAAACGATGGAAAGAGACTGCGGCTTATCACAGTGTGCTGCACATTGAATGGCTGCCAATATAAGGTGACACCACACTACTTTCATGGAAACGTGATGAAGGCTCTTCAGAGTATCATGCTATCAGTCACCCACTATGATTTCTAGCCATATAATTTGACAGCCTCAGAGGCAACATGAATCAATGCAGTTGTTAAATTTAACATGATGTCTGACTAAAAGTCCTCTCGAGTCTTGGATTGTGACGCTGGTTTAACTTTCCAGTATTGCAACTGAAAAACGTAAAATTAAGAATCTATATATAAACAATTAACTTTAGTTTAACTGTAACTATAGCAATTATCTGGAATTTGAAAAGAAACAAATCACATGAACAGTGTGAGAGCAAATTGTAAGACCTTAATGGGCAGAACCCCTTGACCTGAACGCCATAAGGCAGTAATACAAACCACTAACTCTTTCTTGCATGTGTCTCATGTTCACAGAAAAAGGTGTTGAACTTGACCAGACGTTGTAGCAGTTCTTTAATGTCAGCTTACCCACCTGCCAGTAGCTGAATTCCTGAACTGTTGGCCTCTGTTTCTCAATTCCATCTCACTCACATAATAATAAAAATAATGACCACTCAAAGCTTGTAAAATTGGCTGCCGTCTGTGGAGGTCTGTGTTCTCATAACCTGTGTGAGAGGCAAAAACATTGCCTGTGCCAGTGAAAGCCTAAGGCCTGAAACACCGATACTGGCTGGACTCAGGATTATTCTTTATAATTGTATTTGTTTGTTGGCTGGCTGTTTGTCATCTAACTTTCACAGCATGTATGACCAATTATACAAGCCGTATATGGAGTAATGCAACAATATATATATTAGCTGTGCAACTTATCTGAGATTGGGTTGAAATCTAAGTAATTAATAAAGACCTCAGCATTAACATTTCAAGTGCACCATCTACTGGAATGTATTTTGCAATGCATGTAGTAAGAAAATGCATTGCATTTTTCATTCCAACTGATGGCACCTCGCAAATGTCAGTAAGTCAGTCATTGTCCAACCCGCTATATCCTAACACGGGGGTCTGCTGGAGCCAATCCCAGGCAGCACAGGGCGCAAGGCAGGAATAAATCCAGGGAAGGGCACCAGCCCACCAGAGGGCACACACACACGCACTAGGGACAATTTAGGATCGCCAATGCACCTAACCTGCATGTCTTTGGACTGTGGGAGGAAACCGGAGCACCCGGAGGGCACCCACGCAGGCTCGGGGATAATATGTAAACTCCACGCAGGGAGGACCTAGGAAGTGAACCAACCCGGGTCTCCTTACTGCGAGGCAGCAGCGCTACCACTGCACCACCGTGCTGCCCCTCACAAATGCATTACTTGTTTGTGGTGTGCCATCTGTTGGAATGACAGAGACATTGCAACCAGACATACACACAGAAATACAGACATTTATCTTTTTAAATGTCTTTTAATTATCTATATAGTTATAATTTTAATTATCTTTTTATTAAGGTGGATGAAAGTGTAAAATATACATTACTGTCATGCACGTGCGAATAGGAGACTTTCTCAGGGATCTGGACAGGCAAGTAACACCACCGGGTTGAGAGGGGGCGCACTTGCTGACATAACATCTCTTTTTTTCCACAGTTCAGAGGAACATCGTCCAGAGGACAATGACCTTACTTCTGGCTCGCCATCATTAAGCCTCACTCTTTTTGGGAATCAGTGCTTTCAAACCACCCGGTGTGGTGTAGTTAGAGAAAAGCATGACTACAGTATTTACAGCCAGTATGTTCTCATGTAAACAGTTAAAACAGTGCACTTACCATTTTCATTGCAGCACGTAGGTTGGTATACAAGACGCATTGACAGCATCTCCTGCATCTAAGGGTAGCGGTAAAAGGGACACTGACCACCAGTCAAGGAGGAAAGCATTTCAGGGAGGCCAACCTTAACAAAAGACATGAGGCACGTGGCAGTCACAAAGCCTAGCCTTCCTCAGGAACCGCTTCGGCCACACACCACCGCGCCCCCTCGCTAAGCCACGAGTGCAGTGATTATTAAAACTGGCCTTTTTGACGGGAGCTGTGGACCCGCTATACCACAGGAGGAAGCTGGGTTGAGAGGAGGTTACAGTCTTGAGGGAGAGTCCCTCTGTGTGATGCACTGAGAACAATGTACAGTACAGGGAGAGACTGAACACGTGCAGAAATCATCGGAGCATACGAACCAGAAGGGAAACTGGCTTGTTCGTCACCCGAGTGTGTGGTCGTGAACAGATGCAAAAGTTTGGCGAACTTTTTGGTCGTAACCTGATTTGTACGTGTTCAGAGACATTCGTGAACCGAGGTTCCACTGTACTTTTAAAATGGGGCTTTAGGGGGCTTGCTATAGCACATTTATTAGTCAATTACTGCTATACAGCACAGACAAGGCCATTGCTCAGGTCTTGTTACATAGCAGCAAGAATCTAATAAGTTTAAAAATATTGAATCATTCTCACTTTTCAAATCGAAACTTAAAGCTCATTTGTTTAAGACTGCTTTTTTCTCTTTGACTACAATTGCTATGTCTGATTTTAATTTTTGTATTTTTAGTTTTGTTTATAACGTGTGTTTTGTCTGTTGTTCAGTGTCTTTGAGTGTTTAGAAAGGCACCTACAAATAAACAAAACGTATTATTATTATTATTACACTATTACAGTATTCTGATGTGCTACCAACTATTCCACTATACTGCTGTGATTTGTAAGTTGCTTTGGATAACCTTGTAAATAAGTAAATGTGATTGTAAATTGGATTATTAATCACAAACAGTGGGGTCTTCAAACAGAAGATTACTCAGCAAGTAACACATAGCAGATCTTAATTAAGAACCACGAGAGCCTTGAAGTAAAAAGCAAATGCATACAGTAATGAGGCAAAAAAGTATTTCTCACCAGTACCCAGGACTGCAGCTGTTAGAATACAGAACACCTTATAAAGTTAAGGTCAGCAGGAAGGCAGCGTATGCTCCAACCATATTTGTATAAAAACAAACTCTGGCCTTTTTACTTTTACTGGATTCTGTTTCATTTTCACTAGACTTTCACTTTTAATTCATCTTTTTACAACTTTGCTAAATAAATGTTTAAATGGTGTTACTGGTCCACTTATCAGACAAAATATTTCTATAATGCAGTTGTTTTCCTAATAATAGGAGATAATAAAAAAAAACATAAGTCCTAAATTCTGCTCAGTGAGATATGTACAACTGTGATTTAAAATCATTGGTTGCTCAATATTCAGATTGTAACGTTTTACAGTATTAGTAAATATAAATCGTACATACAGCTTATCTAGCATCCCACAGTAATACGGCAGTTTAGAAACCGCCACACTACACAATTGTGAGCGTTTACATTCTGATTGTACTTTTGAATTACGTCATCAGTTTTTTTTACACTGTGAGTATATAACTCTCCATAATATGATTATAATTTTGAATGAATACATTTTATATTGCTGTGCTGTATCATTTAACATTCTGCCATTCTTTGTTTTGTGTGTGGAACACCAGGCGGTGGGGTCAACGGACGTCACTGCTGATGGATCCTCCCTTTGCCTTTATTTTGAGGTCAGAGACGGGGTTTCAGCAGTGGATCAAGTTTTTGACGTTTGTAACAAGTATTGCTTTCCTTTGAATTTTCTGGTTTGGATTGGCTAACAAAGCTGTTTTGCTTCAGATTGCCTTTAAGGCATTTTTTTGCCCTTTTTGTGCCTTTTGTTCAAATTTTTTCCCATTTTCTATTTTTTTTCAATACATTCTTATTTTATAAAGATTCTTGGTTCAAATTTTTTGTAGAAGCCAGGGGTTTGTGGTTACCCTCTTTCTTGCAAAGCACTTTTGATCAATTTTGATCAATTTCAAATCCATCTTTACATTCTGGACCCATTTTGCATTGAAGATTGCCATTCGTAGTTATGGGTTGGTTGCCTGTGGTGCAGCTTAATCTAGACAGGCTGCTGAAGGTTCTGGCCTGCTTTGTGACTGTAACTGGATGACTTACAACCCTCTCACCATGTTTTTGATTCCACTTCACAACTGCGGCCGTTGGTTATCCACGCCTGCGCCACCACCACCTACTCCAAGCTTCATGATGCTCCAACATTGATGGACTGAAAGCCAGAAGTCTACGTGACCATCATCATCAAGTCCTTCCATGAAAACCCTAAATCCAAAGAGGACTGTTTGATTTATGTTAGGTAGAATGCCCAGAGGGGACTGGGCGGTCTCATGGTCTGGAATCCCTACAGATTTTATTTTTTCTCCAGCCGTCTGGAGTTTTTTTGTTTTTTCTGTCCCCCCTGGCCATTGAACCTTACTCTTATTCGATGTTAAAGTTGATTTGTTTTGTTTTATAATTGTGTCTTTCATTTTTCTATTCTTTAATATGTAAAGCACTTTGAGCTACTGTTTGTATGAAAATGTGCTATATAAATAAATGTTGTTGTTGTTAAGGTGTATCGAGTTTAGTTTTTTAAAAAGCTGTCACTTTGTGGTGTGGTGTCTCTCTGCGTGTGTCATTAATAAATTATTTCAGGAAGTTAAAACTCATTAAGCATTTTGATTCTTAATTTGGGAAAAAAACAAAAAACCTTTTATTTAATTATTTTGCAATTTTGCAAGATATTGTCAACACTTAGAACAAAAGATTAGTTTTGTTGAATCTGCACAAAATCGGGGTATTATATTTGGCAGTGATTAGCATTTCCGTTACTGCACTATTAAACCTGGCCATATTACTGTAAATATAGGAAAGTTAAGGTATTTCTTCAGTGTGCTCATTTTTTCAGGTAGAACTGGCTAATCCAACGCTTTTTGCACATGCTATTCAAATCATCCTATTTCTTTCCTGTAGGTGCTCATAATGAGGTTTCAAAACATTATTACATATGATCATCATCTTTGTCTGCTGAAAGCATCAAGCACGTTTGTGCATACATTCTGTAGCTGTCCGCCGGCCAGCTTTCCATCCTCTATTCTCTCTTCCAGTATACCTCTCCTGCCTCAAATATGACTTCTTTTAGATTTTTCCTCCTCATTCTCCCTCACTTCTTTTCAGCAGAGGCTGTAATTGTCAGGCATGATTGTTGCAAAATCTTCATTAGCCTCTTGCTGAATATCTGCTGACTCGGTTTCTTTCACTTGTTACAAATCTTCCTTGTACTTGAACTTTCCCCAGGATGGATAATTAGATCATCTGGCCCCAGTATTCAAGAAATGGAAATCTGTGGTCAAACTGGTTGGAAGTTTTCCAGTGTGGCATTCCTTACCTTGATGCCTGACCTCACTTCTTTAATTTCTCTCTCCTGTTCTTACAGCCTGCTGGGTGTGTGCGGTTAGGTCAATCATTTTGGACCACACTGCTTTTTGATGTTTTATTTACAGGACTGGGCCAGAAACATTTGGGTGTGTAGGAGGGAAGGTGACAGATGGTGGAGGTTCCTGATTTTGAAAATTTTATTTTTTAAATTGTCAATTGTTTTTGTTTCTTGGTTGTTATTTATTTAAAAAAAAAACTTGATAATTAAAAGAAGAGATATGATCAAATAACTTCTGTTCTTATGCTTCTGTCATGGCTTCCAGATAAGTTTATGGCAATTGTCAGAATCCTCCTTAAACCATACTAGCTGTCCCCCATGGCTCTGCCCACGTAATAGTGAAACAGGACAGACTTTAAAAATCAATAAAAAAAATGTAATTCTGGAAGGTAGGTAGACTCCAATGTCAAACATTGTATCTGATCGTGTTCAGTTCTGACGGGAGTGCATCCCCCACGTGGGGAGAAAAGCATGTGGCCATGATATCTCCAGCAATTAGCAGCTACCTTCCTAAACACAGTAGCTCTGATCTCTCTCTCAAAAATATCAGACGTTACTCCTTAACAATCTTTAGATGATAATGTCTGTTGAACAAACAGGTATCACTAGCTAAGCGTAGGCAATGTATGCTGCAACACGTGCCAAGAGGTAGACTGACTCAGATGGAGGCTGGCATGTGAGTGAGGAGGGCCCCGCACCCCTGCCCTTGGCCCGCTTTCTCTCTCTCAAATTCATGCAAATAAATTGGTACTGCAAGCCAACTCTGATATTTAGTGTGATGAGAGAAGTCACAAAATCAACTGCAATGTTCAAGGAAATTATAGAAAGAAACCCGATCTAAATCCATTAAGTAGTTCTCTCGTGAAAAACGGACAGATGTACAGACAGACAGACAGATGTTTAATTTTATATATTGTATATATTGTGAATAAAAGGCGCTATATAGCACCCGACCCGGCACAGATTCACACTAAGGCATGTGTAAAAAGACACAGACTTTATTTTTCTTCAGCTGGAGGGTACGTCTTCCCCGTGAACCCCCCAGCCACAACACAAAAGCACTCCAAACACAAAACACAACCATTTCTCCTGGTACCACCACTCCTCCCTGGCAACCTCGTCCTCTTCCTCCCGATTCTGGCCCAGAGTGGTGGTTGCTGGCCCTTTTTATAGCCCACCCAGAAGTGCTCCAGGGGCTTGATCACCTGTTTCTGATTGCACTTCCAGGTGGGGCTGTAGAGTTGTCCAGGCTGGCTCTGGGATCCATGCAGCACCCCCTGGTGGCCACCCTAGATCCCAACAGGGCTCTGGAGAACTGCCAGGGAGGCTGCCACCAAGAATCCCAGGGGAGGTACTGAGGATCCCATGGATGCTCCCCCAGAATATATAGATAGATAGATAGATAGATAGATAGATAGATAGATAGATAGATAGATAGATAGATAGATAGATAGATAGATAGATACTTTATTAATCCCAAGGGGAAATTCACAAATATTATATATATATGTAGAAGGGGCGTCCTGGCCGGGCATGGGACTTGGCCCCGCCACAATATATATATAGATAAAGTAGTGAATGGATTTAGCTCTTAAACAGGAAAACAGAGTAATAATGTGTATATTATAAGTTGAAAACTGCAGGTTGTCTAAAAGATAATAAGACTATAGGAATTCTGTGATTTATTACCCATCCTTTTTCCTTCATTTTCTTGTGACTCCATTCTCTCTTTAAGTTATTCATTTATTTCAAGTTCAGTTACCTGTTCATCCAGTCGATGTGTTCTCAGCTTCACTTATTCCTACTAGTAAACGAATTTCTGCTTTGAACTGTTTTGTTTAAGCTGTCCTGCCATTCTCTTCAAATCTTTAACATCTGGACTCGGTGCTTTCCCTCTGCCTCCTTACCTTTCTGTTGGAATATCATTTAAGAAACAGCAAGCCATGTTCTAGACATCCCAACCATTGTTATACGCAATTTCAGGTTGTTCACAAGTTAACCTTAACCCCCTGGGGCATTTTCCCAAGGGACCTGCTCCAAACCCTTTCTTTTGCTCTTTTCCTCCTATTAAACCTAAAACATGTCTGCATATGTCCACCTCTCTTTCCCTTCTGGTCTGCCTTTTGCTTTCTTTTATCTTCTGGGCTGAATGACTGCTTTTCTTTGTCTGTGAATGTTTATCCTATTAGACACATTCATTCTATCACTTACCTCTTACTAAATGAATGTTTCTTCCTTGAGCTCTGTAGCAGCCAAGTTCTTTTTTGCTTCACAATGGAAATCATCTGATGTCATAGCAGGAGTTAACATCGTTTTATAACCTTATAGGTAGGAGCGTTCTGCGGGCAGAATTAAGAAAGCTTCACTCAAATCTGTGTCTATCTGGGGGAAAAAATGTAATTGAATACTGAAATCTGATTGACAATTGCCTGTAATCTTGTTACTTTTTAGATAGATAGATAGATAGATAGATAGATAGATAGATAGATAGATAGATAGATAGATAGATAGATAGATACTTTATTAATCCCAAGGGGAAATTCACATACTCCATCAGAAGCATACTGATAAAAAACAATATTAAATTAAAGAGTGATAACAGTGAAGGTATAACAGACGATAACTTTGTATAATGTTAACGTTTACCCCCCCCGGGTGGAATTGAAGAGTCGTATAGTGTGGTGGAGGAACGATCTTCTCAGTCTGTCAGTGGAGCAGGACAGTGACGGCAGTCTGTCGCTGAAGCTGCTCCTCTGTCTAGAGATGATCCTGTTCAGTGGATTCTCCATGATTGACAGGAGCCTGCTCAGTGCCCGTCGCTCTGCCACGGATGTCTAACTGTCCAGCTCCGTGCCTACAGCAGAGCTTGCCTTCCTCACCAGTTTGTCAAAGCGTGAGGCGTCCTTGTTCTTTATGCTGCCTCCCCAGCACACCACCACGTAGAAGAGGGCGCTCGTCACAACCGTCTGATAGAACATCTGCAGCATCTTATTGCAGATGTTGAAGGATGCCAGTTTCTAAGGAAGTATAATCAGCTCTGTCCTTTCTTACACAGAGCATAAGTATTGACAGTCCAGTCCAATTTATCATCCAGCTGCACTTCCAGGTATTTATAGGTCTGCACCCTCTGCACGCAGTCACCTCTGATGATCACGGGGTCCGTGAGGGGCCTGGGCCTCCTAAAAACCACCACCTGCTCATTGGTTTTGCTGGTGTTTAGTTGTAGGTGGTTTGAGTCGCACTATTTAACAAAGTCCTTGATTAGGTTCCTGTACTCCTCCTCCTGCCCACTCCTGATGCAGCCCACGATAGCAGTGTCGTCAGTGAACTTTTGCACGTGGCAGGACTCCGAATCGTATTGGAAGTCTGATGTATGTTGGCTGAACAGGACCAGAGAAAGTACAGTCCCCTGCGGCACTCCTTTGTTGCTGACCACAATGTCAGACCTGCAGTTCCTGAGACACACATACTGAGGTTTGTCTGTAAGATAGTCCACGATCCATGCTACCAGGTAGTCCCTAAGGAGCAGAGGTTGGATGGTGTTGAAGGCGCTAGAGAAGTCCAGAAACATAATTCTTACAGCACCACTGCCTCTGTCCAAGTGGGAGAGGGATCGGTGTAGCATATAGATGATGGCATCCTCCCATCGCTCCCACCTTCTCCTGGTATGCGAACTGCAGAGGGTCGAGGGCGTGGCGGACCTGTGGCCTCAGGTTTGTCCCTTGACAAACTATCCAAATGTATTGTCCTTTACACGTATATATTTATTCTATTTAGATTTTTTTCCTATCTGCTTAACTTTATTGTGTTGTTATTTTTTCTCCCCTGCAGTGGCCATGCCTGGGGTTGACAGGCATATTACAGTATGTAAGGTTACTTGTGGTGCAGTGTAGTCCTCATTTCACTTTAATATTAATATTTTCAGACAATAAATTCTGTGTGCTTAATAGATGGTACATTGTTTTTGATGTTTAATACTACTTTTTCACTATTTTGATATAAAAAAGGAGTAGATAAAACTTCAGCTACAGGGCCTCGAAACTTTGAAGTGATCTGCCTGCTAGTCAAAAGGGATGCCCCATCGGTTTCAGCATTTAAAGACTGATTGCTTTAGCATATGAAGCCATTTATTAGCGCTATTGATTAGGGTTGTTCATACTGCAACATTTTCTGTTAGCTATTTTTCTTACATAAATGTGTGGCAGTAATCATACAGCTGTTCCTAACCCTTTCCTATTTTCTTTCACTTCATTGCTACCCTGCTGTGGTTCTTGGTGCCTCTGCTGCCTTCATCAAGCTACAGACATCAAGAGATGTCAAACATCAATGGCTGCTCACACAGCACGAGGCCATCCTATGATTAGACTGCACTTATGGACCCCAGCATGTGTCTCACGGCATCATGGGATGTGTGAGAGGGGGCAAGCAGCTCCTTTCTAGCAGGCAGTATATGCTTTATGTGTGATTTCATGTACAGTATTTGGTTTTCTCCTCTGAGAACAATCATATAACACCAAGATGCACATCACGGTTCTCTATATTACTCTTCATTGGAGGGCTTATTCATGAAAATGTTAGAAAGTTTGATATCTTTTGTTGCTCTGTAATATTTGTAATGTTGAGCCAGCTTTCAGTGAAGAGCATTATATAGAAACAAGCCAAATTGAATTGAATCAAGGTAAACAAAAAAAAAATAGACCCAGAGTTAATAAAGTGCTCAAATGAAATACAAAGGGAGAAAGACCTACTAGTGATTCTACTGGAAATACAAATGCAGCGAAATGACTGACTGATTTTATGTTTGAAATCCACTCATTTTAGGGCCTAGAGCTTTACTAATTTAATTAATGACATTTTGGAGTAAGGAGTACCAGAACTAGTTAAAGGAGTGAATAGAATAGAAACATAGTGACGTGCATCATTCGTAACGAAACGGAGAAACCTGCTGTACTTCATTTGGCAATACTGAACATTTTACAAAGAAAATTTTTAAGATTTGAAAAAAATAATGTAGGGGACCCAAGTTAACTGGAAATTTCATTGAAAGTCGGTGAAGAGATTTAAGAGCTGGGGTTATGTGGTTGTACGTCTTAGTTCCAATTATGAATCTTGCTGCCATTCTTATAGAGTCATAAATGAACGATTTGAACAGCCTGGCCGTAAAGTATTAAAACAGTCAATTCTGCTGGAGACAAATGAATTTAACTTTTCAAGACTTTGCCGTTTAAAGAGCCACTTTCATTTTATAATGTTTCTGTACTACAGAAAGCCGAGTTTAGAAAGCACAGAAACACTTCATCATCTGTTTCTCAAAAATATGGCTGGCCTTTAAGACACTGCACTCTGAAATACAGATGGATGGATTTTTCCATCTACCATTTGGAATAGACTGAATTGTTGAGGAAAAAGCAGAGAAAGAGGCCTGCATTTTATGTTAAACATTGTGTGGTGCATGGTGTTAAAAGGATCTCAAAATCCTGCTCACGGGAGGATTTAATGATAAAGTGCCATCCATTTTCCCTTCTAAAAGACTCCTCCAGTATTTGTGTAATTCATATCTATTCTCCACTTCAAGCCAGCACTAGCACTGTCACCAAAGTAAATGTATTGTATATTTATGCTAAATATCCTCAGGAGTGTTAATACTCTCGATTACTATTACATCCAAATAAAAGACACTTATCGTCCGCTACTGTGCCCAGCCGGTATTCTTAGTTCCAGCTTAGAAGCAAAAAAGTCGAAGTGGAAAAGTGATACAGTACTGGAATAAAGAGACAGTGGGGGAAAAAAAGGATTTGTTGGATTCCTTAAACTGGACCAAATTTAGAGATCCCTCTTCCCATGGATACATATGGCAGTGGTTCTCAAAGTAACAAAAAGGGGGGCACAAAGATGTGAAAATAAGAAAACTAGAATCAAAAATATGAAAAAAACATCTGTTGAAACCAAAACAAATGAACTTAAACTACATTCTGATACTAGAACAATAAATATAGAGTTAGATAAATGTTGATTAAAGCTAAGAAGGTACTGTATAATAAAATATGCATCTACATTTCAAAAAAATGTTAGGGAGGGCGCGATTAAAACTGTTATGAAAACTCGGGTCGCAAATACTTAAAGGTTGAGAAACGCTGACATATGGATTCATTACAGTCGGACTTATCAAAAAATGCCGATTAAAACACTCTGCTCACTTCTTAATAACACACTGTGGGCAATCACTGACAACCAGAATTTATACATTTCAGATTGGTGATATGCAAACATAAAAGAAATACAAGTGTGTGCTTTGGAAACAAATTAATGTCAAAGCCAGGAATAACCTGGGAACAAAAAACAGCAGCCTCCCTGAGGCACATAAAATAAGGTAAGGTATAGGGAGTCTCCCCCTCATTCAGTGGTCAAGAATCCAGGCCTCAATTCAAAAGCACAGTATTATGGGAAAACGTCTTTTCTGGTATCTTGTTTGAAGAGCCCATATCCTATGTATCATTGTCCTAATTTCTGAATACATACCTGTGTGAAGAAAGAAGCTGTGGCATTTCATGTAGAATTCTACCATTAGGAAAATATTTGCAGTGTGATTTAATGTGCTTTAAATGAACCATGCAGCCAATAATCATTTTATTTCTATAACAAACACACATGTACATTTTGCAGCCCTGATTTTGCTTGAATTGTATAAGATACAACTATAACTCCAACTAGTCCAATGTGTATTCATGTTCAAAGTCATTATTTACAACATTAATTAACTTAAAAAAATATAATTTGATGTCTATTCACAAAGCTGAATCTGTTGTTTGATGTGTGATTTCTGATCGCATGCCAACCAAACAGTTTCGTTTCCTTTTAAAACCTCCACCATCGTTTTACTGAGACTCTCAGCCACAGTCTGCAAAGATTTGTGTGCTGACGACATATAGGCAGGATGAATGGCATGAAAAACATTACAAGTTATGCGTACAAATGAAAGCCAATAAAATAATAAACTGCACATCTCGTCATACATGTGAAAATTGTGGGAAACGTTTTGGTAATGTTGTTTTCTCAAAATGCCACTCAATGAGTTTATATGATATTATACAGAAACAGCATGCAAACAGTAGCTCAATAGTCAAGTGATTTTAAAAAAAGACGATAAGGAGACGGTGCAGTGTACAGAGTCAGTTTAGCAAACTGTGCCTTACAAAAGGCCATGTAGTACAGTATATCTCACTTCTATGGTGGTTTTCCAAATTGCCTAAACCAATTATTTCCATCTCGTTCAACTTTGACTGTCTAGAATGTGTTTATTTCGCATGGATCAATGCATAAAGTATGAACTCAGCATGTTGACTGGCTCCTAAATCTTACATAAGTGATTTTAAGGTGCTTCCCGGTGACAAATGTAAGCAATTCTAATGTGTCAGAGTTAATTCATCTATTAAATGAAATTACTTGATCAGAGTTGCAATATATCGTGCAGCCATTGCACAGCTCCAGGGACCTGAATTTTATTCCCCACTTCGTATGTAGTTTAAACATTCTCCTCAAATTTAAATGGGTTTCCTACCAATTCTTATTTTTCATTCTTTATGCTAAATATTTCAAATTTAACTCTTTTGGTGTGCGTGATCCTTGATTCTAGTGACCCTATAATAGAGAATGTAAGGTAAGACTTTCAATGGGACTTTTTTAAACTTACTTGAGTGTAACAGTCCAGTCCCTAACTCACTAGAGTCCATGCCACTAATCCTGCTCCTGGTTCAGTTCACCTTAATGTGGTAGGACTCTATAATCCTTACCTGAAACATTAGATGGTTTAGTACAACAAATATTCCTAACAACCAACTAACACTCCAAACACGTAATCGGTTAGATATTTACATAGAAATGGACACAGTTAAAACACAATCAGAGCAAATATTTTTCAAACAGTCACATTCCAAAACTTAATTCCATCCTCAATATCAGGGAAATTAACACAGTCCAGATACAGCTCCTTCAAATGGTTTCTAAAAAATGAGGTTAAGTTCCCACTCAAACGCCTATTGCTTTTTAAAAATCAACAGAATTCCAAAATAAAAAAAAAAAGTTTTGCCTCATTAATTCTTCTGACTCAGGCTAGGCTGTAATGAAAATGTTGTTCCAAAATGATATCCACCACTATCCAGTTTGGATGTTGTTGCTGTAATTCGGACTTCTGCCTAATACATCATCCAGATTTAGACCTTATCAGCCTAACATTTGCATACTTAGCTTCCAACTTCCTTCTTAGCTCTGATCTTTTCTTCTCTTACAGCTACCACAACATATTTGTGGATTTGATCCGAATGAAAGTCTTTCCTCCTCTGACATGACATTCCTATGGAGTGTATACATCGACACCACATGTATGGAGCTACAGAGGCCTTGTTTGGACACAGAATTCCAGGTTGTTTTTCTCCATACAGATATCTTCAGTGTTTCACCTTATACAATGGAAAACACAGATGACTTAAAACCATCACATCATAATATAAAATTACTTATTTAACATATGCAGACATACCAAGATTTGATCTTCATTTCAACAGCATCTATAAATAGAAGTGTTATAATATAAGAAACATCATATCACATTTATATTTTTTAGTCCATTGTATAATACGAATAAACATAAATGCAAATTTCATATGTGGAAAAAGTAAGTACACACTGCTACATTTACCACTGCCTCAAATATTTAAAATCAGGTGGGTCCAGATTATAAATGATCTTCCAGATAGTGGAATGGTTGCTTTCCAGTTGTTTGAAGGACTATATAAATCCCTTTCCAGACGTGTGCTTGGGGGACAACTTAAGGGCTCGTTGAACGGTAATTCCACTCCGAGCCAAGGGTGGGAGCTGTCACTTATGCTTCTCGTTTCTCCTCAACCGATCTGACTACCAGCAATGAGGTCACATCTGGGTTCCAGGCCCTGAGTTCACTTCTTCTACCCTGGCTTCCTAAAAAGGGGTTCTACCACCATCTTGGAGCAGTCTGATTTTGGACTTGTGTCTGGAAAGACAACCCTCTTTCTGAAGATTTCAGAGAGCTCTTTCAATCTTGGCATAATGACAATACACACTTACAACAACAAAAAGCAAACCAAACTAAATGTCAGAGGTTTAAATGAGACAGGTACTACTGAGTTCCTCTCTAGTGATGTTTTAATCATTTACTCCAGATTATATGCATTAGTGGTAGTGATAAATGTACTTATTTTTTTTCCACATTCAAAATCTGCATTTATGTTTACTTAAATGATAAAATAAATCACAAAATGTAAATGTGGCGTAATGTTTCTTATATAATATCACTCCACTGTAGAAAACCCAGGCAGGGGTTGGCGGCCAGTGGGCCAAGGTGTTCAGGATTAGGACTTTCTCTTTCTCTTTTTAGTAGCACTTTGAGCTACTGTTTGTATGAAAATGTGCTATATAAATAAATGTTGTTGTTGTTGTTGTTTATAATGTTAATCTCCTCTGATGTCAACCAGCCATAGTTCATCACTTAAGTAATGGACACATATTGTTGGTTTCTGTTTATGTTTAAGCAGTTTCTACATTGTTTTTGTGTGTTTAATCAAATCAGCATTTATTCAATATGTGTACCAGTTTTGAATTTAGTAATTAGTGTAATCTATACTTATACTTTAACTGAAAACTGTTCACAGTGCTCTGCGCTTGCAGTCAGCGCTATACAAAAAAGTTGTATAGTATTGTAATGTATACCTCCATTACCAATAGCTACTGTTTAAGTGAAGGTCAATTCGTGATATCTCCATATATGTTAAAAAAGACAAAACATTTCATGGGGTGTACTAACTTTATTCATTTGACACTATATACATATGTTATACATGGTGCGAGTATCATATGGAGTGGACTGGTGTTCTGACCTGGATAAATGATAGTTCTATGCCAGGGAGGAATGCCATAATGGAAGGACACAGATGGAGTGATGTCCCGAATAGATTGAGTGCTGGTTCCTTACTGGGATGGGAGGACAGAATGGAAAGTCGAAGATGGAATGGTGTACCAGCCAGGATAGGTGCTGGCTCTCTAACGGATGGGATGTCTGCTTAGAGGAACAGAAAGTGTCTGTGAACTGGGATTATGCGTTCCCCGGTATACATGGTGGAAGTATCCTACTGGGGGAACTACCATACGAATAATCGTGAGGCAGACCTAGGGGTTGGTAGGGGGAGCTACCAGGGAATCATGCCTCTTTTTTGAGGAAATTCCACATGACCTAGAAGTGCTTCCAAGGTGCAATGCTGCTGCACTAGAAGTATTCCTGGGTCCAGAGGGAGTCTTCTCCTATATAGTAGTCAGATTTGGGAGGAGTGTGGATCAGACTACGTGGGAGGACGTATTTTATTGTATTGTACTGCTGTGGAAAAGGAAATATCTTGTGTTTGAACCCAGGACTGTGCTGTGTAGCTTTGTCTTGGGGTTTAGGGACCCAGTGGCGCAGCCTACTGATAATAACAGCTCATTACAAGAACATACCTTGCCTCTTCTTATCCAACTCGCTATATCCTAACTATAGGGTCACGGGGGTCTGCTGGTGCCAATATCAGCTAACACAGGGTGCAAGGCAGGAAACAAACACTGGGCAGGGCGTCAACCCACCGCAGCCTCTTCTTATATGAACAATTAATATTTTTTATATTTGCACTGTTTGGCACATTCAATGAACCCTTTGGCAAATAAAAACAAAACAATAAAATATAAAACAATAATTTCAGGTCCTAAAGGCCTTAATTTGTAGAAGAGTGCCAGGTTTACAAACTAAACAGTGAGTCTCAACTACCCGCCAAAACAATCACTCACTCCCTGTGCACTCTTTATTATCATTTTTTATACTTTGTAATTAAAATAATCCAAGAATGATGCAGTTTCTTCAGTTTCTATTTCTTTTTTTTCTATGATCCAAATTTTGAGTCAAATCAAAAACAGTACAACAAAAGGGAATATACGAAGAACTAAAGCCATAAAAGTAGAAACACCCAGCCCAAGTGAATGTACAGTACCTCACCCTGTCCTACTCTATCCCAACCTGAGCCAAGGGATAACTGTTATGAGACACCCCAGTGCCCAGAGAAAAGGAGGGGAAACGGACTTCATTCGTACCACACTGACAAAATGAAGAAGACCACTGGGGCAGCACCAAGCCAGGATTTAAACAATTGAGCAGATGTGGTCCAACTTTTAATTAAAGTGCTGAATACAACATCAACACAAACAATTTAATGTGAATTAAATTGTAAAAAAAGAACTGTTTATTGTCAACAATAGTAATGAACTCTGTATCCTTCCCATAGGCATGGACAATTGGTACTGAGGCAGTATACTATACTTTACATTGATGAGGATTAAGAGAGGCAGCATAGAGAGGTCTAAAAGAAGGAAGGTGTGCAGGAAAATAGTACAAGAACATTTAAATAAAAGAAAGACAATACTATATGTCTCTTTGTTTCATTGTTCAATGTTTGCATGGACTGGGTGTTCTGCAGGGTCGTGAGGTCCATTGGCTTGTGAAGAAAGATTTATTGATCTTGAATTTGCTGATGATGTTGTAATCTTTGCAAAGTCAATGGAGGCTCTAATCAGGGCTCTCGAGAGACTGAGTGAGGAGTCTGTGTCTTGGTTTGTGAGTGTCTTGGATGAAAACCAAGATCCAGGCATTTAATGATCTCCTGGGCACAGCCGTCGGCAGTGTGTCTGTATGCGGAGAGAGTGTCAACCTTGTTGAGAGGTTTACTTACCTCGGCAGTGACATTCATGTCTCTGGAGACTCTTCCTATGAAGTTAGTAGACGGTTTGGGAGAGCATGGGGGGGGATTGTGAGGTCACTGGAAAGGGGTGTGTGGCACTCTCCATATCTTTGCAAAACGACAAAGGTTCAAGTCTTTAGAGACCTGGAGATTCCTGTTTTGTTATATGGTTGCGAGACATGGAGGCTATCCAGTGACCTGAGACAAAGACTGAACTTCTTTAGCACTGCATTACCTGCATTGTGAGGGAGTGTCAGTTATAGCACTATGGCCATGTTGTGTGATTTCTGGCTCACAGGATCCTCATTGTTGAGGACCCAAGTGGCTGGACCAGGCCAAGGAGATGCCCATGTAACACCTGGCTGTGGCAGAAGATGGTCATTTCTGAAGGGTGGGACTGGGCCGTGTGTCTGCCTGGGGTGTTGCCGAACAGGATCCCGTTTCGTAGTGTGGTCGGTGTGACAACATGCTGTACCAGAGCATGCTCCCCAACCTGACCTAACCTGATACTATATGTAAGACCAAGAGAAAAAATGGGAGACCACTGTTAGAACATGTGGAGAAAACTGCCAGATTGACAAAGATGACATACAGTATATGTCAAAGAGGGTCAGGGGTTAGGCATATCAAATGTCACTTACATGCAGCAGGGAAGTTTATGCAGAATTCTCTTCTGGGTGTACTGGTAGTTGGGGTTTCTGGAGCAATTGCCATCCAGAAAAAAGTTAATCCTTGACAGGCAGGTGGAGAGAAGGAAAAGGTATCTAGGCCAAGTGCGAGTCAAGAGAAGAGGTCTGTAAGATACTTGACATAGAAATGAGTAGAGAGTGAAGGCAGGATTTTTCTTGTGTAATAAAGAAGAAAATAATAAAGTGAGTAAGCTGGTAGAGGAACAGTTAGTCAAACCCCACATATCCTGAGCACTGATTGGAGTTGTAGGTAGAAAAAGAAAATTGTGATAAGAAAATTAAAACAAACCTGTAAAGAGTCAAATGGCATGAGTCTTGAACTTTTAAACAGATCCCAGGTTTCTCTTTCTGATACCTGTAGCTGCGAGGATAGGTTTTAGAAAATTAAAAACGTATGGCAATACTAATGCTCCTGTGCTGACACTTTCTCAGTACCCTTGTGGTTTCTCTTCATGGTCCCCACTGTCAGAAATACACGATTTTACAAGTACATGTTTGTCACAGCTGCTGTTGTTGGGGAAACTCACGTGTGGTGGATCTTTTTGTTTATAATTTGCAAAGCATAGCAGGATAGGTACATCATTTTGTCTTAGCTCCTCAATGGCCCTATGTATTGTGTGGAAAGCAAATTAAGAAATGCATTATAGGAAGTGAAAAGTGGTAGCCATATTATATATTCATGTTTTTTTGGAGATTCTTGCAGGTCAGTGGCACTTCCATATGTGAAATCAGGGAAAGTAAGATAACGAACATGTCAAACGTAAGTTTGTTTAAAGCATGAACAAAAGCAGCATATGTAACAATAAATTACATATCATATATTCGTCTTTTAAAAGTTAATTGTGATACTTTTATTGTAGATATTTTAATTTTTCATATTTTGAGCACACTTTTCTATTTTGGCATTTATGTATTCAATACATATTCTTGATCTTTGTCGATTTTAGATATAAATATGAATAAAGGTACAGTTAAATGATATGCTTGTTTCAAAACTTGCTTTGCATTCCCACTCCTAAGTCAAACAAGTGACACTACTATTGCTGCTGCTATTAACGGCTCTTCTCGTAAATATCCAGTTGTATCAACACATCCATTGGTCCATTTTCTGTTCTAAAGAAATTACATTAAAGTCATGGCAGATATAAGATAGATAGATAGATAGATAGATAGATAGATAGATAGATAGATAGATAGATAGATAGATAGATAGATAGATAGATAGATAGATAGATCTTTATTGTCATTGTCACTTTTACAAAGGAACAATGAAATTGAAGGTGCAGTCGACTCAGTGTGAAGCATAAGAGTTAAAAAGACAAGAAGAGAGAAAATAATAACAAACTGAATAGTAATAAAAGTACTTTACAAAATATTCAAATTGCATTGGTTAACTTAAGGTCTATATTGAACATTGGGAGAATGATATGGAGCAGTTTTATTCTGAGTTCAGGGTCATGATTGCTTTTGGATAAAAGCTGTTTTTAAGGCGGTTTCTACTGGTTTTCATTGCTCTGTATCTCTGTATTTTGCCCAATGGCAAAAGCTGGAAGAGGCAATGACCGGGATGTGATGAATCCTGTGAAATGTCTATTGCGTTTTTGCGGCATCGAGAGGTGTAGATTTGTTCCAGAGTGGGGAGGGTACAACCAATTGTCCTCTCCTCTTTCCTGACCACCCTGTGGAGCACTTTCCTTTCTGAGGAAGTGCAGCTGCCGTACCACACACACAGTCCGTACGTGAGCACACTCTCAATGGAACAGTGATAAACGGCAAAAAGCAGATTTTTGGGGAGACGGTTCTTTCTGAGGATTCTCAGAAAATTCAGCCTCTGCTGCACCTTCTTCAGCAGCTCCTTGGTGTTGGTGCTCCAGGTCAGGTCATCCTCCAGCTCAATGCCCAGAGACCTGAACACCGGGACCCTCTCCACACAGGCCCCGCCAATGATAAGTGGCTGGATGTCAGTTTTGTTTTTTCTAAAGTCAATAACAAGCTCCTTCGTTTTTGTGGTGTTGAGAAGCGGGTTATTGACTCTGCACCACTCTGACAGCAGCTTCACCTCGTCCCTGTATGCCAGTTCACCATCCTTGCCCGAGATGACTCGTTGTGTCATCCG
This sequence comes from Polypterus senegalus, assembly GCF_016835505.1. Classification (NCBI taxonomy): domain Eukaryota; kingdom Metazoa; phylum Chordata; class Cladistia; order Polypteriformes; family Polypteridae; genus Polypterus; species Polypterus senegalus. The sequence goes on along the minus strand of NC_053168.1, from coordinate 58,486,972 downwards.
CAAACTTTATGATCTTGTTGCTATGGTGAGTGGGGACGCAGTCATATGTGTAGAGGGTGTAGAGGAGTGGGCTGAGCACACAACCCTGTGGCGTCCCGGTGTTGAGGCTGAGAGCAGTGGAGGTGTGGGAACCCAGCCTGACCCTCTGGAAGCGACCAGACAGGAAGTCCAGTATCCAACTGCACGTGAGTGATGGAAGTCCCAGGCAAGATGGAACCCCCCCCCAGTTCACAATAATAGACACTTCCTTGCATTTACTCAAAATGTAAGAATTTTTAGACTCAATTCAGTCTTGTAACATGTATTTGGACTGAGTGAAAACAACAGAATTCTCACAATCAAGCAACATGAACAAGTGGAGAGCGGGGTAAACTCAACTCAGGCCTGCTGAGCACGGAGGGAGTTAAAGTACTTTGAGGTAGTAATGCGAATGGCCATGCTAGCGTTCCACTCACATTCAGTGAAATTGACTTTAGGTTGGAAAGTTAACTCATATACTGGATTAAAGAACAATACATTAAATGTTCAACGTTACATTTTATTGTGGTTAAACAAAACTATACAACGTTACTCCCGCTGAAAATGGGAAAAAAAGGTCACCAGCATTAGGAAACGTAAGGAAATGTTTTATGGTTCTGGCCACTGCAGGGCATTCAAGCAACCAGAACATTCATTTCTTTAATAGAGTTTCCATCACTGAAAAGAGGGATGTGTTTTATAACAGCAAATTACAGTACAATCACAGGGTGAAATGAAGCCCAATCAGTGCCCTGCTCTCAACCAGATGGTATCTTTAAATACTGCTCCCAGCTTCTTAGTTTTTACGAGGCTCAAGCTTGCCTGCTCTCTCAGTTGCAAGGTAAAGCGACTTGCCATAAAGCCTTTGACTACACCCAGACATACTGTAGTTCCATTGTCCTTGGCTGCCTTCAGTTGTGACAAGAACAGGCCATGCAGCCCATCAAGTTTGTCCACCCTGCTCACCTAGGTCAGTGTTTCCCAGCCTCGGTCCTGGGGACCCCCTGTGGCTGCAGGTTTTTGTTCCAACCAGATTCCTAATCAGTGACAACACCTGATAGCACTGATCTCATTTAATTAGCTGGGATTTTTTTTTTCTTTTATTCCACATTCAGTAAAGCACAGCAGCATGATTTTTACATTTATAAGACATTTATAAATATTTCTGCTTTTGCTATAGATTTAAATGCTTAAATCTCTTTTGTTGATTTCATTATATTTTGCCCTTTCTCTGTGCAGTTTTTCCTTCTTCGTTGTATCTTATTAATGACAACTTAAAAATGAGCAGAGCGGACACCGCTAGCAAACAACACGGAATAATCAAAGGCTGTAACTTCTTTAGAGTGAGACCCTCTAATTAGTAAATAATGGATTAATTAAACAATTAGAACAACTAGAAAAGTAGAATGAAAATCAGATGAAAATACTGTTAAAAAGAAAAAAATACATTATTCCCATATAACTGTTTGGTACATTTTAATATTTTGTTTTTTTTAGCAAACGTAGTTTTCTAATTTCTATATTATTCCCTAAACACAGAACTTGGGAAATAACATTTCACTTAATTAGCCCAGGAGTTCAATTACAAACAGAAGATGGTTGGAACAAAAACCTGCAGCCACAGGGGGTCTCCAGGACCGAGTTTGGGAAACACTGACCTAGATCAGGGGTCCTCAGTCCCAGTCCTGGAGAGCCGCAGTGGCTGCAGGTTTTTGTTCTGACCTGGTTGCTTAATTAGAAAGCAATTCTTGCCAGTAAAGCACTAACAAGCTATGAAATTAAATTAACTCTGCTATGTCAGGTCATTCTCATATCCTAGATTTTCTTTCCCTTTCTATCATGCAAATGATTTGAAGGCTAAAATCTACGAGTAATTCTCAGTCCTTCACTTTTTTCTCTTCATTTTTCTTCCAAGTATTTAATTAAACCCAATAGTGCAGATAAATACATATAGGTGTAAATGTAAATAAGCTAAATGGAGAAATGCTGCTCTCTCTTGTCATTTGCATGTTATTGATAATAAGGAGCAATTAAAATAGCTGTTTAAGACAAAATTAAGCAATAAGGGCTCAAAATCACTAAAGTGAAGCAGAAGTGTTACTTTAGCAATACGTGCTTTTTATTAAGCAACTGGATTGGAGCAAAAACCTGCAGCCACTGCAGCTCTCCAGGATCGTGATTGAGGACCCCTGTCCTAGATTATCGAAAATAACATCTGTTATATTTCCACCAGGGTTTTTTTCCCTGGCTTGTGTTTATTGTTGTTTTATTGTCATTTTTGAGTTATTGTTTGTCATGTTTGGACATTGTGTGTGTTAGATTTATTATTATTTTTATTTGTGTTCTGTCTCTTTAAATGTGTTCTGTGAGTGGTACCCCAAGAGCTGGGGTCACCCTGCTGTCACGACAGACCACCCTCTGTGGTTCGGCACTGAAGTTATAAGAGTCTTTTGTATGTTTTTGTATTGTATTTAGTGCCTTTTGGTTTTCGTTTGTTTATTTGGATTTCAGCTTTAGTTTCCGTATTGCTACTTATTCATCTAGGACTGCCTTTTAGGCTACTCCTTTTTGTTCTTTTTAAGCCTTTTTGTTATATTTTGTATATTTTGAATGAATTTTTCTTATTTATAAAGACTTATTTTGTGGAATGTTTTTCAAGCTACGTTTTTTTTTTGTAATTTTCCTTTTCCTAACGAGAGGCACTTGGAGATCGTTTGGGGCATTTAATGTATTTTATGCCAAACTCCTTTTTGCTCTATATTGGACATAGGTGGGACCTACACATTTTGGGGTCTTGCTGCTTGAGGTGAGGTCTATTCAGGGTATACCAGGAAAGGCCCAGTCTCGATGTGTGAGTTCTTTTTGAGGCCTCATAGCCTGTACACCGTGTCTGAGACTCCAGATCATCACACCATCAAGTTGAGATTTGAAGGTCCCTGAAATTCTACTCTCCACCACATTACTTGGTAATTTATTCCATGTGTCTGTTGTTCTTTGTGTAAAAACTAACACTTACGAGGAATCTGCCCTTAAAACGTTTTCAGCCATATCCCAGTGTTCTTGTTGACATATTTATTTTAAAGTAATAGCTGGGATCTACTGTAATAATCCCATAATTTAAACATTTTAATCATGTCACCTCTTAATTTTAATGAGAAGCTGTACACAGAAAAATCACCTCTTAATCTACATTTACTTAGCCTCTTTAGTGTTATGTTTAGCTAGGAAAACAAGCCAAATAAGTTGAATTTGTTTCAACAAAAAAAAAGTGTTATTCTGTATAATAGAAACATGTAAATACCAAAATGGCAACATAAATACAGCAGAAAAGGTCTATCTACTGTCTACTGCTGTACTGATGCAGATGTAGTCCACGTTCTTTGTGTGATATGTTTGGAGGAAGTCACCAAGGCACAGCCTGATGTTGGAATCGGGACAGCAGAAGTGTGTTTCTTTGGCACTTCTCTAAAATATTTTTCTATTGTTTGCACATGAGAGAGTAAACTGCTAGTGCCTGACCTGCATGATCAACGTGCCCCTTATTATATCTGCAGACTTGCACAGCGCAAGGCTTAGTGACTTCCACATTTCCCCCAACGCAAACATTGACAGCCACAGCACTGTGAATAGTACTTAGCGGACTAAAATCTTGCATGTCCTTGCACTTGTTCACAATTACTTTGGCTTTTTGTCATGCGGCCTCTGATGCACCATGCTAAAGCTTCACACAACCAAATTCAATACGTCAGTTTGGACATACTGTACGTAAATCTGTTTCACTATCCGTGTCCATGTCTGATGACCAGTTCACATCATCAGTGAGAGAAAAGTGCGGCACCATGAGAAATAAACGTGTGGTGCCTTGGACTGATGTCTCTGTGCCAGTCTGTGTCCTAGTTTGCGGAGCTGTACACCGCCGGTATTCCACACAAGATAAATAGTACCATATACACATCTCTTATCGTATGCTTTTGTTGCTTCATCATTGAATTCCAGCATATTAGTAAAACACAAACTTTCTCGTCTGAACCCTTGTTGATTGTTTGCTAACTCTCCTGTTCTAGACATACACTTTTACCTGTGATACATGTTACGCTTACAGGTCTATAGTTATTTAGATCAGCCCATTCACCCTTTTTATACAACACAATAATATCTGACAGCATACACACTTTAGAAATTTCCTCAGTAAGTGGAGAGTTTTTTTTTAAATGTTTAAAGTGTTTATATCTGTAGTCATAAACTGTATGTATCTACTTTATGGGCCCCCTGAATCACATGACCATTCTTTAGACTTGACCATTCTGGGCCGAGTCTTCTTCTAGGAGCTTGTGGTTTTCTTTGTTGAAGTTTGTACGTTCCTGGATGATTATCGCTTGCTACTAGACATCAGGAGTTTCTTGTCTGTTCCTTTGTATTTTTCCATCTGTTCCTCACACAAATGAGGAGCAAACTGTTGTTTATCCCAGATGGAGTGTAGCAAAAAACTGTAGACAATGCCTATAATGTATGTGAAGGAAATAGGGTTGATCGGGAGTGGTTGATTACCCAACCTTAATCCCCTTTCATCCAGTACATATACATATGATCAAGCCAGATTCATACATTTTAGAAATATATTGTAAATTATTATCAGTGCACAGCAAAATGTTGCACTAGAAATTACAAGACATGCATACAGACATGGAAAAACAATCTACACTCCTAAAACAATAGAATAGTTCAGTACTAAGGTTAATTATCTTCCATAGTTCAGAAGTAAACGCTGTCCATTTTACTCAGGTAAGGTACAGTGCTTATTACGCAGGCCACTCACCACAGGCTATGGCCTACCAGGTGTCGTCTGCCTTTTCCATTGGTGTGGTATTATGGGTCCACAGCTCGTTGAGAAAAGGCCATTTTTTTAAATCACCGCGCTCGTGGCTTCGTGAGGGGGCGTAGTAGTCGTAGCAAGTCGCGGGACAATCTGCGGTGTGGGCGTTTCTCACCAAGTGCACAGGTGAGGGGCTGCCCACATCTGTGATTGTTCCCGTGGCTAATGTGCTGCAGCTGCTTTTGCCCCTCGCAATATAAAAAAAAGTGCAAGTCGGTTAGAAAAAAGAACGAGTGAAAGGAAAAGAGGACGGAGGTTACAGGGAGTGAGGAAGCAAGGCGGTGCAAGAGAGAGACAGACACGCGGAGCGTGTGGGCGAGAGAACGAGCGCTCGTGGACAGCTGCGAGGAAGCTGGGTGTTAGGCCGACACCCAGGTGTTGACGTTGAAGTCGCTCCCGCTGAGCAAACAGGTAGCGTGAGTGACCAGGGAAAGGCGACTGGCCGCAGAAGGCCGGAAAGGCAGCTGGAGTCGCGAGGCTTGGTGTTGTAGTCCTTGGTATGGGCGTCCAAGGAGTCCAAGTGTCAGGCCTAAGATGAGTGCCAGACCGAAGCCAGGATCAGGAGGTCTCCAGACCTGTGTTTGAGTTAGAAAAGGGCAGCTGCAGAGAGAGCGTCTCGCTTGTTGAAGGGCCCGTATGGGAGAAGCAGGTGAGACGCTAAACGAAAAGAAGCACTGAGCTCGGCATTGTTGTTGGTTGTAAAAACTGCTTCCTGAATGAACGTTTTAACCTTGTTTTTAAAAGGGTTTTTTTTTCTATTGTTTTTACCTCCACGTTTGACTTTTAATGGATTATTTATTGAACTTTGGATCACTGCACTATTTATTGAACACTGTTTGTGTTAACTATTTTAATAAAAGCACTATGCACCTTTTTGAACCATCCCCTTGCTCAATTGTTTATTGCTTTAACTGTCTAGCTCATCGGTGACCTTACCGATGGTGTTGGGTTGAAGGGCTTCCAAACAGTGATGGGAGCGTGGAGCCAAACCCACATCGTCACAATTGGCCCTTCTTAAACAAAACGTTGGTGGTATGTCTCATCAATGTAAAATATAAGAGGAGATCAGGGTCTTCCAGCAAAGGCTCAGCCCGCATGCGAACAGCTTCAGACGATGAGTTTCTTCCGTAATCCCCCACAGGAGATGACTCATGATGCTTTTAAATGCAGTGGGCTATCCCAAACCATGCACTGCACCTTTCTGCTAACCAGACATACATTTCCTTCCTTTGTATTCCTGTTACATTGAACTTTTTGATTCATTTTGACACTTAACTCGAGTTACATAGATTCTTAAAGGTCTAGATGGTTAGCAAGCACATGCTTTTACATTATTCACCCATACAATTCTATCATTACGCTAAACTTTAAAAAGGTGCATCTGGATTAAAGATATTTGCCCATAATCAACATAACACCCAGACATAGTAAACATCTAGAAAAACAAAAGAAAAAAGGAACTAATCCTTCTATCTCATCTTTCTTACGAAACGTTCACTCTGGTACAGTGAAATCACACGGTTCTGCATGACTTTAATGTATGCTATCATTTATGGAAGTTTGATGTGAATTCTACAAAACACATGCAAGATGTGTAAAATATACAGATTCTCTAGAAAGTTCTCCCATTATTAATGTTGCTTGTTGACACAACATGTGAAAGTATGAATAAACAGGATTATCCTTCGCACACCTTGTTAGCTCTGACACAGACTTTATTAATGCGTAACTCTCTCCCATTTCATATCCAATTTGACTGTCTGCACTGTCACTTAGCATCTTAATCCTTAAATCATCATTAAATATAATGAAGCCTCGTTTTGCTATATTTCATCAGTAAGGTTTTCATACCCATGATCAAATTAAACATACACTATAAATAAGTTATCAGTCAGTCAATGTCACAAAAGGACAAGTGGAGAGAAGAGCGTCACAGTGGTTAGAATCTCTACGGTGAATTATTAAGCACTCGTAATGTGAGAAATTGCCAGTACTTGACTATAAACAACTTCAGAAATGAAAGAATAACATTGACAGAGCTTACTTCTGCATATAAGAACAGCCAGAAGGTGATATTCCCTGGGAGAATCAGAGGAAGTAAAATGTCAGAGGATAACATTGTGTGAGAAAGATTTTGGCACAATGGAGAGAAGGCAAAAACTAAAAAAACTCACCAGGGGCTTAACGCCAGTGATGTCTGACCCTATTTTTACTGAGAGCGAGCGGTGTCATGATGGATTGTCATGACTCCTTCTCACTGATAAGTGGCAGTGTATGTTCTCTAGCTGAAACAGAAGAGACTGTGCTGCTCCTTTAAGGCAAAGAATATTAGCAAGTAGTCAGGCCAGAATAGGCCCACACATGGCACCAGTTTGTGTTGAATGGGACAACACGTATCTTGACAGCTGCCTAAAGTCCTGGTATAGATGGACAAAACTGACCCCAAAAGTGAGATACAGGGATTTTCTTGACAGAAACCCTGAGAAGGCATCTAAAAGTCAGCCATTGTAACAGCACATTTGAATCCGGAGTCTGCAGCCGAGTCGGAGCCAAGGCACAAATGGCAGGGAGGAAGTATCGGCAGAGTTTTGGAAAGAAAAGATGGGAAACGTTATTCATCTAACCTGCTGCTGTGACTTAACAGATTCATTTTGTTGATGATTTGACATTCAGCTGTCAAAAAAGATATATGAATACAATTAACAGAAAAGTAAAATGCAGACAATTGTTACGTTTTTGGATTTCTGAATGACATTAAGGGGATATATTTAAGAAAATTAAAGAAATAGATTTTTGTTCATAAAAGTACATTGCATAACAATGGAAAAAAAAGACTGAAACCAATAGTTTGGAAAGAAATTAATTCATAAAAAGGAATCTCCCTAATTTGCCCCAGGAGACCAGAACAAGAACTCTGGCATGATAATGGTGGACTCGTAACATGCAGGATTAATTTAAAGAGTAGGGAAATATTGCCTAATCTTTTTGGAAACTTGAAATAACATTGAGAAATTTTATTTCACTTAATAAAATCTTTATTTAATTCTGTTGAGATGTGTAAACATCTTAACCAACAAAAATCAGTAAAGTTGCACTAACTACTTTGAGAAAAGAAAGCTGAATTTTTCCATATTTTTAAAGGTCTTAAAATGATGCCAAAAAACACTCTTAACATAATAAATTATTTTATTTGGAAATGTGGCTCCAGTTTAAAATCTGCAGACCCTTCTCAGAAAAAAGCATACCCAATTCTCTTTGTATTTTTTTTTAATCTTTTGACTCATTTTTTTCCCCTTTGAGCAGCTGTACATGATTTTCTCATGAAGTGAAGGGAAACACTTCTCAGCACTAAGCTTTGCACCATATTTAACTTTTATATGAATATTGTTTACTACTACCGTAAATGAACCAATCTGGAGTTTGGTTTAAAGTGTTCACATCACAAAGAAGTAGGACATAACGAGACTACCAGCCTCAGTGTGCAATCATTAACAGCGGTAAAACACAATTTCACTCCTTATCAATGAGGAACGAAAGACCCCCTCCACACACACTGGCTTCAGAAATTTCATTTCCAACCCAAAGGTTATTGTCACGACAGCCGGCCTTCTCTGCTGCCCACAGGGAAACCGTCGAGTCAGCTACCCTGCTGATTTGTTCCTATAACAGTGTTTTAAAAGAGAAAACCTCACAAGTGGAATTGTGACAGGTCTGTCAAGAAAATGTGGAAAGGATTAATGTGGCATGCAAAACAAATTACTCCCTTAGTTCAGCCGAGAAAGTGTATTTTAAACATACTCTGTCTTGAAGAAATGCGGCAAAAGACCATTGGTAATATACAGTGTACATGTGTTGCTGGTAAACCCACAGGGTATTTAGAAAGGGCAATGGTCCGTGGGGTGTAAATGCTTTCAAGAACTTTTCATACAGATGTTCCACAAACCTGCTTTTAGGAGAAATAGATATAGGCTTAAATCGGCCACATAAATAAATACAGTGTGTGTGTGAGTACATATATATATATATATCTTGTAAAAGGCGCTATATAGCGCCCGACCGGGCACAGACTTACGCATTGGCACATGTAAAATAAACAGGCTTTTATTTTTTCTTCACCCGTGGGCGCACGTCTTCCCCGTGTCCCAAAGGCCCAACACAGTCCCAAAAGCACACAATCACTGTCTTAACAACCCTTCCTGGCACCACCACTCCTCCCAGGCAACCTCGTCCTCTTCCTCCTGATTCTGGCCTCGAATGAAGGGAGGCTGGCCCGTTTTATAGTCCACCCGGAAGTGTCCCAGGTGCTTGACCCTAACCCTGATTGCACCTCCGGGTGGGGCTGATAACTCGTCCAACCGGGTTGTTGGCTCTCGACAGCACCCCCTAGCGGTCACCCCATCTCCAACCAGGCTGTGGAGGACTCCATGTCCCATGGAGCCACGTGGGAGACGGGGAAACTAATAACGGCCGGGAAGGCTGCCACCAAGCGTCCCGGGGGAGGTATTGAGCTGTCCATGGTGGCTCCCCCGGAACATATGCAGCAGGGACCCGGCTGTCCGTCACAATATATATATATATATTACATTTATATGTATGTATATATTACAGTTTGAAATTATTCAGACCCCTTCACTTTTTTCACATTATACTGTGGTTGCAGCCTTATGCCAAAATCATTAAAAAAAATTTTTTCCTCATCAAACAAAACTCAATATCCCTGAATGACAAGCCGACAATAGGATATTAGAAATTTTCGCAAATTTATTAAAATTAAAAAAAACCCTGAAATATCACATTAACACAAGTATTCAGAACCTTTACTCTGTACTTAACTAAGTACTTTTGGCAGCATTTACAGCCTTTGAGTCTTCCTGGGTTTAAGATGACAAGCTTCAGACAGCTGCATTTGTGGATTTTCTGCTGCTCTTCTCAGATCCCCTCAAGTTCTGTCAGGGTTGGACAACTATTTTCTGATATCTCCAGAGATGTTTGATGGGCTCAAGTCTGGGCTCTTACTGGGGAACTCAAAGCCATTCCTAGACTTTTCCTAAAGTCAATTTAAAAAAAAAATGAAAGGAACACTTTAAAAACACATCAGATCTCAATGGAAAAAAAAATCCTGCTGGATATCAATACTGATATGGACTGGGTAATGTGTTAGGAACAAAAGGTTGCCACATCGTTTGATGAAAATGAAAATTATCAACCTACAGAGGACTGAATTCAAAGATACCTGGAAAATCAAACTGAAAAAATGATGTGGCAACCTAGTCCATTTTGCCGAAATTTCATTGCAACAACTCAGAATTGTACTTAGTATTTTGTTGGCCACCACATGCTTGTATGCATGCCTGACAACATCAGGACATGCTCCTAATGAAACGACAGATGGTTTCCTGGGAGATCTCTTCCCAGATCTGAATCAGGGCATCACTGAGCTCCTGGACAGTCTGAGGTACAACCTGGCAGCATCAGATGGACCGAAACATAATCTATCAGAGGTGTTCTATTGGATTTAGGTCAGGCGAATGTGGGAGCCAGTCAATGGTATCAATTCCTTCATCCCCCAGGAATTGCCTGCATACTCTCGCAACATGAGGCCGGGCATTGTCATACACCAAGAGGAACCCAGGACCCACTGCACCAGCATAGTGTCTGACAATGGGTCCAAGGATTTCATCCCAATAAGTAATGGCAGTCAAGTTGCTGTTGTCTAGCCTGTAGAGGTCTGTGCATCCTTCCATGGATATGCCTTCCCAGACCATCACTGACCCACCACCAAACTGGTCATGCTGAACAATGTTACAGGCAGTATAACGTTGTCCACGGCTTCTCCAGACCCTTTCACGTCTGTCACATGCGCTCAGGGTGAACCTGCTCTCATCTGTGAAAAGCACAGGGTGCCAGTGGTGGACCTGCCAATTCTGGTATTCTATGGCAAATGCCAATCGAGCTCCACGGTGCCAGGCAGTGAGCACAGGGCCCACTAGAGGACGTTGGGCCCTCAGGCCACCCTCATAAAGTCTTTTTCTGATTGTTTGGTCAGAGACATTTACACCAGTGGCCTACAGGAGGTCATTTTGTAGGGCTTTGGCAGTGTTCATCCTGTTCCTCCTTACCCAAAGGAGCAGATACCAATCCTGCTGATGGGTTAAGGACCTTCTACAGCCCTGTCCATCTTTCTTAGAGTAATTGCCTGTCTCCTGGAATCTCCTCCATGCCCTTGAGACTGTGCTGGGAGACACAGCAAACCTTCTGGAAATGGTACGTATTGATGTACCATCCTGGAGAAGTTGAACTACCTCTGCAACCACTGTAGGGTCCAGGTATCGCCTCATGCTACCAGTAGTGACACTGACCGTAGCCAAATGCAAAACTAGTGAAGAAACAGTCAGAAAAGATGAAGAGGGAAAAATGTCAGTGGCCTCCACCTGTTAAACCATTTCTGTATTGGGGGTTGTCTCATTGTTGCCCCACTAGTGCACCTGATGTTAATTTCATTAACACCAAAGTAGCTGGAACTGATTAACAACCCCCTCTGCTACTTAACTGGCCAGATCGATATCCCAGAAGTTTCATTGACTTGATGCTATACTCTGATTAAAAAGTGTTCCTTTAAGTTTATTTTGAGCAGTATATATACTGTATGTATGTATATATAAATATATATATATATAAATACAGTGGAACCTCAGTTTGCGAGCATAATTCGTTCCGAAAATGTGCTCCCAGTCCAAAGCACTCATATATCAAAGTGAATTTCCCCATAAGAAATAATGGAAACTCAAATGATTCGTTCCACAACCCAAAACTATTCATATAAAAATGATTAATACAAAATATAAAATAAAAATACAAAAAGCCAATTAACCTGCACTTTACCTTTGAAAAGAAACATGGCTGGTATGAGTGAGTTTCTAAATTCTTGTGGGATTCCACCCAACAGGATGACATGCAGAAGAGCGTCCCAAACCAATCGCAGTCTCCCAGCGCTGTAGCAGTTCACTGTAAAAAACGAATCAAGAAAGATCGCGGACATGCTATAACTGCCTGCCGTCAGTGGGTGATACACGGAACAAGGAACATTATAAATGCGCAGGGAACAGTTCTACTTGGCCACGACCCTGCCTGACTGTTGTGTCTGTGTATAGGAGAGTGGCAGATCCTGCTACAATAAATAACCGCACTGTTGCTGTTTCAAGCTGAATAAAGCTGGTGGTGCAAGACGGGGACTCGCACATCACAACACACACACACACACACACGCACACACAGTCACAATGCTGTAGTAAACAGTATACACTCGTACGGATGTTGACTATATGAGTGAGGCACACTGACTCAGACGGAGAATAAGAGACGATTGCCCACAATCCTGCAATGAGAGAGAAAGAGAGAAGAACCATCAGCTCAGTTGTGATTACGTGATGCTTAGCAGACAAAGCATATACATACTACTCGTATTGCAAGACGTCGCTCGTTTATCAAGTCAAAATTTATTAAAAAGTTTAGCTTGACTTGCAAAACACTCATAAACCAAGTTACTCGCAAACTGAGGTTCCACTGTACTATATATATATATAGTAAAAGAAACACACAAGAAAGTATGAAGGTTTGGGGTTTCCATCCCCGTATACTGTAACACAGTTCTCAGATTTAACGGTCAGTTTTCACTTTGAACAAAAAGCTGGAATCAAATGACAGTCTGACAATTTATAGGGTGGGAACAGAAGTGGACATGGAATGCTGGGAAGGAGCCGTGGTGGTAGATGGATGGTAGTGACGTCATCATATGGGGACTGGGGGAAACGGAGGGAACCTGGAAGTGTGTTGTGGTTTAGCGAGTTCGGATATATTCATTGCAGTGCTGCTTCATTCTTCCTGAGGGAACAAAGAAAGAGAGATTAGTACCCCGTCGTTGTCCCCTGGCATGAGGTTTCGCGGTATGCGTAGGGTCCTTAAGCTGCTCCCCATGCACTCATGCTTGACATTATAGGAGTTAGGAGACCTGGGTTCGCTTCCCGGGTCCTCTCTGTGTGGAGTTTACATGTTCTCCCGTGTCTGCGTGGGTTTCCTCCGGGTGCTCCAGTTTCCTCCCGCAGTCCAAAGACATGAAGGTTAGGTGCATTGGCGGTTCTAAATTGTCCCTAGTGTGTGCTTGTTGTGTGTGTGTGCATGCCCTGCGGTGGGCTGGCGCCCTGCCCGGGGTTTGTTTCCTGGTTTGTACCCTGTGTTGGCTGGGATTGGCTCCAGCAGACCCCCGTGACCCTGCAGTTAGGATATAGCGGGTTGGATAATGGATGGATGTCTAACAGGTTCAAAGGCACTATGAAGTGCTTGATCCAGAGTATAAAGTGGTCAGTGCTGTTAAAGTAAACACTGCTCCTTGAACTGGATTGGCATTGTGATTTAGTGGATGGACAGACTGGATTGGTTTAAAAACAGGGGGAAATTATATAAGAAAGGGCAGAGCAGACCTCTTTATTTAGGAGACTGTATTACTTTAATGTGGTTAATGATATTTTCCATGTCTTCTACAACTCTGTGATGGCCAGTGTAATTTTCTACATTGTGGTGTGCTGGGCTGGTAACATCACTTCAGGAGAGGCCCACCAAAGGCCCACCAAATCCACAAGATAATAAAAACGGCAAGCTCAATGATAGGATGCACTCTGGACACCCTGGAGGTCGTAGCAAAAGAGAGAATTAAAACAAAACTTTATGAACAATGCTGCACATCCTCTCTCTGACACACAAGTCTAAGGGCTGTCAGCCAACACTACTGAAACACTACAGGGGCTCCTTTATACCAATGGCAATATAGCCGGTATGCTGCACTGTGAATGCTCTTTCATCATTGCCAATTTGACAATGACATCAGAAAATCAGCTTTTGAGATTGCTCATACTACAAGACGGGGAACTGAAATTTCTGACATGATGGAGATTCTTCCTATGATTTACGAATGTACCAATTGTAAAATGATATTGAGCACCATAACCCCCCTCATACCAGAGCCAGACTGATGTTTACAATCAGTGGGAGTTTTTCCGGTGGCCTGGCATTCAGAGCAAGCAGTGAAATAAACTAATGGTGATATTATATAATGTCATTATACTGGAAAACGAGCCAGCGTTGTTGATCTGCAGTGGGCACAGATCATTTCAAATTAATGTTGGAGGGTTTCTTTTCTGGTTTCTGGTTGGATGGTTTCTTGTTTTTGTTCAAGTCATGTTTTGAGTTTGCATGTATCTTGCACTCTGACAGTTAAACAGGAGTGCTATGATGAGAGGTGCGTACGTCTGGAACTTTTGTGATTAAAGTTATATAAGAAGATTGCTTAAAAGTTTATAATATAACCTAGCCACAGGGGATGCACAAACCAGTGTGTTTCTTTGTGCCGGTCCAAAACACGAATAAATGGGGAGGGTTACATCAGGAAGGGCATCCGGTGTAAAATTTTGGCAAATCAATATGCGGGCAACAATACAAATTTCCATAGCGGATTGGTTGAGCCCTGGGTTAACAACGACAGCCACCAGTACTGTTAGCCAACAGGGTGCTGGCGGAAATTGGGCTACTGTTGGCCTGAGAAGAAGAGGGAGGAGTCATGTCAAGAGGCAGGAGGAGAGGAAGATGGTAAATGGAGTGGAAGTGAGGGTAGGAACTTTGAATGTTGGCAGTATTACAGGTAAGAAGAGAGAGATAGCAGATATGATGGAGAGAAGGAAAGTTGATATATTGTGCATGCAAGAAACTAAATGGAAGGGGAGCAAAGCCAGGTGGATAGGAAGTGGATTCAAATTGTTCTATCATGGTGTGGATAGGAGGAGAAATGGAGTACGTGTTATCCTGAAGGATCAGTATGTCGAGTGTTTTGGAGGTGAAAAGAGTGTCAGGCAGAGTAATGATTATGAAGCTGGAAATTGGAGGTGAGATGATGAATGTTGTTAGTGCATATGCCCCACAAGCTGGGTGTGCAATGGATGTGAAAGAAAATTTTTGGAGTGAGTTGGATGACGTTATGAACAGTGTACCCAAGGCACAGAAAGTGGTGATTGGAGTGGATTTCAATGGACATGTTGGTGAAGGGAACAGTGGAGATGAGGATGGGGATGATGGGTAGGTATGATGTCAAGGAGAGGAATGAAGAAGGTCAGAGGATAGTAGATTTTGCCAAAAGGATGGACATGGCTGTGGTGAATACGTATTTTAAGAAGAGGGAGGAACATAGGGTTATCCTATGCAGAATAGTCAATCTGAAGGAGATTGAAGACTGCAAAGTGGTGGCAGGGGAAAGTGTAGTTAAGCACCATAGGATGGTGGTCTGTAGGATGATGTTGGAGATCAAGAAGAGGAAGAGAGTGAGAGCAGAGACAAGGATCAAATGGTGGAAGTTAAAAAAGGAAAACTGCAAGGTTGAGTTTAGGGAGAAGGTAACACAGGCACTGGGTGGTAGAGAAGAATTACCAGACAGTTGGGAAACTACAGCAGATGTAGTAAGGGTGACAGCAAGAAGGGTGCTTGGCGTGACATCTGGACAGAGAAAGGAGGAAAAGGAAACCTGGTGGTGGAATGGGGAAGTACAGGAGAGTATACAGAGGAAGAGGATGGCAAAGAAGAAGTGGGATAGTCAGAGAGATGCAGAAAGTAGACAAGAGTACAAGGAGATAAGGCGCAAGGTGAAGAGAGGTGGCGAAGGCTAAAGAAAAGGCGTATGATGAGTTGTATGAGAGGTTGGACACTAAGGGAGAAAAGGACCTGTACTGATTGGCTAGACAGAGGGACTGAGCTGGGAAAGATGTGCAGCAGGTTAGGGTGATAAAGGATAAAGATGGAAATGTACTCACAAGTGAGGAGAGTGTGTTGAGCAGATGGAAAGAGTACTTTGAGAGGCTGATGAATGAAGAGAATGAGAGAGAGAAGAGGTTGGATGATGTGGAGATAGTGAATCAGGAAGTGCAACGGATTAGCAAGGAGGAAGTAAGGACAGCTATGAAGAGGATGAAGAATGGAAAAGCCGTTGGTCCAGATGACATACTTGTGGAAGCATGGAGGTGTTTAGGAGAGATGGCAGTGGAGTTTTTAACCAGATTCTTTAATGGAATCTTAGAAAGTGAGAGGATGCCTGAGGAGTGGAGAAAAAGTGTACTGGTGCCGATATTTAAGAATAAGGGGGATGTGCAGGACTACAGGGGGATAAAATTGATGACCCACAGCATGAAGTTATGGGAAAGAGTAGTGGAAGCTTGGTTAAGAAGTGAGGTGATGATTAGTGAGCAGCAGTATGGTTTCATGCCAAAAAAGAGCACCACAGATGCAATGTTTGCTCTGAGGGTGTTGATGGAGAAGTATAGAGAAGGCCAGAAGGAGTTGCATTGCGTCTTTGTGGACCTGGAGAAAGCATATGACAGGGTGCCTCAAGAGGAGTTGTGGTATTGTATGAGGAAGTCAGGAGTGGCAGAGAAGTATGTAAGAGTTGTACAGGATATGTACGAGGGAAGTGTGACTGTGGTGAGGTCTGTGGTAGGAGTGACGGATGCATTCAAGGTGGAGGTTGAATTATATCAGGGATCAGCTCTGAGCACTTTCTTATTTGCAATGGTGATGGACAGGTTGACAGACGAGATTAGACAGGAGTCCCCGTGGACTATGATGTTTGCTGATGACATTGTGATCTGCAGTGAGAGTAGGCAACAAGTTGAGGAGACCCTGGAGAGCTGGAGATATGCTCTAGTGAGGAAAGGAATGAAGGTCAGTAGGAACAAGACAGAATACATTTGTGTAAATGAGAGGGAGGTCAGTGAAATGGTACGGATGCAGGGTGTAGAGCTAGTGAAGGTTTAAATACTTGGGATCAACAGTACAGAGTAATGGGGATTGTGGAAGAGAGGTAAAAAAGAGAGTGCAGGCAGGGTGGAATGGGTGAAGAAGAGTGTCAGGAGTAATTTGTGACAGACGGGTATCAGCAAGAGTGAAAGGGAAGGTCTACAGGATGGCAGTGACACCAGCAATGTTATATGGGTTGGAGACGGTGGCACTGACCAGAAAGCAGGAGAGAGAGCTGGAGGTGGCAGATTTGTTAGGATTTGCATTGGGTGTGACAAAGATGGATAGGATTAGAAATGAGTACATTTGAGGGTCAGCTCAAGTTGGACGGTTGGGAGGCAAAGTCAGAGAGGCGAGATTGTGTTAGTTTGGACATGTGCAGAGGAGAGATGCTGAGTATATTGGGAGAAGGATGCCCGTGCCAAGGAAGAGGAAAAGAGGAAGGCCTAAGTGAAGGTTTATGGATGTGGTGAGAGAGGACATGCAGGTGATGGGTGTAACAGAACAAGATGCAGAGGACAGAAAGATATGGAAGAAGATGATCTGCTATGGTGACCCCTAACGGAAGCAGCCGAAAGAAGAAGAAGAAGAAGTTTAAAAGTTTATAATATACTTTGAATTATATTTGGATGTTGTATGGGTTTTGTCATTTGTTATTGTGTATTCATTTTGTTTTATTTTTGTTTCAAATTTTTAGTGAAGTGTAGCATACGGTCAGATTTTTAATGCACAGTGACTGAATAGGCTACACAAAATGTTTTATTTTATTTTTTATTAATGAAACATGAATGTGAGTGGAATGATTTGTGTTTTCAAATGTATGTGTTGTTCTTTATTTCATGATAAGTTTGGTAATGAACGTGTCTTGTTCTTACTTTATTTTAATATTTTTAAGGTGCGTCTCTCACGCTCTGACAGCTAAACCTTAACACTATGATGAGAGTGTGACTGAATAGGCTACACAAAATGTTTCATAGTTTTTTGTTGACTAAGTGCATTCTTTAAAAAATGCTTGACAGAATTCTGGGACACTGAGACATTTTTTGAGTCTTTTGTCTATTGAAGAAATTCAAAGCGGTCTTTTTTGACTAACCCTTCCAACTTTGTATTCAGCATTACCATTCAGACACTGACAGCAGCTGTGTAGTTTCCAGACTCACAGTTGAAACTGCAAACATAAGCTATGGACTGTGGATTCCACTGACAACTATGTTTTGTGGTTCAATGATTTTTGCACATAAACATTATAGAACTACATGTTCTATTTATTTATGAAGTGTTGTTCCACACTTTATCAGAAGTTATTTTGACACTAAGAGTGAAATGTATGTGTTAAATCTGAATCTACTGTCTCCTCATTCATAAAAATAATTCCAAGACAAAATGGTGTTTGTTGGTTTTTTGAGTACGTGCCTGTACAAGAAAACTGATATATATTGTATGGCCCAAGATAGACTTGGGATTCCCAGCCTGAATAAACTTCCCAGTCCGGCCCCGCCTCATACTTCATATGAAATGATGGCTGATAAAACTTAAATTCAAGGTTGGCTCAGAAATTCAGTTGGTGACTGCAAATCTTTCTTAAAATCGTGTTAGAACTGTGCCGTGTAAGCCTGATTTAAATGAAATATTCTCTCTGTTCTTCCCTTTGCCTGACCAAGACTTCATTTGCCAGCACACTCACTTTTTAGATGATGAGATAATATGACATTGAACTTTTTACTGTCTTCTGTAGAATTTACATGTATGTAAGAAGTTCTTCTACAATATGCTTGCCAATGACTTTTACTTTATAAATATTTTGGGGGCTTGAAATTTTTACAAAAATACGGGTATAAACTGGACTGTACTATTTACCTTTGTGTTGATTGGTGCCAAACTCTTACAAATATGTCTGCAAATTATCCCAGGCTACTTAAGATTGTTGCTCTTGCATATTAACCCAATCTGCATAGAGAACTCGGCCGTTAATATGTGGACTTCACTGGGCCCAATGCTAAAATTAGGGGCGTCCATATTGGCTCATTAGAGTGGTGATCTTGGCTATCATTCAAGAGTATTTAAAGAGAATTTCTGCAACAGTTTGTGAGATTTGGGACCCCTTTGGCAAGAAAAGTTAAAAGACAGCCAAAATCGGGCTTGGTGGTGTGCAGTGGTTCCAGGAACCAAGAGAGGGCACTATGGTGTGATAGTCAAGGGGTTTTTTAGCAGCTTCTTTGAACCTAGAAGTGATTCCAGAAGTGTTTCCTAGAAATGTCATCAGAGTGGAGTTTTAAGGGCAGTTCTCTACCACAGCAGAATTAAAAATAAACTTATTAGGTGGGCTGTCCCAAATGTTTAACTGGCAGGGCAGTAAAGAGTCCGGAGGCTCTCTAAGGTTGGGTGGTTTCTGGGTTGGCACACCACCAGTTACACATAGACTGTGTTTATCTGGGACTGACAGGGTTTATGCTTGTCCTTCCAATTGTTTTAATCATTTATATTAGATTATCCTCCCACAGTGTTGTCTTTATTAACTAAATCCATACTTTTCCATCTGTTTTGGAGTTGCACCATTTTTATTTTGAATTTCTGCTCCAAGCTATAACTGTTTTTTCCTCCAGTCACTAGCCCTATTATAATGTTAGTATTAAAATTCTTTTAAAAAAGCAAGTTAATGAGGAAACACTGCAGGCTCCAAAAGGCCAACAGTTGAAGTAATGTATTCCACAAATGCTTCACAAAGTAGCAGGTACAGATTTCAGAATGATTATCATTCTGATTATCAGTCCTTTTTGAGATTTCTTAACTGCAGTTGCTTCCAAAAACTGTTACGGCAATAATTTCTAATAAAGATTAGAGTAGAATAGATAAAGTTTATTAATCCCAGAGGGAAATTCAAGTGTGTGCAGCAGTAGAAGCATAAAAAACAAGAATACAGACTCACAGGACAAATAATAGATCGATATGTAAAAATAAACTTACCAAGTACATCGGGTGGAAGCATTAAATTGCTTGGTAGCAGTGGGCAGAGCAGACCCCCAGAGGTGCTTCTTAGCACACCGTTGTGCCGTGAGCCTGTGACTCTAAGAGAGCGCCTCCTGGAGGGGGTGGAGGGGATTTTTTATGATGGCGTCCAAATTTGTCCTCATCCACTTTTCCACAACAGCTTCAAGTTTGTCCCGGATTCGCCCTGTGATGGAGTGGGCTTTCCTGATAAGGAGACTGTAGCATGGAACAGCACACTGGCTACTCTGGACTGATAGAACATTTCCAACAGCTTGCTGGACACATCAAAAGACCTGAGTCTCCTAAGGAGTACAGTCTGCTCTGGTCCTTCTTGTACAGCACCACTGTGTTGTCAGACCAGTCCAGTTTGTTGTTTACGTGAACCCCCAGGTACCTGTAGCTCTGCACCACTTCCACATCCTTTCCCTGAATGGTGAGAAGTCTCGGAGGTCTTTGACACACTGGAAATCCACCACCAGCTCTTTTGCCTTACTGATGTTGAGTTGCAAGTGATTGTCCCTGAACCACAAGATGAAGTCCTCCAGAACCTTCAAGTACTCTGACTCATCTCCATTATTAATGCAGCCGATGGTGGAGGAGTCGTCTGAGAATGGCAAGCGCTGGTATTGTACTGCACGTCTGTTGTGTTGAGGTAAGCAGACATGGGGGCAGGACAGTTCCCTAAGGTGCTCCAGTATTACAGACCACCATTTCTGACACACAGTCCCTCAACCTCACAAACTGTTGTCTGCAATCCAGGAGAAAATGGGGGCATCAAGATGCAAAGCCTTGAGATTTTTTTCCAGTCGACAAGGCAAAATGGTGTTAAAAGCACTGGAAAAGTCAAAGAACATTACCCTGTAAAAATGTTTTGTAGTGTGCAGAAGTAAATCTTTGTTTTTCAAGTTAAACAATATTTTTCATAAAATTAAATCACATAGGCATGATGCATTTCATACCACTTACATAGGCCTTGACTGAAAAATTGACATATATGGTATGTTTTTAAGGTTTTCCTCCATGCCCCTTAGACTACAATATAAAGTGCCAGTTCAAGCTTATATTTTTTTAAATTTATAGAAAGTGGTTAACTTTAGAACATAATTTTGCATGGCAAATGCATAGATAGCATGTCTGTGAAGAAGAAAAATACCAAACTTGACCTTTACAGTAACTTTGCTGGGCTTCCTTGGTAGCTTGTTATAAATAAAGAAACTTCTGAATTATCCCGAGCTTCAACTGATCATTAATAACAATAACAAAAAGTCCTAGAGAGGGTCAATTCTTAAAGGACAAATCTGCTCATACATAAGAAACGTAAAGGGATAAACTAGCCAGGAAGTAAAAAAAAAATTAAGTTTCTAAAGACAGCACAAGTGTAAAGTTTCAAGAGAATATCCGCAAACTTGGACAATGAGAGATTTCCAATACTGCCACACCAACAATAACAAATACCACGACTTGCAGGACCCCCCTCCATAGCAACAAGTCACCAGACCTTGGCAACGGACAACCAAAAAGATAACAAGTACTAAAAATAAGATGGTGTCAACACTCATCAATAATGTCACCAGAAATCGAGTAGCAAGTCGTAAAATCAAAATCGAATTTAAAACTAAATTCTTTAGGTTTCAAAACCTCAATAAAAATAAATGGGTCTGAAAGAAAAATTTACAACAGCTGGGAAAAATTATTAAAGATACAAGAATTTTAGGCATTTCCTACTCCCACGTGCAGCAGTCATCATCATCATCATCATCATCACTTACTTCAAAACCATCTGTATCAGCAATAAACAGGAGTTATCTCAGCTGGGACCTCAACATTTATTTTTTACAGTTTATATACTGAAAAAGTGATCATATGAAAGTGTAGCCTATTCACATATCGGTATTGCGGACAACAATCAAGAGGCAGCGTTTGCAATAATTGCGGTGCTTGGTGGTTCCTTTTTATTACACAAAAGAATTTGCACTAAACAGAATAATATAAGGGACTAGGCATCTGCTCAAGTTGTTCTCAGTGTTGTCTTGGTTCTTCTTGAGAGCCATGTCAGAACAGATGACACACTTACAGTCACGTCGTCTCTCAAATTGGTCCTGAATGGAAAGGGCAGGGTAAGCATTACAGAGCCAGAAGTGTTATCATTGTCCATCACTATACTGGTTATCCAGGCTAAGGGAAACAAAAGAGAATCTGTTATGGACAGTGCAACCCTGTCCTCCTTCCCCATACCTCTTCTTCCAGTCTGGCTGCTGCTCCTGCAACTTGCTTGTGTGACAGTATATACGAGTTTGCCACACTGAGAGTAAATTACATGAATTACCCTCAACATTAAAACCACTGACGGATAAAGTGAATAGCATTGATTATCTCGTTACGATGGCAACTGTGAAAGGGGTAAGATATATTAGGCAGCAAGTGACCAGACAGTTCATGAAAGTGGTGTGCTGGAAGGAGAACAAAATGGTAAGCTTAAAGATCTGAACATCTCTGGCAAGGGCCAAACTGTGATGGCCAGATGCCTGGGATAGAGCTTCTCCAAAATGGCAGGTCTTAGAGGGTGTTCCCAGTATGCAGTGGTTAATACCTATCAAAAGTGGTCAGCAGAAGGATAACCGGTGAACTGGTGACAGCCTCATGAGTGTCCAAGGCTCATTGATGCATGTGGGGAGGAAAGGCTAGCTCGTCTAGCCCAATCCTATAGAAGAGCTACTGTAGCATACATTGAAAAACTTAATGCTGGCCATGAGAGGGAGGGGTTAGAACAACAGTGTATGGGGCTGTGTAGCCGCAGACTGGTCAGAATGCCCATGCTGACCCCTGTCCACCACCAAAAGCACCTACAATGGGCATGTGAATGTCAGAACTGGAGCATGGAGCATTGGAAGAAGGTCTTGTCTGATGAAATCATGTTTTCCTTTACATCATGTGGACAGCCAGTTAAGTATGCGCCATTTACCTGGAGTAGAGATGGCAGCAGGATGCATTATGGGAAGAAGGCAAATTAGCAGAGGCAGTGTCATGCTCAAGGCCATGGTTTTATGGGAAATGCTGGATCCTGGCATTCATATGAATGTTACTTTGACACGTACCATCAACCTAAAAATTGTTGCAGACTATGTACACCCCTTCATGGGAATGGTATTCTCTGAAAGCAGTGGCATCTTTCAACTGGGTGACGTGCCCTGCCACTGTGCAAAAATTGTTCAGGAATGGTTTGAGGAACATGACAAAGAGTTCATGGTGTTGACTTGACCTGCAGATTTCACAGATCTTAATCCTATTGAGCATGTGTGGAATGTGCTGGGAAAACAAGTTCAATTCATGGAGGCCCCACCTCACATTTACAGGATTTAAAGAATCTGCTGCCAACAGCCTTGGTGCCAGATATTACAGGACATCTTCAGGGGTCTTCTGGAGTCCATGCCTTGATGGGTCAGAACTGTTTTGGCAGCAGGAAGGGGACTTGACACCACATTAGGCAGGTGGGTCTAATGCTGTGGATGATCAGTGTATGTTCCTATATGAAAATCAGTACCAGTGTGACACACTGACCAACAGAATTATCTATTTTAAATCCACCAAGCTGCCAGGATGTTGAACTCTGTCCACTACCTTCCCCCTTTGCCCCCGGCCCCTGGACAATAACAAGAGTCACTATCTACCAAGTACCCTACCTCAGCTGGTATTATATAAGGACTCAGTATTACATCTGTTGCTAACTGTCTGTCTTTTTGGACATCTCATAAGCTACTCTATAATGCACCTTCTTTACTGTAATTGGCTTTTGTACTAATGACTATTGCACATTGTACACAGGTCTACTTTACAAATTCTAATGTTATGTATCTTATATGTTATACTTTATACTTTTTATATTTTATTGTACTACGAAGTTGAGAGAAAAGCAGTATTTTAATTCTCCTGTATGCTCTGCACATATAGTGAATTGACAATAAAAGGTTATTTGATTTGATTTGATTTGATGATGCCCAGCATTAGATATTTACATTAAAAGAGCACATCAAACAATCAAAAATGGCTGTTGAACAACTGAATATCCTTTTGCGTACCGTCACAAGTGGCTGCTGGGAATGAATAATCTAGAATGAAACAGAACACCACCATATACTGTATATAGCCCTAAGTTAAATAACTCAGGTAATTAAATTTTAGCATATACTGTATGCATGTTAACAAGTACTATATACAGAAAATGGCTTTTCCCTCCTTTCATAAAGTGATTTAGCTGAGAATGCACTTAAACCATTGAACAGTAAAGCCTGATACCGTCCTGCTTGAGCAAGTCATCATCTTTCTCAAAGAGGTCTTTCCATCCGCAGCCACAAACAGAACTAATTAACATGTGAATAAGATTAGGTAACATGTTCAGCAGGGTGTTTATTATTTCCCAGCAGTTCCAAATTTAAACAAAAATAAAAAAAGAGAGACCATCAGTTGCAAATTTCATTAGGAACTGGAAGAAGCCCATTTACAAATAAATCTCACTGTTTTACCAGTCTTCAAGGACTCTATAAAATTAATTCTTGGACAGAAGACACTGGATTAGGAAAAAGCTAAAAAGACTTAATAGCAGATGCAGTTTTATTAAACTACAACCAAAAAAATTAAATCCAAATGATTCACTGAGAATTTAATTAAAGGAGAAAAGGTTAATGCTGTGCATTGTGCGAGTGACATGATGTATTACTGTATTTCCTCCAAAAACTCAATAAGAAAATAATTTTAGTAAACAATAATCAAGAGTTACATCCAATTTGAAATTGCATAAATAATATAACATAGGTCTTTATAAAAAGTCAGCAATCGTTGTGGGTGGGCTTCAGGGGTCCATGCCTACTCAATTAGACTGGTAAGAGTGGTCCATTATTTTTGAAAGATAAAAAATAATGTTTTGCATTACAAAACCATATGTGTGTGTGTAAATTGTGGCATATGTGGTGGAAAGCTGAACTCTTTCACTTTCTGGACAATGTTGAATTGCGTCACGCATGCTTGTCTGTGGATCACCTTATCAGTTCAGATCAGGTATACGATACCACTCTGGGACAAGAGGGGGCGCTGTCACTAATAGTCTTGTCTCTTCCCTACGTAACTCCTAGAAGGTGACCCCACACTCATTATTCTGAGATGCCCCACTTCTTCTGCTTTGAACCAAATAAAGGCTGCCGTTCCCAGAAGGAGGCATCTCAGTTTTGACCTGAGCCCGCTACAGCATTGGAATTCCTTGGACAGACCCTTAGCATGGAGCCATTAGGCTCAAGTTCTTTTGTTTGTGTTTCCCTTGTTTGCACCATCAAGCACCTGTTTATTTTGTTACTGAAATACCTTTTTTTTTTTTGGTTGTTTCATAATTAAAGAGGATGAACAGGATGGCACCCTAACTGTTCTTTGGACTTGGTATTGTTGTCCTCAACAATAGCTAGCTGCAGTGAGGAACTTTGTTCTGTCCTTCCTAGGATTCTCTGAAATGTTACATGCATGACACAGAGAGCATACGGACTGTCTCATTGGTGATTGGCTGTTATGTCCTAAAATGTAAATGAGGGTGTCCTTACTTTTTCACATGGCCGTATATTGTTTTCAGCACAGGTAGTGACTGGGACTTCAAACATGACATATATTTTCCTCCAGTTCATGCCTATTAATGTATTTTCTTTATCAGAATGCAAGCAGGTAATGCACATTTAATACTGAAGAATTGAAAAAAAAACTTTTTTTTGCATGGCACCAGCCATAATTTTGGCAAACATCATCAACTTCTGTTACCCTGACTAGCCAAACTCCTCATGCTGACATAATTAGTTACAGTACATGCTGAAATTATAATTTTGTCAAAAATTGTTAACAAATGCACACATTCATAAGTCAGGTTTCCCACAGTTTTCTTTGTAGGCTTAAATGTGCAAAATACGCCATCGATGATAAATGATTTGTGTACTGCCAAGTATACAAGAGTGACTTTTAAGTTACGCAGTCTGACTTGAAAGCAGCAGTGGAGCCTCACTCTGTTCGAAATTAATGATGCAAGGCTGGCTTATCGTCATGTTTACCAGTGGAGGATCTGCATGATCTGGATTGGTGATTGCAATCATCATATTTATTTGAAAGAATGAAAGTACAGAACATTTGGCCTCTCTCTTTCTGATTAGAGTGGTTTTAACGTAACTTTGAATTGTGCCGTGAGATTAGATATCCTTGAGTTTGCAAAGTGTTTTAAAAAGTAGGAGGGCCTTTCGAATAGGTGAGTGTCTGTGACTTGGGCTTATGGTGCTAAAATAATATTTGATGGGATGCTGAAACTACCATTTGCATATCTGGATTACTAAACAGGTCTTGTGTTAAAAAGCCAAGAATATTCTAACAAAATGTTGTTGTAAAATAGGAAATTACGTATGCATTGTCGACCAAGGGCATACACTTTTCATGGAGGAAGCACTGGGGCACCAACCAGATCACCCCTTTTATTATTTGTGCAGTCTTCAAGCAGAAACAGGCCTTGGTGGAACATCCAGTAAAGCAAAATGAAAATGAAGACTAACTAAAAACTAAACAAGAGGCTTCCTCAGTCTATCGAGTTATCAAGTGCTTCAGTTTCAGGTAGGAGCTCCAGTCATCATTCTGCTTTCTCCTGAGTGAGACATGCCCAGCCAGGCCAGAAACATCTCGCGTTTATAGTGGAGGAACTGCAGAGGGCGGAGTCAACTTCCTTCTGTCGCTGGTTTCTCTAGGCTTTGAGAGAAAAGAGGGATGTTACCATCAGCGAGAACACGCCCCCTTGTGTCCCCAAGTGGTAGTGCTTACCTCAGGTGAGTCTATGCTGACGCATGTATCTTAAAAGACGCAGATAACCAAAATGGATATTTCAAAATGTAAAGTTCCGGATCCATATTTATCAACTGTCTCAGAATTACTTTTAGGAATTGCACTAAAAGTCATACCAGGATAAGAATGCGTCCTACCTTGGAGAAGGGCAAAGAGAAGAAGTTATGAAGCATCCTAGTCCCAGTCCCAACTACAGTAAGAGTAGAGAATTCATGTCTGAGAATGAACAACATCATGATTTTACAACACCTCTTGCCATAAATTGCCACACAGGATGATATTTTTTGTAGTTTTCTAATACTACTGTAACACTACAGCTTCACCAGAATAATAATAATAATAATCAAAATAGTTAGAGAAGAAGAAGGGAAACATATTAATGTTGGATACCGTGCTAAGCTTCAGGTTACTGATGTTCCTTGATCGCAACAATGTCAAGAATAATAAATACAGTAATGAGATAGAAATTCAGCAACCCCCATGCAGAATGAGAGCACAGCCGATAAGAGGCATACTTATTTAACAATGAATGAACCACAGCTGTACTATCAGAAGAATCATTTTTCTGCTTATGGCCACGACAAGTGTCTCGTAAACTAACAGTTACTGAAAGACATGGATGTAAGTCACGGTCACTCTTCCAGTGCTGCATTCATCTTCTACTGTGCCGTGTCATGTCCCTCTCTGTGATCCCCCTTACCTTCTGGGACATTCTATTCATCTCACACCCCAGGAGTCTCCATCTGCCTGCTTGGACTTTCCCGGACAGGTAAAACGTAAAGCAAATATTCCAGGGGTTCATGAAATGCACTGGCATTTTACTGTCAATCCAGTCCTACTTGTTTTCAGGCTAGCATACTAGCTACTACAACACAGCAGTTTGCATCGATGACCACCTGTGTGTTGAACAAATTTGTTGACTCTAGGATGTCTGAGGCAGTTAGGACTGTTTTTTCTACTCTGAGATGCTGGGTAAATGCAGGCACCAATCTTAATTTTGACCTGTGCTCTAGAAATTCGTCTCACTCCAGGTACCCAACCTCTACTGAAATGGCAGGCTTCAGCCTACACTGGGCCTTACCTGGGACTAAAGCTGTTAAAGGTCAACAATAACTAGATGATCACAAAAAAGGAGAAGAGGGAAACTGTGAAATCTCATGTCTAGTACATAACTAAACAAAGTACCTTTAGAATCCAAATATTTATTTTGTCAAAAAAAGAGCACAAAAGGCAAGGCAGGGAAAGCAGGGCAAAACAGTTACAAAATTGTAGCGGGGCTCCGTAATAAGTTTTTGTTTTTGTCTGTGCTGAGTGCGTTTTGTTTTCATCGTCCCATTTACTGTCCGTTATATGTGTACCAGTAAATGTAGAGACTGCAGCCCCGAGACAAAAATCACCTGTTAGATCCACCAGTCACATCCAGGACATTTTGCATTTAAAAAAGAGGAGCGAAGGCAAGAGGGGAGGAGAAGAAAGAGAGAGGAGAGAAATCGAGAGGAGAAAGGAGACAATTTACCCGATCATTTACAAACTCATCACTGCTGTTTATTGTATCATTCCACTGCTTGCTTTTCCAACATCTGATTCAACATCACAACATCCGGGGTTCGAATTCATACCAGCCATTACCAGGACTTTCATGGTGAGGTCGTTTTGTTTTCGGGAAGGAGCTCAATAACACTACAGCCAGTATCAATACCGCCGGACTTTATTTTGGACTCATTTTTCACCACATTTCAATTGCTGTGTTTAACTAATCTGTGTTTGTATTTGTGTTATGTGTTTCTATTAATTGTTTAGGGGCAAGGGAGGGTTCTTTGTAAATATTTGTATTGTCGTGTCTTATAAAATAATTAGTGACTGGTGTCATTTGGGATAGTGGTATTTTGTGCACACATACGAGGGGGGACCCGAAAATAACCGGAATTTTGTTGTTGTTAGGTTGGTACTTGTAGTACGTGGTTGGGATGCTAGGGCGATCAAGTTACACTCCTCACAAGTCAGTCTGCCAAGTGCCATCAGTCTGGAAGGTTATGCTTGTGTTCAGTGAATTTTGTAAAAGTAGTTTTGTGCAAGTGTCGTTTTTTTACGATGGCCGATTATCGTCAGCAACGCACGGCAGTGAAATTTTGTTTTCTTCTTGAAAAAAGTGTTGCAGAAACTATTGTTATTGAAACGGTATGACAACCCTGAACCACCCACCCTACTCACTGGATTTAGCTGCGTGTGATTTCTTTTTGTTCACTCGGATGAAAAAAGACTTGAAAGGAAGGCGTTTTGCTGACGTCAAAGAGGTAAAACAAGAAACGACCAGAGCATTAATGGGCATTACTTCAGACGAATTTAAAAAATGTTTCGAACAATGGAACAAATGGTTAGATAAGTGTATTTCCGCCAATGGAGAGTACTTTGAAGGAGACTAATTGTAGTTTGTACAGAAAATTAAATTAAACACGTTTTAAAAATATTTCCGGTTATTTTTGGGTCCCCCCTCGTATGTACTGTATATTATTGAATATTTGTTTGTCTTTTCCATTTACAATATATTCGTATTTGATTTTACATATCTGTTAATGTTTTCTGGTTATTTCGTCGTGTCGGGAAAAGTAAGACAACTTGTAAGGAGTACGGCTTGTTATTAGAGCAAGAAGTCTCAGGTGATCCAAGGAATAGTCTTGGTAGTGTAGTGGCCGGAGCCAGGAAATCCAGATATCAAAGACGTGAGAACACACGTAGGAACTGGAAACTAAGCACAAGCAATGCTCAAGCTGCTAAGCGCTCTTCAGCTTCAGCGTAAATAATGCCTGGGCCGGTAGGTTAGCTGCCTAAATAGGTGGCCTGCCTCCCTAGGTTCCATATAGAGAATGCAGGGAAGAGAACAAAATGTATAGTTTACCTAAAATAGTAAAATTAAACACTATATTAATAAACATCATAATATTACATAAATACAACAAAAACAAAACAAAAGCAAGTTATTAACAATGTAAAAAACTAGCTGTGCTACCATTTAAGGCCCATTTAAGGCGGATTAAAATCTAAACAATCAACGTAGACCTCTGCAGTGCACCATTCAATACATTTGTCTCTGTTATATGGTATTTGGCTTGGGAGGCATAAAAGCAGTGTCAATGTTTTTGATGTGTCATCTGTTAGAATGACAGACACAAAGGGAGACGCACAGGCACTTATTCTTTTATTAAGGTGAATTATATTGGCAAAAGAAGAAAAGAACACAAAAGCAAAGAACATATTTTGGGTGAATAGTAACAAGACCCAAATAAGCAAAAGTAAGAGGGATCCAAGAAGGCCGAGCTGGACAACACAAGCAGGAGTGAATGCCTAAGCACCAGCGTCAGGCCTCCTTGGCCAAGTCAAGCAGCCACAGCTGCAGCATCAGGAGGTCCCATTCCTATGGGCTCAACACACAAATGACAGAATAAATAACAAAAGACATGGACATGCTAGAAAAACTAAAAGAGAATTAAAGAGACAGAATAGTTAATAAATATATTAAAATATATCACAAAACATAGCAAACTAAACAATGATCAAAAAATTAAAGCCAAGGAGGAAACCGCGGCTAAACCACATCACTGAATGCTTTCTGATTGTGGTCAGGAGTAGACATTTCTTTAAACTAAACAAGGAAAAAACAGAAACTCTACTTATTGGCCTCAATAAAAAAAAAAAAAATTAGGTTCTTGGCACAAAACTCGATCATCTAGCCTGGGGAATCAAGCCAAAGGTGAAGAATCGAAGTATAATTATGGATTCTGAAGTACATTTTAAATCACATACTGTATTAAACGCATTGCTAAGAATCCATCCATCCATCCATTATCCAACCAGCTATATCCTAACTACAGGGTCACAGGGGTCTGCTGGAGCCAATCCCAGCCAACACAGGGCACAAGGCAGGCTAAGAATCCACATTTTTATTTTAAGAAGCATGGCACCAGCAAGAATCCCAACTAAACTAAAGAGAACACTGGTACACATTAAACACATTATAATGGTCTGTGTCTTTCAGGATTATTTAAAATAGCCTTAATTGTAAATAAGGCCTGTAACAATCTTATACCTCTCTACATTTCTGAATGTCGGACTCCTGAAAGGACAAGGCTGTCAGTTTTTGTATGTACTACAAATATGGCACATTTTACATATAGAGACAGGTCAGTCTAATACTGCTGAACATTAAAAAAGAAATCAGCCTTTTCATAGTTTATTCATTTTACATCTGTCATAAATAATTAAAATGTATAGTCTCATATAATAATTCACAATCGCCCAGGTTTGTTTCCTGCCTTGCACCTGTGTTGGCTGGGATTGGCTCCAGCAGGCCCCCATGACTCTGTAGTTAGGATATAGCGGGTTGGATAATGGATGGATATGTGAAGTTTTGCATGTACTCACAGTGGTGGGTAGGACTGTTTACAAAGAACCGTTTGACAGTCCTAATTATTATCTCATTTTCTAACTCACTTAGTCCTGAACAGGTTCACGGTGGTGCCAGGGCCTATCCCAGCTGGCACAGGGCGCAAGGCTGGAACAAACCCTGGACAAGACACCAGTCCATCTTAGGATGGGCACACACACATACATCCCATGCACACACTAGGGCCAGTTTAGTATCCCACCTAACCTGCATTTCTTTGGACTGTGGGAAGAAGTCAGAGCACCTGGGAGGGAATCCCACACTGACACAGGGATAACATGCAACCTCCATGCAGGGAGGACTAATTTTTCCAGTTAATAATCTCATGTTTTATGCCTGTGTTAACTTTCTGGTGTCCAGTTATGGTGCTCTGTGCCAACTGACCAGTTACCATTCATACTGAAAATGACAAAGGATGCTACCACCATGATGATATCCACAGTTCTGACTCTTCTAGGACTTTATTCATAGATAATATTGAAGGAGCACGTCACATTTAGATTCAGAAAAATGCCCAGGCAGGGCAGGGGGCTCTTTGGTCTTGGAACCCTTAAACGTTTGCTTAAGCATTGTAAGGAAAATTTCCATCCTTCATCTTGTTTGCATAACAAAGACTTTCCAAGATGGCAACAGTGAAATCCCATGAGCATTTGTTTTTATTAAAGTATTTAACTTGTTCATTAATTGTATTATCCATATAAGAAGTGTCGACCCAAACACGATATACAGTGTGAGAGGGACTGTTTAATTCTTTGTATTCCGATGGTGTAAATGATGTAATACAGTTGTACAACTCTGTTATGCAGATGATCTCAGCCTTTCTCAATTCAAGCCCCCTATATGTGGGAGCATTTGTTGCAGTCAGCCGAGGTGTTTCCTCAGATCTTCTGAGTAAAGGACGTCCATTGGAGCCATTGCAGGAGCGATCTCAGCTGATATTTTAAAGGAAAATCTCTAACAGCATCCACACCGGCAGGATTTTTGTTGTCCTCTCATTCCTAGATGTCTGATCATAGCAAATGTTATCAAATTAGACACAGACTTTTATTCTTATAATGTTTGGAGATGTACAAACATTCAGTTGTAATTTAATTTATCTTCATTGTGGTTATTGATGTTTCTATTTCTACCTTTAATTTACTTTTTAAATTGTAATGCTACTATTTGTAAAGCTTTACTTTTGGTTACAAATGTCCTACATAACTATAGCAGATGTGGTTGTGGTGGCTCTTGAAGGTGACAAAGAGGCGAAGCCACCTCACTGGACAGTCAGAATAACAATTTTTTAAAATATCTTTTGTTTTGGGAATGTTCATACTTTTTTGAGATTATTTTTGGTTGAATGTCTGTGGTGAACTTCTGTAAAGATCTTCCAATTGTGATGGATGGCCAGCAGCTTCCAAGATGCTAGATGGAGTCCTTTCTGCAGCATAGAGGGCGGATTCATGGGAGATGGAGTTTGGTTTCACAACCCTGCTGGGTACCGTGGGCACCAACGTGTGATGCTGCAGGGAGACGTGGGGATTTTTTATTTTCCCTATAGCCCAGAAGTACTCCCAAGTCACGGGGATGGAAGAACAGCAGTACTTCCGGGTTGAAGAAAAAATACAAGTCTTCATCTGATCAGGAAGTGCTATTGAATCACATGGACTGAAGGACAGGAGCACTTCCAGGTCAATGACTATATAAAGGACTATGTGAGACCCAGCAAGCTGAGCCGGAGTTGGGAGGTAGTGTGACGGAGCTGCTGGGAGGAGAGGAGGATCTTTATTGTATAATTGGGATTGATTGTTTAATGGGGTTTTCTAGCGCTTTTACTTGTTGTCTTGGACGTTTGTCTGTGGGTTTTGAGGAGCGACAGTGCCCTCTAGTGTCACACAATAAAATAAGGCCAGTCAGCCAATGAGACATAGAGTTTATGTTTCAGTAGAATTAGAAAAAGTATTTATAGAACCTGAATATTCTCAAGCCCAGTTAATCTAATTTGGAGTGTCCCACCAGTGTTGGTATGGTCCTCCACTAGGGTTCTGGTTCATCATCAAAGCCACTCTGATGAGGACCATTTAGAGTCACCTAACCTGCACATTTTTGTCAATATGGGAAGAAAACGGAATTATTCAAAGGAACAAATAAACATACCGAGTGACAGGTGAAAATCTTACAAAGTTCACACAGAGAGCAGCCGGGTGTAGGATTCAGACCTGAGATGCTGGATCATTGAAGCAGATGTGCCAACTAACTCGATAACTTGAAGAAGTATTGAGTAGAAATGATACGTCTTCCTGACCTTTGCTTTAATTTACATATTACAGAGCATAATGTTGTATTGTAACAATGTACTGTACTTTATTAAGTTTGGGAATATTTCTTCATCACTTGAGTATAAAGTTTTCTGTCTGCTTTCTCTTTTACTTCACTACATTTTCAAACACTTTTACTGTGACATATTTTCGTACACACAAATAATTACTGCAATGTTAAACCAAAAAAAAAATAAATTGACCAAATAGATTCCCATAATGTTTTGCTCAATCATCTGAAATGCAGGCTTCAACCACTCAGATTCCTGGATGATTTTCCAGTGTGCACCACTTGTGTTACTGCCAGATCATCTACACATTCAACTCAACCCGCAGAACGGGGCCACACTGGGTGTTTGGGGCAGACTAAGTGACTTGGTGACATGTAGTTATTTCCACAGCTGATGAGGTCATCACAGCAGCCTGTCGAGCGGGTCGGGGTCACTCACAGGCTGCAGTGAGGTGGGCTTGTGTGTTCACGTGCTGTGGTCCACTCACCTTGTGTTATTAGTGTCTTCTCACAGCTCCAAAGCAGATTGTACCCTAGTTGGAAAAGGCCAGGGAAAAATGGAAAGGCCATTCCTTTGAACATGAAACTAGAAGTGTTAAAATTTGAGGAGAGTGCTTAATTAAACATTATTTAATAAAGAGCAATGTCTTGTTAGTGTTTGTTTTGATTAATAATTATATTATTATGCTAATTCTTTCATTTTTCATGAAGTTTAGGGAGATCTGAACAATTAAGAAGGGGCATTTTTAGTTTCTGAAATGCTTACAAATGTTTTCTTTTGAAATCAATTGTAATTTTGCATTACATAAATTCAATTAATAAAAGTGTTTTCTGGAATGGGATAGATAGATAGATAGATAGATAGATAGATAGATAGATAGATAGATAGATAGATAGATAGATAGATAGATAGATAGATAGATAGATAGATAGATAGATACTTTATTAATCCCAAGGGGAAATTCAAATTTAAGAAGGATTAGCTCTTTCATAAATCAGGGGAAGATGCCTGCTGAGTGTCGCTGCTTCTATTTGCAGTTACTTGGCTCATACTATTAAAGACTGTAATATGGCGCACATGTAAAAAGATAGTCGTCTGAATTATTTTAAGATTATAAAAGCTTTTTGACTAAAATGTATAAAACAGGCAGAGATGGCTCATTTATGTATACTTTTGATACTTAAGTACAATTAACATCAGACACATTAAAACTTGGCTGTTGGCTACCTAAACTGACAGAGCAGTCTCGAGGATGCTAAGATTGGCGCCGTCCAAAAACTTTGATTTGTTTATTTTAATACGGGGACCCTCAGGAACACACCCAGCCTTGACCCGGCACACACACACACACAGACACACAAAGAGACACTGATGAAGAGGCTCAATGAATCAATAATAAAATATCTATTAAGACATAAAGAAGGCAAAAAGAAAAAACAATATTAAACAATCAACGCATACACAAAAGCCTTCTCCAAATCCTCGATGGTGGTAATGGTTTACAAACACTGCACATATGAAACTAAACAAAACACTAAGAACTGGATGACTAACACAATTAACACTTATGGCACAGTCCAGCACAACTGGTGCAGATGATGGTGGGAATGAATCGAGATACCAAGTGAACACTTTCCTGAATGTTACTGAAAATTTTGAGCTACCGTGTTCCTGTTGTTGTCTGTAGAAGTTGGGCGCACTCTCCGAACGAAGACGTTTACCAACTCAGACGAAATCACACGAACAAGCCTGAACAAACTGTGATCCAGTGGTAGTTATAGTGGGCTGAGAAGTGTAGAAATGAATAAGCAAAAATTATCGCAATTTTCTCTGCGTCTTATTGGCTCCCTTTTAATGAGAGTGGCTAATTAGCTTCCTTCCTCCAGCCACTCTAATACTACCGGGGCTGCTGAGAGTTGTAAGAAATGTTAGTAGCGCTGCTATAAGGTAAATGTGCATGTACAAGAAAGATCTATTCTTACTCTTTAAGACTTTGCTACTAACTTGTGAAAATATTGCTGTACTAAATCTACTCACGTTGATGAAGCGTTATGAGCACCAGTCACGGAGACGAGTCCCAGCGTCACTGAACAACAAGACCTCTGAGGCAGGAGAACGGCCGCCAGTGGTTCAGCCAAACTCTTCATCCTTGGCCTTTACACTTTCACACTAGAAGAAAAGGTGCTTATGAATTAAAATGCATTATTGTTTTCTGTTTGTTTTTACTATATATTGAGAATATAATTTCCACAACACAGATTCCACAAAAATAGGCACAATTAGCTCTTATGAAGGCCTCCTCTGACAGGGGCTACCTTCAATTAGACATATGGCATTGGGGGAGGCATTTGATTTCCTCCCTGAGCTTCCCAAACTACTATGAAATCAGAAAAGTCTGCAATCATTATGGCTCAAGTGTATTTATTTTAATCAACATTTACATTTGTGCTGGCGACTTAGAATCTACTGCCAAATATATGATGAAGGCTTAACTTATAAGCATGTTTGTTTTAATATAGCAATTGAAACAGTCAAACCATTTTTTTGTTAAACGCATTTTAATCAAAACAATCTGTTAAATAAAATCAGTAACATATTTAGCGCAGACTTGCTCGCTGTCGGAGGTGCATAAGCTTCATAATGCATATTCTGCTCTATGGGGACTTAACGTAAATGGAAAATTAATTGAACACTGCTAAAATTAATAACAGAGATGGCTAACAATATTTCCTTTCTTTATGAATCTTCAGCTGAACATAAAACAACCTCCTGGATATAAATTCAGACTAATATTATAAGTGCAGCACTTTTTTTTTTTTACGG
The DNA here is from genome assembly GCF_016835505.1 of Polypterus senegalus. Taxonomy (NCBI): domain Eukaryota; kingdom Metazoa; phylum Chordata; class Cladistia; order Polypteriformes; family Polypteridae; genus Polypterus; species Polypterus senegalus. The sequence continues at coordinate 58,450,840 of NC_053168.1, read as the reverse complement.
GTGCATAATTCTGTAGGTCATCAAGTTTAGTTTTTCAATGTGATTTCTAAAATTACAAGCTTTTAAGGATAGAATGAGTGTTTGCTAACCTCTACTTGATGGTATTTAAATGTTATTTTATTTGTTGTATAAGTTAGACTTGATCATGTGGAATGTTATTTTTCTTCAAATAAAATTAAAAAAAGGATAAGTGTTTGTGTTTCATTCACTGAATTTATGTCTTTGCTGTTTGGTAAGAAGAGCACAGTGATGAATAAATATTTCTGCTCTACATCCTCCCTTTTAAGCCAATCAAGTGCATAATATCAGCATGAAGTGAACTCGGATTTCTCTGATTGCTTGCTTTTGCAGTCAGTCTGTGAAATGAAGAACAGACAACAGTGAGGGTTCTTCTTTTTTGAGAAGTAATTGTAGTTAATGCAGTTGACTTTACAGAATATTTTCTTTAATTGTGTGGTCAGCTATTCTCTGTTTTCATCCTCAAGTAATCTTTTATATAAGAATTTATTGAGAACTAACAATAAAATCCCAGTGAACAACGACAGAAGAGATACTCTTCAACAAGCCATCTAATAATTCACTAATCTGTTTCAGCCTGTAATCCCATGATACCCATGTATTTTCTGTTTTTCACTCATTTATTGCACAGGCTGATCGACTGCAGATAGTATGCTGTATTCATATTGAATGTCCTCATTCAAACCCAGCATATGGCAAGCCGATTGAACATTTAGAGATGTCTCAAAATGAATTTCAGATATCTTAAAAATGTAATTTACTTTTTAACATATCTGGAACTCACATTGAGATATCTTAAAATAATTTCCTTTACATTTTAAGATATCTGCAACCTATTTTGAGATATCTCAAATGGATTTCAAGACATCTCAAATACATTTTCAAATATCTCAAAATAACCGCGCCTGCATTTCAAGACATCTCAAAATCATTTCCTGTAAAAATGCCTATTCTTTCAATGGGACTTCCTGTTTATTATAAGATATCTTAAAATGTATCTACGATATCTTTAAATGAACATGGAGTGATTTTGAATATCTGAAAATGTTTTTCAGATATCTTAAATTGTATTGTAGATATCTGAAAATGCTTTTGAGGTATCTTGAAATAATTAAATGTCTTTTTAAAGATATCTTAAAATGTATTTTACATATTTTGAAATACAACTTGAGATATCTAGAAATATATTGTAAGATATCTGAAATGGACAGAGACCCATTTTAAGATATCATGAAATGAATTTTACATATCTAAAAATGTATTTTATATACCTCAAACAACAGGGAATTTTAAGTTATCTTAAATGCTTTTTAAGATATCTTTATTATATTTCGAGATATCTCAACATAACTTCCTGTGCATTTCAAGACATCTCAGACACATTTTGAGATATCTTAAAATAGACAGGAAGTCCCATTGAAAGAAAAGGAAATTTTACAGGAAGTGATTTTGAGATATCTTCAAATTCACAAAGAAGTTATTTTAAGATATCTATCCATCCATTATCCAACCCGCTATATACAGAGTTACGGGGGTCTGCTGGAGCCAAACCCAGCCAACACAGGGTGCAAGGCAGGAAACAAACCCCGGGCAGGGCGCCAGCCCACCGCAGCATTTTAAGATATCTTGAAATGTATCTGAGATATCTTGAAATGCACAGGGACCTATTTCGAGATATCTCGAATTGCATTTCAGATATCTCAAACTATACAGCATATGATTTCAAAATATCATGAAATCTATTTTAAATATCATAAAATGCTTTTTGGATATCTTAAAATAGATGCATTTTTAGATATCCGTAATTCAATTTGATATACATATCTAAAATGCATTTCCAGATATCTTAAAATTCATTTTGAGATATCTCTAAATTTTAATTCGGCTTGCCATACCAGCGCCCACCCTGTATTACATATATACAAGTTAATCCTGTGTCATGAAAATGTGTGATATTCTAGAGTTGTATATTTCAGAGGTGTCAGCTAATTCCAAAGAACTTCCCAGGGGACCTTCCTCTGTGTCCTACCCCAAGGTATTGCTGGCTTTTAGTCCTGAGATTAACCGAATGCTTCCCGATAAACTGTGTTCTAAGTAAAAGCTTTGTTTGCTACTTACTTCCCTTGTAAAGGTGTGTGGAACAAGTGGCCTTGTGCTCATGGCAGAACGATAAGGTGCAGTTAATTTTTATTTTTGTATCGAAACAGTGTTACTATGTATTGGTAGTGTAGGTGTGTGGAAAAGCTATGCGTGGAGTGGAGTAATTAATTATGCATGTTCTGGTTAGCGATTTATGCCACCATCCCTCTTTATTAGCTCCATGGGTCAGAGACTGCAGTCCGTACAACACCAGTTATAAAAACTGAGCGAAGGCAGAGTAGGAAAAAGTTTCCGAAAAAAGACTAGAAATGGTGAACGTAGAGGGACAGTGAAAAGAAAGCTATGGAACGTGAGGACAGTCGTCCCCTGAGCATTGTAGAGAGCCCTCATGGAGAGCAGAGTCGGCCCATAAGGGACTGGGGAGACATTATGGACTTAGGATTAATCTGCAGGTACCAATGGGAGGTGGCATAAGGAGAGCCCAAGGGTCTGAGGTCCTGGACAAAAGGCATGCTTACTAGCAGGGTGCTTGACGGAGGGGTAACTGCAGACAGTTGCATGCCAGCATGAGTGCCAGGATAGAGTTGACGGAGCAAACTTAGAGTCGCATTTCTAAAGGGGTGAGGTATGTGATGGGCTCTATGCTTAAGGGTGGTTGCTCTATGGGTGGGACGTCCATTCGTCAATTTCATTTTAAAGATTTTAATTATCTACGGAGCATTCTTCACACTGTTTTAATGGATATTCATTTATTGATGTTTTTTAACTGTACCAGTAAAGTTACTCTGGTGTTGTATTTTTTTTTTCAATAAATATGAACTATTTACTATATTTACTATTGACTAACCCAAATAAATAAAATGGTGAAAATGATAATACTGAAAATAACAAATGGCTGGTGTAGAAAGTAAGCAACTGAATGCATCATACTGTATGTGTCAAATTAAATAAATGAAAGTAGAAAACTAAAATAAATAATAAATCATTCACAATGAAATGCTTATTTCAGGCAGAGAAATAATGGAGAGCTTATTTTGGATAAACTGTCACTTCTTCCAGAATGTATTGTTGGGTTCTGACTGACTGATAGATAGATAGATAGATAGATAGATAGATAGATAGATAGATAGATAGATAGATAGATAGATAGATAGCAAGTTAAAAAATGCAAGGAGAGAGTGAAAGGCAGGTATAACAGACAATAACTTTGTATAATGTTAACATTTACCCCCCAGGGTGGGATTGAAGAGTCGAATAGTCTAGGGGAGGAACAATCTCCTCAGTATGTCAGTGGAGCAGGACGGTGACAGCAGTCTGTCACTGAAGCTGCTCCTCTGTCTGGAGACGATACTGTTCAGTGGATGCAGTGGATTCTCCATTATTGACAGGAGCCTGCTCACCGTCCGTTGCTCTGCCACTGATGTCAGTCCAGCTCCGTGCCTACAATAGAGCCTGCCTTCCTCACAAGTTTGTCCAGGCGTGAGACGTCCTTCTTCTTTATGCCCAGCACACCACCGCGTAGAAGACTGATGTCACATTATGCGTCTTTCAGTCGTGAGGCATTTCATACTTGTCAATGGCAGTTGCCGATTTAAACAACTGAAAATCGCTTTCCATGTCATATTTACAGACTATGTGCCAACCTTCCAGCACAGTTGTGCTCGCCCCTTTTTTGAGACAGTCATTAACTAATTAATTAGTCATTAATTAAATTAATCAGTCATTAAGACTGACTGACTGCTGTGAGCTGCGCTCATTGTTTGCAACACATAAGTTAATTTGACGCAAATGATGTTCACTTTGGTCCATGTATTGTTACATTCACTCGTACGCAGTTCATTCTACATGAACACATATGTGCAGACATGATGTAAGATGCAACGTGAATAATGCACACCAAGCAGTAGTTAGCTAGCACATATAACGAATGTAGAATCTGAATGGTTTGGAGGTACAACACATACTTACTTACTGGCCCAGGAAATCTCTCGTATTGATTATCAGAGCACTTACACAGTAAAACTCTCACATACACACAAGGCTACACCTCAGGGCTGCACTTGACTTGGCTGATAGGGAAGCACTGTTGCTCTTGCTGCATACCTGTGAAGATCATTGACAACCCTGTGTGCCCTCTCAGCTACAAAGACCTGTCTAGATGGGAGAAGATTGGCATTCATCTCCAGGGACAATAGTACTTTGAAGCCTAACACACTACTGGAGGATTATAAATAAAAACGTATTGTCTATTCGACAGTGTACGCTTTTATCGACTCCTGCATCATTTCATACATATATAAAGAACTGTTGTATTTGTACACATAAAACTGACCACTTGCCTATGTCACTTGGAAAAAAATGGCTTGGGCATACAGTAAAAATATCTCTTGCAGACTTGGTTATTAATTGTTTTTCACCTAAGGCCATGTCACATTACGCAGCTTTTCCAGGGATTTTTGGCATTCATTTGCATAATCTTATCTAGTTAGAGGCAGTCAATCCTGTCACGTAATGTGACATGCCCAGAGACTCACTCCAACTAGTCGACGACTTACACGGACAAACACTCTTACTGGTTTGATTTTGTCTTTAGTCATAGGGGTGGGCTCTGTGTGCTTGAAAGCTGTTAACCAATGAATGCTTATCCAGAAGTACAATGTACATAATGCAGCAATTAAAAATAAGGAATGTGTGTGTTTTGGATCTCACAAACAGAAGAGAAGCTCATCTGTCTGATGTCTAGTGTTTTAAGTACCACAACAAAATAGGAAAAAGAACAAAAAATATCCGAGATTGTGGCTGAAATCGCCATAAATGTTAATCTTTTGTGCCAGTTCCATGAGGCAGCACATTAATGACTGTCTCAAAAAAGGGGCAAGCACAACTGTGCTGGAAGGTTGGCACATAGTCAGTAAATATGACATGGAAAGTGATTTTCAGTTGTTTAAATTGCAAACTGCCATTGACAAGTATGAAATGCCTCTCGAATGAAAGACGCATAATGTGACATCAATTTTAGGACATCAAGCAACATGTGACTGATAAAAGAGGAGAACCATAAAATCACAACAATAATCAATACCTGCACTGATGGCATTTAGATAAATCACTTGCATGCACTTCATACAATTCTGAAGAATCATTTCCTTCGTCATTGGAAACAAATAACATTTCAGGCTGCCATTAATAAATGTGTGTATTTCAAGACCATGCACTTTAGACAATAACATTTTTGGATAATGGATGGATGGATGGATGATAATGTTGATTGGAAAATGTAAAAAAATGTAAATGTGATTTAACATTTGCTTACATTTGGCCTGCCTTTATGAGCTGCTGTTTTCATGTAACCTTCCTCTTAGATTACCAGAACTTTGACTTAGTCTCAGTCTCAGTGATGTTATTTCAATTAAAAACCCCAATGAGCAACTACATAAGTTATTGATAAGTATCAAGATTTGAGTCCCAGGTAAGTTTAAAACATGGAATACCATCGCATATCCTATGGCAGCTCCTCCTTTATAACTTCCCCATTTCCAGCATTATATATTTCAAGAGGGCAGTGAATCAATATCTAAGAACATGGCTAGAGCTATCCAAGAACATTAGGAACATCTCCCACTATAGGCCGAGACTACTCTTGACATCCATCTTGACGGATTTGAAAGTGTTGTACTCAAGAGAAGCCCTGCAGTTTAAGGATTCGACTGTTCCTGAAGTCACTGGGTGGAAGTTATTGGTGACAGAAAGTCAAAGGCAGAGCCTGCTGGTATGCTGGCAGAGGTGTGATTACACCATGTGGTCCTGGTAGGGGTTGTAGCTAGAGGAAGAGCTCGATTGGAAACCTGTGTGACCCCTACACCATCACACGGCCCAAGGTAATGGCAGCTAATCCAGGACAAGGGAAGGGAAGTCATCAAGAATGAAAGGTTCTGCAGGGAAGTGGGAAAGAGACAGCAAGGCACCTGAATGAAGGGGGTACAAGCTGTGGCGAGTGAAAGATCAAATGGACTGACCATTGATGGGTAGAAGAACACCACATTAAGTTCTTTGTCCAAATAGTTTTTAATCTCTTTCCCAATCCATCACTCCTGGATCTTGCAAGAGGTTCCATTTTGGCTCTAATACCAGAGAAGATAACCCAAGAACACATTTTGAGTTATATAAAAGCTCTGGATAAAGGTAAGTATTGTTAGCAGCATCATCAAGTGTTAAGGACCATAGCTAAGGTTGTCTGTAATTTGATAAATAACTGCCAGATGTCTAAACTCCTGAATCCTTCCAGAACCTTCACCAGAGCTGGAGTAAAAACCAAATGAAATAATAAAATCAGCAAGCACTTGGGCTATTGACTGCTGGTTAGGACTAGCATCTTATGGTGCTCTTGGGCGGAAGGTTCAGATTCTCCCAGCACATTATAAAAACCACTCCTTGACCTGATGTGGTCATCGCGTTACAATCAACAAGAGTAAATGTCATACTGGAACTTACTGTGCCATGGGAAGAACAAATAGAGGGAGAGTTCATGTGGAACAGAGATAAGAGATAAGATAATCCAACTCGTATTATGTGATATCATCTACTATTGAATTCTGCTCTATACTTGTAATATTTCTATTGCACTATTATGTTGTATTGAGGATTACTTGTGTTCTGTTCTGTGTATTGTATTGCATTTACCCCCTTTTTTGACACCCACTGCACGCCCAACCTGCATGGAAACGGGTCTTTCTTTGAACTACCTTTCCCAAGGTTTCTTTCATTTTTTCACTACAAAGATTTTTATGGGAGTTTTTCCTTTTCTTCTTAGAGAGTCAAAGCTGGAGGGCTGTCAAAAGGCAGGGCCAGTTAAAGCCCATTGTGGCACTCCTTGTGTAAGATTTTGGGCTAGACAAAAATAAATGGTATTGTATTGTATAAGTATGACAATCTCATGAGCAACTGCCATAAACAAGGCTAGAAGGCTAGATGCCTGCTGGTGGAGGTAGAGTGCAGAGACTTTGCAGGACAGACACTCTGCAAGACCTAAACTGAACCTGCTATCACAAGAGAGGAAGAGAAAGCTCCTCTCGAATAACAGTTAGGTTATGGAAAGAGTCTGCAGATTACTTGGGGTGAATGGAGAGGAGGCGTCTGCTGAGGATGTAAAATGTTGAAAGACCTAAAACACCCCACAAGGACCCCTGGTGCTTTACTGTTGATGAGCTCTAACTGAGCGTCAGGCGATGTTTTATTACAAAGTTTATTTTGTGTAGCTTGTTTTATATGGGCAAAAAGGTAATGTATACTTGTTTACGCTTTTAACATTTATTTTAAGAAAAATATGAAATCAAGTTAATCTAAAGATTTTTTCCAGGTTTGTGTATTTTTTCAATTTTCAATCCAAGGTGTCCAGTGAACACTGTATTAATGATTCTTTTTCCTTTGTGAAAGTACACAAAGTACAAATCAAACCTTAAAAGGAAAACTGAGGTAACGTAAATTTGTCAGACTCTTGTAATCCATTTAAGATCTCAGGGAGGTGAATCCCACCTCAGTAGCATGGAGCACAAGGCAGTGACCCTGTACGGGACACCTATCCATCATGTCACTCCCACATACACCAATATGAGGCCACTCTACAGGGCAGGCAAACACCTAACAATATGTTAACATTAGGGACCTTGTAGGGAGTAGGGCCGCACTTTGCCTTCATAACACCTTCATAAACTGTCATTCAAGTCCAGAACTGTGTGTAGTGGGATATGTACCATTCTTAAAAGAACAAAAAAGCCCCCTTCTCCTTGAAGGATAAAACAGGTGAAAATCTACTTTGTACCCCAATGCGTCTCACAAAACTTCAGTGATGTTTAAATTTGGTTACCAGGTAGGCCATAAAAGGTATTTCAGATCATACAGGAATCCAGTACTCTTGACTTAATTTACTGTGTTGTCAACCTGGAATAGGAGAACAACATCATGAGAGAGCAGCGTTTGCACAGGGATCCAGTGAACGAGGAGCAGGATGGGTGTGATGTGCTTGTTGCTGCAGGTCTGTGATGACAGATTTGAAGGGGCATCTGCCAATAGGGAGATCCAGTGGTCGATGTGGGATGTAATAAACATGTGGACAAGTTTCTCCACATTGGAAAAGGAAAGAAATGAGTGAACACAGGATATGTTATGAAAGTGGAAGTAAGAAAGTTTCTTAATATGACAAGTGTAGTAGAATAAGAAAGGGAGGAATCCAAAACGACTCCAAGATTCCAAGCAGGAGAAGATCTGATAGCATCAATACGAAGGGTGACTGAGAAGGAACTCATGTTCTTAAGTTGAGCTTTAGTGCCAATTAGCATGACTTCGGTTTAATTTTAAAAAGTTTTATTCCATTTAGATTTTAATTTCGCTGAGGCAAATTGTGAGCTGGAAAAGCACTGATGAACCTTTACTTTTAACACTGCAATAGATCTCAGTATCATCCAAATGTAAATGAAAATCCAGTCCAAAGTGATGAATAATATAACCAAGAGGAAGCATATAGATACAGAAGAACAGAGGGCCGAGGACAGAGACTTGGGGAACTTCTTACGTTTAAACTCACAGATTATTAGACTGTTATATTTAACAAAGTTATTAATCCATTTCAGTCAGCAGCAGCAATAACGTCACACAGTCACCTCCTGAATCACAGATGTATGCCTCCTGTAAGCCAGCTTCTTTACTGTTCTAGTTTATCAAAAAGTGGCAAGTACTTTGTAGACGTGTAGACATATTATTATGTGTTTGGACTCTGCGATGGACTAATATCCTGTCCAAAGTTGTTTCCTGTCTTGAACCAAATGAGCTATAACCCTGCAACATGACCTTGAATTGCGTTAAAGTGATTTGAGAACGGTTGTATTTATGAAGTTATTCTTTCCATCACTGTGGTAAACTGAGCTCCACTGTTGTACGTGCTGTGCTGCCTACTGCTGTTTATATAACATTAGAACATTAGAAATGATACTCTTCACCTTCTCCTTGACTGTACTTTTACCACTAAAATTCTGAAAGAACCTCTTTGGGTCGTCTTTTGCCTTTTCTGTAATATTTCTCTCTGACTGCCTTTTAGCTTTCCTAATATCCTTCTTAATGGTTGCTCTCACGCTCTCATGCACCTTGTGGTTAGCATTAGAGTTATCAGTCTTTTATGCCTTATTTATCTCTTTTTTCCTTTTCCTTTCCTTTTTTTCTGTTTTATCCACTGGTGATGTTTCTTTAATTTATTCCTAATTCCAAATTATGGGACGAATTTGTACTGCATCACAGCTCCTCGACTTTCTCCAGACTTAAAAACGTATCCCAGTTTATTGTTTTCTAGACTTTGCCTTGTCTGTTTACAATCTGCCTTAGTAAAGTTAAACATAAGAGTTTTACTTTTTATCGTCTACACTCTGCCAAAACACTGTGAATTGTATTACAGCAGAACAGGGCCTTCTCAAACCCTCTTAAATCAGTTCTCAAATATAAATATACTGTATATCTCCGTTTTCTAGCACTTGTCCTTCTCATAATTACTTGTGGCAACTGGGCAGCATTTGAGAGAACAACTACATATTTGTGCAGTTTAAAAGTAATTATCCAAAGTGCATCTAACTGGTCCAGCTTCTGGCCCAAATTGTAGGCCGTAATCAATTACAAATCTGTGGTCAGCTTATAAAAATCTTTATTTTCAGTGTCTAGCATGCACAGACCCCTGTTCAAGTATTTTGTTCAAAACTCTACTTTCGCCACAACTGCAGTGTAATAAAAACACTAGAGGTTATGGCGTGTGGTTGACTGCATCTCAGACGTTGGTTACTTTAAGAGTCCTCCCTGAGACATAACAAATTAGAATAATAATGACCTCAGGCAGGCAGAATTTTGGTACCAGCACCACTTTTGTGTGTATGTGTGTGTGTGTTCAAAACATGGCCTTGTGGAGTGCTCAGAAGTTTCAGAATTCTGCTTCATTTCATGTCTTCATAAGCCTGTTTTATGTGTTTACAAGGACTATGTGACAAGAGGAGCAGGAGGTAGAAGATCTGCTTTCGTTGCATTTAACCATCACGTCATACTTGTTACATATCGTATGCATACGGTAACCTGATACTCAAAATTTAAAATGAAATAAGGGAAAATGTTTTCATATTTTAAGAAATGTGTCCAGTAAAAATAAAAAGTCATACATATACAAAATAATCGCATGATATTGTATATATTTTACTTCTGAAGCTGTTGAAGAAGCTCTGCAGATTCCGTTCTGCATGGTACTACTGTAATTAAACTGTAATTTACACTTTCACAAGTCAATCCCTGACCACACATAAAGTGTGCTAATTGTGGAAGCATCAACTTATTGCACAGACGTACCCCGGGCAGGGGATGTGATCCTGACACAGTGTGGGACAAACTATGGCTTCTTCCAGAATCGATTGGTTGTATTATTGGTGCTTTGATTCTGTATCCTTGTTTTTTTATGTTTCTGCGGCTGTTTTCATCTAAATTTCCCCTTGGGATTAATAAAGTGTATCTGATCTCTAACCTAATGTCACCTCTCAATCTAAGCTTACTTAAACTGGAAAGGTCTGCTCTTTCTGCCTTTCCTGGTCGCTCATTTCTGGACCTCTCTGGACTTTCTGTGCTGGTGCTGTGCTGTTTTTGTAAGATAGAGACCCCAACTTCATGAAGAAATCCAGAGGAGGTGTTCTTAATAATGTAAATGCTATAATTGATGCTGTACAATATTCAGACTTCTTCACTTTTTTCACCTTTTGTTGTTTGTAGCCTTGTGCTAAAATTGTTTAAATTCATTTTATTTTACTCTCATCAAACAACACTCAATAGCTGAGAATGACAAAGCGAGAATGAGATTTTGGGATGTTTTTGCAGATTTATTAAAAATTAAGAAAACTAAATAGCACATTGACACAAGTATTCAGACTCTTTGCTTTGACATTGGAAATCTGGCTCAAGTTCATCCCATTCTATTGAGATGTTTCTACACCTTGTTTGGAGTCTGCCTGTGGTCGGTTCAGTTCAGACAGGGTTAGGAAAGACACACACACTTCTCTATTGCAGTAGAAAACCTTTCTGTGACACTTTTTGTCTGTCAAGCCTTTCAGTTGTATCACCTAACTGATCTAAGTATGATGAGTTCATCCAAGTTTGCAGTCCCTCTGGGTGGTTCCTGACCTTCGGATGGAGAAATCCGGTATCTCAGTGTAACCTAATGTCCATATCTGGACCTACTTAAATTAGATGAACATGTTACCAGCTTCATGTTAAATATTCTTTTGTATATTAATATTCATAAACAATAAAGGCTTTGTCTAACAAAAAATTAGTAGCGTAACCTGATTTCTTGTATGGTGTTCTCCAAAGACATCTTTGTTAAAATAAATTTTCTAATACTTGCATATTACTGGGGTCTAAAGAACCTGTATGAATGTTGAAGTAGAATGAGGGGTCAAGACTTTTCTTCTAACACTACAGAAGGTCCCACAGGTTACCGAGCAGAAACCAAGTAATGAGGTTGAAGGAACTGAACTGCCTGTAGAGCTTACAGACAGGATCCATTGTGTCGAGGCACAGAACTGGGAAAGGCTACAAAAAAGTCTTGCAGCACTGAAGGTTTCCAAGAGGAGAACAGCTTCTATAATTCTTAAATCTGCAACAACCATGACTCTCCATAGAGCTGGTTACTTGGCTAAACTGAGCAATCAAGGGAAAAGGCCCTTGGCAAGAGAGGTGACCAAGAACCTGATAGTCACTCTGGCTGGGCAATGGAGAATGTGTGTGGAGATGGACAAAATTTTCCAGAAGGATCCCAGCTCTTTATGGCAGAAAGCCACCACTGCAACACTCCATGAATTATTTCTTTATGGCAGAGTGAACAGACAATACAGGAAAGTCCACTTACAGTACTGTGCAAAATGTTTAGGCAAGTGTGAAAATATACTGTAAACTAAGAATGCTTATATAAATAGAAATGTTAATAGTTTATTTTTATCAATTAACAATGCAAAGTGAATGAACAGAAGAGAAATCTAAATTAAATCAACATTTGGCGTGACTACCCTTTGCCTTCATACCAGCATCAGTTCTTATAGGTACACTTCCACAAAGTCAGGGGTTTTGTAGAATTATAGTCAGGTGTATGATTAACCAATTATATCAAACAGGTGCTAATGATCATCATTTTCATATGTAGGTTCATTAACTGAAACAGAAACAGCTGTGTACAGTAGAAGGCTTAAAACTGGGCGAGGAACAACCAAACTCTGCCACCAAGGTGAAACTGTGGAAGACAGTTTCATGTCACAGGTCACACCGAGCACAGCAGCAAGACACAAGGTAGTTGCTACTACATCAGCAAGGTCTCTCCCAGGCAAAGATTTCAAAGCAGACTGGGGTTTCAAGATGTGCTGTTCGAGAAAGAAACAGGCAGCGCTGAGGATCATAGATGCAGTGGTCGGTAAGGAAACTTATTGCGGCAGATGAATGACACATCATGCTTACTTCCCTTCAAAATCAGAAGATGTCCAGCACAGCCATTAGCTCAGAACTGGCAGAAAACTGTGGGACCCAGGTACCCCATCTACTGTCCAGAGAAGTCTTGCCAAAAGAGGTTTTCATGGAAGAATTGCGGCCAAAAAGCCATACCTGCAATGTGGAAACAAGACCAAGTGACTCAACCATGCACGAAAACATAAGAACTGGGGTGCAGAAAAATGGCGGTAGGTGCTCTGGACTGATGAGTCAAAATTTGAAATATTTGGCTGTAGCAGAAGGCAGTCTGTTTGCCGTAGGGCTGGAGAACAGTGCAATAATGAGTGTCTGCAGGCAACGGTGAAACATGGTGGAGGTTCCTTGAAAGTTTGGAGCTGCATTTCTGCAAATGGAGTTGGGGATTTGGTCAGGATCCGTGGTGTCTTCAGTGATGAGAAATGCAAGCAGATACTTATCCATCATGCAATACCATCTGGGAGGCGTCTGATTAGCCCAAACTTTATTCTGCAGAAGGACCCCAAACACACAGCCAATGTCATTAAGAACTATCTTCACTGTAAAGAAGAACAAGGAGTCCTGGAATTGATGGTATGGCCAGGACAGAGCCCTGATCTCAACTCAATCGAGTGTGTCTGGGATAACATGGAGAGACAGAAGGATCTCAAGCAGCCTACATCCGCAGAAGATCTGTGGTTAGTTCCACAAGATGTTTGGAAGAACCTACCTGCCACGTTCCTTCAAAAACTGCGTGAAAGTGTGCCTAGAAGAGCTGATGCTATTTTGCAGGCAAAGGGTGGTCACACCAAATATTGATTTTGAATTTGATTTCTCTTCTATTTATTCACTTTGCATTGTTATTTGATAAAATTAAACTAACACTTCTATTTTTGTAAACATTCTTAGTGTACAGCACTTTTTCACACCCACCTGTCTAAAACTTTTGCACAGTTCTGTATATTTTGCAAAAAGCCAACAAAACGTCTCTCAGACTATGAGAAACAAAACAGTCTAGTCTGGTGAAACCGAGATTGAGCGGTTTGGTCTCAGTATCACATCTGGAGATAGCCAATGACCGCTCATCACCTGTGCGATAGCATTCCAACAGTGAAGCATGGTGGTGGTGACATCATGCTGTGGGGTTGTTTTTCTGCGGCATGGATTAGGAGACTAGACAGGGGTGAGGGACAGCTGAACAAAGGACAGTACAGGGATACCCTTAATAAAGACCTGCTCCAGAGAACTCTGGACCTCTGACTAGGCCGAAGGTTTACCATTCATCAGGACAATGACCCGAGCACAAAGTAAAGACAAGTCAGGGACAGCTCTGGGAATGTTCTTGAGTTGCTCAGCCAAAGCCCAGACTTGAAACCAATCAAACATCTCTGGAGAGATCTAAAAATAGGTGTCCACTGGTGGTCTCCACACAACCCAACAGAGCTCTAGAGGCTCTACAGAAAACCCATAAATCCAGGTGTGCAAAGCTTGTCACGTCATATCCAAGAAGACTCCTGGCAGTAATCACTGCCAAGGGGGCTTCACTTTACTACTGAGTTAAAGGTCTAAATACTTGTGATAATGTAACATTTCAGTTTTTATTTTTTAATAAATATGCAAAAATTCTTAAAATCCAGTTTTCACTTGTTGGAGTTAGTGAGTATATTGCTTGATGAGGGAAAAATTAATTTAAATAATTTTAGTAGAAAGCTGCAACATAGCAAAATGTGTAAAAAAATGAAGGCTCCGAATACGTCCTGAAGGCACCACACAACAGAGGACATGAGAGACAACGTGCGGGTAGAGCAGCAAAACTGGTAGAATTCGGACCACACTAACCCATCTGGGGTCCGAAGTTTACAACAATTATTAACTTGAAATGCTGTACACTGTCCTTGACTTCTGTTTATTTAATGAGGGCAGCGTTCAGTTTGGCTACGTTACCTGCCCTTAATGGTAATCACAGCAAGAAGGAGACCTGAGTGTAACTGGAAAACCACAAGCAAGGAAAAACCTCTAAATGAACATATTTTCCCTGTGTATTGGCAACATATTGAATTTTCATATGTACTCGGTACATTTCTGTGCCGATCTGAGCTATTAAAATATTATAGCTTACCAAGACCACAAGAACTGCAAGTATTCCATTTTCTTTTTTCCATTTGAATGAGCTCATGGTTTAAAAGAAAAAAAAACAAATGGAAATGAGTAAAAAAAATGCAGTTGTACAGAATGAGGCATTTTGTGCCACCAGATGTCAGAATTTCCTAAGAAATGACTTCTCACTACATTCATAATGGCTAACACGGTACAACACCCTAGTACTCAGAAATGAAGGCAAGTTAGCCCAGCAGCTTGTGAACCAAAAAGTCCAAGCAGCAGCAGCAGCAATAACACACAGGGTTAGTTTAAATTAAGGTGACTTCTACTACAGTGGACTTTAAATGTCACACAGCAGGTTTAATAAAAAAAACAAACAGAAACAAGAGGGTGTTACAATATTTAATGAGTAGCCATCTGTTTTTATAAATCAGAGTAATGACTGCATTGACACTTTGGGTCCGTGACCACTAGATGTCAGTGTAAGTCTAAGTCACAAAATAATTTTAAAACTTTCCCACACCTCGGTGCAGAGCAAGTTTATGCCTTGATAGTCTATAAGGGAACAGGCAACCTACTGTGAATTTTATTTCTGTGAAATGGCCCTTTACTTTACCTCTGACCTGAGCCCTGAAAGCTTACTAATGCAAATTTCTACATCCATCCAATTTCAAAATCAAATCCCAACAGAATCAGACACAAGGAGGGCACCAATCCTCATTTGCTTATTTTGCTAGAGCTTCACTGTCCCACAATATTTCATTAAGAGACGAGCTGCGCTTTCTGTCTAAGACGGGTTCAAATCTAAGTAATCAATGCAGCCCACTATGTTAACGTTTACAGCGCACCATGCAATGCACATGTCTCTGTTATATGCCATTTGATATGGGTTTTGTTAAAGCAGTGGTAGTGTTTGTGATACACCATCAGTTGGAATGAAAAATGTAATGCATTTTATTACTAAAAATGTTTGACATGAATGACAGAGACATTGCAACCAGACAAACACACAGATGCTTATCCGTTTATTAAGGTGGATTTGCTCACTTTCCCAAATCTGAGCTACCCACAAAGGTGCAGGCTGTCAGGCAGAATGTATAAAGCTGGACGTAGCTCATATTATTATGACATTTTAATACGAGTGGAGATCAATTATAAACAGGAATTTTAAATCTCTGTTCTTATAAAGAGTACAAGGTAGACCTGACTCATTGCATGTTTGAAATTGTCATTAGTTGTGCTGCCTGCTCTTCACCCTTTCTGTCAGTTGTAATCAACATGTCGGAGCAGGAGGTACACAGTAGCGTTGCACAGCAAATTATTATTACATCTTTGACAAATGAAGGAGCCATTCCATCTCAGATTTATTCAAGACTTAAAAATCAGTTTGGGGATGAGTGTCTCTCTCAGTCTTGAGTGGATGATTGGTGCAAGTCATTATGAGAGGGACTCTCATCTCTTCGGTCCACTTAAGGAATTTTTAGGAGGGAAGAAATTCAAGTCGAATGAGGAGGTTATTGACGCTGTGCAAGAATAGGTCAACATGCAGTCAAAAGACTTCTGGGATTGAGAAGCTTCCTGAACGCTGGAACAAGGGTACTGCAGTGGCAGGAGATTACATAGAAAAATAGTAGGTAAGTCATTCCATTGTATAAGTGTAGCTCATAAATTCCTGTTTATATTTGAATGCCCCTCATATTAGTTTGCTCTCAAGTACATAAAACAGCTCAAGGTGTATACTTACCCATCAAGGGGTTTTCCATTATAGGCTTGTGGTGTTTCACTGGACTACAGACATATAAAGTAATCAAGGTTTAATCTGAAAAGTAATTTACTTTTACTAAACATGTTAATTTCTTTAAAAAATGCAAATAGGTATACATAGCTTCTGATTTTTTTGGAAAATAAATGTTCAGAAATCTGAAGTTTGCTCCTTCCTAATGACACATCAATGCAGAATACAAAAATTAACCGTCTATTACACGATTTCTAGTTGGTGGGGATGTCAAACTTGACGACTGTTTGCCTGAGCATATCATGTTACATGACTAATAATCGCAGTGCATGTGAAATTAGATGACAACATAACTGCTCCACATTTCTCAAGCTTGCCCACTTTTTTCTGCCCTCCAATATGTAATTACCCATCAGAGATTGTGCTGTGCAAACGCTTTATAGGTATGGCAAGTTCAACCACAATCTCAACCTCCTTTATATATTTGTTTATTTATTTTCTCTCATGGCACTTAAAACATGCGATATCAAAAAAAAGGGTCTCTCTTTCTTTTCTGCAGTCCTAAAAAGCCCGTAGCTGCGTGTTATGCATTGCGCTTCACTGTTAACACTCATTTGTTCTCACCTTTTGCACACACAGAGACCACCCCATGACTTGGTTGGATTTAGTTGGGGCGAGTCATGGACTACTTGGATGGAATTGCTGGCCATATGTCAAACTACGTGCCTGACAATCACAGGAGCCTGCTGAGACTCGCTAAGATGACATAAATGAAGTCACTGACTTGTGTAATGTGACAGAGCCTTAAGGCAACATTTACATAAGAAATCTAGGGGGCCTAAGTAATATACAGTGAATATATTTGTGTGTGTGTGTGTGTACAAGCATCATGAGGTTTTACAAAACGGGAACATAAAGCATCTGTTCTGAGCTCCTATGGGTTTTGAGCATATTGACAAAACTGCTATTAAGCTTCAAGCTGGGGAGAAGACCATCAGGTCGTCATGTAACCTCTAATTCAGTGAATTGAATGATGCAACTCACCCTTGTATCGGAGGCCATAAACAGGATTATTAATGCAAACACTCAAATGTATCACATTGTTTATGTTTCCACTTTTATTAGGTACGTCTAAAGATAAGCCAAAGATGTCAGTTGTTTGGAATGTGGCTTGATAGTTCCTGCCAAACAAGCCAGCATGAATGTATCAGGACTAGCAGCCATGCTGGGTTTTCACTCATTAAAGTGTCATGGGTGTATCAGAAATGGGCTACCATCCAACAAACATGTAGCCGACAGCAATCTTGTAGTCAGAAACAGATTGGTGAAGAATGGCTCCTTTGGAGGCTAATATCACTGACACAGAGCAGCAGATGGGCTACAGATAGAGAGCCATGCTGAGCACAATGGGGGTCAAAGGAGACATCTTGGAGTGCAAAGCTTGTCACGCCTTGTCAGCAGCCCAATGGAGATACTCTTCAGTAAAAACAGGAAGGGGCAGCAACAGCGAGCTCAGGAACGCAAACCTCGGACAATAGGCCCTTTCCACACTTCGGTGTCATTGACAGGTTAACACTCTTCCGGATGAGCTTCTGTAGTGTCCCTTTATATTCCAATTGTAAATAAAAACATCCTTACCAGAGTTTCTTTGCAGCATTTCCACTGATGAAACACAGAGAAGAAAATGGATCCAAGGTATCAAGAGAGACAATTCTACATGTACATTTATATTTATTTGCTTAGCAGATGCTTTCATCTACAGCAGTATACAACAGAGGTCATCATAATCGAGTAGACATCAGTCTGGTGACTGTTTTGAAGCAAGTCTTGCAGGACAAGCTTACAACATTGACCATCACATGTGAAGAGCCCTAAACCAAAGAGAGTGCAGGACTAGTTACTCTTTCCTAACTACTAAAAATATCACATCAAAGGCATCTCCAGAACAGGAGAGTCTTCAAACATCTCTTAAACACATTGTGGGAGTCAACAGTTCAGATGAAGGTGGGCAGCTCACTGCACCAGCTAGGATCTACACATGAAGAGAGTCTGGACTAAGATTTGGCGCCATGCAGAGGTGGCATCACCAGACATCATTCATTAGCAGACTTGAGTAGGTGAGAAGGAGCAAAGAACCTCACACATGTCTCATAGACATAGGCGCTGACCCAATGGCTACTCTGTGGGTAAGCATGAAGTTAGGAGCATACTCTAATATCACATGGCTGCACCCACCACACGTGAAGGATCTGAACTTAATATGCGCTTCTACGGAGAGCCAGTGTAGCAACCTAAAAAGAGGAGTGATGAGTGATGTGGGATGCTACATTGTGTTTCTTCTGCAGCATCTTGGTAGCACATACAGGTTCTCCTGTGAGACGCAGCAGTTCCGACATGGCAAAAGCAAAGTCTGATCTAGAAGTTGTACTACATACTCTGTCAGATTCTGACTGATTTTTTAGGATGTTATACAGAGTGAATGTGCAAGAACCACAGACAGCTGCAATGTGATCAGTCAAGGGTAGTTGGTCCTTGACACCAAGGTTGTGAACTGACTTGGTGGGTGTTAGTGACAATAAGCTGAGCTAAACAGATATGTGGTGTTGAACAGACAGGCTGGCTGGGAGAACAAGGAGGTATTGTCTTTGTCAGGTTGAGCTGGAGTTGATCCAGGTTAAGTTATTAATGGGACATGCCGAGACTCTAGATGACACTGTGTGTTCCTCTGGAGGGAATGACAGGTACATCTGCATATTACTGGAATAGCAATGATATGAGAAACTGTGGGAATGGATGATACCAATCCTTGGTGCACTGCTGTGCTGGCCTGAGGCACCTTAGACATTTCTTCTCATTAGGACACATGGTAGGATCTTCTCAAAAGGTAGACTTCAAACCATCTAAAAGCATTCCCAGTGATGCTGATGCCATAGAAGGTGGCAAAGAGGATCTGATGATTGACTGGGTCAGATCTAGAAGGATGAGGATGGATGTCATGTTGGTAGCAGCAGTAATCCATAAAGTGTTATATTTGTGTTATATGCTGCAGCAGCACATATGTATCTATCTGCTATTCCGTATCTTTCAACAGGATAGAGTCTACAGTACATGCCATGTTAAGTCTAAAGCTGTGCCACACTTTTTTAGCTAGAACTAATGAGATAATGTGCAAGACTGTGCTGATAGAAGACAGCACATCAGGTCTCTTTTCAGTGGAACATTGCATCTGCTCCTTGTTAATAATGAAACTGTAAAGAAATAAGCATGTTGAGGAGCAGGTCTTGTGTGGCAGCTATGCAACTTAACTGTGACGTACAAACTTGGATAAGGAAACCACCTGTTAGGATGTGTCATTGTTTAACAACCTGTTTATTTATTCAAAAAGTGTTACAAATACTCTCTTTTGGAAAAGGGATATTGAGTTTTGGCTAAATAGTGTACTGAACACTCTGCTGCCAACACTTTGTAAAATAAAAGCTTGGCCCAAGTGGATATCCTTAATCTCTTCCTTTAAAAAATCTGAGAAACCCTTAATTTATTGGGATTTTACATTAATAGGTGCATCTTAACATTAACTGTGATATGATTAAATAATTATTTTCATACCAAAAATGTGCTGTGGTGGCTCTGAGACTAGGGATCTGCACCAGGAACTGGAAGGTCCTGGTTCAAATCCCGTAAACTCCAGAAGTGACTCTACACCGTCACCCCATTGAGCAAGACCCTTAATCTGCAATTGCTTCATCCTGGGAATGACGTTAATCTGAATCTAGGCTGGCAAGCAGGTCCGCTAATTTACAAGGAAAACTTGGGGGTTGGTGGCAGGGTTGTCACTGCAGCCACTGTAAAAAACCTCACACTGTTCCAGTGTGGTACTGAGGTATCAACTGCTGCACTTGAGTCCCAGTTCGGGTGGTATGTCATTGGTGGGTGCAGCAACAAGCTGTAATCAGCACACGCTCCCAACCTCTCCTCTCTCTCTCTCACAAGAATATGAACTGTAAGTTTAAAACAGTGTCTAACCCCGCATGCTTACACATTTCATGACAAAAACTGAGGAACTCCTTCAAGCTTACACTGATTACTTTTCCATGTGGCAAAAAGTTTGTTAACCATAATAGCATAAAATATACGTTGTGTATTCTATAGTACAAAGTTTTTTAAATTTGTTTTTATCACAACCCAATCTTGCCATTTTTAGTGTCTTTGAGATCCATTCCTTCTTCAATGCCCCGATGATCATCAGTGTTTGGGGTCCACTTGGAATATTGTGGATCCACCACTGAGTGCGACATATAAAACCCAACCTGGATAGGCAGCAGCTATTCTGGCCAGAAGATCCATTACTGGTTAACAAGCTTGTATCTTTTTTACGAGTAAAACAGTTTTTTTTTTAAGATAAAAAAGTTTACAAGAAAAGTTTTTAATAGTTTTTCTAAATACATACTTCATCATAATATTTTATGTCCTTGTGTCACTGTTGTGCCAACTATTCACTTTACAAAACTTTAGAAAGTGGCACATCTTTACTGTGAAAGTGGAGAATCGATTTTTCAAAATATGAAAAATGTAATCATTAGCAACAACTTAAAAATATGGTCTAAAATTATCAAGCAATTATGTAACTGCAGGAACAAACAACTTTATCTTTTGTCATGCTTCTCTGAATATTGTGAAGTAGCATTCAGCCGCCAGGCAGCTCAAATTGAAACTAAGGCTGTTTAGTTTCTAGTAATTTTTTGATGATTAAAAAAATAAAAATGCATTCTTCAAGCATTCCAACTTTTACAATGTTAATGAAAACCAATATAACAAAATCATTATGCACATTGACATCAGTGTGATTAACCGGCACGCTGTCTGGAAGATCGTCCCTGCCTTGCACCGTATACTGGCTAGGATTGGCTCTAGACCCCTTTCCTCCTTTTGACCCTCTTCTGGATTAAGTGGGTTAGAAAACGACATAACATGACATCGCCATACATTAAGTCAGTTATTGGGCATGTCTTTTAAATTTCAAAATATCTACAGCCCCTTGGTGAATAAATGTTTATGAACTTTCTACCAGGGCATATCCTAGACAATAGGCTGAATGATCGCCCTTCAAATTCAGGTTTTCTGCATTAAGTGTTCAGATCATTTCGCAATCAGTAAAGAACTTTAATGGATATTTTAGAAAAGTGGCTGGGAGATACTCATGATGTTTTCATCTAAACCAATTTGGCAGTGTGTCAAAAAGCAAGAAACAGTTTGGTAGTGGACAACTGCTGAGTAGCAATGGGTACTCCCTTCATGCATTTCTGTTTAATTGTCAAATTAACTCTAATATGGCGGCCAAATAACAATACAGTGCAGGACATAACAAAATCCGGAACCTGATGGAACGCAAAGGATCAGTACAGGAATGGCTATAAAGAAATTGTGTATCCACCATCTTCATAAGGCAACCTGTGACATCAGGTTTTCACTTCAGGCATGCCGAGCTGTGATTGTTTTATGTGTTATCCTGCACGGCAGTGCTATTACAGCAGCTATACCTCTACTTAGTGAAGAAGAGAAACAGGGGATGAAGGTTGCAAATGTCAAAAGTCCTGATCCTAGAGGAGAGGGAGTGTATCAGGCAGGTGTGGA
The DNA here is from genome assembly GCF_016835505.1 of Polypterus senegalus. Taxonomy (NCBI): domain Eukaryota; kingdom Metazoa; phylum Chordata; class Cladistia; order Polypteriformes; family Polypteridae; genus Polypterus; species Polypterus senegalus. Next base: position 58,428,753 of record NC_053168.1, on the reverse strand, counting down.
GACTACACAGATCACCATCACTGCCAATTGTTACATAGATAATATTGTATTCTGTTTCCTTCTCTAGTTTAAAATGAAGAGAGTTTATATGCATTTCATGATGCTTGATTTATTCCATCTACAGTATGTCTTAGAAATAAACACGGTGTGCACTGTCTGAGAGAGTGTGGAAATTTTAAATACATAGTGGAATTTATTCAATTATTTTCATTTAAAGGTTCAGAAAAAATAACATTCCATAAATTAAATATATGCACAAAAATTACAAATTATTATCTGGATGGTTTCTCTGTGTCTAAAAGAATTTAAAGTTAATTTTGATGTGCTGCTAGTTATTCTCATCTCATTTTAATTTTTTCTCAATGTTGGAAAGGCTGTGCCACGCTGCTGTCATCTAAAACACAAGCTCTTCTTAAAAAAGTGGAGTTTTTGTATAATGGTCGGTGTCTAGCAGTTCTTTTGCAATTGTCTCAGAAACAATGCATGTTCAATTCTGTGCTTGATTATACACTTTGCTTTAATTGTTTATTCAATTATGATGTTAATTTTATTTCATATTACTTTTCACAAAGTTATTTCTTCTCAACAAACGACCAAAAACATCACTGTATATTGAAAGTATTGTCTATGGGTTGTTTTTTAATTGACCTATGATGTTTTTTGTTAGGGGACTTTGGAAGTGTGTTAAAGTAGAACTTTATCGTCACTCATAAAGTAGCCAATTAAGAGGGATTTTTTAGAAAAAGTAACTTGTGTGTGTATCGTACATTTGCACACTTGTTCTGTTATATTTGTACCTTTTGTGAACGCATTTATTTGATATTTGGAAATCAACCTTAACACATTATACACTTCATGTCTACATTTTAAATAATGTCAATTATTACTAAAACATGAAAAACGTTTCTGTTTTAACAAAGTGTTTACTGTACATAGATTGTTGTAGACATGGAACACACATGAAATGCATGTGTTCCAAATAACATAGTATTTATAAAAGGTGTCATTTTACTTGACTTCTCACTCTATACAACTCCAAGCAACTGACACACAGGTAAACAGACTTGAGCTGAGAAAACTGTGTGCCGGTGGGGGATGTGACAGCAGACTGCTTGCTGTTTGCTGCTTATCAACAAATTTAAAGGTCAAGAGACGCTGATGGAGAGGTGGGAAGCGACTTAAGGTGTGACGGATCTACGAGTTTTTTTCGTAGGCTCTGCTAATTCTAGTGTTAATCACTAAAATGAATTGCTTTTTGGAAATTAACCTCTCAATGTCTACTGTAGACAACGTGTTCTAAAATCACTGCTGACAAGATAAGTTTAGTCCCGATAACTCATGTAAGACTTAGCCTTTGTCTGGGGGACATGCTTACTGTAAAGTAATACCATTTTAAAGATTATGGTCACTTCTAAAACAGTATGTGAGATTTAAACAAAATGTTTCATTATCGTACAGTGCATCCGAAAGTATTCACAGCGCAATATAACATTATGTAACAATTAGTGGCTATGATTTCTTGGTACACAAGATATACAGTAGTATGTTGTGGAGATGGCACTGCATTTTAAAAAATGTATTTGTGAAAAAAGCGGGTTGGTGACTCCATCTTCTGATATACAGTGCACCCGGAAAGTATTCACAGCGCATCACTTTTTCCACATTTTGTTATGTTACAGCTTTATTCCAAAATGGATTAAATTCATTATTTTTCTCAGAATTCTACACACAACACCCCATAATGACTACGTGAAAAAAGTTTACTTGAGATTTTTGCAAATTTATTAAAGATAAAAAAATTGAGAAGGCACATGTACATAAGTATTCACAGCCTTTGCCATGAAGGTCAAAATTGAGCTCAGGTGTATCCTGTTTCCCCTGATCATCCTTGAGATGTTTCTGCAGCTTAATTGGAGTCCACCTGTGGTAAATTCAGTTGATTGGACATGATTTGGAAAGGCACACACCTCTCTATATAAGGCCCCACAGTTAACAGTTTATGTCAGAGCACAAACCAAGCATGAAGTCAAAGGAATTGTCTGTAGACCTCCGAGACAGGATTGTCTCGAGGCACAAATCTGGGGAAGGTTACAGAAAAATTTCTGCTGCTTTGAAGGTCCCAATGAGTACCGTGGCCTCCATCATCCATAAGTGGAAGAAGTTCGAAACCACCAGGACTCTTCCTAGAGCTGGTCGGCCATCTAAACTGAGCGATCGGGGGAGAAGGGCCTTAGTCAGGGAGGTGACCAAGAACCCGATGGTCACTCTGTCAGAGCTCCAGAGGTCCTCTGTGGAGAGAGGAGAACCTTCCAGAAGGACAACCATCTCTGCAGCAATCCACCAATCAGGCCTGTATGGTAGAGTGGCCAGACAAAAGTCACTCCTTAGTAAAAGGCACATGGCAGCCCGCCCGGAGTTTGCCAAAAGGCACCTAAAGGACTCTCAGACCATGAGAAACAAAATCCTCTGGTCTGATGAGACAAAGATTGAACTCTTTGGTGTGAATACCAGGCGTCACGTTTGGAGGAAACCAGGCACCGCTCATCACCAGGCCAATACCATCCCTATAGTGAAGCATGGTGGTGGCAGCATCATGCTGTGGGGATGTTTTTCAGTGGCACGAACTGGGAGATTAGTCAGGATAAAGGGAAAGATGACTGCAGCAATGTACAGAGATATCCTGGATGAAAACCTGCTCCAGAGCGCTCTTGACCTCAGACTGGGGTGACGGTTCATCTTTCAGCAGGACAACGACCCTAAGCACACAGCCAAGATATCAAAGGAGTGGCTTCAGGACAACTCTGTGAATGTCCTTGAGTGGCCCAGCCAGAGCCCAGACTTGAATCCAATTGAACATCTCTGGAGAGATCTTAAAATGGCTGTGCACCGACGCTTCCCATCCAACCTGATGGAGCTTGAGAGGTGCTGCAAAGAGGAATGGGCGAAACTGGGCAAAGATAGGTGTGCCAGGCTTGTGGCATCATATTCAAAAAGACTTGAGGCTGTAATTGCTGCCAAAGGTGCATCGACAAAGTATTGAGCAAAGGCTGTGAATACTTATGTACATGTGATTTCTCAGTTTTTTTTTTTTAATAAATTTGCAAAAACCTCAAGTAAACTTTTTTCATGTTGTCATTATGGGGTGTTGTGTATAGAACTCTGAGGAAAAAAATTAATTTAATCCATTTTGGAATAAGGCTGTAACATAACAAAATGTGGAAAAAGTGATGTGCTGTGAATACTTTCCGGATGCACTGTATCTGAATCTCTATTATTAAATGAATATACAGTAAATAACAAACAGCAGCTATAATGGAGTGCCACAGGAGCACAACTGGTTCACACTTGCAATTTACAACTCTAGGAGCCTGCAAACTGTCTCTGTGGACGTTCTTAATAAGTTCCTAAGGATTTTCTCCAAGATTCCTTACATATACAAAAAAGGTACATTTTAGGTAACTGGCATTTCTGAACTGACCTAGTGAGCGTTAGCGTATGACTGTTTTGTTACTTTGAATTTAGAGCTGTCGTTTATAGCTCAGGAGACGGTGCACTCCATAAAAGGATGGAGGCCACTGAAACTAACAGTATACAAGGCCTGCACTGTATAAAATGATAGCCTACTCAATGCAGTAGAAAACAAGAGGCCGAATAAGGGAAATAACTGTTAGCGAAATGGGATAAGCACTTCTTTACTAATTTGGAAGCAACAGGGTTCATGGCCAGCCTCTCTATGTAAGGATGAGAAACGGAGAAGGCTGAGACTTTGAGCTGATGACACCTTTAAAGTGAAATCTAGCGCAAATCCTAAAAACTTACTGAACTGCTGAGGTGGGATTTTTAAAAGCACAGAAAAAAATTATATTAATTAAAAGAAAAATTAAAACAAGGAGGAATAAATAAGATTGAAGGTTAAGCATTATTTTCACAGAGCTCAAAACAGAATAATAGAAAACGAGAAAAAGTATCGCACTTTAACAAATGTTAGGGCTGGATTTCAATCATGTGACCAAAGACGTTTCATCAATGTAACCCAGTGATATAAGCGCGTAACCTTCAGCCGACCCCAGCTTGCCTGCTTCTGCCTAATTTCAGGATAAAGTGAAAATCCTCCTAACAAGAACACAAACAATATTAACTGGAAACAGTTGCCTAGTTGAGCGAAGTGGTAAACTAGAAGTGGAGATTTTAACTGTTGTAGCAGCTAACAGACCATTTTTTTTTCAACATTTTTTAAAAAGAACTTTAACATTCCAAAATTAAATGTATTTATGTTCAGTTCTTCTGTTGTCAGTCTTGAAATAAGAATGCCTACTTCATGACTTGTTAAGAAAATGTTCTTTTTAATCTGCTTTTGTTCAAAGTATTGTGTGCTGTCTGCATTTTTTATTTATTTTATGCACAGAAAGTATGTAAAATATATTCAAAGAAAAAAATGTAATTGATTACATTATTTATCACATTGCAATAGAAAGCTCTGTCATATGTGACATTTTTCTGGATGGCTTTGCTACAAAGTATGTTCCTTAATCCACTTATGAAAGTTCAGCTACTCTCTTGGGAATGTGTAGAATGTAACAGCTGACAAGTAATGGAAATCAAGATATTGAAAATACATATGTGATTCAAAAGCAATTTCCTGAAGCAAGGATATAAAAAGAATCATTAAAGTAAATGAACATTTTAGACCAAAATTCTATTTGAAACAACTCTGAAATTGCCATATAGGAATAAACATTCTTCTTCAAAAATATCAAATTTAGAACTTTCGTATTTGCTTACGATTTTCTGATTGCTCATTACTTTGATGTGTAGATTAAAATGACTGTAAATTATGTATCTAAGTTCAAAAGGTGAGAATATTTGACACAAGCAAATGGTACAATGAGATATAAAACAGGTGTAATTAGGCCGGTGAAGCAACAGCACACTGCGTTTTGTCAGCATGTGTCTGTAAAAGGACTTGAAACGTACCTCTGGGTTCAGAGAGCTGTTTAACATTGGAAATGTTAGTTATTATGACAAACAGCACATTCCTTTAGAATCATTTATAATTATTTGCACTTTCCTGAAGTCATTTATAGTCAATTTCTCACATACAACTGAGTACATTGATATGAATTCATTAAGAGTCATTAATTTAGTCTTATGGGGATGGCACAACCACCAGCATCCAATGAGTTTTCAGTTTGCTCAATCCTAAGCATTTGCACCCACTACACAACTGACTTTCCAGACCTCTAAAATTTGGCTGTATTCTACCACATATCTATCTGTTCTTGAATATTCCATATGCATGCCCTCCACGACTCTGATGTTAAGGAACTTTAGAGTCCACCTACTTTCCAGATTTTTATTCAAATTACTAACTTTGCAAAACAAAACCAAACAAAAACATTTAAGTCCTGTCCTTGGGTGAAAAAAGCCTTAAGTAACTTACAAATTGATATGCATCATTGCCTAAGATTCTTATGATTGAGTCTTTTGTATTAATGCTGGCACATTTAACATAAATGTTAATGATATTTTGTGTGTTTGGCTTGCTAAGTTTACAGCTTTCATATTACAACAGCCAGAGTAGTTGATTTATTTGAAAAGGACTAATCAGAGAGCATATTCTGTATTCATACAATATAAAGGTTGATGTGTTCAGTGATGTACTACACATTTAGGAAAAAAAAGATGTATGAGGTTAGCTATGAAGACGCGCAAGTATTCATGTATGCCACATTCTGGTGCTGACGTGCTAAATACAATAGTCAATAGTCTAAAGTGGCCCAAACTAAAACACATGAACACGCCAGACAGAATGCATGAGAATGAGTGGAATTTTAATGAAAGGTAAAACGGATCAATTTGCAAGAAGAAACTTTTCAAACAGAGCTATGTTGTCATGCTGTGGAAGACGAATGTTCTCTTCGTTCCCTTGTACTAATTCATGTCTGAGAAGTAAGCTTTACAAAACCATGTAAAAGCATGCTTTGTTTTTAGCAAACAAAAATATTTGTGCAAAGGACTCAAGGTCTATGCATTCCACACATGAGTCTGCCTTATCACGTTGTCCCTTAGCTAACATTTGAACGTCATAACAAAAGCAGCCAAGAAATCAAGTTTTACAAGGGGCGTTGAAGGGGCTCAAGGATTGTGTATAATAAATGTGTTGACTGTTGCATTTTATAATGATATTAAATCACGCATTCTAGGGGTATAAATCTGGACCCCACCCAACAGACGGGGTTCAGAAGGGCCCTGATGCTGTCATGTATATTGATTGTCTGCTTTTCTGAAACTTTTCTCACTGTGACACTGAAAAATAAAGCTGCTTTATAATTCCACCTGCTGTCTGGTCCGAAGTCTTCGTCCACAATGCTTATGATTTTGAGAATGCATTTACTCCATTATCTGCATTACTTATGCACACAGTTGTATTTGTATTGTAAATTCAAAAGCTCACAATGTTTACTCGTAGAATAATACGGTTATCATATGGTGCACTTTTGAGATTTCAGAATGTGATATTTGCTCTCATTCAATCACAAACTACAGAACAAGTGGAACTTTACACTCAGTGGATTATGCATTATAGAGAATTTCAGGACTTGTTCTTGTGAAACAAGCCAACAAATTCTGTATGAGGTATTCAAAACATCCATGTGGTTGCACAGCATTGCAGCTATGAGGAAACACACACATGCTATGTACCGTTATGAACCATTTATTATTTTAAGTACTAAAATAGAGCAGGACAAAGCGGACAGTAGTGTGTCAACTGTTTACGGGCCACATGAATGATATACGGTACATCCATCCATCCATTATCCAACCCGCTATATCCTAACTACAGGGTCACAAGGGTCTGCTGGAGCCAATCCCAGCCAACACAGTGCGCAAGGCAGGAAACAAACTCTGGGCAGGGTGCCAGCCCACTGCAGGGCGCGAACACACACACACACACCAAGCACACACTATAGACAATTTAGAATCGCCAATGCACCTAACCTGCATGTCTTTGGACTGTGTGAGGAAACCGGAGTACCCGGACGAAACCCACGGAGACACGGGGAGAACATGCAAACTCTATGCAGGGAGGACCCAGGAAGCAAACCCGGGTCTCCTAACTGCGAGGCAGCAGCGCTACCCACTGTGCCACCGTGCCACCCATGATATACAGTAGACTGTTTTTATCCAATAAGAGCAAAAGGCCAAATTTACCAATGCTGCTATGGCACTCACTGAAATAACTAGAAATAAACAGCGCTATTAAGGAGAAAGGTGCACATACATGCATTTTTAGCACGGAATCCTGAGAAATTCTACTTACACTTTGCTTTCTTTAAATCATTCCTTCCAAAGATTAAAGCAAACAGTCAAGAAACCTTTTTTTTTTAAAAAAAGAGTCTGTTATCACAATAAAATTAGACAGAACTATCCCTAGAGATAAGTCTGTTATATGACTCCCACTTACAGCATTCTGGTAACTGCCTTTTCTCAGCTGCTGCCTAAATTCTTTAACAGATGTATAGAAAGTGCTTTTTCAACTGTACTGGTGTGAAAAAGGTCCCCTATTACATTCCTCAATTTCTCCATGTCAGTGTCTTTAACAAAGTATGCCCTAATAACACACCAACACAAACTAGAAATTGCATAAAAACTGAATAACCTACAGAAAGATGCTGGAAAAACAACATTCACTGTTGCCACCAAAACTTTAAGTTTCAACTTTCTTGTAATTGTAAACTGTTTTTAATATCACCTTGTTTATTCACTTATTTTTTACTTGTTAAATCCAACTTAGGATCATTTAAATAACACTTCCACTGGCACAGCAAATTATCTATTGCTGACATTAATGCTTGATGTATTATTGTGAAGTTCATTTTGGGTTGACCTGCCCTCACTTCCTAACCTTAATACAAACATTCACAGGTCCTATTCATTTAAACACTGTTTATGAGTGATGGCTGTAAAGCCTATCACGCCACAATACTCCACATATGTGCTCAATAGCTTTATCATGAACAACACATGGGTACCCTAGAATATAACTTTCAGGGTGACTCACCTTGGTTAATGCCACTTACCATCGAATCATGCAGTACTCCCTCCATTTTCCTATCTCTTAGAAATGTCCCTCTTCACCCCTGATTTACCTAAACTATGAAAGAAACTTGATTCCCATCTACTGAGTGTAAACAGAGGAAAATGCATACAGAGCAACAGATTTAATAAATTATTTTCTTTAAGTATTATTCAAATAGCTAATGATATAAACAAAAGCAAAGAGTGTGGCAAACCATTATTATATGACCTGGCAGTGGTCTTCTTCTTCCTCTGGACATCTCTATTCTTGTTTGTGTTACTGTAACATGATATTTTGGTAGTGACTCAAAGCATTCTCAGTTTGACTTACTCCTCCCTCCTCTTCTCTCTAATCAACTAATTTTTCTGATCTAATACTATATAACTATACTTACATATGGGCGTATTTCTAAGGTAACTTTGCCTTTATATAGAGTTAATAAAATTAAAATCCTGTTTCCAAAATGAGATTGCACACTATGCTTGTATAGCATAGAATTTGATTTAAACTGGTTATCAGAGAGCTTCTTAATACTAATAATAATAACAATAATAATACCCAATAATAATAATAACAATAATAATAATAACAAGAAATTACATTTATATAATGCTTTTCTCACTACTCAAAGCGCTCAGACAGAGGAGAACCACTTCAGCCGCTACCACTGTGTAGCACTCATCTGGATGATCACATCACATCACATGCTAGCTATTAGGTGGTGAAGGGGTGAGAGAGGCAGCCAATTTGAGACAGTGGATAATTATGGGGCTAGAATGGACAGGGCCATGATGGGCATTAGCCAGGACATTGGGATAAACCCTACTCTTTACAAAAGATGCTTAAGGATCTTTAATGATGACAGAGAGTCAGGACCTCGGTTTTATGTCTCAGCCGAAGGATGGCACCATTTCTTCAGCACAGGTTCCCCGTTACTGAACTGAGGTATTGGGATTCCTAAACAGACCACAGGGTATGTGCCCCCTGTTGGCCTCACCAATACCTCTTCCAGCAGCAACCCAAGCTTTTCCTAGATGGTCCTCCATCCAAATGCAAGCTGGGCCTGAACATGCTTAGTGTCAGGTGGATGACCTGTACTGAAGCACACTTTCTACTTAAACTAATTATCAAAAAAGTCAAGTAATGTTTGCCTAAATACAGCAATGTAAACAGAAAATGTATATTTTTAGTAGTCAAGTTAAAAAACAAGTTGATTTAGCATAGAAAATAAAAAAAGCATCTTTGGAAAAGTCCTTTTTAAATTGTTTCAAGAAGCTTCTTTCTTTTACACAACAAAAGACAAATGGGCAAATAAATTTCAAAAAGTACAGGAGAGTAAAGATGATGAAAACCATACCACTGCCACATAGGTCTATATTTATTTAGAGATGTAAATATTAAAAAAATATGTATAAAAGACCATAATTTAGAAATGTTATAAATATATATTTATTTCCTTTATCAGTAAGCAACTAAAAACACAGTACAAAGCTTAATGTGTATTCCTCACTTTCAAAAAACACACAATGAAACGTAGTTTTTTTTCTCTATTTTCCATTTTAAAATGACTGCATATCATGCTTATACAATATTTTATGGTGCTCTTAAACTTTACGGTGAACAAAATGTTGTCCTCAGCTCTTTCACTCTTACACAACAAGCAGTTGGCCAGTTAAGGCTGAATTTCTGTCCTTTATAAGTGCCTTTGAAATGAAGCACATATTTTCTAATGATTCGTTTAGCTCTTCTGAGTCCTGAAAAAGACAAACAGAATTATTAATGTCCTACAGTATACAGTATCTAAAGGGCAAATTAAGTAATTGTTCTTTGAGAACACTGTGTCTTTAACAGTAAAAAAAATGATCAGAGCAGAGACTGCATCAACATAGAAGATTATTCATGTCCATCTGAATTAAACTGAAACCCTAATTTCTTCGTTGTCACGTTTTCACAATTGAAAATTTCTTTTGATTTGCTATTTATATTATGCATACTTGGTTATGTTTTTATTAGCAATTTAAGATAGCCTGGATTGCTTTTTATGGAGTCCACACACTATGCCAGCTACTCCGGAAAAAATTGCTGTATTTAAACAGGGTTTCTCAGCTTTCCAAAATCCAGCTGCAATTAATGTTTGTATATACGTAAGTTTTTTGTGATCAAATTTTTAAAGTGTGTATATACTGTAAGTTGTAATTAAAATTACACCTATGATTGTTGTGCTAAAGATAATAAATAGCACAAGCTCCAGGAAAACAGAATTTCCAAAGGATCAGGGGCCTCATGTATAAACGGTGCGTACGCACAGAAATGTTGCGTAAGAACTTTTCCACATTCAAATCGCGATGTATAAAACCTACACTTGGCGTAAAGCCACGCACTTTTCCACGGTACCTCATACCTTGTCGTACGCAAGTTCTCCGCTCGGTTTTGCAGACTGGCGGCACTCAGCGTCAAAGCAGTGCTACTGTTCCTGTGTGGTTACACCTTATTTTCCTGACACGGCTTTATAAATACACCGAAACTAACCGCATATTGTTTATTAGTGTAATGCTTCTGATTGTAATTAACTTGTAACAATATAATGGTCCAGGGAACAGCCATAGTATTCCAAATACCATAACTGCTTTGGCGTTGTTACTCTCACTTCTTCTTCTTTCAGCTCCTCCCGTTAGGAGTTGCCACAGCGGATCATCTTTTTCCATATTTCTCTCACTGCACCACTCGGAGTATTTATATCATTGTATCTGAGTCTGAATCACAGCAGCAGCTGATCGGAAAGGGAATTATCGGTATACAGCTTCAAGTACACGCTGTCTCAGCCACGGCAAAATGTTTTAAAGTCTTTCCTGTACGGACCTCACGGTTCAGAAACAGTTTCATCCCAAGAACTTTCAATGCATTCAATCAATTGCACCTTGTAGAACTGTTTGTACTTATAAGTACAATCACCCCACTGTAAACTTGCACTACAGTTATAATATCGCACAACCTGAGCCACTTTATAAAGCGCGTATTTACATATGATGACGATATCATTTTTAAGGTGAAATGCAGCAAAATATGTTTATTAAATTATACAGATAAAACTTTAACTTCATTTAAATAATCTATATTCGTCACTGGGAGTGTTGTTAAGGATAGAATAATTAAACATGTACTACGAAGATATTTCAATGTTCTTTAAACGTTTTGAAGAATCGGCGCTAAGCTTACAGATGGCTTGACGTCTATTACAGAGCTGATTGTATGGCGATCGGTTACTTGGGGAAAGAAAAGCACTGACTGCAGTGACGGCTACGCCAATATATATTGAATATAAAACAGAAAGAGAAAATAACAACACAGCTAAAAACGCAGCGACAAATTTCGGCAAAAGTTAAATGCTTGTGTCATGAGCACGAGGCGGCTATGCAGTGTCTGCAACGGACATGGCCATCCACTGTGCATAAGCTACCTTACTGACGGGCGGGCAAAGGAGCCACCGATTCTTCCTCTGCCCAGTGCCACCGCAAGCCTAGAGCCGCCCCTGAGTACTGCTGCAATAAATTATTTAATCGAAGTGAAACACATGTTTAATAACGTGCTTTAACTCCTATCATCATGAAAATTACATCACGTATACATCTCAGTATTTTAGTTATTCAGAGAGCTGTAATATCACAAATGTAATGGATTCTTTGTCCAGTTGGAGGAAGAGAGCTGGTTTAAGAAGCACATAGTGATTCACACACATAGAGCACATAGAAGATCAAATACAAAACAAAGCATTTAACGTGCTACTTTAATTACGATGTGATTTGAGAAACTGGTTAATTAAACGATTTTAAGATGAAGTTTATGATGTTCTACTTTAATGACAAAATAAACTAGGCCTACGTGATTAAAATGGAAATGGCGAGATTGAAGTTGACATTTTGTGCTTTTTCCCCACTGTGTGCCTTTTTTCTCTGTACCCTAATAAGCTTTCATATGACACTCAGACAGTGGGCTTACAACTCGGCTTTTCACGGCGACTTTGATATGTGACTTCTTTTTTATTTCCGGCACTGTGCGATTTGTGAATGTGAGCATTCAAGTTTCTCCAACACGCTATGTCACTCGATCAACTTCCTTTTGATGATTATACCACGGTTTATTTGAACAAATAGTATGTTTTTCCTTTGCCTCCACTTGGTATTCACTGAAATTCTTATATTTTCCCCCGTGCTTTTCCCATTGTCTTTTCACAGAAGGCTGCGCTTAAGGGCGATTTATATTGATTTGCATATTCAAAGACGCGTAATTCTGGGAGGAGTTGGGGCGTTACATAAAGCGCGTGCACGAGCGTTAGTTTTCACGCTGATCGGGATTTATGTAGCGGAAGAACGTGGAAGTTGGAGTACGCACAGATTCCTGCATCTGGATTTTTCTGTGCGTAAGCACATTTCGGCTTTTGTGCTTACGCCATGTTATAGTGCGAGTTCTACGCATGGTGTTATACATGAGGCAACAGGAGATGAAACAAGTATAAAATATTATACAATTTGGTCAAAACCAGAAAACCAACCAGCCAAAATACCAAGGACCAGTACACAAAACAGAGATGTCAGTAAACTAGAAAATATTTGGAGCCCTAAATAATGGAAGAAACACTTTAGAATGCATGTGTTTTATTTTGAGTATCCAGTGGCTTAAACAGTACCGTAGTGATCAGGTCACATGTCATGTACTTAGGGACTGAATGTCCAGCAACTATTGGATGGCAGCAAGATGGCACTGACAACAATAATAATGGTGCCTGTGCATGGTCCAACTTAATTAGCAAAATGGTAGCATGGTGATATAATCAAAATACATCATAGCCAAAATTGAAATAAAAATACGAAATAATGACAGTCGCTCACACCATCACAAAAAAGAGAAACCAATTAATTTATAATGCATATTTTAGGAAAGTGTGGGCAAACTGGCATACCATGACCAAAATTCTACATTGGGAAAATTAAAATGTTAAACTGTTCACAGGCAGTGACCTGGTCAGCATCCAAACACAGGTCTTTTTGAGCTACAGGGAGGCAGTGTTCATAAATCAAAAACTACAGCATATTGGACATTTTGGAAAATGTATAAAGTGGGTTTGAAATAAAATACTATAAAGCCCGCTGAAAATATAAAAAAAGAAACTATAGATATTTCCATCATTTATTAATTATGTGCAAAACGAACCAATAAATTGGATTATACTGTATACACCACCTTTAACTGAGTACACATAATGCTTTGCAATGTAAAAAAGTAACACAATTCAAAATCATAATAGAAGAAAATAAAATTCAAGATTAACCACATGGAAACAAAAATGGGCAGAAACCTAATGAAGTAATAATGAACTGGTAACACACAAACAAAAGCAGTAAGTTGAAAGTATGACAATTGTTGATAAATAGCACAGTGGAGTTAAGTATTGTTGCATTAGAAATGAGGGTCTCAAGGTTAAAACAGAAAATTAGAAAACACTTTTGTGAATATTAGTTTTAAAAAAATGTACCTACTTCTCATTTCATACAGGATTTTCTCTTTTTCTGCCTTTTAGTTTTCAAAAATATTTTTCACACCTGATTGTTGCTGGCAAAGTTATGTTCTCTAACATATGTAGTTTGGTCTTGCACTGGGTATGGTGAAATTCACTTAATATTTATGAGATTCTGCCATTTTAAATGAAGGCTATCTGAGCACTTTAACTTATTACCTGTCTCCCTTTGCAGCAACCTTTTTACTCCGGAATCTAATTTCCAGAAGGAAATTTTGTAAATGCTATGGTTATTGTTGCTTTTGAAAATTATTTGAGTGCTTATGGTATACATTTTACATGCATGTGCTTTGCATTATAAAAATAAACTACATAAAAAAATTACCATTTGGCAAAAAATGTACCATTTTTCCTGGATAGCAGTGGACTTTGATTTTCATCACCACTGTTGCAGTGATTTAGTTCCCGGACAAATCAACTTTAACTCTCCTAATGGTGAGTTCAATGATTTCACATCTCCCTTTGTATATTTGTGTTTTATCCTAACAATGCCATGCATTAGCCTTGGTACAGTAAGTCTTTTGTTAGCTAAATATTAAGATAACAATGCATCAACAGCATTATTGTAGTAGCCTTATTAGCTGTATGCAGTGAGTGGCTAAGGATTAATTTTCAGTGCTGTGTTGTAAGTGTGAGTCTACATATGTGCAGGTGCTACCTAAAACATATATGACACATATCCCCTCCAATTGCCTTTGTCTTGTTGTGCAACAAATCTAATCTACAGTGTTATTGAACCTCTGGGTAAGTTCTGTTTGTTGTAGTCTGTTGTGTATGCACTCTCTGGCACATTTATTCTGAATTGAAAATATTGTGGATGTTGCCCCATGTAAACATTAATCCTAGCTTACAGTAAGATTGTTTCGCAGAATCTAGACAAATGAATTATCATAGAATACCCAGTCAAACACACCACTGTCCACACTGCTACTCCCACTAGAAACTCCATTTCACCTAACCGGCATGTCATTGAGGATGCTGGAGAACAATTCATTCTTATTTAGGGAAAACATTAAAAATAAAATACAATAAAAAATAAATACTTTATAACCATTGGATTCTTTGACCATCAAAACCCCAGAAAATATACTCTGATCATTTTAAATGTTGAAGGAACACTTAGAAAAAATTTAAATCAAAAGCTTGATCACAAAACTTATCCTTTAATGTAAGCTACTTTCATTATGAAACAGGTAACCTTCAGACAAAAAAATGAAAATTAGAAATATGGCTGTCTGAAAAGTGTCACTAGATAAATAGAGTTTTTAGCAAAAGTTAAATCATTATAATGAAAACTGACCTCAAAGAACAATGCTTTGTCATGTAAAATATATCTAAAAGAAGATGGGATAAACATGTAATAAGTATATAATTCATGGATAAAGTACTGCATTTATTAGGATATATGTATGTACAGTATGTATGTTAATAATGACATAATTTTAGTGCATTGGCGTTGAATATAGTTCTCCTTATTTAAAATGCATTTTCAGGCATTTTTTGTTTAACAGCTAAGCACAATACAGAATCTTTTCTTTCTAGTTTGGTCAGCTTAGTAATTAAAATAAGCAATACCAGTTGTCGTCTCGGTGCTGCTAAATGCTTTCATGAGGTTTTCTAACATTAATTTGTATTTATAGCCAGTGGGTGTTTGGCCAGCATTTCCACCAGCATTCTGCAAATAGACATGCATTTACACATAATGTGACACTATTTCAAAATACACCAAGTACTGTAACTGTTTATCAAGCATCACATTATCCCATCAAAATGAAAACTGTGGCCTATGCAGGTGTATAATGTTCTGAAACTGAATTTTCAAGATCACATTACACGATATTGAAAATTTCAAAACCACTAATGTGGATATTATCTGTATTCCATTAACAGCTTCATTCTCAACAGCAAATGGATAACTCGATAGTGAAACATATACTGTAAGACCAGATGTTGCCATTTTTGTATGCAGTCCTCTATGCATTTAGGTTTTGCCTATTAAAAATGTTAAAACCAAATATTTTTCAGCTGCATGGCCCATATTAAACTACATGTATGCCTATTCTGGCACGTCTTAAAATTTAGCTGCCATTTCATGGCCAATGACACCTGGCATTGTAAGTAACAAGATTAGTTGTAATAGCAAAACCTTAAACAATTATAATTATTTAATTGTATGCTTGTTTGTTAAGTATTATTACCTTTTAAAGTGAACATTTAGCTATTATTTCTTAATTTTATTCAACCATAACTCTGTGTTACAAATAATAAACAGCAATTTACCTAGGGATCACAGGGGTAGATTACTATATAGTGTTATGACTGGTTTCTTCCTTTTCTCTTTGTGTCAGCATTCTGAAATCTTTTTGGAGATAAAACACATTCCTTCTCGAGTTTTTACACTAGAAAGTTCTGATTAAATATAATTTGTGGAGTTAATCTTTGAAGATAAAAAGTTGTCATGTTTTCCTGTGACATCATTTTGTTTGTTTACTTTCGCCATCATCTTTAAGGATTTAGCATGCTTGACACTATGACAGCGCTCTCATGTTCTACTTGCGCCATCAATGCAAGAGTATTTAGATTGTCACACTAGATTCTTTGTTATCCAAGATCTGGATATGAATGGAAATAGTCAAGATATTTTTGTTTGTTGTTTTCTGGATTCTAAATCTTTGTTTGTTTAGAACTCTTTCTGTTTAGTGATTAGGACTGATGAAGCGTAAGTTATGCCTTTTTAGTATTTCACTCTGCCATGTTATTTTGACCACGTCTCTATCTCTGACACCTTCTTATAAAATCTACTCCTGTTTCTCTAAGATAAAACATATAGGTTGAGTATTTGGAATTACAAGAGAAACATTTGTAATCTTTAAGAAAGACTTTTAAGACAAAGGTTGAGTTGTTGTTCAGCAGGATGTGAGGCAACATAACATTAGGAAATAATTCTAAAGCTGAAAAAGGCCAAAAATAAAGGACTGAAAAAAGGACAACCAGTATACACTCTGAGAGGGTTCTGTGAGAATAATGCTTTCACAATGAAGAATGCCATATCCACTCAATCATCCACTATCAATCCCATTTGATCCAGCTGAGGTATTGGAGCCTATACCGAGATGTAATCAGTGAAGAATCTTGCCTGAAGGAGGAGCCTGAATTGCCTCGAAAGCTTGCATATTGTAATCTTTTTAGTGAGCCAATAAAAGGTGTCATTTTGCTTGACTTCTCACTACATTCATAATGGCCAACACGGTACAACACCCTAATACTGTTTTTTCTTGTAATGGTTTCATGCTGACGGCTATCTTATTTTGCATAAAATGAAGTTTGCAATGTTTATGGATTGTAAACGTCACTCTTGTACGAGACCCGAGTAAATTATGAATCAATAATGATATGCAGAAAGCTGCCCAAATAATTACTGCAATTTAATTTGATCTGAATATTATAGACAATGATGCAAATGAAGGACAAGCAGCACCATGATATATACTCAATTAAAGTACCATTGCTGAAATCGCCCCATACATCCATCATTTATTTGCTATTAAGCAAATGACAGAAATAAATCCTGGATTGACCACTAATCTATTTTAGCATGCAATATACAATTTAATCTAACATGCATGTCTTTGGAATGTAGGAAAGAAACTGCAGTACAACAACAAAAACAACATTTATTTATATGGCATATTTTCATACAAATGATGTAGCTCAAAGTGCTTTACATAATGAAAAAAGAGATAAAAAGACAAAATAAATAAGAAAATAGAATTAGGGAACACTAATTAACATAGAGTAAAAGTAAGGCCCAATGGACAGGGAGGACAGAAAAAACAAAAAGAAACTCTGAAGAAAAAAATAAAATCTGCAGGGATTCCTAGGCCATGAGACCACCATAAGACTAGGCATTCTACCGAACATAAATTACCTCAATCAGTCCTCTTTGTATTCAGGGTTCACATGGAAAAACATGCTGATGATGGTCATGTGGACTTCTGGCCTTTAATCCATCAATGTAAGGACATCATCACGGTGCTTTGATCAGGTGGTGGTAGTTAGACAGACAAGGTTAAAAAAGTGCAAACTCCTTACAGACAGTACCAGAGCTGGGAATCAAACCCTGAAGCAGTAGCACTAATAAGTGTGCCATTGTGTCAAACACTACTTGCAATCATATCATAAATATGTTCTTAGTAGGAATACAAGTGCAAACATTATCTATCTGTTTACATTATCAAATATTGAGAGCAAAATCTTTTACCCATAACAAACCTAAAAAGATACTTTGATTAGAAATTGGAAAGGGGAAGTCTGTCTCCAAGTAAAATCTAATAAAATGTTGCTTCCACGCAAAACATTTCCTTTGTGTCTTGTATTGTTTAGAAAATAAAGTTAGATGAACAGCCATTTATTGATTAAAGTAACACACTAACTTGAAAGCAACAAAAACTAACAGCTTTGAACAGGCTCCAAAATATGTTATTTGGGCACTGACTGAAATAACGTTTTGTTTACATTTGGCTCAAGTTGCAAAACATCAAAGGATAAAGATTTTCTGTTTTCTTTCAAAATGATATAGTGTTTCTTTCGCTAATTAAAAAAATTCAAGGACTGGTATAAATCCAATACATCTGTGAAAAGTCAACAGAAATGTACTGTTATTTGTACTTGTATGGGTTTAAATACATATTTTTCTGATCGAATAAGAAGAGTTTCTCTTTCTAAAACTGCAAAACATTACCTGCAGCACAGATACCAATATTACCTTTATGATAACTTAGGCAAATGAACTCACTGGTCATCTAACACAGTTCTCTTTCTGACAAATTGATTTATTCATTACTAAATCTCATGAAACAGCAGTAATCACTTTCTCAAAAAATACCTGCTGAAAGGGTTTCCTTCTGTCATGGTTCAGCTAATGCACTTCTCACTGCTCTCATGAGACAGAAACACTGGAAATTACTCAAAATGAAATGACAGATGAAGCAATAGAACAAGGTGGAGAAAACACGCCATGTGGCCGTACTGCTGTAACTGATGCTCCCTCACAATGCAGGCAATGTGCCTCATTCGGGACTCTGTGAGCAGCCACTCGTTTGACACAAAGTCAAACTAGCAGTACCCAACGATTCCCCGAAGAGACCCAGTACCGAAGGAGTCCAGTCTTTGTCTAAGGCACAGGAGAATGTCCATGTCTTGCAAACATAAAGCAAGACAGGAAGCACCAGGACTCTAAAGACTTGGGCCTTTGTCCTTTTACAAAGATATCGGGAGCGCCATACACCCCTTTCCAGTGACCTCATGACCCCCCATACTCTTAAGAATCCATCTACTGACTTCATAGCAGGAGTCATCAGAAACATGAATGTTGCTGCTGAGGTAAGTAAAGTTCTCGACAAGGCTGACACTTTCTCAGCAGACAGACACACTGCTGATGGCTGAACATAAGAGGTCATTAAAGGCCTGGATCTTGGCTTTTTTCCAGGACACTCTCAAGCCAAGACACTCAGACTCCTCGCTCAGTTTTTCAAGAGCCTCGATTAGAGCCTCCATTAACTCGGTAAAGATCATAGCACCGTCAACAAAGTCAAAATCAATGAATCTTTCTTCACCAACAGATGTCCCACAGCTGCTGGACCCCACAACCCTGCCCAAAACGAAGTCCATGCAAGCACTGAACAGATTAGGAGCAGGAACACACCCTCGACAAACCTCAGAATCAACTGGGAAAAATGCAGAGGTTCTGCCTCCACTCTGCACAGAACTCACAGCACCAGTATACAGGCCAGCCATGATAACCAGCAACTTTGGGGGGATTCCGTGAAGTCTCAGGATGTCCCACAGGGCAGCTCAATCAACTGACTTCTCATATCTAAGAAATGTACCTTTTATATTTACCAGGTTTTACTTCATTCAGGCCTCTGATTTACACAGTCACATTTGTGTCTTATTCACATTAAAATATAAGTGATCTTGAGCATGCTTACTTCAGGGTTATAATAGAAAAGTACGAATTAATCATAAAAGAAAAAGAAAACCTTTAGCCATGGTACTTCCTGGTCTAAACATGGCTCTACCAGAAGACAGTTGTCTGTTAAGTCATACTTACATTTTTACAAAATGCAAGTTATTAAGCTTGTTTATTAATGTTTTGGTAGATGTGACTATTTGTTCTTATGTGGTGATTTTAATATGCAAAGTGGATTTTCAGAACCTTGCTGCATTACTCTAACATTGAAATTACAGTTGAAAGATTCTTAGTTCAATTTTAATTGTTAAAAACAACTTACCTGTTCGTCCCCTCCATTTGTTGCAAGTCAGTCTATAACTGCTGAATTTTTCCTTGGAGTATTCACAGTTACAATTTACAGCAATTAATAAATTAAAATATGGTACATCATTAGAGGTGCACACACTTCTTTTTTTGTAAGAGGGCCACTGAACACATGTGCTCTTGTTTGACTATGAAGTTCAACTTAATTGTACAGTATGCAATGTTATTTTCTTCGATGTATACATTTGACTTGATTGTGTTTAATATTATTTTCTTCAAATAAAATTTAAAAAAAGAAATGGATAAACAAAATATCATTATATATGAAAAAGTAATGTATCACCAAAACTTAAAAAAAATCAAAATACTGATAAATCTAAAGAAACCAACAGCATGTATGGTGATGGTTGGCACAATGACACAATCCTTAGGTCTCTATTTTGCCTAAACACTACATGTGTTGACATGTATTGCATCCTCCAATATCCCAAAGATGTACATTTTAGCTTGATAAGTGACTCAAAATTGTCTCAGTATGAGTGAAGGTGAGTGTGCATGTTAGTATGCTCTGAGACAGAATGGCAGTTGACCCATGCTTGGTTTATGCCATATGACCAACTCTGCCAAGATAGGCTCTGTCTTACTGCAAACCTTTGGCTGTCACTGAGTGTGCTATTACCACAGCATTTATAAACTGTAATCTAATATGTACAGAAAAATGATTCATGAAAAATACTTTACTTTATATACACCAGAGAAATATAATGTCATACTTGGCAGGGGGTGAACAAATTCATTTCCCTTTGTAGATAACACATCCATTAAATAACTTTATTTTAAAAGTTAGTGCTGCAAGAAATGAGAGAAAAATGTAATGTTCAAGTGCGCATTATATGCACATTAGATTTAAAGATTACAAGAAGGTTCGCTTTGTAGAGAGTCTCATTTGAAAGAAAGTGACTGAAAATGTCCACTCACTAATAGAAGAAACAAGGGCATCAAGAGTTATAAACCAAATGTTCACTTTATAGTAGCACTGTGCAGACTGATGTTGTCCTTTTTAAGTATGTAATTGTACCAAGAAAACACTATTTGGGAGTATACCATTCAGTGTTCTTTTTTCAATGTATTGTTGAAATAGTGTGTTGGTCAAAAAGACCTGAGGCTTCTTGTCAAATATTCCTGGTTTCAATATGTCTCTATTAAGGGGTCTGAAAGAGGCTACTGCTTCAAAGAAAACACACACCTTCCTATGCTGACAGGACACCTTCTATCATTTTGATATTCTCTCTTACTTGTATGAGATTTATATCAGCTTTTACCATGCCCTGTTCTATTCTGAGAGTGCTTCTGCATCTGGAATATCTTTTTAGCCAGGTAAATCTTCTTACAAGAAAGGCAGGAAGATAGAATAATCAGCCAATCGTTAAATCTTATTTTGTATGGCTGAATTTACAAAATACACTTTGAGAAGGCTTTTTACAAAATTAACTAAGGTAGAGATTAAAGCAACATGATAAAGATCAAGATCATTCAATACATGATAAATTATAAGACAATAAAGTATGCAGGATCTTCAAAATAAAAATTAACATATAGTATAGATAATTAGACTGACTGTAAGAAATGACAGTGCAGTAAAAATATAATTAGTACTGCTGATACAAAAGATTCAAATTAGAGAATAATCATAGTTGTGGAAAATTGAATTGCAAGAGAGATAAGGTGAAATTATAAATCTGGCCTGAATGAAACCACTCATGGAGCTTCACAAACATGTCCACGTGAAAAATATTAAAAAGTTGGAGCCACGGAGATGAGTGAAGGCCAGCTTGACATTAAGAAACATGGTACTGATCAAAAACTAACCAGATTAACAAATAAGTAATTACAAAATATTCAATAGTAGTGAAATGTCAGTTTAATGATTAATTTCTCTTAATGACACAGCACCAGACAGTGACTGTAGTGGCTTAGGTTTCCACCGCTGTTTCACCTTATGGCCTCAAGCAAATCACTGAACCTACTTGCGATCCAAGAAATATCTGTAAATAGCGTTCTGAACTTGTATGTTGCCTTGGATAGATGTCATTCAAATAATAGTAATGATAGTTTTTTTTTAAATAATCAAACTAAAAGTAAAATATTTCAGAATTTTGTATCTTTCTTTTGGCTCCAACATCCATATGCAGTGCAGAAGATGGAAAGGTGGAAATGAGTGGCTTCTTTAGGACACAAATAGTAAGGGAGTGGGTAGGCTGTAGGGGGACTTTCCTAAGAAGTGTAGATGTAGAAGTGTAGTAATCATACAAAATGATTACTAGTATGTAAGCACCATCTCTTTATAAAATATTTCTCCCTGTGCTCTCTTGTTTATATTTTAATGATTATTATAAATCTTAACTGGCTTTCTAATTAAAATATTTATACATTAAGGTTGACAATAAAACAACCACATCTAATATATCCATCCATCCATCCATTTTCTAACCTGCTGAATCCGAATACAGGGTCACGGGGTCTGCCGGAGCCAATCCCAGCCAACACAGGGCACAAGGCAGGAACCAATCCTGGGCAGGGTGCCAACCCACCGCAGCATCTAATATATATATATATATATATATATATATATATATATATATATATGTATCTACATTTTACTTTGGCAACCCATTTAGTAGAAATAGTTTGATGTTATTAAAGTTAATGAAAAAATACAAAAACAAATAAAACAGTCCATAGCGGTTTCAGTTGACTTAGGATGTAGATGAAGTTCTTGATTCCTGAATGTGAATGTTTGACCAGATGACACAGAATACACAATGGGCAGTCGGAAAATCGAGAGTACACCTTATGAGAAG
This sequence comes from Polypterus senegalus, assembly GCF_016835505.1. Lineage (NCBI taxonomy): Eukaryota > Metazoa > Chordata > Cladistia > Polypteriformes > Polypteridae > Polypterus > Polypterus senegalus. The sequence continues at coordinate 58,405,963 of NC_053168.1, read as the reverse complement.
GATTTAGGAGTCACAGTGGACTCTAAGCTTTCGACTTACTGATAGTGCTCAGAACCCATTAAGAAATCTAATAGAATGTTAGGTTATATAGCACGATGTGTGGAGTACAAGTCCAAGGAGGTTATGCTCAACCTTTATAATGCACTGGTGAGACCTCATCTTGAGTATTGTGTGCAGTTTTGGGCTCCAGGCTACAAAAAGGACATGGCAGCACTAGAAAAGGTCCAGAGAAGAGCGACTAGGATGATTCCAGGACTACAGGGGTTGAATTATGAGGAAAGATTAAAAGAGCTGAGCCTATACAGTTTAAACAAAAGAAGATTAAGAGGTGACATGATTGAAGTGTTTAAAATTAGGAAGGGAATTAGTACAGTGCATCGAGACTGTTATTTTAAAATGAGTTCATCAAGAACACGGGGACACAGTTGGAAACTTGTTAAGGGTAAATTTCGAACAAACATTAGGAAGTTTTTCTGTACACAAAGAACCATAGACACTAGGAATAAGCTACCAAGTAGTGTGGTAGACAGTAAGACGTTTGGGACTTTCAAAACTCGACTCAATGTTTTTTTGGAAGAAATAAGTGGATAGGACTGGCGAGGTTTGTTGGGCTGAATGGCCTGTTCTCGTCTAGAGTGTTCTAATGTTCTAATATATATAAACAAAGGAGAGGAAAACAAAAAAAAACCTATGATGGCCATAGGAGAAAAATAAAACCTCTTGAGGGCAGAAGACAGGAATGAGCAAATCAAATAGTAGGTGTGATGGTAACAGTGTGCTTTGAGCAGGTGTGGGTGGCACAAAAAAGCAATGGATTAATGTCAGGTAATTATTAACACAACAAAGAGCTAAACTTGTGATTCAGAGCACTACATTATGATAATATTACTGGAAAGCCAGCTTAAAAAAAGCGTTTTAGCAGTGCTTTGAAATGTTCCACAGATTTAGCCTGACATATTTCTATTGGTAAATTATTCCAAAATTTAGGTGCATAAGAACAGAATGCTGCCTCACCTGTTCTTTTATATTTTGATCTTGGAATAATAACCAAACCAGAATTTGCAGATCTAAGATTACAATTTGGTACATAAGGAAACAGGAATTCTGAGATGTACGTAGGGGCAAGATTAAATAATTGTGCCATTTTTACCTTAAATGATGTGTATTTGATGTTTAAGTTTATATGTTTAAGTTTATCGAAATGGGTATTGTTTAGGGTCTGGGAATGGATTCATTCACTTTCCATTATTTCTAGTGGGGAAAACTGATTCAGACTTCGAACAATTCAGAGTTCAGTTATGAAGTACCACTGTATTTGACTTGTTAGTGCTTTTGTTCATACAAGAGAAATTTTAATTTCACTGAAGAGTTTCCTTCTCTGAGAAAACTGTCCATGTGTTTTGTGGGCCAGAACAGATTAAAACTTAATGGTCCTTCCAATTCCCCTCTCATTTATTTTTAAATATTTTTTTTTAACACAGATACTTCATGGTGCATATGCACAGATTTAAAAGGAAGCATGTTAGCTGGAAAGTTGGTGGTTTATTGGTTATCTGAATTTCATTATTAACTAATGTCAGATCAGGTGAGGTTGGGGACCATGCACTAGTACAGTGCATTGCCACATCCACCACACAACAAAACAGCTCAGGATCAAAGTTGGCAACCCCCAAGGCAAACATGGTGTCCAGTACCATTTCCCAGAAATGACCATCTGTATGCCGCAGCCAGGTGTTATGTGGGCGTCCCCTTGGCCTGGTCCAGCCGCCCAGGTCCTCAATAATGAGGATCCTGTGAGCTGGAATACCATCAAGGAATTGTGCCACATGGTCATAGTGCCGTAATTGACACTCCCTCACAATGCAGGTAATGTGCCTCATTCAGGACTCTGTTAGCAACCACTTGTTCGACACAAAGTTAAACTAGCAGTACCCAAGGATTCTTCAAAGGGACACAGTACCGTAGGAGTCCAGCCTTCACCTGAAGTCACTGGATAGCGTCCACATCTTGCAACCATTCAGAAAAACAGGAAGCACTAAGACTCTAAAGATTTGGACCTTCATCCTTTTGCAAAGATATTCGGAGTGCCACACACCCCTTTCCATTGACCTCATTACTCCTCCATGGTCTCCCAGTTCATCAACTGACTTCGTAGGAAGAGTCACCAGAGACATGAATGTCACTGCTGAGGTAAGTAAACCTCTAAAAAAAGGTCGACACTCTTCGTAGATAGACACACTGCTGATGGCTGTGCCCAAGATGTCATTAAAGGCCTTAATCTTGTCTTTAATCCAGGGCACTTGCAAGCCCAGACACTCAGACTCCTTGCTCTGTTACTCAACAGCCCCGATCAGAGCCGCCATTGACGCCACAAAAATCACAGCATTGTTGATCAGTGAATCTTTCCCCACCAAAAGATGCTCCACAGGTGCTGGACCCCATGATCATGCCCAACACCTAGTCCATGCAAGTATGGAACAGATTAGGAGCAACAATGCATCCCTGATGAACCCCAGAATCAACTGGGAAAAATACAGGTGTTCTGCCTTCACTCTGCACAGCACTCAGAGTATCAGTGTTCAGGCTGGCCATGATATCCAGACGACCTGCGAAGTCTAAGGATGTCCCACAGGGCAACTCAATCAACTGAACTGAATGGTTTAAGAAATTTGAAATGCTGTAAAGAAACTCTGCCAATACTCGCGTTTGCGCTTCATGACAACCTTCAGCGCCAGGATGCAGTCAATTGTAGACTTTTTAGGTGTAAAACCAGACTGCTCCTATTGAGGATAACCCCAGCAAGGACCTTGCCTGGTATCGAGAGCAGTGTTATCCCCCTGTATTTGACTCAATCCAGGCGATTACCCTTCCCTTTCCAGATAGGGACGACAAGTCCTGATTTCCAGCCAGTGGCTATGATGCCCATCTCCCAAACAGAAGCAAAGATTTCCTACAATTGAAGGAGGACAGCCTTACCACCAGCCTGGATAAGTTCACCCTGGATACCACAGATCCCTGCACCCTTCCCTACACTCAGCTGATTCACTACCTATGCAATCTTAGTGAGATTGGGTGGTTCACAACTAATTGGAGGATCAGTCTCAAGAACTGTGGACCTAGAGATGTCTAACATCCTAGCCAGAGGATCAGATTTAAAAAACAGTTGTTAAAAGCAGCTAGCTCAGAGGGGCAAAATTGCAACATCATCTGTAAGGACCGTTCTATCACATGCCCTGACTGCAACTCTCCGAGGAACAGATTCGAAAGTGCATAATGCTTCAGTTCTACTGTAACCATGACATGGGTCACTAGACCATAGATGGTGTTTCACTTACTCACAGATTCCTCTAACAAACACCTCCTTATCTGCCCTCAGAGCACTTTCAGCCGTCCTTCTCAGTTCCCGGTACAGACCAGAGTTGCCATCAAGCTGTGCGCTGTGACACCTCTCGATGATATCCAGGGTACATTGTAAGATGAAACCTCCTTATGGGAACACCAGCAACATGAACACAGCCCTCTGCAACGTTCAGGGTCTTGTCATGGAAGGTTTCCCACATCACAATGGGGTTAGGAGCTGCACCCAAGTAGGCAAGTTCCTTACACAAACTGTGTGCAAACTCATTAGAAACAGCCTGATCCAGACTCATTTTCCTAGTAGGTGGTAGCCTACTGGATCTAAGCTGGATCTTCAGAGTAGCAACAAGTCTGCTCCCTGAGTATGATAGCGATCAGAGCGACAAGACCAATAAAGTGTACCCACTTACAGAGATTTGGCCAGTCCCAGGTCTACACACCTCCGGGGGTGCCATTACTGAAATGCAGAGTTTACAAAGCTACTCCAACAGAAGAGCAAGGTGATCATCACATATCTACCTGGATTGGCCATCTCAAACTGGGACCTGAGTCCTGACATGCAGTCGCCGATGCCTCAGCACTACACCAGTTCCGATCCCCAGTAGGCCTGACCCCATTGGCTCTCCAAAGGTTTTGACTCCTCTGGGGATGAGGTTCCAGAGGGCTTTCCCCAATCCCCTTCATAATGCAAGTAGCCTTCCTGTAGAGAGTTGCAACAGAGTTACTCCCGTGGAGAGCAGAAAGGAGTCATGTCTGCCGTCTTCAAACTGCATGAAGTTTTTACAGTGGCTGGAGTGCCAATTCTGCCACCAAACCCCAAGATTTCCCTGTAAGTTGAAGGACCGCTTGCAGGGCTGTATGCAGTTTAAAATCACACTCAGGATGTAATAACTAATTTCTGGCTAAGAAAACAGGCAACAATTAAAACTTAAATACAGCGCTAAAAAGTATAATAGGCAAATAAGAGTTCTGAATTGAAACATGCAAGATAACTAAAATTCAGCCCAAATAAACATATTGCTTTATTAGTAAATAAATGGCTTCTAATTAAGAAATTGGTTGAAGTGAAAACCTGTAGAAACTACAGACCTCTAGGACTTTAATTGAGGATCTCTGACCTACAATGTAACTAAAATTTGCATCTGTTGAATCAAAGTGCTAGCAAGGCATATACTTAAAATACCAAGTCTCATAACCAGCAAGGACTTAGTTCTAATCAGGAAACTAGCTGGAATGAAAAACTGTAGCCACTGTGGCCCTCCAGAAAGGTGATTGAAGACCCCTGTTCTAGGTAGTTTCATAGTAAGATATGCTGAGGTTTCATAGACTGGTTTGTCCAGTCATTTAAACTCACCCTTTTAGGTGGTATTGATTCTTTAGCATTTGACGCACTCATTATGCCTAGCATGCTCACTGAGGGCTGATGGAGTCATGTGTTTACATGTTAGATGTGGTTGTCATACGTTTCCAACAGAAAAACAAAACAGAAAAATGAAAAACTGTTTTTAATGCCTAGATGGTCACTATTTAATTTCAAGTATAAAGGCATTAAATGCAGGGAAGGAAAATATGAAGAGAAATTGCTTTGAAGACAACAGGGTCCATGCATTTCCTCTAACTAAAAAAGTATCTGATATCTGTGATATTCAACCAGTTTATGAGTAAAAACTAAATATCGACATAAAATCATACTAAAAAGTTATACAATTTTATTGAAATCTTCAGAAAGTAATAACATATTTAGGATGTTTTAAAACATTTTTCTTAAACATTTTAAAGGAGATTTGCTCCCATTTTGGTTGTGTGCCTATGTGTTCCCTGTGAAGGATAAAGGTTTGTCTTGGTCCTGTCATTGCTGCAGGCTCTGGGCTGCTGCAAGCCTGAAATGGAAAATGCCAGTATAGAAAATGAATACAAGCAAATGGAATGCAATTGTTCTAAGCAAAACATCAACAAATCGGTCTTTATTTTTATTCATTACCTTTAACAGTTTGCACTGTCACAAATTTATTACAAGGTATCAATGTTAGAGTAGATGAATATACCAAAATAATGAAAATTCAAAACAAGAGCAGTAAAAAATGAATGGTAGGAGCACATGAGAAGAAAAATGTGTCGTACCACAGCTTAAACAAACATAATTTCAGAATGTAATACAGAAACTCTGCATTTGAATGTTGAAACTAAAGGGAGCCTCAAAGAAATACAGTACATCAAAGTAGAGTTCCAAATGTGGTGTCATAATTTTCAATGAGCATATGATTAGACTATATAAAGTATGTCTTACTTGCATTCCTGTTATACCCAATTAGGTTTCTGGTATTATCAGAAAGCTTCTTCTTGAAAGACTGTTTTTAATTACTGTGTCTTTTGTAAATCCGTTTGTGAACTAGACAGTTGTCATGACAATAAAAACATAACACTATAGGAATTCTTCATCCAACATCAACTACTTATTATATCGTCTTGGCCTACAAATTAACACTCTGATAATACTAGTCCATATTATCTTTTCCAAATACAGAAAATGCTCAGAATAGACACACATACTGTATGATCAATGAATGTTGCCTGTAGGTCTACAATTTCACTAAGCATGGCAATAAAAGCCGATTTAAGAATACTTGAGAAAACAGTAGGAGTATGATGTTGAATTCATTTAATGTAAGTAAAAGATTCACTGTAATAAAATAAAACAGTAATAGTTTGTATTTAAAGGTGCTTAGTTTTAAACAGTACAGTGAAATACAATAAGTTTGTTTCAGCCACTCTGTAATTGTTCAGCTTTATTTTAAAAGTAAGTCTTTGTTCATTTGGCTAGTGGAGAAATTCCTCTGATACTGCTATTTAAGAGAATTAAAAATGTGAGATGTTGTCCTTTTCTATAAAAGGCAATCTTTCTGTCGTGCTTCTTGTTAAACTGCAGTTACTTGGCAGTCATCTGAAGCTCATTTGTGCCTAATTACTTTACCATTTATGCAAGCTCCTGACACTTACTAGGCACTTGTTATTTAACTGCCAAATCTTATTTCTTGTCCTCCTGTCTTTGGACTATTTCCATAGAGGTTTTAAGGTTGGTTATATAAAGATTTTCACCTCATTCCATTTTTCATGTTGTTGCTCAAATTATTAATTTGATGCTTGTATTACACCTGACTACATTATTACTTACTCCTGTTTTGGGTCAACTGAATACTGGCCTTCTGCCTTTTTGAAGATGCCTCAGTTTCCTTCAGCAGCCCATCTCAGCTTATTTATTTGCATTAAAATGCACAACTACTGCCTCTTGTCCATTACCTCAAAGGCAAAAATGAAAAGAAAAAGTGTTTATGTGTAAACAAAGCACTGCCACTCTTTATCAATAGGGCACTTTAACTTTATATTTTGCAGGCATTGTATATTGACAAGTCTAATTTATTGAGTAACAGCTAACAAACAAAGTGAACAGCCAAGACCTCTATAATACAGTCCTTACGAGTGAAAAACTTTCTGTCTGCTTGCTACACCATAGGTATAACAGCAGGTCATCCAGTTCTCTGAAATATGCCACAGCTGTCCAGAGCTAAAATTAAATGAGTATAGCATGTGAAATTTATTTTACAACATGACTACCACTTTCTCCACATAGTTTATTCTACAGTTTATAGTGGTGGGACTCGTTTCTTAATTTTTGATTGTCCCTTTGCGCTTTTATTAGTTTACATGTGAAATTTCAGTTTATTCTAAAAAGTGACTGCTCTGCAATGCAGTCACCTAATGCTTTCCAAACAAAACACCTAACTGAGTCCTGTCTAAAACATTTACTGGTCCAGAGAGGCATAGCTGTTTCTGAGCTGCCAGCAGCTTCTTATAATTAGCAGACCACCTGTATTCACTCTGTAAGCTTCTATGCACAGTTAAGCCAGAGACAGATTCAGTGACCACCTGAATGTCATCTCCCTTAACTTGTGCAGGAGATCATACTAAGCTTATAAATATTTTACTGATGCTCAAAGCATGGCACTTGCACCCTCCTAAACGCTGAACACCTCTGAGCCCCGTAAAGCTGACCCGCTTACACTCAATGGGGCTCTAATACTTTAATGCTGGGATTACTGCAGGTTTTCATTCAGTTAATTTCTTAACTTGTTACCAGTCCCTCAAGTTAACCAAAATATCTTTTGAAAAGATGTTTTTATTTCAGCACCCCCAAAGCCAATTAAGATAAGATGCAAAGACAGTAATCAGGTTTCTTATTAAAAAACAGGTTGGAATGAAATGCTGCAATCACCATGTGTTGCGACAACCAGGAGTTTAAATAAAAAGCCCTGAACACTAAACTTTAAACTGAGTGGCAGAGAATTAGGGACATTACAAAACTGCAGCAATGTTGAAATTTTAAAGGGAAATAATTTGCAATGACTTTAAGGGACATCACTAAATTAATAGTTGCTAACCATATCAGTCTTCACCAATGCACTCCAAATGAGAAGTGTCCTCTAAAATGAATTTTCTTTTCTATAACTATATACTGCTACAAAGTTATGGGTCACACGACATATGTATCACATGCCTAGACACACAAAATAGTGGTGCCAAAAAAACCAGGAAAACAAAATGACAGGAGCCCAAACAAACAAAAGCATACTATGGAAGCAATCAATGAAAAATAATCATATAAAATGGCACTGACAATGACATCAGGTTCATAACAAAAACAAGTGCCATTTTGAACAATGCTGCACCTCCTCTCTGCGACAAACTAACAGAGAACTTTCAGCCAACGACTTATTCAACAGAAGTGGGTTAAGAAACACTTCTTTATACCGACAGCAATATGCCTGCATAATGTCTCACTGGGACTGAAACTGCCAAGTCGGAAGTTTTTCTTCTCTTTTCTTCCTTTTTAGTCATTCTGGTGTGTTTTTACATATATTTATTTTCTGTAAAAAGCCAGATTTCATCCTGGGAACAAATAAAGTTATTTCTTTCTTTCTTTCTTTCTTTCTTTCACATCTGTTGTCATGTCTGACATTTACTGCACACCATCACTGGCTGTTGTTAACTTGTGTAGTGTGACCTGTGGAAAAGGTCACCATTTCTTACTGGAACTAATGCTCACTGGATTTTCCATGGATTCTGATGATGATGTAAACAATGATATGATCAAGACACCTTTTTATTGACAAACATCACCAGAACAGTAGACGTCACGTTGTTGGTGCCATCATCTTTGCCACCTGTTTTACAAATTGTCTTAGCAGAAAATGTAAAATACCATTTCTCAACAGGAAAACATCCAAATGTGCTTGGGTGTCATCACTAGACAAAGCTGAAGTGATATAGTTATTTTGCAACTAGCTATACTAGCTACAGCTCACCCTACTCCTTTATGGACCTCTGCCTCACTAGAAGTACAATCGTACAATACCTGGCTTGATGTAAGCAATTGTACAATTACATGCCATGAGGAATGACTCATCAACCATTGTGGTACTAATAATAAAAACTAAGCAGACATGTACAGTAGTCCTATTCTTTGCTATATTATTCAATTTCTCTGGCTTAGAAGTTATTTCTTGCTCACATTTTACCTGTTTTTTTATTTTCATTTTCAAACAAATTTGACATCTGCTCCTTGGTGCAACTATTTTTATGCATTTCATAATTAATTTGCATTTTACTCTACAATATCTAAATTTCTTTAGAAATGTGTGTAGATATAATAGATTTCTTCCAAGTTCTTTTTTTTCCTTAAGTTGCCCACTTTTTACAGTCATCCATTAAATTATTTTCAAAAATAAATCATAAAATAAAATTCTTTAGCTTAAATTTACTTTTAAGATTCACAGCTTTAACTTGTCCAGAAAAGTAAACTCAATTGAAATATTAATGGCACTTTAACTGACAAATTCTGCTGTTGATTTCCCCTCAAAGACATTTAAAAAAAATTCTTAAAATGTATATTCACTCAGCGTGAAATTGCACAATTTATGGTGTTTTAATAGCATCATAATTTTGTTCATGCCAGGATCCTGTAACTACAACTTTCAAACCTATCATTTGGCAGATCGTAATCATGGCAACAAAATATAAACTAATAACACAAGCTTTATCCAAAAAGGTAAAATTAGTTTGCTTTAAAGTTATAATTTCTACTATAAATTCAAGAGTGGGATGAGGTACATCGTAATGGACATTTTATAACTGTGATAAAATACATTTATCCGTATTCTAAAGTCTCTTTTTTAGTATAGGGTCAGGGTGCACCAGTAGGAATGTGTGAACATAAAAAAGAACAAGCTATGGATAGGGCATTTCTCTGCAGGTCACATTACTACACAAACTGCACTCACTTTCACCATGATAAATTAAAATTTCCAACCAATTGCCATAACAGTATATCTGTGGAGTGCTGCAAAAAAAAAAAATACCAACTCCATTCAAAGACATTTAAATTGGACATCAAATCATGCCAGCCAATGTGACTTCATAAAAAGAATTCTGAAATGCTCTACCTAAAAAATGAAAAGCCCATTATAACTAATGAAACTCTAATGCAAATGAATGGAGAATGTAAAGACTTCATACTTAAGCAATTCAAATAGAGTTATGAAAACAGAATTCATGAACTGTATATTAGCAATATTAGCTAATGTGGCGCAATATATTGTATACTCATTTTAAAGTAATTTTCTCTCATTTGGCATTACTTTTCATTTATTACTAGCTGTGTGACCCAGCCTCACCCAGGAAAAGACAATGGGCCTTTGTTAAAGTACCATCGGTTAATTGGTTGCATCAGAAGTATTATGTAACTAGTTAAGCACTTTTCTGTATATGATGTTTGTAGTTTGTTTTATCAATGATTAATGTTATTGGCAGGCAGTCTAGTGTTGTGGTTAAGGCTTTGGACACAGAACATCAAACCCTGATGTTGTGGGTTCAAATCTTGCTACTGGCATTGTGTGACCAAGAGTGATGTTGTGGGTTCAAATCCTGCTACTGGAATTGTGTGACCATAAGAATTTCACTTCAACTGCCTGTACTTCAACTGGAACTGGAAAAACAAAAGAAACGTCACCAATTTTATCTCAAATGTTGTGAGTCACCTTGGATGAAGGTGTCAGTCAAATAATACGTAGTATTATTGGAGCTACTTACTCTTGAAATACAATTGCATTAGATCAATTTCTGCTTTGAGTTGGCTTTTGTAGATTGTCATTGAAAAACATGTCTTTGTATCTTCTTTGATCTTCTCCCACCTTTCTCCTTTCATTACACACCTGATTGTACATGCCAAATGTGATTGCGTCTTTTGTTTTGCCTGTCCGGGGCACTACCACTTCTTGAGTCATCTGTCCACCCTAATGGATTAGTGGTGCTGTTGGCTTGACCCGTCAATTACTTAAGCACACAAAATGGCAAAACCAGTCTAAAAACTCAAAGTAGACCTGGCCCACAAACTCAAAAATCAGGTCTGCTGCCAGCACAAACAAAAAAAGGTCCATAAATTTCAAAATAGGAAAGGGAAACTATATATGTCCCTGCTGCAAAAAACAGAAGAGAACAACGTTCAAAAGCGAATGCAAATAGAAAAGGGCTATATAAATGCAAAGAATTATTATTAATTAATTATTATTATTAAATATAGAAATCCAATGCAGAACAAAACAAAATGAATCAAAAACAAGAAATAGGAGTTAATGCCTCAGTAAATGCTTGAGGCATCTTTGGCTTTAAATAGGCTACATACAGCCACAGTGACAACATCAGGGGCCTCCATCCCTTTCTGTTCAACATACAAAGAACTAGGAAAACAACTAATGGAATTAAAATAACAATAATTTGAAAGTCAAAACACATAATATGAAAAAAAATAACAGCACTTAACAAAAATTACCATAGATAAATAACCAAAAAATAAACTCCAAAAAATAACAATATACAAACTTCACAAAATAACTCACTTGAAACTAATTTTTGGCTTTGGTGGCTTCCTTTTTTGACTGACCTTTGGCTACTGACTAAACTCCTTTCCTTAATGAAGACTTGCATGACATATGTGTTAGGCTGATTGGTGATTCTACTTATAAATTGATGAATGAGTCTCTTAGTGGGGGTGTGTGTATGTGATTGAGCAGCTTTTAACCCTGTGATTTTTGGGTTGGGCAGCAGTAACCTGCAATTAAATCACTTAGGAATATCAGTTATGAGTTGGCTTTTAAAAGATAATGTAATGGAATTTGTTTGAAAATCCACCTCATCAGCATGCATCCAGTAGAAATAGCAGAGGACAATGTGTGGATGAAAAATGAAACATGACATTAGCATTTAATTTTATATAAACACTTATGGTCAATGTTATCCATGAGATACTGTTTAAGGTTGGGTTAATGCTTGATATTGCTGGGATAGGGGCTAGCTCAGCACAACTTAAGTAAACACATCAGAACAAAGAATAGATAATATGGACTACTTTGATATGTGGTTCAGAAACTAGACATTATGTTAAACTGGAGAGTGCATAGTCACGAGGTAAAACATTGAAATGTTTGCAGAAACTTGCTTCATTGAAAGCAAAATATCTGAAAAAGATGATATCACACACAAAGTAGGTGAAACACTTTAGAATGATCCAGGTGCATCTCAAATAATATTAGAGGGTCATTATCATGAGGGCATAGATACAATCAGGCTGGCTGTATAAAAGTTTTAATTCTATCACTTTATAAAGTAGATGGAAGCAAGTGTTCAAGGTAGAATAAACATAGGTCCCTGTCTAAACTCACATGTTTTGAAAAAATAAAGAAAATATTATTTACCATTTTTAAAGGATCACCTACTTTAATTTTGGATCTATTAAAACTTTATTTATAAGCTGTGACAATTTACATAAAGCATTTTATATATTTTGATTATTTTAAAGAAAAGCAATCCTTTAAAATAGACCCAACTATCAGCTAAATATATAAAGACACTTTAGTAAAACATGGTGCCTGGTTGTCTGTGTTATTTGATTGCTTTGTCATTTCTATTCAACATATTTTTTGAAAAGGCTCGGGTTTATTTAAATATGGATTAGCTTCATGCCTTTCTGCCTACTGCTTTTGTATATCTATGAATTACTTTATCTTCTTGGCAAGTCTAACCTGTGATCTGTTGATAATGAACAATTGTAATGCTTTCATTTACACAGTTGCATTCATTAATGTTTAATCAGTCAAGGTACAATGAAAAGGAACATTTAAAGCATCTAAACAAATTTCCGTTTTTGTTACAGTGAATAAAGAGGATTTTGGAATTTCATAAATTCAAAACAGGAAGCTAAATATTTTTAAGGTGTTTGTCTATGTCTTATGAGTTATTTTGAAAGAAAATTGATAATTATCATCATATTTAAATACAGAATGTCACAAAATAAAGCAAATGTTCTACAAAAAGACTAGAAATCGTATAAGATAAAAATACAATATAAAAAATAGAATAAAAGCACAAAATTACCTTCAAATAAACTTCATTTTAAATTTAAAGTAGTCTGCAAAAGAACTTTAAATTAAATATCAGTATGACTAAAGGAATAATAATGTAAGGTTAGGTTAAAACTGCAGACAGACAAAACAAGGTGGGCTTGCAACATTTAAATAATAGCCTTCAAGTGCACAATAAAACTTTTGAAAAATAAAAATGTGTACTATAAATTTAATGGCTCACATATGCCAGCAAAGCCCTGAACTAAATTTGAAGTATAACAACTAAACTGCTCATGATTTTTTCACATTCTATTCTAAGCTCTGTTAGGGTTCTTTACTACTCTGTTGTAATATGCTTTCAGCAGAATAACAACAAGTAGCTGTTTCCATGTTCAACATCTCAATATACAAAAGAATTGTATCTTTGAAATCACTACACCACTGCTTCCCAAACTCGATCCTGGGGACCCACTGTAGCTGCAGGCTTTTGTTCCAACCAAATTCATAATCAGTGACAACACCTGATAACATTGATCTCGTTTAATTAGCTGGTATTTTTTTAATCTTCTTCTACATTCAGAAAAGCACAACAACACGAGTTTTGCTATAGATTATAGTATTATATTTTGCCCTTTCTATGTGCAGTTTTCCCCCTTCGTTGTATCTTATTAATGACAATTAAAAAACGAGCAGAGCAGACACCCAGGCAAACAACACGGAATACTCAAAGGCTGTAACGACTTTAGCGTCAGACCCACTAATTAGTAAACAATGGATTAATTAAACAAATAGAACACCTGGAAAAGTAGAAAATGTTCCCAAAACACAGAGCTCTGGAAATAACAGTTACACTTAATTAGCCCAGGAGTCCAATTAAAAACAGAAGCTGGTTGGAGCAAAACCCTGCAGCCACAGTGGGTCCATGATTGGGAAGCACTGCACTACACTATGCACTGTAACTATGGTTAATTTTCATACATAAAATAAAAGTACAAAAATCTACTCTGAAGCTTCTGTACTTGTTGACCTGCTGCTGAATCCAAACTTTCCTTCTCAGTGCAAAGCAATGAAGAGCATACTGGAGGATGAAGTATGCAGTTTTTCTAAAAAGGTTTGATTCCATTGTACTGTAAGCTCATCAACAGGAACAATATTTATTGAATTTGGGAGCACTCCTAGCTTATTTTTCTTTGTCCTAATTCCTACTGTGACAGTGGTTGCAAGATGGGAATGATTTTTACAGATTTATTATCATATGATTCAGCTAGAATAGAATTTAAGTTTGAGAAAATGAATATCATCTAGCATTTTATAGCAATTTGAACAAGTGAACTAATAAAAGTGGCTGAAGCATTTGGGATTGCAGGTAAAAAAAAAATTATATTGAGCAAAAAAAAAATAAAAAATTTGAGACTAAATGTTTGCCTGTCTGCTTAAAACAACACCATGCTGAAAGTTCTGGAAGAATTATGGTATTTATTGGCTTGTCTAACCTTGTACAATGGCTATTTAAATTCTGTAAAACAGCCAAAGATATTTCTTTCAGACTGATGAAAGTAGGAGATGACAACTTGGACAGAAATGGTTCTTGTTGCTCAACTTCGTAATATTTTTGGTACAATGGAAGAATTAATTTTGAATATCTACCACAATATTTGCAACACTGCAATTAAACCAGACAAATCGCCCTGTGAATACTTCATATTTGCTTTGACAAAAGAGTAGGCAGCGGCATTTAATTGTGTGCTCTTTGGCCAAACCTTTACCCTTGATGTCCAGCACACATCAGCAAAATATGTGTTGAACTGTAAACACTGTATTTTTAATCTCTGTCACTGTGGTTTAGGCATAAAAATACCCTAAAAAGTGGAGTGCCAACACTGATGTCATATAAATTAAATCTTCCAAAATTATGGAATCGGACATGACTGCAACCTAAAAACCCTTTACCAAAATTTGATTTAGGCGATTATTTTAACAAGATGCTGTAAAGGGAAGCCAATCCTTTGTTATTACAACAATATCATATAATTATTCATTGCTATCCAAACAGCACCAGCCCAGGAGGAGCTAAGCAAGTAAGGCATTGTTTCTATACTTAAATGCCAAAATGTCAAAATGCCTGGCACTCTGGAATTTCATTAAATTATATGATTTTCAGTTTTTAAAAAGTTTAAACAAATCAAGAAACTTAGGTGAAGAATTTGTACTTTAGTTGATATGTACAGAAATCTAGAAAGATCCTGGTGATCTGTCATAGATATTTCACTTAAAAGTAATTAGTAACTATTTTAGTAAATGGAAAAAAATATAAAAGGTCTTTACCTTTGTAGATGCCACACGGGCTGGATGGGCATCCCGGCCGGGGAGGAAACAAGAAGCAGACCCAGAAGAAAGGATCAAAAAAGATGGATGGACAGCCAATGGAAAAAAAAGATATTGCTGGGGAGTTTTTACTCCCCCAGCACTCTAGATGGCAGCAGTACAGGATATCCGTGCCCAGTGGGAAGCCAGCAGGGCTGCCCTGCCGGACTACATTTCCCGGCATGCCCTGGGTCACTGGGTGCCGCGAGAGGGTGCTTCAGGGAGACAAGCTCCCTGTTATAATGGACTTCCATGTGACCCGGAAGTGCACCATTGGGCAATTGCCCTGCCACTGGAAGTACTCCCAGGTCTGTAATAAAAGGGACTACACTCCTTTATCCAGTTGAGTCAGAACTGGGAGGTAGAGAGGCAACACTTGACTGTAGGAAGGCAGTGCGGTGGTGAAAGAATTATTGTGAGGCGAGAAAACCTGTATTTTGTGCTTATTGTAAAGTGTTTAAGGTGATTTGGTTAATAAGCCAACCTTTATTTGAACATGGGACTGTGCTTGTGTGTTCGTGTTAGGGTTTGGGCTGTTGACACCCCAATTTCCATCACACCTTATACAATTAATATGAAAAGGGTTCAGATTTAGAAAAAAGAAAGACTTATTAAATAAATATGACCCAGGTCTATTTCTCACAATCAACTATTTGAGCCAGGTTGGGGCCTGGCCCGCTGTCCCTCTCCTCACCTCCATATTCATAAACCCATACACAAACACACACATAATTTTAACTGATTAGATATGAAGTAACATATAGAATTCATGTTGCAAATTAGCATTCAAAACAAGTTAGCTATCAAGAATGTGACTGTCCAAATATCTCTTAAGGAAAACATACTGAGAATTGTCATGTTAATGATAAATGAACCGAAACGTTCATCTTCATAATACTATCATTCTTGCTTGCTCAGCTGATCCATCTCATCTGCAATGAAAATGTTGCTATCATAAAAGAGAAGAATGCAAGGCACTACTACCATCAAAGACATTACACTTTCAATCAATCAAATCCACCACAGTCTGAGATCTGGTGGAGAAAATCAAGACCTTGAAAGCAAGCTTTTATTGACTGCAGGAAAATGTTCACCATTTACTGACTCAAAAACAATGAGCAACAAGTACTTCTCTCCAAGGTACATGGATATTAGGTAAGCACAGTACAGTCTTCACCAGTGTAGGGCTATTAAAAGAATGTTTTATAGAAATGTTATTGCAGCTTGCCAGCCACCGTTAAAGAACATGCTGTAATCAGCACATGCTCTCATACACACCAGTAATAAATTGATGAATAATGTTACTGATTCTGTGAAACTAGCACCTCTGTCATCTGCAACAGAAGCATGTTATGTTCATGTCTTGGCAAAGAATATCCAAAGTCAAGTGGAGGATAATGTCAGTCAACAGACAACACAGATATGGCGCAACTGTGTGTTTATATCTGAGTATTTTGATCAGTCCGGAGGGTTAAGAGAGTCTGGGCACATTTTCTTTTTGCTCTAGGTGCTGCAGATACTGCTTTTGACCTTTTTTTTGACCTTGTTTTGAAAGGAGAGCATTCCGCTTCTAAGACTAACTTAATAATCTAAGCAGCAAATGTTTAATGATTATTTATTAGGCACTGCATTCAGTGTGGCAGACATGGAATGAATTATTTCATTAAGAATTCTCTCTCTTGTTAACATGAGTACTGTACCTGTCCTTCTCAAACTGACTGCATGGTTGAATCAGATATTGTTAGTTCCTATTGTTTCTGAAACAATATTGAGATTGTTATTCCAGGAAAATAATTAACCTTCAACAAATCAGCTTTACATTCAGTGTCCAATATCAGAAACTTGGAGATGCATAAAAAATGTGGAAATAAAAAGACCCTTCTAGCCTCATTCACAAAAATGTGGGCAAAATTATCTGAGCATACTGTAGACATCTGATGTTAGAGTGTAGCTTCAAGGCTGATTCCCTAAAGATGTTCCAGGAACAAAAGAAATCCTATTATATCATTCTGCACATGCCTAATTCTACACAATTATACTACTAAAAAACTCTTTTGGAGGATGGATTGCAGCCAGAGGAAACTTATACACAAGCCAGAGGTGTCCTGTGACCTGATGATTTCAATGATTAATTCTACTCTTTGATGACCAAAATGCAAATGCACAAAAGAACAACAATCCAAAGCAAAGACCCAAAGTTACTTAGGTAAATCATGTCACTGGGAATCTAGAGCATAGGTAGACAACTGCGTTTCACTACTGATATTAAAGCAAGTTGAGAGAAAGGGGGAGTGAATGGTTGTGGGTGACATAAAAATTTAGAAAATCTTTGTCATAATTATTTTAGCAAAAGGTGAGCATTCTCAATGGCCCAAGGCGTGAGAACTTTAGCAAGGCAGTGGTTATTATTATATTTTTTTTTACATTTTTATTCATTTTATTGCAATCATTCCATGCAAAACAATCACTTTTTACAAAAAGTAAAAATAAGAATTATTTTAATAGAAGTTCTGCATATTCTTTTGTGTAAGAGATTTTATACAACATGCACTTTGTGCTTTTAAAGCATTGCACTAAGATAGATGGAAACTTTGCTCTTGTCAAAACGTCTTATTAATGTTTTCAATTATCTCTGCTTTTTCCCTAGAGCATTAAAAATATTAATAAGCCATTTGCTTCAGTCACAGTCCTTGAACTTTACTTTTATACCTACTTGTTAAATATATCATGTACACTTTTATTAAAACAATGTCAACCAGAACTGAATAAATCATCAAAAGGTGTGGCACCACTACAACATAAAGTGGTTTAAAAGAACAAACTGTTCTTGGATTTTAAATTTATTTTTGGCCTATACTTTGGAATTGTATGTACTTTTTACTATGTATCTTTGTTAATTTGCTTTGCTTACTTCCACTATTAAAAACGTTCCCATATGTAAAAGTAATGATATTTTCAGTAATGCTCATACACTTTTTGCTCATACATTTTAAAATTAGCAATTTACTTGGAATCCATTAATAATTTAAGTACTTTAATATATATACACATATATGTACCCCCAGACTAAAACTCTCATAAAATAGAATATCCCATTGCCATGTAGCAAAAATTTGATACAATGTAAGTTTTTATTTTTATTTTTATTTTTAGAGTGAGAGGAAGAGAAAAAGCATAGATATCCCTGAATAAAGGAAATCTAAAAGAGAAAGGTATAAAATGGGCCGAAGATCTTTAGAGAAGTGTATAAACATTTAAACTAGATTGCATAGGGCAGGAGAAACCAACTAAATAAAATTAATAATGCAAAACATATTGCATATTGTTTTTAATCATTCGTTAAACATATTTAATTATTTTATTTGTGGAGCATTAGAAAAAAAGCACATGAACTAGAAATTTAAATTGGCTTTGGACTATGATATTGTAAGAATCTAACTGAAAGTGATGGAGTAGAAAATAATATCAGTAACTACACTTCCTTCAGGGAAGACAAACCAGGTAGGATTGCAGGAGTTGTGACACAATATGTGAAAAAAAGGCTCAAAAGTTTCAAACAGAAGAAAATAACATGTCAATTACTATTAGTTAAACTAGTAAGTAAGCTAGACAAGTAATCTAGTAAACTAGTAATCAAATAAGAAAAATGTGTAAAAAAATGGAATGAGAAGCTTCTCTGGGCTGACAATAAACATATATTTGAAAAACCAACAAACTTAAAAGACTGAAGAAAGCATATCATTAAAAACAGAATACTGAAAAGATCGTTCTATAAAAAATTAAGCAGCAAGGTATAAAAAATGAAAATGATTAAACTAAAATTAAAAATAAGTACTACTGAAACCAAAAATAAAGCAAAACAATATTTTTCCAACACTGTTCCAGTAAAATAATAATAGGAACAGTCAAACAGTAAACAAATATTTTACCCAAGCATTTTTAAAACAATAAACAAATAGAATTCCTCAGGCAGAATTATAAACAAGCTGTGAATTTATAGATTGTAAACAATAAGAGTCATATGTGCTTCAGACTCTGGGTGTGTTCAAGATTAGTAAAACCCCATAGCTGATGGGATCTCACCAGATTCTACTATAAATATTAAACTCCTCAAATTTGCTGATTACACTAAAATTTTAAGGAATTGCTAAAACAACCCAAAAAGACTACACAAAGGCAAAATAATTTTAATGATAAAAACAAGTTAGGTAATATTTTTTAATAGGAAGCAACCTCTGAAAAGGGTCCAGGGATTTGATTTTGATACAACATTCTCAAACTAGACACAAAATGTAAAATGCAATATAAAAAACAATTCAAAATGCAAATACAATGATAATTGGTATGATGAAATGAGGGAAATTATACTCAGACTACGGAAAAGGCAGAGGAGCATGGTACAAAAGAGAGAGAAATTAAACATCTTTAGTTTTAAACAGAGATGCCTGCTGTCAGAATTGTGTCGCTAATTGATTTTGATTGACTGTTTTTTTGTAATGTCTCTGTTTTTGCCATTCTCTCGATATTTTGTACCTGTGGTTTGCTAAGGGTGCCAACATCTTGAAGATTTTGATAGTCCTGAGAAATACGGTGTGTGCAAAGTTGGCATAATTTTACTATAAAAGACTCAAGAGCACCATGCAAAGAGCTATTTTGAGCAAGTAAAGGAATGACCTTCATCAGAGATTCAATGCTCTTGTCAAAAAATAAAGAGCTTTTATTTGCAAAAAGTGATTATTCCAGTTATTAAATCACAAATAATTGGTCATAATTATATTTGATCTTTTGTGACTTAAAGATGAAAATATCAACCCTTCCCTTCTCCCACTTAACTTTGCTATGGCTATAGACCTCATTTTCTTTATGTGCCAAAAATTCTAAAGTCACATGTCTGAGCTACCTGCCTAAAGATTCACCCTTCATTGTGAAGTGTTTTAAGCAGTCTGTCATTATATTATATTAAGTCCTGCATACCAGACTCATTGAACTCAATTCATCCTGCTTATCTTCCAAATCATTTCAAAAATCATTTCAAAGTGTTTACAGTTTCTAGACCTTGACAAAAGGAACACTTACATAAGCAAGCTGTTCATTTAGCTTCATTTTAGAATCTCATTCAATATGAGAATATTTTCAAAGAAAGTAAAAGTAAAGAGTACAATGTGATAATAATAATTTGTTCTTCAAAATTTGATTATTCACTTCATGCTTATACTGACATCAATAGGCTAGCTGCTGAAACAGTGAACAGCTTTACGTTCTTAGCAATTCACATTACTGAGGATATCTCAACACAAATAATACTACCTACCTTGGTGCAAGGCTCAACAGTGCACTCCATGCATGAAATGACAGATGGATGCCAGTCTGTGATTCTGGAAATATGGCCCCTGCATTCCTACAAACTTTAAGATACTATAGTTGATGGTTAAAATGGCCCAGTTCATCACTAAAGCCATACACTGTGTCTTCCGACTCTAGTTCGGTTCCAGTGAATTATTGAGTGAAATGTCAATTTATGCTTTTAACTGAACGTGTGCTTCTGTTACACATACTACTATTTTCTGATTTTTACTTTTATGCTTTTAGCCTTAAGATAACTGACTGCAACTGTTCACTCTTCCAAGGAATCACACCTTTACTGTTTATACAGTACACCCCCTAAAAGCATGGATGTATAGAAATCTGAGCCATATTTCAAAGCAATGAATACATTAAGATGGCTTAATTTCACAGAAAATATTGCATGATGGTATTTTGAATAAACTTATTTCATTGTATTGTTTTGCTTTCTTGGACATTCTATAGTGTTTTTTAGCATTACTCTATTGGAATTCATCCTTGGTTCATCTTTAGCTTGTTGACAGATGGTCTCATATTGTACTGAAGATAGTACAATGTGGAACTAACAGAGAAATCAATGAAAACAAGATGCCTAGAACTTAAAACAGCATAGAAACCACTATTCTACCTTGGTGTTTTAGAATTGATGTGTATTTTATGATCTTCTTTGCTAAGACACTTTATGGTTCGAGACAAAAATAATGCCTGGAATTCCAGCTAATCTGAGTCATTCATCCAGAACACAGTGAATGGATGATTCAAGAAGTTTTGCTTTATACCCAGATGATCTTAAACTAACATTAGCTACACATTTATTTGTTTAGAAAAAAGGCATGTTCTTTCGTGAACTCTAATTTAAATCGGATACATTTAATTAACTAAATCTCTCTTCTGGAAAATGCTGCAAATATAAAGGATGCTGAAAAGTAAATTTAAAAAATACTCTTCCATATTCAATACACCAGTCACTAAACTTAAACTAGAAAACTCATACTGCACAACTTTTAGCAGGTTAAGCAAAGAAACTACCCTAAATTTGCTACTGGCACTCAAACATTTCAGCTCTCTTTCAATTAAACTCTTTTCTATTATTTTCCATATTTTGATCTCTGGAAAACATCAAAAGAAGCTTATACGGCATATCCAGGAAGTCATAAAAATTGTTTCCACTCAGCGCAAGTTTCTTTTTCACTTCATTGAGCAAATTATATAATTTTGTGTCTTTTTTTGTTTCCTGCCTTTACAACTCATCCCTGTTTTTTTCCAATTATTATAATCTAATGAACAGAGCGAATTGTGATTTACAGTATTTGCCAGTACTCTGAAATCTTATTTGCCACACATGTTAGAAAATCTCTAATGCCATTACTAGGGCTTTCCCCCTCCAGTCATGATGAGTCTTTGGATTATTTTATCTACTCCAGCTGTTTTGTGTATCATAATGTTTTCAATTGCTACCCACAATACTATTTTTTCTCATGCAGCTTTGATCATAGATGCCCAGTTTCCATTACTTCTCATTATTTTTATTCTTCTGCCCATAACACACTTTTCTATTTCTATATCTTTCATAGAGTTTAAGTCCTTAAGTGTTAAGATTTGTATGAACTCCATGATAAATCAATCTTTTGTATTTAGTTCACAAAAACATCAATGAAGAAGATTTACACAGTATATTTCTTAGGGATAACCAATGCAAACAAGATTGCTTTTAACTAATTACTATTGTTTTAATGTAAATACATTAACTATGATGACTGAATGGCTGTGTGGCATAACAGAGCTGATGAGCAGTAATTTTCCCAAATATAATACAAAAAAACAAATTGTAATGATTGGCTGTTCTGAAATAAAAGGGAATCTGGTAAGAAAACACAATCTTCTAGGTTAACAGACAAATTCGAGGTAAACAATTTATTGTAAGCATCATCACTGATTTCAATTCAAGCTTTATATCTAAAATTACCCAAGGCACAACACTTTTATATTTAAGTTCAAACTTTACTGTCAATGAAAGGAGCTGAGATGTTGACACATGCTTTTGTTTTCAGCTGACTGGATTGCTGTGATGCACTTTTAGCAGAACTGCCAATGAAAGAAATAAACAGGATACAGCTTGTTCAAAATGCAACAACAAGAGTGCTCACTCACCAGAAAACAAATATCAGAACATATAACATTAGTTTTACCCAAACTTTCATTGGCTTCCAGTATCATTTCGAAATTATTTTCAAATAATCATAAATGTTTTCAATCCTCTTAACAATCTTGTACTGTCATATAATGACTATCTTCTCAATTTAGCTAGAATGAAGCCTAAAAATACAGGACAGACGCGTGAATTAGGCACTGTAGAAAATGAAATACTGAAAACATTCTTTGTCATTTTTTATTTTAATAGATTTTTACTAACTCTTGCTTTAAAAGAATATTATGACTGATGCTTCAATTATTTTACCTCAAACTTTGTATAGCTCAGCTGGGTTAGAGGCAAATATAGCATACACTTAATATAGAAAATAGTGTGTAAATAATAATAAGATGCTAAATAAATAAGTTATATCTTTTATTACTTGTGTTCAATAGTTTGCTTAGCTATGTATAGTACATAGCTGTAAAATCAATTCAGTCATCCACTATCCTTACCAGTATGTCATAGAGATTAAAACCTATTCCACTAACACTGAGCACAAGTCACAGATAAACCTTGAATGGGATACCAATCCATCACAGGGCACTCTCATATGCAAACTCCTCCCATAATGCATCCCCCCACAATGCTAACAGTGGTGACAGTGGGGCCACAAAACAGCATTGCTAAAATCAAAATAAAATAATAGCAATAATAATTTGAATCAAAATATTAAAGGGATGTATGACGTAAAACTGAAAATAATATTCCCAAAACCAACTATAATATATATAGCATTATATTATATATAACATATAACATTATGTAACAATTAGTGGCTATGATTTCTTGGTACACAAGATATAGTATGTTGTGGAGATGACACTGTATTTTTAAAAATGTATTTGTGAAAAAGGCGGGTTGGTGACTCCATCTCCTGATATATGGTATGTTAAACAATGAAGCGCTGTAATCTGTATCAAATAAACACTCTACGGATATAGTTGCAAATAGCATAAAATGTAACAATCAGTTTATCATCCTATGTATTTTAAAAGTTTATTAAAGTTTTTTGCTTTCTTAAATTTACAGATCCTTATATTGACACAAAATATCTTGAAATTAACAAGAGTACATTTTTGCAGAAATCGTAAGATTATCAAATTAACAGCACAGTCTTTACATTAACTGAATTGCTTAACATACTGCAGAAATAGTCATTTCTCAGATATGGTCTAATTTTAAAAGTCATATAATTAATTCAGGACTCATTTTTCCATTTCAGACTTTTTTGTATCTTTGGCTGATGTACAAGAATGAAAAGAAAGCCTCACATCAAGCATGAAGTGGATATATTCATCACCTTAATTGATTCAGCTGAACAGATGTGTACTTTGTGTTTCTGCCATAGTACAAAAATAATTTCCGTAAGAACTTGGCTGAAAATAAAACTGTTATGCATGCACCAAGAAATGCATTCTGTGTCATATCAGTGCAAACTGAAGCAGCATTCATACGACACTTTTTGTTTTTTAACTTAAAGTGCCAACTGCCAAAAATTACATTATTCTATCAAAAAGTGCATTAAAAAGTATTTGTTTAACTTTTTATTTAGATGTTTTTAAAAGCTATAATATGAAACATCTTAAGTTTCTTCACATTATCTGTCCTTACTGCACATACATTCACTATAGTTGGGGTTGAATTATGTTTTGTTAGGTTTTGTTGTTTTTTTGTTCATGCTTTCTTTAAGTAACTTTCGATCTGTGTCTATATTTCTATAAAGCATATATATATATATATATATATATGTGTGTGTGTGTGTATGTGTATTTTACACATTAACTAGGACAGTGCTATAAAATTTGCAAATCTGATTGAATATTCCACTAAAGAGTTTAACTGCGTGCTTTTCCTGTCTGTGACCGATTGCTAAAACTTTATATTTGTCTTTTTGATTTTTTGTCAAGCCTTAACTAGATTATAAGAACAGATTAGACTAAAAAATTATTCAAAGCATTGGCCAACAGGCTTCAAACTATTCTCAAGGAAGAGGTGCATCCAGATCAAAGTTACTGTGTACCTAACAGAGACATTTTAACAATATTTTCTCAATTTCAGAATCTAGTTGACTCAAACCATCTTATTTTCTAGTCTTATTTCATCAGATTGAAAAAAGAAAGCATTTGATCAGGTTTGTCATTCCTTTTTGTGTAATATATTGAAGGCTTTTGATTTGGAGAAAAATGTGTCAAATATACTGTACTCAGCTTTTATACCATGACATTTCTAGTGTAGTAAAATTAAATGGAGACCTGTGTGCTTTCTCTTTCTGTTCAAAGGGTAGTCGTGTAAGGCTGTTCATCTAGAGTGCTTTATGCCCTTGCTTTACAGCTATTCTGGGTGGGGTAAAGAAGGACACTTAGTGGTCTCTCCATCCCAAATTTAATAATGAAGCCTGTCAAAGTCACAGACTATACTAATGATATTATTGTGGTTATCAGAAATCACCAGGATCTTGATAGGCTGTGAAAGAACCTATGAAAAAACTTCATTGGCTAAAATAAACTGGATTAAAAGTAATGCCCCATTACTGAGAAACTGGGTTGGATTTAGTTCATCTAATCTTGAAGGGGGTCTAAAGGATCACTGTATCTTGGAAATGGACTATTTGTGAAAAAGAACTGGGTTGGACAACTACAAAATATATAAACTCTGCTGATGAGATGGCAGTGGACTATTCCCCAGATATCACATAGAGACAAGGTGTTGGTTACTAGGAACATTGTGGCCTCTAGTAATTGTCTAAATCCTGCCCTGATACACATACCTTAAAGGTTGTCCAGAAGATACAAGACGCTATCCTTAATTTATTTTGAGATAGTATGCACTGGTTGAGGATCAGTGTGCTTTACTTGTTGCTGGAGGAGGGTGGAAAAGGACTAAATAGATGTGGAGAGTCAAGCTGTTGATTTCACCTACAGATAACACCTGTGTTGTTGGGACAACATCCGTGAAAGTAATTCGCAGAACATTTCCATGACCATGTGGGACAGATGAGGCTGAGGAAAAGCTTAGTGGATTTTGAATTGGATAGGATCGGGACATTAAAATTGCTTGAATCCACCTATTGATACTATTGCTAAAAAATCTTATGGGAATAATTTTACCAGACATACACAAATCACTGACTATGAAAGTTTTTTTTTGAAAGGTGCAAAAGTAGTATCAGAGGAAACTGGAGTGAACTCAATGCACTTATCTAAAGTACAAGCATCATTGTCTAAAAGTTTTTTTAATTCTCGTGGAGAGTTTATTTAATGTAAATAGAAATCCATCTAATAATCCAGTGTTTCCCGTAGTTGTGGTACCCTAGTGGGTGACTAGACTGACTTTGATACAAATAACATTGTGTCAATAAGCTGTTTGATGGGTTTGCTTTGCCGTTAGATCCCCACAAGGGGAAACAAAAGTGCATAAACATGATGAACCCCAATTTGGGTGAAAGACATGGTTGTGTACACTTTATATTATTTGGCAGGTGCTATATATAATGTATATGATCTGCTCCTCACAAATGAGTGGTTGTGGCAGATGTATATATATATATATACACATAACACAAATGTTTATGATTTCATTTTTGAAATTATTTGTTTCTACATAAATATTTTCTTTTCTTTAGCAATACTCATATTGATGTTTACAATGAAGCATGACCAGGGTAGGGACACAGAGAGTCAGAGATGTTGACCTAATAAAAGGTTAAAGTTTAATTTGCCAGCAGGAGTTTTAACAGCATTAAGTTGCATATATTGTAGTACATATTATATATGGTGTGCAGCCTGATGTTGACTAACAATACAATTTACACAATAATTATAAACGTTTATTGGACGTTATTCTTAATATAAAAAATTAAGGTACTATACAGTTTATACATTATTCTAACTCCTAATAAAATAATTAAAAACAGACTCTCATTTATTGGGCCTTAAACTTATTAATCTATTCAAAATGTGTCTTTATTAACTGTAAACTCAAAAAAATCTAACTGCAAACTCTAAAAATTCACTGGATAATTGCAAGTACAGTGTATCATTATTTAATCAAAATTTTAAAATGATGCAGACTTAATATCTTTTATGATTTCACAAGAACACTGTAACTAAAGATTAAGCACACTGAACACAATGTATAAAAAAGACAAGAAGGCAGGTGCTGTGGATTTGTATACTTGATATTGGTCTATTATCAAGTTACAGTGAATTATGAACAAAATGATATGATCTGAGGTTGTCAGGGTAGCCACTGAACTGTCAAGCTTTTAACAATATTATAAAATCATGGTTGCAGAGATTTGCTGTGTTTAAAATACAGAAATATTCTATCCATCAAGGCTGATTAAAAATTACAGTAAAATTGTTTAAACAATCAAGTGACAAATATCCAAGTACTGTGTACTATAACTATGCTAACTATAATATTTGATAATATGCTGAAAATATTAAGCTTGTTTAAGTGCTGATATTTTAATTAATTTTAATAAATAGTATTTGGTAATAAATTGAACCTGACACACTTACATTCTTATAAACACAATGGTATTATTCACAAGTTTCAAGAATATTAGATAAATGTTTAAAACACAATAAACTGCATGTCATTTTCTATCAAAGAAAATGTAATGTTATGTACTGTACATACCACAACCCACTAAATTAGGCTGTATAGCAGCAATAAATAGAACATATTACCTTTAAACAGTTCCTTTTATAGTACATGCATTGGACTTTGTTTATACAGTAAAATACTGTACAATGAACAGATTTCACCATCTACTTTCTTGTCACCTTAGCTTCTCTCTAAGAATTACATAACAGATTTTTTATCTCTAAATGTTTTAAAATTTTCAATAATAACTGTGATTACTACTGAGATGCAAATACCTATACAGTATCTCACTTTTTGGCCCAGATGCAGATACGCTCATACTGCTGAAGTTCCTGTGAGTATGGAGTTTGCAGACTATTGTCCTCATGGTATAAATTTCACCATTTTCTTTACTGCATACTACCTATCTGTGTAAATGGTGACAAAAGATGTAAGCAGGTATGATAAATTAAATGACTTGTTATTTCTGCCTTGTGCCCTGAAGCAATTCATAGAATACATTAAAAGTAAGTAAACAAATTGTCAAGCACCTACTGATGGCTTATGAATTAAATCAGCAAGAAGTAAGAGAAAAAATATGTCAAGCAATCCATCTTACTTCATTTTGTTTAGTAAAACTGAGTGTTTCTTCTTAAAAAGTCATTTTGCTATAAATAATTAATACAGAAATATTCTTTTCTTCCTCTGTGGCAGAATAAATATAACACTGTAATTGCATTTATTGTCAAAATCAAAATGAACATCTATAATGGAATAATATAAGATTGAGTAATTAAGTACTAATTATTCTATATAATATACTAGATGAGTTACTTTGTGTTGCCTAGGTGAGAAAGTGGAAAGTTAGAAAGTATTTACAAATTATATATTGCCATCATTATTTCCTTTAAACATGCTGCATTTAGTACACAAATACTTTTAGAGTTGGAAAACTTCATTACATATACAATATGCATAGTTTTTCCTTCTGGTACAAAGAAACCCAATAATTCAATAAATAACTCTATAGATAATATCAGCCTACCCAGGGTGTCTTAGGAACATAACACAGATAGTGAGGGAAATGCTTGAAAACTGCTTAAAGAAAAAGATATATGTAAAGGGTAAGAGTCAAACCCAGATTTCTTATTTGAAAGACAAGCAGGCTATTCATCGTGCCACCACTGATAGATTACACTATAAGATTTCTTGTCAATCACTTACCAGCCTCCCTCACTGAACATTCCATTAATATACAGGTGGGAAAAGCTAAAAATTATATTTTAAAAACCTGATTTACATTATGGTGAAAAGTACCTCTGCCAAATTTTAGGTCTGTGGCTTGAACATAAACAAAATAATGAACAAACAAGATATTGCTGTTTATACTGTAGCTATACAAATAATGTAGTTCCTTAAATTTATCCATAATCAAATCAAAATTCAGTTCTGCAACACAATATGATATAGCCTGTCACACAAGGATTGAGCACAAAACAGGAAACAACCCATTATAGACAAAAATCTATTATAGTATACTGTATACAGTATATGTAACTCCTTGTAAATCTCTACAAATGACCATAATAATCTCCAGAAACTGATTCCTTCAGATTTGTTTTTGGTAGTATGCTATAGTATCCATTGTTGTGTTTTGAATTTTGAGAAAACAAGTTTATCTTTAAATATGTGTTATAGTAATATGCTGGCCTTAGTCTCCACATATAAAGCAGGACATACTGTAAGAAAAATAAGGCAAGAAGAGAATATTCATCCTACGTAAGCTTCTCCAGCATCTTGTTTGTTGTTCAATAAATTCCTTATATGAATACAGAAGGGAAGATAGTTATGAGTTCTAAGTAAACATTTACCCTAAATAATTAAAAATTATTAAGAAGATGAATTAAACTACTCCTAAAAGACAGAAATAGCATTTAACAATGCAAACCAAAGTGTGCAGTGCATTGTTTCTTAAATATTAGAGATTACAAATATTAGATAGACTGCTGTGTAGTGGTGTTTAGCTTTGAAAACAAGTGTGTTAGAATGATTTTATTTATCATGGTTCAGTTTGGCACCTGTTTAATGCAAGTGTCAGATTTCCTTTTTCCATAATCCTGTGCACTCTCATTAATTTGTACACTGTTACAACATCTTCATGGTAAACACAGTATTATATTACAGGTCTGCATGTACTGTGGTACATGAAAATTATGTGAATTCAGTGCTATTGCTAAATCTAATCAAAACATTTTATGAATTTCTAAAGGGGGGACATTTTAATATTATAATTAAATCCATATGTATTTATGCCTATACAATGGTACCTACAGTATAAGCTTTCATATTTTTTCAATCAAATTGAAAACAAAATACATGATATTATCTTTATAGTTACAATCCTCGTTTAAAATAAATTTTATGGTTTTTGACTTAAGGTATGATCTCACAGTTTTTAAAATGTGTTAACAAA
Organism: Polypterus senegalus; assembly: GCF_016835505.1. Lineage (NCBI taxonomy): Eukaryota > Metazoa > Chordata > Cladistia > Polypteriformes > Polypteridae > Polypterus > Polypterus senegalus. The sequence continues at coordinate 58,376,190 of NC_053168.1, read as the reverse complement.
TATTAAGCATGGAAGAAAATCTCTACATGACATGGTAGAGATTTTGTTGAAAAATATTTTCATGTAAATATTAAGAAATTATAACAAAGCAATCTGATGTGTTTCAAAGGATAATGTGGGGGTTAGATCTCCCAATTCTTGAGTAAAATATTACTTTTTATAGCAGATCTTCCTATGCCTACAAAGCAGCACTGCGCCCAAACATCGGCTCTTCCGACCACGCTACAGTGATGCTGCGACCCGCATACTCGACGCTGCTGAAACGCACGAGACCTGCCAGGAAAACCATCCGAGTCTGGCCCAGTGGAGCGGTCTCAGCACTCCAGGACTGTTTTGAATGTACGGACTGGAATGTTTTTAGAGAGGCGGCGACGTATAGCGGCGACGTATGACAGCTGTGTTAACCTGGACGAGTTTGCAGAATCTGTGACTTGCTACATCACCAAGTGCACAGAGGATGTTACCGTCCTGAAGAACATCACCACTAGAGCCAATGAGAAACCCTGGTTCACAGCACAGGTGCGCGCGCTGCTGAGAGAGAGAGATGCTGCGTTCCGGTCCGGGAGTACAGCTGCCCTCAGAACAGCCAGGGCAAACCTCTCTCGCTCTATCCGCCAAGCAAAGCGAGCGTATGGCAAAAAGATCCAGCACCACTTCAAAGACGCAAAAGACTCCCGCAGTCTATGGCAGGGCATCCAGGCTGTCACCCAGTACAAGCCAGCATCAAGCAGCTGTGAGGGAGATGCCACACTCCCTGAGGAACTGAACAAGTTCTACGCACGGTTTGACGCACTGAACAACATGCCGCCGACGAAAGCGACACCTCTCATCACCGACCAGACCATCTCTCTGCCTGCAGCTGACGTGAGGAGAACTTTCTCCAAGATCAACCCACGTAAAGCTGCCGGTCCGGACAACATTCCAGGTCGAGTGCTGAGAGACTGTGCTGATCAGCTCGCCGAGGTGTTCACAGACATCTTTAACACTTCGCTGAGCCAGATGATCGTCCCGACATGCTTCAAGTCCACCACCATCGTCCCAGTGCCAAAGAAATCTTCAGTTTCCTGCCTGAATGACTACCGGCCCATCGCACTGACCCCCATCACCATGAAGTGCCTTGAGAGGCTTGTCATGGCACGAGTGAAGAGCAACCTCCCCCACTCACTGGACCCTATGCAGTTCGCCTATCGCACAAACAGGTCAACTGAGGACGCCATATCCACTGCACTTCACCTTTCCCTCTCTCACTTGGACAATAAAGACTCTTATGTTAGATTGCTATTCATAGACTTCAGTTCAGCGTTCAACACCATCATTCCCCATAGACTCTGTGTGAAACTGAGCAAGTTGGGACTAAGCACCTCACTCTGCAATTGGATACTTGATTTCCTGTCAGAGAGACCTCAGTCTGTCCGAATCGGTGACACTGTTTCCAGCACCATCAGGCTGAGTACCGGAGCTCCTCAGGGCTGCGTTCTCAGTCCACTTTTGTTTACACTCCTGACTCAGGACTGCACTGCCCTGCACAGCTCAAACCACATCATCAAATTCGCCGACGACACGACCGTGGTGGGGCTCATCAGCAACAACGATGAGTCTGCGTACAGAGATGAGGTGAAGCAGCTGGCTGCCTGGTGCAGTGACAACAACCTGTCGCTGAATGTGGACAAAACTAAAGAAATGGTCATCGACTTCAGGAAAGCTCGCTCCACCCACACACCACTTAGCATCCACGGTTCCACAGTTGAGACTGTAAAAAACACCAAGTTCCTGGGAGTTCACATCTCAGACGATCTCACCTGGACCACCAACACCACCTCCATCACCAAAAAGGCCCAGCAGCGTCTACACTTCCTGAGACGACTGAAGCGAGCCAACCTGCCCCCTCCCACCCTTACTATGTTCTACAGGGGCACCATAGAGAGCGTCCTAACCAGCTGCATCTCCACCTGGTTCGGAAACAGTACTGTTGCTAATATCAGGCGGCTTGAAAGGATCATCAAAGCAGCTGGAAACATCATCGGAACGTCTCTTCCGCCACTGCAGGACATCTTCCACAGACGCTGCATCAAAAGGGCCTCCTGCATCGTGCTCGACCCCTCTCATCCTTCACACGGACTTTTCAAGCTCCTTCCTTCTGGCAGACGCTTCCGCAGCATCAGGTCTCGGTCTTCCAGGATGCGTGATAGCTTCTTCCCACAAGCCATAAGACTCTTGAACTCACTCCCAGCCATCACACTTCCCCCCACACACACACCTGGACTGTGAAAGAACTATGTTGCACAACTGCACTTTATACGCATCATGTCACTTGATGCACAATATCTCCTGTAGTATGACTGCACTGCTGCCAACACCCATTGGACTAAGATTATACGCTGCCGTATAAATGCTTGCACATGTTTATGTAAACATTGTACACATAAATAACCTGTAAATAGTATTATATAGTACCTGTATATAGAAACCTGTTACATTATAACCTTCTACCTTTTGCACATCCAATGCATAATGTCATTTTGCACCTGTTTTTGCATATTTGCACTCATGTTGAACTGGTAGATGAAAATAACCAGGGTACAGTTTCTGTCATAATGTAACATATTGTCAATCTCAACTGTTTAAGAATACGGCATTCTGACTTGATTTCTACCTCTTCGTCTTTTTCTAGTTCTAACTTTATTTAAAACTCTGTCTAGTTTAAATGCATATTGCACATTCTCTAGTTTAAAATGTGTCACTTATTTATTGTCTATTTCATATGCCTATTTATTCTATATTCTCTGTTATGCTGTTCTATGTTTGTCTGCACTGAAAAACCTGGAGCCACGTCGTCTCGTCTCTCTATGTACCTGTACAGTGTATAGCAGAGATGACAATAAAGTTGACTTTGACTTTGACTATGATCTTAATAATTTCCAAATAATATGCCACTGGTAGCCAAAATGATACCTGGTGCACAAAACCATGCACTGCTCCAAGTTCGAGGATGAAATATACTGTAGTTATATTCCATTAGCATGTGTTATGGTTATTTTAGTGCTAATTGAATAGTATCAACAGATACAGTAAATAATCTAAATTTCTGTTAAATGACTTGTTTTCCTCACTTGCAAATTCTCTATCTTTGGGGTTTCTTATAATATTTTCTTGACTCTTACAAATTAGCATTTGTTTTTTATGTATTACCTTTTTCTTAAAGATGCAGTGGATTCAGAAAGTATTCAGACCCCTTCACTGTATTGTGTTGTACATTAAATTTTAAAGTAATTTCCGTTTTTGATTTTTAATAAATGTTCAAACCTTTTTGAAAACATGTTTTCACTTTGTCATTATGTGATACTGAGTGTAAATTGAGGGGCAAAAATTGGAAATTAAATGAAAAATGGGAAATTATCGATTTAAAGTTAAATCTACAACACAAAGAATAATGTGCAGAAAGTGCAGGGGTCTGAATACTTCCTGAATCCAATGTATTTACTTTGAAACAAGTCTGATGAAAACTGGAGAGACTCGCCTTATATTGGATTGAGCAAATTATTTACACACAAAGCAACGTATACATTTGTGAGATCACGGCCAAATTGAATACAAATATACTCACTCATTTACTGGATTAATGTCTGAAAGAAGCGCTGCTGCCGCACAGTTAGCTTCCCGGGTCCTCCCTGCATGGAGTTTGCATGTTCTCCGCGTGTCTGTGTGGTTTTCCTCTGGGTACTCTGGTTTCCTCCCACAGTCCAAAGACATGCAGGTTAGGTGCATTGGTGATTCTAAATTGTCCCTAGTGTGTGCTTGGTGTAGAGGTGTGTGTGTGTGTGTGTGTGTGTGTGTGCGCCCAGGGTTTGTTTCCTCCCTTGCGCCCTGTGTTGGCTGGGATTGGTTCCAGCAGACCCCCGCGACCCTGTAATTAAGATATAGCGGGTTGGATAATGGATGGATGGATGATTGTGCACTTGCATGTGAATTCCTTATACATTTTTTAACTCTGCTTTATATTTTACTATTACAGTTACTTGCCCAGAACATAAAAAAACCATAGATAATTCTCTAAGGGTTTTAACTTGTCCAGGTGTATCAACTGTACGTCGTGGCACTCTAGGACTTCTTTCTACAAAACAGATAAACTAAGGATGGTGAGCATATTAGCAGTGCAGGAAGCATAATTGTTTACACAAGACTAAGGTTGTTATCAGATTTGAGTAATTTGTGTAATTTTCAAGAGCAACAGCAGAGACCAGAGCCAAGGTGAAACAGAGATTTTGAGCCAGAATATAAGTAAAACAATAAAATATGATATTTTATTGTTCATGAAAAAGGCCAGAAACAAGCAGATGGTCAAGACGCAGCAGGTAGCAAAATAAAACTGTAATCCAAAAATTCTATACAAAGACAATAAATCCGTCAAAAATACCAAAATTCAGAGAATTTAAAACCTTAGGCCAAAAGCACTGGACCATAATGCAGTTTCCTCAGAGGTTGATTAAGCAGAACTCCAGAGCATGCACTAAGAAGTGCTCTTTTATTTCCCAACTGTTTATCACTTGACTGCCACATAACAGGTGCTACCAAGCTATACAGCATGATTTGCAAGTACAAAAGTAAGCGGTAAGAGAGAAGAGGGATGGAGTAAAGTCCAGAATGGATCCTGACAATCTGTATTTATTGGAGAACATAAATGATTTAAAATGTAAAGTAGAATGTTGGTTTGTATTTCAATTGCCTATTCTTATAGTACTACTAAGAAATTATCAGCTTTCTTAAAATAACTATTGTTCTCACAAACATTCCTTTTAAAATCAAATGCATTGTTTCTTTTATCTAATACCCAGATAAATGGTATAATGGAGGGATAGCAACAATCTGTACATTGCACCTAAGGGGTAACTGTATTTTGAAGAGGACACATGGTTCCTGAAAAATGTTTTCTTTTACTCTGTGGCCTAAATTTAGCCCAGGATCACACCCACAAACACCTTATACTGGGGGGAGAAAATTGACTTTAAAAGCTGAATGAACTTTTTGGAGCAAAATGAAATAAAAGCAGCATATCAATATCATAAAACAGGAGTTCTTGGCAAAATAGGAACATGAGTATGTTTCTTGTTTGTGAATCTGGTCTTTTTTTAGACAAAAGTTCTAAACTAAAGTACTGTGATGTAAAATCACTTGAAAAGAGTATGAGAACTGAAAAAATGCATTCTTATTATCTAATGTAAGTATTACGAAAATGAGTCCAACAAACACAATATAACTATATAAACTCCTCTTATTCCAACTTTTTCTATGTTTAGCAATAAATATTCAACCAGTTGTTAGCCATATGAAAGATTCGGTACCTGACCTTAATTTCTAATCTTGTTTGCTGCTTTATCATTGGATGCTTAGGTTTTAAAACAGCCTTGTTTTATACCATTTTATAGCCTCTAATTTTCAATGTACAAGCTAAATTACTTTTGCTTGTATGTTTGTCCTTCCCTTTCACCCTGCCCTATATAAGTGGATTAGGAAGAGGGATGGAAGGATGTTTGTACACATACAAACCTAACTGTGCATAAATATGAAAATATTTACCTTAACAAGTGGACAAGTGTCTCAATATCTTTGAGTCTGTTTGGTTGCTAGCATTAGGAACAAAAATTAAAAAGTAGGCAAAACATGTAGAAGAAGTTTCAAGAACATCAAAACTGATAATACAAATATCAAATAATGGTTTCTAAAAATTGGTCTAATCAGTCCACTCTGTTGTCTGACCTATGCCAGCAACAGCAGTGTAGTAGTAACATTCTTGCACCCATTCAAGCCACGTGAATGAGGTTTATAGCTGTAATGCTAATGATTGATAACATCATGGGGTGGACAATGGATGTGAGAAAATAATGGTAAATCAATTTGCATTTCAGGAAACTAAAGCCCAAACACAACTAGGCAAGAGTCACTAAATCAGGCAAATGTTTTAGCAATCATTTCCCAGCAAAACAGTTCAACTGAAAGAGAGGCCAGTTCAACAAGTGATGCCAAGAGGAAGTTGACAAAATGGATGACTCTATCCAAAGGGAAAGGGATCGGGTGTGTATCACTATAAATATCAGATATGCATCTGAAGCACACCCACAACACATTTACTGAGAGCTATCAAAGAACTCAGAAATACTGTGCCGTATGTAATTGCACTTGAAAAATGAAATTATAGATTTCAGTTGAAAACAAAAAGCAAGGTGAGATCATGCAATCAACAATTATATTTTGCAGCCTATTAATAAAATTAAAAAAAATAAAGTCATAAAACTCATTTGGCTACTGTCACAACTGTCATAAAGTATAGAAAATGTAATTATATTGCTTTGCATTATATACAGGTCCATGTATATGTTGATTTTCATAAAAAAAATTATTATTTAAGTACTTCATGAGACCTAAATACAGCATCTGTTGTAATTTCCATATTAGAAAATAGCTTGAAATATTATCATTCTAGCAATTCTTTCACCCTGGTGTGGTCAGTGTACTTGGACATAAAACTAATTTACAGTCCCAAATGTAAATTAAATTGTATATCAGAATACCTTTCTCTTATTAAACCATTTCCAATTAATCTTAGGTGCTTTCTCTACTTCCTCTGTGGAAAATCACCACTCACTGTACAGTGTTTGTTTTTCCATCAATCTATTAACTCAGACAGGTCAAGGAAGTGTCATGAAATTTTACAGTTATAGATATGCTTTTTGAAAAGTTCAAGGTCATATTGTAGTTTGCAAGGATCATCAGCCATGTTAACTAATATGGGAAACTTTCTGGATATTATTAAGGATAGATAGGTAATGGATTGCCAATAACTTCTAACTTTATGACACGTCATAAAAGCACCACACCCATTTTGGAAAATCTAAAATTGCTCTAATGACATTTCCTCAGAGCACAAAACTGATAAAAACAGCTGCACGCACACACTACATATGACGGTTTAAAAAAAAATTATTTGCAGTATTGCCACAGAACATACACTGTGTATAAAGCATAGCATGCAAGAGATGCATCCCCTATGCAAAGAAGCAAAATGGGACACTCAGACAGGCCAGTTCCATACTATATGATGCAGTCATGCAATGCTGAACTAAAGCCATGTCATGTTAAATTTTCATTTTTGTTAACCTTAATATGTTTCTCAGAGCTATAAAAACATGTGTCCTCTAACAGGATAAGTTAAAGTCAGAGATACAGATAGAAAGAAATTACCCTGAGAAGAAGTTCTGCAAAAACAATTCCTTGATTTGTAGTAATTTTAAAAATATAGCCACCATAGATTAGTAAGCTGATAATGTTTATCATTTAGTGGGTTTTGCTCCATTAAATCCATTATATTACAACTCAACAGCCCACAGTGGAACACACTCACTTATAAAGGGCCAATTTAAAGTTACCAATTAATATAACCAGAGATAAGAGAGGAAATCAAGAGTACTATGAGAAAAACCATGCAAGGTAGACTGAGCAGTAAGGCAGTAGTACTAACCACAGCACCAAGGTGACATCCATTCGAGAATAAAGTTAACTGCTTAGCAATCTTCATTGTTCCTGTTACCATGTATATAACAAATGCATCAAAATTATATCAAACAAAACCTTAATGATTCACTAGGCCTCCATTAAAATATCTTCAGCTCTATCTGTTATGTGGGGTGGCTTGACCATTTGTCTACATAGCAAGTACCAAATATCCCTCCTCCTGGCCTCTCTCTCTTGTGCCAATGAACCTACACCCTAAACTTTCATCCCAATATCTTTGACTCCAGGCAGCTTTAAACTTCTTTCCAGGACCACTTTAGTTCAAATGATACAATCACTTAAGGGGATAAGAACAGCCCTTCTTTTGTTATAGAGATGCCAGGCTAGATCACCTCCTAGTGGCTGCCGACATTGCTGCATCTTGGATTTCTTCAGTAATCCTTATAGGACCACGTCCCTCAGACAGTATATAGGTTGTCTGTCATAAAAGCCAACACAGTTTCACTTTTTTCAGTCTTTGCCTGCGTGCTGCAATTTAATGGACTGTGGGTTTATAACAGACCTCTTGCCAGTATAGACCTTTAAATGGTAATGTAGTCTAATTCTATCATTCTTGACCTGGGAGTATGTTCTACAGCCCAATAGACATATGTAAAGAGACAACTATCTTTGGCACTTGATGGGTTGCCTGCCCTCTGGACACCTGAGAGACATGTTTTTGCTTAGGCCGCAATTCTCTCTTTTGCATTGTTACCCCTACCTTCTTGTTTGTGATAACTTTGCTCTTGGTAAACTCTCTGCAACCAAATGCTCCTTTATGTTACCTATGTAATGTCTTCTTTAAAACCATACTTATACATTTAAAATCTATAAATGATGATAATTTCAAAAACCTAATTTAATTTGAATCTTAATATACAAAATGAATGAAGAACAATTTAAATCATTTGACACCAAACAAAAATCATTAAAAGTTAATACCCTCTTGATACCCGACATTAAAAATGATAAACTGTATATATAAAGCAAAACATTGTTTTTTTCTTATAATACAAAATACTCTCTGACTTTTAAAAGACCAACAGTACACCCTCTTAGTCCACAAGAGGTCCCCAGACCCCTATGTTAACATCAATAATCCCAGTGAATGTTCTTACAACAACTGTAACTAAATAACTTAAAAAGATGTGCAGAAAAATAAATACCTATTTCAGATATTAAAGATATACACACAAAGTAGTCTCCATTTGTACTTAAAACAGTAATAGTATTAAAATAAATAACTTCTTCGATATAAGAGGATGAGCATAACATAATATGCTCAACTCCACTCAATCCAATTCAGAGCCATGGGCAGCAACATACCAGCAACATGCAAGGTAGGAAACAGGCTTGATAGGGCACCTGTTAATCACTGAGACCAATCACACACACAAGCACAATCACAATGGATCAATCTGAAATACCCAGTTCCACATTATCAGGGGAAAAAACACAGGACACTGAATCTGTGGGGCTGTAGCACTCCCACTTAACCACTGTGCTACTCTAAGAAGATAAGGGTGAAATTAAAGGATGTTACAGATTATACCATGTATATATTACTTAATGTTTTAGAAATAAAGGGTATAATTTTTTACTTTTGCTTTGTTGTTTCATCTTAAATCCAAATATCTTGTGTATATAGCAAAAATAGCAATTTTAACTTCACATCCCCAGTAATTATGGAAGGAATTGTATATATGTAAATAACATTAATGTGTTTTGATCCTGTAATGCAGTTTGGGTAAGCGTGTCTGGTAAACAATAATAATAATAATAATAATAATAATAATAATAATAATAATAGCAATGTAGGTATCTTATGAATATTTTAGTTTTTTTCCTAAATAAATGCAACTGTGTTACATGAGAACATTTTTATAAACTTAAAATTCTGTAAAATAATAATACTTCTTCATTTAATGGACTGATTCATAACCTATTTACAGTACATTTATAGGTCTGACTTGCGTGCAACGATTAGATGCCATTAGCATTTATAAGCCAAGACTATCTGATTGTCAGAAATATTTGTTAATTTTTATTCTTACTTGTTTTACTACACTTTTCATAAACATGGAGCATATGATATTAAAAGGACCTATGACCTATACCAAATCAACATTCCATCCAGCATGAGCTACCTTGTAGGGGAATGATATGAGTAAGAGTTAAAAATAATACAGGCATATCATAAACTGATAACTGTCCTCACAATCCATCAACTAGATGAAAGCGCTAAACTATGTCATATGAGTTTCTGTTTATTTTGTACTGTACATTCATTACAATGCCATCAAAACTGACAGTTAAAAACTGTCCAATGTAAAGGGACCTGTCAAATACACCAACTTAAGACTGAAGCTAAAAAAAGAATCAGAATAATTGATCACGTACCTTGGAGTAGTTACTTTGTGGGTCTGTCTGCCTATCAGTATCCTTTCCTTTAAATTTTATACAGCTTAAGAATCAAATTGCAATACGTAAAATAAAGAATACAATTAACATTAGATTCTGAACATTTATATTTAAAATTAAATCAATATGAGGTTGTACCTCATGTGTACTGAAACATCAAAGAAGTTATGCAGATGCCTGGCATGTGTATTTTAGAACATTAGCAAATTATTGCCAAATTCTTAAAAAGTTTTGAACTATTTCTCATAGGGGAAATCAAATTTTTTCTAGCTTTAAATAATCAAAAACATTATTTTCTCGTTGAGTTATTTAGTGTTGTATAGTATTTGCCCAGTAAGATAAGTTGACATGTCAGTAATGTACAGTAGTGTGGAATATCATAAGAGACTGTTACTCCAAAAAAATCTGCTAAGCAAGTAATTGTAAATCCAACACTATCTCAATGTTTTTGCTGCTAATGGTTAGAAAGTTGGGGTCTAAAACTACATATGATCTATTGAGGTAGATACAGTAATTGCAAACGTTGTTTGCAATCTGTCTGGGACAGATTTTAGATATTCTGAATTGAGACTGGTGTGTAGTTTGTACAATTTTAAGATTAATATCAATAGCTCCATGCTTTACACAGAATGAAGATAATTAGTCTGGTCAATGGTGGATCAATATCCCTTTTAACAAAAGCTGTGACCTAAAATTAGGTCTCAGCTCAAGATTTTAAAGAATACTGTTACATACAATGTTTCAAGATTTTCAACATTCTTTTCATCTTCAGCTAGATGAAATGATTAACATTAATATAATGGCTTAATTACATTTTTGGATGTATACAGTCCAATGAGAGTAATGCTAGAAAATAAAACAAGTAACAAGAAAACAGAAATGACACTTGAAGATTGCATGAGCTCGTCACATAGTGACACAACTGAAACAGGCTTGTTTCATCGCAGAGAACTGAAGAAGTGTTGGGTGCTGTAGTTTAGATTTGGACTTTTTTCCATTTTGTTTCATTTGCACAAATCAAAATAAAATGCAAAGTTTAAAACGTGATGCCACAAATAAGTGCATTTGTGGTGCAAAAATATTTAAAGCACTTTTTTGTTTGAAAGATTCTGTGTTGATTTGTTAGCTGTGTCATTTTTATAACAATAAGGGAACGCATATTTTAAGGCAAATGTTAAGAAACTTTGATTGGCCTTTCTTCATTGATTAAATTATAAGGTTGTATGTGGAAAAAGAGAATATACCATACCCTGTTGTAGTGCATATACACTATATGACAAAAGGTTTGTGGGCACTTAAACATCACATCTACATTATATGAGCTTGCTGGACATTCTGTTACAAAACCACAGTCATTAACATAGAGTTGGCTCCCCTTTATAACTGTAATAGCCTCAGTTCTTCTGATAAGGCTTTCTACAAGATTTTGGAGAGTATCCATGGGAATGTATGCCAATTTAGTCAAAAGAACATTTGTGAAGTCTGGTATTGATGTTGCATGAGAAGACTTGGCTTGCAATCTGTGTTTCTATTTATCCCAACGGTGTTCAATAGGGTTGAGGTCATGGCTCTGTGCAGGCCACTCAAGTTCCTTAACATCTCATAAAACTATGCCTTTAAAGACCTGGCTTGGTGCACAGGAGCACAGTCATGCTAGAAGAGAAAAGGACCTTCCCCAAACTTGTGTCACAAAGTTGTATGTGCATAATTGCCATTGTATGTTGTAGCATTAACAGTACTCTTCGCTGGAACTAAGGGGCCTAGCCCAATTCCTTAAATAGAGCCACAGAACATTATCCCTCTGCCCCTAAAATATATAGTAGGCACAATGCAGTCAGGAAGGTAGCATTCTCCTGACATCTGCCAAACCCAGATTCATCCATCAGACTGCCAGATAGTGAAGAGTAAGTAATCATTCCAGAGAACAAATTTCCACTGCTGCAGAGTCCAGTGATGGCATGCTTTACACCGTAACAGCCAATGCTTGGCATTGTGCATACTGATCTTAGGTTTGTGTGCAGCTGCCTGGCCACAGAAACTTATTTCATGAAGCTCCTGACATAAGGTCTTGTGCTGATGTTGCTTCCAGAGGCCATTTGCAAATTTGTTGTGAGTGATACAATACAGCACTGGCGATTTACATACACTATGCACTTTGCAGCCCCACTTTGTGTGGTCTACCTCTTCTTAGGTAAGCTGTTGTAGATGCTTACACTTTACAGTAATAGTGCTTACAGTCGACCAGGACAGATCCATCAGAGTGGAAAGTTTACGTGCTGACTTGTGATAAATGTAGCATCCTTTGACAGTGCCACAATTAAAGTCACTGTGCTCTTCATTAAACCCAATTTGTTGTCAATGTTTGTCAATGGAGATTGCATGGCTATGTGCTTGATTTTATGCACTAGTTAATCATGGGTTTGTTTGTAGCACTTGAACTAAATAATTTGCAAGGGTGTCCACATACTTTTGGCCATACAGTGTATATTATATTTTCATATGGGCTCATTTAAAATCTACAGTGAACCTATTATTTGTGCTTTTCCGTAACTGAGACTAACAAACCTTAAGTTGAAGAGTCAAGAAATTGTTCCTTTAACAACTTTACACACTTAGGAGCACTAGAACAAAGGGAAAATATGATTAAATAAAGGATTCATTTCAACAAACATTCCTTTCATTTTAAAAGATAAACATTTTTAACCAACTCTTATCTATCTACAGTTGTTTCCTTATGGTGTATAACTTCAACAAGAGCATCAAAATAAATCATTTTAATGAATTCAGAGGCAGATGATTAATGTGAGTAAAGGTTCTTTAAACAGCAATTCTCAACATAAGCGTACCATTCCCTTTATAACTTCCGTAACAAGGGAGGAAACAGACTGCAAGTAAACATACGGGCATAGAGAAATAAGGATTAAAAGCCCCCATGTATCACTATGACACTTCTTTCACAGAAATGACAGACTGCAGTGTAAAACTTTAAAGGATTAGATGACTCTCCTGACAAGTTTCACACAAGCATAGAAACCTGTTATTAGACATAAAATCTCAATTTTAAAAAGGAATAAAGATCAAGTTACATAAATGAACAGCTACTGAGCATACAGCATGAAGGTTTATCTATTAAAGGAACATCAGTTAAAGGCACTGTCTCCAAAATTATTTGAAAATAAGGCTTTAAAAGTAATTTTCTAAACACTACAATACACCATCACATTAAATACATAAATAAATACATACATAATTAAAAAAAATTAATATAAACACAAATAAGTGAAAACAGACAGGAAGTAGTAGATGTCTCCAGCTTATCATAAATTCTATTCCAAGCAAATGAAAATACATATTGTTTCCCAGGCATACAAAGCATTCTTTATTGAACACGATATTGTCTTATATCAGGAATTTTCATAGAGTGTCCCAGACCCCTTAGGGGTCACAGGGGACTTGAGAGAACCCTTGAAACTAACACCACCAAGCAGATCTTTTTTCTGTGAAAGCCTTGATGAATGAGACCAGCTAAAATTAATGTAAATTAAACTATTCCCGATAGTAACCCTTTAATAAATATGACAAACAAAAAATCCCTTTCAGGTTTTGATTTATAAGCTGTCCATTTAAATGCTAGCTTTTATAAACGTAAACACTGATCTAAAACACTAAAGAAATGTTAATATTCTGAATTTAAAATGATAATGTATTAGTGAAGTTTCAAATGTACTGATTAACAAGCTATTTGCTCTGTAAGGATATATGAGCTGGGGAGCAGATTTCACAATGGATTAGTAAAATTGCCCAAATGGCTAAACTAGAAAACTAAACATTTGCAGTTGTATGTAAAAGATGGTGCAGCCCTGACTAAAGTGCATTTTCCATTAAATTGCTAAGTGAAACAAAGTTAACTCAAACTCTGTAGAGTACAAACATAAACATACTATATTTCAGCACATTGCTATGTGCAATTACTATTTATTTTCTGAATTTAACAGACTGAAAATATAAACAGTGAATGTGGCATGCTCACATATTTCAGCACCCTTCCAGTTGATTCACTAATATAGTACTACTTTAATAATATTTTTAGAAACTTTAAGATTTAATTTACACTAATTCATTTGAAGACTATTCCTAATTTCAATAAATACTCACACAGCTTTAACTGTTCATGATGCTGTACCTACCCTCATCAACTGTAGCTTCCTCTAAGCAAATGGGGAAAGATTTGAAACTAAAGTTAAATAAGTTTAACAAAGCAAGAGCAGGCTATAAAAAGCTAAATGTCCAAAAAATCTGAATGTCTATTGTTGAACTTTTATCATCAAAAACATCATTAAAAAATGGAAACTACACTCTTAAAAATAACTGTTTTATAATGGCTCTTTACTGGGTTGTGTGGTTCCTTATTGAATCAATGCTGAACAAGGAACTGTTTCATTCTAGGAATGTGTCTTTGCATATGAAATTGATTCTCTGGGTTTCAAAAGGGTTTCTAATATAAGAACAAAACAGAAATATTTAATATATAGTAGGCTAGCTCGTAGCAAGATACTAACAAATCAAGAAAACTTGAATTTTGCCTGTTGCATACAACAACAGTCTATTCATGATTATTTATGAAACTTGTTACTGATATAAATAAATGAAAGTTCTTTCCGGAAACTTTATGTGGGTGTGTTTTTTTTGGAACCAAAAATGGTATACCTAATACATCACTCTGAAGAACCACTTTGGCACCTTTATTTTTAAGGATGCGTGTGAAACCAATGATGTCAACTCAAGAATCAGAAAAAATCTTTGACAGACCTCCTTGAAAATTGGTCAGACATGCAAAACAAAATCCGAAATATCACTGCAAAAGACCACAACAAATGTTATGTTGACATTGCGGTAGTGTTCCACAGGTCCACACGGAAAGGAACTTTATGTAACAAATTTCAAAATTAAGCAAAACAATTTCTTTTTTAAGCCAGAAACATTTTGCAACAGAGGGCTGTGAACTGCTGAAACAAAAATTAAAAATTTTAACAGCAACCACAAAAAATTATTTTGAAATAAAAAAACTGATGTATCTGAAGAAATAAACACCCTGCCAAACTGTTAAACTTGGTGTGAATTAAACTTTGGGGTTCTGTGGAAATCAGTGGTGTGGGAAATAGTGTGTGGGTGTAAGAAAGAATGAACTTAATATCAACAATTCCAAGAAGTAAATGTCCTATAGTCATCATGGAAACAGAAGCTAAAAAGGGTTGGACTTTTTCAGCAAGACAAAGATCTTCAAAATCAGCCATGTTTTCTTACAAAGCATGTAACAAGAACCCTAAATATTTCTAAGACTGAAGATTTCTGCAAGGAAAACTGAACTGAAAGACCCTTGAATAAAGTAATGCTTAGAAGACTGACCGGGTGCCCAAGCTTTTGCACCTTTTCTTTTTCTTTGTTAAAATGAGAATATAAATTGTAATTGTACAGAAACTGACCATGCTTAAGTCTGTACCCTACATATATTATTGCTTTTTACCTATTGATTTCAATGAAGTATTGGATAAGGGTCTAGCTGCAGACCTCCAGTGCTCTGCAATTCAGGTGTTCCACTCAACAACCAGTTTATGTCACATTGGGGTCTGGTTGTGACTCACAGCACTACACAACATTATTGTTGCCTGACAGACTATCCTGCTACGTGAAATGACCACTCCAAGACACACCTTCTCAATAGTCATCACTTCTCTTGGGCAAAATAACAATTCCACAATTCTAACCCTATCTAAAGTATAAGTATGTTTTACAAAATGAACTGCAAAGTGCTTCTTGAAATGGGCATGTTAAGAAATGACAAGACATATTGTGGAACTTCACTGATGTATACCACAAAGACTAAAAACATGATTGGACGTCTGCAAACTGACTGACTCCTAAACACAGGGGAGCTCTAGAGCTCAGCAGCTAGACTATATTCTTATGCAACTGAACTAATGGTGTCCATACTTTAATATACAACTGCACAGTGACTAGATACTAATGAAATGTATGGAATCTTGAAAATATGCTGAAACATAACAAACTGCAAGTTTTATTCTTTGTCCTTATTTGATCTTTTCTTCCTCTCTTGATTAAATGTAATGCATGTGGTAAACATATTTATATGGCAAATTGTGCTATAAATAAAACACATTATGATATCAAGCCTATATTTCCAAAGCAGCATGTGGAAAGGAAATGTAAGCAAAAGGCTGATTAAGATTAACAAAAGACATTCATATGTATATCACACCTTTCTAGTGTGCTTTTATGCCAAACATTAGAGTGATTTACCTAAAAAATTTTAACAAGATGCAGTATTAATGATAGATTCTAAGACATTTTAAATAATGTACCTATACAAAAAATTACATTGAAATAAATGTAAATAGAGGAAGTTTTCAGTGTTAAAAACTATTTTGTTCTATTTTAAGTAACTAAAAGATGTGTCCAGTTTTTTGACTGCTGTAAAAAGTAGTCCACCCCACTCACACTTCTTGACTACACTTACCACATTATCCACACATACTGTACCATACTACACATGGAGGTTTTAGTAGGAGGATCTTTCTAATTTAAAAAGCTATACATATCATATTTAAATATTATCGTATTTAATTTGCACATATCAGTATGAAATTTATCATAATAATTGAATTTAAATAGTCAAAATACATTTTAGCATTTTAAAATCACTGCTATTCTCAATGACAAGGTTTCGGTCATTTGTGAATCACTCTATAAGCTTTTAAATCTTTGGATTAGGAATATTTGAACCACAAAGAACATCTCATACTCCAGTGGGTAAACAATTCACACCTGACAGATAAATTCTAAATTCCACTATAATTAACATTCTAGCATGCAAAAGTTTCTTTTTTGCCTACTGCCATTACAAGTAATTTAGTTGATTCCAGACTATGGTTTCATGCTCATGATTAAACACAAAAGACTTTCATTTTCACATCTTTAAAGAAAAGAATTGCATTTGTATGCTTCATACTAGTAAGAATAATATAATAAATATTCTAAGCAATTATAAGTTAACTTTCATATTTAGGCTATAACTGAAAGTTCATTATTTTTTATTCACTATCTGTCGGGTCATTCAAAACACACCAGTTCATATTATTATACTGCATTCCTTGAAAGTGATGGGAGCCATCCTTTAAATTCTTGTTCACACATGTGAATAGGAAACGGCGACAAAGCACATTCACATCTAATGGAGTTGATGAAAGTTTTGTCTTCTTAGTACTACCAGAGGAAAGAATAAGAAAAACAGTTTACCATTTTAAATACATCCTCTTACAATTGTTTGCAGCTGTTGCTTTTTTTCCACTACCCTCATGTAATCCTTTATATGTTCTACTGAGCAGTTACTCTTTCAAACAAGCCATTCTTTTTAGTTCAGGGTCATCTCTACTGGCATTTGGTGAATGAGAGAATTGCAAATGAAGAACTGTCACTTATAAATCAATAAACAAATGGCATGTTTCCTGTATCCAATCTTCTTACAATTATTTAATCTTAAGTATTTTCTGAAGTATGAACCCAAAATATAATTAACATCTTTATACGGCTAAATTATTTGACAATAAGCAATAGGGATTAAAAGAAAAACTATGATTGTGCTCCATATATACAGTACTAATGTAAACATACAGAATCATCTGTAAATGACTGTAAGATTCACATCAAATTTTAGTATATCAAGATGAATATGAATTTAAGAATAGAATACTGAGGGTAGTAAAACATAAAATATTACTTGTATTATGAGTTATATTAAAAAATCTCTATTTATAAGACTGTTCTGATATGGGATAATCCATGATGCATAACAATCTATGCCCTTCATGCTAGAAAGTGACATAATTTATTTATAAAAGCCATCTCTGGATGTTGCCCACAGCTTTTCTGTGTTGCGTCTCCAGTACTTTCCGTATGTCAATAGGGGTGAAAACAGTCTTCTGTTGTTGTTGTGAAAGGCTAATTACTGCGGCAGCTTAAAAAGCATGCTAGTTTTGATAACAGTCTGCGGCTGTACAAATAGAATTTACCAATTCCAGGACAAGTTTTGACCACCTAGATGGGATTAAGGAGATTTTCACAATGTTATATCATGTTACAAGTACATTATGTTAAAGTAGCAAAGAGGAGCTACAGTTGGACTCACTAGAAGGTGTCTGATTACCTATTAGGCAACATGATTAGGAGACCAGTGATGTGCTCATTCAGCCAGAACTTAATACAGACTTAAGAAAGTGGTGGAGGAACTTGGGTTTAATTGATAAATGAAAAATATTACACATCTAACATTGTGTACAGAGAAATTACAAAAACTACATAATTAATCACTTTTGAAAAGGATTTTTCTTTTCTGCCCTACCATTTTCTCACCATTTTTTGCAAAGAAATAAAACTTGTAGTTCTTTTCCATCATACCCGATATCAAATGTATTCTTCTCAGCTAAAAGTGTGGATCCCAGCTAAAACTTATATCTCATCAGAAAATTATTGTGTTCCTTACTACAACTGGTATCTCACAGACTAATTCACTTACTTTACCTATTCCTTTCTCACAAAGAGAAAGGAATAATTAGAAACTCACAGAAATTAAATGTTCACTGTTTTCTCTCAAATTTCAAAGATGAGTAATAGGTTAAAGGGTGACTCAATGCTGTCTTGCTGTGAGTGTGTGCCCTGTGAAGGTCTAGTGTCCATCCATGGTTGCACAATGCTGCAACAGAAAAAAAGTTAAAAAATAGATGGCTGGTTGGAAAATGGAATAATTAAATTTTACATCATGTTTATGCTACATCTTAGAAGATCTCAGTCTTAAATAATTTTGGTAATTCTCATCATTTAAAAATAATAGACTAAATTGAACTTGTAGTTTGAAGGAAGCATTTATCTGGGCAAAAGAGAACAAAAAATGTTTTAGTCAAGATTGTGCACTGCTGATTGTTTCCAGCTGTATTTATATTTTTATATGTATAAATGAGCTCATGTTTTAAAGAATGCACATAAAAACAATTAAAATGTATTGCCTCAGATCTCTAAAAAAGTGTATGTGGCTATGTCTTCAAAACAACAACAATGCTTTTGTTTATCTCTAATGTACTGTATCATGAAAAATGTACCAACATTTAAAACCATACATAAAAAGTACAAGAAATCCTTAAAATTCTAAGAGACCAATTTTTTTCAAAATCTAAATGGTTTATTTTTAAGTATTCTTCCTATTGGCCATTTGTAGAAAACATATTAGCAGCCAATTTAAAATACAATAGAATGACTGGAATTTTTATTTTCGATCACCTCATTTTTTTAATGGCTAAAAGACGAGAAAAATTGATTGCTAAATCATTAATAAAGAACTGTATATTTACAGTATTCAGACTTACTTTCTGGCTTAGCAATTTAATTACCTGTTGCAACAATATGCATGGATGTTCATTTTTAACATTTATATTATAAAATATCATTATTGAGCCTGCTTAATCTGATTCAGTGTCATTTGTGGAAGTAAGAGAGCCTATATCAACAGGTTTATAAAGCCAGCTGTTTGGTACTGTATATGTATGCAATAAACGCTGTCCTTTTCATAATGAAGGTATAAAATGATTATTTAATTACAAAGCAGCAACAAGGGTATTTAAAAACTAACAGGTACTTCAAAATTAAAGTTGGCAGCCTTATAAAAAATAGGCCCTAACACAACCTGAGCATGCAGGCAATTATGTGACAGCATTGTACTATTCACTATACTAAACTGAAAATAACAAAAATAGTTACATGATAAAAAGTCAATCATTTCCTAACCTGAATTCTAAACTACATTAATTTCCATGGAAGCCAGCCTTCAGCCACAAAGGCCAAACACAATTCTAACTGGCTACTCCTAATCTCTAGGATTCCTGACAATGTTATTTGTGTACTGTGTTGTCAAATACATATGAAAGAAACAATGATCTCCTGACTTAACATGATATTTTATTATTATTGTATAGGTGACTTTCAATATTTTTTGACTTTGATATCTTTTATAAATTACTGTCATAAGGCCTTTGCTGCAAGGATATTGAACTTTTGGTGAGCTGGCATTCTTTACCCTTACCTCCCAAGTTGAAGCAGTGTGCTGAATAAAAATTCCTGAACTCCTGCCAGCAGCACTCATTTCAGCACTGTGGGTACAACATTTTACTGACATGCATCATACTCTAAAATATTTTTACGTTTACATTACAGATTAGAGACAAGTTTTATTAAGGAAAAAGAAGAGATTGACTTTTGATTTAAGATTTTTCTTTACAAGTGTACATGCTGAAGGCAATATTGCAGGAAATACCACATTAGATCAATCAAAATGACAAGAAGCTATCAATTAGATGCTTGGTTTGCTATCAAACATATTTAATTGTTTATTAAAAAAAATGAAAAAAAATTTATGACAGTGATCATAAACTTTTAAAAATATGCCAAAAATGTACAGGGTTTAACATTTTAAAAATCAGTAAATAACAAACGGTTCCCTTAGAAGCACGATTTATAAAACAAACACTGTTGGTTCTACTGAAATACCAATAATTTTAGGAGTTGACATGGTGTAGTACCTTTCAAATAGTTAAAATGAAAGAATGAAAGGCAAAAAAAAAAAGTGCAGTGTCTTCTGGCGCCATGTGAATTGCTTAGAATCTATAGCAGGATTAAGTCCTGTGAGTGAAAACAACAATTAAGATTGACTGGCAAAAAGCCAAATAATGTAATGAGCCAGTGAGTCTGAATTTAGCCAGCTATGAATTATGAAGCATCAAAGTTACAGATCAAAATATAAAGATATATGTGGTATTAAAGGAAATATTTCCCAAAATTCATTCTTTGTTTGCAAGGTGTAATCACACAAATTTAGATAGATAGATAGATAGATAGATAGATAGATAGATAGATAGATAGATAGATAGATAGATAGATAGATAGATAGATAGATAGATAGAGTTATGTGCATGTGTACTGCATTTTTGAGTGTGAAACACACACCCACATAGATTTACATGGTATTTCAATGAAAACGGATAACTCATTTGTACAGACATGTAAGCAAAAATGCATAACACAAAATAAAGTAATACATATTTATAAATCTGATTCAGAAAGTATTCAGACCCCTTCATTTAAGTACACACTTTATTGTGATTGTGAGCATGCACTGGTACAGTGCATTGTCGGAACTACCACATGACAAAACATCTTGGGATCATGGTTGGATACCCCCCAGGCAGATACGCAGTCCAGTCCCACCCTCTGGAAATGACCCTCTATCTGCCTCAGCCAAGTGTTACGTGGCACCCCCTTGGCCTGGTCCGGCCACTCAGGTCCTTATCAATGAGAATCCTGCATGCCGGATCACCCTCGGGGAATCTCGCCATATGGCAGTAGTGCCGTAACTGACGTTCCCTTACAATACAGGTAATGAGCCTCAATCAGGACTCCGTGAGCAATTGCTCATTCGATACATAGTAAAACCAGCAATTCCCAAGGACTCTCCGAAGAGACACAGTACTGATGGAGTCCATTCTTCGTCTCAGGATATCATCCATGTCTTGCAACTACATAGCAAGACAGGAAGCACCAGAACTCTAAAGACTTGGACCTTTGTCCTTTTGCATAGATATCAGGTGTGCCACACACCCCTTTCCAGAGACCTCAGGACGCCCCGAAGCTCTCCCAGTTCATCTGCTGACTTCATAGGAAGAGTCATCATAAATGTCACTGCCGAGGTAAGTAAACCTCTTGACAAGGTCAACACTCTCTCCGCAGACAGACACAATGCTGACCTGTACATTTTCTGTGAGATTGAGTGGTTCACAGCTAATTGGAGGATCAGTCTCAAGAACCGTGGACCCAGAGATATCAAACGTCCTAGCAGGAGGATCAGCTTTAAACAGCTGCTCAAGTAGTCAGCCCAGCAGGTCACAACTGCAGTGTCATCCATAAGGACAATTCCAACCTAACCCTGACTGCGACTCTCAGAGAAACAGATTTAGATGTGCGTAGTGCTTCGATGCCTCTGTAAGTATAACGTGAGTAACTAGACCATAGATGGTGTATCACTTGCTCACAGATTCATCGAACAAACTCCTCCTTATCTCTGCCCTCAGAGCCCTTGCAGCCATCCTTCTCAGTTCCCAGTACAAACCAGAGAGAAGGTGATCATCATGCCAGAGAGGCAAGATGCTCCACACGCCTACCCGGATGGGCTGCCTCAAACTGGGACCCGAGTACTGCCATGCAGCGGGTGATGCCTCAGCACAACGCCAGTTCTGATTCCTGACAGGCTTGACCCCATTGGCTCTCTGACAGTTTTGACTCTTTCAGCAATGGGGGTCCTGAGGGCTTTTCCCCATCCCCTTTATGATATAACCATCCTATAGGCGGCTGCAGCAGAGCTATTCTCGCAGAGAACAGAAAGGAGTCCTGCCTGTCATCTCAGAGCTACATGAAGTTTTTTTTTTTATGGTGGCTGGAGTGCCAATCCTGCCACCAACCCCCATGATTTCCTTGCAAGTTGGAGGACAGCTTCCAGGGCCGGATGCAGTTTAACATCAAATCTAGGACAAGATTTAAGTTTAAATGGATAAAACTGCTTTTATTTTTTTGTTTGTTTTGCTCATACATCGGCGTTCAATAACCAATAATGACAATGTGAAAATATGTTTTTCCAAAGTTGGCAAATTTCTTAAATATCAAAAACTGAAATGTCTCATTCAGATCTTTAATTCAGTACTTTGTAGAAGATCCTTTGGTAGAAATTATAGTGCAGAAAGTGAAGGGGTCTGAATTCTTTCTAAATCACCTGTCTGATTAAGTTGATACTGCCATTTAAAAACAATGAGCATAGTTCTATTGTGATAGGATGCTTATCTAAGGACTATTTTCTTTCTCCCAATGTCAAAGAAAACTAAATGAATTTAGTATATAATTCACTTTCAGAGATATAAGGTATATTTATTTCTCACCATTCTGGGAAACATCAATAGTGGTGGAATATAAATATCAACTCTTACATAGAATATTGCAATAAAAAATTATCTCCCTTAAATGCGGATATTGCTATAAAAATATCTATTTATTGTAATCAGCACTTATTTCTCTTTAACAAGTTCTGAGTTGCTCCAAGTAACATCATGCTCTCAATTTATTGTAGCATGATTCATTGTGTCACTAACCTTTAACTCTGATGCCTGGTTAAGTGGCCTAATAATGGTAAATTAAAAAAATGGTTTATGTCATGAGAGGAGCTAAAATGATAGGAATTGATGTGAATAACCTAACAAGCATGTATCAAAGGTGGTGGCTGAAGAAACTAGGAATCATCTCAGTTGATGATGCCTTTAAATACATACAGTACATAGCCTGATTAAATAATCCACCCAAGGAATTATTTTATCCCCAGTCCTATATGGCTTTATAACTAATTGTTTAACCCAAAGCAACAGAAATTCTACTTAAACACTGTTTATAGTTCTAGATGAGAAATTTGAAACCAAGCAGTATTTACCAAAAAATAAATGTAAACATTTATTTTTGAAAAACTATTAAATATTCTATAAATATTTTTGAAGATTTTCTAAAATCTAGGTTTTATTTCTGTATTGTCCTCTGGATGCAACTGCAATGACACATTTTAAGGTTTTTATCTGTAACCTGTATACAATCATGTTATTTAAATTAATCTCTTCAGTAATTTAGATATGTTAGATCAGTATCTGAAAGACTAAGGTATTCCATTGTATATCTTAGGCTACCAGTTCAATATTATAAAGTACCATACCCAAATTAATATTGGTGGTAAGGCTACGGAGTTAGCCAACACAGTTTCACATGTGCTAAACTCCAGTGATTGAGTGCTGTACAGGTGCTGGTCATAAAATTAGCATATAATGACAAAGTTGATTTATTTTAGTAATTCCATTCAAAAAGTGAAACTTGTATATTAGATTCATTCATTACACACAGACTGATGCATTTCAAATGTTTATTTCTTTTAATTTTGATGATTATAACTGACAACTAATGAAAGTGCCAAATTCAGTATCTCGGAAAATTAGAATATAAATTAAGAAAAAATGCAAAAAAAGGATTTTTTGAAATGTTGGCCAACTGAAAGGTATAAATATGAAAAGTATGATCATGTACAGCACTCAATATTTAGTTGGGGCTCCTTTTTCCAGAATTACTGCAGCAATGTGGCGTGGCATGGAGTTGATCAGTCTGTGGCACTGCTCAGGTGTTATGAGAACCCATGTTGCTGTGATAGTGGCCTTCAGCTCTTCTGAATTGTTGGGTCTGGCGTATTGCATCTTCCTCTTCACAATACCCCATAGATTTTCTATGGGGTTAAGGTCAGGCGAGTTTGCTGGCCAATCAAGTATAGGGATACCATGGTCCTTAAACCAGGTACTGGTAGTTTTGGCACTTTGTGCAGGTGCCAGGTCCTGTTGGAAAATGAAATCTGCATCTCCATAAAGTTTGTCGGCAGCAGGAAGCATGAAGTGCTCTAAAACTTCCTGGTAGATGGCTGCATTGACCTTGGACCTCAGAAAACACAATGGACCAACACCAGCAGATGACATGGCAACCCAAACCATCACTCACTGTGGAAATTTTACACTGGACCTCAAGCAACGTGGATTCTGTGCCTCTCCTCTCTTCCTCCAGACTCTGTGACATTGATTTCCAAAGGAAATGCAAAATTTACTTTCAACAGAGAACATAACTTTGGACCACACAGCAGCAGTCCAGTCGAGACGCTTCTGACGCTGTCTCCTGTTCAAGAGTGGCTTGACACAAGGAATTTGACAGCTGAAACCCATGTCCTGCATACGTCTGTGCGTGGTGGTTCTTGAAGCACTGACTCCAGCTGCAGTCCACTCTTTGTGAATCTCCCCCACAGTTTTGAATGGGTTTTGTTTCACAATCCTCTCCAGGGTGTGGTTATCCCTATTGCTTGTACACTTTTTTCTACCACATCTTGCCCTTCCCTTTGCCTCTCTATTAATGTGCTTGGACACAGAGCTCTGTGAACAGCCAGCCTCTTTAGCAATGACTTTGTGTGTCTTGCCCTCCTTGTGCAAGGTGTCAATGGTCGTCTTTTGGACAACTGTCAAGTCAGCAGTCTTCCCCATGATTGTGTAGCCTACAGAGCTAGACTGAGAGACCATTTGAAGGCTTTTGCAGGTATTTTGAGTTAATTAGCTGATTAGAGTGTGGCATCAGGTGTCTTCAATATTGAACCTTTTCACAATATTCTAATTTTCCGAGATAATGAATTTGGGTCTTTCATTAGTTGTCAGTTATAATCATCAAAATTAAAAGAAATAAACATTTGAAATACATCAGTCTGTGTGTAATGAATTAATCTAATATACAAGTTTCACTTTTTGAATGTAATTACTGAAATAAATCAACTTTGTCATGATATTCTAATTTTATGACCAGCACCTGTATATACAATTTTATGCAAAAGTCTTAAATAGTTTACAAAAATATTTGTCTTAGACAGTTCATTGTATAAAATGTGGCAAGGGACAATCATATTAAAAAAAGGTACGGTTGTGATAGATGTTGTGGTTTATCCTGCAAATCCTACATGACAGCAAAAGTCAGCATTCCAACAAGACACAACAAGGCAGTCATCCTGCATCATCAAAGTCTTACCCAATCTGAAAATTTATGGCAAACAGGTGTTTCCAGATGTGTGGTCCAAATGCATCAAACTTACTTTCTTTTGAAATCTCAGAAACCAGTTGGATCCTGGTACTCCCTTTTAAAGCCCAAAGAAGTTTTATTAAATGTTGTCTTCATGTAAGTATTGTGCCCAAAAAAAACATTGTTCGAAGGTTCAAATAAAGCCAAATTACTCACCTGCACATGGAAGCACAAGGACTGGGATGGAGAAAATTGGAAGGTGCTTATGACTGATAAATGAAAACTTTCAATTTCTGGCTCTAAAAGAAAACTTGTTAATCCAGCAAAGTGCTACAGAAAAGTGAATGGATAAATGTACGATAGCAACAGTGAAGCGGTGGCGGTTCCCAGAAGGTTTGGAACAGTATTTCCGCAAATGCAGTTGGTGATTTGATTAAAATACAAGGGCCTCTCACTACTAATCAGTACAGGAAGATATTTATGCATTCTTGTTGACCTGACAGCCTGTTATACAATACCAATAGGAACCATCTGATTAGTCCCATTTTGCAGCATGTGACAATGACCCCAAGCACATTGACAACATTATAAAAAAAACTATTTTGCTGCGTTTAATACACATGGTGGTCACAACAAATATTAATTTTAATTATGTTTTTTTCTGATTACTGCATTTTCTAGAAGGCTTATTGTTTAATAAAAATATTCATGGTATTATTGTGGAAATTTTGTTCATGAATTTTGAGTATAGGGATTCAATGATCTGTTAATCTAGTGTATTTTACCTATTGATTTATGCCTGTAACTAACCTGTTGCATTGTTAATCTAACATAACTATACAACACCTGAACAATCATTAGGGTTTAATTCTATAACAAAAAAAAACTTTTTATTTTTTGACTTTTATATATTGTGATAAATTCTTCAAATATATGGTTACTCTGTTGCTATAAAAAATAAACACAGGCTTTACTTAATACATAAAATGAAAACAGGAAAGAAAATTGAATAATGTGAATACAAAACATCTGTTAAAGGTAACATTTATTTTTTTCCCTAACATTGTACAAAAAAAAAAAAAAAATCAACCACACATTAGATGGGTAAGTATGAGCTTTGGCAGGTGTGACGCCTTCAGGCTATGGTTGCAGTCAAAGAATAGAAGCCAGAATATATTTCTGTACAATGTCAGTTTATTCACTGACGTAGTGTCTCATGTAAAGGCAAGTTACTTCAGTTCACTCAGGCTAATTCTACATTTGCTTTGGCACAAC
This sequence comes from Polypterus senegalus, assembly GCF_016835505.1. NCBI lineage: Eukaryota > Metazoa > Chordata > Cladistia > Polypteriformes > Polypteridae > Polypterus > Polypterus senegalus. The sequence continues at coordinate 58,349,211 of NC_053168.1, read as the reverse complement.
AGAAGAGACTTTGTACAGGTACAGTATTTAAGCATTCACAGTGAATAGCTAATAGAAATTTGATCATAAGGTAAGTCAGAATTACTGATTTATCTTGCAAATAGAAGCTACAACTGACGTCAAAATGTCAATAATTCAGGTTTATACTTCCAGTTACTAAAATAGATTCACAGTGAACCCTTTACTGGCAGCAATTCTTATAAAGAGAAAACCATCTGAGATTGGTGGGCAAGTGTGCCTTGCACACACAGACACACACTTTCTCTTAAACAGTGTCATTTTAATGTTGGCCTAACAGATATAGTAAGATTGCTGAACAAATTTAGTAGGAGAATACTGGGTTTTCAAGAGGAGAGGGGGACATGCATGATTTCAATGCAAATAAAACACACTATATTTTACATATAAAAACATACAGAACAGACTTGAACAAACAAAACTACCCACAGTGAACAAAACTAATCCCAAAGTGAAAAAATTGCTGTACTTATCAGATATAGTTATGGTGGCATCCACAAGTGGTGACACATAAAGGAAACACAACACACAACACAGCATTGAATATACTACACAATGTAAAAGAATATTATAAAATAAAAAAAATAAAAATAAAAAAGTAGACATTAAAACAAAGTAACTATAACTGATCTTGCTACCAAAATACCACTGTTAAAAAAATTGCTGTCAAAATATTTCTAGTAAAACTAGGCCAAGCCTGATGAGTGGAATTATTGGATAAAACAAACAAATATACAAAGGTAGTTGTTAAACCATTGAATTTGCCATTAAAATTGGCGAATAAAATCAATCTTGGAATAGTGCTGTCCAGGACATCTTTTTTATTGTTTTAGTTTTTTGTTATATGAAACACATATTTTATGGGTAATGAAAACAGTGCACTCAGAGGAAGCCTACATGGACACAAGAGAAGATGCAAAGGTTTTGAACACTTTAGAATTTAACTTAATTTTTATATGATTTTCATATAGAAAGAGAGAAAATTATACAGTAGTATTTTCCCTTATTCATACATTTTCCTTTCCTTTCAGTTTTCCCCATTGAATGACACCGAAATTGTGAACTTAAGAGTTGTATAGAATTCATGGAATTCAGCAAAATTAGTCTGCATGTTAGCAATGAGGCAAAAGTTAGCTCATTAGAGTAGTCTTTGAGGATGTATGCTCCATCTGCAATGCAATGCAACAAAGGGTAATTACTGAATTAGGACCTGTTAAACTTCAATAGGCTTCAAACAGTCTAGTAAAGGCTTAAACTAAGAGCAAAACTAAAACATGCGTCCATAGAAGTCTAGTGCTTGGGGGCAGCTCTCCTAGGTTTGATTTAGTTGATATTTGATAATGGATAGATGTATATACTGTACATCTGAACTGTATTGCACAAACAGACAAATAATTTATTCTTTGTTCCATAGGTTTTGATATAATTCAGAGAGCACTCCTTCTGTCCATGGGATATTTTAATATAAGTGACTATACCACAGTTAAAAGTGATAGTTTAGGAAACTGAGGTATATCATTATGAGAAGCTTAACCTTACAAGTAATGAAAGAAATGTTTTTGTAGCAGGTTGTTTTTGCAGTATCAAAATGTTTCCAGAATTACGGAAAAATTGTTTTTTTATATTCTGTTAATATCTTGATATGTACCACAAACTAAATGTTGGGTAATTCACAAAAGGCAGAAATTACAATTTGATTTTGCATGTGCAATCAAGAATAATGGAACAGACGTAACTTTCTGTCTATATTGGTGCTAAACTCTGCTTAGTAGAAGAAAGTACTGTACTTTTCCGGATGGTCAGCAAGTGCTTTAACCAAAACCTTATCATCAGTGCCTAGGAGCAAAATGGGGGTGTAACCTCAGCACTTTGTGTATTTAGTATGAGAAAACCTGATATCGACATCTTCCACAATATTTAGGAAAAGTAATATGTCATTCCTCATTGCAGGTGACCTAAGTTGATAGACACTTATGCAACAGACATAATGCTATATATAATCAAAGGCAAAAGAGGTTCCACAAAATGTTCCCTCAATTATGAAATATTATTTGCGCCAAAATTACATGCAATCTAACATGTTAATTATGTTGAAACTACACATGCAAGTGGGATATTTAATTTTGGCATGATTTTATTGTGTCATAAATAAAAATGCATCAACCAAATGATTGATTGCTTTTCACTACATCACACAATTTTACTGTCAATTTAAAATGCAATACAAAAGTGAATTGCATTTTAATTAATGTTCATAGATCATATTTCAAAACTAAAAGAAAAGAAGATGCATTGCATTTTGCTCAGTGTGTACTGCATTTTGGTCAAGACCATGCTTGAATTGTGCCAAAACTGAAAACAAAATGTAACGAAATGACCAGCAGTAAAAGGTGGGGTAAGAGGTACCAACAAATAAGGGAAAAGGTGTATTCTGTATTCTAGTGGTGAGCACAAATGTAGGCAATATGGACTGGTTAACTGAAATTGTGAAAACTGTTTTAGATCTTGCTGAAAAAGTTTATACATGTTAAATTAAGTAGTGCGGTTACATTTTCGAGGTGTGGGTTGATAGAGGTTTTATATAATTACACTTGTTAGCATCAACAACATTTGTTGGCATGTCCCCTGCCTCATCAACTCACTTTCTTTCCAAGTACAACACACGCGTAATTGGAATACCTCTTTCCCCAACTGTTGACGCTCCTTTCCCCACATTCTGATGGTTATTCATCACATGTAATTTTGTCAAAATTAAAGCATGATCTTGAATGCAATACACAATATGAAATGCAATTCCATACATCCTGGATAAACATGTATCCAAAATGTATAAATAAAGTGATAACCATAAAAAGTTAAATATATTTATAAGTATACCATTGAAATCTTTTCAGAAATATTATTTTTCCAAACCGACATGGATAATATACTAACTGCCTTAAGGAAGATTTGCACCAAAAAAGCCATTGATTTGAAAAGCAAGAACATTTTTCATTTATTTGCCTCCACCTCAAATAAAAAAAGGCATTCCATTGTGCCCTTACAATTAAAATGGATTGTAAAATGCATATATATTTGGCCTTTAAGTGTAAAGGAAATGCATACCTTTGTATAATTAACCAGGAGACCATAAACCAAAATATTTCTATGTTTTGCTTCCTTTGCAAGTCGCCTGATGGCACTTGGCTCATCTAGTTTTTTGCTGAAAGGTGTACTTTCTGGCAAGCTGATATGAACCTATAAAAAAAAATAGAATATAGTTATATAACGGAGAACAAAAAATGTACACATAGAATAGAATTAAAGGTAAATAAAGAATAATGTTCAAATACTGTAGCAAAAATAAACACTGTTTGTACTTTATATACCTCATGCCATTGAGGGTAAGGTAGCTTTTGTTATGTTTATACTAAAAATGTTGCATGATAACATCTGTTTAGTCTTTTTTCTGAAACTGAATGTCTTTGGTGTATATTTTGGGAGAAGAATGTCTCATTCTATTTAGTGACCTGATCTGACACACTACAATGTGTATGCTACTAAACACAATCAATTAACTAAACTTAACAAAGAGGCTGACAAGTTAACTACAGTATCTGTTGTTTAACTAGACAAATTCATTCCATATACATTAGGTAACACTTCACAATAAAGAAAGATCTTACACACTTGTAAGTATTACATTAAAATATTTACTGTGATACATTAAGATTGAATTCCAGCATTAATTAATAATGTAGTGCTTATTTTGAAAAACATATTTAATATAAGTAATAAGCTTCCTTCAGCAATTTAGCTTGTTATTAGTAAAAGTTTATAAGAATCTTCACCTTTGTTTTCTTCAGCACTTTTTCCGATTTTCAGTTATTCGATCAAAGTACTTTTAATTTATTCAAAAAACAAAATAGTAGAACAGCACACAGCTCACTCAAAACAACAGATACAACAATATTCTTCAAAATCAATAAAAAAAACAAAGGAAAAACAATACATCAATGAACATTTACTGTGGTCATTTTGAAAATAGAAAAAAATGTAGAGCAGTACCAAGAATGTATAAAACACAAAACATTACACTGTTCAGAATGGGACTAAGCAGCATCTTGATTTTCACTCTCCACTGAGAAGGACTTCCTGCAGGTACTTAATTTGAAAAAGCCACCTAGGAAACCTTGTGTGTGCTGCTTCATTAATTGTGGAAATTAAACCAGCATTATGATGCCCCCCTGTTCTAAGGAGGCACTGAGTTCCAGACCAGAAAGGACAGGTATCCAAAAACGAATTCTTTTACTTGTCTGGCAGTCTCCTGCTGCCCAGCAAACACCTGGCTGCACAGTGGTTAGTTCTGCTACTGGACAATCCCATAGTTTTGTGCTTGAGCAATAGGTGCTTTCAGTACATTCTTTCTGTGTTATTGTGGCTTCTTTTTGTTCACTTCAAAGTTGTTTGATTCTGAACTTGAGGTATGGCTGTTTCAATTTAGGCTGCTCATAGCCAATATATTTTTCTGGGCTGTGGGTGGATATGAGGTGCTCGTTTTACTTAACATTTAAATCTATATTGCTGTTGTTTATCAGATGATTACATTTCAGATAGTATCAAAATGATCCAATCGAGATAGACGGCACCAACAACAGATTGAATGATTTTTGTGATACAAATGATGCATAATCTTGCACATCTCACTACTCACTGAATGAAAGGGTGACAGATGTTATTAGCTAGGTAAGTTAATATTAATGTTAATGTTAATTCTACCTAAGTGTGCACGCTTATTCTATTGTAGTATGGCCGCTCCAGAAACTTCATGCCAAAAATGACACTGTTAAGGCTTATTTGATATTGTAAATTTGCTGTGCATGAATATTTGTGTTTGTTTGTTTTGAATGGCCCAGTGATGAACTAGCATCCTGTTGAAGGTTGGCCCCCAATGCTGACAGGATCAGCTTTAGCCAAACATGACCCTAGACTGGATTAAGCAGGTTTGAGAAAGTTATGTTAATTTCAAATAACAGGATGCCATATTTACAGCAAAGTGGAAAGAATACATATCATATACTTGTTCAAACAATCCCTACAGTAAATTTTAAAGCATCTTTAAAAAAGTACATTATCCCAAAGAACATTGTAATGACAGGTGACATAAGTGTTTGACTGTCTGATGTTATTTTGAAGCACAAGAACCTGTGTAGAGCCTCCTGTGTTCTTTGTATACTTAAAACAGCATCTTCCTGAATGACTTTAGGAAAAAAAAACTTTTTTTTAATGAAAGGTGAGTCAGTTAATCACTATTATTACCTACAAATCAATGACACAACCAATAGTTGTAATGCAATTTACCCTAATGTTACACTTCTCTCAATAAGAATGATTACCCTTGTTTGTGCCTGCTTCACTTCAGTAGTTGATGGTAATGGACATTTTGAGCATTCTAAATTGGTCAACCTTTTTCACTTTTAAACATTTCCAACCATTCTCCAAACCTTAGAGATGTAAACCATTATTTCAACTGTTATGAACTGGGAGTCCCAATAGCACATAAGTTCCAAAAATAATGTCAAAATTGCCCACAGGGGTAGGATTTAATGACAAAACCCAGCTAGACACAAAAGGGTCTCAAAGAATCTTTATAAAATAAAATACTTAATTTAAACAAAAATGCTCTTTAACACAAGAAGCTTTGTGGAACACATAGAACAAAGGCAATCCAAGGCAAACACAGTCCCAATACAGTATCCAAATCAAAGTCAAACACAGAGCACAGGTTAAAAAAGTAGTAATTGAAAAAGCTACCAAGCACAGTAAAACACAAGGAAACACTCCACCCCTTAACACATTTGAAACGAACCACCAGGAACTATGGGGGACCCTCCATATTTAGAGGATAGAGGGTCGCTCCTGATGGTGATTGGAAGGTGGTCCCACCTCTTAGGGAGATACCCTAGCTGAAAAATGACACCAATACTTAATGTACAAATCAGTGTGAATTTCAGCTTGTCTCCTTCTGTATAAATACTCAAGTAACACTTGCCTGCACTTTTTTTGATGCAAACTGATAGACACACAGCCATGTTCAACACTTGGTAGCAACTCACATACTCATAGCAGAGTACTGAACCACCAAACTAAAGGTTGGAATATTGTAACACCACAGCAAAGCACTTCATGAAAATGTCTTGAAAACAAAAGAAAGTAAAAAAAAAAGTTAAAGGACCCTTAAAGTTACCTGTTGTTTAAGAATATCAATCTAGCTTCTTATTGTAAAAAATGAGTTTTCATCCATCCATTATCCATCCATCCATTTTCCAACCCGCTATATCCTAACACAGGGTCACGGGGGTCTGCTGGAGCCAATCCCAGCCAACACAGGGTACAAGGCAGGAAACAAACCCCGGGCAGGGTGCCAGACCACCGCAGATGAGTTTTCATTTAGACTACTATTACTGGTATCCAATATCTGTTAAATATCAGTACAATAATGCACCTCTTGATCAATAAACCTTTTTTTTTTAAAAAAATTCCCTGTTTATCACAGTCATTACATTTGATTAAAATCTAACACCCGTCAGAAAAATATACTTCTGAATTCTTGATAAAAAACGAACAGAGAATCTCTTTGAGGAAGCCAAAATATTAAAGTCGGAAGGAGCTGCATTATGTCATATAAAAATCTTTCTCTGACTTATATCAATGCATACCTTTAACTTCTGAAAACCTGCATTCACTAATAGGAGCAATAAAATAACTCTAATTTCACATTTTTTAGTTTTGTGGCTGTCTACAGTTCTTGAAACCCGGAAGCATTCCGGAAGTAATTTACGTGCACATACATGCACAGCTTATATTTGGAAACAAAAAGTTATTAGCTGTATTTAAACAAAAACACTCCCAAATTTCATACAAAAAAGAAAAGAAAAATCTACTACCTGTAGCCTGAAGCTAAAAGGGGTCATAGATAATGGATAATCATAGGATTATCTAGCTATTTAGTTACATCAGAGCTTCAAAATACTCAGACTGTTAAAAGTGACAGAAAAGAATTACTTTTTTTAAAAATAAGGATATGTCTTTTCTAACATACAATCTTCTGTAAAACAGAGAAGATATATTACATAAAAATTGCACAAAAAATTACATCTGATTTAAAAAATAACAAAAGATGTATTATTTTATTAGCTGCACGATAAATGTGAACCTGAGAAATGAAGTGAACATGAAAGAAATAATCTTCATAAAATCTAACTTTAACTTTAAACAGAAGAACTATAAGTTAAATAGCTCTCAGTTTGGAGTAGATCAAACAGCCGATTAGCCTAAAGTAATCATAAAGTTATCTCTTTTTAATAATTATAATCATAACCATCTTGAAGCAAGGGACTGGCACCCTTTTCATTACTGTTTCCTGCCCAGTGCAGATGGGATATGCTCCATCCCCCATAACCCTGAATTGAGCTTCAGAACTATTATCAATAATGAATTCATAGTTTGAAAAAAATGATTTTTAAGAATATGATTGCACTCAATTAGTTTTGCAAGTAATAAGTACAATGTTTTTGGTAAGTTAAAATCAATGTATTTAAAAATATTGCATATATTTACTTTAGTTTTGCCTTGATCAATGTACTTAAAATATTGTACTCATCCCTTACAATACTAATTGAATATCCACTTGTGAGAAAGAAACGTATAGAGAAACAGGAGAAAAGCAATCTTGCCTGAAATCAATGGCAACCTTTTGTTGGATCTGTCCCTGAGACTTCTTACTTCTCATCGCGAAGCAGAGCCTTACTGGAAATTGGAGGCATCTGAATTGAAATGGGAGATAAGAGGGTGTAACGGGGATGCGAGGAATACATTGAGTGTGGAGAAACTCTAGAGACAGCGTGTGTATTAACTTGTGGATTTTACTGTGAGTATTTGGTGGCAGCGTGACGAAGTTGCTTCCACAAGACCGCGTTAGCTGTGGAGCTCAACTCGGAGCATATTCTTTTCCCACCTTGTGAATTGTGTAATGCGTTTTTTGAACAGGTTTGAAGCATGGAAATGATCACTCGTACTGCGTTCAGTCAGTTCATGTGAGCTGCTCTCTTGTGTGATGTTGCGATGTTCACGGCTTTATTTAATGTTAGCTAAGACCCGACATTTAAAAGTTTCTCGCTACAACAATTTTAACTCCGTTACAAAGTGATCCAAAGTCTCGTTTATACCTTGTGTCTTCTCATTAGACTTGTATCTTGCGAATAAAGTATTCGGCGTTTTTCTTCAGCGCTCTTTGGGAGCTCTATCTTCTTTTCTATGTACTGCCAAATTTCAGCCTTCTACCTACACGGGAAGTTGGAGAATTAGTGAGTGAGTGAGGGCTTTGCCTTTTATTAGTATATGTATATATATATATATATATATATATATATATATATATATATATATATATATATATATATATATATATATATATATATATATATATATATATATATATATATATATATATATATGTGTGTGTATGTAGCTGCCGAAATAAGGTATGGTCAAGCACGGGTAAAACGCGTGTCTAAAGAAATCTCACAGTCCAAAAGTTCGTTTTGAAAATATTTAGTGAAAGTTAAAAGCAAATAACCCACACAAGAATATAAGAAAAAATAGTTACACACATAAAAGGCAAAAAAAGGGAACAATTTATCTTTCTTAAACTTAGCTTTTCTTGAGAAACTTTAGTTATTTCTGTACTTAAAAGTTCTTTACCTTTTCTTCTCTACTTAAAAATTCTTAAATTCTTATATACTTAAAGATTCTTAGATTCTTCTTCTGTATGCTTTAAGAATATGGCACAGCACGTGAATTAAGTGCTATTTTCTTACATATTTACTTCACATACTCAAAAGGCCCGTAAGGCGATTGGCACATAGGAATGTGCCCAGGCACGGTTTGAAACCATAAGCCTTCCATTCCTTACACAAGGCAAAGCTGTCACTAACTGAAGATTATTGTTTTAGTTAAAGCTGTTAGAAATGGCAGAAAAATACCAACCCAATTCTATTCATGGGGGTTATAGGAACCACCCATATTTTATGCATTATCATCTAGTGAAATATTCATGAATCTTATAGAACTAGGATAATGGTTTACATATATATATATATATATATATATATATATATATATATATATATATATATATATATATATATATAGTGTCACACACGTGTGCATGGCAGGCAGCTAAAGGGACTGAGTAAGGGCAATTCCGAATCTGACCTGGATGTGGCAGAGTGCACTGCCTCTTTTTTTCCCTTTTTCTGCAGACCTTTCACGGGAGATTTCACCTGGCCCTCTTGACATCACTTTGGGTCTGAGCCTATGGAAGAGGACCTTTCCGGCTCCAGCTCTTGTGATGTCACGTCCGGGCTCGAGCCTATGGTTGAAGACCCTTATGAGCCAGACCCCTTTGACCTCACTTCCTGTCTTTCTCTTTAAAAGCCTCCACCTTTTCCCTATTCCCTCAGTTCTGTTTTGGACTCGGTTTTGTGCACATCAGTGCTGTATACATTTTTGCAACTTTGCAGCCAGGATACCAAATATACGGGTGGCTGCCCCAAAACTTTCTATGACTCTGAGTCAAGTTTGTGACAATATGGATGTCAATATGTTCTTCCTTGAAATTTTAAAACAGCCACAAAGGTTTTTGCCACTGGGAGGGAGACACACTCAATTTTATGGAAGCCTTACCATGGTTCTGTCTGCAATCTCTTCACATAAATGCTAAACAGAGGCCAGAGACAAACCATACAAAAAACTTCCTCTTTCTTTATTTTCATTGTTTAATACAAACACTCTCGGTCTCTATGGGGGCATTTAGGAACTGTACCTTAGAATACAGGGCTATGTTATGGTCTAAATTTGCTTTAATTTTTTTCTGATTTTATTTCTAGCTTTGATTTCTCTCTTTAGACTTTATTGATATACAGAATTCATTTTGTCATTTATTTTCATGTAAGAAAATTACTTAAGACTGTTAAATATTCTCACGTTTTATTATGCCACCACATTTGTTATTATATGAACACCACCATTTTGTGTCCATTGCCCTGAAAATGCTCTGATGTGGCTACAGTGTGCACAGATGTCTGGAAGTGTATGGTGTGTAATGTTATTACGGTCAGTGTTGTGCACTTCTTTGTTATCTGAGATTGCAAATAAAACCTAATTTTTTTAGTCTGTGTTTTGCTTCAATATTGACCATAAATAACCGAGATTGTTATTTGTTTTCCTGAATGTGATTTTAGATTAATGTTTTGGTTTTTGGCGAAAGATATGACTGATTGATGGGTTAGATTTCTGGCTTTGATAAATGACTTGTCTCTTCTCCTGGTTCTTTCTTAAAATATCTCTTTGCCTCTTACTACCTGGCATAATTAATATGGAGACACCACTGTTAAATTTACAGATACCAATGTGGGGAGTGAATTAAGGAATGTTTTAGTATGTTTTGTTCATCAGTAGCAGACAGAAGTGCATAAGAAGAACTAAAGTAAGACTATGGTCATCACCATAAATTGGGTGTATGAAGAGTTTATTTTGTGACTTTTGTCTGAAACAGGTATATTTATTGTTCAACAAGTACAAATCCCTTACTATAACAGAGCATGTTACAAAAGAAAACCGCAAAGGCTAAAATAAGATCATTGAAAGAAGTCTAAAATCGCAGTCTGGAACAGTCTACACATTAAAAACAGGTAATTGACCTAGAAGTACAAGTTCAAATAAAAATAACAATTGTCAATTTTGGGTTTCATGAATAATCTGAATATTAATACTAATGCTATTTAACTGGACTCTTCATACACAGAAACTTAGAGTCATTAAGAGCTAAGAGCCTCCATGACAAACTAGAGTTTACTGACCAGCAAATTTATTATATACACAATAATCATGTTTAATTTCATTATCAAATCATTACAAGAGGTTTCATTAAAAACGTGCTATAAAAGTTAAAAGACATTTTATGAGGGGGTTTAAGATGTAATGTCATAAAAATATTTTTCCATTCCTATGTATCAGAAAATGCAGAGAAATACATTATTTTACCAAATGTTGTGAAATTCCACACCACGACCAAATGCAGGAGCCATACAGTGCATCCAGAAAGTATTCACAACACATCACTTTTTCCACATTTTATTATGTTACAGCCTTATTCCAAAATGGATTAAATTCATTTTTTCCTCAGAATTCTACACACAACACCCCATAATGACAACGTGAAAAAAGTTTACTTGAGGTTTTTGTAAATTTATTAAAAATAAAAAAACGGAACAATCACATGTACATAAGTATTCACAGCCTTTGCTCAATACTTTGTCAATACACCTTTGGCAGCAATTACAGCCTCAAGTCTTTTCAAATATGATGCCACAAGCTTGGCACAACTATCCTTGGCCAGTTTCGCCCATTCCTCTTTGCAGCACCTCTCAAGCTCCATCAGGTTGGATGGGAAGCATCTCCCTCCAGAGATGTTCAATCGGATTCAAGTCTGGGCTCTGGCTGGGCCACTCAAGGACATTCACAGAGTTGTCCTGAAGCCACTCCTTTGATACTTTGGCTGTGTGCTTAGGGTCGTTGTCCTGCTGAAAGATGAACCGTCACCCCAGTCTGAGATCAAGAGCGCTCTGGAGCAGGTTTTCATCCAGGATGTCTCTGTACGTTGCTGCAGTCATCTTTCCCTTTATCCTGACTAATCTCCCAGTTCCTGCCGCTGAAAAACATCCCCACAACATGATGCTGCCACCACCATGCTTCACTGTAGGGATGGTATTGGCCTGGTCATGAGTGGTGCCTGGTTTCCTCCAAACGGGACGCATGGCATTCACACCAAAGAGTTCAATCTTTGTCTCATCAGACCAGAGAATTTTGTTTCTCATGGTCTTTGGAGAGTCCTTCAGGTGCCTTCTGGCAAACTCCAGACTGGCTGCCATGTGACTTTTACTAAGGAGTAGCTTCCGTCTGGCCATTCTACCATACATGCCTAATTGGTGGATTGCTGCAGAGATGGTTGTCCTTCTGGACGGTTCTCCTCTCCCTACAGTGGACCTCTGGAGCTCTGACAGAGTGACCATCGGGTTCTTGGTCACCTCCCTGACTAAGGCCCTTCTCCCCCGATCGCTCAGTTTAGATGGCCGACCAGCTCTAGGAAGAGTCCTGGTGGTTTCGAACTTCTTCCACTTATGGATGATGGAGGCCACTGTGCTCATTGGGACCTTCAAAGCAGCAGAAATTTTTCTGTAATCTTCCCCAGATTTGTGCCTCGAGACAATCCTGTCTCAGAGGTCTACAGACAATTCCTTTGACTTCATGCTTGGTTTGTGCTCTGACATGGACTGTCAACTGTGGGACCTTATATAGACAGGTGTGTGCCTTTCCAAATCATGTTCAATCAACTGAATTTACTACAGGTGGACTCCAATTAAAACATCTCAAGGATGATCAGGGGAAACAGGATGCACCTGAGCTCAATTTTAAGCTTCATGGCAAAGGCTGTAAATACTTACGCACATGTGCTTTCTCAATTTTTTTTATTTTTAATAAATTTGCAATAATCTCAAGTAAACTTTTTTCACGTTGTCATTATGGGGTGTTGTGTGTAGAATTCGGAGGAAAAAAATGAATTTAATCCATTTTGGAATAAGGCTGTAACATAACAAAATGTCGAAAAAGTGATGCGATGTGAGTACTTTCCGGATGCACTGTTGATTTCATTATTGGTTAGGTCACTGTCTAAATGGGTTGTGCATGTGTTCCTTACTCAAAATGATATTTGACTGAAACAGAATAATTTCATTGTTAATAGCATTCAACAAGCTTAGAGCAGGTATACAACTGTTTTGGTTTAACTTGCAATTTGTGACTTTAGCACACATAGCTGCAAAAGACGTTAAACAAGATTCTCTGTTAAAACTATAATACTATTTTTCCATTCCAGGCTAATGACTAATAATATTATGGCACAGTCTATAATTATATGTGTATATATGGTTAGCATTAAAACAAAATCTTACCAGGATTAGGACCACTGGGTACAATAATGTCATACTTGAATTTGCAATCACATCTATTACTTCTTGTTTTTCTTGAAGTTCTGTATTACCAATCTGTTTTGAAGAAAAACAAAATGTTTAAGAGAAATAGTATTTAAACTGCAATGATTAAATTGATGAAGTTGTTATTGTTTCATAATTATCTTCAATATGATCAATTTGTATTTAGCAGACCTCATTTCTTCTGAACATAATTGATTTACATATTTAAAAAACTAGAAAATCACAATACATAATATAATTCCTTGCATACTTCTACATCACAGGCACTAGCTGGTTAAACTACTCAGTGTCACTCAATACGCAGACAAAACCAAATATTATTTGGTTTGCAGTCCACTTTCATAGTTACTGGACCACTCATCCTGACACTAGTTACCAATTCTTGCCCTCAGCTGTGTTCAGCATTCTCTTCTCAGATAATAAAACATCACAAAATGTCCAATTATATACTAAAAAGCTTGCCAGTATGATGATATGTTAGACAACCCATCTCTGGTCACCATGTCATTTCTGGAATGTTAATAGCCACTGTTCTCATCTACTGTCATTGCTAGAATGTGGTAAACAAAGTTAAGACCAAATCCTAATTAAAACATTTTTTCTGTCTTAGTTAATTAAGTTTTATATAATTTTTAATTTCACTTTTTATTGCCAGAATTATTTTTACATTGGAAATATACAGTATGCATATATCTAAGAATCTAAGAATAAAATGCTGTAATTCTTTTACATAGCGAGATGCTATTAATTCTGTAACAAATCCTTCCAAACTTTTGTGTTTTGCAAACATATGTACACATTTAGTGTTTTATATTTATGTGTGTTTTAAGACTGACTATCCTTTCTTTTCTTAGATATAATGGTAAAAATTATATATCTTCCAAGCTGTACTTGCAATGACAGTCTTTGCAAGATCGAGTAGATTCAGCAAAAATGTTATGGTTCAGAACTCTATGAGAATATGAAGTCTGTGCAGGGTGCATTTTAAATAAATATAATTATTTGTGAAAGCATTGTAAAAAGTGAATTATATCTTTAGCCCATCAGCCAACTATCCATCATTTAGTTTTTAGAAAAAGAAAGGTAGTATGGCCCCTACAGAATTAAATACAAAACAATTTTATATCTTTAGATAATAACAACATACTGCAGAAATATGGCATGAAATATCTGTAAATAAATATTTTGTTAATTGTATTTCAGTTTATTTCGATCAGATAGGTCTGTGCTTAGGAATAGGAATGTGCTTATGGATTTCAGGAGACATCCCAATCATAAGTAACCAATGAATGATTTAAATGATTCCATGGTCTAATTAACTATTATGGATATACTGTAAGTTTGAAAGATCACATATAAACAGTACAGCATTTTAAAATGTGCCTTACATGCAAAATGAACTATTAAGTAAACCTACTGTAATTATCTTAATAAACCAAAATTAATTCAACAACAACAACATTTATTTATATAGCACATTTTCATACAAAAAGTAGCTCAAAGTGCTTTACATAATAAAGAATAGAAAAATAAAAGACACAATAAGAAAACAAAATAAATCAACATTAATTAACATCGAATAAGAGTAAGGTCCAATGGCCAGGGGACAGAAAAACAAAAAACTCCAGACGGCTGGAGAAAAAAAATAAAATCTGTAGGGATTCCAGACCATGAGACCGCCCAGTCCTCTCTGGGCATTCTACCTAACATAAATGAAACAGTCCTCTTTGGATTTAGGGTTCTCATGGAAGGGCTTGATGATGATGGTCACGTAGACTTCTGCCTTTTAATCCATCCATCATTGTTGGAGCATCATGAAGCTTTGAGTAGGTGGAGGTGGCACAGGCCACCACCACAAAGAAACCGGAAAAAGAAACAGAAAAGAGAGTAGGGGTCAGTACCGATTTTAGTGCCACCATGAATAGTTATTATGATGAATTGAACATACAGAGTATCAGGATTAAGTTAAATTAAGTTAAAATGAAGTTATAAAAGGCCATGTTAAAGTAATGTGTTTTCAGCAGTGTTTTAAAGTGCTCTACTGTATCAGCCTGGCGAATTCCTATTGGCAGGCTATTCCAGATTTTAGGTGCATAGCAGCAGAAGGCCGCCTCACCACTTCTTTTAAGTTTTGTTCTTGGAATTCTAAGGAGACACTCATTTGAGGATCTGAGGTTACGATTTGGAATATAAGGTGTCAGACATTCCGATATATAAGATGGGGAGATTATTTAAGGCTTTATAAACCATAAGCAGAATTTTAAAGTCAATCCTGAATGACACAGGTAACCAGTGTAGTGACATCAAAACTGGAGTAATGTGTTCGATTTTCTTTTCCTAGTTAGGATTCTAGCAGCTGCATTCTGCACTAGTTGCAAACGATTTATGTCTTTTTGGGTAGTCCTGAGAGGAGTGCGTTACAGTAATCTAGTCGACTGAAAACAAAGCGTGAACTAATTTCTCAGCATCTTTCAGTGATATAAGAGGTCTAACTTTACTTATGTTTCTTAAGTGAAAATATGCTGTCCTAATGATCTGATTAATATGTGATTTAAAATTCAGATTACAGTCAACAATTACCCCTAAGCTTTTTACCTCCGTCTTGACTTTTAATCCTAATGTATCCAGTTTATTTCTAATAGCCTCATTGTATCCATTATTGCTGATCACTAAGATTTCAGTTTTCTTTATTTAACTTGAGAAAATTACTATTCATCCATTCTGAGATACAGTCAGACATTGTGTTAGTGAATCAATAGAATCGGGTCATCAGGTGCTATTGATAAGTACAGCTGTGTGTCATCAGCATAGCTGTGGTAGCTCACGTTGTGCCCTGAGATAATCTGACCTAACGGAAGCATGTAGATTGAGAATAACAGCGGACCCAGGATAGAGCCTTGTGGAACACCATATGGATATCATGTGTCTTGAGTTGTAATTCCACAACTAACAAAATATTTTCTCCCTGTCAGGTAGGATTCAAACCAATTTAAGACACTGCCAGAGAGGCCCACCCATTGACTAAGGCGATTTCTAAGAATATTATGATCAATGGTGTCAAATGCAGCACTCAGATCTAAGAGGATGAGAACAGATAAATGGCCTCTGTCTGCATTTACGCAAATCATTTACTACTTTAACGAGTGCAGTTTCTGTGCTGTGATTTGTTCTAAAACCCGACTGAAATTTATCAAGAATAGCATGTTTATTTAGGTGGTCATTTAACTGCATAATGACTGCCTTCTCCAGAACTTTACTTAAGAAAGGCAGGTTAGAGATGGGTCTAAAATTTTCAAGAGCGAGGGTCAAGATTATGTTTCTTAAGTAGGGGTTTAACTACAGCAGTCTTAAGACAGTCTGGGAAGACCCCGTATCTAATGACAATTTACTATGTCAGAACATTATCAATTAGCACGCCTGATACTTCTTTGAAAAACCTTGTTGGTATTGGGTCAAGGACAGGTGGAGGTTTTAATTGAGATATTATTTTTGTAAATCAGGTAAACCTATCCTAGTGAAAGAGTTTAATTTGTTTATAACAGGATGCTGGGGTTTAGGAGGATCCTTAGTGTTGGAGGGATATACTATGTTATTTCTAATATCATTAATTTTTGATTGAAAATACAGCGATAGCCTCACAGGTTTCACTGGAAGCACTTAGGAGGCATTCCTTTGAGTTACCTGGGTTTAGTAGGCGATCAATTGTAGAAAATAAGACTCTGGGATTACTAGCATTGTTATTTATAATCTTGAGAAATAGCAGCTCTCAAGACGGACAGTGTTATTGTATTCTGTTATTTTGACTTTTAATATTTCATAGTGGATAGTAAGTTTAGTCTTCCTCCATTGACGCTCAGCTCTGCGCATGTTCTCTTTAAATCAGACACTCTTTGGGTCTTCCATGGTATAACAATGCTAGAAGATTTTTTCACTGTCTTTTCAGGTGCAACTATGTCAACAGCAGCTCTCACTTTAGTATTAAATCTTTCCACCTTACTATTTACATTATCCTCGCTATTATAGCTGGCACTATAAACGGACTGATTGCTTAAAATGTTTGTAAGTTTTAAAGCTGCTGCGAGTCAAAGAAGCGTTTTTAACAATATGCTTCTCATGAGTGTTTTTATCATTATTTCTATATTAAAAGTAGAAGAAAATGGTCTGATAGACCAATATCAATGATCTGTTTTATATCAACTTTCAGTCCTTTAGTAATCACTAAGTCTAATGTATGACCTGCTTTATGTGTAGGCTGATTTATGAGTTGTCTCAAATCAAAAGAATCCAGGAGGTTCATAAATTCTTTTACTTTTAGATCACACTGATTATCTATATGAAAATTAAAGTCGCCAACTATTAGGAGTGTGTCATAGTAATTAAAATTGACATTAAGTCAGAGAATTCCTCAAAAAGCGTTATATTTAGGAGGTCTATACACGGATAATACTAGAACTTGAGAATCTCCATGATAACAACGTGAGATACTCAAAGGACTTGAACTTACCAAAACTGACATCTTTACATTTTAATGGCTCGAGTAAATGTTAGCCAATCCGCCCCCTTTTTCCTGGCGGTCTGCATGAGTAAAACTGTAATCCGAGGGCAGATTCGATTAAAACAGCGCCATCTGAGCTAAGCCACGTTTCACTTAGTGCAATAAAATCTATTTTTTTATCACTAATAAGATCGTTGATAAAAAACGTTTTGTTAGTTAAAGCTCTAACATTTAATAGTGCCATATTTAATGTTTGGAGGTGCAGAGATGAATACTATATGCGTTATTGATATTTGGAATAGGAACTAAATTATTTTATTAGCGCTCTGTGTGTATTTTTGTTTAATCTGTGATCTGTTTTATAGTTTTAATACATTGTTCCTCTAAAATAGTGATTTTAATTAGATTATTGGAGTTTATGCCGTATTTCCTAGATTTTCTACGTGCATTGAGATTGCTTATTACAGTATTAATGTTGTGCACTTTAACGGAAGATTCTATTAAACACTTATCATGTCCTAGCACAACAGTATCATTTCGGAAGGGGTTAAGAGCAGAGATAGATAGTCAAGATAAACGAATTACCTTCGATATGTTTTCGCAGAGGACCCGGCGCAAACTGTTCGGATGCAGGCCATCACGCTTGAAGAACGCGCCTTTCCAAAAGAGATTCCAATTGTTGATGAAACCGACATCCTTCTTCTTGCAGAAACCCTATAGCCAGTTGTTCAATCCTAGCAGACGACTGTAGTACTCGTTGGATCGTCTGACGAGAGGTAGTGGACCCGAAACGAAGATCTTTGCCGATGGGGTCCTCTTCTTCGTGTCTTTAATCAAAGCTGCGAAGTCAGCCTTCAGGATTTCTGATTGTCAGTGCCTTATATCGTTAACGCCGGCATATTCATACTAAACTCTTTAATTGTAGATGGTTGAGCTATAGTTGGGGCTCAGCCAGTGTTCTGAGAAGGGAAAATAGCATCTGTGTTTCACCATGCTTTCCTTCCTGGTCAAAACTGTCTCCCTTTTTGTGTCACCCACCTTGTGACATTTTGACTTCCCACTACAATACACTTCTAAATCACCACTTTGGGTAAACTCTGTAAATGCAGTTACATTGTGCACAAATTAACAAACGTAGGAATATAAAAGACAGGATCTTTGAACTACTGGCAATTAGTAAATCTCACATTTAAAAGGGTCCCCATTGTATCACTTTATTTTTGACGATATCTGTTATACTTCCATTTTCTTTGAAAATAATGTGTTGAAGAGTAGTTGAGGTAGTGATGATTTTGTTGTTTTTTCGTATGTTGTACATAATTAGAGCCATTTTGAGCTACATTATGTGTTGTTACAAGAAAAGGCAGCAGCAGTAGTAGTAGTATTGTCATGTGCACAGGATCCAGTGAAATTTGATAGGCAGAAAGCGAACATGCAGTCAAGTTTAAGTCAAATGTTGCTGAGGTCTTCTTTTATTTGTCGTTTCCACACAACAGACATTTTATTAGCCTACTGATACCGGGTAAAACAGATAGCTAGGACAACATTCTCATACATCAGAGGCCAATGACCTGGAAGCAAAACATTTTCAGAGCAAATATTTTTAGGCTGGGCAGGGCCGTGTTTTCATACTTCACATAATTTAACAAGATGCACACCCTCATTCACTCTAGGATATTTTAACTATCTTACTCACATTACTCACAAACATACCCACACTTTAATTCATTCATCCATCCATTATCCAACCCGCTATATCCTAGCTACAGGGTCACGGGGGTCTGCTGGAGCCAATCCCAGCCAACACAGGGCGCAAGGCAGGAAACAAACCCCGGGCAGTGTGCCAACCCACCGCAGTACACACAATTTAAGTCAGTTAAAAGCATACTTCTAACTACAGAAGATATGGAATTATCTATGATATGTTTGAACCGAATTCATTCTGGTATTATTATTCCAAACAATTAAACTCAATCATTTAAATTCATATTATTTTTTAACTGAAAATCCACAGTGGGGTAAAGTGTTTTAGTGTTGTATTAAGATTAATCTATCTTGACATTTTCTGTTACTAGGGAGCTTTGGCCCCTGCTCGCTTTGCTCATCAACCCCCCGGCGTGTGCTACACACCAGCCACTTCACGTCTCTGCCACTTGCATATGTGGATTTCACTTTCACCAAACGACAACTCTTTTAATTCTCGCAGATACGCCTCTTCATTGGGAAGAAACACTACTTTTCCTTGATCGCAACACGAATTAGACGATCTACAAGTCTCCGACTTAAAGATTAAATCTGAACAATATATTCGATCTCTTTTCACTGTTCTGTTATTTCACCGAGTAATAATTTAATAATTTCCATTTGTTTGCACTAATGCGATCTTTACTATTATTTTTTTGAGAATTTTAGTACTTTCGTTATCTCTAACCTGCTATGCATGTGTATCTCGCCAACGTTTTTACATTTTTTATGACATTCTAGTTTGTCATCTACTCTGTGTCTTTGTTCAAATTTGTATTTATTGTCACAAGTTTAAATTTTTAACATTCTTCTACCTTATTTTTATTTCACCTTTTTCTGATGAATATGTTCCTTTATTGTATTTACATATGTACAGTACTTTATTAGTGACAAGGGGTACACACTCAGATGCAAATGACAAAGCAAAAGGACGGCAGCTACTTCTGTGTTATGTTCATTTGTGTGCTAATTAGTAAGATAAGGCTTCAACATAACCTCAACATTAAGAATAAGTAAATTATTAAAAAGTAAAATAAATAAATAAACTCACCTCAGTATAATGTAAAAATGTTTATTACATTCCAATCAAAATTTAGAAAAACCATTTTGTAATTTTCGGTTTGACATAAAAAGGCAGAAACTGGGAAACAGCTTTCACAATGAAGGTGGAAATTCAGTTAAAAGCAAAAGATCTGTCTGATCTAAAGTGAAATAGCTGCTAGCACAAAAAGCACTGGTCATGCACAATAAAGCCTTCACTGATGTAAAGATACTAAAATAAATGTGTTATAAGCATTTTTCCGGTGTTTACTAGTGATAAATTGATGGATAAAGTTTTTGAATCTGTGAAACAAGTACACATTGGTATCAGTAGTCAGTCAGATTGGTTGTATACATTCCCAGCCATTGATGAACCAACAGAAAGCACAAATGTAGAACAACTGCATTTATGGCTGACATTTTAATGGAGCAGAATTCAGAGTTGAACACTAGACACATGTGGGCAGAAGTTTGACAGTGCCTGAGCACCATTTTTTTTCTCTAAGTGCACCTTTTGTTCTGTTTATGATTGATAAAGCGAACATGGAGTGAATTATTTAATTATCTCCTTGTTAACTATAAGGTGTGAACTATGAAATCAAAGTAAGAAACCTGGAATGAACTACTTACTTTCATTCTGAATTCTTGCATGCATTTTTTAACATTAACATTACCTGCCATTTTCAGACTGTTGGTATGATATTGTCAATTTCTGATTTTCTAAGAAAATTATTCACCTCAAACTTTATCCTGCCCACACAAAAATGTATAGTGAGCACACAAAACATTTTCATGTGCATGTTAAACTATCTCCTGAGCCCAATATGTTGTCTCAGCAACATGAGAAATACGATTTTTTGTTTTTTTTAACTCACGCACTTAACAGGCTGCTTGGATACAAGGATGTCCAAAAATAAAAAGACCCTTTTATTAGCATTCATACAGGTACATAGAATATCTTTTAAGCATGAAAAAAATCTCTTTAGAGTTTTAAATTATTAAGCAAACCAGTTTTCTAAATTTTGTTTAAAAATTTGCAATTGTGTGCTTTTGACCATTATTCCTGTCTAATGACAGAAACTTTAAAGTTGATTGGCCAGATGTATTGCAGGACAATAGAAACCAAATAATATTTTACAGGAGCTTGATGTACATAGATTTCCATCCATCCATCCATCCATTATCTAACCCGCTATATCCTAACTACAGGGTCATGGGGTCTTCTGGAGCCAATCCCAGCCAACACAGGGTGCAAGGCAGGAAACAAACCCCAGGCAGGGCACCAGCCCACCACAGATATACATAGATTTCATATAATTTAAATATGACTAAAAAACTGATTTGGAGTATAGCCTGTAGTCACAGAAAACCACTGGCTGCCTTTCTAAAAATAAAAAAGCAAATCATAAAGGTATAAACATAATGTATACTTAGAAAAAACAAAACTGATGTTGATCTCTGCTCATTCAATGCATGTATCTCTAGTATAAAGTGAAACTGATTTTTGCATTCTTTTTTCTCAAAGCTCTTTTCTTTCCCCAATACAGTTTGGCACATAGGTGCACCTCTTTTACTAACATGTAGCTGCCATCAGTGGCCTTGAGCAAATGACAGCAAAATCTAAAATCAGTTCCAGATAATGTTGGGTCAAGGACACTGTTGTTTCAAGTATATGGTAATTTTGGAATAATCAGTGATACTTATACCACATTTAGAGCAACATTAACAAGTCAAGATGGGGAGCATGCACTGGTACAGTGTGTTGCCGCACCCACTACACAACGAAACAACTCAGGATCCCAGTTGGCAACCCCCAAGGCAGAAACGTGGTCCAGTCCCACCCTCTGGAAATGATCCTCTATCTGGCGCAGCCAGGTGTTATGTGGGCGACCCCTTGGCCTGGTCTAGCCACTCGGGTCCCCAACAATAAGGATTTTTACACCCTTGGGGAAATGCGCCACATGGCCGTAGTGCGTAACTGACGCTCCCTCACAACGCAGGTAATGTGCCTCATTCGGGACTCTGTGAACAAACGCTCATTCGACACAAAGTCACACCAATGATACCCAAGGATTTTCCGGAGAGACACAGTACCAAAGGAGTCCAGTCTTCATCTCAGGTCACTGGATAGCGTCCAGGTCTCGCAACCATACAGCAAGACAGGAAGCACCAGGACTCTAAAGACTTGGACCTTCGTCCTTTTGCATAGATATCGGGAGCGCCACACATCCCTTTCCAGCGACCTTATGACCCCCCCATGCTCTCCCAATCCATTGTAATAAGAATGACCATTAGACATTGCGATGGTTTGGGGCAGCCACCCGTATCATTTTTCCTAGCTGCAAAACAGTTGCAAAAACATATTTTAATGCATAAGATCGAGTCCAAAACAGAACTGCCTCTCTAAACACAAGATGGCAGCTTTAAAGGTCAGTGGAGGAAGTGATGTCATCAGGACTGGAACCAGAAGTGACGTCATTGGCTGCCCCAGAGCCCGGCGGGATTTCCCTAGAATGGTCTG
This sequence comes from Polypterus senegalus, assembly GCF_016835505.1. Classification (NCBI taxonomy): domain Eukaryota; kingdom Metazoa; phylum Chordata; class Cladistia; order Polypteriformes; family Polypteridae; genus Polypterus; species Polypterus senegalus. Next base: position 58,326,299 of record NC_053168.1, on the reverse strand, counting down.
CAAAAGATCGAGAGGGAAAATTAGTGCACTTCGCCACCTGCTGGTCCAGCGTGGAATCACATGTATTCGAGCCCTTTAGTTGTCTCCTAAACACACGTGTGTGACACCGTCTACTGACTTCATAGGAAGAGTCACCAAAGACATGAATGTCACTGCCAAGGTAAGTAAACCTCTCGACAAGGTCAACACTCTCTCCGCAGACAGACACACTGCTGATTGCTGTGCCCAAGAGGTCATTAAAGGCCTGGATCTTGGTTTTTATCCAGGACATTCGCAAGCCCAGGCATTCAGACTCCTCACTCAAAGCCTCCATTGAAGATCACAGCATCATCAGCAAAGTCAAGATCCGTGAATCTTTCTTCACCGACATATGCCCCACAGCCGCTGGACCCCATGACCTTGCCCAACACCCAGTTCATACAAGCATTGAACAGAGTAGGAGCAAGAACACACCCCTGACGAACCCCAGAATCAACTGGGAAAAACACAAAGGTTCTACCTCTACTCTGCACAGCACTCACAGTACCAGTGTATAGGCTGGCCAGGAAACTCAGCAACCTCGAGGGGATTCCGCAAACCATCAGGATGTCCCACAGGGCAGTTCGATCAACTGAGTCGAACGCTTTACGAATATCGACAAACGCTGCAAAGAAACTCTGCCGATATTCGCATTTGCGCTCCATGAGAACCCTCAGTGCCAGGATGCGGTCGATGGTAGACTTCTTAGACTTCAACATTAACAGAGACAAATAATTTTGTGAAAACTACTACAGAGAAGTAACTAAGTTAATGTTTACTGTCAAATGATTAATCCTATCTCACTGGACTATATTACTCAGCTCCAATAATACAACCAGATATTAATGGTGTAGATTCTATCCATGCATCTTTCAATCCACATTTACCAGGCTTAGAAACACAAAGAAATGGTGGAGGCTATCCAACAGCCTTGAACAAAATGATGGAATATACTTCAGACAGAAGGATAGTCAATGGAATGGCTCACCAATGCACACAGCCCAAACTCAATCAAATAACAGTCACCGAGGCCTATAATCTTTATATTTGGTCCTTATGGTCTGATACAATTCCATTTTGAACATTTTCTTTAACATACTTAGTTTAACAATCATCTTTAAAATTTATTGTAAATTCATTTATATTAAAAAGAATGTTTCATGCCAGGAAATTGAAAGGGTCTGGTCCATCTGTAATCTGTTGTTTAGGCATAGTGAAAGATAAATAATTGCTCAGCATTCTCTCTTCAAGCTCTGCTTACTTCATTCCTTTGCACCTTCAGGAGATTTATAAACTCCAGTGACTGTTTAATTTTTTTGGAATGAAATACTCTTTGTATGCTTTGTTAATTAATCTACTGACAGATATACATTACTTATGCACTTTTTTTTAAAAAGAAAGGTAAGTATATGTTTTTCAGACTCGCATTAACTATTGTGAAATAGTGTGTGCTTCCCTGACATCTGTTTTTTTTTTCTGCAAAACCATTGTAGGAAAACTATATCCACCTAGGGAATCACCTCCTATAGTGCCATTAATAATATAAAGACTCAAGGAGAGATTCAGAACATGGCCTCTTTTCTCTACATTATCAAAGCCCTTCAGTAACTATGATAAATTAATGAATGCATGTCGTTTTGCTTAAATAATTTTATGCTAAAGCACTTTAATGACTTACAAAACAAATCCCAACAGTGTAGAGTATTAAAGTTTGCCTTAAATAGCAAAGAAAACATTTTTGTTTGATATAGTGTGTGTTATCTTTTCATTTAATGAAGAGGTTTGTTTCATTCCTAAGCATATGTACAGTATAAGATCCTTTGAACATAGCCATTTTAAGCAAGCTAAAAAAAACCTGCAATTTACTTTTTTTGTAATGCACAAAGTCTACAAACCTCTTCTTGTCAATTTAAGTTTACATTTATTCAATCAATAATTAATGAACATCATATGTCCAGGATGAAGTATAAATATTTGTCATGCACAATATTAAGTGTAACGTTTCTTCCATCTTTCAGTAATTGCTCTTGTGAGACAATTTCAGCAATAAAAACGTTAATATTTTCTGGTGTTTTTGACTGTAGTAATTCCTAACATGGTCAAATGTCAGTCCTTAATACACATTTATAGTGAATAAGAAACAGAAATATTCGGAAATAACTATATGTTCTTTTCACTGCAAAGTAAAGGAGCCAGTAGAAAGGTAAATTAAGAACTTTAAAAAAATAACAAATGAAAAACAATCATATGGAGAGGCTAGTCTGTGACGGAATTACAGAAGGTGAAATCAGTTTTTACTGTGTATAGTAAGTGAATAATTTCATGTAATTTTAAAACAAACAGATTAAATAGAAACACCCCACTGTTGTCCTTTCTAGATCAATTTAGCCCTGTGTGAAAAAGGGAAAAGAGAGAAGTATCAAGACAGCTAAATGAGAGAATAGAATAGAAAGCCTTTATTGTCATTTAATCAGTACAATTGAATTATACTGCAACCCAACCAAAGAGCCAGAAACTAAAGAAATATGGGAAATGGTGAAAGGAATAATAGATTTCTATACCACTGAGCAATGGCAGCTCAGCTCCCAACCAACCTGGCAACAGATGACAACCTCCTGATATTAGAACAGAAAAGCATATTAATCTAACACATAAGACACAGAGATTTCCAACAGGACCATTTAAAATGGAAAAAGAAAACCATGGGATTTCCAGCAAGGGACAGTGCCAAGTTAACAGCTATTATGCCCAAATCATACTGTACACAGAATTGAGAGGAAGAACAGAGGGAATCTAGGAGGAGAAAGTTGCCTGGTTGGAATGCAATCACCAGAAGGAAGATTGAGAAAATGACTACAATAAGGAGACAAGGGACAGTTCCAAAACATATGGAGAGAAGTCCCAGGGAACAAAAAGAAAAAGTGTCAGTAAGTGTCAGTAGCCATAATGTTTATGGAGTGTACAAAATAGTTTGTGGAACCATTGAAACTGAATATGTTGGCTTATGTATTGCAGCACAGACTGGAGACTGGCTTCACATGCAGATACAGGAAATAAGAGAGATAAAAAGATTGAGGGAAAGATAAGGGGAAGATAACAGAACTCTTAACGTTTTAATGACTGACCCGTGTCAGAGATAAAAGAAGAAAGAAAAGGTAACACAGAAACTAGACCTCAGCAACAATCATCCACATGTCAAAAACATCTCCAAGCATGCTGATGCCTTGGTGAGTCCATGAAAGAAAGGAAGACATAGTGTTGGCTGCTACACAATTATACTAGTAGACACAAACAAAAGCTGATACATTTTGGCAAATGCCATCAATGTTGTTTGGCTGCTTCAGATATTCAAATTTTGTTCCTGTTTTCTATAGTAACTTAATTGTTTGATATCAATAAGATTATTGTAGATACACAAATTAACATCCATACTTTAAATAAACATGCACACCAAAATAAAAGAAAAGCCATTTAATGAAAAATGTCATATAATATTTAAACTGCACAAAGTAAGTTTAAGAACTAAATTATTATGTAGCTGTTCCAGAAACACATTTCCAGGAAAACTATTTTGAAATTGTTTGGGGAAAAACCAAAGTATTTTGGTGGCAGTGATCTTTGCTCTGCATTTTAAATTAGCTGAAAATTGCTCTAGCAATTCTCAAGGACTATTTCATCTTTGACTACAATAAGAGGTAAACTCTAAAACAATTGAACAAACAGATTTAAATATACAAAAGAAATGCCAAACAAATACCTTTTCATGTAAATAATCATGCATATGCTTGATATGCACAATATCATCTTCATCTGTATTTTTTAACTTTCTCATTAAATTCCAAGTTTGCCAGGAGTTAAGACTAACTTGACAGAAATAACTGCAAAATGAAAACCCATCTTGATACCAGCAAATTGCATTGTACATTTCTGACTTAATGATTTTATACTTACTATAATAATATTGTAACTTTCTTGGGATGACACATGTTGAATACATAATTTCCTTTTCCATATTCTCCTGATATAACTTCTACCTCCTGCAAAATAATAATAATAATTATAGTGGAATCTGAGGTGCTTAAGTATACATCAAAGATCATGAACAATTTGCTTTCTTTGGAATACCTACTATCATTAAAAATACAGTAAAAGATACACACAAAAAGGCTTGGGAAGGTGTGGTAAGGTTCTTGCACTGTAGCACATTAAACTTCAGTAATGGTGCCAGGGTTGCACAGTATACCAGTACTGGAAAAGTACCAAAAAACCCACATTTTAAAATGGTACGGTACCAGCATTTTGGGGTTTAGGGTATTGGAAGTAAACATCAGCTTTCCTCTTAATTGCATAGGTAGAAATACGTTCATTCTGTAGACTTCACAAAACAAAACCACAGGCTTTGACACATTCAAGATTGAGACTTCACAGTGGGAACTGCCCTCCCTTATTACGTCAACAAGATCAGAACTTGGAGTTATCCGTTATTTGCTGTTTGGTACCAGCTCTAAATTCTGAAAGCCAGTACTGATTAACAAGTTCTAATACCATATAAAAATCATTACATAAATTGCTAATATCAAACTAGATTGTGGAATTTAATCAGAACAGACATTATGATATGACAGCAAAACAATCAGGTAACTGCATATATCATATACAGTTTATTTTAAAACTGTATTGCTTGAATATCAAAAACATTCCAGCCTACTATTGGCTGTAATAAGACTGATAACCAAGGAGCACAGTGGTGTCTGCAAAGTGATCTGAAACCTTAATTTTGAACAAACTATTAAAACTGTACATTCAAAGGGCCTAAAATACTCTTTACACAAAACAAATCCAAAGAGGTTAAAATACTGACAGGGCTGTTAATGCATTCATAGAGAATTACTGTGAATTGTTGGAAGCAGCCAATCTGTGCAGTACCTAGCAATTTACATATTAAAGCTATTTAGCCATTAAAAGGGATGACAGTTATTATCAAGTTTCATTGCAAGGCCTTCTTCATTAGATGGATGGATTTGAGAAAACCACCATTTTTTTCAGCCATTGTTACCAGTAGCCACTGGATAAGTATAGATTTACTTGAAACACAATACTTTCCCACAGAACCTCCACTCTTTTGCACATTCAAAATGTTTTTCTCCTATATTATCAAATGCTACAGTATTTTTTCCTCTGAAATATTGCTAATAAATTTTGTTTCTGGTGTTATCAGTTGTATAGTCAAAGCTCAAGAGGCAAATTAACATTTAAAAAGTACCAAAATAAACAAGTACAGTACTTACAAAAAACAAAAACATCACAAGTTGATAAGTTTTTATCAAATCTACTATGTTGATATTTCCAGTCCTAACAGGAATCAGTTACATCAAGCATTAATTGTCATTTAAAAGTGAGTAAGTCATTACTTGAACAAGCTCACATTATTCTAAAAGAAATACACTTATTTGCATTCTAATAAGCGGTTAACAGATGTGTCAAGAGAATTCATTTAAATATAATGGCCAAAGAGGATGATAAAATTACAAGGAAACAAAGATCTTAGGCAAGTTTACCATCAGGATATGAAAAGTAAATCGAATCACAAAACCTTTTTCTGTAAAATGCCTTTTAAAACGAACAACTGGGCAAGAAGGACCTAGTTCATAGAATTAATGAAGAACTGAATAAGCAACTGATAGAACTACAATGGTATTGTCAGTTGAATAGGAGTACCTGTAAAGTGCAGTACTTCAAAGATGCAATGCATACAAAAGACTGGCAAGTGAAAGCCAGACTGAGAGTCTACAGTCCGAGCAAGTACTCCAGGTATGGCAGCAGACACCATTCCAGCTAGGTACATTGTTACCTTTTTAATCTTTTGTTCCTCAACATGTGTTTACAGCACATTCCCATGACTGAAACTAGAAGTATTCTTCATCCTTTTAACATGAAAATACAAAATGCCAACAACATTTAATTGCTTTACCAATCAACACCTACCAATACTACCTTCTCCTTTGGCCTGTGGAGGTATTAGTCTATCAAATACAGAAAGTCTAGTGGATATACCACAAAAGTAATATTACTTTTTATATAAAGAACAATTGTAACTTTGCCAGAGCAGTGCACATGTTTAACATATAATATCTTATAATTACAAATTTTATTATAGATAGAGTACAGACAGGTTAAGTAAAGCTGATGTCACATTGCACAACTTCTAGCTGGAGTAGATGGCAAACTTGAATACTGGATTTGCTGATCTTGTCACCCGAGTATGTCAATTTACCTTACTAATAATTGCAAAGTATGTCAAAATATACAACTGTGTGGTGACTTCCAGCACAGTTTCGCATTTTCAAAGTATCTCAAGCTCATACTTTTTTTCTGACAGGCAATATCATGCTGCCTGTCAGAGCTGGAGGGCATCTAAAGGGTTGAAAGTTATGGTAAGTTCAGCTGCACTCTCAACATTTTTTTTTTCTTTTTTCCATTCTATTGTGGTACATACAACATGAGAGATTAGACAGACAAAACACCTGCATTGCTTATTCCTTGTCACTGCATTATCTGGATTGTACTTCCAGGTAAGTGCTTGTGGGTTGTCATTTCTCATGAGTATAGAGCTGCTCCTATGACTTATTACCAAATTAAACCTGTTTGCTCTTCTCAAGTCCAGTTGCAGACTAGTTCGGCTGAGTCACCGGGTATATCATACTCACTGACTGAAGGTCACAAGAGGGTATAATGACAGCCCCTGATTAACTAAGATTATGTAATGAAGTCTACAACTGAAAATCACTGGAAAAGTCAAGAAATCTGACATGGCCTTAACTTTATTAATGAATTAGTGGTGGTAGTTGAATCAGAAGCCTTATTGTTTAAAGTTCTATGTCTTAACATTAACCTTCAACTGCCTACAAAACAATCTGCAAAGAATCATAGATGAAAACTGCCAAATGAAGATATTGAAAAATCAGACTCAAAATGACGTAAAGCTATACTAGGTTGTTGTACCGTGTTAGCCATTATGAATGTAGAGAAAAGCCAAGCAAAATGACACCTTTTATTGGCTAACTAAAAAGATTACAATATGCAAGCTTTCGAGGCAACTCAGGCCCCTTCTTCAGGCAAGATGTAAAGCTATACAGTAATTTCTGTCAAAAGAATTTTCATACTGTCACCTTAACCCTAACTTAAGTTAGAAAAATATATCATCTATTAAGCTGTTAATTCCTTTAACTCATTTAATTAAAGTAGTAGGTCCTTTCTTTACAAATTTCCACTGTCATAATACAATTTTAAAATATATTTAATTTAAACCAGAAATATTTGAGCAAGATGTGTAAATCAGTGGCTAAGCATAATCTCAAAACTGTTCAGATGGTATTATTTAAGAAAGGTTAAAAGTGAATCCATATCAAGTGTTTACTCCTTTGGAGATTTAAGGCTTAGACAATAACAGAATATTTGTAATTTTCTTTTCGAAAGGTTAGTAATTTTATTTTCATGTAAATAGAAGTTTGGCTATGGGATCAAATATTTGCTATCGAGTTAAGTTCAACTTCTGATTCTATGATGTTCAAAAAATCGAGAACAGTGTGTTTTATATTGGTGTCAGTATATGTATCTGTGCATGTTGGTGGAAGTCTATGTACAATGATAACTTCCCAAAAAAATGAATTATCTTTTTTAAACAAGTTGCATTATGTATGCCTTGTTACACATTGCATGCTGGCTGATGAAGGGAAAAAAATGAACACACAAATACACACACACACACACACCACAACAGCTCTGTAAAGGCCAATGGACACGGAGGCATTAAGCCACCCCGTACCAATCTGTCTATGCATCTTGATTACTTTATTTGACACAATGTGTTTAGTTTTAAACTAAATATTATTTAAGATGTTCATGACAATTTCTTGTTCATTTTTCTGTACATTTCTGTTCACAATAAATATAAGTTAATGTACTTGATTCTCTATTACTGCATAGTACAATCAATTTTTAGTAATGTCCTATTGTATCAAGTGAAATTTACTTGGAAGACCTCCATACTGATTCTTTGGGTTAATTCAGTGTGTTATATTTAACAGTGTGCAGTACATTGCATATCCAAGCATAATAATAAGAATTGATTTACAATTAGTGGGCGGCAAGGTGGAGCAGTGGTAGAGCTGCTGCCTCACAGTATGGAGACCAGGGTTCACTTCCCAGGTCCTCCCTGTGTGGAGTCTACATGTACTCCCTGTGTCTGCGTGGGTTTCCTCCGGGTGCTGTGGTCTCCTCCCACAGTCCATAGACATGCAGGTTAGGTAGTCTTATATATTGGTGACAAGAGGAAAACTGTTGAAACCTTGGTCCTGTATATATTTTTTTTCTTAATGGGGAAAAAAAAATTGGATTTTGTTTTTTAGTATATCCTTAATGAGGCGAAATTAACTTTCAATTTAAAAAATGAATATGAGATCTATGGTCCAGTTTAGCATGTTTAAGCTAGTTCATCTGACATGTGCAAAATAATCTCACTTTAGTACCTTTTTCATATATTTACAGATGTGTATGCTTTATGTATACATTTAACTTATACTCTTCCATTTCCTACCTGTCTTTTGTTAATTATTTTAATATTATACTCATTCCTATTATGAAAAACTACATTTTACTCATTATTAAAAAAAAGTATGTTTCTTATGTATTTTCCCTGCTGGTTATTATATTCCAATATGCCATGAGGTTTCTGGATGTGTACATATTAATTTAATAATAACACTTTCTAGGACTTGTCATACTCTTAAATCTTAAAAACCTTGCCTAACCTCCAACTTCTTACTTTCAAATTATTGGTGTGTACACATTTTCTGTAAATTGGTACCTACCCATCTGGCCCTACCTGTTCCAAAAAAACCTATAAACCTTATCCCCTCTAATTTACACATAAATTTCATTCATGTGTTTAACCTTTGGATCTCCTTAATTCTACCTGGATTAGTGAGTGGCACAAGTAAACCTTCAGAAAAAGACCACCTTGTCAGTTCTGCCCCTGAGGTTTTCACTAAGCTCTTTAAATGTGGTTTTACAGAATTGACAGCCTACCTTTACCTATGTCATTTGCTCCAATACATGTAATGGAAGCTGGTTCCTCTCAACTCTGCTCAGCAGCCTATTCAGATGTCAAATCCAACAATAAATGAGTTTTCCACAGCCAAAACTTATTTCTTTCTGGGTCTCTTCCATCCTACGTATAGTCTCAAAGACATTAGCATTTACCATCGTTTGATATTTCAGTCTTTAATACTGGTGGTCCAAGAAAGAGTGAGCCTCCTGCTCTGCACTTATTTCCGATACTTGCATGGATATTTTCACCACCGTGGTTTGGAGTTTCTACCAGTGGTACTGTTTCCAAGTGTACAACTTCCCATAAGAACACAAGGTGAGCTCTGATTCCTTGAAACAGCTCAACCAGCAATGATCCTCTCAAATTTAGAGTTTTGTTCCTGACATAATAGAGAAGTTGACAACATTGCATATGTTACATTTTTTAATATTCCTTCCATAAATATTGGGACCAATTTTGCTAAAAACTTTACGGTTAATGCTAATTTTAATAAAAATAAAATCAAAAAAAATTTTTTTTTACATATGAAAGTAGATTCCCTCCGTGTGCTTTTATGTACAGATAATTAAACCTTCATAAGCCTCCAGGTTTATTCAAATTACGCGTGAGGACCATTCTGGCACATGATAGGTTATACAGAAAGACCTGTCCATTCTGAGATCTGAGATTCTATATCTGTCCTATGTTAACTTTTCATACCTGGCAAATCCTCTCATCCCTAGTATCAAAGAAAATTTAATGCAAAACCCAACAGCTGTCTCTCATTTTGTTTTGTAAATTTTAAGGAAAGCAAAGCAAAGATTTGCTCCCAGCAAAACATATTGTAACCCTTAATTTTCTAATTCACATGCATATAACCTTCACACAGAACATTCTTTAGCAGAAATTACTGTATATGGAAAAGAGGAAGGGTTGTGAAAAAGGAACCATTTGATCGGATTGCATCCTTTTTTGGCTGCAGCAGGTGGTATAAAAGAGGTGCTTCCTATAATGCCATTCTTAATATCTTAAAATATTTCTGGTTTTATTTCTACAATCTACCAATTCCCTTTTTAACCAGATTAATTCATCTTAGAGTCTTGAAAAGTTAGATAGATAGATAGATAGATAGATAGATAGATAGATAGATAGATAGATAGATAGATAGATAGATAGATACTTTATTAATCCCAAGGGGAAATTCACATAATCCAGCAGCACATGAAGGGCTTGATGATGATGGTCGAGATTTCTGCCTTTAATCCATCCATCATTGTTAGAGCATCATTAAGCTTTTAGGGGTGGAGGTGGAAAAAAAAAAAAAAAAGGGGGGGGGTCACATTTAAGCCACCGTAAGAGAATCCAAAAATTTTGGGGGCCAAAAAGGTGGGACAGAAAGAAACCCCAGGAAAAAGGGCGGGGTCAGGTCTTGGATTTAAGGAGTAATTTGGTAGGAATTGAAATAAGGTAGAATTAATTAAATTAGTTATTAAGTTTAAAAAGCAATTTAAAGTAATTGTACGGTTAAGTGTATGATAAAACTGATAATTTTCAGCTTTCCAGTTAGTCTAGCAGAATCTCACATTTTTAAGTTTTTTTTTTTGGTTATTGGGAGGGTTACTAATTGTGAGCTAAAAAAATGGTGAATATTTAGCCTTATATAAAAGGCAATTTTAGTTCTAATGAAAAAGTGCAGTGATCCCGTAATTGCGATTTTTCAGTTAATCAACAATTCCCTAACTTTCCTATCTTTTTTATCTAATGTACATTTTATTCTAAAGCCTATTTTCCATTATGATATAAGATTCATTTCCCTTTTTTAGAAAAGTTCTATATCATTTAGGATAATCAGATTTGGTATAATAAAATTCATCTGCTTTATAATACACTTTCATAGCTGTGGTAGCTCACGTTGTGCCCTGAGATAATCTGACCTAACGGAAGCATGTAGATTGAGAAACAGCGACCCAGGATAGAGCCTTGTGGAACACCATATGGATATCATGTGTCTTGAGTTGTAATTACCACAACTAACAAAATATTTCTCCCTGTCAGGTAGGATTCAAACCAATTTAAGACACTGCCAGAGAGGCCCACCCATTGACTAAGGCGATTTCTAAGAATATTGTGATCAATGGTGTCAAATGCAGCACTCAGATCTAAGAGGATGAGAACAGATAAATGGCCTCTGTCTACATTTACCAAAGTCATTTACTACTTTAACGAGTGCAGTTTCTGTGCTGTGATTTGTTCTAAAACCCGACTGAAATTTATCAAGAATAGCATGTTTATTTAGGTGGTCATTTAACTGCATAATGACTGCCTTCTCCAGAACTTTACTTAAGAAAGGCAGGTTAGAGATGGGTCTAAAATTTTCAAGAGCGAGGGTCAAGATTATGTTTCTTAAGTAGGGGTTTAACTACAGCAGTCTTAAGACAGTCTGGGAAGACCCCCGTATCTAATGACAATTTACTATGTCAAGAACATTATCAATTAGCACTGATACTTCTTTGAAAAACCTTGTTGGTATTGGGTCAAGGGCCAGGTGGAGGTTTTAATTGAGATATTATTTTTTGTAAATCAGGTAAATCTATCCTAGTGAAAGAGTTTAATTTGTTTATAACAGGATGCTGGGGTTTAGGAGGATCCTTAGTGTTGGAGGGATATACTATGTTATTTCTAATATCATTAATTTTTTGATTGAAAAATACAGCGATAGCCTCACAGGTTTCACTGGAAGCACTTAGGAGGCATTCCTTTGAGCTACCTGGGTTTAGTAGGCGATCAATTGTAGAAAATAAGACTCTGGGATTACTAGCATTGTTATTTATAATCTTGGAGAAATAGCAGCGTCTCTCAAGACGGACAGTGTTATTGTATTCTGTTATTTTGACTTTTAATATTTCATGGTGGATAGTAAGTTTAGTCTTCCTCCATTGACGCTCAGCTCTCGCATGTTCTCTTTAAATCAGACACTCTTTGGGTCTTCCATGGTATAACAATGCTAGAAGATTTTTCACTGTCTTTTCAGGTGCAACTATGTCAACAGCAGCTCTCACTTTAGTATTAAATCTTTCCACCTTACTATTTACATTATCCTCGCTATTATAGCTGGCACTATAAACGGACTGATTGCTTAAAATGTTTGTAAGTTTTAAAGCTGCTGCTGAGTCAAAGAAGCGTTTTTTAACAATATGCTTCTCATGAGTGTTTTTTATCATTATTTCTATATTAAAAAGTAGAAGAAAATGGTCTGATAGACCAATATCAATGATCTGTTTTATATCAACTTTCAGTCCTTTAGTAATCACTAAGTCTAACGTATGACCTGCTTTATGTGTAGGCTGATTTATGAGTTGTCTCAAATCAAAAGAATCCAGGAGGTTCATAAATTCTTTTACTTTTAGATCACACTGATTATCTATATGAAAATTAAAGTCGCCAACTATTAGGAGTGTGTCATAGTAATTAAAATTGACATTAAGTCAGAGAATTCCTCAAAAACGACGTGTTATATTTAGGAGGCCTATACACGGATAGTACTAGAACTTGAGAATCTCCATGAATAACAACGTGAGATACTCAAAGGACTTGAACTTACCAAAACTGACATCTTTACATTTTAATGCTCGAGTAAATGTTAGCCAATCCCGCCCCTTTTCCTGGCGGTCTGCATGAGTAAAACTGTAATCCGAGGCAGATTCGATTAAAACTGCGCATCTGAGTTGAAGCCACGTTTCATTTAGTGCAATAAAATCTATTTTTATCACTAATAAGATCGTTGATAAAAACGTTTTGTTAGTTAAAGCTCTAACATTTAATAGTGCCATATTTAATGTTTCGAGGTGCAGAGATGAATACTATGTGCTATTGATATTTGGAATAGGAACTAAATTATTTTATTAGCCCGCTCTGTGTGTATTTTTGTTTAATCTGTGATCTGTTTTTATAGTTTCAATACATTGTTCCTCTAAAATAATTAGATTATAATTAGATTATTGGAGTTTATGCCGTATTTCCTAGGTTTTCTACGTGCATTGAGATTGCTTATTACAGTATTAATGTGTGCACTTTAACGGAAGACTCTATTAAACATTCATCATGTCCTGGCACAACAGTATTATTTCGAAGGGGTTAAGAGCAGAGATAGATAGTCAAGATAAACGAATTACCTTCGATATGTTTTCGCAGAGGACCCGGGCGACAAACTGTTCGGATGCAGGCCATCACGCTTGAAGAAACGCGGCCTTTCCAAAAAGAGATTCCAATTGTTGATGAAACCGACATCCTTCTTCTTGCAGAAACCCTGTAGCCAGTTGTTCAAACCTAGCAGACGCCTGTAGTACTCGCTGGATCGTCTGACGACAGGTAGTGGACCTGAAACGAAGATCTTTGCCGATGGGGTACTCTCCTTCGTGTCTTTAATCAAAGCTGCGAAGTCAGCCTTCAGGATTTCTGATTGTCGGTGCCTTATATCGCTAACGCCGCATATTCATACTAAACTCTTTAATTGTAGATGGTTGAGCTATAGTTGGGGCTCAGCCAGTGTTCTGAGAAGGGAAAATAGCATCTGTGTTTCACCATGCTTTCCTTCCTGGTCAAAACTGTCTCCCTTTTTGTGTCACCCACCTTGTGACATTTTGACTTCCCACTACAATACACTTCTAAATCACCACTTTGGGTAAACTCTGTAAATGCAGTTACATTGTGCACAAATTAACAAACGTAGGAATATAAAAGACAGGATCTTTGAACTACTGGCAATTAGTAAATCTCACATTTAAAAGGGTCCCCATTGTATCACTTTATTTTGGCGATATCTGTTATACTTCCATTTTCTTTGAAAATAATGTGTTGAAGAGTAGTTGAGGTAGTGATGATTTTGTTGTTTTTTCGTATGTTGTACATAATTAGAGCCATTTTGAGCTACATTATGTGTTGTTACAAGAAAAGGCAGCAGCAGTAGTAGTAGTATTGTCATGTGCACAGGATCCAGTGAAATTTGATAGGCAGAAAGAACATGCAGTCAAGTTTAAGTCAAATGTTGCTGAGGTCTTCTTTTATTTGTCGTTTCCACACAACAGACATTTTATTAGCCTACTGATACCGGGTAAAACAGATAGCTAGGACAACATTCTCATACATCAGAGGCCAATGACCTGGAAGCAAAACATTTTCAGAGCAAATATTTTAGGCTGGGCAGGGGCGTGTTTTCATACTTCACATAATTTAACAAGATGCACACCCTCATTCACTCTAGGATATTTTAACTATCTTACTACATTACTCACAAACATACCCACACTTTAATTCATTCATCCATCCATTATCCAACCCGCTATATCCTAGCTACAGGGTCACGGGGGTCTGCTGGAGCCAATCCCAGCCAACACAGGGCAAGGCAGGAACAAACCCCGGGCAGTGTGCCAACCCACCGCAGTACACACAATTTAAGTCAGTTAAAAGCATACTTCTAACTACAGAAGATATGGAATTATCTATGATATGTTTGAACCGAATTCATTCTGGTATTATTATTCCAAACAATTAAACTCAATCATTTAAATTCATATTATTTTTTAACTGAAAATCCACAGTGGGGTAAAGTGTTTTAGTGTTGTATTAAGATTAATCTATCTTGACATTTTCTGTTACTAGGGAGCTTTGGCCCCTGCTCGCTTTGCTCATCAACCCCGCGGTGCTACACACCAGCCACTTCACGCCTCTGCCACTTGCATATGTGGATTTCACTTTCACCAAACGACAACTCTTTTAATTCTCGCAGATACGCCTCTTCATTGGGAAGAAACACTACTTTTCCTTGATCGCAACACGAATTAGACGATCTACAAGTCTCCGACTTAAAGATTAAATCTGAACAATATATTCGATCTCTTTTCACTGTTCTGTTATTTCACCGAAAGTAATAATTTAATAATTTCCATTTGTTTGCACTAATGCTATCTTTACTATTATTTTTTGAGAATTTTAGTACTTTCGTTATCTCTAACCTGCTATGCATGTGTATCTCGCCAACGTTTTTACATTTTTTATGACATTCTAGTTTGTCATCTACTCTGTGTCTTTGTTCAAATTTGTATTTATTGTCACAAGTTTAAATTTTTAACATTCTTCTACCTTATTTTTATTTCACCTTTTTCTGATGAATATGTTCCTTTATTGTATTTACATATGTACAGTACTTTATTAGTGACAAGGGGTACACACTCAGATGCAAATGACAAAGCAAAAGGACGGCAGCTACTTCTGTGTTATGTTCATTTGTGTGCTAATTAGTAAGATAAGGCTTCAACATAACCTCAACATTAAGAATAAGTAAATTATTAAAAAGTAAAATAAATAAATAAACTCACCTCAGTATAATGTAAAAATGTTTATTACATTCCAATCAAAATTTAGAAAAACCATTTTGTAATTTTCGGTTTGACATAAAAAGGCAGAAACTGGGAAACAGCTTTCACAATGAAGGTGGAAATTCAGTTAAAAGCAAAAGATCTGTCTGATCTAAAGTGAAATAGCTGCTAGCACAAAAAGCACTGGTAATGCACAAAAAGCCTTCACTGATGTAAAGATACTAAAATAAATGTGTTATAAGCATTTTTCCGGTGTTTACTAGTGATAAATTGATGGATAAAGTTTTTGAATCTGTGAAACAAGTACACATTGGTATCAGTAGTCAGTCAGATTGGTTGTATACATTCCCAGCCATTGATGAACCAACAGAAAGCACAAATGTAGAACAACTGCATTTATGGCTGACATTTTAATGGAGCAGAATTCAGAGTTGAACACTAGACACATGTGGGCAGAAGTTTGACAGTGCCTGAGCACCATTTTTTTTCTCTAAGTGCACCTTTTGTTCTGTTTATGATTGATAAAGCGAACATGGAGTGAATTATTTAATTATCTCCTTGTTAACTATAAGGTGTGAACTATGAAATCAAAGTAAGAAACCTGGAATGAACTACTTACTTTCATTCTGAATTCTTGCATGCATTTTTTAACATTAACATTACCTGCCATTTTCAGACTGTTGGTATGATATTGTCAATTTCTGATTTTCTAAGAAAATTATTCACCTCAAACTTTATCCTGCCCACACAAAATGTATAGTGAGCACAAAACATTTTCATGTGCATGTTAAACTATCTCCTGAGCCCAATATGTTGTCTCAGCAACATGAGAAATACGATTTTTTGTTTTTTTTAACTCACGCACTTAACAGGCTGCTTGGATACAAGGATGTCCAAAAATAAAAAGACCCTTTTATTAGCATTCATACAGGTACATAGAATATCTTTTAAGCATGAAAAATCTCTTTAGAGTTTTAAATTATTAAGCAAACCAGTTTTCTAAATTTTGTTTAAAATTTGCAATTGTGTGCTTTTGACATTATTCCTGTCTAATGACAGAAACTTTAAAGTTGATTGGCCAGATGTATTGCAGGACAATAGAAACCAAATAATATTTTACAGGAGCTTGATGTACATAGATTTCCATCCATCCATCCATCCATTATCTAACCCGCTATATCCTAACTACAGGGTCATGGGGTCTTCTGGAGCCAATCCCAGCCAACACAGGGTGCAAGGCAGGAAACAAACCCCAGGCAGGGCACCAGCCCACCACAGATATACATAGATTTCATATAATTTAAATATGACTAAAAAACTGATTTGGAGTATAGCCTGTAGTCACAGAAAACCACTGGCTGCCTTTCTAAAAATAAAAAAGCAAATCATAAAGGTATAAACATAATGTATACTTAGAAAAAACAAAACTGATGTTGATCTCTGCTCATTCAATGCATGTATCTCTAGTATAAAGTGAAACTGATTTTTGCATTCTTTTTTCTCAAAGCTCTTTTCTTTCCCCAATACAGTTTGGCACATAGGTGCACCTCTTTTACTAACATGTAGCTGCCATCAGTGGCCTTGAGCAAATGACAGCAAAATCTAAAATCAGTTCCAGATAATGTTGGGTCAAGGACACTGTTGTTTCAAGTATATGGTAATTTTGGAATAATCAGTGATACTTATACCACATTTAGAGCAACATTAACAAGTCAAGATGGGGAGCATGCACTGGTACAGTGTGTTGCCGCACTCCACTACACAACTGAAACAACTCAGGATCCCAGTTGGCAACCCCAAGGCAGAAACGCGGTCCAGTCCCACCCTCTGAAATGATCCTCTATCTGGCGCAGCCAGGTGTTATGTGGGCGCACCCCTTGGCCTGGTCTAGCCACTCGGGTCCCCAACAATAAGGATTTTTACACCCTTGGGGAAATGCGCCACATGGCCGTAGTGCCGTAACTGACGCTCCCTCACAACGCAGGTAATGTGCCTCATTCGGGACTCTGTGAACAAACGCTCATTCGACACAAAGTCACACCAATGATACCCAAGGATTTTCCGGAGAGACACAGTACCAAAGGAGTCCAGTCTTCATCTCAGGTCACTGGATAGCGCCCAGGTCTGCAACCATACAGCAAGACAGGAAGCACCAGGACTCTAAAGACTTGGACCTTCGTCCTTTTGCATAGATATCGGAGCGCCACATCCCTTTCCAGCGACCTTATGACCCCCCCATGCTCTCCCAATCCATTGTAATAAGAATGACCATTAGACATTGCGATGGTTTGGGGCAGCCACCCGTATCATTTTTCCTAGCTGCAAAACAGTTGCAAAAACATATTTTAATGCATAAGATCGAGTCCAAAACAGAACTGCCTCTCTAAACACAAGATGGCAGCTTTAAAGGTCAGTGGAGGAAGTGATGTCATCAGGACTGGAACCAGAAGTGACGTCATTGGCTGCCCCAGAGCCCCCGGGATTTCCCTAGAATGGTCTGCAAAAGATCGAGAGGGAAAATTAGTGCACTTCGCCACCTGCTGGTCCAGCGTGGAATCACATGTATTCGAGCCCTTTAGTTGTCTCCTAAACACACTGCGTGTGTGACACCGTCTACTGACTTCATAGGAAGAGTCACCAAAGACATGAATGTCACTGCCAAGGTAAGTAAACCTCTCGACAAGGTCAACACTCTCTCCGCAGACAGACACACTGCTGATTGCTGTGCCCAAGAGGTCATTAAAGGCCTGGATCTTGGTTTTATCCAGGACATTCGCAGCCCAGGCATTCAGACTCCTCACTCAAAGCCTCCATTGAAGATCACAGCATCATCAGCAAAGTCAAGATCCGTGAATCTTTCTTCACCGACATATGCCCCACAGCCGCTGGACCCCATGACCTTGCCCAACACCCAGTTCATACAAGCATTGAACAGAGTAGGAGCAAGAACACACCCCTGACGAACCCCAGAATCAACTGGGAAAAACACAAAGGTTCTACCTCTACTCTGCACAGCACTCACAGTACCAGTGTATAGGCTGGCCAGGAAACTCAGCAACCTCGAGGGGATTCCGCAAACCATCAGGATGTCCCACAGGGCAGTTCGATCAACTGAGTCGGGCGCTTTACTGAATATCGACAAACGCTGCAAAGAAACTCTGCCGATATTCGCATTTGCGCTCCATGAGAACCCTCAGTGCCAGGATGCGGTCGATGGTAGACTTCTTAGACTTCAACATTAACAGAGACAAATAATTTTGTGAAAACTACTACAGAGAAGTAACTAAGTTAATGTTTACTGTCAAATGATTAATCCTATCTCACTGGACTATATTACTCAGCTCCAATAATACAACCAGATATTAATGGTGTAGATTCTATCCATGCATCTTTCAATCCACATTTACCAGGCTTAGAAACACAAAGAAATGGTGGAGGCTATCCAACAGCCTTGAACAAAATGATGGAATATACTTCAGACAGAAGGATAGTCAATGGAATGGCTCACCAATGCACACAGCCCAAACTCAATCAAATAACAGTCACCGAGGCCTATAATCTTTATATTTGGTCCTTATGGTCTGATACAATTCCATTTTTGAACATTTTCTTTAACATACTTAGTTTAACAATCATCTTTAAAATTTATTGTAAATTCATTTATATTAAAAGAATGTTTCATGCCAGGAAATTGAAAGGGTCTGGTCCATCTGTAATCTGTTGTTTAGGCATAGTGAAAGATAAATAATTGCTCAGCATTCTCTCTTCAAGCTCTGCTTACTTCATTCCTTTGCACCTTCAGGAGATTTATAAACTCCAGTGACTGTTTAATTTTTGGAATGAAATACTCTTTGTATGCTTTGTTAATTAATCTACTGACAGATATACATTACTTATGCACTTTTTTTTAAAAAGAAAGGTAAGTATATGTTTTTCAGACTCGCATTAACTATTGTGAAATAGTGTGTGCTTCCCTGACATCTGTTTTTTTTTTCTGCAAAACCATTGTAGGAAAACTATATCCACCTAGGGAATCACCTCCTATAGTGCCATTAATAATATAAAGACTCAAGGAGAGATTCAGAACATGGCCTCTTTTCTCTACATTATCAAAGCCCTTCAGTAACTATGATAAATTAATGAATGCATGTCGTTTTGCTTAAATAATTTTATGCTAAAGCACTTTAATGACTTACAAAACAAATCCCAACAGTGTAGAGTATTAAAGTTTGCCTTAAATAGCAAAGAAAACATTTTTGTTTGATATAGTGTGTGTTATCTTTTTCATTTAATGAAGAGGTTTGTTTCATTCCTAAGCATATGTACAGTATAAGATCCTTTGAACATAGCCATTTCGCAAGCTAAAAAAAACCTGCAATTTACTTTTTTTGTAATGCACAAAGTCTACAAACCTCTTCTTGTCAATTTAAGTTTACATTTATTCAATCAATAATTAATGAACATCATATGTCCAGGATGAAGTATAAATATTTGTCATGCACAATATTAAGTGTAACGTTTCTTCCATCTTTCAGTAATTGCTCTTGTGAGACAATTTCAGCAATAAAAACGTTAATATTTTCTGGTGTTTTTGACTGTAGTAATTCCTAACATGGTCAAATGTCAGTCCTTAATACACATTTATAGTGAATAAGAAACAGAAATATTCGGAAATAACTATATGTTCTTTTCACTGCAAAGTAAAGGAGCCAGTAGAAAGGTAAATTAAGAACTTTAAAAAAATAACAAATGAAAAACAATCATATGGAGAGGCTAGTCTGTGACGGAATTACAGAAGGTGAAATCAGTTTTTACTGTGTATAGTAAGTGAATAATTTCATGTAATTTTAAAACAAACAGATTAAATAGAAACACCCCACTGTTGTCCTTTCTAGATCAATTTAGCCCTGTGTGAAAAAGGGAAGAGAGAAGTATCAAGACAGCTAAATGAGAGAATAGAATAGAAAGCCTTTATTGTCATTTAATCAGTACAATTGAATTATACTGCAACCCAACCAAAGAGCCAGAAACTAAAGAAATATGGGAAATGGTGAAAGGAATAATAGATTTCTATACCACTGAGCAATGGCAGCTCAGCTCCCAACCAACCTGGCAACAGATGACAACCTCCTGATATTAGAACAGAAAAGCATATTAATCTAACACATAAGACACAGAGATTTCCAACAGGACCATTTAAAATGGAAAAAGAAAACCATGGGATTTCCAGCAAGGGACAGTGCCAAGTTAACAGCTATTATGCCCAAATCATACTGTACACAGAATTGAGAGGAAGAACAGAGGGAATCTAGGAGGAGAAAGTTGCCTGGTTGGAATGCAATCACCAGAAGGAAGATTGAGAAAATGACTACAATAAGGAGACAAGGGACAGTTCCAAAACATATGGAGAGAAGTCCCAGGGGAACAAAAAAGAAAAAGTGTCAGTAAGTGTCAGTAGCCATAATGTTTATGGAGTGTACAAAATAGTTTGTGGAACCATTGAAACTGAATATGTTGGCTTATGTATTGCAGCACAGACTGGAGACTGGCTTCACATGCAGATACAGGAAATAAGAGAGATAAAAAGATTGAGGGAAAGATAAGGGGAAGATAACAGAACTCTTAACGTTTTAATGACTGACCCGTGTCAGAGATAAAAGAAGAAAGAAAAGGTAACACAGAAACTAGACCTCAGCAACAATCATCCACATGTCAAAAACATCTCCAAGCATGCTGATGCCTTGGTGAGTCCATGAAAGAAAGGAAGACATAGTGTTGGCTGCTACACAATTATACTAGTAGACACAAACAAAAGCTGATACATTTTGGCAAATGCCATCAATGTTGTTTGGCTGCTTCAGATATTCAAATTTTGTTCCTGTTTTCTATAGTAACTTAATTGTTTGATATCAATAAGATTATTGTAGATACACAAATTAACATCCATACTTTAAATAAACATGCACACCAAAATAAAAGAAAAGCCATTTAATGAAAAATGTCATATAATATTTAAACTGCACAAAGTAAGTTTAAGAACTAAATTATTATGTAGCTGTTCCAGAAACACATTTCCAGGAAAACTATTTTGAAATTGTTTGGGGAAAAACCAAAGTATTTTGGTGGCAGTGATCTTTGCTCTGCATTTTAAATTAGCTGAAAATTGCTCTAGCAATTCTCAAGGACTATTTCATCTTTGACTACAATAAGAGGTAAACTCTAAAACAATTGAACAAACAGATTTAAATATACAAAAAAGAAATGCCAAACAAATACCTTTTCATGTAAATAATCATGCATATGCTTGATATGCACAATATCATCTTCATCTGTATTTTTTAACTTTCTCATTAAATTCCAAGTTTGCCAGGAGTTAAGACTAACTTGACAGAAATAACTGCAAAATGAAACCCATCTTGATACCAGCAAATTGCATTGTACATTTCTGACTTAATGATTTTATACTTACTATAATAATATTGTAACTTTCTTGGGATGACACATGTTGAATACATAATTTCCTTTTTCCATATTCTCCTGATATAACTTCTACCTCCTGCAAAATAATAATAATAATTATAGTGGAATCTGAGGTGCTTAAGTATACATCAAAGATCATGAACAATTTGCTTTCTTTGGAATACCTACTATCATTAAAAATACAGTAAAAGATACACACAAAAAGGCTTGGGAAGGTGTGGTAAGGTTCTTGCACTGTAGCACATTAAACTTCAGTAATGGTGCCAGGGTTGCACAGTATACCAGTACTGGAAAAGTACCAAAACCCACATTTTAAAATGTGGTACCAGCATTTTGGGGTTTAGGGTATTGGAAGTAAACATCAGCTTTCCTCTTAATTGCATAGGTAGAAATACGTTCATTCTGTAGACTTCACAAAACAAAACCACAGGCTTTGACACATTCAAGATTGAGACTTCACAGTGGGAACTGCCCTCCCTTATTACGTCAACAAGATCAGAACTTGGAGTTATCCGTTATTTGCTGTTTGGTACCAGCTCTAAATTCTGAAAGCCAGTACTGATTAACAAGTTCTAATACCATATAAAAATCATTACATAAATTGCTAATATCAAACTAGATTGTGGAATTTAATCAGAACAGACATTATGATATGACAGCAAAACAATCAGGTAACTGCATATATCATATACAGTTTATTTTAAAACTGTATTGCTTGAATATCAAAAACATTCCAGCCTACTATTGGCTGTAATAAGACTGATAACCAAGGAGCACAGTGGTGTCTGCAAAGTGATCTGAAACCTTAATTTTGAACAAACTATTAAAACTGTACATTCAAAGGGCCTAAAATACTCTTTTACACAAAACAAATCCAAAGAGGTTAAAATACTGACAGGGCTGTTAATGCATTCATAGAGAATTACTGTGAATTGTTGGAAGCAGCCAATCTGTGCAGTACCTAGCAATTTACATATTAAAGCTATTTAGCCATTAAAAGGGATGACAGTTAT
The DNA here is from genome assembly GCF_016835505.1 of Polypterus senegalus. NCBI lineage: Eukaryota > Metazoa > Chordata > Cladistia > Polypteriformes > Polypteridae > Polypterus > Polypterus senegalus. Next base: position 58,303,326 of record NC_053168.1, on the reverse strand, counting down.
TATCAAGTTTCATTGCAAGGCCTTCTTCATTAGATGGATGGATTTGAGAAAACCACCATTTTTTTCAGCCATTGTTACCAGTAGCCACTGGATAAGTATAGATTTACTTGAAACACAATACTTTCCCACAGAACCTCCACTCTTTTTGCACATTCAAAATGTTTTTCTCCTATATTATCAAATGCTACAGTATTTTTTCCTCTGAAATATTGCTAATAAATTTTGTTTCTGGTGTTATCAGTTGTATAGTCAAAGCTCAAGAGGCAAATTAACATTTAAAAAGTACCAAAATAAACAAGTACAGTACTTACAAAAAACAAAAACATCACAAGTTGATAAGTTTTTATCAAATCTACTATGTTGATATTTCCAGTCCTAACAGGAATCAGTTACATCAAGCATTAATTGTCATTTAAAAAGTGAGTAAGTCATTACTTGAACAAGCTCACATTATTCTAAAAGAAATACACTTATTTGCATTCTAATAAGCGGTTAACAGATGTGTCAAGAGAATTCATTTAAATATAATGGCCAAAGAGGATGATAAAATTACAAGGAAACAAAGATCTTAGGCAAGTTTACCATCAGGATATGAAAAGTAAATCGAATCACAAAAACCTTTTTTCTGTAAAATGCCTTTTAAAACGAACAACTGGGCAAGAAGGACCTAGTTCATAGAATTAATGAAGAACTGAATAAGCAACTGATAGAACTACAATGGTATTGTCAGTTGAATAGGAGTACCTGTAAAGTGCAGTACTTCAAAGATGCAATGCATACAAAAGACTGGCAAGTGAAAGCCAGACTGAGAGTCTACAGTCCGAGCAAGTACTCCAGGTATGGCAGCAGACACCATTCCAGCTAGGTACATTGTTACCTTTTTAATCTTTTGTTCCTCAACATGTGTTTACAGCACATTCCCATGACTGAAACTAGAAGTATTCTTCATCCTTTTAACATGAAAATACAAAATGCCAACAACATTTAATTGCTTTACCAATCAACACCTACCAATACTACCTTCTCCTTTGGCCTGTGGAGGTATTAGTCTATCAAATACAGAAAGTCTAGTGGATATACCACAAAAGTAATATTACTTTTTATATAAAGAACAATTGTAACTTTGCCAGAGCAGTGCACATGTTTAACATATAATATCTTATAATTACAAATTTTATTATAGATAGAGTACAGACAGGTTAAGTAAAGCTGATGTCACATTGCACAACTTCTAGCTGGAGTAGATGGCAAACTTGAATACTGGATTTGCTGATCTTGTCACCCGAGTATGTCAATTTACCTTACTAATAATTGCAAAGTATGTCAAAATATACAACTGTGTGGTGACTTCCAGCACAGTTTCGCATTTTCAAAGTATCTCAAGCTCATACTTTTTTTCTGACAGGCAATATCATGCTGCCTGTCAGAGCTGGAGGGCATCTAAAGGGTTGAAAGTTATGGTAAGTTCAGCTGCACTCTCAACATTTTTTTTTTCTTTTTTCCATTCTATTGTGGTACATACAACATGAGAGATTAGACAGACAAAACACCTGCATTGCTTATTCCTTGTCACTGCATTATCTGGATTGTACTTCCAGGTAAGTGCTTGTGGGTTGTCATTTCTCATGAGTATAGAGCTGCTCCTATGACTTATTACCAAATTAAACCTGTTTGCTCTTCTCAAGTCCAGTTGCAGACTAGTTCGGCTGAGTCACCGGGTATATCATACTCACTGACTGAAGGTCACAAGAGGGTATAATGACAGCCCCTGATTAACTAAGATTATGTAATGAAGTCTACAACTGAAAATCACTGGAAAAGTCAAGAAATCTGACATGGCCTTTAACTTTATTAATGAATTAGTGGTGGTAGTTGAATCAGAAGCCTTATTGTTTAAAGTTCTATGTCTTAACATTAACCTTCAACTGCCTACAAAACAATCTGCAAAGAATCATAGATGAAAACTGCCAAATGAAGATATTGAAAAATCAGACTCAAAATGACGTAAAGCTATACTAGGTTGTTGTACGTGTTAGCCATTATGAATGTAGAGAAAAGCCAAGCAAAATGACACCTTTTATTGGCTAACTAAAAAGATTACAATATGCAAGCTTTCGAGGCAACTCAGGCCCCTTCTTCAGGCAAGATGTAAAGCTATACAGTAATTTCTGTCAAAAGAATTTTCATACTGTCACCTTAACCCTAACTTAAGTTAGAAAATATATCATCTATTAAGCTGTTAATTCCTTTAACTCATTTAATTAAAGTAGTAGGTCCTTTCTTTACAAATTTCCACTGTCATAATACAATTTTAAAATATATTTAATTTAAACCAGAAATATTTGAGCAAGATGTGTAAATCAGTGGCTAAGCATAATCTCAAAACTGTTCAGATGGTATTATTTAAGAAAGGTTAAAAGTGAATCCATATCAAGTGTTTACTCCTTTGGAGATTTAAGGCTTAGACAATAACAGAATATTTGTAATTTTCTTTTCGAAAGGTTAGTAATTTTATTTTCATGTAAATAGAAGTTTGGCTATGGGATCAAATATTTGCTATCGAAGTTAAGTTCAACTTCTGATTCTATGATGTTCAAAAAATCGAGAACAGTGTGTTTTATATTGGTGTCAGTATATGTATCTGTGCATGTTGGTGGAAGTCTATGTACAATGATAACTTCCCAAAAAAATGAATTATCTTTTTTAAACAAGTTGCATTATGTATGCCTTGTTACACATTGCATGCTGGCTGATGAAGGGAAAAAAATGAACACACAAATACACACACACACACACACCACAACAGCTCTGTAAAGGCCAATGGACACGGAGGCATTAAGCCACCCCGTACCAATCTGTCTATGCATCTTGATTACTTTATTTGACACAATGTGTTTAGTTTTAAACTAAATATTATTTAAGATGTTCATGACAATTTCTTGTTCATTTTTCTGTACATTTCTGTTCACAATAAATATAAGTTAATGTACTTGATTCTCTATTACTGCATAGTACAATCAATTTTTAGTAATGTCCTATTGTATCAAGTGAAATTTACTTGGAAGACCTCCATACTGATTCTTTGGGTTAATTCAGTGTGTTATATTTAACAGTGTGCAGTACATTGCATATCCAAGCATAATAATAAGAATTGATTTACAATTAGTGGGCGGCAAGGTGGAGCAGTGGTAGAGCTGCTGCCTCACAGTATGGAGACCAGGGTTCACTTCCCAGGTCCTCCCTGTGTGGAGTCTACATGTACTCCCTGTGTCTGCGTGGGTTTCCTCCGGGTGCTGTGGTCTCCTCCCACAGTCCATAGACATGCAGGTTAGGTAGTTTGGCGGTCCTAAATTGTCCCTAGTGTGTGCTTGGTGTGTGGGTGTGTTCCCTGTGGTGGGCTGGCACCCTACCTGGGATTTGTTCCTGCCTTGCGCCCTGTGTTGGCTGGGATTAGCTCCAGCAGACCCCTGTGACCCTGTGTTAGGATATAGCGGGTTGGAAAATGACTGACTGGCTGACTGACTTACAATTACCTAAACACTGGAAAGAGAGGATTTAAAAAAAACTATTGTACTAAGAATATACTTATATATTGGTGACAAGAGGAAAACTGTTGAAACCTTGGTCCTGTATATATTTTTTTTCTTAATGGGGAAAAAAAAATTGGATTTTGTTTTTTAGTATATCCTTAATGAGGCGAAATTAACTTTCAATTTAAAAAATGAATATGAGATCTATGGTCCAGTTTAGCATGTTTAAGCTAGTTCATCTGACATGTGCAAAATAATCTCACTTTAGTACCTTTTTCATATATTTACAGATGTGTATGCTTTATGTATACATTTAACTTATACTCTTCCATTTCCTACCTGTCTTTTGTTAATTATTTTAATATTATACTCATTCCTATTATGAAAAACTACATTTTACTCATTATTAAAAAAAAGTATGTTTCTTATGTATTTTCCCTGCTGGTTATTATATTCCAATATGCCATGAGGTTTCTGGATGTGTACATATTAATTTAATAATAACACTTTCTAGGACTTGTCATACTCTTAAATCTTAAAAACCTTGCCTAACCTCCAACTTCTTACTTTCAAATTATTGGTGTGTACACATTTTCTGTAAATTGGTACCTACCCATCTGGCCCTACCTGTTCCAAAAAAACCTATAAACCTTATCCCCTCTAATTTACACATAAATTTCATTCATGTGTTTAACCTTTGGATCTCCTTAATTCTACCTGGATTAGTGAGTGGCACAAGTAAACCTTCAGAAAAGACCACCTTGTCAGTTCTGCCCCTGAGGTTTTCACTAAGCTCTTTAAATGTGGTTTTACAGAATTGACAGCCTACCTTTACCTATGTCATTTGCTCCAATACATGTAATGGAAGCTGGTTCCTCTCAACTCTGCTCAGCAGCCTATTCAGATGTCAAATCCAACAATAAATGAGTTTTCCACAGCCAAAACTTATTTCTTTCTGGGTCTCTTCCATCCTACGTATAGTCTCAAAGACATTAGCATTTACCATCGTTTGATATTTCAGTCTTTAATACTGGTGGTCCAAGAAAGAGTGAGCCTCCTGCTCTGCACTTATTTCCGATACTTGCATGGATATTTTCACCACCGTGGTTTGGAGTTTCTACCAGTGGTACTGTTTCCAAGTGTACAACTTCCCATAAGAACACAAGGTGAGCTCTGATTCCTTGAAACAGCTCAACCGAGCAATGATCCTCTCAAATTTAGAGTTTTTGTTCCTGACATAATAGAGAAGTTGACAACATTGCATATGTTACATTTTTTAATATTCCTTCCATAAATATTGGGACCAATTTTGCTAAAAACTTTACGGTTAATGCTAATTTTAATAAAAATAAAATCAAAAAAAATTTTTTTTTACATATGAAAGTAGATTCCCTCCGTGTGCTTTTATGTACAGATAATTAAACCTTCATAAGCCTCCAGGTTTATTCAAATTACGCGTGAGGACCATTCTGGCACATGATAGGTTATACAGAAAGACCTGTCCATTCTGAGATCTGAGATTCTATATCTGTCCTATGTTAACTTTTCATACCTGGCAAATCCTCTCATCCCTAGTATCAAAGAAAATTTAATGCAAAACCCAACAGCTGTCTCTCATTTTGTTTTTGTAAATTTTAAGGAAAGCAAAGCAAAGATTTGCTCCCAGCAAAACATATTGTAACCCTTAATTTTCTAATTCACATGCATATAACCTTCACACAGAACATTCTTTAGCAGAAATTACTGTATATGGAAAAGAGGAAGGGTTGTGAAAAAGGAACCATTTGATCGGATTGCATCCTTTTTTGGCTGCAGCAGGTGGTATAAAAGAGGTGCTTCCTATAATGCCATTCTTAATATCTTAAAAATATTTCTGGTTTTATTTCTACAATCTACCAATTCCCTTTTTAACCAGATTAATTCATCTTAGAGTCTTGAAAAGTTAGATAGATAGATAGATAGATAGATAGATAGATAGATAGATAGATAGATAGATAGATACTTTATTAATCCCAAGGGGAAATTCACATAATCCAGCAGCAGTATACTGATACAAAGAAACAATATTAAATTAAATAGTAATAAAAATGAAAAAAATTAAAATAAAATTAATGTTAGCATTTACTCCCCCGGGTGGAATTGCAGAGTCGCATAGTGTGGGGGAGGAACGATCTCTTTAGTCTGTCAGTGGAGCAGGACAGTGACAAAAGTCTGTCACTGAAGCTACTCCTCTGCCTGGAAATGACACTGTTAAGTGGATGCAGTGGATTATTCATGATTGACAGGAGTTTGCTTAATGCCCGTCGCTCTGTCACAGATGTTAAACTGTCCAACTTTAATTATACAATAGAGCCTGCCTTCTTAACAAGTTTGTCCAGGCGTGAGGCGTCTTTCATCTTTATGCTGCCACCCCAGCACACCACCGCGTAGAAGAGGGCACTCGCCACAACCGTCTGGTAGAACATCTGCAGCATCTTACTGCAGATGTTGAAGGATGCCAACTTTCTCAGAAAGTATAGTCTGCTCTGACCTTTCTTACATAGGGCATCAGTATTGGCAGTCCAGTTCAATTTGTCATCCAGCTGCACTCCCAGATATTTAAAGGTCTGCACCCTCTGCACACAGTCACCTCTGATGATCACAGGGTCCATGAGGGGCCTGGGCCTCCTAAAATCCACCTCCAGCTCCTTGGTCTTGCTGGTGTTAAGGTGTAAGTGGTTTGAGTCGCACCATTTAACAAAGTCTTTGATTACCTTTCTGTACTCCTCCTCCTAACAAGGACCTAACAAGGCATTAACTAGGTGTAATGAATCACAAGTTCCTCCATTTATTTGTAAAATAACTTTTCAGCGTAACAGCCACAGATCTGCAGCTCAGTCTACTTTTAATACTACTGCTTTCTCTTTTTATTTTACTTTTTAACTGTTGATGACAATGGCCATAATTAAAAAACTGCCAAACTTAGCTTTAAATGTAATAGATACATAGTGCTGAACATGGAACTAACAGGTACGTTTTTGCTTTATTTACAGCATTTAACTACTGAAAATTCTGAAGTGTATGCTTTTCATCTTGCTTTGCCTTTGAACATTTTGAGCAAAGAGCTAAGCTGGAACCTAGCCAAGGAGGAAAAGAATTGGGAAAGCAAACAGACTGAAATGATGCCAGGTCAATTTGCATATCCATTATACATATCAACATCTGTAGGCTACTTCTGCAGATTTAGCAGAATATAATTATTCAAAATGTTTAGTAACTCTTCAACTTAACCGGTTTGTCAGAAAAAGTTAACAACCCCCCTGTCACACACGAGCACTTAGGAGGTAGCCAACAAGCCCTAGGGTAAGTGAATCTTCACGAGATAAAGGGTTATTATTGAACATTAATGCCTCCCTCCTTCTTTCACCAGACTTACTGAAGAAAAATAATGCAATTCCTTACTTACCATCTTCATTTCATTTCAGATCCACAGAAGGGCGTTCTAGCAAAGGCATCTTTCCGCTTCTGACTCCCAAAAGATGACAACACTTCCGGTCCTAGCTTGATAATGTCACTTCTGGTCCTAGCATGATGACACCATTTCCGGTCCTAGCATGATGATGTCACTTCCACCTTTCCGTTATGATGCAATTTCCAGCCATACTTCCTTCCGGTTGCCATTTTATATAAAAACCACCTTACTTGCTTTCTATTGTCAAATGTTTCTTTTTTGATCCAACTTTTTAAAATTTTTTTGGCGCTAGTCCACTGGACATTATACGGGGCAATTCCCTAATTGTTTGCAAGTCTGTCGAGTCTCTTCATTTTTACCACATACCACTAACAACGACTGATCTAATACTGCCATTTTTATGTCTGACAGTGAAGGATATATGGGCAGGATGGGTAGTATGGTATAACCATTGATACCTGTTCCAGGCAACAAAGCAAATTCTGAAACCAAACTCAAACTAAATATTTAAAAAATATTACATGAAAATTTTCTCCACATCACAAGAACAATAGATACATAAAATATGTAACAAAGTAGTGTAGTAGATAATTCTTGAGATTTTAAAAGAATTAACTGAATAAAGATAAACAAGGTAATTTAAGTAGAATAGCCTGTTTGTCAGTGTATTCTGTGAACTTTTTATAAAAATTGCAAGTCTGCCAGATTTAGTTAGGTGAATGTTAAGAATAATGGAACTCTAAATAGAATATGATCCTTACATTTCATAAATCATTACATCCCTGAAAGAGTACTTACACAATCCGTGGCTGGATACAGGAACATTATTAAACACCTCTGTAATACTTGAAACAAAGCTGGTTATATCAACCACTTTGTATATTTTACTCAATTGTAATGACCTCCAAGTGTAGATCTATCATGGACCAATAAATGGATCTTTTTTTCTAGTTTTGCTACTTACTTATCAGCTGTCCTAAACACTAGCTTTCTAAACACTAGTCACGGAAATTAAACCAATACCTATGGGAAAATGTATTTTTTGCGTCACACATTCTTGTTGGAGGATCTCCTTGCTGGCTCACTTGAGATAAGTGTTAACCCACTGGGGCGAGAGTGGACACTGTCATCAATTGTGTCTTCTCCTTCTCCATGTGCAGCTCGGAGAAGCCGCCCAGTGAGGGTAATTAGCTCGGCCCTTCCTGCTTTCCCGAAATAAAAAGCCAATTGCCTCAAGCGAGCTGTCTTTTTTTTATACTGAGACCCAACGGTTCCAGAGCTCCTAGGGAGAATTATTTGTTGCGTGATAGTGGCTAACCAGAGCCCTATTTTTAAGTTAAATTGCTGACCTCAGGGGGCCCCTGTGCATCCCTGCCACAAGGCATTTACTTTAAGACCCAGTTGCCATCCCAATTATTTTTCAGTTGTTATGGTTCCATTTCTCCTGTATCCAACCACATATTGGACAGCACAAGTTTATTAATTTTTTTATTGTGCACTCCTACACACTGCTCTATTGGAGACTGGCCTAATGATATATCTAGTCACTAAAAGGTGCTGATTGCAATACAGGTAATCTCAGAATATGACACTCATGCACAGTCAGAAGATAATCTGCCCTAAAATGGTTATACAAAAGATGACAGAATTGAATGATGACATTTTGAAACAAGCAGTAAAGAATACCAAACACTGCAGTCAATAGTTCCCCACAACATGCTGTCTACTGTATGAATCACATGAATACACCTGTATCACTTAAATGAGTGAATCAAATAATTCTCATAAACCACAGGAGAAGTGGAGCTCATCACTTACGACAAATCTATACAAATGCAGACCATTTCTAGTTGCTTAAAGCTACCATTAATTAAGATGCAGGCAAGCATGGCAAATGTTTAATGGCTAATTTGTAATGGCCCAAGAAAATTTTTGACTGCCTGTGATACAGTCCTCCAGTCTTTTTTGTTTTCAGTACTTACTGCCAAAATTGAAAATCTGATAAAACTTTTCACAATACCCAGTGAAACTGAAGCTATAACCGAAACTGACACCTTATTCAAAATTTATTCATAGATTAAATACGTTATTAGTTAAGCAAGGCTGAAAACAGTGTTGCATTTTTGACATCATGAAAAAAGTAAACAGAAGAGACACAACACTTACTGAACAATACTGAAAGTCTTTTGTTAATACTCTAAGTAAGATTATATTTTTATGGTGGATGTCAGCACAATCAGTAATATTTTCTTGCTATAAACATATGTTACTTTAATTTTTATTACAACAGGTAAATATGCTTTTACTTTGACTTGCATACATGTCTGGCAACAATTACTAGTATTGCAAAATAATAAACTGCATTAAACTGAAGGTACACTAAACGACTTTCAGTCAGTGCAACTATCCAGTTTAGCGATTGCAGTTGCTGGATCTTGTTGCCTTCAATAAGTCAGGTTAAATAACTGGAAAACGAAAGTATGATGGATTACCCCACTTCTTCATATTTTCTAATTTCAAAGTTTTGCAAAATAGTCTCATTTTGACAAGTAATCAACATGCTGCCTGACAACACTGTTGAGTATATGAATGTTCTCCTGATATGGTGAGTTCAGCTGTACTTTCAGGCTGCCTTTTCCTTCTTCAATTCTGTAAGGTATGACAAACGTGAGATACTGGACGAAGAAAATTTTCATCTGTTTTCATGGTATAAAAAAAAAACTTGTTTTCTTTTTTCCTTGCGGTCACATTGTATGCATTCCACTTCTAGGTAAGAGCTGATTGGTTGTTAACTATCCTATACCCAGGTGGCCAAACCTTACAACCTAATCACAAACCGTAATCAATTAGCCTCTGGAATTTCATAGTACAGTAATCCCTCGCTATATATCAAGGCGACTTTTGGCTTCGCTCTATTGCGGATTTTATATGTAAGCATAACTAAATATATAACGTGGATTTTTCGCTGCTTCACAGGTTCTGCGGACAATGGGTCTTTTTACTTCCTGTACATGCTTCCTCAGTTGGTTTGCCCAGTTGATTTAATACAAGGGACGCTATTGGTGGATGACTGAGAAGCTAACCAATCAGAGCATGCAGTTAAGTTCCTGTGTGCTGAATGCGGTGTTAACCAGGAAGTCTCGTCTCGCTCATTCAGCATCAACGTGTTTCGCTGTGTAAAGAGTTAACTTTTGTGCTCTTTTGTGTTTTATCTTTGTGCATAGTCAAGCCCTTTATTATGGCTCCAAAATGATCTGCTCCTGCAACTGCTTCAGGGCCGTGCCCAAGCACCAACGGAAGATGTTAACGATTGCCGAAAAGGTAAACGTTTTGAATTTGTTGAAGGAAGGGAAAAGCTACACCGCTGTAGGACACCATTACAGCATCAATGAGGCTTCTTTTTATTTAAAAAGTATGAAAGGAATATAAGATCTACGCCCGCAGTGTCCTTTTAACCAGGGTGCAAAACGAGTTGTAGGTGGATGTAATAAGGCAGTAGTCTGGATGGAATCTGCTTAAGGGATTTGGACTGAAGACTGCCAGAAGAAGAACAACGGCAGTGCTACACAATCGCTTGAAGAGGCTCCTTTAGAAGGGCTGTAACTCTCTCCTTTGTTGTGCAGTAAAATTAAACTCATTGTTATCGGACAAGTCATCGTGTCATTGTTGGTGAGTAACCATAATTAATTTTCTACTTACAGTACTTAGTACATGTAAGTACGTTCAGTGTCACTGTACACACATTTACTGTATACAATTTTTCTTGCATTGTATGTATTTATTGCTGGTGGCCTGTCTATCGTAATGGCTGTAACATATGTGATATCGGAGGCCTTCGATATCTTTAAAATAACATTTAGGTTTTACTGTATATAAACAGTGTGTTTACATACATAATTTCAATGAATCTTACCTAATATCTAAGAGAATACAAAGGGATTATGCTGTATAACTGTGCAGGGAATATTTATAAACAGTGTGGGAGAGTTTATAAGGGCTTAAAATATATAAAAATAACCACACAAATATACGGTTTCTACTTCGCGGATTTTCATCTATCATGGGGGGGTCTGGAACGCAATCCCCGCGATCGAGGAGGGATTACTGTACTTGACTAGAAGTCACAGGTGCACACCACCACTTGCTACGATGATGTAAATTAATGCTATAAGTGAAAATAGCAAGAAAAGTCTGGTAGTGTAACAATCACAAAACCTAAGAAAAGTAGGAGAAGGGATTCAGCTAAGACACAGAATACAACAGATTGTCGCACAAGGTGTATATTAATGCAGTTAAGCAGAGGTTTGCAGTTTTCACTTGTTTACATCATTCACTCAATTACTTTCTTTTGTGTTTTTGATGACACCATTTCCGGTCCTAGCATGATGATGTCACTTCCACCTTTCCGTTATGATGCAATTTCCAGCCATACTTCCTTCCGTTGCCATTTTATATAAAACCACCTTACTTGCTTTCTATTGTCAAATGTTTCTTTTGATCCAACTTTTAAAATTTTTTGCGCTAGTCCACTGGACATTATACGGGCAATTCCTAATTGTTTGCAAGTCTGTCGAGTCTCTTCATTTTACCACATACCACTAACAACGACTGATCTAATACTGCCATTTTTATGTCTGACAGTGAAGGATATATGGGCAGGATGGGTAGTATGGTATAACCATTGATACCTGTTCCAGGCAACAAAGCAAATTCTGAAACCAAACTCAAACTAAATATTTAAAAAATATTACATGAAAATTTTCTCCACATCACAAGAACAATAGATACATAAAATATGTAACAAAGTAGTGTAGTAGATAATTCTTGAGATTTTAAAAGAATTAACTGAATAAAGATAAACAAGGTAATTTAAGTAGAATAGCCTGTTTGTCAGTGTATTCTGTGAACTTTTTATAAAAATTGCAAGTCTGCCAGATTTAGTTAGGTGAATGTTAAGAATAATGGAACTCTAAATAGAATATGATCCTTACATTTCATAAATCATTACATCCCTGAAAGAGTACTTACACAATCCGTGGCTGGATACAGGAACATTATTAAACACCTCTGTAATACTTGAAACAAAGCTGGTTATATCAACCACTTTGTATATTTTACTCAATTGTAATGACCTCCAAGTGTAGATCTATCATGGACCAATAAATGGATCTTTTTTTCTAGTTTTGCTACTTACTTATCAGCTGTCCTAAACACTAGCTTTCTAAACACTAGTCACGGAAATTAAACCAATACCTATGGGAAAATGTATTTTTGGTCACACATTCTTGTTGGAGGATCTCCTTGCTGGCTCACTTGAGATAAGTGTTAACCCACTGGGGCGAGAGTGGACACTGTCATCAATTGTGTCTTCTCCTTCTCCATGTGCAGCTCGGAGAAGCCGCCCAGTGAGGGTAATTAGCTCGGCCCTTCCTGCTTTCCCGAAATAAAAAGCCAATTGCCTCAAGCGAGCTGTCTTTTTTTTATACTGAGACCCAACGGTTCCAGAGCTCCTAGGGAGAATTATTTGTTGCGTGATAGTGGCTAACCAGAGCCCTATTTTTAAGTTAAATTGTGACCTCAGGGCCCCTGTGCATTCCTGCCACAAGGCATTTACTTTAAGACCCAGTTGCCATCCCAATTATTTTTCAGTTGTTATGGTTCCATTTCTCCTGTATCCAACCACATATTGGACAGCACAAGTTTATTAATTTTTTTATTGTGCACTCCTACACACTGCTCTATTGGAGACTGGCCTAATGATATATCTAGTCACTAAAAGGTGCTGATTGCAATACAGGTAATCTCAGAATATGACACTCATGCACAGTCAGAAGATAATCTGCCCTAAAATGGTTATACAAAAGATGACAGAATTGAATGATGACATTTTGAAACAAGCAGTAAAGAATACCAAACACTGCAGTCAATAGTTCCCACAACATGCTGTCTACTGTATGAATCACATGAATACACCTGTATCACTTAAATGAGTGAATCAAATAATTCTCATAAACCACAGGAGAAGTGGAGCTCATCACTTACGACAAATCTATACAAATGCAGACCATTTCTAGTTGCTTAAAGCTACCATTAATTAAGATGCAGGCAAGCATGGCAAATGTTTAATGGCTAATTTGTAATGGCCCAAGAAAATTTTTGACTGCCTGTGATACAGTCCTCCAGTCTTTTTTGTTTTCAGTACTTACTGCCAAAATTGAAAATCTGATAAAACTTTTCACAATACCCAGTGAAACTGAAGCTATAACCGAAACTGACACCTTATTCAAAATTTATTCATAGATTAAATACGTTATTAGTTAAGCAAGGCTGAAAACAGTGTTGCATTTTTGACATCATGAAAAAAGTAAACAGAAGAGACACAACACTTACTGAACAATACTGAAAGTCTTTTGTTAATACTCTAAGTAAGATTATATTTTATGGTGGATGTCAGCACAATCAGTAATATTTTCTTGCTATAAACATATGTTACTTTAATTTTTATTACAACAGGTAAATATGCTTTTACTTTGACTTGCATACATGTCTGGCAACAATTACTAGTATTGCAAAATAATAAACTGCATTAAACTGAAGGTACACTAAACGACTTTCAGTCAGTGCAACTATCCAGTTTAGCGATTGCAGTTGCTGGATCTTGTTGCCTTCAATAAGTCAGGTTAAATAACTGGAAAACGAAAGTATGATGGATTACCCCACTTCTTCATATTTTCTAATTTCAAAGTTTTGCAAAATAGTCTCATTTTGACAAGTAATCAACATGCTGCCTGACAACACTGTTGAGTATATGAATGTTCTCCTGATATGGTGAGTTCAGCTGTACTTTCAGGCTGCCTTTTCCTTCTTCAATTCTGTAAGGTATGACAAACGTGAGATACTGGACGAAGAAAATTTTCATCTGTTTTCATGGTATAAAAAAAAAACTTGTTTTCTTTTCCTTGTCACATTGTATGCATTCCACTTCTAGGTAAGAGCTGATTGGTTGTTAACTATCCTATACCCAGGTGGCCAAACCTTACAACCTAATCACAAACCGTAATCAATTAGCCTCTGGAATTTCATAGTACAGTAATCCCTCGCTATATCGCTTCGACTTTCACGGCTTCGCTCTATTAGCTGGATTTTATATGTAAGCATAACTAAATATATAACGTGGATTTTTAGCTGCTTCACAGGTTCTCTGGACAATGGGTCTTTTACTTCCTGTACATGCTTCCTCAGTTGGTTTGCCCAGTTGATTTAATACAAGGGACGCTATTGGTGGATGACTGAGAAGCTAACCAATCAGAGCATGCAGTTAAGTTCCTGTGTGCTGAATGCGGTGTTAACCAGGAAGTCTCGTCTCGCTCATTCAGCATCAACGTGTTTCGCTGTGTAAAGAGTTAACTTTTGTGCTCTTTTGTGTTTTATCTTTGTGCATAGTCAAGCCCTTTATTATGGCTCCAAAATGATCTGCTCCTGCAACTGCTTCAGGGGCCGTGCCCAAGCACCAACGGAAGATGTTAACGATTGCCGAAAAGGTAAACGTTTTGAATTTGTTGAAGGAAGGGAAAAGCTACACCGCTGTAGGACACCATTACAGCATCAATGAGGCTTCTTTTTATTTAAAAAGTATGAAAGGAATATAAGATCTACGCCCGCAGTGTCCTTTTAACCAGGGTGCAAAACGAGTTGTAGGTGGATGTAATAAGGCAGTAGTCTGGATGGAATCTGCTTAAGGGATTTGGACTGAAGACTGCCAGAAGAAGAACAACGGCAGTGCTACACAATCGCTTGAAGAGGCTCCTTTAGAAGGGCTGTAACTCTCTCCTTTGTTGTGCAGTAAAATTAAACTCATTGTTATCGGACAAGTCATCGTGTCATTGTTGGTGAGTAACCATAATTAATTTTCTACTTACAGTACTTAGTACATGTAAGTCGTTCAGTGTCACTGTACACACATTTACTGTATACAATTTTCTTGCATTGTACGTATTTATTGCTGGTGGCCTGTCTATCGTAATGGCTGTAACATATGTGATATCGGAGACGCTCGATATCTTTAAAATAACATTTAGGTTTTACTGTATATAAACAGTGTGTTTACATACATAATTTCAATGAATCTTACCTAATATCTAAGAGAATACAAAGGGATTATGCTGTATAACTGTGCAGGGAATATTTATAAACAGTGTGGGAGAGTTTATAAGGGCTTAAAATATATAAAAATAACCACACAAATATACGGTTTCTACTTCGCGGATTTTCATCTATCATGGGGGGGTCTGGAACGCAATCCCGCATCGAGGAGGGATTACTGTACTTGACTAGAAGTCACAGGTGCACACCACCACTTGCTACGATGATGTAAATTAATGCTATAAGTGAAAATAGCAAGAAAAGTCTGGTAGTGTAACAATCACAAAACCTAAGAAAAGTAGGAGAAGGGATTCAGCTAAGACACAGAATACAACAGATTGTCGCACAAGGTGTATATTAATGCAGTTAAGCAGAGGTTTGCAGTTTCCTTGTTTACATCATTCACTCAATTACTTTCTTTTGTGTTTTTTGTCAGTTGTAAGTTCAAGCTGGTATTTTTTTTTTGCCATAGCCATAGGCATAGGCAAACAATAAAGTGATAACACTGAGTTGTGCTTTATTTTAACTTATTACAAACAACAATGACATTTACAGACTGAACATTTAGGCTGTCTATTGAATGAATTGAATATTTTTACTTTTGATTTTTTTTTCTCTAGTACTTAGTAGAAAAAGTAGGAAAAAACTGCTGACACTATGGTTTGCCATAATCAGAAATATTTTGTTTCTTGTTTTCCCAGTGCTCATGTCCGAGATGTTATGAGACGTACGCCGAAAGTCTTCGAGAAGCACAAGAACAGGGCAGTGGATCCATCGTAATTCATGCCGGGATAAACGACACCAACAGTCGGAGATTCTTAAGGTGGACTTCGCAGCACTAATCAAAGCCACTAAGGAGAGGACACCGTCTGTAAGAATCTTTATCTTGGGTCCCTTACCTCTCATTAGAAGATCAAACGAGTATTACAGTCGTCTGCTGGGATTAAACACCTGGCTGAAAGGCTTCTGCGAGAATCAAAACATCGGGTTCATAGACAACTGGGACCTCTTTTGGGAGAGGCCGTGTTTCTTCAAACAGGATGGTCTGCATCCAAATAGATTCAGTGCCCGGGTCCTCTCCAAAATATCGCTAAGGTAATTCGGTTCTCACTCGCTATTTCTACTCCCAACACATTCTGTAATGCTTTGCTAGGACCTGATAATTCTTTAACAAAGTCTTCCAAAAGTGCACTGCATTACTACTCTAATAAATAACCTCAATGCATGTAAAAATCTAGGCAGTGTGGCATAAATACAAATAATTTAATTACAAGTACACCTCTAGATAAACAATGTATTAAATCTATAAAAATAGATTATAGATTAAATAAAAATACGCATAGAGGCGCTAATAAAATAACTTCATTTCTAACTCGAATACCCATAACACACATAAAATTCAGCTCTGCTCTTCCGAAACATTAAATATGGCTTTATTAAATGTTAGAGCACTAACCAACAACACGCTTTCCAACAACGCATCTTATTAGTGATAGGAAAATTGATTTTATTGCAAATGTGAAATGTGGCTTAGCTCTGATGGTAGCTGCTGTTTTGATCGAATCATCGCTCCAATTATAGGTTTACTGCGTAGATCGCCAAGGAATGAGAGGCGGCGGTTTAGTAAACATTTACTTGTGCCAGTTAAAGTGTAAAGATGTCCATTTTGGTGAATTCAAGTCCTTTGAGTATCTTGTTTATTCATGGAGTTTTTCAGTTTCTAGTATTACCTGTGTATAGACCCCCTAAATACAATGCATCTTTCTTTGAGGAATTCTCAGACTTGGTGTCAATTATAATTATGAACTATGACGCGCTCCTAATAGTTGGTGACTTTAACTTTCATATTGATTAACAGTGTGACCCAAAAGTAAAAGAATTTATGAACCTCCTGGATTTTTTTGACTTGAGACAGCTTATTAATCAGCCTACACATAAAGCAGGTCATATGACTTAGTAATTACTAAAGGACTGAAAGTTGATGTGAAGCAGAACATTGATATTGGTCTATCAGACCATTTTCTTTTACTATTTAATATAGAAATAATGATAGAAAACATTCACAAGAAACATATTGTTAAAAAATGCTTCTTTGATAAATCACCAGCTTCAAAATTTACAAACATTCTAAGCAACGAGTCCGTTTGTAGTGCTAACTACAATAGCGAGGATAATGTAAATAGTACGGTGGAAAAATTGAATACTAAGGTGAGAGCTGCTGTTGACATAGACGCACCTGAAAAGACAGTTAAAAAATCTTCTAGCATTGTTATACCATGGAAGACCCAAAGAGTGTTTGATTTAAAGAGAACATGCCGTAGAGCTGAGTGTAAATGGAAAAAAATTTAACTATCCACTATGAGATATTGAAGGTTAAAATAACAGTATACAATAACAGTTCGTTTTGAGAGGCGCTGCTATTTCTCTAAGATTATAAAAAACAATACTTGTAATCCCAGAATCCTATTCTCTACAATTGATCGTCTGCTAAACCCAGGTAACGAAAGGAATGCCTCCAAAATACTTCCATTGAAACCTGTGAGGCTATTGCTGTATTTTTCAATCAAAAAATTAATGATATTAGAAATAATATAGTATGTCTCCACAACACTGCAGATCCTCCTTAGCCCCAGTACTCAGTTATAAACAAATTAAATTCTTTCACCAGGATAGATTTACCTGATTTACATAGAATAATTTCACATCTAAGACCCTTCACCTGTGTCCTTGACCCAATACCAACAAGTTTTTTCAAAGAAGTATCGGGCGTGCTAATTGATAGTATTTTTGACATAGCAAACTCATATTAGATATGGGGGTCTTCCCAGACTGTCTTAAGACTGCTATAGTTAAACCCCTACTCAAGAAAAATAATCTTGACCTCTGCTTATGAAAATTTTAGACCTATTTCTAACCTGCTTTTCTTAAGTAAAATTCTAGAGAAGGCAGTCATTATGCAGCTAAATGACCACCTCAATAAACATGCTATTCTAAGTTTCAGTCGGGTTTCAGAACAAACCACAGTATAGAAACTGCACTTGTTAAAGTAGTAAATGACTCATGGGTAAATGCAGACAGAGGCCATCTGCTCTCATCCTCTTAGATCTGAGTGCGATTTGATACCATTGATCACAATATTCTTAGAAATCGCCTTAGTCAGTGGGTGGGCCTCTCTGGCAGTGTCTTAAATTGGTTTGAATACTACCTGACAGGTAGAAAATTCTGTGTTAGTTGTGGTAATTATACTTCAAAGACACATGATATTCTATATGGCGTCCACAAGGCTCTATGCTGGGTCCGCTGCTCTTTTCGATCTACATGCTTCTGTTAGGTCAGATTATCTTGGGGCAAAACATGAACTACTATGCTGATGACATGCATCTGTATTTATCAATCACACCTGATGACCCCGACTCTGTTGTTTCACTAACACAATGTCTTACTTGCTTCTGAGTAGACGAGTAGTAATTGTCTAAAGCTAAATAAAGAAAAAACTGCACTTTACACAAGGAGATGCTATATGCGAGAGTGATGCAGAGGAAGCCTTTTCTCCCTCACAGCACAAACAGAGCTGCTTGAGGTATGCTCAAGCACATTTGGACAAGCCAGCTTCATTTTGGAATAAGGTGCTGTGGACTGATGAAACTAAAATTTAGTTATTTGGGCACAACAAGGGGCGTTATGCATGGAGGAAAAGAACACAGCATTCCAAGAAAAACACCTGCCACCTACAGTAAAATATGGTGGTGGTTCCATCATGCTGTGGGGCTGTGTGGCCAGTGCAGGGACTGGGAATCTTGTCAAAGTTGAGGGACGCATGGATTCCACTCAGTATCAGCAGATTTTGGAGACCAATGTCCAGGAATCAGTGACAATGCTGAAGCTGCGCCGGGGCTGGATCTTTCAACAAGACAACGACCCGAAACACTGCTCAAAATCCACTAAGGCATTCATGCAGAGGAACAAGTACAACATTCTGGAATGGCCATCTCAGTCCCCAGACCTGAATATAATTGAAAATCTGTGGTGTGAGTTAAAGAGAGCTGTCCATGCTCGGAAGCCATCAAACCTGAATGAACTAGAGATGTTTTGTAAAGAGGAATGGTCCAAAATACCTTCAAACACAATCCAGACTCTCATTGGAACCTACAGGAAGCGTTTAGAGGCTGTAATTTCTGCAAAAGGCGGATCTACTAAATATTGATTTCATTTCTTTTTTGTGGTGCCCAAATTTATGCACCTGCCTGATTTTGTTTGAACAATTATTGCACACTTTCGTAAATCCAATAAACTTCATTTCACTTCTCAAATATCACTGTGTGTGTCTCCTATATCATATATTTAACCGCCATTTTTTATCATAACAACCAACGATTTATACAGGAAAATAATGACTATTAACAACGTTGCCCAAACTTTTGCATCCCACTGTATGTTAGGTAGAATGCCTAGAGGGGGCTGGGTGGTCTCATGGCCTGGAACCCTAGCAGATTTTATTTTTTCTCCAGCCGTCTGGAGGTTTTTTTTTGTTTTTTTTGTCCTCCCTGACCATCGGACCTTACTTTTATTCTATGTTAATTACTGTTCTCTGATCTTAATCCTTACTTTGTCTCTTTCCTCTTTCTTCATCATGTAAAGCACTTTGAGCTACTGTGCTATATAAATAAATGTTGTTGTTATTTGGAAATTTTTTTAAAAGACTGGGAATCCACCTTTCAAGTCTACGGATACAAATGTATATTGTTACACTGGGTTTCTGAGTTGCACAAAAAGACAGCAAGGAGAGAACTGTGCAAAGAGACTTTTATTCTGGCACTTGAAACTGTATAGCTTTATTCAAACACATAGAAAATGTCAACTTCTTAATTGTTTTGCTCTACTGGCGGCTCCTTCAGATTAAAAGCACTCAAAAGCATCTTCCTCGGAAGCTTTAAGTTTAAGGGGGGCAGCAGTGAAGCAGCAAGCAGTTTGCATGGAACAAAGGATAAAATACTTGGTAAGTGAGCTTGCATTAAAGCCATTATGAATTATGCAGTATTAAGTGTATGGGTAAACTTTTAAGCTGTTTGAAAGTGTTTTCTCTGTGGCTGATACAGCTCCAAAAGAATGAAAGTACAGTACAGAATATGTAAAGAAATTTGAAGAGCTTTGGGAAGGAGTGGGTTGGAGTTTGGGGGTTGGTAGAACATCTATGTTCAAAGTAAGCAAACATGCATGTAAATGTAAATGATTTTGGTAGGAGGGGTGGTGGTCCACTTTCAAAGTCCATAGAAGTGAATGTATATTACAATGGAGTTGCTTGTGGGTAACCTGTTAAATTCAAACTTATTCTTTCTGTTCATCTTGTCTAGAATCCAAAACGCTACTTCCAACTCTGTTTCTGGCACAGATCAGGTAGCAACACTCTCCCTGCCTTTTTACTTCTAACAGAGCAACAATACTCACAACCACAGTTACAGGCATCCTCCCTGGAGCTTTATAATGTGCTTGCTAACTACTGAAATTAACATCTTTCTTGAGCTTCGCCAAACCTTTCTCTTTCCATTTCTTTCCAGAAAATAGAGGCCAAACATGATTTTTCTTCTTGTTTAGCTATTCCCATTTTTATATGAATTCACTATTTTGATTAGATTTCTCAAGTACTACAGTAAACATGTATAGGATTCAGCATGATTTTTACAGCCAGATGTCTTATCTAATGCCAGCCCACCCCATTTATCTGGGCTTGGGACATAGAAGAAGCAGCTGACAGCAGCACTAATAGAGTGGACAGAAGACTGAAGAAGAGGCGGTGTCCTGGACAGGAAAAAACAAACATCAAAATTGGTGTCTGGTTTTGCTGTCCAGGCCACCCAGCTTTTATAACATTGCTAACTCTAAGAATAGTTTTAAGCAACTGTAGAACTGGTAGAACTGCTGCTTCGCTCTAAGGAGACCAGGGTTCATGTCCTGGGTCATCCCTGCATGGAGTCTGTATGTTCTCCCCATATCTGTGTGGGTTTCCTTCCACAGTTCAAAGACATGCAAGTTAGGTGAACTGGCAATACTAAACTGGCCCTAGTGTGTGTGTGTGTGTGTGTGTGTGTGTGTGTGTGTATGCCCTGCAATGGACTGTTGCCCTATCCAGGGTTTGTTCTGTTTTTCACCCTATGTTGACTGAGTTTTAAACAACTGATTAAAATACATCGAAAATGAAAACCCATTTTGTTACTTTTAATATTGCTGTTGCTACAGTACTTCAGTAAAAGTGTGAAAAGCTTATCCAGAGCGGCACCACCATTAAGGCAAATTAGACATTCGGCTAGGGTGCAGATCATGGGTGGGGCAGCACTGATACTAAGCTTAATTAATATTTTTGCAAATCTAAAATGGCCATACACCAGAAATCTAGCATGTTACCAGAAAACATTATAAACTGAATTTTTAATATGTAATACAACTCACTTGTATATTCTGTTTGCTCCTGTTCCTACCAAAAAAGTCTTTGCTAATTGTTACCCAAGCACCACTGTCAGCTACATATACTCAAAACACAGAGGATTGGGCATCACTATATCTATGTGATACAATGAAATTTTCACAGTGATTTTTGTCTGGATTTTGAAGTTTGTATTTAGGTTCAGCTCATGCACTGACAGCCTTCCATTCTTAGTACATGAAGGCTGGATAGCATCAACACGGTCTAAAACTTGGAGCCACAGAGGTGTGATAATATTTCTCAAATTGCAGCAAACATTTATTATAAATTACAGCAAGAATTGGCACTGAACAGAAACTTTACACAGAGACCTATACTGTATGTACAATGAGGTGCTGAGGTATAAGTAAATCTGAACATTCAATTTCTTTTCACTTACTATGGGCATTAGCTGTCACACCAAACAATGTAGACTAGATAAGATTAACCTGAAAAAAGGAAGTAAGGAAGGGAGAATTACAGCAGCTTAGTGGAAATAAAAGATTCATGTATATCTTCAAAGGGCCACCCAAGTTGGCTCAAGTCATTGTGTGGTGTGAAACTAAAGCCATAAACAGAATGACCAAAGTGAAGTATAATCAAAAGAAATAACAACAATGGTTATAATGAAATACTTTACCATGTGCTGTGTCATTAACATTTTCTTAAGACAATGACCTAACTGCAAAGCTTCTTGATCCACATCTGTAATAACATAGACATTTTGGGAAAGGGTTTCTGGGGGAAAAAAAGAAAAGAAAAACAGATTAAAATAATTTTAAGTATAGTTATCATTTTATCTGGTTTGAATCCACTACAAAAAAATCAAAACAAAACATTAGGACTCTTCATTTGTAGAGCTTAAGCACTGTAAATAGCATATTATGTGAATACACAAAATAGATTCTAAATTTCTAATTTATAGGAAAACATTTACAAGTGGGTATCAACTAGATATAAAACTTTGTGAGAGGAGGTGTTTAAAAATGTAAATGATTGTTTTAAACCGTCAAAAAGCACATTGTTATTTTTAACATTTAAAAATCCATTACTACCTCTCAAAATGAAAACTTAATAGTTCATAGAAATAGACAAAAAAATTTAAAAGAGAGTAGCAGCCAAAAAAATGAAGGAAACAAATTTTATTTGGTCTTGCTTTCACTGAAGCCCTTTTCCATGGTTTAGGATGAATCAACATCTGACTTTTATTTTATGTTCTTACTAGGTTAGTCATAATTAGCATTATGTATATGATCATAAACTAATTAGATTGGGTAGGGAAACAAGACTAAGACCAAATCAAAGACTGAAGTAAAGTGTTCTGTATGCTTTCTGAATCTCCTATATATCATTCGTTCAATAGGGAGGCCATACCTACCAAATCGTGAAGATGGGGCCATAAATAAGAAAGTTCAACATGCCGGACATAGTCGCATGTACCGTTATGACCGTTACGTAGAATTCAAATGAAACCTGCTTAACTTTTGTAAGTAAGCTGCAGTGGGAATAAGCCTGCCAAATTTCAGCTTTCTACCTACATGGGAAGTTGGAGAATTAATGATGAGTCAGTGAGTCAGTCAGTGAGTCAGTCAGTCAGTGAGGTCAGTCAGTGCCTTTTATTTGTATAGATAAATAACTTAAATATTTAAAAGACAAAAGTGACCCAAAATATTGTAGTAATACATTGTTTTTATTTCTTAAACTTTGCTTTTCCTGTTGATCACATAATCAAAAAGCACTATTAACGATACTTGGAATGGTTGTATTTAGAGGGTATGGACAAAGATCAGAGTGCACATAGAAAAAACATAAAACTCATTTAACGCTGACATACAAAGAGCAAGGTTCAGCTTTTATATATGTAAACAAGAAAAGTTGCATTTTACCTACACCAATTAGCTAACAGGTAATTTGAAAAGGATAAAACTATTTAATTGTTTCTAAAAAAAAAAATAAGATTAAATCTTTGTTATTTATATATGATGACACATAATTAATGGTGTCATTACCTTTTTCTTTTACATCCCAAAGATATGAAAGTTAGAATAACTGGCAGATACTACTGACAAAACTTCCAGTCCTATTTAAAGCATACTATAAGTCTTGTTTTAATGATTTTAACAAAATACATATAAATAAGATACCCTGCTATGGAACTAGGGAGTGCTAAAGAAGACAGTTGTGGAAGGTCTCATGGAGAAAAACTCTATAAATAGTTAAATATTGATGGTTTTAGTGTTAGATGAGACATATAAGTGTGGTCAGAATTTTTTTTAGCCTATTTTTCTAAACCAGCTTTTGGAAACTTTGTTGAATTAATTTTTCCCCACTTACAGACCTAATAGCAAAATCACCTTATAGGGTGTGCTTTATACAGCAAAGATTAACAATATGTTCAAAAACTTAAAAGAAGCTCTGTTATTGGTGCCAGTGTTGGTTGCACACAATTTTTTTCCCGATTTTGTCTGGTTGGTGGCCTCTTAGAAGAGATGGAAAACAGTATTGATACATACAAAATTCTCCACAGAAAGCAGCTTACAGCTGAGGCATGTAGACAACATATCATGAAGTAGGGCATCACTCAACTAAAGTACTAATTGCTGAAGTGGGAATTTCCACTGCTGGTAGAACATGCCTTGCTGCATTGTATTATTACACTTCAACAGTCTAAATCTGGACTGGTGCTCCCCGGCTCTTCAATCATACCATTTAAAGATGCTTCTCTAAATTAAAGAAAGTAATGATTTTCACTTGAGTTCAGAATCTCTCAGTATATCGAATCCATTTTGTTTTGATTGCAGGAATTAAGGGGATGAAACACAGTCACAATCATAACCACTGATCATATTCTATAGGAACTAGTTTTAAAGGGACAAAGAATAGGAAGGGAGTTCGTTTTGTTTATTCCAATGAAAATGCTAACATCCATCACTAAACATAGTGTTTACTTCTCATATTCACCTCTCCTAACTGTTCAATAAAAAGTTCCAAACCCTTATTCCACAGTCTAACAGCCCACAAAATAAAACATACTGAGTCTGGAATGTCGAGAGAGAGAGAGACAGACAGAAAGGATGCCTGGCTTGGGGATGATTATCTTTTGAATAAGGGCACAGTACAACAACCCAGATTTCTTTGGTGTCAAAAAAGATTTTCATTCTTAATTTTCCTACCTATCTATCAAATGTAGAGTCTGGTTCCCAATTTTCCTTTAAATTCACAACTAATTTTTTGTCTAACTCTGAGAGTTTCATTAAAGGTCATGTCAAATTACATGACTTTGTGATAAGAGGTCCATGATGAAGCTCAGTTTTAAATAAATAATAAGGTCCCGGAGCATGCAGGCTCCGAATGGGTGCATGTATGAGCATGCAGGAGCCACTCTGGTGGTTGATTGGGGTTCTTGGCTGATCGCGCATTCACAGGCAAATGAGTCAGTCAGATGCCTCACTCATATCTTGGAGAAGGCAGTACTGTATATAGGGAGTCTGAGTAGTAGAGAAGAGAATTCAAGAGATCATATCAGTAAAAGAGGAGAGACAACACAAAAGAGATTGGAGGCTAAGGAAGAAGAAAAAGGTATGAGTGTAAAAGCATGTGTTGATTAGAATGCAGGTAGGTGGTCAAGAGTATAACCCGAGGAAGCGAGCGGCAAGCCTGCACTTAAGTGTGGGGTTGGAGAATGGGCGATCCTTAGAGCAACAAAGAGGAGTAGGAGCAGGGACTGTTGTGCAGCGTCTCCCTGTTGACTCTGATGGGCCAGCTGAGGAAGATGTGAGTGGGGTTTGACTGGAAATCCTATGGATGCTGATGGAGTGGCATTTGGACCCAAAATTTAGTGGATGACTGCACCTGTTGGTAGGTGTCCCTCATGCTGCACGGTCCTGATGGGGTAAGCTGAGGAGATGCCAGATTTTAAGAAGACGCACTGGGACTCATGATTGTTTTAAAATATAAACCTGTCTGGAATTTTAACCTTGATTTTCTATTGGCTTATTTATTGGATTTTAACCTCCACTTTTTGGTCCCTGATTTTATTATATTATTTATTGATGAAGATAATTTTTATGAAATGCACTATTGGACACTGTTTGGGTTTGTTTGGATTTTAATAAAAGCACAGAACACTTTGCACCAACCCCTAGCTTACTGTGCATGTCCTCATTTACCTGGCTCATCTCAGTTAATGACTATTGACGGTGCTGGGTTCAAGATGCTCCTAGAAGCCGATTTGTACCATCACAGACTTTTCCAGCGATTTTGAGTCATAGCCTTTATTTACCTAGTCTTAGCAAGTGGGAGGCAGTGAATGATGTGCGTACATAAAACCCGTTGTGTAATTTGACATGCCCAGCTAGTTATAGGGGTAGGATCTGTATGCATGAGATTTGACAACCAATGAATACTCATCCAGAATTACAATGCATATAATACTGAGACAACAAATAAGGAACACGGGTATTTTGGACTTTGCAAACAGAAGAGAAGCTCATCTGTCTGATGTCTTGTGTTTTATGTACCATGACAGAATGGAAAAAAGAAATAAGGGCAGAAATTACAGCTGAACTTGCCATACCTGGTAATCCTTAGCATGCTGTTGACTGTCACAAAACGGGGTGAGCATGACTATACTGAAAAGTAATTTTTCAATCAGTAAATATGACATGGCCATCGATTTTCAGTCGTGTAAACTGATATGGTCCGGCAATGAGATAAGGAATTGCAGTAGGCAAATCTGACATATCACTTACTAATGTTTTTATATTTTTTTTGGAAGTAAAATAAAGTACAATTGACTTGAAAGAGTTTTTTACACAACATTTTGTCTGTACTTAATAGCTTGTTATGAATTTCTGGACAGTCCATGTATATGTTATGCTTCATTAAGACAGAAAAAATGTATGAAAGTTAAGGTTAAGAATGAATTTGAAAAAGCATAACTTCAGCAAATGAAAGCTGGCCCACCTTTGCAGTCTTGATCAAAATGCAGGGTTTAAACATTTAGTGAAAACGTTTGATCTTTTAATGAGTAAACTTTGATATAAGTTATGATAAAGAGACACACAGCTAATGTTAAGTCACAGCCAGCAAAACAGGAAGCTATCTGGTGGATAGGAAACTATATAGTGACAACAGATTTTCAAGTTGAAACAATTGAGCTTTCATGCCTAGAAACATTAAGCACACCGTCACAAGAATATCTAAAGCCGAATCAGTATTTGGAAAACAAATGACTCTTCTTTAATCTATTAACTTTCTCTTACCCTGTAAAGAAATATCTTCTTTACTTTAAGGAGATGTTGAAACATTTAAAAAACTTAGGGGGCAACAATGTAGTTTATAATATAATGGACACTGTAAAAATAAATAAGTTTTCAGTTGATTATAAATTTCCATAACAAAGCCTACTTTGTTTTGTCAGTACAGGAAATGTCTACATGAAAAGTACCAACAGAAAATAAGATATCAATATGGAGAAGAATGCATATTTTCTCATCTCTATCTGTTACTACTTGCCAAGTGTAATTAAAATTATATTCAGTTCTGCACATAATTAACCATTGAACAGGTTCAAAAATTAATACGTAATGTTGATATGAGGTGATACTGTAAATATTCACTTCTTATCTTATTTCACCTATAAACTATTAAGAATTTTGGTAAATATGTCTTAGTACATATGAATTTAAATTACTTGCAAAAATCATATACAGTACAACCAAAAATTAAACTGTTAACAATTTCTAGTGTGGCTTACAATGGGAAATAAAACCATTTTGCTATTACAGCAGACTGTTTTTATGGTTTATATTGTACTGCATCTATTCATTTTTGTAACCACTTAATCTAACTTGGCATATAAAAAGCACAACTAACAATTCAAAGAGGATTGAATAACTGGTAATAAACAATCTCAAAGTGTCATTGACCAGAAACAGGAAAATAATACAAGTATAAAATAATGTACAGAATAGATACAACTACAGAAAAAACAATAGTAGAACATTTATTTCTTAATGAATGTCTCTTAACAATTTTTTATCAAAATAAGTAAAGAATAGGCTGGACAAAGACTTTTTATTTACTTGACAAAGGTACTGGAGTTATTGTATAATTTCTCACTATCAAAACAATCCTATTTAATGAGTTCCAGCTGGAAGAATGTTCAGATTGAAGTTCTGCAATTCTGAAGACAACATTAAAATTGTACTTTTTAGGCTACTCATGATAAATATGAATATTTTCTAGCAAAACCTGTAGTAGTAGGGTATTGTATTGTTTTAGCCATTATGGATGCAATGAGAAGTGAAGCCAAATGACACCATTTATTATCTAACCCCTTCAACAGCTTGCCTGAAGATAACTTTATATTTTTGTATAATTTTATTTCAAAGCATTCTTAGCCAAGATTTACTTAATTAGCCATGAAGCTCAATGTTGTCATTCAAATCAATAATTTGCCAGAATACTGCAAAACTAAACAATACTATACCTTTCATTTTTCCACTCATTTATAAGAAAACAATACATAAAATATGCCTAGATTTGTTTGCTTCCTTGAGTAATAAACCAAAAAGATCTTAAACAAGGATGCACTTAATACCTTAATAACAATGCACAATTTAGCAGTTAGTCAGTTAAACATTATTCTTCTGAGAACTTCCAATGTTGATTTAAATAATGGATTTGTAAACAGCAAACCAAAATTGCTGTCTGCTTTATGAACAAAGAACTGCTGTCTTTCTCTGTAAAATCTGCTAAGCCCACCCAGCCTTCAGGGCCTTCCCAGACACCTACTAATATTGTCACAGACTGCCAAAAGTAATATACTGTAACCTAAACTTTGTTTACATAAGTAAAACACAGCACATCTCTTGTGCCTTATTACATAAAAAATGTACTGCACACTTATCATGAAACAGATCAATAGGCTCTTCTTTCCTTAAGATGACACAGTATTCAGAGTGTTGACAGCTGCAATATTAAGCAATTTAATTAAAACAATCTTAGAAATTAGATAATAATTTTAATGCAACTAACCAGATTTCTTCAGTATCTGGTATGAAAGGTACAGTTCATGAGCAGAAACATTACAAACCCTGCACATGGTATTTGAGGAGGGAAAAAAATTCTATTCACACTTTTCCTAAACCCACCAACCAGGGATTTAGTAATAGATGGCAATAATGATGAACACATGACATGGAATTATACAAAGATATTTTCAGTTTTGTTAATAATACAAAAAATACAAATAAATCAATTAAATAGTACTTCTTAACTTTTCACAAATAGTGATCATTTTTTAAAATAAAAGAATTACAAATGGGTAATAAAGTCCTGAAATGAATGTGTGACCAATAGCAGATCCAAATTTTACATTATACAGAGACCATTCTAAAAGAATTAAATGAACCTAAATCCTTTTTAATACATTTAAAAGTAAAATGGAAACCATGTAAATCACATACTTTATATATTTACATTTACATTATTTAGCAGACACTTATTTTTTTAAGTAATTTATAAATCTATGAAAATATGTATCACCTTTATTGTTATAAATAATCTACACAATGAGATACTTATTTGCATGTCTGCCTTAGATACGTGGCTGTAGTACAATGCCAATAACAGATAATGCATATAATAAAAACAAGTATTGCAATATTAAATGATAGAGATGTAAGAAACACAAATAAAGTACACTCACATTACATGACTTTCATAATGGCCAGCTTTTGAACTGCCTTATAACCTGAAACTAGTGTTCTGTGATAGGAATGACTCCTATGCAGACTTCATTCCTGCCTTTCATCTATTGCTATTAGGTCAGGTTTCAGCTGCTGAAGACTGTTTATTGAAAAAAGACAGTAAAAGAATGTATGCATGAATGGAGAGAACCCTTTCAGAACTGTTTAGATTTATAACATCTATTTTTAAGCTCTCTTAGAAAATTGAATAACAATGTCTTTGGAGAAGGCTTAGAATAGATGGGATATACAGTATTTCTGAACAGTAATTTTTTGAAAAATATATTTCGGTATAATTTAAGCTGGACTTTATATACAATGTTTCAAATGCATAATGAAATATCTTCGATTGCCGATTAGACAGCACTTTATTTAAAAATGCTCGGAAACCACCTCATGAGCTTGTAAACTATGACAAAGAAATCTTCCAGTTTTTTTTTACCCTGTCATATGTATTTTGTAAACATTGCTGCAAGAATATTTCAAATTAAAGTGCTGTGCCCATTGTATAAACTCCATAATTCTGTATCAGTTCAGTAGTTACACTCAGGCCAACTTTATATTCATATAATATCTACCTCAAGTAATGGTATTAAAGCTTAGCAGTTACATTATGACAAGTATGTTATGAAAACAACACTGAAAAAGTGACATGTCCTGCCCTCTTCAGCTATCAATCAGGGAAAGATGACGGCAGTACTCCATCCTGCATTTGCTGTCAAGTAAGGCTGTACAATTTCTATCTCATGCCATATATCCATATAAGATTTTCAAATGACTAAAACCTAGATTGTTTCTACTGCTAGCAAGCTATCTAGTATTATCTAATATTGATCATCAGCTTAGTGAGCCAAGCACTTGCTAAATTAAACAGCATGAAAGCTGATGATATTCTCCAATTGTACTATACATTTGCTGCATTTCACTTTTACACTTTGCCTTTATAACAGTGATTACAAGATGGGAAACATTTTTAGGCAAGGAACATTCATAAACTAAGCATTAACACAAAGGAATACCACACAAATGTTGTAGTCTAGATGAAGAAGAGAGGTTTTGAAGCCCCTAAAATACACTCCATTTCCTACTGATCTTTGGTGCATGGTGACCTTTTACTAATGGTTTCATACTGTATGTACAGTACAAAAAAATAGAAGAACCAGTAATTCCTGCAAAAATTCTGAAAAACGATTCAGTAAAGTGACACTGAACAGGGGTTGGCAACAATTGTAAATATGGTAAAATTATAATGTTAACAGACTACAAATGGGTGTTCAATGGGGT